>NC_047103.1:103199856-104426331 GCF_902500255.1 Thalassophryne amazonica
ACAATTTCTCATATACTCACTCCACTGAAAGCCATCAAAAGCCGCCTGGATTTTACAAATGGTTATCAACACGGAGGTGTTTTTCCTGTGCCTCCGCTCCGCGCCGGCTGCGTCCCGTCGCACGGACCCGTCCGCACGGACCCGTCCGCACGGACCCGTCCGCACGGACCCGTCCGCACCGACCCGTCCGCACCGACCCGTCCGCACCGACCCGTCCGCACCGACCCGTCCGCACCGACCCGTCCGCACGTCTTTCATTAAAAAAATCTCCTTTAACAGTGGAATATCCGGATAAAATGCTGAAACCAACTTCTTCTGAAACTTCTCTGTTCTCTCACGACGTCCTGGATCAATAGAGCCTGAAATGTGGAGGTTTTCAGCTTGAAACAGGCTGATGACGCCGCCTGAGAGCGCAGCGCGACGTCTCGCACCGTGGGAAGTCCTTAAAGCGACAGTGTCACCTCAAAATCTCTCATCAGCCGTTAAAATTTTCACTGAAAACCAGCTTAATTTTTCGAACCATGTCCACTTCGATGTGTCTCACAGGTTTAGAAAAAATTCTGATCAAACAAAGCGCCAGTCTCTCAGCAACTTCTCAGACAAAGGAATTCCGACGAGGGGCTGGACGACTCCTCCCACAAGGAGTGCTCACAGGCGAATGACGTCACCGACAGGCGTGGAAAAACTCACGCATGCGCACGAGGGTTCATGCATGTCTGACGTAAAAACATATGAATGAAATCCATATAGTTTTTGAAAAAAATAAAAAGGACCTATACTTTATGGAAAGCCCTCGTATATATGTGTATATATATATATGTGTGTGTGTATAAAAATTGTATTGTACAGGGCACATCACATTTTTTTTTGTTTTTTTACAAATGTAGGAGGCCCTGAGATGTATACTCTGGTGAGACTTATATACAGCAAATTCACAAATTTGTTGTTAATAACAATAATTATAATGACTATATAGAAGAAACAAAGCACTAAACAAAGTAAACTTCAATAATAAAAGAATATATGGCATTAATAAAACTTACACCGCAACAATATATAAAAATCCCAAATTAAAGAGCTCATATCACAGAAAAAGGTGCGACTCTTCAAGAGGCATTTTTTTGACAGGTGTGACTTTTACTCCAGAAAATATGATATATAAGTTAAATTTGCTATAATTCAGGTAAATGTATAAACACAATGTCTCTCACTCTTTAATTCTTAATTTTGCATGCAGTGTGTGCAGTCAGCTCATCACAGAGCACAAAATCAAGTGAGTCACATTTTGCAAATAAGTTTTATCTTGTGGACACAAAGTCAAGTTTGGATCGCTGAATTGTAGCTTTTTTAAACAACGCACATACACACACAGACAGATGCACATACAATTTGTATTGTTTGTATGAATGTTTGTTGCCGTTCAGGGTTATTCCACCAGCTTACTTGTTCAACTGCACACCCTAATTATAAAACATATTTGACAATGACTTGAAAAGGAGTTCTGGAAGATACAACACCTCTGCTCTCTGTGTTTACAGATGCCCCCTCCAAACCAAATGCCAGCCCCGGACCAGCCCTTCCCCCTGTCTGTCACCAGAGAGGAGTCAACAATTCCCCGACATGGCACAGATAAGAAATGGGTTTACCCCTCTGAACAAATGTTCTGGAATGCCATGCTGCGGAAGGGGTGAGTTTGCCAACATAGCTTTTTTTTCCCTCTTTAAATATATGTATAAATGCCAGCTGTTCATTACACATGCTTAGATGGTTTGTGTGTATTACGCAGTAAGCCCAGGGGTTGGTTGGTACTGTCTGGGTGGGCAAAACCTCACTATGATTCTTGAAAGTACTATGTCTCAGGTGTTCCAAAATGTATGATAGCATTGTTGAGCATTTTGCTTTCCCTATGTTACCAAAGTATATGTTCGAGTACCTGTGACGCCCACTTGCATCACAAAAAAAAAAAAACGAACTTGTGCAGTTATACTCCTTTAGTAGGTGTTTTATATTACCTTGAAAACAACTGATTATATATTTAATGAAAGGTGAGAATACAAGCTTTGCTGTATATTACAGTAAGGTTCTATATACAGTTGTGTGTAAAGGTTTGGGCACCCCTGGTGATTTCCATAATTTTCCTTTATAAATCATTGGTTGTTTGGATCAGCAATTTCAGTTAAATATATCATATAGCAGACAAAACACAGTGATATTTGAAAAGTGAAATGACGTTTATAGGATATACAGAAAGTGTGCAATAATTCTTTAAACAGAATTAGCCAGATGCATGAAAATACATCAGTATTTACTAGATCCTCCTTTTGCAGAAATAACAGTCTCAAAACGCTTCCTGTAGCTTCCAATGAGAGTCTGGATTCTGGTTGAAGGTATTTTGGACCATTATTCTTTACAAAACATCTCAGGTTTGTTGGTTTCCGAGCATGGACAGCCCATTTAAAATCACACCACATATTTTCAATAATATTCAGGTTTGGGGACTGAGATAGCCGTTCCGGAATGTTGTACTTGTTCCTCTGCATGAATGCCTTAGTAGATTTTGAGCAGTGTTTAGGGCCGTTGTCTTGTTGAGAGATCCAGCCCTGCCTCAACTTCAACTTTGTCCCTGATTCATGAACATTGTTCTCAAGAATCTGCTGATATTGACTAGAATCCATGTGACCCTCAACTTTAACAAGATTCCCAGTACCTGCACTGGCCACACAGCATGATGGAACCACCTCCAAATTTACTGTAGGTAGCAAGTATTTTTCTTGGAATGCTGTGTTCTTTTTCGGCCATGCATACTGCCCCTTGTTATTTCCAAATAATTCTATTTTAGTTTCATCAGTCCACAGCACCTTATTCCAAAATGAAACTATCCAAATGTGCTTTAGCATACCTCAAGTGACTCTGTTACAGCATCATACAGCATCTCTTTGTGCAAACTGCGCTATATAGTTGAACAATGCACAGAGACACTATCTGCAGCAAGATCATGTTGTAGGTCTTTGGAGCAGGTCTGTGGGTTGACTATGACTGTTCTCACCATCCTTCGCTTCAGCTTATCTAAAATTTTTCTTGGCCTGCCACTTCGGGCCTTAGCTAGTACTGTGCCTGTGGTCTTCCATTTCCTCACTATGTTCCTCACAGTGGAAACTGACAGCTAAAATCTCTGAGATAGCTTTTTGTATCCTTCCCCTAAATCATGATGTTGAACAATCTTTGTTTTCAAGGCATTTGAGAGTTGCTTAGAGGCTCCCATGTTGCCACTCATTAGAAGAGATGCAAAGAGGGGAAACATTTGCAAATGGCCACATTAAATATCCTTTTTCACCTGGATTCACCTAAATAATTATTGCACACTTTTTGGCAATACTAGAAACTTCATTTCCATTCTCAAATATCAGTGTGTTTGTCTATATTGTATGATATATTTAACTGAAATTTCTGATCTAGACAACCAATGTTATAAAGGAAAATCATGAAAATTATCAGGGGTGCCCAAATTTTTGCATACAACTGTACTATAGCCAGATGGTACACTGTGTTTATATAAAAATCTAAAGATTGCACAAAGTTGGAATCTGCATATGTCAGAAATACTCTCTTATCTTCTTGGTCCATTACCCTGGGCACTTGCCACACCAGAAGGCTTCCTATGGAAAACCAACAAGACAACTCTGGCGAGCACACTACAGAAAAATGTTGCTCCTGTAGGAGATGTTCCTGACAATTCAGCAACAATCACGTATGGCATGAGCCTCGTGCACAAAATGAGTGGAAATCCCACAACTTTTGAAGATGTTGCAGAGGCAACCAAACTGCAAACAAAGCCAATCTGTTTGAATTGCTTGTGATATTATTTGAAGTAGTTCATTCTGTGGTTTCTGTTACACTTGTGCTGTTGTGCAAACTCTTGATTTTTAGCATGTCTCAGGCAGGCTTGGGACTCCAGCATGGGTGCTTGCATCTCCTCTTCTCTCCTTTGTCCTTGATCTCTGCTCAAACCTTGAAAGTCCCAACTTAACCGGACTGTGAATTCTTAAACTATATTTGGATTAACCATGGAATTGATCAGCTGGTCTCTAAACGCTACTGACACCATTTTTTTCAACAAGGAAATTAGGGCTGGGGGACTCTGCATGCCCAGATGGAACCTACCCTGCGGGCTATGTTCTCAACACCTGGGAGAAGTGGCATGTTGTATGCTTGGTACCACTCCCTGTGGAGGACTTATTTATATTTGTTTTTTTGTGGGTGGGCTGGCGCTTATTCTACCGGAGAATTGGCAAGACAGGAGCTACCAGAACCATGATTCCTCACCTGTCCATCATGATTAATGAGTTGGGCAAGGCGAGTTGGGCAATGAGTTGTCTCAGACTGCTTTTACCCTTGAACTCAGAGGTAAGTTGGATAACATCTCGGAGCAAATGTACACCTTGCAATGGAAGATGTTGGAGACCAGGGAATACTCAAATTGGATTTGGTCAGTCAGAGGAGCTGCAAATGTGTTTCTCTGCTCAACCCTAAACATGGTAGGCTTATCAGCCTCCGAAGGTCAAAACGCCCCACTGGTTCCTCCAGAAGAATTTCTACGGCCTTCGTGAACCATTTGGCTGCCCTTTTATTTTCTGCCCTCCTTGACAGTCTGAGGTTGTCAAGGCAACTCCAGACATTATGCACACACTGGCAGAAATTGATGCAAACTCATCTGACTGATACAAACTCATCTCATCTGCACACATGACACTGCTGGGACACTGCTGCAGCCCATCACTCACTTTGCCTCAGTTCGGATGACAGACTGTCTTAAAGTTTAGCGTACATAAACAGTCAAATGTATATGTATGGGTGTTCTAATTCTGACGTGTGCAGTTATTACGTTCAGCTTGTAATAATTCTGGATTAATTTTATTTTTGTCTGAGGTGATTGGGCGTGAAGAAATTTGGTTGCACTTGTTGTAATGACTAAATCTCACTGTCTGTCTGTCTAGGCTAAATGAGAAAATGATTATGATGAAGTATCACAACAGCAATTTGGTCAAACCATGATAAAGTTGGGACACAACGAGGACAAAATTAATACCCCTTGTGTAATGTTTTCTTCAAAATTTTCACAAGTGCTACAACCCCTGGCAAAAATGATGGAATCACTGGCCTCGGAGGATGTTCATTCAGTTGTTTAATTTTGTAGAAAAAAGCAGATCACAGACATGACACAAAACTAAAGTCATTTCAAATGGCAACTTTCTGGCTTTAAGAAACACTATAAGAAATCAGAAAAAAAAATTGTGGCAGTCAGTAACGGTTACTTTTTTATACCAAGCAGAGGGAAAAAAATATGGAATCACTCAATTCTGAGGAAAAAATTATGGAATCATGAAAAACAAAAGAACGCTCCAACACATCACTAGTATTTTGTTGCACCACCTCTGGCTTTTATAACAGCTTGCAGTCTCTGAGGCATGGACTTAATGAGTGACAAACAGTAGTCTTCATCAATCTGGCTCCAGCTTTCTCTGATTGCTGTTGCCAGATCAGCTTTGCAGCCTTGTCATGGACCATTTTCTTCAACTTCCACCAAAGATTTTCAATTGGATTAAGATCCAGACTGTTTGCAGGCCATGACATTAACTCTGTGTGTCTTTTTGCAAGGAATGTTTTCACAGTT
This sequence comes from Thalassophryne amazonica, assembly GCF_902500255.1. Lineage (NCBI taxonomy): Eukaryota > Metazoa > Chordata > Actinopteri > Batrachoidiformes > Batrachoididae > Thalassophryne > Thalassophryne amazonica. The sequence continues at coordinate 103,205,528 of NC_047103.1, forward strand.
TTTGCTCTATGGCAAGATGCATTATCATCTTGAAAAATGATTTAATCATCCCCAAACATCCTTCCAATTGATGGGATAAGAAAAGTGTCCAAAATATCAACGTAAACCTGTGCATTTATTGATGACGTAATGACAGCCATCTCCCCAGTGCCTTTACCTGACATGCAGCCCCATATCATCAATGACTGTGGAAATTTACATGTTCTCTTCAGGCAGTCATCTTTATAAATCTCATTGGAGCTGCACCAAACAAAAGTTCCAGCATCATCACCTTGCCCAATGCAGATTCGAGATTCATCACTGAATATGACTTTCAGCCAGTCATCCACAGTCCACAATTGCGTTTCCTTAGCCCATTGTAACGTTGTTTTTTTCTGTTTAGGTGTTAATGATGGCTTTCGTTTACTTTTCTGTATGTAAATCCTATTTCCTTTAGGTGGTTTCTTACAGTTCAGTCACAGACGTTGACTCCAGTTTCCTCCCATTCGTTCCTCATTTGTTTTGTTGTGCATTTTCGATTTTTGAGACATATTGCTTTAAGTTTTCTGTATTGACACTTTGATGTCTTCCTTGGTCTACCAGTATGTTTGCCTTTAACAACCTTCCCATGTTGTTTGTATTTGGTCCAGAGTTTAGACACAACTGACTGTGAACAACCAACATCTTTTGCAACATTGTGTGATGATTTACCCTCTTTTAAGAGTTTGATAATCCTCTCCTTTGTTTCAGTTGACATCTCTCGTGTTGGAGCCATGATTCGTGTCAGTTCACTTGGTGCAACAGCTCTCCAAGGTGTGATCACTCCTTTTTAGATGCAGACTAACGAGCAGATCTGATTTGATGCAGGTGTTAGTTTTGGGGATGAACATTTACAGGGTGATTCCATAATTTATTCCTCAGAATTGAGTGAGTCCATATTTTTTTCCCTCTGCTTGGTCTGAAAAAGTAACCGTTACTGACTGCCACAATTTTTTTTTCCTGATTTCTTATAGTGTTTCTTAAAGCCAGATAGTTGCCATTTGAAATTACTTTAGTTTTGTGTCATGTCTGTGATCTGTTTTTTTTTATACAAAATTAAACAACTGAATGAACATCCTCCGTGGCCGGTGATTCCATAATTTTTGCCAGGGGTTGTATGCGTGTTCACCCAGCTCTCTGTGACCAAAAAAAAAAAAAGACACCACAATGAGGTGGCCCCTGTGGATTACTTCTCCCCCCAAAAAATACAACCCAAAACACATCCATAGACCAGCAAGAACTGAACCACAGGTTCCTGCAGAGTCACCTCAGCGCTTCTTCTCGCTGGCTTTATTTTTTCCACGGCTTACAGTCATTTTGACACTGTGATCCAACTTTTAACTTTGTGTTCATCTGTTAATGTGTGCATAATCGCTCTTTTGTGAGTTCGCGTTCTGCATAAATGCTCGTCTTGAGCGCGAGTCATTGCGTCATTGCGCCTCATCAGATCCATTATAGCAAGATGTTAAAACGATCATAAACATACTTTTATATCTGCTTATAAAGAAGGAATGTACATGAAACTGTATTACCAGGCTTGATCCAACTTTTAACTTTGTGTCCATGTCTACAAAATTGCTTTATTTGCGAGCTCGCATTCTGCGTAAATGCTCGTGTTAAGTGCAAGTCATTGCGTCAGTGCGCACACACGAGCGAGGAACTCATCTGATCCATTATAACTTCTTTTCCTTCCAGCTGCTCCCGTTAGGGGTTGCCACAGCAGATAAATCGTTTCCATCTCACCCTGTCCTCTGGATCTTCCTCTGTCACACCAGCCACCTGCATGACGTCTGCTTTGGCCTCCCTCTTCTTCTCCTGCCTGGTGGCTCCATCCTCAGCATCCTTCTCCCTGTATACCCTGGGTCCCTCCTCTGCACATGTCCAAGCCATCTCAGTCTCAACTCTCTGACTTTGTCTCCAAACCGTCCCACCTGAGCTGTCTGTCTATATGTTAATTTCTAATCCTGTCCATTCTCGTTACATCCAAAGAGAATCTCAACATCTTCAGCTCTGCCTACTGTCTTGTAAACTTTCCCCTTCACTCTTGCTGATATTCTTCGGTCAAAATCACTCCTGCCACTTTTCTCCACCCACTCCACCCTGACTGCACTCTCTTCTTCACCTCTCTACCACACTCTCCATTACTTTGTACAGTTGTCCCAAGTATTTAAACTTGTCCACTTTCACCACTTCTTCTCCTTGTAACCACACTATTCCACTGGGCCCATTTACACATGTACTCTGTTTTGTGCCTACTGACTTTCATTCCCCTTCTCTCCAGAGCATATCTCCACCTTTCCAGGCTAGATGCAACCTGCTCTCTACTCTCACGTCAGATCACAGTCATCTGCAAGCATCATAGTCCATGGCAACTCCTGTCTGATCTCATCCGTCAACCTGTCCATCACCGTTGAGAACAAGAAAGGACTCTGAGCTGATCCTTATTGTAATCCCACCTCCACCTTGTCTGTCTGTCACTCCTACTGTGTATCTCACCACTGTCACACTATTCTTGTACATATCCTGTGCTACCCTGACATATTTCTCTGCCACTCCAGACTTCCTCATACAATTGGCACCCTGTCATAAGCTTTCTCTAAATCCACACACAATGTAACTCCTTCTGGCCTTCTCTATACTTCTCTGTCGTTATTCTCAGAGCAAACATTGCATCTGTAGTGTTCTTTCTCAGCATGAAACCATATTGCTGCTCACAGATCTTCACCTGTTTTCTATGCCGAGCTTCTTCTGCTCTTTCCCATAACTTCATGCTGTGGCTGATCAACTTTATGCCTCTGTAGATACTGCAGCTCTGCACATCACCCTTGTTCTTAAAAATAGGAACCAGCACACTCCACCTCCACTCCTCAGTTATCCTCTCACTTTCCAAGATTTTATTAAACAATCTGATTAGAAACTCCACTGCCATCTCTCCGAGTCATTTCCATGCCTTCACTGGAATGTCATCTGGACAAACGGCATTTCCATTCTTCATCCTCTTTATAGCCAATCTTACTAATCTTACTAATTTTACTAATCTCTTGTACTTCCTGGTTTACTCTCACCACATCACCCAACCTATTCTCTCTCTCATTTTCTTTATTCATCAGATCCTCAAAATATTCGCTCCACCTTCTCAATACACACTCCTCGCTTGTCAGCACATTACCATGTTCATCTTTTACCACCCTAACCTGCTGCACATCCTTTCCAGCTCTGTCCCGTTGTCTGGCCAATCGGAACAGGTCGTTTTCTCCTTCCTTATTATTCAACTTCTTGTACAGTTCACAATATGCCTTTTTCTTAGCTTTTGCCACTTCTCTTTTCGCATCTCCTTGTACTCCTGTCTACTTTCATCTCTTTGACTGTCCTATAACTTTTTTGCCAACCTCTTTCTCCTTATGCTTTCCTGGACATCTTCGTTCCGCCATCAGGTCTCCTTGTCTTCCTTTCACTGTCCCAATGTCACACCCAATACCTTCCTAGCTGCCTCCCTCACCACATCTGCAGTACTTTTCAAGTTGTCCAAAATCTTTTCCCCTTTATCTAGTGCCTCTCTTGTGGCCGCCAGGTGCTCAGATAATGGGCTTTTAACAGCCTTGTCCCCATGACAGACATGCCTCTAAAATCCTTGTTTGTCCTCATAGTACCTCGTACACAAACTGCCCCATGCTTTTGTTGCTAAATTTCGAACTTCTTGAAATTAGCTCCATGCTCAGAGATGAGCCTAGTTAGCTGAATATTCTGCCTCTTAGAGCCTCTCAGAGCCACTGTTCTCCCACGATTGTTGAATAACTGGACTCGTACCAAAAAAAAAAAAACATGCTCATTATTCATCCTTCATTGTTCAGTGGGACCAAGGCTTTAGGCTTTCTCTCTGCTCCTGACAAGACAGTGTCTCTACATCTGGAGTTGGTCCCCGGCAGGGTTTTAGGCAGCGAGCCATCCAGCCGTCATTTGGACAGTCAATTTTTGAAAAAAGACGGGCGAAAAAGTAGCAGGCGGCTTGTTCAAACCCGTCTAAAATTAGGACTGGGGCCCATAGCTGGAGCAGTCTGTGTGTGTGCCAGCTGGCTGGGAGGGGAAGGGGCAAGAGCCACTCTTGTCAGTGCAGTGAGAGCGTGCGCGGAGCAGAGGGTGAAGCAGCACGTTCAGAAAACAAAACTGTGGCGCTGCGTTTTTTTGTTTCTGATGGTATGTACTGTTCACACCGTGTACACCTGTCGGTGACAGTTGTACTGAATTTATGAGATGATGAGATGAAATAAATTTGTTTAAAAATTCCTTCAAAAATGAAAATATATGAATGAATGGAATAAAAATCACACACACGTGTGTTTTTAAAAAACCTGATGTGGAGAAACTGCAGTGATCTTCAGAAGCAGAAATCACATAAAGCAGGTGAGAACTCTGCTATTATTTTCAAAAGGTATTTATTTTAGATCTTCAGCATAATGTCATTTTATGTTCAAGCACAATCTGTGACTGAGAGGAGAAAAACAGGAAATGAACATGAGTCAGAGTAAAAATTTTGCAAGATATGTTAGTATGTGTGTGTTTGTTGTTTTTTTGTAATCATTGCATTTTTCACCTTTAACTCGCAGCACAGTACACAGTTTACATCGCAGACTTTTGCACCTTTCAGCACACAAAAGGATCAAGGTCAAAGGTCAAGGTTACAGCAAGGTCAGACACTAAATTCAGTGAAACAACCTTCTTGGTCATAATGTTTTGAAATTTTGCCTCTGAGTGTGACATGGACACAGTGATTGGCCTTGCCCATAAGCCATTGGCTGGGATAAGTGATTGACTTTGACCTTCAGGGTTTTGCTTGAGGTTAAACGCCACCTAATTAGGTCAAACTTCAGATTACAGTAAAACATTTTGTGTAATACACCAAATTAAAGGGCTTGATGAGAGGAATCATAATATAGCATTTGTTTTAAGTTGTGATGTCATTTCATGATGCAATCATAAACAAACATGGAAAATTTAGATTTTTTTTTTTTAAGGTTTTGACAGGCTCTTGTAAATTCACATATAGCAGTCCTGTGGAGATACCTTTCAGCACACAAAAGGGTCAAGCTCAATGTCAAACGTCAAGGTCATAGCAAGATCAAACACTAAATTCAACGAAACAACAGTTTTTGAAATATTGCCTCGAAATTTGGCATGGATATAGTGATTGGCCTTGCCCATAAGCCATTACCTTGGATAAGTGATCAACCTTGATACTCAGCGGTTACCTTGATGTCAAAGGTGACCTACAATTAAGTCAAATTTCAGATTACAATAAAACATGTCATGAAATAAACCAAATTAAAGGGTGTGATGAGAGGATCCAGAATATATCAAAAGTTTTAGGTTATGACATAATTTGTTGACATCATCACAATATAACCTACAAAAGTTAGATTTTTTTAAGGGTGTGACAAAGCATGTAAATCATCATTGCAGACTCTTGTAAGTTCACGTATAGTAGTCCTATCAACATACAGTGGGGAAAATAAGTATTTGACCCCTGTCAGTTTTGCAGGTTTTCCCACCTACAAAGAATGGAGAGGTCTGTAATTTTTATCTTAGGTACACTTCAACTGTGAGAGACAGAATGTAAAAAAATAAAAAATCCAGAAAAAGAACACAGTATTTCAAGAAAAACTCTTGCTACCCACAGTAAAATTTGGAGGTGGTTCCATCATGCTGTGGGGCTGTGTGGCCAGTGCAGGTACTGGGAATCTTGCTAAAGTTGAGGGTCACATGGATTCCAGTCAATATCAGCAGATTTTTGAGAACAATGTTCATGAATCAATGACAAAGTTGAAGTTGCGCTGGGGCTGGATCTGTCAACAAGACAACGACCCTAAACACTGCTCAAATTCTGCTCAGGCATTCATGCAGAGGAACAAGTACAATGTTCTGGAATGGCCATCTCAGTCCCCAGATCTGAATATTGCTGAAATTCTGTGGTGTGTATTTAAGCGGGCTGTCCATGCTTGGAAACCAACAAACCTGAGATGTTTTATAAACAGTGGTCCAAAATACCTTCAACCAGAATCCAGACTCTCATTGGAAGCTACAGGAAGCCTGTAGAGGCTGTTATTTCTGCAAAAAGAGGATCTACTAAATATTGATGTATTTTTTCATTTGGGGTGCCCAAATTTATGCACCTGCCTAATAATGTTTAAAGAATTATTGCATACTTTCTGTAAATCCTATGAATTTCATTTCACTTTTCAGAGATCACTGTGTTTGTCTGCTATATGATATATTTAACTGACATTTCTGATCTAAACAATCAATGCTTTATAAAGGAAAATCATGAAAATTATCAGGGGTGCCCAAACCTGTATATATATATATATATATCAATCAATCAATTTTTTTATATAGCGCCAAATCACAACAAACAGTTGCCCCAAGGCGCTTTATATTGTAAGGCAAGGCCATACAATAATTATGTAAAACCCCAACGGTCAAAACGACCCCCTGTGAGCAAGCACTTGGCTACAGTGGGAAGGAAAAACTCCCTTTTAACAGGAAGAAACCTCCAGCAGAACCAGGCTCAGGGAGGGGCAGTCTTCTGCTGGGACTGGTTGGGGCTGAGGGAGAGAACCAGGAAAAAGACATGCTGTGGAGGGGAGCAGAGATCGATCACTAATGATTAAATGCAGAGTGGTGCATACAGAGCAAAAAGAGAAAGAAACAGTGCATCATGGGAACCCCCCAGCAGTCTACATCTATAGCAGCATAACTAAGGGATGGTTCAGGGTCACCTGATCCAGCCCTAACTATAAGCTTTAGCAAAAAGGAAAGTTTTAAGCCTAATCTTAAAAGTAGAGAGGGTGTCTGTCTCCCTGATCTGAATTGGGAGCTGGTTCCACAGGAGAGGAGCCTGAAAGCTGAAGGCTCTGCCTCCCATTCTACTCTTACAAACCCTAGGAACTACAAGTAAGCCTGCAGTCTGAGAGCGAAGCGCTCTGTTGGGGTGATATGGTACTACGAGGTCCCTAAGATAAGATGGGACCTGATTATTCAAAACCTTATAAGTAAGAAGAAGAATTTTAAATTCTATTCTAGAATTAACAGGAAGCCAATGAAGAGAGGCCAATATGGGTGAGATATGCTCTCTCCTTCTAGTCCCCGTCAGTACTCTAGCTGCAGCATTTTGAATTAACTGAAGGCTTTTTAGGGAACTTTTAGGACAACCTGATAATAATGAATTACAATAGTCCAGCCTAGAGGAAATAAATGCATGAATTAGTTTTTCAGCATCACTCTGAGACAAGACCTTTCTGATTTTAGAGATATTGCGTAAATGCAAAAAAGCAGTCCTACATATTTGTTTAATATGCGCTTTGAATGACATATCCTGATCAAAAATGACTCCAAGATTTCTCACAGTATTACTAGAGGTCAGGGTAATGCCATCCAGAGTAAGGATCTGGTTAGACACCATGTTTCTAAGATTTGTGGGGCCAAGTACAATAACTTCAGTTTTATCTGAGTTTAAAAGCAGGAAATTAGAGGTCATCCATGTCTTTATGTCTGTAAGACAATCCTGCAGTTTAGCTAATTGGTGTGTGTCCTCTGGCTTCATGGATAGATAAAGCTGGGTATCATCTGCGTAACAATGAAAATTTAAGCAATACCGTCTAATAATACTGCCTAAGGGAAGCATGTATAAAATGAATAAAATTGGTCCTAGCACAGAACCTTGTGGAACTCCATAATTAACTTTAGTCTGTGAAGAAGATTCCCCATTTACATGAACAAATTGTAATCTATTAGACAAATATGATTCACACCATCGCAGCACAGTGCCTTTAATACCTATGGCATGCTCTAATCTCTGTAATAAAATTTTATGGTCAACAGTATCAAAAGCAGCACTGAGGTCTAACAGAACAAGCACAGAGATGAGTCCACTGTCCGAGGCCATAAGAAGATCATTTGTAACCTTCACTAATGCTGTTTCTGTACTATGATGAATTCTAAAACCTGACTGAAACTCTTCAAATAGACCATTCCTCTGCAGATGATCAGTTAGCTGTTTTACAACTACCCTTTCAAGAATTTTTGAGAGAAAAGGAAGGTTGGAGATTGGCCTATAATTAGCTAAGATAGCTGGGTCAAGTAATGGCTTTTTAAGTAATGGTTTAATTACTGCCACCTTAAAAGCCTGTGGTACATAGCCAACTAACAAAGATAGATTGATCATATTTAAGATCGAAGCATTAAATAATGGTAGGGCTTCCTTGAGCAGCCTGGTAGGAATGGGGTCTAATAAACATGTTGATGGTTTGGATGAAGTAACTAATGAAAATAACTCAGACAGAACAATCGGAGAGAAAGAGTCTAACCAAATACCGGCATCACTGAAAGCAGCCAAAGATAACGATACGTCTTTGGGATGGTTATGAGTAATTTTTTCTCTAATAGTTAAAATTTTGTTAGCAAAGAAAGTCATGAAGTCATTACTAGTTAAAGTTAATGGAATACTCAGCTCAATAGAGCTCTGACTCTTTGTCAGCCTGGCTACAGTGCTGAAAAGAAACCTGGGGTTGTTCTTATTTTCTTCAATTAGTGATGAGTAGAAAGATGTTCTAGCTTTACGGAGGGCTTTTTTATAGAGCAACAGACTCTTTTTCCAGGCTAAGTGAAGATCTTCTAAATTAGTGAGACGCCATTTCCTTACTTACGGGTTATTTGCTTTAAGCTACGGGTTTGTGAGTTATACCACGGAGTCAGGCACTTCTGATTTAAAGCTCTCTTTTTTAGAGGAGCTACAGCATCCAAAGTAGTCTTCAATGAGGATGTAAAACTATTGACGAGATACTCTTTCTCACTTACAGAGTTTAGGTAGCTACTCTGCACTGTGTTGGTATATGGCATTAGAGAACATAAAGAAGGAATCATATCCTTAAACCTAGTTACAGCGCTTTCTGAAAGACTTCTAGTGTAATGAAACTTATTCCCCACTGCTGGGTAGTACATCAGAGTAAATGTAAATGTTATTAAGAAATGATCAGACAGAAGGGAGTTTTCAGGGAATACTGTTAAGTCTTCTATTTCCATACCATAAGTCAGAACAAGATCTAAGATATGATTAAAGTGGTGGGTGGACTCATTTACTTTTTGAGCAAAGCCAATAGAGTCTAATAATAGATTAAATGCAGTGTTGAGGCTGTCATTCTCAGCATCTGTGTGGATGTTAAAATCGCCCACTATAATTATCTTATCTGAGCTAAGCACTAAGTCAGACAAAAGGTCTGAAAATTCACAGAGAAACTCACAGTAACGACCAGGTGGACGATAGATAATAACAAATAAAACTGGTTTTTGGGACTTCCAATTTGGATGGACAAGACTAAGAGTCAAGCTTTCAAATGAATTAAAGCTCTGTCTGGGTTTTTGATTAATTAATAAGCTGGAATGGAAGATTGCTGCTAATCCTCCGCCCCAGCCTGTGCTACGAGCATTCTGACAGTTAGTGTGACTCGGGGGTGTTGACTCATTTAAACTAACATATTCATCCTGCTGTAACCAGGTTTCTGTAAGGCAGAATAAATCAATATGTTGATCAATTATTATATCATTTACCAACAGGGACTTAGAAGAGAGAGACCTAATGTTTAATAGACCACATTTAACTGTTTTAGTCTGTGGTGCAGTTGAAGGTGCTATATTATTTTTTTCTTTTTGAATTTTTATGCTTAAATAGATTTTTGCTGGTTATTGGTAGTCTGGGAGCAGGCACCGTCTCTACGGGGATGGGGTAATGAGGGGATGGCAGGGGGAGAGAAGCTGCAGAGAGGTGTGTAAGACTACAACTCTGCTTCCTGGTCCCAACCCTGGATAGTCACAGTTTGGAGGATTTAAGAAAATTGGCCAGATTTCTAGAAATGAGAGCTGCTCCATCCAAAGTGGGATGGATGCCGTCTCTCCTAACAAGACCAGGTTTTCCCCAGAAGCTTTGCCAATTATCTATGAAGCCCACCTCATTTTTTGGACACCACTTAGACAGCCAGCAATTCAAGGAGAACATGCGGCTAAACATGTCACTCCCGGTCTGATTGGGGAGGGGCCCAGAGAAAACTACAGAGTCCGACATTGTTTTTGCAAAGTTACACACAGATTTAATGTTAATTTTAGTGACCTCCGATTGGCGTAACCGGGTGTCATTACTGCTGACGTGAATTACAATCTTACCAAATTTACGCTTAGCCTTAGCCAGCAGTTTCAAATTTCCTTCAGTGTCGCCTGCTCTGGCCCCCGGAAGACAATTGACTATGGTTGCTGGTGTCGCTAACTTCACATTTCTCAAAACAGAGTCGCCAATAACCAGAGTTTGATCCTCGGCGGGTGTGTCGTCGAGTGGGGAAAAACGGTTAGAGATGTGAACGGGTTGGCGGTGTACACGGGGCTTCTGTTTAGGGCTACGCTTCCTCCTCACAGTCACCCAGTCGGCCTGCTTTCCCGGCTGCTCGGGATCTGCCAGGGGGTAACTAACGGCGGCTAAGCTACCTTGGTCCGCACCGACTACAGGGGCCTGGCTAGCTGTAGAATTTTCCACGGTGCGGAGCCGAGTCTCCAATTCGCCCAGCCTGGCCTCCAAAGCTATGAATAAGCTACACTTATTACAAGTACCGTTACTGCTAAAGGAGGCCGAGGAATAACTAAACATTTCACACCCAGAGCAGAAAAGTGCGGGAGAGACAGGAGAAGCCGCCATGCTAAATCGGCTAAGAGCTAGTAGCTACGCTAAGCTAGCGGATTCCTAAAAACACGCAAAGTGAATAATGTGTAAATAATTTAGAGGTGATTCAACAGAAGGAGTGCTTTAGTTAAGGCACGTAAAGATTACACTGGGAAACAAATCGATATCTAGATAACTAGATCAATCTAACTGCGCAGATTAAACAGCTAACAGATACAGAAAAACACCGCTGTGCTCCGGAACAGGAAGTGATACAATACCGCAGTGAGAGCCAACCACCAGTAGAGGCCGATATATACATATATACACATATACACATATATACACATCTATATATGTGTATACATATATACACATATATATGTGTATATGTGTATGTATATATGTGTATATGTGTATGTATATATGTGTATATGTGTATGTATATATGTGTATATGTGTATGTATATATGTGTATATGTGTATGTATATATGTGTATATGTGTATATGTGTATGTATATATGTGTATATGTGTATGTATATATGTGTATATGTGTATGTATATATGTGTATATATGTGTATATATGTGTATGTATATATGTATATATGTGTATGTATATATGTGTATATATGTGTATGTATATATGTGTATATATGTGTATGTATATATGTATATATGTGTATGTATATATGTGTATATATATATAATCTTTATTCATTCATTTTAATGTTTTGTGGCTCTCCAAGAATTTTATTTATGGAAGATGGAACACAAATGGCGCTTTTGATAGTAAAGGTTGCAGACCCTTGAACCCGACTGACCCAAACTGTCTCCAAATGAGTAAATTAAGTACTTTTATTTTTTTATTTTTGGTTGGTTCTTGTGATATTTTGGAAATGTGCTCCGTCTTTAAAATGATACCTGCAGTTGGGGCAGTATTTTTAAAAAATTAATGGAGGAGACTAATGGGTTGGGTGTGTGCAACACCCAAAAGTTCAATTTCTGCCTAAAGCTATAACGGACCTTAGAACTTTGAAACATGGGATTTTTATTTATTTATTCATTTATTTATTTTAGTTGAAACTGACTCAACATACAGGATAAAACTGTTCGACCACCAGTCGTTAATGGCAGAAATACCTGCTTATAGTTGATTCTGACAGAAGTCAGAAAAGCATTGTTGAGGCACTTTGTCTTGCTTTCAGTCTTTTTTCGTATATGATGTTAGTACTCCATCTTGTTCTCCAGGTGGCGCTGGCGTGATGATGATCTTAAACATCAAGATATGACCAATATCATAAAAATCCACAATCAGAACAATGAACAGGCCTGGCATGAGATCCTAAAATGGGAGGCTCTGCATGCATGGTAAGTCAACAAATTACACAGCTGACCTGCAAGGAAAAAAAGTGTGTGTGAGTGTATACACACATGAGCACACACTCACACACTGAACAAAAATATAAATGCAACACTTGTATTTTTGCTCCCATTTTCCATGAGCTGAACTCAACGATCTAAAACCTTTTCTATTTTCACAAAAGATCAATTTCTCTCAAATGTTGTTCACAAATCTGTCTAAATGTGTTAGTGAGCACTTCTCCTTTGCCGAGATAATCCATCCCACCTCACAGGTGTGACATACCAAGATGCTGATTCGACAGCATGATTGTTGCACAGGTATGTCTTAGGCTGGACACAATAAAAAGCCACTCTATAATGTTCAGTTTTATCACACAGCGCAATGCCACAGATGTCAGAATTTTTGAGGGAGCATGCAGTTGGCATGCTGACTGCAGGAATGTCCACCAGAGCTGTTGCCTGTGAACTAAATGTTCATTTCTCTGCCATAAGCCGTCTCCAGAGGCATTTCAGAGAATTTGGCAGTACATCTGGGGCTCTCACCAACAGTCCAACTTACATATTTGCGCTGTCATTTAGGCTTTTAGATTGTTCACTCACTCATCAATCACTCATCTTCAACCGCTTTTCGTGTTACGGGGGCAACAGTTCCAGCAGGGGACCTCAGACTTCCCTGTCCCAGGCCACATTAACCACCTCTGACTGTGGATCCCAAGGCGTTCCCAGGCCAGTGTGGAGATATAATCTCTCCACCTAGTCCTGGGTCTTCCCTGGGGTCTCCTCCCAGATGGACATGCCTGGAATACCTCCTTTGGGAGGTGCCCAGGAGGCATCCTTACCAGATGCCCGAACCACCTCAGCTGGCTCCTTTCAACGCAAAGGAGCAGCGACTGTACTCCGAGCGCTCCACAGATGACCTAACTTCTCAGCCCATCTCTAAAGGAGACACCAGCCACCCTCCTGAGGAAACCCATTTCGGCCGCTTGTACACACGATCTAGTTCTTTCGGTCATGACCCAACACTCATGACCATAGCTGAGAGTAGGAATGAAGACTGACCAGTAGAGCGAAAGCGAAAGCCATACATCAATATCATCCAGAAACGCCGCCGCCTTCTCTGGGCTGTGGTCTGATGAGTCCATATTTCAAATTGTTTTTGGAAATCATGGACATCGTGTCCTCCGGACAAAAGGAAAAAGACCATCCAGATTGTTACCAGCGCAAAGTTCAAAAGCCAACACCTATAATGGTATGGGGTAGGGATGAGCGAGTACACCACTATCTGTATCTGTTCAGCCATCTAAATTATCTGTAGCTGTACTTGGAGTGGGCGGGGTCTAAACTGGAAGTGGGTGTGGTTTAAAAAGACATGGACGGGGCTTAAAGCAATACATTATTTTAAGCCTGAAATTGATATGGATTGATCACAAGTTGCTACATTTGTTTTTTTGAAAACTATTTACAGAACAGCCTCCAATTTTAGCTTCAAATCAATGATTTTGATCACAAAAGTAAGTGAACTATTTTCAGAACAAGTTTTTTATGAACTCAGAACACAAATATTCTTAAGTGTATGAATGAATAACCGAACAGCCTCAGAATTGACATTCAGTGTTGTAGGAAATTATGAACTAAGTATGCATGAACAAGAGTTATCATACTCAACACAGCTTTTTTTATTATTATTATTATTTTTATTAATTTTATGATCAAATCATGATCAGCCTTGGTAACTGTATTCTTCTTAAAAGCATCGCGACCCTAGTATGGGGGTGTGTTAGTGTCCATGGCATGGGCAACTTACACATCTGTGATGGCACCATCAATGCTGAAAGGTACATCCAGGTTTTGGAGCAACACATGCTGCCATCCAAGCAACATCTTTTCCAGGGACATTCCTGCTTATTTCAGCAAGACGATGCCAAGCCACATTCTGTACGTGTTACAACAGCGTGGCTTCATAGTAAAAGAGTGCAGGTAATAGACTGGCCTGCCTGCAGTCCACACCTGTCGCCCATTGAAAATGTGTGGTGCATTATAAAGTGCAAAATGCGACAACGGAGACCCTGGACTGTTGAACAACTGAAGTCGTACATCAAGCAAGAAGGGGAAACAATTCCACCTACAAAACTTAAACAATTATTGTCCTCAGTTCCCAAACGGTTTATTGAGTGTTGTTAGAACAAAAGGTGATGTAACACAATGGTAAACATACCACTGTCCCAGCTTTTTTGAAACGTGTTGCAGGCCTCCATTTCAAAATGAGCAAATATTTGCGCAAAAACAATAAAATTTATCAGTTTGAACATTAAATATTTTGTCTTTGTGGTGTATTCAATTGAATATAGGTTTGTAATTTTCCCTGACTCTTTTATGCAAGATTCTGCCCCTTACCAAAAACCAAACCACTATATTTCTCATTTTGAGTTTATTAAAGGTCATGTTAGAAACCAGGCCTGGGGCCCTCACAGACATCTTGTGAAAAAGCCCCCAAAGTAGCACAGAACGAAGTAGCACGGCACAGAAGTTGCTGGCATTTGAAGATGGATTTTGTGCATCTTGTAAAGAGTTGGATAAACAGCTGCCTCCATCCTCCCTATCTCTCTTTGCAAATTTACTGTAGAAAATAGATTTGGGAAGCATTTGCATGGCTAAAACACTTACACCCCGCCCCCCCAATCAGGACCCTCTTGACCCCTGACCATTTTAAGCATGTCTCTTTAGTTGCCTCTCGCATGCCTGATCACCTGTCTCCAAATGGTACAGAACGCCGCTGCATGTCTTTTAACTGGCACGCGCAAATATGATCACATTTCCCCCATTTTAGCCTCTCTCCACTGGCTGCCCATACATTTTAGGATCCATTTTGTTTTTAAATCCTTGAATATTGGCCATATTGGCCTCTCTTCATTGGCTTCCTGTTAATTCTAGAATAGAATTTAAAATTCTTCTTCTTACTTATAAGGTTTTGAATAATCAGGTCCCTTCTTATCTTAGGGACCTCATAGTACCATATCACCCCAATAGAGCGCTTCGCTCTCAGACTACAGGCTTACTTGTAGTTCCTAGGGTTTGTAAGAGTAGAATGGGAGGTAGAGCCTTCAGCTTTCAGGCTCCTCTCCTGTGGAACCAGCTCCCAATTCGGATCAGGGAGACAGACACCCTCTCTACTTTTAAGATTAGGCTTAAAACTTTCCTTTTTGCTAAAGCTTATAGTTAGGGCTGGATCAGGTGACCCTGAACCATCCCTTAGTTATGCTGCTATAGACTTAGACTGCTGGGGGGTTCCCATAATGCACTGAGTGTTTCTTTCTCTTTTTGCTCTGTATGCACCACTCTGCATTTAATCATTAGTGATTGATCTCTGCTCCCCTCCACAGCATGTCTTTTTCCTGGTTCTCTCCCTCAGCCCCAACCAGTGCCAGCAGAAGACTGCCCCTCCCTGAGCCTGGTTCTGCTGGAGGTTTCTTCCTGTTAAAAGGGAGTTTTTCCTTCCCACTGTCGCCAAGTGCTTGCTCAGAGGGGGTCGTTTTCACCTTTGGGGTTTTTACGTAATTAGTGTATGGCCTTGCCTTACAATATAAAGCGCCTTGGGGCAACTGTTTGTTGTGATTTGGCGCTATATAAATAAAATTGATTGATTGATTGATTGATTGAATGCTCTTGCCCCGCCATACTTCTGAGGTCCTACACCCTTATAAATCCACTCGTTTTCTCCGTTCAGCTGATCAGCTGCTCCTGAGTGTGCCTAAAAAAGTGGAAGCTCAGGGGACAGCGCATTTGCTGTTGTGACTCCAAAATCATGGAATGACCTGCCTCAGCAAATTAGATAGGCCTCATCTCTGTCTGCTTTTAAATTTTTTCTGAAACCCCATCTCTTCTCCTTGGCCTTGCTTTTTTTTCCCCTTTTTTGTTTATTACTCAACCAGGGTTCTAGTTTTTGAAAATCAACCCAAATGTAACTGAGTATAAAAATTTCAAAGTTAGTCAAGGGTGGACTTTTTTGATCAAAATACAAAACAAAAAACATTAATTTTCATTGGTTTCTAGCAAAAGCTCATCAGAATATGATACAGGACTATGGGGTTGCAAAACAGTTGTATCCCTGGTTGTATGGCAGGCTTAACCTTATAATGTTTTCTATGAATTGCCTCTTTAGTAAAAGTTAATACATGTTGGTCAGGACTTGAATCTGCTGTAAGGCTTATTCCCCCATCACACATAGCCGGAATTACGCAGAGTGGCGTTGGATTTATGAATTGGCGCACATCCGAAAGGTGTCAGATTTCAGTTCCAAAGTGTTCTGACAGCCATCTGCGGAAGTCGACACAGTTGGTCATAATCTCCCGGCGGCCTCGAGTGTCACGCACCTGTTCATAATTATCCGGGTGTCATCGAGATGGGACACCTATCTGACAGTGATTCATATGTTATCTTATGACCATCTAACCGCAATTTACATATTCCGATGGCGGCAAAATGGGATCCGAAATGATTTGGGCGCATACAAGGGAACCTCAAGATAGATCTGGCACAGTATGCCTGCCGGTATGACCCCCAGTGTCACTCATAATAATGCCCATTCTGCACAGTTCAGAGTTTAGCATTGACAGTAGATCTTAAGAGAAAACTGCCCCCAGTTTGACATCAGTGAAAATTAAAGACATTTGTAAATGTATTCTGATCAGAATTGCAACATACAGTTTCTTGAATTTTATTTTGTTTCCTTTCCAGTGAATGTCCGTGTGGCCCAACTTTGAAGAGGTTTGGTGGTAAAGCCAAAGAGTACTCACCCAGGGCTAGAGTCCGTCACTGGATGGGGTGAGGTCATTTACAGTCTGTTTTACACCTGAACAGATTCAACTGACACCATGGTTTTATGTTCACCAATTAAATCCACTTCATTGGCAGAATGTAAGCGCAACATTTGTTCATCTATCTGAATGCAATCTGTAACAGTCATGGGTTTGCAAGCAGTCCATTTTAATTTACTGACCAAAATAAACACATCATGGCAGATGTGCTCATAAGTTTGTGACAGAGGTCAGTAAGAGTCACTATGGATATTGTCGTCAATAGGCCTCACTCCCCCGACAGCTAAAGAATTCTCTGGCCACTCAGGCCTGTGTTTTAGCTGAGTGGGCAAGAGAGTCCACTTCCAATGCTGGAGATGGTGAGTTTGCGTCCTGAGGGCAGCAAGTGGGAGAAGTCAACCAGTGGCGGTTCTACACTGAATTACTCCCTGGGCAAGACCCCCTCCAAGTGCACGTCCCCCCACCACCACCACAAAATTTTGCACAAACACCCATTTTCTAAAATTATTTTATTATTAATATTTTACAAGTGCCCCTTCAGTTGAAATTGATATCAAAAGATTACAGGCTACAAAATAGCTCAAAACATCCATGAGTTGCAAATGAAAATAAACACACCCTTACATGTTAAATGTCTTTCATTAGATGCTTTATTTAAATCTGTCTTTCAGGGAGGAATAATTAGCTCTTTTATCACCATTTAGCTACATATTTAGCTTGAAGTTTGTAAATATTAGGCTAAATGTGTAAATACTTAGCATTAACTAATCTGCTAAAGTTTTAGCTTTGACAGAAATTTGATAATGTGGTATTTGCCTTTTTTTCCTCGCTAATTTTTGCTCTTCATCTGTGGGTCAAAAGAAATTCTGAACTGAAATGTTACTGGCGTTCCCATGCCAATGTCATTGGTATATGATTATTTTTCTCCCTCAAATAAACCAGTTAATTATGAAGATAAGCCATGGATTAAAGTTCTTCGTCACCACGCCGGATTTCCGTCATTTGGAAAATTTAACCACACATACATGCGCGCATGTGGTGTCATGCATGCTTTGGGGCCGAAATATGATACTCTCATTGTCAAAGCAACATCCCATTCTGCACTAATCAAAGCAGCAGCAGCGTCAGCATGGATGGCGCCGCACCACGGAGGAAGGGACTGTGTGAATTTTCACTCCTCTCCACTCTGTTTACTGCTTGCCATGAGCCACAGTCCTTCTCCTCTCTGTCTTTGTGGGAACATTGGCAGACCTTCCCCGAGTAGAGCAGGGCGTGGCTTTGCTTTGAACCAATGAAGCAGTGCTTCGATCTGCTGCTTCAGTTCTTTGTTTTATTTCGCCTTATCTTAATTTTTCCCCACTAAAACCCCAAAGAGCATGTATCTGTGAGTAATATTTACCTTTTTATGTTAAACTGACCTGTTATGGTCTTCTGAAACAATTGATAGATGTATTTTAGAACTTAAAGACGGGAGCGATGCTAACACGTTAGTGTGTCTATGGCATTTTCATTGTTAAAGTTAGCATTAAGCTGTAAAAGAATCAAATGTATTACAAATTGTAATATTTTATTTATTTTTATTTATACATTAATAATAATAATAGCAACAACAACAATAATACTAATAACTAAAAATGCTATGATACAATTTTAGAGAAACAGACAAAAAGAACCTGGTAAAACAAAACAGAAAAGATAAA
Organism: Thalassophryne amazonica; assembly: GCF_902500255.1. Lineage (NCBI taxonomy): Eukaryota > Metazoa > Chordata > Actinopteri > Batrachoidiformes > Batrachoididae > Thalassophryne > Thalassophryne amazonica. The sequence goes on from NC_047103.1 coordinate 103,224,121, forward strand.
ACCAACTAACAATGAACATAAATAAATAAATATAGAAATAAATAACTTAACTGTGAACACCTAGTGACTCCACTTCATCCCTGTTTTATTTAAGTTTAATGACAATTTGTTTCGGTCAAACCACATCTAAGCTGTGTTTTTACACAAGAAAAAAAATTAAATGCAGTAAACTGCACATTTGTCTTTTTTCATGAAAATATCTTATTAAAGATCACATATTACACTTTAATCAGGCCATTAAAATACTTTTGTGGACTCTTGCTGTAATATGTTGTCACTCGTTGAGATAGTTGCTGTAGGCATCTAAAAATGCTCATAATCAGGTGAAACCTGATGGAAATCTCTTTGTGGTGTGTCGGTGATGTATGTATATGCAAAATAAAACAAAACAGTACTCCAGGTATGTTTTTGACGAGAATATAACATCATAACTTTGTTACAAGGTCAAACTTTGATTTTATGTGATAAAGGCCTTTTAATAATAACTCACTTAAAGAAATAATGGCAAAACTCACATGTAAGTAAAAAAACAAAAAATTAAAAATGATTAATTGAAAAATAATCAACCGATTAATCGATTACTAAAATAATCATTAGTTGCAGCCCTAGTTTGTTTTACGAGTGAGAGCATTTTACCGATTAACTGTGAATAAGCCAGTTTTGAGTTTCTCAGTGGGCATGCATTTTCAAAACGGGTGACAGTGTTACTTTGTGCACAGCAGAACACGTTGTCAGTTGCTTTAGGCCCTAATTTTGTATTTTATTGACTCTACAACCAATGACACAGCAGCCTTTTGGCGCATTTACGGAATAGAACCGATCAAAATACTACAGAAGACAAAGAATTTTTACTTAACAGTTTGAAGTGAGTTTTCTTTGTTTCTGAGGGCTTCATACACATTAAAATTCACAAGAATATATGAAATTTAACTTGCCCTTTTAAAACATTTCTAGGGGAGATCCCCCAGACACCCCATAATCAATAATGTGTTTTTACTTGACAGTTTGAAGTGAGTTTTCTTTGTTTCAGAAGGCTTCAAACCCATTAAAATTCAGTAGAATACACTAAATTTGACTGTTCTTTTAAAAAATATCTGGGGGAGATCCCACAGACCCCCCATAATCAATACTGTGTTTTTACTTGACAATTTGAAGTGACTTTTCTTTGTTTCAAAGGGCTTCATACCCATTAAAATTCACCAGAATATACAAAATTTGACTTGTTCTTTTAGAAATTTTCTGGGGGAGATCTCACAGACCCCCATACTCAATACTGTGTTTTTACTTAACAGTTTGAAGTGAGTTTTTGTTGTTTCAGAGGGCTTCATACCCATTAAATAAACTTCACCAAAATATACAAAATGTGACCTACTCTTTTAAAAATGTTCTGGGGGAGATCCCCCAGACCCCCATAATCAATACTGTATTTTTACTTCACAGTTTGAAGTGAGTTTTTTTTTTTTTTTTCTTTTGGTTTTTTTTTTTGTTTCAGAGGGTTTCATACTCATTAAAATTCACTAGAATATACAAAATTTAACTTGCTCTTTTAAAACATTTCTGGGGCAGACCCCCCACCACCCTTTTATGTACCTTTATGTTCAGGTTTTGCATTCTTTTTATGCTTTGTCTCTCTCTCTTAGAGGCTATTTACAATAGATTTGTAGACTTTAGAATGTGTTTATTGTATTTATTGAGGAAAAAGAGTGTGTGCCCCCACTATGCCACATTTTAGGGAATTGCTGGCATTGATTTTTGCCAGGAAGAAATTTCAGTCAGATGAAAATTTATTGCTTTAACCCACGAGATAAGCCTCGTTTTATACATTATTATTATTATTATTATTATTATTATTTTGGCAGTGTACATGACATTAAAAAGAGTTGCCAGCGGCTGGAAAATTTTTGTAAAGCACACTCTTGCAGGCACACAAAAAAGGGTCAGATTCAGTCACTTCAGCTAGTAATGTGAACACAGCATAAGTTCTAAGCCATCTTTACAAATAGGCAGGCTCTCCTTTCTGCAAACTTTTTTTTTTCCACAGGTGGGCAGTTTGTCTCTCTGGTGACATTTAAACCTGTTCTTACACCTTGTCTGTCTGCTTTCAAAGGCTGCCTTTTTTTTATCTAGAGTTTTTAAAAGTTTGTGTATAGAGAGAGTCCAGTGGTTTAATGACTGCTTCTCCAGCTTGTCCCCAATATGACAAATGAGAAAGGATCATAGCGTGCATGAAAGTCTTTGCGGCATCCATTGAATGGCAACTTCTAATATGTGTAAATAACACTGAAACCCAACAACTCATCCAGAAGAAAAACTAAGCTCATCTGAAATGGGAGAACGACCCAGGATCGAAGGTCAAAGAGAAGGCCTTCAAGGACCTGAAATCCAGCGTCCAGAGTTTGCTACGTCGCATCAAAGACAACTGGTACCGTGAGCGTGCCCTCAAGCTCCAAACTTTTGCTGATCACAATCAACTGCATGACTTTTTCGCTAGGATCCGTGCCCTCTTCGGCCCTTGGAGAACTGTACCATCACCCATCAAAGCAGCTGACAATCTGACCATTCTCAAAGACAACAAAGCCATTGGTCAAAGATGGAAAGAACACTTCGAGCAACTGCTGAATAGACCATCTCATGCATCTCCATCATGCACTCTTCATCTCCCTGCTCATCCCACTGAGAACTGGATGGACCAACCACCAACAATGGAAGACCTCAACACCTTGATCGACTTTCTCTGCAATCACAAAGCTCCTGGCCCAGACGGCATCCCTGCCAAACTGCTGAAATATGGAGGCATTACCCTACAAACCCTTCTCGTCAGCATCATCACCCAGATCTAGGAGACTGCTACTGTTCCTCCAGATTGAGTGATGCCAGCGACGACGATCAAATTATAGTTGATGGTTTTGGTCATTTTTTCACATTTGACTTAAAATTAAGATTTGAATCAATTATTACACCAAGGTATTTAAACTTCCTCACAATGTCAAACCTCTCAGCCTTTATAATAATGTCATCACTGGCAAACTGGTTGGTTTTAGAGCAGAACATATCTTTTATCTTGGTTATATTAAGGGTGAGACATAACTGGTCAAGCCACGCTGTGATCCTTTCCATAGCATTTATAATATAACTGTAAATATGTAAAAAAAAAAATACATGGGTCACACAAGAAAGTGAAAACACGTGTTTCCATTGTGGACTATATGAAAATTAAATGACAAATTAAAAGTAATAATAAAATAATAATTAATAATACTGTGTATATGATAACAAGAACCTAACCAATTTATAACTACATTAAGACTAAATTAACATTAAAAAATATTCCATTAACAGGAAAGAAAAAGGACTGAGTTCTAAAAACTGTTGAGATATAAGGTTCTAAAAACATTCTGGACTCGCACACCATTCCAGCTCATTATAGAAACTTTGCACAATTTATTACCACCCTTGAAAAATGTCAGCTCCCTATTTTATTAACACTTACCAATCTAGAGCTCGTGGATCCCCACGGGCAACACGCTTGTTTAATGTAAATGGTTAACGGTAACAGAATTACAATGACGGCAAAATGTGGTCATGTTTTTTTATTAGCTTGTTTGAAAAAAATTGTATTCTGATTGTAATCCCGTTACCATAGAACTACCCAAATAGTAAGTCGCTTCGGCTTGCCATAATTTGGCACAGGTTTTATGCTGGATACTCTTCCTGACACAACTTCACATTACATGGACAAAATGGGCAGGGGTCAGGTTTGAATCAGGAACTTCTGCACTGAAACCAAGCGCACTAATCACTTGACCACACATTCTAAACTGTCTTGTCGTGTTGATCTTCTAATCATGAACCAAAATGTCTTTAGTCTACTGCGATAACAAATAAATTGGCCCTGTTGGCGTAACTTTAAGCAGGGCTCTTCAACTGCACCTTTTAGATGTGTCCGTGGTCCAACACACCTGAATCAAATGGCTGAATTACCACCGCAGTATGCAGTTAAGTTCTCCAGAGAGCTGTTAACGAACTCATTAACTGACTCAGGTGTGCTGAATTACAGTAGTGTTCAGAATAATAGTAGTGCTATGTGACTAAAAAGATTAATCCAGGTTTTGAGTATATTTCTTATTGTTACATGGGAAACAAGGTACCAGTAGATTCTGTAGATTCTCACAAATCCAACAAGACCAAGCATTCATGATATGCACACTCTTAAGGCTATGAAATTGGGCTATTAGTAAAAAAAAAAGTAGAAAAGGGGGTGTTCACAATAATAGTAGTGTGGCATTCAGTCAGTGAGTTCGTCAGTTTTGCGGAACAAACAGGTGTGAATCAGGTGTCCTCTATTTAAGGATGAAGCCAGCACCTGTTGAACATGTTTTTCTCTTTGAAAGCCTGAGGAAAATGGGACATTCAAGACATTGTTCAGAAGAACAGCGTAGTTTGATTAAAAAGTTGATTGGAGAGGGGGAAACTTATACACAGGTGCAAAAGAATTATAGGCTGTTCATCTACAATGATCTCCAATGCTTTAAAATGGACAAAAAAAAAAAAAAACAGACACGTGGATGAAAACAGCAAACAACCATCAAAATGGATAGAAGAATAACCAGAATGGCAAAGGCTCACCCATTGATCACCTCCAGGATGATCAAAGACAGTCTGGAGTTACCTGTAAGTGCTGTGACAGTTAGAAGACGCCTGTGTGAAGGTAATTTATTTGCAAGAATCCCCCACAAAGTCCCTCTGTTAAATAAAAGACGTGCAGAAGAGGTTACAGTTTGCCAAAGAACACATCAACTGGCCTAAAGAGAAATGGAGGAATATTTTGTGGACTGATGAGAGTAAAATTGTTCTTTTTGGGTCCAAGGGCTGCAGACAGTTTGTGAGACGACCCCCAAACTCTGAATTCAAGCCACAGTTCATAGTGAAGACAGTGAAGCATGGTGGTGCAAGCATCATGATATGGGCATGTTTCTCCTACTATGGTGTTGGGCCTATATATCGCATACCAGGTATCATGGATCAGTTTGGATATGTCAGAATACTTGAAGAGGTCATATTGCCTTATGCTGAAGAGGACATGTACTTGAAATGGGTGTTTCAACAAGACAGTGACCCCAAGCACACTAGTAAACGAGCAAAATCTTGGTTCCAAACCAACAAAATTAATGCCTCGCAGATGTGAAGAAATCATGAAAAACTGTTTATACAACTAAATACTAGTTTAGTGATTCACAGGATTGCTAAAAAAGCAGTTTGAACATAATAGTTTTGAGTTTGTAGCATCAACAGCAGATGCTACTATTATTGTGAACACCCCCTTTTCTATTATTTTTTTATTTTTATTTTTTTACTAATAGCCCAATTTCATAGCCTTAAGAGTGTGCATATCATGAATGCTTGGTCTTGTTGGATTTGTGAGAATCTACTGAATCTACTGGTACCTTGGTTCCCATGTAACAATAAGAAATATACTCAAAACCTGGATTAATCTTTTTAGTCACATAGCACTACTATTATTCTGAACACTACTGTAAGCAACTAAGTCAATTCGGGTTGCTTTTTGCATTAAGCACAAAGTATGGATAAATGCATACATAATCTTTGCACACAGCAGCCATGTAGAGTATCGCTCCTGCTTCGGTTAACATGGCTCTGTATATAAACAGAAAATATATTATACAAGCACATGATGGCCAGTAAAGATCTTATCATCTGCACTCATGGATCAGGTAAGGTAATGCCGTTAAGTAGCCCGGTGCTGGTCCAGTGTCGTCACAACTCTCCTGTTAGCATTACAACAGCAGTCACTTTCTCAGTCATCGTGTCACACTTATAAACACATGGATAAAATTCCTCTTTTGCCACGATTCATCTTCAGTCTGGTGTCCATGTCACATCTCCCAGTGCAGCATGGGAGAGAGACAGGCATTTCATTTCCTTGACAGCAGCAAAAAGACACCCTCTGTTCCATGTTTTTGGGAGAGACGGCAAGCTTATTACTGCTGTCCACATGAAGTGAATTGATGGAATAGATCCAAGTGTTTTTTGAAGCCAATTTCTCACGCTGTCCAAGAGGTGTTATCTGTGGAACACGGAACAACTAATAAAAATCACGACTGGTATAGCTGGACCTTTATAAAAGCACACCTGTTCACCATTTCAATGTATTAACCATCAAGTCCACAAAAAACACAGATTTTGAGCTGCACAAAATTTCTGGTTTTGTTTCAACGTACAATCATTCTGAGGGTGCGGTTCCAAAGATGATGTCGCCAAAGTCAACATTTCTCACAGGCTAACATTTCTGAGCATTTATCAGTGGCAGACGAAATGAAGCTAAATCCCCCAGGTTTTTGTTTTAATTTCTCAGGGCATATGACACCAAAGGTACAACACTATACTCCAATATTTTCATAATTCTTTATTTGGTATAGTCCGCTCATTTGACATTTCATTTACCAGAGATTTGCACTTTTAATAAGTGTCATAACAGCACTGAGGGTTATTTGTGTGTTATACAGAGTAAATGATCAAAGTATAACTTCATTTTGTCTGCTTTCAGATCAGTGTGTTTTTCTTTTTAACTTAATGAACGTCAACCATGATCTCTCAATAGGTACGAACTGCCGTTTGACCGCCATGACTGGGTCATTGACCGCTGTGGGAAGGAGGTACGCTATGTCATTGACTACTATGATGGTGATATCAACAAAGACACCTATCAGTTCTCCATTCTGGACGTGCGACCTGCCTTTGACTCCATAGAGGCCATCTGGGATCGGATGAAGGTGGCTTGGTGGCGCTGGACCTCATGAAGGACTCTTATCTTGTGTTTAATTGTTCTGTTTCAGTTGTTGCCACTGGCTGTGGTTTGAATGAAAAGATTGTCAGTGTTGTTGCTCTGCAGTGGGAAGTTGATTTCAATGAAAATATTTTTTTTTGTTATAACAGACTTTACATGCAAAACTCCAAACTACTGTAACATCATCCAGCTTTTAGGTTTTTAGAGCGCTCCGCCATTGTTCCCTGAATGGTTGTTGACTGAGGAGGAGTCAGTTACACTAAAAACTGGCATAAAAGTACGAGGTTTACAGTTGATCACCAGAATAGAGGCAGACTCTTTCATTCTCAATTTTGCATCAGGAGCTTCCTTCTTGATCCACATCCTTCCATGTCATAGTGATGAAGAGCTTCATTAAAGATGGACTATGTCACATTTCTGTCTGATGCCTCCACCTTCACCAGTTTTTAGTTGTGATCCTGAGATTGTTGTTGGACTTAGGTTCATCAGTTCTGGGTCTCTTTCCTCAAATATGCAAGCCTGTATGGCCCCAAGTGTCTTGCAATTTTTTTATATACTGTATTCCCCTGTCAGAAAACCCAGGGCTGATTTAATCACAAATAAAAAATGAATCACAAATAACTCACCTGTTTGTGTCCATTTTGTCCTTATCCATTAAATGTGTTCCTTGTAATTTAATTTAATTTCAGGTGGGCGCTGAACCACTTTTTTTTTTTTTTTTTTTCTCAAAAAAAAATGGGGTTGGGCTAAAGCTAGGTCCTGGGCCCTCTGACAGGCGAATACTGTGTGTGTGCACAGTGCACCTGGAAAGTTATTCAGTGCTTTTTACACATTTTGTTGTTTCATCCTTATTCCAAAATGGAGTAAATATTTTTTCCCCTCAAAATTCTACTCACAACACCCCATAATGACATCATGAAAAAGTTTATATATATATATATATATATATATATATATATATATATATATATATATATAATTTTTGCAAATTTATTTAAAAAAAAAATCACGCGTGCATAAGTATTCACACCCTTTGTGCCATACTTTGTTGATGCACCTTTGGCAGCAATTACAGCCTCCAGTCTTTTTGAATATGGTGCCACAAGCTTGGTCCACCTATATTTGGGCAGTTTTGCTAATTCCTCTTTGCAGCACCTCTTAAGCTCCATCAGGTTGGATGGGGAATGTCGGTGCACAGCCATTTTCAGATCTCTCCAGAGATGTTTAGTCAGATTCGTCTCTGGGCTCTGGCTGGGGCACACAAGGACATTCACAGAGTTGTCCTGAAGCCACTCCTTTAATATCTTGGCTGTGTGCTTAGGGTCACTGTACTTCTGAAAGATGAACCGTCTCCCCAGTCTGAGGTCAAGAGTGCTCTGGAGCAGGTTTTCATCCAGGATGTCTCTGTACATTGCTGCATTCAAGTATCCCAGTTCCGGCCGCTGAAAAACATCCCCACAGTATGTTGCTGTCTCCACCATGCTTCACTGTAGGGATGGTGCCTGTTTTCTTCCAAATATGATGCCTGACATTCACACCAAAGAGTTCAATCTTTGTTTCATCAGAGCAAAGCATTTTGTTTATCATGGTCAAAGTCCTTCAGGTGTCTTTTGGCAAACTCCAGACAAGCTGCCATGTGCCTTTTAGTAAGGAGTGGCTTCCGTCCGGCCACTTTACCATATAGGTCTGATTGGTGAATTGCTGCAGAAATGGTTGTCCTCTCTCCACAGAGGAATGCTCGAGCTCTGACAGAGTGACTATCGTGTTCTTGGTCACCTCCCTGCTTAAGGCCCTTCTCCCTTGATCACTCAGGTTAGACAGGCGGCCAGCTCTAGCAAGTTCTATTTATAGAAGATGGAGGCCACTGTGCTCATTGGGACCTTCAAAGCAGCAGAAATGTTTGTAGCCTTCCCCAGATTTGTTCCTTGAGAGAATCCTGTCTTAGAGGTCTACAGCCAATTCCTTTGACTTCATGCTTGGTTTGTGCTCTGACATGTACTGTCAAATGTGGGACCATATGTCAACAGGTGTGTCTTTCTACATCATGTTCAATCAACTGAATTTACCCCAGGTAGAAACATCTCAAGGATGATCAGTGGAAATGCGATGCACCTGAGCTCAATTTTGAGCTTCATGGCAAAGGCTGTAAATATTAATGTACATGTGAGTTCTTCATTTTTCTATTTTTAATACATTTCTAAGAATCTCAAACTTTTCTCACGTTGTCAGTATGGGGTATTGTGTGCAGAATTTTGAGGGAAAAATGAATTTCATACATTTTGGAATAAGGAAGTAACATAACTAAATGTGGAAAAAGTGAAGCACTGTGAATACTTTCTGCATGCACTGTAGGCTCAGGGGAGTTGGAAAGGGTAGACCTTACTCATATGAGTGAAGCACCTTAAGACAGCTTTGTTTTGATGTCGCTATACCAATAAAATAAACTGAGTTGAATAGGCTGCCAAAAAAATGATGCCAGTATTCACACTTGTATTCTATGAATTCAAGCAGGGCTGGAATGCATTTGATGGTTGTCTTCACTTAAAACATCCATAATAATATTAGCCTGTAGAGTCCTTGCTGGTTCGGAGGTGGTCACCCTAGTGTGTGTGTGTGTGTGTGTGTGTGTGTGTGTGTGTGTGTGTGTGTGTGTGTGTGTGTGTGTGTGTGTGTGTGCGTGTGCGTGTGTGTGTGTATAGTTGCAAAACCGCACTGCTGAGTGGTGTCATCTCGTGATGTTAGACTTGATGGGAATCTGACCGCACGCAAACCCATTTTTACAAGGAAATTTCACATAAACAACTTCAGCTCTTTATTTTATCCTGTTTACATCCAGACAACACAAATCATGACAAAATGCAAGCATTACACGAAACCCGATGATCAGAGGACAGTCTACATTTTTTGTTGTTGTTTTGTCTTGGCGGTAACCACAGCCCATGTAGCTGGGGAGAAGCAGCCAGAAAATCGTCCCAATGTGCGAGTCACTGCGAATGCCGGTCCGTCCGGAGAGGGGGGAAAGCAGAGCACCACGGACACCAAGGCCAGTGCACAACTGACTTGCTGTCAATCTACCAGATTGCAGGTTAACAATGTTGCAGCCCCTGTGACAGGGAACAAGGAAGCTTTTATGAAGAAAACAATGGAACGGAAATTGAAATTCTTCAGGTATGGAGACATACTTTGACTCTTGAAATTTTGGTGCTGGATACTGGCATGCATTATTTCCATTCTATGTTTTAAAGGACATGTCGCACCTATATCATAACTATTCTGAGTATTTTCGACAGAGCTTCTTTGAGGAAAATGTACCAGTGCGTGCTTGGATGGAATGTAGCTGCTAACATTAAGAACAGAGCCACAGATTAATTGCAAAGTTTCCGTAAGTGTGATGTCATAATGACTCGTTTTTAAGTGATAAATGTAGGTCGAAGTGTGCATGAAGCAGGAATCGTGTGCAACATGTGTAAAATCCTCCCTGCCTCGAACGCCTCGTACAGGAGGTGTTCCGCCCACTGAAGCGGCTGTGGAAATCTGTCATTCTGGACATCCCAGTTGAACAATTCTGTACTGTTTTTGGACAGACATGGACTAATAACTGCCCACTGTGACGCACGTGTGTCTGTCTGCTGTCGTCACGTGGACATAAAAACATACAGTAGTGTTCAGAATAATAGTAGTGCTATGTGACTAAAAAGATTAATCCAGGTTTTGAGTATATTTCTTATTGTTACATGGGAAACAAGGTATCGGTAGATTCAGTAGATTATCACAAATCCAACAAGACCAAGCATTAGTATTAATTAGTATTAGCATAGTATTTAGTTGTATAACCACAGTTTTTCATGATTTCTTCACATCTGCGAGGCATTAATTTTGTTGGTTTGGAAACAAGATTTTGCTCATTTACTAGTGTGCTTGGGGTCATTGTCTTGTTTAAACACCCATTTCAAGGGCATGTCCTCTTCAGCTTAAGGCAACATGACCTCTTCAAGTATTCTGACATATCCAAACTGATCCGTGATACCTGGTACGCGATATATAGGCCCAACACCATAGTAGGAGAAACATACCCATATCATGATGCTTTCACCACCATGCTTCACTGTCTTCACTGTGAACTGTGGCTTGAATTCAAAGTTTAGGGGTCGTCTCACAAACTGTCTGCGGGCGGCCCTTGGACCCAAAAAAAAGCATCTCCAATGCTTTAAAATGGACAAAAAAAAAAACAGACGCATGGAAGAAAATGGAAAACAACCATCAAAATGGATTGAAGAATAACCAGAATGGCAAAGACTCACCCATTGATCAGCTCCAGGATGATCAAAGACAGTCTGGAGTTACCTGTAAGTACTGTGACAGTTAGAAGACGCCTGTGTGAAGCTACTTTATTTGCAGGAAAACCCCGCAAAGTCCCTCTGTTAAATAAAAGACATGCAGAAGAGGTTACAATTCGCCAAAGAACACATCAACTGGCCTAAAGAGAAATGGAGCAGTATTTTATGGACTGATGAGCGTAAAATTGTTCTTTTTGGGTCCAAGGGCCGCAGACAGTTTGTGAGACGACCCTCAAACTCTAAATTCAAGCCACAGTTCACAGTGAAGACAGTGAAGCATGGTGGTGCAAGCATCATGATATGGGCATGTTTCTTCTTCTATGGTGTTGGGCCTATATATCGCATACCAGAAATCATGAAAATCAAGAAATCATGAAAAACTGGTTATACAACTACATACTAGTTTAGTGATTCACAGGATTGCTACAAAAGCAGTTTGAACATAACAGTTTTGAGTTTCTAGCGTCAACAGCAGATGCTGCTATTATTGTGAACATCCCCTTTTCTACTTTTTTTACTAATAGCCCAATTTCATAGCCTTAAGTGTGTGCATATCATGAATGCTTGGTCTTGTTGGATTTGTGAGAATCTACTGGTACCTTGTTTCCCATGTAACAATAAGAAATATACTCAAAACTTGGATAAGTCTTTTTAGTCACATAGCACTACTGTTATTCTGAACACTACTGTATATCGCCACAGCTGCTGTTCACATGTTGTGGGCTGCAGCGTGCGCGCTGTCCCTCGCTGCAGCCCATAGCTGTGGGCTGCAGCATGCGTGCAATCCCTCGCTGTAGTCTATTGACAGGCTGCCCCCAGCTTGAAACAGACCATCAGATCAGAACACGCAGCAGGCGATCTGACTTTTACATCACCCACGTGAGCTCTGTTCCATATGATGCGGTGTCAGTTCTGGCATGCCATCCACAAGATATGTGTGTCGGGGAGGACAAACTGCTTGTCATTCATGTCATTTCATGACTGTAGGTTTGTGACCATGGGTCATCTACAGAGGAACACACGGATCATATTTGTATTGGCGGCTTGATAAGAGGGATTCAATATAAAATGCTGTTTTTTATGGTGTATGGTTTTATTATTATTTTTTAATACGTCCAGCTCTTTGTTGCTCTTTCAGGCTTTTTCCCCGCACTGTGTCAGGCCAGTGACAGTAGGTCAGTGGTAAAATTTTGGGCTGGCAATCAGTACAGTGCAGGTTTGAATCCTGTGGGCATTATGTTTTTTTTATTATTATTATTCCACATCAGCAGGGCAATGTGGGTCCACAGGTACCAGCTGGTTTTTTATTTTTTATTTATTCCGCATCAGCGGCACAATGTGATTCCACGGGTACCAGCTGGTTTTTATTTATTATTTCATCCACATCAGTGGCAAAATGTGGTTCCACAGGTACCAGCTGTTTTTTATGTTTTATTTAATCCACATTAGCAGTGCATTGTGGTTCCACAGGTACTAGCTGGTTTTTTATTTATTCCACAGCCGCACGATGTGGTGCACCTCGCACTGTGTTCCTGCTCGAAAGACACCATCGTGTGCACGAACCCTCACATCGGGATCATGCACGCCTGCCCGTTGGAGCGACGTTTCGTGGTGCGCTAATTCGAACTGTTTTTCGCTGTTTCGCCATATTTGACCAAACTTCACACTATGTGTGAAGGGGCCCTTAATTTTGATGCAGTCATGGTAAAAGCAGCCACTTTCTGCTGTGGGAAAACTTAGGGCTTTTGCATGGCTAATAACCCTCTGGGATCCGAGAGCATTTTTTGGACAGTTCACTCGCCTGGCATAAATGTTTTATTATTGGTGTTAACAGCTCTCCCTGCATCCCACAATCAAGTTTTATGTTTCCTTTTTTTCAGGACAACCTGTGCTTTCAGAATATATATGTTTTTGTTGTGTTTTATAAGTGTAATAAACGTTTACAATCAAAAATAGGCAAGGAAAAAATAAAGCGAAATATAATTTTCCACACACATTTATTCAAAACACACAGCAGACTATAATAAACAACTGTTTTGACACTTTATAAAGGTAATTTGAGGTCTTCTGTGAAAGTCTGTACAACAAAAAGTTTCAAACAATAAACATAAATGCACATTTTGAACAATATATACAAAATGGTCTATGCATTTTGTTGTCCATTGATATGGTAAACAGTGCTTTATGCAGAGAAAGCAACAGAGTTATCCAGTAACATTTAACATGCACACTAGTGGAGCAATCCTGATAATTACACACTCTTTGTTTGAGCACGTGAGATTGTCATCAGAGGCTCTCCGTCTGCTCATGCTTTCACTGATCGCTGTGCGTAATGGTGCAGGGCACACTGAGTATGTACTAATAGTATGTACTCATTGGAGCACCCAGGGGGCTATTCAAATGGGCCAACTAGTAACACATCACTCCTGAAAACGATGTTTGGCTTTTCACGTGAGGTAAATCTGCCCTACGATTGGATTTTGGAAAACCATGTGACGGTGAACCAATTCCGATTGGACACTCACATTGCACACTTCATCACACAGCTTCTATGAGAAGTACAAAGATGGCCGATGGCTGGCTCGAAAGTCCGCGGAGTTAACTTTTCAGCAAAAAAAAAAAGTAAGTTTCTATCTTATATCATTCAAAAGTTATTTTTAATTTAGTAAAGCTTGGTCTTAGCTGTCGTATACGATGGCGTCGGCCCCAGAGGGTTAATCATGAATGCATCTTGTTAGAAACAGTCTTCTAGATGCCCAGCCTTCTGCAAACTTAGTGTTGTCAATGATAGAACTGTGAAAAATCTAAGAAATACATCTGTGTGATCAGACAGCCTGAACTACAGCTGAGAGGTCCGTGTGTATGGTGTACGACCAATTGTTATCGCACGGAGAGATTTACAATTATGAATACTTTGAGATTATGTTGCTAGCCAGGACTTTAATTAAAGTCCAACTTGTCCTTGTTTTTGTACTCATTTGTGGCTCTTTTTTTTTTTAACCTGAGGCCAAAATATGGCCATCGGGTATTGCAAAATCTGTGCTCAGAATAAGTCCAGTCCTGTTACTGCCAGAGTGTTGAAATTCACAGGGAACATTCTTGGGACACAGGCCTTGGACAAGTTCAAAGATAACTTTGTTGTATTTTAAAAGGTTTAAAAAGTTGCTTTCTCTAATAATCTGATCCATTAAGTTTTTGAGTGACGCGGGTGACAGCAGGTGTCAGAGTAGAGCTGCACCGTGACGTCAGTTGCTTATGTAAAAACTAGCGAGAAATAAGCACTTCTAAAACTGAAAACACTGTCTTTAGAAGCTATTAATATCTCTGAACTTACTGTATAAGGCATTTTATGGAGGATATCATGGTGATATAACTTCCTGGATTAGCCATTTGCTAACTGCTTCGTTTCTTGTATATTATGTAAAAGCTAGCAACAAATAAATACTTTTGAAACTGAAAATGTTCTTGTAACCTGATAATACCTCTGGTGTACTTTACAAGACATTTTGTGGACGTTAGTTTGCACGCTAACTTTATATGGCCTTAGCAAAAAGTAGTATACTTAAAGTTCATGTTATTAAGTATACTTCAGTATAAGTATAGCGAGTATACTACAGACCGTGTACTGTCAGTATACTAGAAAGTACACTTATTTAATACTTTTATGGCCTAAATTGGAACGTTTCAAGTTTATAAAAGTATATTTTAAAGTTCATTTTAAGTTTGCAAAAGTACACTTTAAAGTATACAAGTACACTCATTTATATACTATCAATGTACTTGGTATATCCTTCTTGTATGCTTAAAGTATACCACACGTACACTTATCAATGTACTTGATATATCCCTCTCCTATGCTTAAAGTATACCACAAGTGTACTTATCGATATACTGCCATTGTACTAGTTGTATACTTTGAGTCCCTATTTGTAGTTTATCGTATACTTGAATTATACTGTTATACACATTGGTTATTTCACTATTTTACTTTTTATACTTTAATTTTGCTTGGCATATTACTTGTAGCTTACTATTTATATACTGTAAATATACTTAAAGTTTACTCATACTGTATGTACACAAGAGTGTGATGCATTTAAAAAAATCACAAGACAGAATGTTGAAAAGTTTGATATATTTTCAAACATTTCAAAAACAAAGAGCTATGAAATCAAGTCCTTCCTTATGTAAAATGTAAACATAATGGTCTCTCCAAGATCAAGTCCAAATTTTTAAAAATGTAAACATAGCGTCTTCAACTGAGAACTAAAGTCCTTCCTTGTCAAAAAAAGGTAAAAGTGCGAACCTTTGGAACCAAAAATAAATAACTACATAGAAAAAAAATCTGTACTTTTATGACTTCTTTTCAGTTACTTGCTTGGCGTAGCTGATGTTGCATTTCTTTCTAATAATCCGTCTGACATCTTGCAAGGTGATGTCAGGGAATTTCGCCGGGGCATGAGCTGTGAGTGAAAAAACACATAAAGAACAAAACATTACCTCAATGTTATTCTTATTCAAGATCCACAATTAACACACACCATGGCAGGGAGGATGGTTTATCAGTTACATTTCTGAACTTAAATGCAATCAGCAAAAACTGTTATAAAGGGATAGCACACACATCACACCCCAGTCAGTTAGACTGAATAAGACAGAGTGGTAATGCCCCTTTCATGTTGGCGTATTCGTAGAGCTGCGTATTGCAGCATTGTGTTTCATTTAAATATGCCCAAAATGCGCACATACTCAGCCTTTTTCAGTGTTCATTTCATACTTGCAGCTGCGTGTGTTCGCTTTTTAATGTGTGCACACAGCTACGTGTACCATGCCGCTATTAAACCAGTTCAGTGCTATTTTCTGCCTCTGTGGAAGTGCGCTCTGTTCTCTACTGCAGGTGTGGTGCGGCTCAAAAACAGTGTCATTTA
Organism: Thalassophryne amazonica; assembly: GCF_902500255.1. NCBI lineage: Eukaryota > Metazoa > Chordata > Actinopteri > Batrachoidiformes > Batrachoididae > Thalassophryne > Thalassophryne amazonica. Next base: position 103,240,191 of record NC_047103.1, read on the forward strand.
ACATTATTATTATTAATTTTTTTTTGTCTTGGTGGATCACTTTCATTGTGTCCAGATACTGCTGAGTCTGGCTGTGGTAAAGGCTGCCCTGAACGAAACACTGTGACTCCTTAAACTTTTAAACCTCCGGTTGTTCCGATCAGGTCCGCTGATTTGATCAGACCTGAACGATCAGGGCGTTTGATGATCACACCGACATGCAGCGAGTGCGCATTTATTTTAAAGAGTCACAGCTCTTTTCAGGTTTGCTGAGACCTGATCGATCAGGGCGTTTGATGAGTGCACCAACATGCAGCGAGTGCGCTTTTATTTTAAAGTCACAGGTTCGATCAGACACACACAGAGAGAGAGAGAGAGAGATAGAGTGAGGGAGAGCGTGCACGCACGAGAGAGAGAGAGAGTGACCGACCTGCTGTTTCTGTCGTGTTTCTGTATTTGAGTTGAGGTTCAGTGACACACACAGGTGCTGTGGGCTGTGTGATCATGTGTTCAGTTGATTCCTCTGGATTCACGCCCTCAGTTTTTGGTTGTGTACAGGAGCGCAGTGTTGCACAGACTTGCATGCAGTAACACTGTGCTGCGCAGACCTGCTTAAAACTGCGTCTAGCGCTCTACGCGGAAGAAAATTAAACATGTTTAATTTCCTCCGTCCTACGCGCGTAGCCCTCAACATACTCCTGCGTAGAGAGCAAAAACGTGACGTACAGCTGCTAAAAGTGGGCGTAGAGCTGCTCAACTCAGCGTGGAGGATACGCTCCAATGAGCAGCTCAATGAATACGCCAATGTGAAAGGGGCTTAAGTAAGTGGCAAACAATGGGCAGCATGCTGGTGGTGACATTACATGTAAATCCTCTGTAATTTATGACAACTGAAAAACATTCATTGTTTACCATCATTTAGAAGCATTAGTATGTATTGTTTTTATTTTATTTTATTTGTAGTACTATTATTGTAGTACTAGTATTGATAGTGTGAGTGAGTGAGTGAGTGTCTGATTACAACTGTCTTTATCTATTATTCCAGTTTTGCTTTAAATTAAATGCACTCACCAAATATAGCATCAAGCTCGGTGTTATCCAGTTGTGGCTTTGATTCCACATCTTTGTGGGCCCCTGACTGCCTCCCAGTCAAACTTGACTTGGACAGCGTGTCTTTACCATAGATGAGCACCGCAAGATCCCCAATTTACAATGCTGAACTTGCAGTCCACAGAGACCTCAGTTTTAGTCTTGGGACTTTTACATCACAACCTGGCGTAAAGAGACACCTGCAAAACATTTGAATATTACTCACCAAATAATGATGAAACAACTACTTAAAATTTTCTTTGCAAACCTATCTATTCATAAGTGCAGTGAATATGCATAGGCCTATAGTCTATAGACTAACTCCATAACGTGAAATTTGGGGGCATCATCATAGCATTTCCAAATCCATCATGATTTGTATCCAGTACAAAATTGATGAATATGCTTTTTTCTAACGTATGTGTACAATCACAGGGTGTAGAGAGAAACTGTATAGCAAACATTGCCCCACATGGATAAACACATACATTTTGAGGTATTTACCATATCATCAGGGTCAGACAACACTTGAGGAGAGGCGGGTGCACAAACTTGTCGGTCTGATGTGGGTGTTGACCAGGTGGATGCAGGAGTCGAGATCTGAACTGTCATTTTTTCTATGATCTCTTTCAGCATTGTCACTACTGCTGGAAGCTCTGTAAAGGGAATGAAAACAAGGCAACAAAGGCTGTGCATCATTACTGTTTTGAGACCATTTTAAACCATTAAATTAGTCATTTTTGTTATGAAGACCGTGACTGGACTTGGAGCTGATTAGGCAGGAACAGGAAGCAGGAGGAGACTGAATTAGCCATAACCTATAAATGTCAGGTTGAAGCCAGGTGTGAACCTTTTTCCACACTTGGCAACAGATCCCAGCTCTCTCTGCCAGTAATTGTTTGTCTGTATGATTTGTGAGTCTCTTTTTTTCAGATTTCAATGCTTCAGTATGGGAGTATATGAAAATTTCAGTTTATTGTGTCAAGTTTAGTTCATTATGCCTGACCTGCACACCCACAGTGTTTGTCTTACCTTGGGAATCAGTATGGTCACATCTTCAGTTGTTAAAAACTGTTGTTTTATAATTTACTTTAGGCTATTTGAATTGATAAACAGAAAATACCTCTCATAGCATCTAGTATCTCTTTCCCATGGTCTGCTTTCAGGCTCTCGATTTCTCTCTGAAGCTCTTTCATTTTCTTCTGTCCCCCACTCCAGTTTCTGGGCAGCTGCTCCTCATCTGATGACTCCTCATTTGAATTGGTCGACTACACCAAAACACATGAAATCAAAGAATCAGGCAGAAAATCCACACCATAATTATTGATTCAACTCAAAATACTATAGTAGTCAAATATTTTACCTGTGAAGGTATTTTGTTTGCCAGCTGCTTCTTCAGCTCTTCTTTCATTTGGTTTGTTGACTTCTTTCTCTTCTGTCAAAATTATAATTCAGTTTTGGATGTTTATAACAGGCATATAAAAATAGAATCCATGTTAATGATGATTTAGTTGCATTTACAGAATCAACTGCACCACTGATGATCATACCAAAAATGTGTAATTCAAAACAAAAATCATACGAGGTCTGTTAGAAAAGTATCGGACCTTTTTATTTTTTGCAAAAACCTGATGGATTTGAATCACGTGTGCTTGCATGAGCAAACCTTGAACCTTCGTGCGCATGTGTGAATTTTTTCACGCCTGTCGATTGCATCATTTCCTGGTAAGCAGCCTTTGTGTGGGACGTGTGCTGTGCGCTCGGTGGATTTTCATTTCAAGGAAAAAGACGGAACGACTCTAGCAGCGCCGCATCAAATTTTGCCAGAAACTGGGCGACAGCCAGGTGGAAACTATTCGGATGATTTAGACGGCTTTCTGTGACTTTTCAGTCACTTCAACACGGAGACGCTTTTGCGCCGCCGTCAGCACCAGCATGAATTTCGCTACAACTGTTTTCATGGCCAAATCTTCTGTCACAGAGGAATGTGCCGAAAAAGTGCTGATGTCCACCTCTTCCGCAATTTCTCGGATAGTCACACGACGGTCCCGCATCACCACAGCGTTCACTTTGGAAATGATCTGGTCATTTCAGCGTGTTGATGGCCGACCAGAGAGTGGCTCGCTCTCCACCGTTGTGCAGACGTCTTTAAACCGGCTGTACCGCTCCTTAATCTGTGTGATGCCCATAGCATCGTCACTGAAAGCCGTCTGAATGCCCAGTTTCTGGCAAAATTTGATGCGGTGCTGCTCCAGTCGTTCCGTCTTTTTCCTTGAAATGAAAATCCGCCGAGTGTACAGCACATGTCCCACACAAAGGCTGCTTACCAGGAAATGACGCAATCGACAGGCGTGAAAAAGTTCACGCATGCGCACGAAGGTTCAAGGTTTGCTCATGCAAGCACACGTGATTCAAATCCGTCAGGTTTTTGCAAAAAAAAAAAAAAAAAGGTCGGATACTTTTCTAACAGACCTCGTATAACTATGGAGTTAAGTTTTATCCGCACCAGAAATGATAAAGAAATGTCACTTACCATCAACTGGTGTCATACTAAGGTATTTATCAAGGTACCTACCTTTTTTGATGGTACTTCATGATCCTCTTCCACATCTTTCCACTTGCTGTTCGGCTTACTCTTCCTTTTGTTTGCTTCTTGCCAGATGTCTTCACCCTTTATGAATTCCTGTCTCTTCTTGCAGAGATCACTGTAGTTGTCTGTGTAAGAAACAAGATCAAATTAAAAGCTTGTGGGATCTCTTTCGCATATTGAAACGCCTATTAAAATATGGAAAAAACCTGTAGAAACTACCACAGGCCAAACATGTAGGTTTAAAGAGTGCAAAATGGGGTTTAAGAGTTCAAAATTAAATGTACACTTACAGTATAAGCTGAATTACTTATTGATAATATAATATCTGTGCTAATTGTTTATTTTATGTTAGCTATCAACTATTTGTGTTATTTGTTTGGAAGTTCTGAAAAATATGTTAAGTTTTACTCTATCATGTGTCCAGGGGAAACCACCCCGTTGGTGAGAGCCAGTAAAATTAGAAATCTGAGACTAAACCACACCCACTATTAACACCCACATTGTACAAGTTACTTCATGTGCCTTTCATAAGATGGACGCTGTCTGTGAGGGTCCCAGGCCTGGTTTCTAACGTATCCTTGAATAACTCAAAATGAGGAATACAATGGTTTGGTTTTTGGTAAGGGGCAGAATTTTACATAAAAGAACCAGGTAGAAATAACAATATTCATTCTGCCAAATTCACTACCTATTTTGCCTTCAAAAAGAAAAATAAATATGGTGACCAAAACAAAGAAGTCAAAGGTGCCAACCATGGAAATAGAGACCTGGAATGGACGTCACATGACTAGCGGCGTGCCACACAGCGGCCATTACTAAGGGTGGAAAGAGCGCCTTGAGCCAGTTAAGGCACCTGTTAAACAGAAGTGAAATGAGGGGAAAAAAGGCAGCCAGCGCTTCACCATCAACTGCACCAACTACAAAAGCAAATTCTCCAATACTAAAATGAATTGTACAAGAGCATTAATGTAATTATGTAAAACAAATGACTATTTTAAAGTTATGTCGCAATTTAATAGACTATAACTCAACGCCATAAGTTCTTTTCATTAAGCTGCGTTCACATGCATACAAATACGGAAACAAAAATGTTTAAATATATATACACTCAACAAAAATATAAACGCAACACTTTTGGTTTTGCTCCCATTTCGTATGAGTTGAACTCAAAGATCTAAAACTTTTTCCACATACACAATATCACCATTTCCCTCAAATATTGTTCACAAACCAGTCTAAATCTGTGATAGTGAGCACTTCTCCTTTGCTGAGATAATCCATCCCACCTCACAGGTGTGCCATATCAAGATGCTGATTAGACACCATGATTAGTGCACAGGTGTGCCTTAGACTGTCCACAATAAAAGGCCACTCTGAAAGGTGCAGTTTTATCACACAGCACGCCACAGATGTCGCAAGATTTGAGGGAGCATGCAGTTGGCATGCTAACAGCAGGAATGTCAACCAGAGCTGTTGCTCGTGTATTGAATGTTCATTTCTCTACCATAAGCCGTCTCCAAAGGCGTTTCAGAGAATTCGGCAGTACATTCAACCAGCCTCACAACCGCAGACCACGTGTAACCACACCAGCCCAGGACCTCCACATCCAGCATGTTCACCTCCAAGATCGTCTGAGACCAGCCACTCGGACAGCTGCTGAAACAATCGGTTTGCATAACCAAAGAATTTCTGCACAAACTGTCAGAAACCGTCTTAGGGAAGCTCATCTGCATGCTCGTCGTCCTCATCGGGGTCTTGACCTGACTCCAGTTCATCGTCATAACCGACTTGAGTGGGCAAATGCTCACATTCGCTGGCGTTTGGCACGTTGGAGAGGTGTTCTCTTCACGGATGAATCCCGGTTCACACTGTTCAGGGCAGATGGCAGACAGCGTGTGTGGCGTTGTGTGGGTGAGCAGTTTTCTGATGTCAATGTTGTGGATCGAGTGGCCCATGGTGGCGGTGGGGTTATGGTATGGGCAGGCATCTGTTATGGACGAAGAACACAGGTGCATTTTATTGATGGCATTTTGAATGCACAGAGATACCGTGACGAGATCCTGAGGCCCATTGTTGTGCCATACATCCAAGAACATCACCTCATGTTGCAGCAGGATAATGCACGGCCCCATGTTGCAAGGATCTGTACACAATTCTTGGAAGCTGAAAATGTCCTAGTTCTTGCATGGCCGGCATACTCACCGGACATGTCACCCATTGAGCATGTTTGGGATGCTCTGGACCGGCGTATACGACAGTGTGTACCAGTTCCTGCCAATATCCAGCAACTTCGCATAGCCATTGAAGAGGAGTGGACCAACATTCCACAGGCCACAATTGAGAACCTGATCAACTCTATGCGAAGGAGATGTGTTGCACTGCATGATACTGACTGGTATCCCCCCCAATAAAACAAAACTGCACCTTTCAGAGTGGCCTTTTATTGAGGGCAGTCTAAGGCACACCTGTGCACTAATCATGGTGTCTAATCAGCATCTTGGTATGGCACACCTGTGAGGTGGGATGGACTATCTCAGCAAAGGAGAAGTGCTCACTATCAGCACTTAGTCTCACGTAGAGACGGTGCCTGCTCCCAGACCACCAATAACCAGCAAAAATCTATTTAAGCATAAAAATTCAAAAAGAAAAAATAATATAGCACCTTCAATTGCACCACAGACTAAAACAGTTAAATGTGGTCTATTAAACATTAGGTCTCTCTCTTCTAAGTCCCTGTTGGTAAATGATATAATAATTGATCAACGTATTGATTTATTCTGCCTAACAGAAACCTGGTTACAGCAGGATGAATATGTTAGTTTAAATGAGTCAACACCCCCGAGTCACACTAACTGTCAGAATGCTCGTAGCACGGGCCGGGGCGGAGGATTAGCAACAATCTTCCATTCCAGCTTATTAATTAATCAAAAACCTAGACAGAGCTTTAATTCATTTGAAAGCTTGTCTCTTAGTCTTGTCCATCCAAATTGGAAGTCCCAAAAAACAGTTTTATTTGTTATTATCTATCGTCCACCTGGTCGTTACTGTGAGTTTCTCTGTGAATTTTCAGACCTTTTGTCTGACTTAGTGCTTAGCTCAGATAAGATAATTATAGTGGGCGATTTTAACATCCACACAGATGCTGAGAATGACAGCCTCAACACTGCATTTAATCTATTATTAGACTCTATCGGCTTTGCTCAAAAAGTAAATGAGTCCACCCACCACTTTAATCATATTTTAGATCTTGTTCTGACTTATGGTATGGAAATAGAAGACTTAACAGTATTCCCTGAAAACTCCCTTCTGTCTGATCATTTTTTAATAACATTTACATTTACCCTGATGGACTACCCTGCAGTGGGGAATAAGTTTCATTACACTAGAAGTCTTTCAGAAAGCGCTGTAACTAGGTTTAAGGATATGATTCCTTCTTTATGTTCTCTAATGTCATATACCAACACAGAGCAGAGTAGCTACCTAAACTCTGTAAGGGAGTTAGAGTATCTCGTCAATAGTTTTACATCCTCATTGAAGACAACTTTGGATGCTGTAGCTCCTCTGAAAAAGAGAGCTTTAAATCAGAAGTGTCTGACTCCGTGGTATAACTCACAAACTCGTAGCTTAAAGCAGATAACCCGTAAGTTGGAGAGGAAATGGCGTCTCACTAATTTAGAAGATCTTCACTTAGCCTGGAAAAAGAGTTTGTTGCTCTATAAAAAAAAAGCCCTCCGTAAAGCTAGGACATCTTTCTACTCATCACTAATTGAAGAAAATAAGAACAACCCCAGGTTTCTTTTCAGCACTGTAGCTAGGCTGACAAAGAGTCAGAGCTCTATTGAGCTGAGTATTCCATTAACTTTAACTAGTAATGACTTCATGACTTTCTTTGCTAACAAAATTTTGACTATTAGAGAAAAAATTACTCATAACCATCCCAAAGATGTATCGTTATCTTTGGCTGCTTTCAGTGATGCCGGTATTTGGTTAGACTCTTTCTCTCCGATTGTTCTGTCTGAGTTATTTTCATTAGTTACTTCATCCAAACCATCAACATGTTTATTAGACCCCATTCCTGCCAGGCTGCTCAAGGAAGTCCTACCATTATTTAATACTTCAATCTTAAATATGATCAATCTATCTTTGTTAGTTGGTTATGTACCACAGGCCTTTAAGGTGGCAGTAATTAAACCATTACTTAAAAAGCCATCACTTGACCCAGCTATCTTAGCTAATTATAGGCCAATCTCCAACCTTCCTTTTCTCTCAAAGATTCTTGAGAGGGTAGTTGTAAAACAGCTAACTGATCACCTGCAGAGGAATGGTCTATTTGAAGAGTTTCAGTCAGGTTTTAGAATTCATCATAGTACAGAAACAGCATTAGTGAAGGTTACAAATGATCTTCTTATGGCTTCGGACAGTGGACTTATCTCTGTGCTTGTTCTGTTGGACCTCAGTGCTGCTTTTGATACTGTTGACCATAAAATTTTATTACAGAGATTAGAGCATGTCATAGGTATTAAAGGCACTGCGCTGCGGTGGTTTGAATCATATTTGTCTAATAGATTACAGTTTGTTCATGTAAATGGGGAATCTTCTTCACAGACTAAAGTTAATTATGGAGTTCCACAAGGTTCTGTGCTAGGACCAATTTTATTCACTTTATACATGCTTCCCTTAGGCAGTATTATTAGACGGTATTGCTTAAATTTTCATTGTTACGCAGATGATACCCAGCTTTATCTATCCATGAAGCCAGAGGATACACACCAATTGGCTAAACTGCAGGATTGTCTTACAGACATAAAGACATGGATGACCTCTAATTTCCTGCTTTTAAACTCAGATAAAACTGAAGTTATTGTACTTGGCCCCACAAATCTTAGAAGCATGGTGTCTAACCAGATCGTTACTCTGGATGGCATTTCCCTGATCTCTAGTAATACTGTGAGAAATCTTGGAGTCATTTTTGATCAGGATATGTAATTCAAAGCGCATATTAAACAAATATGTAGGACTGCCTTTTTGCATTTACGCAATATCTCTAAAATCAGAAAGGTCTTGTCTCAGAGTGATGCTGAAAAACGAATTCATGCATTTATTTCCTCTAGGCTGGACTATTGTAATTCATTATTATCAGGTTGTCCTAAAAGTTCCCTAAAAAGCCTTCAGTTGGTTCAGAATGCTGCAGCTAGAGTACTGACGGGGACTAGCAGGAGAGAGCATATCTCACCCGTGTTGGCCTCTCTTCATTGGCTTCCTGTTAATTCTAGAATAGAATTTAAAATTCTTCTTCTTACTTATAAGGTTTTGAATAATCAGGTCCCATCTTATCTTAGGGACCTCGTAGTACCATATTACCCCATTAGAGCGCTTCGCTCTCAGACTGCGGGCTTACTTGTAGTTCCTAGGGTTTGTAAGAGTAGAATGGGAGGCAGAGCCTTCAGCTTTCAGGCTCCTCTCCTGTGGAACCAGCTCCCAATTCAGATCAGGGAGACAGATACCCTCTCTACTTTTAAGATTAGGCTTAAAACTTTCCTTTTCGCTAAGGCTTATAGTTAGGGCTGGATCGGGTGACCCTGGACCATCCCTTGGTTATGTTGCTTTAGACGTAGACTGTGGGGGGGTTCCCATGATGCACTGTTTCTTTCTCTTTTTGCTCCGTATGCATCACTCTGCATTTAATCATTAGTGATCGATCTCTGCCCCCCTTCTCGGCATGTCTTTTTCCTGGTTCTTTCCCTCAGCCCCAACCAGTCTCAGCAGAAGACTGCCCCTCCCTGAGCCTGGTTCTGCTGGAGGTTTCTTCCTGTTAAAAGGGAGTTTTTCCTTCCCACTGTGGCCAAGTGCTTGCTCATAGGGGGTCGTTTTGACCGTTGGGGTTTTTCATAATTATTGTATGGCCTTGCCTTACAATGCGGAGCGCCTTGGGGCAACTGTTTGTTGTGATTTGGCGCTATATAAGAAAAAAGTTGACTGATTGATTGATATCACAGATTTAGACTGGTTTGTGAACAATATTTGAGGGAAATGGTGATATTGTGTATGTGGAAAAAGTTTTACATCTTTGAGTTCATCTCATACAAAATGGGAGCAAAACCAAAAGTGTTGTGTTTATATTTTTGTTGAGTGTATGTATATGTACTTGCAGTGTTGTTTAATATGATATGTACATGGTGGTCACAGGCGGCATTTAAATTTTACCAGTGTGATTGGGGGGATGGAGGAGGTACTTTTTACTCTGACTGAGGGTCAAAAGTCATAAATTATGAATGGCTTTATATCTACTTGTAATAAAATGTTAGTAAAAATCACATATATGTTGTCATTAAAAGACTATCAGTGACTATTTATTTCCTAGAGGAAATAAATTCATGCATTTATTTCCTCTAGGCTGGACTATTGTAATTCATTATTATCAGGTTGTCCTAAAAGTTCCCTAAAAAGCCTTCAGTTAATTCAAAATGCTGCAGCTAGAGTACTGACGGGGACTAGAAGGAGAGAGCATATCTCACCTATATTGGCCTCTCTTCATTGGCTTCCTGTTAATTCTAGAATAGAATTTAAAATTCTTCTTCTTACTTATAAGGTTTTGAATAATCAGGTCCCATCTTATCTTAGGGACCTCGTAGTACCATATCACCCCAATAGAGCGCTTCGCTCTCAGACTGCAGGCTTACTTGTAGTTCCTAGGGTTTGTAAGAGTAGAATGGGAGGCAGAGCCTTCAGCTTTCAGGCTCCTCTCCTGTGGAACCAGCTCCCAATTCAGATCAGGGAGACAGACACCCTCTCTACTTTTAAGATTAGGCTTAAAACTTTCCTTTTTGCTAAAGCTTATAGTTAGGGCTGGATCAGGTGACCCTGAACCATCCCTTAGTTATGCTGCTATAGATGTAGACTGCTGGGGGGTTCCCATGATGCACTGTTTCTTTCTCTTTTTGCTCTGTATGCACCACTCTGCATTTAATCATTAGTGATCGATCTCTGCTCCCCTCCACAGCATGTCTTTTTCCTGGTTCTCTCCCTCAGCCCCAACCAGTCCCAGCAGAAGACTGCCCCTCCCTGAGCCTGGTTCTGCTGGAGGTTTCTTCCTGTTAAAAGGGAGTTTTTCCTTCCCACTGTAGCCAAGTGCTTGCTCACAGGGGGTCGTTTTGACCGTTGGGGTTTTACATAATTATTGTATGGCCTTGCCTTACAATATAAAGCGCCTTGGGGCAACTGTTTGTTGTGATTTGGCGCTATATAAAAAAAATTGATTGATTGATTGATTGATATTACAGTGGAAAAAAGCAGCAAGGTAAATGCGCACATTGGCAAGGCATACATACTTCAGATTTATATTTTAATACACAAGTTATTTTTTATCCAGGTATGTATGGGTTCATTACAGCTTTTAATCAGCTTGAATACAACTTACAAGGCCTCATTTATAAAACTCCATTGAGAATTATTATGACGGAAAAAAACCCATCACAGTAAATGAACAGAATGGCATATTTTCCCCCAAATTTCCACACTTTACATAAAACATTTTTTTTTCTACCCAGGCATGTATGGGTTCATTAGAAAGAGCAATTAAAGGGCTTTAAGTGAGAAAAGCAGCACAGTTTGTCATAATTTCCCCAAATTTCAGCATTTTACATAAAAGTTATTTTGTGACCCACACATGCAAAGGTTCATTGGAAAGAGCTTTCAAAGGGCTTTAAAACAAGCCTACATTTATTAAAATGTGTTAAGAAATAGCGACGCTAGTGCAAAAAAAGCGGTCAGTTTATTATTGATGATCACACATCTCCACCCTTAGTAATGGCGCCGCCCTGTCCTGAGCGACACTAATAGATTGAGGCGCGCATGTCCATTCCAGTCTATATTTCCATGGTGCCAATCGAACTATTTTTTTTGGGGGGGGGGGGGGGCACATGGAGTGCTATGACAAACGGGAATCTTCCTTGCCATAACGCCAAAACAAGGGCTAATTTTCTCGTCCTCTACATTGTAAATGGTAAATAACAATGATAACTGCTAGCTGACAATGATACAAGCTAAGCTGTCCAGGTCCCACTTTGAGAACAATGCTATCAAGCTAACTGAGAAGCAATACAACTAACAATTTACCACCAACCATCAAAACCTTTGCTGGGAAAAAGGCTGGCTGTGACTTTCCTGCCTTTCATGTCCCACTTTATCTCCATCCATCCATCTTCTTCTTCTAGATCAGGGCACTGAGTGATTACTTTTGGACACTGTTGCTGGTCGTTAGTACTCATCCATGAAATCTTCCCAACTTCCACAGTCTTGTCCTTGAAATAATAAATGGCAAATGCCATTGATGTATCTAATGCTGAAAATTAACAGAGTTTTAGCTATGTCTTATCCTCCTTCTCGTTTCCTTGTCAACGTGACCGTTTTTTTTTTAGTTTTTTTGTTTTTTGTGAGGGAGACTGGTGAGCGCAAATATAAAATTGGGTGGCTCCCATTGGCTGCCATGTAGGGGCGGGACCATGGCCAGAAGTGCCAGAAATTTCTCTGAGCGCGACACTAGCAGGCAGCTGGAGCTGGAAGAAGAAGCTGAGCTAGCATATTAGAACTATGGCGAAACGGCGTGGACCTTATAAAAGATATTTGGATGATTACACAGCAGAGATTCCAAGGACTACCAAGCACAGATGAAAAGTAAGTAACAGATAATGAATTAAAACTTTTACGTTTTATGGGCCTTTCACACTCAACACGTCAGAGGCATCAAAAATCAGTCTAAAAAGCATTATTTTCAATGAGACGCGTTGCTTTTGAGACGCGTCAGAAGCGTCGCGTCAAAAGCCGAGTAAAAACGACGCTTCTGACGGGAGCACGCATTGCCGCTTGTCGGCAGGCTGACGCGGTCAAAGTTCAATCCAGTCCAACTTTCGACACTCTGAGCTGTGACGTACCTTCGCGTTGTCCAATAGGAACAATGCGTCAGGCCAAAACAGGGAAGACTAGTGGCAGAAACGACTGATCTCTACAAAATGGATTGGTGCAGAAACCACTGATCTGTACAAAACATTAACATGTGACAAGACTGCTCATTTATAGAGCAGTTTTCTGAAGAAAAATCATTGGAAATGTTTTTTGTTGTTGTTGTTTGTTACCTCAAAATTTCTGATTACTGTTAAAAAAAAGTTTAGAACACTTGTAATTAAAATAGCTAAATAAATCAATAAATGTTCTTTAGAAACCTTTCATCTGTAAATTTAAAACCACCTGTTATTTCAGATTAGATAATTTCTTGTTTAACATAAGGAACCTCAGACATTTATTTTCTTTTCAAAATCTTTTTATTAAATTTCCCAAAGCGAACATATATATAAACATATACATACACATACATACACCCACTCACATATATATATATATATATATATATATATATACGAGGTCTATTAGAAAAGTATCCGACCTTATTATTTTTTTCAAAAACCATATGGATTTGAATCACGTGTGATTGCGTCAGACAAGCTTGAACCCTCGTGCGCATGCGTGAGTTTTTCCACGCCTATCGGTTGTGTCATTCACATGTGAGCAGGCTTTGAGTGAGGAGTGGTCCAGCCCCCTCAGCGGATTTTCATTGTCAGGAAATGGCGGAATGATTTGGGCTTTTTTTTTTCCATCAGAATTTTTTCAGAAACTGTTAGAGACTGGCAGCTGGAAACCATTCGAAAAATTTATCTGGCTTTCGGTGAAAATTTTACGGGCTTCACAGAAAATAAGGACTGTTACTACAGCTTTAAGGACAGCTTTAAGGACGCTTGGCACGCCGCGCTCCGTGCCGCCATCGAGAGCCACAAACCACCGGATCATTTCTAAATGGATGGCTCTGTGGATACGAGACCGTCGTGTGCACTTTCTCTGGTTATCACAAGAGCTGGACATCAACCATTTTCCGGCAGATTTCACTTTTAACAAGAGATTTTGTCATGGAAAGCCGAGCGGAGGCTTCGCGCGTCACGACCGATTTGCTGATGGAGCCGTTTTGGTCTCACAGTGTTGGGTATTTTCTCCTCCAAACATTCTTAAAACCTTTAACAAGACAAACAGAGTCAAGAACCACCAGTGAGACAGAAAGTCAAATTTATCTCGCGAGGAGTGCAGTCAGGCTGTACACCAAAGCTACACTAAAGTCTGGCCTGCGCTCCTGCTCTTTTTATTGGAGAAGCCCTAACCACATCATAAAACTTGTCCTAAGGGTGGGGGGGACAACGCAAGACAAGTTTCTTCCCGTAACATAAACACATACGTCAATAAGTGCATCTGCGTGGAAAAACAGTTTCTTTAATCTTATCAATGGAGGTCAGCACATCCCGTTCGTCTGTTGCACTTATCATCTGTTCTGCATCTGCCTGGAGTGTCCTTTATACTAAGCATCACATATACAAGGCCATAAATTCACAACGGTCAAAACAACCTCCAGTTCTTTACTCCCAGTTCAGACTGACCCCAGCATGCTAAAACAAAGTTGAATAACAAGTACATTCTCAGGGTTACTTTTAAGACAGGTGCATAACAGCACAATAACAGAACAAAGACAAAGGTACAAATGTTTAACAGTGATAAAAATATATATATATATATATATATAAAATCTTTAACACACAGGACGGCTTTGAGATGGCGTTCAGACAGCTGTCGGTGGTTTTTCCATCGAGTGATTATCCGAGAAATTGTGGATGTGCCTGGACATGCCAGAACATGTCCCGTGAGGCTTCATCACGGCGTTGCTTTGCGCCATGCGGCACCGCCGCGATGCGCGGAATTCCTCCGCACGTCTGTCTCAATGTGCCGAAAAAGTGCTGATGTCCACGTCTTTTCACAATTCCTGTGCTAGTCAGACGACGTCCCAGATAAAACACAGCGTCCAGTTTGGAAATGAATGGCACATTCCACTGTTACAGGAGTTTTTGTCATGGAAAGAGGAGCGGGTGAGGCTTCGCGCGTCGCGGCGGTGCCGCATGGTGCACAGCAACACCGTGATGAAGCCTCACGGGACATATTCTGACATGTCCAGGCACATCCACAATTTCTCGGATAATCACTCGATGGAAAAACCACCAACAGCAGATAAATTTTTCTAATGGTTTCCAGCTGCCAGTTTCTAACAGTTTCTGAAAAGATTCTGATGGAAAAAAAGCCCAAATCATTCCACCATTTCCTGACAATGAAAATCTGCTGAGGGGGTGGACCACGCCTCACTCAAAGCCTGCTCACAGGCGAATGACGCAACCGACAGGCGTGGAAAAACTCACGCATGCGCACGAGGGTTCAAGCTTGTCTGACGCAGTCACACGTGATTCAAATCCATATAGTTTTTGAAAAAATAAAAAGGTTGGTTTCTTTTCTAATAGACCTTGTGTGTGTGTGTGTGTATATATATATATATATATATATATATATATATATACACACAGTGGTGGGCACACTTCCGATAACAGATAATTATCTAAGATAATGTTTTCTTTATCGGATTATCTTTTTAGATAACTTTAAAAACTATAATCGGACCAATTATCTTCCGATTAATCTTTGTGCGATAATTTTTAAACCAATAAACAAAGCTGAACAGCAACAAGCATTTTTAAAATTAGTTTAGCACTCACCTGTTAAAAGTTTTATAACAGACGCACAGCTATAACCTTTCCAAACAGAAGAGCTGCTTGTATAAAAAGCATCTCAATCCTCTGCAGACACCTAAGTCATCCGGAGGCATACATTTTTAACTTATGGTTCAAATTTTAACCAAACTAATTTTGGACAAGTTATTTAAAATTACTGTCATGTCTGAAGTTTTATTAAGTGAAAATATCAGATATATGTTTTAGTTTTAAAGTAATGTGCTAATTTTTAAGGTTTTGTGAGCACATCCTGTGACCCGCAATGCATTTTGGGTAGGATGATGTAATCTCAGTACATCACGACAGGACAAATGCATTTCAGACACTCTGTTCAGGCTCCACAGACAACAGCATTAATCTCTAGTGCCTAAAACTCTCTTGAATATATTCTATTCTCTGCGTTTATAGATGTTGGTTTTATTTGCGTTTGTTAAATTCCACGCATTTTAAATGTAGCAGACAGGGATTATCTGGAATTTTGTTTTCAAGGCCTCTACTGCCATCTACTGGTCAGTAGTGTTCACTAAGCGTGTGGGAACCAGTAGATAGCAGTGTTCTATTTATTTTGACCCCGGTTATGTCAGATGATTGTCAAATCAACTTTTTCGTTTTGCAAATGGCTTTTTTTGTGTGTGCAATGAATGTATACATTATACAAGTTTCACTTTTTTAATGGAATTACAACCTTATTTCTTTTTCAAATTCTCCCATTTTTTGCATCCAGCCTTATTTCCTTTAGAAATTTCCTTGACAAATAATATCAGTCTATTAGGACGTCACATACAAATTAATGTGCTTACACTTTATCATGATTTTCTCCATTGTGATATATAAAAGTGTCTTATCGTATCGTTTGTGTGTATATGCATTATAACGCAGCGCACGAATGACGTTACGATATTCTTCAGAACGACAACATACACAACATGCATCCAGCAGCATACACGTTGCTGTCATAGACAACTGCCTGTAAAGTTTTTTGGCAAGTTATAACTTTCTAAACAGCGTAATTTGTAATGAAAGCCGCTTCATTTGTGCTGCTCTTTCGGCACCATGTTTGTTTTTTCAGACACAGCAGTAAGCTCCTCCTACCCTCCAAACGGAGGGATTTGTAGCCCTTCGCCTTCCCCTCCGCCTCTCTCCAAAAAGAGAATTGAGACTCAGCCAGTGTTTAGCAGAGGCATTTTTACCCAGAATCCTTTGCGATCTCTCTGTTTGTTACAAAACCTCAGAATTAGTGCATTATTCAACATTAAAAGATATATGTTATATTTTAACTTTGTACAAATGACATAATTGACATTAAAGGAGTTATTCTATCGGTATTAATGTTATTTATAATCAAAACCATAAGTCAGCATGACTTTATTTTTCAAGACCTGCGCCTGACCGGAACGTTGCTATCGATAGAGAGTTGGCTTTATGGCTGCTCTCCGGGTGCCTCTGTGCTGGGAGTGCTGTAGTAAACAAGAGCTTCCAGCAGGGTCCAAATGTTGAAAGAAAAGTGTGGTCTCATTGTTGGGGTTTGTTGTTATTTTTAATATTATTATAAGCTATTAAATTTGTTTTACTAGTAGTTATAGATGTGTCAGAGGTAATAGTAGAATTTATCTGTTATCGGTTATCTGTAACTTCCGATACATTTTTGGGTGGTTTATTGTTTTATCTTTATCGAAGATAACTTTTCAGTTATCTGATTATCTGTTATCTAAGTTCATTTTTTGGTTATCTGTGCCCACCACTGTATATATATATATATATATATATATATATATAAAGCAGCAGTTGCACCTTGGAACTGTATATTACAAATATAATAACAATAATAACAACAGAACATAACATCCCGGTATTAGGCAGGTACCAGTATGGAAAGTACAGTTAAATGATCTACCCTCCCATATATTATGCAAACACCTGTGTAGGAACGTATAACGACTCCTCTTGATCATATCAAGATAGAGGTAGAATGTTGAACCTGCCTCCCCCCCCCCCCCCCCCCCAAAAAAAAGAAACACAGCTAAGGCACACACAGTAGTCAGCGGGCTTGTCGTTCTTCAGATCTTGAGCTACTCAAATGTCAGGGGCCTATTCCACAGTCGTATTTTACAACACATGCAAGTCGTGAAAGTAGGTCAGAAAGGATCCCCAAGTCTTATAGAATTTGCCCTCAGTGCCTTTCAATGAAAAATGCATCTTTTCTAGAGCAAGACAGCGCATAATGTCCCTCAGCTATTGAGTGTGTGTGGCGAGGTCACCTTCCTCCACCTAAACAGAATGGCCCGCCTGGCCAACAGGAGGGAGAAGGAGACCATGTGGCGCTACGCAGAAGTCAGTCGGGGGGTCGTCAGGCCCAAAGGTACCAAATAAGGCCATCATAGGATTTGGATAGAGTTCGCGCTTCAGGATATTTGAAAGAGAGTGAAAAATCTCACTCCAAAAGATTTGTAAGTGGGGGCATAACCAATACATGTGGAAGAGGGTGGCAATGCCTAATTTACATTTGACACAGGCGGGGGTAACGTTAGGATATATGCTTGCTAATTCAGCCTTTGATCTGTGAGCTCTATGAATCACTTTGAATTGCATTAGGCAGAGTCTTGCACACAGTGACGATTTATGAATCGAGTTTAGGATCAAGTCCCAGCGGTCGGCGGATATCGAGCATCCTAGGTCCTGTTCCCACGCCTTTCTGCTCCTGTCTAGTGTCAAACGCGAGAGTGCGATAATGTTCCGGTACAGTTTAGAGAGTGCACCCTTCAAGGTTGGATTAAAGGAGAGAAATGTGTCAATTGGATTAGCACCCGGTTTATTGGGAAAGCATGATAAGGTACATCGCATAAAATCTCTGACCTGTAAATAACGAAAAAAGTGCGTTTTGGGCAAGTGGAATTTCTCAGAGAGTTCGTCAAAAGAAGAAAAACTGCTGCCCTTGAATAGATGTGAGAGTGAAATGATGCCCTTTTTATGCCAGTCCATGAAGGAGATATCACACTGAGATGGGGTAAAAAGGGGATTGGATGCAACAGGGCTGAGCATGGAAATTTCGGCAAAACTAAATGCCCTCCTAAACTGAGTCCACACCTTCAGAGTGGAGCGTACTACTGGATTTTTTATTTGTTTGGGTATTGGATAAATAAGTGGGGCACCAAGCAATGCAGAGAGTGACATGTTTTGGACTGAGTTCAGCTCAACTGTTAACCATTCCAGGCCATCAGATCGAAGATTGTATTTATACCAAAAGGCGAGAGAATGAATATTTGCTGCCCAATAGTAGGAGCGCATATTAGGTAGTCCCATGCCTCCGTCGATCTTCAAACATTGGAGCACAGCTTTGTTTACTCTGGGTTTCTTATTCTGCCACATGTATGAGGAAATAGTCGAATCCAACAAAGTAAAAAAGGATTTGGGAACAAATATAGGTAGAGATTGGAATAAGTACATAATCTTAGGCAATATGTTCATTTTTACGGAATTTATACGACCGGCTAGTGTCAATGAAAGGGGTGACCATTGTTGTAGAGACGTTCTCACCTGATTGTGGAGAGTTATGAAATTTTCGCGGAATAAGTCCTTAAATTTACGGGTGATCTCTAATCCTAAATAGGTAAACTACCATTTCTCAATTTTAAGAGGGGTGCTACTGTAATCGGCAACCAGGGCCTCATCATTTATTGGAAAAAGCTTTGTCTTGTGGATGTTAATTTTGTAGCTGGACATACGTTCAAATTCTTCAAAAAGAGACAACGCCGCGGCCAGAGAATTAGTTGGGTCAGAGATATACAGCAAGAGATTGTCGGCGTAAAGAGAGACTTTATGTTCCATGCCACCCCTATAGATGCCTGGGATGTTAATGCTGTTTCTGAGCGCGACTGCAAGTGGCTCTATTGCTAAATCAAATAGGATCGGGCTCAACGGACAACCCTGTCGTGTTCCATGGCCTAGTGCAAACGGTTGGGATGTTATGACATTCGTCCACACATGTGCAGTAGGAGCGGCGTAGAGCAACTTAATCCAGCCTACAAACATGGGACCGAAGCCAGATTTCCGTAATGTTGAAAACAGATATTTCCACTCGACACGATCGAATGCTTTCTTCACATCAATAGAAACAATGCATTCCGGAGTTTTTTCTTGGGAGGGCGTATATAGCACATTGAGAAGGCGTCTGATATTAAAAAAAGCATGGCGGCTATTAATAAAGCTAGTCTGATCAGTGGATGTTATATGAGGGAGGGCCTCTTCTAATCTGAGAGCCAGGACTTTCGCTAGAATTTTGGCATCCGTATTAAGGAGTGAAATAGGACGATATGATGCGCAGTCAGCCGTGTCTTTTCCTTTCTTTGCGATAAATCAATCAATCAATCAATTTTTTTATATAGCGCCAAATCACAACAAACAGTTGCCCCAAGGCGCTTTATATTGTAAGGCAAGGCCATACAATAATTATGTAAAACCCCAACGGTCAAAACGACCCCCTGTGAGCAAGCACTTGGCTACAGTGGGAAGGAAAAACTCCCTTTTAACAGGAAGAAACCTCCAGCAGAACCAGGCTCAGGGAGGGGCAGTCTTCTGCTGGGACTGGTTGGGGCTGAGGGAGAGAACCAGGAAAAAGACATGCTGTGGAGGGGAGCAGAGATCGATCACTAATGATTAAATGCAGAGTGGTGCATACAGAGCAAAAAGAGAAAGAAACAGTGCATCATGGGAACCCCCCAGCAGTCTACGTCTATAGCAGCATAACTAAGGGATGGTTCAGGGTCACCTGATCCAGCCCTAACTATAAGCTTTAGCAAAAAGGAAAGTTTTAAGCCTAATCTTAAAAGTAGAGAGGGTGTCTGTCTCCCTGATCTGAATTGGGAGCTGGTTCCACAGGAGAGGAGCCTGAAAGCTGAAGGCTCTGCCTCCCATTCTACTCTTACAAACCCTAGGAACTACAAGTAAGCCTGCAGTCTGAGAGCGAAGCGCTCTATTGGGGTGATATGGTACTACGAGGTCCCTAAGATAAGATGGGACCTGATTATTCAAAACCTTATAAGTAAGAAGAAGAATTTTAAATTCTATTCTAGAATTAACAGGAAGCCAATGAAGAGAGGCCAATATGGGTGAGATATGCTCTCTCCTTCTAGTCCCTGTCAGTACTCTAGCTGCAGCATTTTGAATTAACTGAAGGCTTTTTAGGGAACTTTTAGGACAACCTGATAATAATGAATTACAATAGTCCAGCCTAGAGGAAATAAATGCATGAATTAGTTTTTCAGCATCACTCTGAGACAAGACCTTTCTGATTTTAGAGATATTGCGTAAATGCAAAAAAGCAGTCCTACATATTTGTTTAATATGCGCTTTGAATGACATATCCTGATCAAAAATGACTCCAAGATTTCTCACAGTATTACTAGAGGTCAGGGTAATGCCATCCGGAGTAAGGATCTGGTTAGACACCATGTTTCTAAGATTTGTGGGGCCAAGTACAATAACTTCAGTTTTATCTGAGTTTAAAAGCAGGAAATTAGAGGTCATCCATGTCCTTATGTCTGTAAGACAATCCTGCAGTTTAGCTAATTGGTGTGTGTCCTCTGGCTTCATAGATAGATAAAGCTGGGTATCATCTGCGTAACAATGAAAATTTAAGCAATGCCGTCTAATAATACTGCCTAAGGGAAGCATGTATAAAGTGAATAAAATTGGTCCTAGCACAGAACCTTGTGGAACTCCATAATTAACCTTAGTCTGTGAAGAAGATTCCCCATTTACATGAACAAATTGTAATCTATTAGATAAATATGATTCAAACCACTGCAGCGCAGTGCCTTTAATACCTATGGCATGCTCTACTCTCTGTAATAAAATTTTATGGTCAACAGTATCAAAAGCAGCACTGAGGTCTAACAGAACAAGCACAGAGATGAGTCCACTGTCTGAGGCCATAAGATGATCATTTGTAACCTTCACTAATGCTGTTTCTGTACTATGATGAATTCTCAAACCTGACTGAAACTCTTAAAATAGACCATTCCTCTGCAGATGATCAGTTAGCTGTTTAACAACTACCCTTTCAAGAATTTTTGAGAGAAAAGGAAGGTTGGAGATTGGCCTATAATTAGCTAAGATAGCTGGGTCAAGTGATGGCTTTTTAAGTAATGGTTTAATTACTGCCACCTTAAAAGCCTGTGGTACATAGCCAAATAATAAAGATAGATTGATCATATTTAAGATCGAAGCATTAAATAATGGTAGGGCTTCCTTGAGCAGCCTGGTAGGAATGGGGTCTAATAGACATGTTGATGGTTTGGATGAAGTAACTAATGAAAATAACTCAGACAGAACAATCTGAGAGAAAGAGTCTAACCAAATACCGGCTGTTGGGAAGTGTCGTGGCACGGACCCACAACAGGGGGCGTTAATGAAGGGACAATGGAATAGCCAAAAAGTAACAATTTAATGTTGTGAAGGTGCACAACGTGATACAGACAGATACAAATATGTGTTATATCAATCCAACAAAAGGTGACGTGTGGCAGGCTCGAAGATAGGAGACGTCCGGTGAGAGAGAAGCCGTAACCCACACAAGCCTCACCACCAACGGACCTGAAGAACACTGGAGCCGCCAAGCCCTGCGCCCCAGGTGGCCACTGTCTTCAGCAGTCAGACCCGGTACTGCTGGCAGAAAACAGAAACAGTTCTGGATGAGTGTGAGTCCGCACACTCAGTAATCCCACAGTCTGTGTTCAGTTACGGAGGGAGAACCTCCACCTCCAATCACACACTCATGCAGCTCCTGTCTAACCACTTATCTGGTTGGGGTGTGAAGCGAAGCCGTCGCTGATCACACCAAACGCCAATCCCACAGATAAGGCAAACACCACAGGATAACGGCTGCAAAAGAAGTTCAGATTATTACTCAATGTTTTGAATCAACAGAGAAAATTACCTGTATGGTAGACGATTTCTCGGCGAGGAGGTGGAGTTGCAGTCCGGTCTTTATAGTGGTGGTGATGGGTGACAGCTGGTGTTGAGTGATGACAGCTGTCACCTCCAGCGGCTCCGACGCCCTCTCGTGCTTGGAGCCCGGACTCCAAGCAGGGCGCCATCTGGTGGTGGTCGGCCAGCAGTACCTCCTCTTCAGCGGCCCACACAACAACCGGCATCACTGAAAGCAGTCAAAGATAACGATACGTCTTTGGGATGGTTATGAGTAATTTTTTCTCTAATAGTTAAAATTTTATTAGCAAAGAAAGTCATGAAGTCATTACTAGTTAAAGTTAAAGGAATACTCGGCTCAATAGAGCTCTGACTCTTTGTCAGCCTGGCTACAGTGCTGAAAAGAAACCTGGGGTTGTTCTTATTTTCTTCAATTAGTGATGAGTAGTAAGATGTCCTAGCTTTACGGAGGGCTTTTTTATAGAGCAACAGACTCTTTTTCCAGGCTAAGTGAAGATCTTCTAAATTAGTGAGACGCCATTTCCTCTCCAACTCACGGGTTATCTGCTTTAAGCTGCGAGTTTGTGAGTTATACCACGGAGTCAGGCACTTCTGATTTAAAGCTCTCTTTTTCAGAGGAGCTACAGCATCCAAAGTTGTCTTCAATGAGGATGTAAAACTATTGACAAGATACTCTATCTCACTTTTTTGAACACTAATTGTGTTCAAATATAGTGTGTGCATTAAAATGGCAGTGCAGGAGTGGTGGATGGAGATCAATCCATACCCAACATGTCTGCAGAACTATATGATCCCTATAATGTGCTACTTAAAACCCAGTATGATGTGCGTGCGTGTACTGTGCTGGTGAAGTGCATTAAAAGGGTGTGACATGTGAGGCCCAAACCCAAGCGGCCGGAGGAGAGGCGCGGTGCAGGGAGCGGGCCACACACACCAGCCCCACCGGGCAGCACAGCCCAACTCCAGACCCGCGGAGGCACCAGGGAGACCACGAGATGGAGGGGAGGCGGGCAGCCCCAGAGGAGCACCGGAAACACCGGGAAAGAACAAACCAACAGGGGGGAAAGGGGACCAGGCAGCCGGAGATGGGTGAGCCACCCCACCCGGCGGCCCCAAGCCAGGGAGGCACGAGATGAGACCCAGGAGAGACAGGGGCAGCCGAGGAGCCAGATCTGAAGATCTTTAGATCTAAAGGATCATTTTGGGGGCTATTTTTCCATTAAATTTTTCCATTCTTCTTGCAAGAAGGAAGATATAAGTACTTTTTAGTCATAAATACTTCTTAGCTGGACCTTTTGTTTTTCTAATTTGTTTTGGACAATATAAAGAGGTGTCAAAATCTGAATTACAAGGACAAGGTGAGAATTTCACACTTTGAAGTGAATGCCCCCAGCCTGGTGACGTTGTGACTTTTCAAATTGAAACTTTTGCAGGGGAAATGATGTGTAAAAAAGTTTGGAATCGCCCACATTTTCAATTATCTTTCGGTATTCTTTATTCTTTCAAATAAGTTTATTGCACATTCGTAACATGTATACAGTGTGTCAATGAAACACAAACATTTCAGGTAAATTTCACTAAAACCATGGACTTTATTAACATTAAAATGATTATTTTATTATTATAACAGCCACAAACATTTCAGGTAAATTTCACTAAAACCATGGACTTTATTAACATTAAAATTATTATTTTATTATTATAACAGCCAAGTGGCCTCTGTGTGCATGCATGCATATGGCTTTATTATTTACATTTATTTGCATAGCAATGGTGAAAAACATTTATAAACCCTGTTGGCTCCCGTCTGCTACGTATTTTGCAGCATTGATTGCAGGCCCGGCGCCAGAAAAAAAATATTAGGGGGCGATGAGTTTATCACAGGGGGTGGGGTCGTCCCCCCCCCCCCCAAACAAAAAGTGCACACCAGAGGGGACATGCCTCTGAGCGTGTGTAATGAATTGGGTGCACTCCTAGAAAACTTGTGTATTTAGGCTACACCGTTGTAAGAGACTGACTGACTAAGAGTAAAGAGTGATGACAGTATTTTTTTAATTATTTGAACGTATAGACCCTCAGTCAAGTGATCTCCTGCATACCACAAAACCAAACCAAGAACTGATCTGAGAAACGACACGAGACAGTAGATTAACCCCACATACAGCCCTCCATCACAAGCGCAAACACAGCGCAATTGGGCATGACAGTCACACAACGGGTCAAAGATAAACCTTTCATGTAGATATACAGTGGTCCCTCGTTTATCGCGGGAGTTATGTTCTAAAAATAGCCCGCAATAGGCGAAATCCGCGAAGTAGTCAGCGTTATTTTTTACAATTATTATAGACGTTTTAAGGCTGTAAAACCCCTCACTACACACTTTATACACTTTTCTTAAACAGGCATTGACATTTTCTCACTTTTCTCTCGTGTGTAAACACTCTCAAAGTTCAAACCTTAGTAGAAAAATAAGACCAACCTGTTTTCAGGCCCAAACATTTGTTTGAGAAATAAAAATAGAACGTTTTCCTATAAATAATTATGATGGCTTTTAGAACTAACAAATTTAATTTTAACGATCAACCTACGAGGTTGGACACATAAGAAATTATTAATAGTGACTGACCAGTATTTCACAGTTCCTCTGATCGCGCCTCTTCGTCTTGACGCCGCTCCTCTGAAGGCCTCACTGCAGGTGTCTTTTTCCGAGTGAAGAACAGAGTTATGTTGGCGCTCTTTTTTCTTCTGGGCGAGAAGATTCTTATAAACAGATACGCAGAACACAATGCGCATACTCTCCCTTTGCGGTGCTGCGACTGCCCTGCTTGATGAGGACACAGAACACGATGCGCTGTTAAAAAAATAAAAAGCATGCAAAATTGGACTAAAAAAATCCGTGAAACTGCGAGGCCGCGAAAGGTGAACTGCGTTATAGTGAGGGACCACTGTATTTACAACAATACATAACTTTTATCTTACCATAAAAGTCCATATCTTAACATAAAATTCTGTGTGGAAACTGGATGCTAGCCTACCTCAGAAGAGTTGAAGCCTTCGGTTGGATGCCGCGTTGAATCTTCTGAGAAGGACATCTCGCCACTCTCTGTTGAATTTCCTGGTTAGGTCATTCTTAAATGCCAGCCTTATTAAGTTCGCCTTTCATTCATGCAGCATGCTGCGTCTGTGATCACTAGGCTTTTTCCACTCGTGTGCAAAATCTTAACACCCTCCCCAAGTGAGTCGTGCTACATGATCTGCCTTTTGCTTGGTGGACTTGACGAATCCCAGGAACTCCAGCTCTGACACTGCTTGAATAAATCGAGCATGCTTTAATTCGGCCACCTTGCCATAATCGCTGGACTCAGGATCCTTGCCCTCTGTCGCACTGACAAGCGCAACCCTCAACCTATCAAATCGCTTGAACACAGACACACGCCATATCCATTTGTTTTAAAATTAATTACTTTAGTTAATTAATTTGGTTTATTTGTTAAATACATGATATTATTGAATAACTAATAGTTTGCTATATTTTCCAGTATTTATTTTTCTTTCTTTTTTCTTTTTATTTTTTGATAACATTTACATCCGAGGGGGTGAGGTTGATGACGTGTGGGGGCGTCGCCCCCAAACGCCCCCTCATGGCGCCGGGTCCGATTGATTGCAGCTAAGAGGAGCTGAGTAGAGGTGGGCGGATCGATCCTAATATCGATAATATCGATACCAACGCTGGTATTGATATTGAACAATCCTTGTGTAAAAAGATCGATACTCAAGCTTTTTTTCTCTCCCACACGCACTGACTGCTGCGCATGCAGATTCATCAAAGTCTACTCTCTGTCTGTAAGAGCAGTGCTGCGCTGTGCCACACAACACGGAGCAGTGCACCCTTGTATTCTGGTTTGTCAGCCCTCTACCTCAGGAGATTTTAAGTTGTGTTGAGGGCCCACAAAGAATGAAGCGCTGGCTCATTGGTTGTATTGGGTTTGTGATCATCTTTGATTCTGATCAGAAGCATTTGCGGTGTTTAAACTCAAAACTGAGTTTAAAGTTTAACTGAAAGTTAGAGGTTATTCCTTAGCTGTAGCTTCCGCTAAATTTTTTGTGGTTTATCATGCAGAGGTGGTGGCCAAGTGGTTAATGCGCTTGGTTTCAGTGCAGAAGGTTCCGGGTTCAAATCCCACCCCTGCCACATTTCTCCATGTAATGTGGAGTTGCGTCAGGAAGGGCATGCGGCGTAAAACCTGTGCCAATTCAACATGCAGATCCACCTTGGATTTGCTATGGCGACCCCGAGTGCAAACAAGGGAGCAGCCAAAGGGACTTACTTTACTATCAGTTAAGCATTATAAAAGTCAGTTAGCTTATTAGCAGTTATCAAAGCTAAATTTTGGTTATCTGTGCCCACCACTGGTTATCTGGAAGAATGTCAGTTACCTATGTTATAAACACTACACAATCTAGAGCCAGTGGATTCGCATGGCAACACGCTAGCTTTATTTTAAAAGGACAAGAAACCATACAATGCACTTTTGATTACACAGTTGTGAATATTGGACTGCCGGATAATTAGTGTATTTTCTGGAGAATAAGTCGTGAGTTTATATATATATATATATATATATATATATATGAGTTTGAGAGGTCCTGTGACTTATAGTCTGGTGCGACTTACAAATACAAATTTTCCTTACACTTGAAATGAGAAACACACCATTGAACTGCCTGTTCATTTAAAAAAAAAAATGAGATAGGTAGAAACCTCCTAACAGGGCTTGATTACTTTCAGCTCGGGTAACACTTAATGTGTTCTTTAAATGAGCGAGCATCATGGCATTACTATTTTGAGGTTTTCTTTATGTCAGCTGCAATTAAAATGCAATTAGCAGTCATGCTCACGTCAACCAAATAAATATGAATAAATGTCTTTATCAAACAGCAGAGAGTGTTAACACAGAAAAACTGTGCTGTAAAAGTGCACAGGAACAGTTCTTGTGTGTGTGTGTGCACACGGTTACAGCGCATCAAACAAACATTCATATCTGTGTGTGTGCATGTTGTTATGGCACAAACAGACATTCATGTGTGTGTGTGTTGCTCTTTTCCAGTGCAAAAAACCAGATGTTCATTTCCACAGCAGAATAACAATGTGAACAACAAACAGATAAATGTGCTGTGAGCTGATTTATTGTGAGTTTGCATTGGACTACTTCATCACTTTGTGAAATGTTCCACGTAGAATGCAACAGAGATCAGCATTGGGCTCAAAAGTCCGTATGACAATCCACCTTTAATTATTAAGCAATGAAGAGTAAAAGTCTCAAAAAGCTGATTGCAGAGCTTCAAATAAAAGTCTGTCCTCTATATAGGCATGGGGCTGTTTTCATGGATCTTCTCAGCCACGGGACCCTGTTTTGAGATCAGAGGGAGAAACCACCCATGAAGAGGCCCACCCATCCGTGCCTTCTGCCGGCAGGAGACGGGGAGGCCGATAGGGCAACTCATTGCTCCCGCTGCCACGTTGTGAACTGAGCCCCGCTTCTCACCCAAAGTTTTTTTTTCTTCATCTTCTCTCTCTTCACCCAGTGTTTTGGTGTGTCAACACATCTGTCCCAAGATACTGTTCTTCAGGAAGGAGATGTCACATACCAGGAAACACCAGTATAAGATCATGAAAAAAACTTCTTTGTTCTGAAGAAATACCGTAACGTGTCTTTTACTGACAACTCGTACTCACAAACTCGTAGCTTAAAGCAGATAACCCGTGAGTTGGAGAGGAAATGGCGTCTCACTAATTTAGAAGATCTTCACTTAGCCTGGAAAAAGAGTCTGTTGCTCTATAAAAAAGCCCTCCGTAAAGCTAGGACATCTTTCTACTCATCACTAATTGAAGAAAATAAGAACAACCCTGGGTTTCTTTTCAGCACTGTAGCCAGGCTGACAAAGAGTCAGAGCTCTATTGAGCTGAGTATTCCGTTAACTTTAACTAGTAATGACTTCATGACTTTCTTTGCTAACAAAATTTTAACTATTAGAAAAAAAATTACTCATAACCATCCCAAAGACGTATCGTTATCTTTGGCTGCTTTCAGTGATGCCGGTATTTGGTTTGACTCTTTCTCTCCGATTGTTCTGTCTGAGTTATTTTCATTAGTTACTTCATCCAAACCATCAACATGTTTATTAGACCCCATTCCTACCAGGCTGCTCAAGGAAGCCCTACCATTATTTAATGCTTCGATCTTAAATATGATCAATCTATCTTTGTTAGTTGGCTATGTACCACAGGCTTTTAAGGTGGCAGTAATTAAACCATTCCACAAGGTTCTGTGCTAGGACCAATTTTATTCACTTTATACATGCTTCCCTTAGGCAGTATTATTAGACGGTATTGCTTAAATTTTCATTGTTACGCAGATGATACCCAGCTTTATCTATCCATGAAGCCAGAGGACACACACCAATTAGCTAAACTGCAGGATTGTCTTACAGACATAAAGACATGGATGACCTCTAATTTCCTGCTTTTAAACTCAGATAAAATTGAAGTTATTGTACTTGGCCCCACAAATCTTAGAAACATGGTGTCTAACCAGATCCTTACTCTGGATGGCATTACCCTGACCTCTGGTAATACTGTGAGAAATCTTGGTGTCATTTTTGATCAGGATATGTCATTCAAAGCGCATATTAAACAAATATGTAGGACTGCTTTTTTGCATTTACGCAATATCTCTAAAATTAGAAAGGTCTTGTCTCAGAGTGATGCTGAAAAACTAATTCATGCATTTATTTCCTCTAGGCTGGACTATTGTAATTCATTATTATCAGGTTGTCCTAAAAGTTCCCTAAAAAGCCTTCAGTTAATTCAAAATGCTGCAGCTAGAGTACTGGCGGGGACTAGAAGGAGAGAGCATATCTCACCCATATTGGCCTCTCTTCATTGGCTTCCTGTTAATTCTAGAATAGAATTTAAAATTCTTCTTCTTACTTATAAGGTTTTGAATAATCAGGTCCCATCTTATCTTAGGGACCTCGTAGTACCATATCACCCCAATAGAGCGCTTCGCTCTCAGACTGCAGGCTTACTTGTAGTTCCTAGGGTTTGTAAGAGTAGAATGGGAGGCAGAGCCTTCAGCTTTCAGGCTCCTCTCCTGTGGAACCAGCTCCCAATTCAGATCAGGGAGACAGACACCCTCTCTACTTTTAAGATTAGGCTTAAAACTTTCCTTTTTGCTAAAGCTTATAGTTAGGGCTGGATCAGGTGACCCTGAACCATCCCTTAGTTATGCTGCTATAGACGTAGACTGCTGGGGGGTTCCCATGATGCACTGTTTCTTTCTCTTTTTGCTCTGTATGCACCACTCTGCATTTAATCATTAGTGATCGATCTCTGCTCCCCTCCACAGCATGTCTTTTTCCTGGTTCTCTCCCTCAGCCCCAACCAGTCCCAGCAGAAGACTGCCCCTCCCTGAGCCTGGTTCTGCTGAAGGTTTCTTCCTGTTAAAAGGGAGTTTTTCCTTCCCACTGTAGCCAAGTGCTTGCTCACAGGGGGTCGTTTTGACCGTTGGGGTTTTACATAATTATTGTATGGCCTTGCCTTACAATATAAAGCGCCTTGGGGCAACTGTTTGTTGTGATTTGGCGCTATATTAAAAAAAAATTGATTGATTGATTGATTTTACTGGGACACCACTCTTTTGAATGAAGAAAAAAAAATCATGTAACAGTGGAATGTGCCGTTCATTTCTAAACTGGACGCTGTCTTGATCCGGTATGTCGTCTGACTAGCACAGGAATTGTGAAAAGAGTGGACATCAGCATTTTTTCGGCACATTAAGACAGACGTGCGGAGGAATTCCGCGCGCCACGGTGGAGCTGCATGGCGCAAAGCAACGCCGTGATGAAGCCTTCCAGGACATGTTGGGCAGGTCCAGCTCATGCACAATCACAATCGGATAATCACACGACTGAAAAGCAACCGAATCCATCTGAAATCCACCTTTAAGCCGTCCTGTGAGACCAACACCGAGGTGGTTTTGTCCTGCATAATGAACGGCTCCGTGGCGCGTCCCTCCGCTTTTCTTTCCATGAAAAAAACTCCTGTAATGGAATGTACCGAAAAAGTGCTTATGTCCACATCTTCAGCCTTTTTGTGAAAGTCAGACGTGGTCCCGGATCAACAAAGCCTTCACGTTGGAAATGATCTGGTTGTTCCAGCGGGGTGTCGGCCTGTCGATGGGGGCTGGGAGCGCGCCGCGCTCTCAGCAGTTATGGGCGGTCTTTAAACCGTCTGGATCACTCCTTAATCTGTGTAATCCCCATAAAATTGTCCCTGAAAGCCATATTAATTTTTCGAACGGTGTCCACCTGGAGGTCTCTCACAGTTTCTGGAAAAAAATTGATGCAGCAAAGTCGTTCAGACATTTATTCGCAATAAAAAATAGACGAGAGGGGTGGACCATACCTCACTCAAAGCCTGCTCACAGTCAAATGACGCAACCGACAGGCATGAAAAAACTCATGCATGCGCACCAAGGTTCAAGCTTGGCTGATGCAATCACATGTGATTCAAATCCATATGGTTTTTGAAAAAAATAAAAAGGTCAGATACTTTTCTAACAGACCTCGTATGTGTGTGTGTGTGTGGTTTTTGATTAGCACCTGAATTTGTTTTACTGTGTCTCAGTGCTATTGTACTCCTCATTGCCCTGTTTTACTGATTTATTCAGATGAGTAGAGACAAACCTTTCGCTCACTACATGGGATAAGAGATAGTGTGGAGTGGAGCAAACATCAGCTATGTTACCTGCTAACACATTTAACCCCACCCTGCTCAGAGTGTCGCTCTCGTTGGAGCGACATCTTTGCTATTTTGCAATTGTGGGATAGCTCATCCACAGATTGAGCATGCTGGACTACTTTTGCCACACTGCTCAGCGTGCCGCTCTCGTTGGAGTGACCCAAGTAGATCTCTATGTACGTTTCACCTGGTCACCTGAATGCCAGAAGGCACTTGAGGAACTGAAAAGGCAACTGACTTCAGTTCCTGTTTTGGGCTATCCCCGTGACGATGGTGAATTCTTCCTCGACACCGACTCCAGTGACTGTGGGATAGGAGTAGTTCTCTCTCAAGTACAAGTGGGGGAAGAGAGGGTTCTAGCTTATGGGAGCAGAAGACTCTCCCTGCTCAGCGTGCCGCTCTCATTGGAGTGACATCTCTGCTATTTTGTGTGGGATAGCTCGCCCACAAATTGAGCTCACCGGGATACTTTCACCACACTGCTCAGTGTGCCGCTCTCATTGGAGCGACAACATACAGAATGTGTTTCTTTCCAGATAGATCTCTTTCAGTGCAGCTTCTTGTTCAGAAATTCTGTGCTGGGCGGCACAGCCAATTTGAACCTGAGAGGGTGGAAATTTTGCAGTACTGGGCGGGGCCGCCTGGCGCCGCCCACCATGTCTAGAACCCTGGACTAGACCATCACCACCCCAACTTTAATTTTTTGTTTTGTTTTGTTGAATGTGATCATTCAACAAAAAAATGCCGTAGAGGTTCTGCAGAATGTCTAAAACATCCTATTTAAAATTCTTTTGCAGCTGTAATCAATTCAAAATGTGTTCATTTTATTGTGTACGGTACAGTAGCCGTGACAGCTTGCACACTGCTACACATGCAAACACATACAGTTTGACAACATATGCGCTGCAAAATTCTCGCAACTACATTTTAAAAACTCACTACAAATTCTCACAACACATGCATATTTGATAATCATGATCATCAATTTGGCTGTTAGATAAAGTTTGAGTTTTTAAGTAACATTTGTGCACACAATCATATTTATATGTCATCTCGATGTACTGTAGAAAAGACTTTTGATGACTTGTTGCTACTGGTGTGAACACCCCATATTTTAAATTATGCCCAGTGGTGGGCACAGCTAACCAAAAAATTACCCTCGATAACAGCTAATCAGCAAACTGAAAAGTTTTCCTTTATAAAGCTAAACCGATAAACCACCCAAAAAATTAGCGGAAGCTACAGCTAACCGATAACAGATTACTTTCAGTAGTGTCTCCGGTACACTTGCAATTACTAACAAGCTGATTTGGAGTTTTAATACCACAATCGCTTCTGGTAACATCAAAGGCGATCATAAACCTAAACAATGAGTCAGCACTTCTGTCTTTGTGTGCCCTGCCCACTGCTGGAAGCTCCTGTTTATTATATATCTCGCAGCAGTAAAGCAGTTTAGAAGAGTTAAGCTCAACTCTATGAACACACAAAAAATATGTCATTACTCCTTAACAGCATATAGTGTCTCCGTGAGGCAGAGGTCTTGGAAAATAAAGCAGGTTTGACTTATGGTTTTGATTTATAAATCAAATTTGTCTGGATAGAATAACTCCATTAATGTCAATTCTGTAATTTGTACAAAGTTAAAATAACATATATCTTTTAATTTTAAACAATAAACTAATTCTGAAGTTTTGTAGCAAACACAGACAGATGCCAAAGGCATTACGGATAAAAGGATTCTCCGCTTACACTGATTGGTTGACTCATTCATTCGATGTAAAAACCAACACGTTAATGTGATGTGACGGGTGTGTTGGTATTTACATATAAATGTGCTTTTGTAAAACATACCATTTTATTCATATGTAAAAAAAAAAAAAAAAAAAAAAAACATTTGCAAAAGCCAAAAGTCAAGTTGTGATTAGACAAACGTCTGATATAACTGGGGTCAAAATGCATACAACGCTGCCATCTACTGGCCCCCAGACACTAAGACATTTAGGGCGAATACTGCCATGAACACTACTGGCCAGTAGATGGCAGTAGAGACCGTGAAAACTTGTCAAAACAAAGATTCCAAATAATCTTCTGGCATTTTTACATAAACACAATAACGTCTATCAACCCAGAGAATATATTCACAAGAGTTTTAGGCATAATATGCAAAGTTTAATGCTGTTGTCTGTGTGGAGCCTGATCAGTGCCTCTCAAATGCATTTCTCCTGTTGTAAACTTTTACCCATAATGCACTAACACTGTGGAGGCATGTCCACACTAAAACCTTCAAAATTAGTGTAATACTTTAACACTAAAACATATATCTGATATTTCCACTTCATAAAACTTCAGAAGTCAATCAATCAATCAATCAATTTTTTTTTTATATAGCGCCAAATCACAACAAACAGTTGCCCCAAGGCGCTTTATATTGTAAGGCAAGGCCATACAATAATTATGTAAAACCCCAACGGTCAAAACGACCCCCTGTGAGCAAGCACTTGGCTACAGTGGGAAGGAAAAACTCCCTTTTAACAGGAAGAAACCTCCAGCAGAACCAGGCTCAGGGAGGGGCAGTCTTCTGCTGGGACTGGTTGGGGCTGAGGGAGAGAACCAGGAAAAAGACATGCTGTGGAGGGGAGCAGAGATCGATCACTAATGATTAAATGCAGAGTGGTGCATACAGAGCAAAAAGAGAAAGAAACAGTGCATCATGGGAACCCCCCAGCAGTCTACGTCTATAGCAGCATAACTAAGGGATGGTTCAGGGTCACCTGATCCAGCCCTAACTATAAGCTTTAGCAAAAAGGAAAGTTTTAAGCCTAATCTTAAAAGTAGAGAGGGTGTCTGTCTCCCTGATCTGAATTGGGAGCTGGTTCCACAGGAGAGGAGCCTGAAAGCTGAAGGCTCTGCCTCCCATTCTACTCTTATAAACCCTAGGAACTACAAGTAAGCCTGCAGTCTGAGAGCGACGCGCTCTATTGGGGTGATATGGTACTACGAGGTCCCTAAGATAAGATGGGACCTGATTATTCAAAACCTTATAAGTAAGAAGAAGAATTTTAGAAGTGACAATTTAAATAACATATCGGAAATTAGTTTGGTTAAAATTTTAAACATAAGTTAAAACTGTATGCCTCTGGATGACTTAGGTGATATTGGTGATGAGTTAGTATGGTGTCAAGAGCAATTAACGTGATGAGTTCTCCTTTGACTGTAGAGGATAGAGCAGTTTCTTTTGAAATCAGCTCACGTCTGTTTACAGAGAACAGAGCTGTTTATATGCTGCAAAACATTTAACAGTTAAACTCTAAAATCTTTGATATCAGACTTAATAAATGTTTTTAACCATTAACGCTTTATTCATTACACCTGCAAAAACGTTAGCGATCTAAAAATTATCGGCCGAAATTTTTGGAAGGTAATTGGTCCGATGATGGGTTTCAAAGTTATCATCCATCCATCCATCCATTTTCTTCTGCTTTATCCGGAGTCGGGTCGCGGGGGCAGCAGCTCAAGCAAAGCCGCCCAGACCTCCCGATCCACACACACCTCCCCCAGCTCCTCCGGGGGAACCCCAAGGCGTTCCCAAGCCAGCCGAGAGATGTAATCCCTCCAGCGTGTCCTGGGTCTTCCCCACCGCCGCCTCCCAGTGGGACGTGCCCGGAACACCAATCCAGCGAGGCATCCAGGGGGCATCCGGAAAAGATACCCGAGCCACCTCAACTGACTCCTTTTGACATGGAGGAGCAGCGGCTCGACTCCGAGCTCCTCCTGAGTGACCGAGCTTCTCACCCTATCTCTAAGGGAGCGCCCAGCCACCCTGCGGAGGAAACTCATCTCGCCCGCTGGTACTCGCGATCTTGTTCTTTCGGTCATGAGCCAAATCTCATGACCATAGGTGAGGATCGGAACGTAGATCGATCGGTAAATCGAGAGCTTTGCCCCCCTAGTCAGCTCTCTCTTCACCACGACGGTCCGATACAGCGACCGCATCACTGCAGATGCTGCACCGATCCATCTATCGATCTCACGCGCCATCCGTCCTTCACTCGTGAACAAGACCCCGAGATACTTAAACTCCTCCACTTGAGGCAAGGACACTCCACCGACCTGAAGAGGGCAAAGCACCTTTTTCCAGTCGAGAACCATGGCCTCGGATTTGGAGGTGCTGATTTTCATCTCGGACGCTTCACACTCGGCTGCAAACCGCCCCAGTGCACGCTGAAGGTCCTGATTTGATGAAGCCAACAGAACCACATCGTCCGCAAACAGCAGAGACGAGATTCTGTGGTTCCCAAACCAGACCCCCTCTACACCCTGGTTGCGCCTAGAAATTCTGTCCATAAAAATAATGAACAGAACCGGTGACAAAGGGCAGCCCTGTCGGAGGCCAATGTGCACTGGAAACAGGTTTGACTTACTACCGGCAATGCGAACCAACCTCCTGCTGCGGTCGTACAGGGACCGGATAGCCCTTAGCAAAGGACCCTGGACCCCGTACTCCCGGAGCACTCCCCATGGGGTGCCCCGAGGGACACAGTCGAACGCCTTCTCCAGATCCACAAAACACATGTGGACTGGTTGGGTGAACTCCCATGAACCCTCGAGCACCCGATGGAGCGCGTAGAGCTGGTCCAGTGTGCCGCGACCAGGACAAAAACCACACTGCTCCTCCTGAATCTGAGGTTCGACCATCGGTCAAATTAATCCAGTCTCAACCACAAAAATCCAGAAGAGACAGAGACTGCGTTTCCACCCCAGTTGAGAAATTCCTAAGTCATCTGGAGATCTTCAGATAAGTTTTGGAGACATCCCCCGATGGTCCAACAATGCTTCAGCAGAGAAAAACAAGATTATAATTCAAAGTTCTTCAAAGGGAAGCCCTCGGCTTTCATCGGTTAAACTCCATTCATTATGAATTACTTGACATTATAATTGCTTCACGTCAGAATCTGAGCTTCTGCAGGACAGGAAAACCCAAACTTTATGGTCAGACTAAGGCAGGAACCTCTCAAGCCTGCAAAACCTTCCCCCCATGATAACATGTGGTCATAAACTTTGTCTTGACAATGATCTTTTATCTTGAGTTTAAAGCAAAGCAAAGACGTTTGGTTTGAAATAAAATTTGAGATCAGTATTTCTTTCATTGATATCTAAGGACTTATTATGTTGGTTTGCATTTATTATTCAAACAAAATGCTTTGCATGTAATCATTCCAGTTTATTGATCAATCAATCAATCAATTTTTTTTTATATAGCGCCAAATCACAACAAACAGTTGCCCCAAGGCGCTTTATATTGTAAGGCAAGGCCATACAATAATTATGTAAAACCCCAACGGTCAAAACGACCCCCTGTGAGCAAGCACTTGGCTACAGTGGGAAGGAAAAACTCCCTTTTAACAGGAAGAAACCTCCAGCAGAACCAGGCTCAGGGAGGGGCAGTCTTCTGCTGGGACTGGTTGGGGCTGAGGGAGAGAACCAGGAAAAAGACATGCTGTGGAGGGGAGCAGAGATCGATCACTAATGATTAAATGCAGAGTGGTGCATACAGAGCAAAAAGAGAAAGAAACAGTGCATCATGGGAACCCCCCAGCAGTCTACGTCTATAGCAGCATAACTAAGGGATGGTTCAGGGTCACCTGATCCAGCCCTAAGTATAAGCTTTAGCAAAAAGGAAAGTTTTAAGCCTAATCTTAAAAGTAGAGAGGGTGTCTGTCTCCCTGATCTGAATTGGGAGCTGGTTCCACAGGAGAGGAGCCTGAAAGCTGAAGGCTCTGCCTCCCATTCTACTCTTACAAACCCTAGGAACTACAAGTAAGCCTGCAGTCTGAGAGCGACGCGCTCTATTGGGGTGATATGGTACTACGAGGTCCCTAAGATAAGATGGGACCTGATTATTCAAAACCTTATAAGTAAGAAGAATTTTAAATTCTATTCTAGAATTAACAGGAATCCAATGAAGAGAGGCCAATATGGGTGAGATATGCTCTCTCCTTCTAGTCCCTGTTAGTACTCTAGCTGCAGCATTTTGAATTAACTGAAGGGTTTTTAGGGAACTTTTAGGACAACCTGATAATAATGAATTACAATAGTCCAGCCTAGAGGAAATAAATGCATGAATTAGTTTTTCAGCATCACTCTGAGACAAGACCTTTCTAATTTTAGAGATATTGCGTAAATGCAAAAAAGCAGTCCTACATATTTGTTTAATATGCAGTTTGAATGACATATCCTGATCAAAAATGACTCCAAGATTTCTCACAGTATTACTAGAGGTCAGGGTAATGCCATCCAGAGTAAGGATCTGGTTAGACACCATGTTTCTAAGATTTGTGGGGCCAAGTACAATAACTTCAGTTTTATCTGAGTTTAAAAGCAGGAAATTAGAGGTCATCCATGTCTTTATGTCTGTAAGACAATCCTGCAGTTTAGCTAATTGGTGTGTGTCCTCTGGCTTCATGGATAGATAAAGCTGGGTATCATCTGCGTAACAATGAAAATTTAAGCAATGCTTTCTAATAATACTGCCTAAGGGAAGCATGTATAAAGTGAATAAAATTGGTCCTAGCACAGAACCTTGTGGAACTCCATAATTAACTTTAGTCTGTGAAGAAGATTCCCCATTTACATGAACAAATTGTAATCTATTAGACAAATATGATTCAAATCACCGCAGCGCAGTGCCTTTAATACCTATGGCATGCTCTAATGTCTGTAATAAAATTTTATGGTCAACAGTATCAAAAGCAGCACTGAGGTCTAACAGAACAAGCACAGAGATGAGTCCACTGTCCGAGGCCATAAGAAGATCATTTGTAACCTTCACTAATGCTGTTTCTGTACTATGATGAATTCTAAAACCTGACTGAAACTCTTCAAATAGACCATTCCTCTGCAGATGATCAGTTAGCTGTTTTACAACTACCCTTTCAAGAATTTTTGAGAGAAAAGGAAGGTTGGAGATTGGCCTATAATTAGCTAAGATAGCTGGGTCAAGTGATGGCTTTTTAAGTAATGGTTTAATTACTGCCACCTTAAAAGCCTGTGGTACATAGCCAACTAACAAAGATAGATTGATCATATTTAAGATCGAAGCATTAAATAATGGTAGGGCTTCCTTGAGCAGCCTGATAGGAATGGGGTCTAATAGACATGTTGATGGTTTGGATGAAGTAACTAATGAAAATAACTCAGACAGAACAATCGGAGAGAAAGAGTCTAACCAAATACCGGCATCACTGAAAGCAGCCAAAGATAACGATACGTCTTTGGGATCTTATGAGTAATTTTTTCTCTAATAGTTAAAATTTTGTTAGCAAAGAAAGTCATGAAGTCATTACTAGTTAAAGTTAAAGGAATACTCGGCTCAATAGAGCTCTGACTCTTTGTCAGCCTGGCTACAGTGCTGAAAAGAAACCTGGGGTTGTTCTTATTTTCTTTAATTAGTGATGAGTAGAAAGATGTCCTAGCTTTACGGAGGGCTTTTTTATAGAGCAACAGACTCTTTTTCCAGGCTAAGTGAAGATCTTCTAAAATAGTGAGATGCCATTTCCTCTCCAACTTATGGGTTATCTGCTTTAAGCTACGAGTTTCTGAGTTATACCACGGAGTCAGGCACTTCTGATTTAAAGCTCTCTTTTTCAGAGGAGCTACAGCATCCAAAGTTGTCTTCAATGAGGATGTAAAACTATTGACGAGATACTCTATCTCACTTACAGAGTTTAGGTAGCTACTCTGCACTGTGTTGGTATATGGCATTAGAGAACATAAAGAAGGAATCATATCCTTAAACCTAGTTACAGCGCTTTCTGAAAGACTTCTAGTGTAATGAAACTTATTCCCCACTGCTGGGTAGTCCATCAGAGTAAATGTAAATGTTATTAAGAAATGATCAGACAGAAGGGAGTTTTCAGGGAATACTGTTAAGTCTTCTATTTCCATACCATAAGTCAGAACAAGATCTAAGATATGATTAAAGTGGTGGGTGGACTCATTTACATTTTGAGCAAAGCCAATAGAGTCTAATAATAGATTAAATGCAGTGTTGAGGCTGTCATTCTCAGCATCTGTGTGGATGTTAAAATCGCCCACTATAATTATCTTATCTGAGCTAAGCACTAAGTCAGACAAAAGGTCTGAAAATTCACAGAGAAACTCACAGTAACGACCAGGTGGACGATAGATAATAAATAAAACTGGTTTTTGGGACTTCCAATTTGGATGGACAAGACTAAGAGTCAAGCTTTCAAATGAATTAAAGCTCTGTCTGGGTTTTTGATTAATTAATAAGCTGGAATGGAAGATTGCTGCTAATCCTCCGCCTTGGCCCGTGCTACGAGCATTCTGACAGTTAGTGTGACTCGGGGGTGTTGACTCATTTAAACTAACATATTCATCCTGCTGTAACCAGGTTTCTGTAAGGCAGAATAAATCAATATTGTTAAAGATTTTATATATATATATTTTATCTCTGTTAAACATTTGTTCCTTTGTCTTTGTTCTGATGAAATGTTATTGAGCTGTTTTGCACCTGTCTTAACGTAACCCTGAGAATGTACTTGTTATTATTACACTGACAGCACAACCTTTGTTTCTGTAGCCACTAACGACTGGGAGTGAAGAGATGGAGGTTATTTTGGCCTTATGCTGTACAAATGCTTACTGTTTTAAACAGGACACTCCAAGCTTTCGCAGAACAGATCATAAGTGCAAACAGAGGAGCCTGCAAGAACGAGATGTGCTGACCTTCAAAGATATGATTAAACAAAGGAACTGTTTTTCCACGCAGCTGCACTTATTGACGTATGTGTTTGTTTTACGGGAAGAAACTTGTCTTGCGCTCCCCCCCCCCCCCCCCCCCTTAGGACAAGTTTCACAATGTGGGTAGGGCTTTCTCCTAATAAAAAGAGTGAGCATGCGCAACAGTCCTTAGTGCTTTCAGTGGTACTACGTGTACGGACTGTTTGCACTCCTCGCAAGCTAAATTTGACTTTCTGTCTCACTGGTGTTTTTTGACTCTGTTTGTCTTGTTAAAGGTTTTAAGAATGTTTGGAGGAGAAAATACCCAACATTGACTGGGGGCTACGTCCGGGATCTCAACAATACCGGAGGTGTCCGGCGGGGGTCGCCAAGTCCAGACGTAAATCCTTGGCCAAGGTCCGATCGATTGATCGTGTCTGCAATTGTCGACCGCCGGTGGCATCGTCTGGTTGACGAGATTTTCCCGAAGAAGACAGACAGGAAGTCGAGTCAGTGAGTAGAATTTCTTTGTAACAGTACTGAGTGAATGGTGATCAGATCACATAAACAGTTAAATTCCGCAAGCGATGATACAGAATCGTCTGTTAATGAAACACAGTTAAACTCTGTAAGGAGGTCGGACTCCTCTACGATGGCGAGGAACGCACGTAGTTAAATTCCGAAGGAGGGTGCGGACTCCTCTGTTTATATACGCGTACCGGTAGGGAATAAAAGTGTGATCACATAAACAGTTAAACTCCGTAAGCGATGGCGTGGAATCGTCTGTTAATGTAAAGCAGTTAAACTCCGCGAGGAGGGCGGACTCCTCTACGGTTGCGAGGGACGCACGTAGTTAAATTCCGGAAGGAGGGTACGGACTCCTCTGTTTTAATACGAAGTAATACCGGTTTTGAGAATAAAAGTGTGAGAGTGTAATACTTTGGACAACGTAAGTGACAACCGTGTGAGTG
Source organism: Thalassophryne amazonica (assembly GCF_902500255.1). NCBI lineage: Eukaryota > Metazoa > Chordata > Actinopteri > Batrachoidiformes > Batrachoididae > Thalassophryne > Thalassophryne amazonica. Next base: position 103,280,958 of record NC_047103.1, read on the forward strand.
GAAGCAAAGGCAAGTGATTCCGCTTCCTACGGGGAGGTGAAAGGAATCAACCACACGACGGCAAAGTAATTGTCATGTCCAAAGAAAGTGAAAACTTCAGATTTAGAACACCCTAGGTGTGCCCCCGTCTGAAGTCCAAATTATAACAAGGGATAATAAAAGTGGGGGGTAAGACGTCTAAAAATAAGGAAAATTTATCAACTGACGACTGGAAATTTATGGAAGCAAAAAATCCAAAAGCAACAAAGAAATTGGAGACCTGGATAAATAAACATGACTTTGACGGACGACTGAACCTGACTAGTATTCAGAAGTTGAAGGAAAGGTTAGAAAAGGAACATAAAGGTGATGAGAAGAAAAAAAAAAAAAAAAAAACAGCAATAGGGGCAGATTTAGTGGCGTTTTGGGAGGAGGAAGCAGAGAAAAGGAGACTAGAAAAAATGAGGAAAAAGAAAGGAGTAGGGAAAGCAGACGCAGATGTAATAGTACAACAAGAACCACAAGAACCTCAGAAACAGGCGGCAGGACCGTCTGGAAAATCATTATATCCTCAGGTAGAGGACGAACCACAGCATTATGACTTAGCAGTAAAACCAAAAATAAAAATAGGAAAACCACAAACTCGTAGTCATACAAAATTACCGTCTGCACCACCAATGAATGAGACACATGAAGATGAAGAACAATGTCGCCACCTGACCTGCATGTCACAATGTGGCACAAAGACACTCCAGGTCCTGATGGTGACTATGAAAACAAATTGAAAGACATCTCACCTATGAAGCTGACAATGACAGATTTGATTCATGATGGCAACTCAACAGCTGTCATAACAGTGACAGGTGCCACTGAAGATGTTTTAAAATTGAGATTCACAGGTATGCCATTACATGTGTCACTTTGTAAACCATATTTGACAGAATGGCAAGATTTGGGACTGACAGTCATGACAGCTTTGTCAGCCACTGATTGGAGCAGAGTTGGACCACGAACGGAGTTCAGTCCATCAACTAAATTGTATAAAGTGCCAGTTAATGTCTCATTAGTGCTGACAGCCGGAACACATATTGATGTGTCCACTTCACAATCCTGAGTGTTTCAGTTGAGTCCTGAAGAAGATGATCTTCTTTCTTCAGTACCATCAGGATTGTGGACAACAGGTCCTTCAGATGTAGGACTGATTAAAAATGCGCAACCTGTAGTTATAAGACCAAAAACAGAATACAGACCATGTGTAAGACAGTATCCATTGAAACCTGATGCAATTGAAGGAATTAGGCCAGTGATAGAGGATTTGTTAACAGCAGGAGTAATAGTGCCATGTCCAGATTCACCATGTAACACACCCATATTTCCTGTAAAAAAGGCTCCGCCCTCAGTGGGATGGAGAATGATTCAAGATCTGCAGGCAGTAAATGCTGCGGTGATTAAAAGAGCACCATGTGTTCCAGACCCACACACCTTGTTAAATTCGCTGAGACCAAATTCTAATAGTTTCTCAGTAATTGACATAAGTAATGCATTTTTCTCTGTGCCAGTACACCCAGATAGTCAATTCTGGTTTGCTTTTACCTTTAAAGGACAACGATATACATTTACCAGATTACCGCATGGTTACGCAGAGAGTCCAACTATTTATTCTCAAGTCATGTCAGCATGTTTAGCCAATTTCGTTCCACCGGCAGATAGCCAACTATTAGTGTATGTTGATGACATTCTGATTGCCTCTGACACACGAGAAAACTGCATAACTGACACAGTAGCATTATTATGTTTCTTATTTGATAATGGCCACAAAGTGAGTAAAAACAAAGTTCAGTTGTGTAGGGATAAAGTAAAATATTTAGGACATGAATTATCAGCCACAGGGCGCACGATCCTGTCTGACAGAAAGGAAGCGATTTTATATGCTCCGAAACCACAAACTAAAAAACAGATAATGTCATTTCTTGGACTGACAAATTACTGCAGGGCATGGATTCCTTGCTATGCAGAGTTGACTAGTCCACTTTCTGATTTGATGTACAAAGATGATATTTCAATGTCAACTGTGCTGGAGTGGAACAAAGAAGCTGAGGAAGCCTTTGTAAAAGTAAAACAAACATTAGTGTCATCCACAGTTTTGGCACTACCAGATTATAGTAAACCATTCATTCAAACAGTTGATTGTAAGAATAAGTTCATGACTAGTGTTTTGGTACAAGTGTATGGCTCAAAATTAAGGCCAGTTGCCTACTACTCATCTAAATTGGATGCAGTGGCAAGTGCTCTACCACCATGCGTACAAGCTGTTGTTGCAGCCTCTATGGCTGTTCAAAGTAGCAGTAATGTTGTTCTATTCCATCAGCTGACATTGAAAGTTCCACATGCAGTTTCTGCACTTCTGTTGCAGACAAACATGAGCTTTTTGTCCCCAGCAAGACATCTTTCATGCATGTCCTTGCTATTATCACAACCACACCTTACGGTAGAGCGATGTACAACATTGAACCCATCCACATTTATACCTTTACCTGAGGATGGTGAGCCGCACAATTGTCTTGATGTAGCAACTGTCTGTATGAAGGCCCGTGTTGATCTTTTGGATACGCCCATCCCACACAGTACAATTGTGTATGTGGATGGATCCTCCACTAAAAATGCTTATGGACAAACACAATCTGGATATGCTGTTGTCACAAATTCAGAAGTATTGGATTCTACTTCATTGCCATCGTCATTCTCAGCGCAAGCAGCTGAATTAGTTGCTTTAACTGCAGCTTGTCATTTGTTTAAAGGAAAAGCTGTGACAATCTATACGGACAACCAGTATGCTTTCAGCACAGTGCATGTGTTTGCAAAACTGTGGGAAGAGCGTGGGATGGTGACATCATCTGGAAAGCCAGTAACTCATGCCACACTCCTAACTGCACTACTGAAAGCTGTGAAATTGCCTAAACAAATTGCTATATGCAAATGTGCGGCTCACACCAAAGGCTCTGACAGTGTTTCAAAAGGAAATGATTTTGCTGACAGAGCAGCAAAGGAGGCAGCAGCAGCTTCTTCTATTTTTGTTGTACAGGAAACCACTCCAGATTTGCACTTAGGTCACATACTGCTTGCTGAGATGCAACAGCAGGCACCTGAGAAAGAAAGGCAGATGTGGTTACACAAAGGAGCTACATTCGCAAATGATTTGTACTTATGACCACAAAAGAAACCCATATTGCCAAAAAATATGTTTAAATGGGCAGCTATTATGAGCCATGGCGTGACGCATGTCTCATCAGGGGGTATGATATCGCAATTGCAATCTATTTTTTGTCTTTATGGGTTCGATGCATATGCAAAGCAGCATTGTAGAGCATGCATGACATGTGCAAAACACAACTCACAGGGTAATTTGAGACCCCAAAGAGGCAAATTTCCAACACCACAATATCCCTTTCAAGTGATTCATATGGATTATATACAGCTGAGTAAACATGAAGGGAAGGAATTTTGTTTAGTCATAATTGATGCCTTCTCAAAATGGGTAGAATTGTTCCCCACAAAACATGCAGATGCACTTACAGTGGCTAAAGCACTGTGCAAAGACATCATTCCACGATTTGGAATACCAGAAACAGTCTATTCAGATAATGGAGCGCATTTTGTTAATACAATAGTGCAACATGTGGGAGAAGCGCTACAGATTAATCTCAAAAATCATTGTGCTTATCATCCACAAAGTGCCGGATTAGTAGAAAGGATGAATGGGACAGTAAAAAACAGACTTAGGAAGACAATGGAGGAAACAGGCAGACCATGGACACATTGTGTAGATTTGGTAAAAATGTACATAAACATAACTAGTACCATGGGGTTGACACCGTATGAAACATTGTTTGGCAGAAAATACCGATTGCCATATTATGGGCAAATTTGGGATGTACCTGAGGAAGCCAATTTGGCAGATTACATGAGGAAGATGTTAGAAAGACAACGAGGGAGAGTTTCAAACACTGATGATCCCATTTCTCCACAGGATGACCCTAAAGTGGTACCTGGAGACTGGGTGTTGATAGGAAGCATCAAGAGAAAACACTGGCATTCACCTAAATGGGAAGGGCCCCATCAAGTACTACTCACAACACCCACAGCCTTGAAAATTGGGGAAAGAAGTACATGGATTAGTTTAACTCACTGTAAGAAAGTCATTTCTGCAGACACAGACAAACAGTAAGAACAGTAGGATAAGACTAGTAATAGTGTGTGAGCTTGGTGTTAAGATCCAGGCTAGACACGAAAGCTAGCAGAAGACATTAAGAAACCACTGTTCTGAACATAGGTGTGCTGTAGTGTGTAGAAATGGCAAAAGAAAAAAACGAAAAGAACAAGGGTTCCTGGACCCCATGGACAGTCCTTATTATGCAGCAAACAACAATTGTTCTAAGTGGGACAAGATCTATCCATTGACCGAATTGACTAAGATTAAACATTTATTTTCAAGCAAAGTTGGGCATGCTAACCATACATGTGTAAACTTGACAGGGATAAGTAAGACTTTGGGTATCTTAAACCACACTGCCTGGTGTAAGGATGTGGTCCATAGTAAGTCCACATTCAAGCCTGTCAGTAGGAGTGATGTATGGTGGTGGTGTGGTGATAACAGAATCTTTGACAGACTGCCAAGAAATGTGTCAGGTTATTGTGCATTAATATCATTATTGTTACCAGTTAAAGCTATACCCATGACCCCTGAAGACGTTATGACATATGCAGCCTCTCTTATTCCTGAAGACTGGCAGAAAGGCATAGCCAGACATAGAGTAAAACGAGATTGGAAAGGAGTGGGAGATCCAACATATATTGATGCGATAGGAGTCCCCAGAGGAGTGCCTGACGAGTATAAACTGGTTGATCAAATAGCGGCTGGATTTGAATCCTCCATCTGTTGGTGGTGTTCAATTAATAAGAACGTAGACAGAATAAACTACATCCACTACAATGTGCAGAAATTAGGAAATTGGACTGAGGAAGGATTTAAGGCTGTCCATTCACAGTTAGAAGCCACGTCCCTTATGGCCTTCCAGAACCGTATTGCTCTGGATATGTTGTTGGCAGAGAAAGGAGGTGTTTGTGCCATGTTCGGAGAACAATGCTGCACATTCATTCCCAACAACACAGCTGCAGATGGCAGCCTCACTCAAGCCATCGACGGGCTGAGGACGTTGAACAGGAAGATGAAAGAGCACAGTGGAGTAAACACCGAAGGCTGGGATTGGTGGCTGGAAGGGATGGGAAAATGGAGGTCTTTGATTTCTTCACTATTAGTGTCTATAGCAGTATTTGCTGCGATTCTAACATTGTGTGGATGTTGTTGTATTCCATGTCTTCGAGGCCTTGCAAATAGAATGATAACCACAGCAATAGGTCCAGGACCAGGAGGGGGACCAGCTTCATATCCACTCCTGGGGCAAAACGACGACGAGGAGGAAGAGGGCTCTCATGACCTGTACCCAGACCAATGGAAGTATGATGACCCAGACACCGATGATGATGACATAACCTCTGGGGTGTAAGCCTGTAGAACATACCATGATGAACCTCTTAGTGAAAATCTCAAAAGAAGTGCTAAGCTAGGTGATGCCTACTATATGTTTAACAAGTGATAACAGGAGGGAAATGTTAAAGATTTTATATATATATATTTTATCTCTGTTAAACATTTGTTCCTTTGTCTTTGTTCTGATGAAATGTTATTGAGCTGTTTTGCACCTGTCTTAACGTAACCCTGAGAATGTACTTGTTATTATTACACTGACAGCACAACCTTTGTTTCTGTAGCTACTAACGACTGGGAGTGAAGAGATGGAGGTTATTTTGGCCTTATGCTGTACAAATGCTTACTGTTTTAAACAGGACACTCCAAGCTTTCGCAGAACAGATGATAAGTGCAAACAGAGGAGCCTGCAAGAACGAGATGTGCTGACCTTCAAAGATATGATTAAACAAAGGAACTGTTTTTCCACGCAGCTGCACTTATTGACGTATGTGTTTGTTTTACGGGAAGAAACTTGTCTCGCGCTCCCCCCCCCCCCCTTAGGACAAGTTTCACAATGTGGGTAGGGCTTTCTCCTAATAAAAAGAGTGAGCATGCGCAACAGTCCTTAGTGCTTTCAGTGGTACTACGTGTACGGACTGTTTGCACTCCTCGCGAGCTAAATTTGACTTTCTGTCTCACTGGTGTTTTTTGACTCTGTTTGTCTTGTTAAAGGTTTTAAGAATGTTTGGAGGAGAAAATACCCAACAAATATGTTGATCAATTATTATATCATTTACTAACAGGGACTTAGAAGAGAGAGATCTAATGTTTAATAGACCACATTTAACTGTTTTAGTCTGTGGTGCAGTTGAAGGTGCTATATTATTTTTTCTTTTTGAATTTTTATGCTTAAATAGATTTTTGCTGGTTATTGGTGGTCTGGGAGCAGACACCGTCTCTACGGGGATGGGGTAATGAGGGGATGGCAGGGGGAGAGAAGCTGCAGAGAGGTGTGTAAGACTACAACTCTGCTTCCTGGTCCCAACCCTGGATAGTCACGGTTTGGAGGATTTAAGAAAATTGGCCAGATTTCTAGAAATGAGAGCTGCTCCATCCAAAGTGGGATGGATGCCGTCTCTCCTAACAAGACCAGGTTTTCCCCAGAAGCTTTGCCAATTATCTATGAAGCCCACCTCATTTTTTGGACACCACTCAGACAGCCAGCAATTCAAGGAGAACATGCGGCTAAACATGTCACTCCCGGTCCGATTGGGGAGGGGCCCAGAGAAAACTACAGAGTCCAACATTGTTTTTGCAAAGTTACACACCGATTCAATGTTAATTTTAGTGACCTCCGATTGGCGTAACCGGGTGTCATTACTGCCGACGTGAATTACAATCTTACCAAATTTACGCTTAGCCTTAGCCAGCAGTTTCAAATTTCCTTCAATGTCGCCTGCTCTGGCCCCCGGAAGACAATTGACTATGGTTGCTGGTGTCGCTAACTTCACATTTCTCAAAACAGAGTCGCCAATAACCAGAGTTTGATCCTTGGCGGGTGTGTCGTCGAGTGGGGAAAAACGGTTAGAAATGTGAACGGGTTGGCGGTGTACACGGGGCTTCTATTATTGATATGTGCTCCTTGCAATTGATGTGTGTAAGTGATCTTCCTGCATTATCTAAAATGTTGATGTTGAAGTACTCTGTTTATCCAAAGGATGTGTTTAAGTGTCTATTAATAATGATGTGTCCATTTAAGTGTCTTAGAACAAATAGTATTTCAAATTAATTAATGTGTTTAAATAGTTTTCAATTTCAGTTTCATTTTATTTTCATTTATATAGCGCCAAATCACAACAGAGCTGCCTCAAAGAGCTTCACACAGGTAAGGTCTAACCTAACCAACCCCCACAGCAACAGTGGCAAGGAAAAACTCCTTCTGAGGAAGAAACCTCAAGCAGACCAGACTCAAAGGGGTGACCCTCTGCTTGGGCCATGCTACAAACATAAATTACAGAAACAATTCACAGAACAATTCACAGACAAATATACAAGAAATGCTATTGGTGCACAGGACAGGAGGGTTGCCAACACAAAAAGAAAAACAGAAGAAATACTAAGGTGATCACCGGCCACTAGCCCTAAACTTCACTAAAAGACCCTGAATTTAGGTAAAGTTGAGGCCGCAGCCTGCTCCAATTACTAATAAATGAATTAAAAGAGCAAAAAGCGTAAAACAAAACTGTACCAGTATGCTAGCCATATGAAAGGGAAAATAAGTGCGTCTTAAGTCTGGACTTGAAAATCTCCACAGAATCGGACTGTTTTATTGACGCAGGGAGATCATTCCACAGAACAGGGGCACGATAAGAGAAAGCTCTGTGACCCGCAGACTTCTTATTCACGTTAGGGGCACAAAGTAGTCCTGCACCCTGAGAACGTAAAGCCCGGGCCGGTACATAAGGTTTAATTAGGTCAGCTAGGTAGGGAGGTGCCAGTCCATGAATAATTTTATAGGTTAGTAGCAGAACCTCAAAATCTGATCTCACTGGGACAGGAAGGCAGTGAAGGGATGCCAAAATGGGTGTAATGTGGTTGTACTTTCTGCTTCGTGTCAAAAATCTGGCTGCAGCATTTTGAACCAATTGAAGACCCCTAACGCTAGGCTGCGGTAAACCAGAAAATACACTCAACAAAAATATAAACGCAACACTTTTGGTTTTGCTCCCATTTTGTATGAGATGAACTCAAAGATCTAAAACTTTTTCCACATACACAATATCACTGTTTCCCTCAAATATTGTTCACAAACCAGTCTAAATCTGTGATAGTGAGCACTTCTCCTTTGCTGAGATAATCCATCCCACCTCACAGGTGTGCCATATCAAGATGCTGATTAGACACCATGATTAGTGCACAGGTGTGCCTTAGACTGCCCTCAATAAAAGGCCAATCACACCAGCCCAGGACCTCCACATCCAGCATGTTCACCTCCAAGATCGTCTGAGACCAGCCACTCGGACAGCTGCTGAAACAATCGGTTTGCATAACCAAAGAATTTCTGCACAAACTGTCAGAAACCGTCTCAGGGAAGCTCATCTGCATGCTCATCATCCTCATCGGGATCTCAACCTGACTCCAGTTTGTCATCGTAACCGACCTGAGTGGGCAAATGCTCACATTCGCTGGCGTTTGGCACATTGGAGAGGTGTTCTCTTCACGGATGAATCCCGGTTCACACTGTTCAGGGCAGATGGCAGACAGCGTGTGTGGCGTCGTGTGGGTGAGCGGTTTTCTGATGTCAGTGTTGTGGATTGAGTGGCCTATGGTGGTGGTGGGGTTATGGTATGGGCAGGCATCTGTTATGGACGAAGAACACAGGTACATTTTATTGATGGCATTTTGAATGCACAGAGATACCGTGACGAGATCCTGAGGCCCATTGTTGTGCCATACATCCAAGAACATCACCTCATGTTGCAGCAGGATAATGCACGGCCCCATGTTGCAAGGATCTGTACACAATTCTTGGAACCTGAAAATGTCCCAGTTCTTGCATGGCCGGCATACTCACCGGACATGTCACCCATTGAGCATGTTTGGGATGCTCTGGACCGGCTATACGACAGCGTGTACCAGTTCCTCCCAATATCCAGCAACTTCGCACAGCCATTGAAGAGGAGTGGACCAACATTCCACAGGCCACAATTGACAACCTGATCAACTCTATGCGAAGAAGATGTGTTGCACTGCATGAGGCAAATGGTGGTCACACCAGATACTGACTGGTCCCTCCCCCCCCAATAAAACAAAACTGCACCTCTCAGAGTGGCCTTTTATTGTGGACAGTCTAAGGCACACCTGTGCACTAATCATGGTGTCTAATCAGCATCTTGATATGGCACACCTGTGAGGTGGGATGGATTATCTCAACAAAGGAGAAGTGCTCACTATCACAGATTTAGACTGGTTTGTGAACAATATTTGAGGGAAATGGTGATATTGTGTATGTGGAAAAAGTTTTAGATCTTTGAGTTCATCTCATACAAAATGGGAGCAAAACCAAAAGTGTTGCGTTTATATTTTTGTTGAGTGTAGAACATTGCAGTAGTCCAATCTAGAAGAGATAAATGCATGGATCAGAGTCTCAGCATCAGCCATAGACAGGATGGGACGAATCTTCGCTATATTTCGCAAGCTCAGTAAGATCTGTGGAGCTGCAGAGCTGCAGTGACACCACCTTTTCCAGAATTTTAGAGAAAAATGATATATTTGATATCGGCCGATAGTTTTTCAATACACTAGGGTCAAGATTAGGTTTCTTAAGTAATGGTTTAATCACTGCAGAATTGAAACATTTAGGAACAGATCCAGAAGTTAAAGAAAGATTAATAATTTCCAGCACAGTCGGCCCAAGAGTGGGCCACAGGTCCTTAAACAGTTCTGTTGGTATAGGATCACATAAATAGGTTGTGCTTTTTGTTGACATTACATGTTTTGTCAGCATGCCTAGTGAGATACTATCAAATTCTGTAAATCTAGGTAATACCTCAGTAGTGGCACCCACCTCAATAGCAGGGTGTAGTGGCTGGGTTAAGGCATGCCGGGATATGAATCATTTGAGTCTGCTCTGAGGACATGAAGATCCTGTGAGATTATACACAACCCTAAATGGGCAGAGTTTGGTGACGTCAGTCCCCTTTAAAAGTTAGAACAGAGTCTTGCCTCTCTCTCTTCTGCAGCCCTTCTCCTCTCTCCTTCTTCCTTCTCTTTTTCTTCTTTGTAAATGCTTAATTTTATTTTGGTAAAATTATTTCAGGCAACACACTATGCTTGACCCAGACATTCATGTATTTAAAAAAACACACACAAACCACAAAGACGTGCTTATACAGCTGTAATTACTCTGACAATAAAGTAACAATATGATCAGATTTAATCATTTGTACATCAGAAGATTAAACAAGCACTCATTGGAGCACATATACTGTATATATATGTATGTACAGTGGTGGGCACAGTTCCACTAATCCGCTAATCGGCTAATTATCGAAGATAATGATTTCATTATCAGATTAGCTTTTAAGATAACTTTGAAAACCATAACTGGTCCAATTATCTTCTGTTAAATTCTGGTCTGATAATATTTTGACCAGTAACATTTTTGCAGATGTAGCTTTTTGTAGTAAATGCACAGTTTTGTCCTCTACAAACAGAGAAGGGCTGGTTCTAAAAGAAACTGCTCTATCCTCTGCAAGCACTGGAGAACTAGTCACAAAAAAGAAGAAAAAAAAAAGCTCTAATAAGCTCTACACTAATTTTGAAGGTTTTAGTGTGGACATCAAATACCATGCATTATGGGTATCTCAGTACATTCATGACAGAAGAAATGCATTTGAGACGCTCTGATCAGGCTCCACACGGACAACAGCATTAAACTGTTTGTATATTGTTCCTAAACTCTCGTGAATATATTCTCTGGGTTTATAGACGTTATTGCTTTTGTTTTATGCAAAAATGCCAGAAGAAGCCCAGGTTGCTTCTCAAAGCCGAAAAGTCTGTTCAGTTGTGATTCAGGCTATGTGATATAACCAGCGTCAAAATGCATAGAACACTGCCATCTACTGGTGACCGGTTATATCACAGTGTTGTCGACCGCAGGATTTTAAAATTATCTGTAGGTTTCCAAAACCTGAGAGACCCCACACTTGGAGATAAATAAAAAAAAATCATAGATATGACAGGTTTAGTTGTACAGTGTGTGGTGTCAGCCACACTGTAACAACAACACACACAAACAGATTTCACACACGAACATTCCCAGGTCAAACACCTCGCTTTGTGATTGGCTGCATGTCACATTTAGCTCCTCACATCCTTCTTAACACATCACATGGCAGGAATATCTGAGAAGATTACATTCATCACGATTGTTGGGGTGTCCTTAAGATTGTCGGGTCTGATATCGACCTAATTATCTAGCCACGTGAATCAGGCTTGATGTCATGACGCCTCACGGAGCGACTGATTGATGCATTATGACACCGCACCGAACATGTTTTCACTATTATTTGATTTCTTTGTGTGACTGACATTGTTATTCAAGCATTCAAAAGGTGATTCCTATCGGCACACAATTCCAACCACACACGAGAAAGTTTTTTGACAGTTCTTGTTATTGAAAGAAACCTTGTCTCCCTAACCGGATAGAGTTGTGATGGCATCATGCGTGCGTGTAGACACTGTCTAGCAGTATCTTGAAAATTTCTTTCTTTTTTTACATACAAATGAAAAAAAATGACATATTTTACAAAAGCACATTTATTTGTAAACACCAAACACATGTTACATTGATTCACTTATGTTGGTTTTGACATAGAATGAATGAATCAACCAATCAGTATGAGCAGAGGCTTGGTTTACCCATAATCCCTTTGGGCTTCTGTGTGTTAATGTTCAAATCTTCAGAATTAGTGCATTATTTTAAAATTAACAGATATGTGTTATATATCACTTTGTACATTTTAAGAGTTTACATTAATGTAGTTATTCTATCCGGAATAATTTTATTTATAAAACAAAACCATAATTCAAACCTGCTTTCCATTTCAAGACCTCTGCCTCATCACTGGCCCACTGTTTCCTGTCAGCGTAAATGACGCTTTCCTACTGCAGGGGGCAGAATGTAAACACAGACGCGCTGGCTCATTGGCTGTTTAGGTTTGTGATCGCCATTATGTTATGGTTATGTTAGAAGCTTCGGCGGTATTTAAACTCAAAATCAGCTTCACAGTAGCTGAGAGTGTATTTGAGGCAAAATTGAAAAGTACTTGTTATCTGTAGCTTCCAATAAGTTTTTAGGCAGTTTATTGGTTTAATGTTAAAAAAGCTAACTTTTCAGTTAGCTGATTACCAGTTATCGAAGCTAACTTTTTAGGTAGCTGTGCCCACCACTGTATATACAGTGAGGAAAGTAAGTATTTGAACACCCTGCGATTTTGCAAGTTCTCCCACTTAGAAATCATGGAGGGGTCTGAAATTTTCATCTTAGGTGCATGTCCACTGTGACAGACATAATCTAAAAAAAAAAATAAAAAATCCAGAAATCACAATGTATGATTTTTTAATAATTTATTTGTATGTTACTGCTGCAAAAAAGTATTTGAACACCTGTGAAAATTAATGTTAATATTTGGTACAGTAGCCTTTGTTTGCAATTACAGAGGTCAAACATTTCCTGTAGTTTTCCACCAGGTTTGCACACACTGCATCAGGGATTTTGGTCCACTCCTCCATACAGATCTTCTCAAATCTTTCAGGTTTGGAGTTTCAGCTTCCTCCAAAGATTTTCTATTGAGTTCAGGTCTGGAGACTGGCCAGGCCACTCCAGGACCTTGAAATGCTTCTGACGGAGCCCCTCCTTAGTTGCCCTGGCTGTGTGTTTGGGGTCATTGTCATGCTGGAAGACCCAGCCATGACCCATCTTCAATGCTCTTACTGAGGGAAGGAGGTTGTTTGCCAAAATCTCGCAATAGATGACCCCATCCATCCTCCCTTCAATACGGTGCAGTTGTCCTGTCCCCTTTGCAGAAGAGCACCCCCAGAGTATGATGTTTCCACCCCCATGCTTCACGGTTGGGATGGTCTTCTTGGGGTTATTCTCATCCTCTAAACATGGTAAGTGGAGTTGATTCCAAAAAGCTCTATTCTGGTCTCATCTGACCACATGACCTTCTTCCATGCCTCCTCTGGATCATCCAGATGGTCACTGGTGAACTTCAAACAGGCCTGGACATGTGCTGGCTTGAGCAGGGGGACCTTGCTGCCTTGCAGGATTTTAAACCATGACAGCATCATGTAATCTTTTACTAATGTAATCTTTGTGACTGTGGTCCCAGATCTCTTCAGGTCATTGACCAGGTCCTCCTGTGTAGTTCTGAGCTTTCTCAGAATCATCCTTACCCCATTAAGTGAGATCTTACATGGAATCCCAGACCGAGGGAGATTGACAGTCATCTTGTGTTTCTTCTACTTTCTAATAAATATTCATAACAGTTGTTGTCTTCTACCAAGCTGCTTGCCTGTTGTCCTGTAGTCCATCTCAGCCTTGTGCAGGTCTACAATTTTGTCCCTGGTGTCCTTAGACAGCTCTTTGGTCTTGGCTATGGTGGACAGGTTGGAGTGTGATTGATTGAGTGTGTGAACAGGTGTCTTTTATACAGGTAACAAGTTCAAACAGGTGCAATTAATACAGGTAAAGAGTGCAGAATAAGAGGGCTTCTTAAAGAAAAATGAACAGCTCTGTGTGAGCCAGAATTCTTGCTGGTTGGTAGGTATTCAAATACTTATTTGCAGCAGTAACATACAAATAAATTATTAAAAAATCATACATTGTGATTTCCGGATTTTTTTTTTCTTTTTAGATTATGTCTCTCACAGTGGACATGCACCTAAGATGAAAATTTCAGGCCCCTCCATGATTTCTAAGTGGGAGAACATATATATATATATATATATATATATATATATATATATATATATATATATATATATATATATATATATATATATATATATGCCTCTACTGGTGGTTGGCTCTCACTGCGGTATTGTATCACTTCCTGTTCTGGAGCACAGCGGTGTGTTAGCTGTTTAATCTGCGCAGTTAGATTGATCTAGTTAACTAGATAACGATTTGTTTCACAGTGTAATCTTCATGTGCCTTAACTAAAGCACTCCCTCTGCTGAATCACCTCTAAATTATTTACACATTATTCACTTTGTGTGTTTTTAGGAATCCGCTAGGTTAGCGCAGCTACTAGCTCTTAGCCGATTTAGCATGGCGGCTTCTCCTGTCTCTCCCGCACTTTGCTGCTCTGGGTGTGAAACGTTTAGTTATTCCTCGGCCTCCTTTAGCAGTAATGGTACTTGTAATAAGTGTAGCTTATTCGTAGCTTTGGAGGCCAGGCTGGGCGAATTGGAGACTCGGCTCCGCACCGTGGAAAATTCTACAGCTAGCCAGGCCCCTGTAGTGGTGCGGACCAAGGTAGCTTAGCCGCCGTTAGTTCCCTTCCAGCAGATCCCGAGCAGCCGGGAAAGCAGGCCGACTGGGTGACTGTGAGGAGGAAGCGTAGCCCTAAACAGAAGCCCTGTGTACACCGCCAACCCGTTCACATTTCTAACCATTTTTCCCCACTTGGCGACACACCCGCTGAGGATCAAACTCTGGTTATTGGCGACTCTGTTTTGAGAAATGTGAAGTTAGCGACACCAGCAACCATAGTCAATTGTCTTCTGGGGGCCAGAGCAGGCGACATTGAAGGAAATTTGAAACTGCTGGCTAAGGCTAAGCATAAATTTGGTAAGATTGTAATTCACGTCGGCAGTAATGACACCCGGTTACGCCAATCGGAGGTCACTAAAATTAACATTGAATCGGTGTGTAACTTTGCAAAAATAATGTCGGACTCTGTAGTTTTCTCTGGGCCCCTCCCCAATCGGACCGGGAGTGACATGTTTAGCCGCATGTTCTCCTTGAATTGCTGGCTGTCTGAGTGGTGTCCAAAAAATGAGGTGGGCTTCATAGATAATTGGCAAAGCTTCTGGGGAAAACCTGGTCTTGTTAGGAGAGATGGCATCCATCCCACTTTGGATGGAGCAGCTCTCATTTCTAGAAATCTGGCCAATTTTCTTAAATCCTCCAAACCGTGACTATCCAGGGTTGGGACCAGGAAGCAGAGTTGTAGTCTTACACACCTCTCTGCAGCTTCTCTCCCCCTGCCATCCCCTCATTACCCCATCCCTGTAGAGACGGTGCCTGCTCCCAGACCACCAATAACCAGTAAAAATCTATTTAAGCATAAAAATTCAAAAAGAAAAAAATAATATAGCACCTTCAACTGCACCACAGACTAAAACAGTTAAATGTGGTCTATTAAAGATTAGGTCTTTCTCTTCTAAGTCCTTTTTGGTAAATAATATAATAATTGATCAACATATTGATTTATTCTGCCTAACAGAAACCTGGTTACAGCAGGATGAATATGTTAGTTTAAATGAGTCAACACCCCAGAGTCACACTAACTGCCAGAATGCTCGTAGCACGGGCCGAGGCGGAGGATTAGCAGCAATCTTCCACTCCAGCTTATTAATTAATCAAAAACCCATACAGAGCTTTAATTCATTTGAAAGCTTGACTCTTAGTCTTGTCCATCCAAATTGGAAGTCCCAAAAACCAGTTTTATTTGTTATTATCTATCGTCCACCTGGTCATTACTGTGAGTTTCTCTGTGAATTTTCAGACCTTTTGTCTGACTTAGTGCTTAGCTCAGATAAGATAATTATAGTGGGCGATTTTAACATCCACACAGATGCTGAGAATGACAGCCTCAACACTGCATTTAATCTATTATTAGACTCAATTGGCTTTGCTCAAAATGTAAATGAGTCCACCCACCACTTTAATCATATCTTAGATCTTGTTCTGACTTATGGTATGGAAACTGAAGACTTAACAGTATTCCCTGAAAACTCCCTTCTGTCTGATCATTTCTTAATAACATTTACATTTACTCTGATGGACTACCCAGCAGTGGCGAATAAGTTTCATTACACTAGAAGTCTTTCAGAAAGCGCTGTAACTAGGCTTAAGGATATGATTCCTTCTTTATGTTCTCTAATGCCATATACCAACACAGTGCAGAGTAGCTACCTAAACTCTGTCAGTGAGATAGAGTATCTCGTCAATAGTTTTACATCCTCATTGAAGACAACTTTGGATGCTGTAGCTCCTCTGAAAAAGAGAGCCTTAAATCAGAAGTGCCTGACTCCATGGTATAACTCACAAACTCGCAGCTTAAAGCAGATAACCCGTAAGTTGGAGAGGAAATGGCGTCTCACTAATTTAGAAGATCTTCACTTAGCCTGGAAAAAGAGTCTGTTGCTCTATAAAAAAGCCCTCTGTAAAGCTAGGACATCTTACTACTCATCACTAATTGAAGAAAATAAGAACAACCCCAGGTTTCTTTTCAGCACTGTAGCCAGGCTGACAAAGAGTCAGAGCTCTATTGAGCCAAGTATTCCTTTAACTTTAACTAGTAATGACTTCATGACTTTCTTTGCTAATAAAATTGTAACTATTAGAGAAAAAATTACTCATAACCATCCCAAAGACATATTGTTATCTTTGGCTGCTTTCAGTGATGCCGGTATTTGGTTAGACTCTTTCTCTCCTATTGTTCTGTCTGAGTTATTTTCATTAGTTACTTCCTCCAAACCATCAACATGTCTATTAGACCCCATTCCTACCAGGCTGCTCAAGGAAGCCCTACCATTAATTAATGCTTCGATCTTAAATATGATCAATCTATCTTTATTAGTTGGCTATGTACCACAGGCTTTTAAGGTGGCAGTAATTAAACCATTACTTAAAAAGCCATCACTTGACCCAGCTATCTTAGCTAATTATAGGCCAATCTCCAACCTTCCTTTTCTCTCAAAAATTCTTGAAAGGGTAGTTGTAAAACAGCTAACTGATCATCTGCAGAGGAATGGTCTATTTGAAGAGTTTCAGTCAGGTTTTAGAATCCATCATAGTACAGAAACAGCATTAGTGAAGGTTACAAATGATCTTCTTATGGCCTCAGACAGTGGACTCATCTCTGTGCTTGTTCTGTTAGACCTCAGTGCTGCTTTTGATACTGCTGACCATAAAATTTTATTACAGAGATTAGAGCATGCCTTAGGTATTAAAGGCACTGCGCTGCGGTGGTTTGAATCATATTTATCTAATAGATTACAATTTGTTCATGTAAATGGGGGGTCTTCTTCACAGACTAAGGTTAATTATGGAGTTCCACAAGGTTCTGTGCTAGGTGTTGTGAAAGTGTAAGAGCACGGACCCACAACAGGGGGCGCAAATGAACGGACAATGGATAAAGCCAAATACAACACTTTACTGTTGTGAAATTGCACAACAACAACAACAGATTACAATATGAACTCCAATATACACAGTGTTATGTGGGCAGGCTCGAAGATAGGAGACGTCAGTCCAAGTCGAACCGGAACCACACGATTTCCACCGCCACTGAACCCCAGGAATACTGGAGCCGCCAAGTCCCGAACTCCCAGGTGGCCACTGCCTACGCGTGTCGGACCTGGTGCTGCTGGCGAGGAGCAAACACAGTTAGAAGTGGGTGCGTGTGCACCCAGCAACACGTATGGTGGGAAATCACCTCCACCTCTCGTCGAAAAAAGGAACAGAATAAATGCTGTCCAAGTCACACAAGCAACAGTTATTCCAAAATACAGTCAGCTGAGAATTTACCTCTTCGTAGAGCGATATCTCGGCAATGAGGTGGAGATGCCGTCTTGCTGATATACCACTGAAGATCAGATGATCGATGACAGCTGTCGTCGGTGATAAGTGACAGCTGTCACCCCGGCTACTCCTGTGAGGCGGCAGCGCCCTCTGGTGCCTGGAGCCCGCACTCCAGGCAGGGCGCCCTCTGGTGGTGGTGGGCCAGCAGTACCTCCTCTTCAGCGGCCCACACAACAGGACCCCCCCCTCAACGGGCGCCTCCTGGCGCCCGACCGGGCTTGTCCGGGTGGCGGCGGTAGAAGTCGGCCAGGAGGGCCGGGTCCAGGATGAAGCTCTTCTTCACCCAGGAGCGTTCTTCGGGGCCGTACCCCTCCCAGTCCACCAAATACTGGAAGCCCCGGCCCATCCGTCGGACATCCAAAAGCCGGCGCACTGTCCAAGCCGGCTCGCCATCGATGATCCGGGCAGGAGGTGGTGTCGGACCCGGAGTGCAGAGGGGTGAGGTGTGATGCGGTTTAATCCTTGACACGTGGAACACGGGATGGATCCGCAGTGAGGCCGGAAGCTGAAGCCTCACTGCGGCGGGACTGATGACCTTGAGGATCTTGAATGGACCTATGTACCGTTCCTGTAATTTTGGGGAGGCCACTTGCAGTGGAATGTCCTTGGTGGACAACCACACTTCCTGCCCAGGACGATACGTAGGAGCCGGGGTCCGCCGCCGGTCTGCATGGGCCTTTGTCCTCATCCGGGCCCTCAGCAAAGCAGAACGGGCGGCACGCCACACCCGACGGCACTTCCGCAGGTGGGCCTGGACCGAGGGCACACCGACCTCTCCCTCAACCACTGGGAACAACAGGGGCTGATACCCCAGACACACCTCAAAAGGGGAGAGGCCGGTGGCGGACGACACTTGGCTGTTGTGGGCATACTCGATCCAGGCCAGATGGGTACTCCAGGCCGCCGGGTGCGCGGCTGTCACGCAACGCAGGGTCTGCTCCATCTCTTGATTGGCCCGTTCTGCTTGCCCGTTGGTTTGGGGATGATACCCGGATGAGAGACTGACCATGGCCCCCAGTTCCCGGCAGAAGCTCCTCCAGACGTGCGAGGAGAACTGGGGACCACGATCGGAGACAATGTCTGTTGGAATCCCATGCAGCCGGATGACGTGGTGGACCAGGAGGTCCGCTGTCTCCTGGGCTGTTGGGAGCTTCGGGAGGGCCACGAAGTGGGCCGCCTTGGAGAATCGGTCCACTATCGTGAGAATGGTGGTGTTGCCCTGGGACGGCGGGAGGCCCGTGACAAAATCCAGGCCGATGTGGGACCAGGGGCGATGAGGCACGGGCAGCGGCTGTAGCAATCCCGAGGCCTTGCAATGGTTGGCCTTGCCCCTGGCGCAGATGGTACAGGCCTGGATATAATCCCGGACGTCGGCCTCTAGGGACGCCCACCAGAAGCGCTGCCGGACAACTGCCACGGTTCTTCGCACCCCTGGATGACAGGAGAGCTTAGAGCCGTGACAGAAGTCCAGGACTGCAGCCCTAGCTTCTGGTGGGACGTAGAGTCTATTCTTCGGCCCAGTCCCGGGGTCCGGGCTTCGTGCCAGGGCCTCCCGGACGGTTCTCTCTATACTCCAGGTTCCGGTGGTCAGTGAAAACCGTAAATGGCACGGACGTTCCCTCCAACAGATGTCTCCACTCTTCAAGAGCCTCTTTCACCGCAAGGAGTTCTCGATTGCCGACGTCATAGTTCCGTTCGGCCGGGGTCAACCTGCGGGAAAAATAGGCACATGGGTGAAGGACCTTATCGGTCTTCCCGCTCTGGGACAGCACAGCTCCTATCCCTGAGTCTGAGGTGTCCACTTCAACCACTAACTGGCGGCTAGGATCGGGCTGCACCAGAACTGGTGCAGACGAGAAGCGCCGTTTCAACTCCTTGAACGCGGCATCGCAACGATCCGACCAGGTGAAGGGGACTTTTGGTGAGGTCAGGGCTGTCAGGGGGCTAACTACCTGACTGTAGCCCTTAATTAACCTCCTGTAGAAATTAGCAAAGCCGAGGAACTGTTGCAGCTTCCTACGGCTTGTGGGTTGGGGCCAGTCTCTCACCGCCGCAACCTTGGCCGGATCAGGAGCGACGGAGTTGGAGGAGATGATAAATCCCAGGAAGGACAAAGATGTGCGGTGGAACTCACACTTCTCGCCCTTCACAAACAGCCGGTTCTCCAACAACCGCTGCAGGACCTGACGTACATGTCGGACATGGGTCTCAGGATCCGGAGAAAAGATGAGTATATCGTCTAGATATACGAAGACGAATCGGTGCAGGAAATCCTGCAAGACATCATTAACCAAAGCTTGGAACGTCGCAGGGGCGTTTGTAAGACCGAACGGCATGACCAGGTACTCAAAGTGGCCTAAAGGGGTGTTAAATGCCGTCTTCCACTCGTCTCCCTTCCGGATCCGAACCAGGTGATACGCATTTCTAAGATCTAGCTTGGTGAATATTCGGGCTCCATGCAGGGGCGTGAACACCGAATCCAACAGGGGCAACGGGTATCGATTACGAACCGTGATTTCGTTCAGTCCCCTGTAATCAATGCATGGACGAAGTCCGCCGTCTTTTTTACCCACAAAAAAGAAACCTGCACCCATCGGGGAGGTGGAATTCCGGATCAACCCGGCGGCTAAAGAGTCCCGGATGTAGGTCTCCATTGATTCGCGCTCAGGCCGTGAGAGGTTGTACAGCCTGCTGGACGGGAACTCACCGCCTGGAACCAAATCAATGGCACAATCGTACGGACGGTGGGGGGGAAGGGTGAGCGCCAGATCCTTGCTGAACACATCCACAAGGTCGTGGTACTCCACCGGCAGATTGGGTGGGACTCTGACCTCCTCCTTAGCCTGGGAACCGGGGGGTACCGAGGAACCTAAACATACCTGATGGCAGGTCTCGCTCCACTGAACCACTACCCCGGACGGCCAGTCGATCCAGGGATTGTGTTTCAACATCCAGGGGAACCCCAAGATCACACAGGAGGTAGTTGGAGTCACAAAAAACTTGATCTCCTCCCGGTGATTTCCTGACACCACCAGAGTTACAGGTGGTGTCCTATGTGTGATTGGAGGGAGGAGGGAGCCATCTAGTGCTCGTACCTGCACAGGCGAGGTAAGAGCCACCAGAGGGAGCCCTATCTCCCTGGCCCATCTGCTGTCTAACAGATTCCCTTCAGAGCCCGTGTCCACCAGTGCTGGGGCCTTCAGGGTTAAATCCTCATACAGGATTGTAACTGGGAGTTGTGTAGCAATGTGGGTGTGTCCCACGTGAATGTCTCGGCCCACCCCTAGCCCAGTCTCTAGGGGCGGGCGTTGGTGTTTAACCGCTCGGGGCAGTCTCTCAATTGATGTTCTATCGAGCCACAAACAAAACACGCCCCGCGATCCAGCCTCCTCTGTCTACTTGGTGCTCTAAATGTGGCCCTGCTCGTGTCCATAGCTTCGTCAGCAGGGGGAGCTGTAACCACACGAGGCGCAGGGGCCGTGGAGCGTGGGGAGGGCGGAACGCGATCGGAACCGGAAGGGAGAGGGACGGCGCGTGCCCGGCCACGCCCTTCGTCTCGTTCCCGACGGCGTTCTTCCAACCGATTGTCTAATCGTATGTCGAGATCGATAAGCCCATCTAAATCCCGCGGTTCATCCTTAGCCACCAGGTGCTCCTTTAGAACCAATGACAGTCCGTTTACAAAGGCGGCACGGAGGGCAGTGCTATTCCAGCCTGACCTCGTAGCCGCGATGTGGAAGTCGACTGCATAGGCAGCTGCGCTCCGGCGCCCCTGTCTCATTGACAGTAGCACGGCCGAAGCGGTCTCTCCTTTATTTGGGTGATCGAACACTGTTCTGAACTCCCTCACAAACCCATCATATGTCTGAAGGAGCCGTGAATTTTGCTCCCAGAGCGCTGTAGCCCAAGCGCGTGCCTCACCATGAAGCAGATTTATCACATAAGCTACTTTGCTAGCATCAGTCGCGTACATGATGGGACGCTGTGCGAAGACGAGCGAACACTGCATAAGGAAATCCGCGCACGTCTCCACACAGCCTCCGTACGGCTCTGGGGGGCTTATGTATGCTTTCGGGGAAGGTGGGAGGGGTCGTTGAACGACCAGTGGAACGTCACTGTTACGCACAGGGTCGACGGGAGGGAGAGCCGCAGCGGCACCCGGCGAGAGCCTCCACCCTGCGGTTCAGGAGGACGTTCTGCTCGGTCATCAAATCCAACCGAGTCGTGAAAGCAGTGAGGATCCGCTGCAACTCACCGATCACCCCTCCTGCGGACGCCTGTGCGCCCTGTTCTTCCATTGGCCGTTCAACAGCCGGTTGACGCCCCTCGGGATCCATGACGCTGGCCGAGATATCCTGTTGTGAAAGTGTAAGAGCACGGACCCACAACAGGGGGCGCAAATGAACGGACAATGGATAAAGCCAAATACAACACTTTACTGTTGTGAAATTGCACAACAACAACAACAGATTACAATATGAACTCCAATATACACAGTGTTATGTGGGCAGGCTCGAAGATAGGAGACGTCAGTCCAAGTCGAACCGGAACCACACGATTTCTACCGCCACCGAACCCCGGGAATACTGGAGCCGCCAAGTCCCGAACTCCCAGGTGGCCACTGCCTACACGTGTCGGACCTGGTACTGCTGGCGAGGAGCAAACACAGTTAGAAGTGGGTGCGCGTGCACCCAGCAACACGTATGGTGGAAAATCACCTCCACCTCTCGTCGAAAAAAGGAACAGAATAAATGCTGTCCAAGTCACACAAGCAACAGTTATTCCAAAATACAGTCAGCTGAGAATTTACCTCTTGGAAGAGCGATATCTCGGCAATGAGGTGGAGATGCCGTCTTGCTGATATACCACTGAAGATCAGATGATCGATGACAGCTGTCGTCGGTGATAAGTGACAGCTGTCACCCCGGCTACTCCTGTGAGGCGGCAGCGCCCTCTGGTGCCTGGAGCCCGCACTCCAGGCAGGGCGCCCTCTGGTGGTGGTGGGCCAGCAGTACCTCCTCTTCAGTGGCCCACACAACACTAGGACCAATTTTATTCACTTTATAAATGTTTCCCTTAGGCAGTATTATTAGACAGCATTGCTTAAATTTTCATTGTTACGCAGATGATACCCAGCTTTATCTATCCATGAAGCCAGAGGACACACATAATATAATTATAATAATAATTATAATTCTTCTTCTTACTTATAAGGTTTTGAATAATCAGGTCCCATCTTATCTTAGGGACCTCATAGTACCATATCACCCCAATAGAGCGCTTCGCTCTCAGACTGCAGGCTTACTTGTAGTTCCTAGGGTTTGTAAGAGTAGAATGGGAGGCAGAGCCTTCAGCTTTCAGGCTCCTCTCCTGTGGAAGCAGCTCCCAATTCAGATCAGGGAGACAGACACCCTCTCTACTTTTAAGATTAGGCTTAAAACTTTCCTTTTTGCTAAAGCTTATAGTTAGGGCTGGATCAGGTGACCCCGAACCATCCCTTAGTTATGCTGCTATAGACTTAGACCGCTGGGGGGTTCCCATTATGCATTATGCACTGTGTTTCTTTCTCTTTTTGCTCTGTATGCACCACTCTGCATTTAATCATTAGTGATTGATCTCTGCTCCCCTCCACAGCATGTCTTTTTCCTGGTTTCTTCCTGTTAAAAGGGAGTTTTTCCTTCCCACTGTCGCCAAGTGCTTGCTCACAGGGGGTCGTTTTGACCATTGGGGTTTTTCCGTAATTATTGTATGGCCTTGCCTTATAAATATAAAGCGCCTTGGGGCAACTGTTTGTTGTGATTTGGCGCTATATAAATAAAATTGATTTGATTTGATATATAAACACTCATTCTACAATTTTACCATCTCT
Organism: Thalassophryne amazonica; assembly: GCF_902500255.1. Classification (NCBI taxonomy): domain Eukaryota; kingdom Metazoa; phylum Chordata; class Actinopteri; order Batrachoidiformes; family Batrachoididae; genus Thalassophryne; species Thalassophryne amazonica. The sequence goes on from NC_047103.1 coordinate 103,304,715, forward strand.
GTGGAGGCCAGTTTATGATGAATTAAACTGCTATTTTTTGTAGACCAGGGTTCAGAGTTCCACCTGGAGCTCTGCGTGTTGGCAGCTGTTGACACATCTGACCTTCACCTCAGAGAATGTAGGTCAAAAACAAATATTTATTGAATTGTTCACTTAAAAATGTTTCATTAGAAATGGTAACTTTATTTTCTCTGTCTTTAAAGGTTGGCAACTAATTTTCTGTTCTAATAAAGCCAACCAATCGCAGAACAATAGTTTGAAGAAAAAATAAAGTTGTGTCAGGGCCTGACTGTTTATGTATTCCATTGCTGGGGTTTTGCATTGTTTTGTTTTCTTCTTGCTTTTGTATTTCTTTTCTGTGTTTTCTGGGTTTGTGGGGTTTTGTGGCTGGGGCCTGTCTGTGGTTCTTTCTGTCTCTCGGGCCACGCCCCTCTTCTGGTTCTTGCTGTGCACACCTGTGTGTGATTCATTGATTGCCACCTGGGGCTTTATTAGCTCACAGCTTGTACCAGCTGTTTGCCAGTTTGTTGCGCCCTGTTCCTTCATACCAGCTCTTGTTCTTGTATTCTCTAGATCTGCCTGCTTCAGTGTTGACTCGACCTCCTGCCTGTTTATTCTGACCTCGTTTTTGCCTGATGTTCTTGGTACTGCTACTGTATTTTTTGGACTGCCTTCCCGTGCACGGACCATTGCTTCCGTCCTCATTAAAGCCTATTTTCAAACAGAGCTGTGTAAGTGAGTCTTGCAGTTGTCTCCTACCTAACCTGCCTGACAGAACAAACTGGCCAACGATGGAGACAGCAGACTCAGACCCGTTCCACCTGGCAGTTCGCCACCACAGCCAGCAGCTCACACAACAGGGGGACAAGCTAGACACGCTAAGCTCTGGGTTTAGTGAGCTTGTTACTCACCAAGAGACCTTTATGGCATCAGTTATCAGAGATGCTTTGTTTTAATTAAACAGTCGGATTCCCCTGGTCCGCACCAGTTCTAAGTCAGCTGCTGTTTGTTGTGATTTGGCGCTATATAAATAAAATTGATTGATTGAGTTAGCGATCAGATGTGCAAACTACTGTCCCGACTTGATCATCAGGCAAAGTCGGATGCAGCCACCGGCAATCCCAGCCAACCACCGGGGCTGCCAGCTGTTTCGTCGGCCACCGTTCCGGCGCCAGTTGTTTGCAACCAGATGTCACGTCCAGAACATTTTTCACTGGACTCAGGAGATGTTAGACCGTTCATCACACAATGTGAATTACATTTTGAACTCATGGCCTCAATGTTTCCGTCTGACAAATCCAAGATTGCTTACATCATCACTCACCTTTCCAGTCGAGCAGCAGCCTGGGCCACAGCCGAGTGGGGTCGTCAATCACCCGTCTGTGCTTCGTTCCCGGTGTTCTCAAAAGCCCTCGAGCAGATTTTTCAGCACACAGCCCCGGGACATGAAGCAGCACGATCCCTCCTTAAACTGAAGCAAGGCAGCCGCCGAGTCACAGATTACGCCGTAGACTTCCGGATCCTGGCAGCGAAAAGCGAATGGAACCCGGCTGCACTCCACGACACTTTTTCCAGGGTTTGTCTGCAGAAATCCAAGACCAGCTCGTGGCCGTAGACTTGGCAGAAGACTTAGATGATCTGATTGCACTCGCCATCCGCACAGATCGCCGCCTACACGACCGTCCTCGCCGTGGGTACTGCCATCCAGACTATTCTTCCAACATGCCTCCTGCCCGTTCCGCCTCATCCTTCCAAGCCCAGCCTGAGTCATGCCAGCACAGCACTGAGGAGCCAATGCGCCCGAGCTGCATATGTAGGACTGCTTTTTTACATTTGCGCAGTATCTCTAAAATTAGAAAGGTCTTGTCTCAGAGTGATGCTGAAAAACTAATTCATGCATTTATTTCCTCTAGGCTGGACTATTGTTATTCATTATTATCAGGTTGTCCTAAAAGTTCCCTGAAAAGCCTTCAGTTAATTCAAAATGCTGCAGCTAGAGTACTGACGGGGACTAGAAGGAGAGAGCATATTTCACCCATATTCGCCTCTCTTCTGGATGGCATTACCCTGACCTCTAGTAATACTGTGAGAAATCTTGGAGTCACTTTTGATCAGGATATGTCATTCAATGCGCATATTAAACAAATATGTAGGACTACTTTTTTTTGCATTTGCGCAATATCTCTAAAATTAGAAAGGTCTTGTCTCAGAGTGATGCTGAAAAACTAATTCATGCATTTATTTCCTCTAGGCTGGACTATTGTAATTCATTATTATCAGGTTGTCCTAAAAGTTCCCTGAAAAGCCTTCAGTTAATTCAAAATGCTGCAGCTAGAGTACTGACGGGGACTAGAAGGAGAGAGCATATTTCACCCATATTCGCCTCTCTTCATTGGCTTCCTGTTAATTCTAGAATAGAATTTAAAATTCTTCTTCTTACTTATAAGGTTTTGAATAATCAGGTCCCATCTTATCTTAGGGACCTCTTAGTACCATATCACCCCAATAGAGCGCTTCGCTCTCAGACTGCAGGCTTACTTGTAGTTCCTAGGGTTTTTAAGAGTAGAATGGGAGGCAGAGCCTTCAGCTTTCAGGCTCCTCTCCTGTGGAACCAGCTCCCAATTCGGATCAGGGAGACAGACACCCTCTCTGCTTTTAAGATTAGGCTTAAAACTTTCCTTTTTGCTAAAGCTTATAGTTAGGGCTGGATCAGGTGACCCTGAACCATCCATTAGTTATGCTGCTATAGACTTAGACTGCTGGGGTGTTCCCATGATGCACTGAGTGTTTCTTTCTCTTTTTGCTCTGTATGCACCACTCTGCATTTAATCATTAGTGATTGATCTCTGCTGTCTTCCACAGCATGTCTTTTTCCTGATTCTCTCCCCTCAGCCCCAACCAGTCCCAGCAGAAGACTGTCCTTCCCCGAACCTGGTTCTGCTGGAGGTTTCTTCCTGTTAAAAGGGAGTTTTTCCTTCCCACTGTCGCCAAGTGCTTGCTCACAGGGGGTCGTTTTGACCACTGGGGTTTTTCTGTAATTATTGTATGGCTTTTGCCTTGCAATATAAAGCGCCTTGGGGCAACTGTTGTTGTGATTTGGCGCTATATAAATAAAATTGATTTGATTTGATTTGATTAACGTCAGACCATACGTCCATATCCATTTCGGCTTTTATTGATTCTGGCTCTGATGCCAACCTGATTCTCTCTTCTCTTGCCAGGTACCTGCATCTGAAACTATATAGGATCACTCAGCCTCTGGTGGTACGTGCTGTGGACGGTCACGTCCTGGGTGAAATCAATCAATCAATCACTTTGCTAATTTGTTCATGTAAATGGGGAATCTTCACAGACTAAAGTTAATTATGGAGTTCCACAAGGTTCTGTGCTAGGACCAATTTTATTCACTTTATACATGCTTCCCTTAGGCAGTATTATTAGACGGTATTGCTTAAATTTTCATTGTTACGCAGATGATACCCAGCTTTATCTATCCATGAAGCCAGAGGACACACACCAATTAGCTAAACTGCAGGATTGTTTTACAGACATAAAGACATGGATGACCTCTAATTTCCTGCTTTTAACTCAGATAAAACTGAAGTTATTGTACTTGGCCCCACAAATCTTAGAAACATGGTGTCTAACCAGATCCTTACTCTGGATGGCATTACCCTGACGTCTAGTAATACTGTGAGAGATCTTGGAGTCATTTTTGATCAGGATATGTCATTCAAAGCGCATATTAAACAAATATGTAGGACTGCTTTTTTGCATTTACGCAATATCTCTAAAATCAGAAAGGTCTTGTCTCAGAGTGATGCTGAAAAACTAATTCATGCATTTATTTCCTCTAGGCTGGACTATTGTAATTCATTATTATCAGGTTGTCCTAAAAGTTCCCTAAAAAGCCTTCAGTTAATTCAAAATGCTGCAGCTAGAGTACTAACGGGGACTAGAAGGAGAGAGCATATCTCACCCATATTGGCCTCTCTTCATTGGCTTCCTGTTAATTCTAGAATAGAATTTAAAATTCTTCTTCTTACTTATAAGGTTTTGAATATGTTGTGTGGGCCGCCAGAAGAGGATGTACTGCTGGCCCACCACCAAAGGGCGCCCTGCCTGACGTGCGGGCTTCAGGCATGAGAGGGCGCTGCCGCCACGGACACAGCCGGGAGTGACAGCTGTCACTCATAATTCCTGACAGCTGTCACACATTCTTCATCATCGCACTCCATAAAGACCAGACGTCATCTCCACCTCATCGCCGAGATATCATACTTCATTGGAGGTAATACTCTCAGCCTTTTTGTGAGATTTATAAATCTGTTATTGTGAGTGTTTGCAGGAGAACCGGTCGTTTTTGCGGAGGCTGTGCAAGACGGCGCTCCTTTTCATCTGAGACCGCTGCAACATATTGAGTGAGAGGTGGAGGTGGCATTCCCACCGCTGTTGTTACTGGGTGTACACACACCCACACTTGACTGTCTTTGTTCTTCGCCAGCAGTACCAGATCCGACAGTCGGGGACGGTGATCACCTGGGAATTCGGGACTTGAGGGACAGACGTCTTCTATCCTCGAGCCTGCCCACACGTCACCTTTTTGGATTGACTGTAATCATATTCTGAGATTGTCTGTATGTTCGTTGTGCACGTTTCACAACATTAAATTGTTACCTTTTGGCTCATCTATTGACCGTTCATTTGCGCCCCCTGTTGTGGGTCTGTGTCACTACACTTTCACAACAGGATATCTCGGCCAGCGTCATGGACTCCAAGGGGCGTCACCCGGCTGTTGAACGACCAATGGGAGAGCAGGGTGCGCAGGCGTCTGCAGGAGGCATGATTGGTGAGCTACAGCACATTCTCACCGCCTTTACGGCACGGTTGGCCAAATGACTGAGCAAAACATCCTCCTGAACCGCAGGGTGGAGGCTCTCTCCGCACAGATGGCGGCGAGCGCTCAGGGCGCTGCTGCAGCTCGTCCTCCTGCCGACCCTGTGCAGAATATGAACGTTCCAGTGGTGGTTCAACAACCCCTCCCACCATCCCCTGAAGCATACATAAGCCCCCCTGAGCCGTACGGAGGTTGTGTGGAGACGTGCGCAGACTTCCTCATGCAATGTTCGCTCGTCTTCGCACAACGTCCCGTCATGTAGGCGTCAGATGCTAGTAAAATAGCTTATGTGATTGCTCTGCTTCGGGGTAAAGCACGCGCCTGGGCTACGGCGCTCTGGGAACAGAACTCACGGTTGTTATCAGCATACACTGGGTTTGTGGGGGAGTTCAGAACAGTGTTTGATCACCCTAACAGAGGAGAGTCCGCTTCAACCATGCTGCTGTCAATGAGACAGGGACGCGAGAGCGCAGCCGCTTATGCAGTCAACTTCCGCATCACGGCTGCGAGGTCCGGCTGGAATAACGTTGCGCTCCGCGCCGCCTTCATACTTCACCACTGTCGTTGGTTCTGAAGGAGCAGCTGGTAGCTAAGGAGGAACCGCGGGATTTAGATGGGCTTATCAATCTCGTTATACGGTTAGACAATCGGTTGGAGGAACGCCGTTGGGAGCGAGGCGAAGGACGTGACCGGATACGCGCCGCCCCTCTCCCTTCCGGGTTCGAAAAGGCACCACCCTCCCCACGCTCCACAACCACAGCGCTCCGTGGGGTAACAGCTCCCCCTGCTGACGTTGTTAGGGAAACGCACAGGGCCAAAATGAGGAGGCTGATCCGCGGGGAGTGTTTTCTCTGCAGCTCAAAGGAGCACATACAGAAAAACTGCCCCAAACGGCCAAAACGACAACACTCGCCCTTAGAGACTGGGCTAAGGGGGGGTCAAAACATTCAATTGAGACACACACAGATTGCCACACGACTCTCAGTCACAATCCTGAGCAGGGATTTAACCCTTCAATCCCCAGCACTGGTGGACACGGGGTCAGAAGGGAATCTGCTAGACAGCAGATGGGCAAGGGAGGTAGGGCTCCCTCTGGTGGCGCTTCCTTCACCATTACAGGTTCGGGCACTAGATGGCACCCTCCTCCCTTTACTCACACACAAGACACAACCAGTAACTCTGGTGGTGTCTGGAAACCATCAGGAGGAGATTGAATTTTTTGTAACTCCTTCTACCTCCCGCGTGATTTTGGGCATCCCATGGATGTTGAAGCATAATCCCCGGATTGATTGGCCGTCTGGGGTGGTGGTTCAGTGGAGCGAAACCTGCCATCGGGTGTGTTTAGGATCCTCAGTTCCTCAAGGTTTTCAGGCTAAGGAGGAGGTCAAAATCCCTCCCAATCTGACGGCAGTGCCAGTTGAGTACCACGATCTTGCTGACGTCTTCAGCAAGGATCTGGCACTCACCCTTCCCCCGCACCGTCCGTACGATTGTGCCATTGATTTGGTTCCAGGCGCTGAGTTCCCGTCCAGCAGGCTGTACAACCTCTCACGACCTGAGCGCGAATCAATGGAGACCTACATCCGGGACTCATTAGCTGCCGGGCTGATCCGGAACTCCACCTCCCCGATGGGGGCAGGTTTCTTTTTTGTGGGCAAGAAAGGTGGCGGACTCCGTCCATGCATTGATTACAGGGGGCTGAATGAGATTACGGTTCGCAATCGATACCCGTTGCCATTGTTGGATTCCGTGTTCACCCCCCTGCATGGAGCCAAAATCTTTACTAAGCTGGATCTTAGAAATGCGTATCACCTGGTTCGGATCCGGAAGGGACACGAATGGAAGACGGCATTTAACACCCCGTTAGGTCACTTTGAGTACCTGGTCATGCCGTTCGGCCTCACCAACGCCCCCGCGACATTCCAAGCCTTGGTTAACGACGTCTTGCGGGACTTCCTGCACCGATTCATCTTCGTATATCTGGACGATATTCTCATCTTTTCTCCGGATCCTGAGACCCATGTCCAGCATGTACGTCAGGTCCTGCAGCGGTTATTAGAGAACCGACTGTTTGTGAAGGGCGAGAAGTGCGAGTTTCACCGCACGTCTTTGTCCTTCCTGGGGTTTATCATCTCCTCTAACTCCGTCGCCCCTGATCCGGCCAAGGTTGCGGCGGTGAGAGATTGGCCCCAACCAACAAGCCGTAGGAAGCTGCAACAGTTCCTCGGCTTCGCTAATTTCTATAGGAGGTTCATTAAGGGCTACAGTCAGGTAGTTAGCCCCCTGACAGCCCTGACCTCTCCAAAAGTCCCCTTCACCTGGTCGGATCGGTGCGAAGCCGCGTTCAAGGAGTTGAAACGACGGTTCTCTACTGCGCCAGTTTTGGTGCAGCCCGACCCTAGCCGCCAGTTCGTGGTTGAAGTGGACGCCTCTGACTCAGGGATAGGAGCCATGCTGTCCCAAAGCGGAGAGACCGATAAGGTTCTTCACCCGTGTGTCTACTTTTCACGCAGGTTGAACCCGGCTGAACGGAACTATGACGTTGGCAATCGAGAACTCCTTGCGGTGAAAGAGGCTCTTGAGGAGTGGAGACACCTGTTGGAGGGAGCATCTGTGCTGTTCACGGTTTTCACTGACCACCGGAACCTGGAGTATATCAGGACCGCCAAGCGACTGAACCCCAGGCAAGCCCGCTGGTCACTGTTCTGCGGGCGTTTTGACTTCCGGATCACCTATCGCCCCGGGACCAAGAACCAGAGGTCGGATGCCTTGTCCCGGGTACACGAAGAGGAGGTCAAAACTGCATTGTCGGATCCATCGGAGCCCATCCTGCCGGAGTCCACTATCGTGACCACCCTCACCTGGGACATGGAGAAGATCGTCCGGGAGGCCCTGGCACGGAGCCCGGACCCAGGTACAGGTCCGAAGAACCGTTTATATGTCCCACCAGAGGCCAGAGCTGCAGTCTTGGACTTCTGTCACGGTTCCAAGCTCTCCTGTCATCCAGGGGTGCGAAGGACCGTGGCAGTTGTCCGACAGCGCTTCTGGTGGGCGTCTATGGAGGCCGACGTCCGGGAGTATATCCAGGCCTGCACCACCTGTGCCAGGGGCAAGGCTGACCACAGGAAGGCCCAAGGACTACTCCAACTGCTTCCTGTGCCTCATCGCCCCTGGTCCCACATCGGCCTGGATTTCGTCACGGGCCTCCCGCCGTCCCAGGGCAACACCACCATCTTCACGATAGTGGACCGATTCTCCAAGGCGGCCCACTTCGTGGCCCTCCCGAAGCTCCCAACAGCCCAGGAGACAGCAGACCTCCTGGTCCACCATGTTGTCCGTCTGCATGGGATACCCACCGACATCGTCTCAGATCGTGGTCCCCAGTTCTCCTCACACGTCTGGAGGAGCTTCTGCAGGGAACTGGGGGCCACCGTGAGCCTCTCGTCTGGGTACCATCCACAGACGAACGGACAGGCAGAGCGGGCCAACCAGGAACTGGAACAGACCCTCCGCTGCGTCACATCCGCGCACCCAACGGCCTGGAGTAACCATCTGGCCTGGATTGAGTATGCGCATAACAGCCAGGAGTCTTCCGCCACCGGCCTCTCCCCATTTGAGGTGTGTTTGGGGTATCAGCCCCCGTTGTTCCCCGTGGTGGAAGGAGAGGTCGGTGTGCCCTCGGTCCAGGCCCACCTGCGGAAGTGCCGTCGGGTGTGGCGCTCCGCCCGTTCTGCCTTGTTGAAGGCCCGGATGAGGGCGAAGACCCATGCAGACCGCCGGCGATCCCCGGCCCCTGCTTACCAGCCCGGGCAGAAGGTGTGGCTGTCCATGAAGGACATCCCCCTCCAAGTGGACTCCCCCAAGTTGAAGGACTGGTACATTGGACCTTTCAAGATCCTCAAGATCCTCAGTCCTGCCGCAGTGAAGCTCCGACTCCCAGCTTCACTGCGGATCCACCCGGTTTTTCATGTGTCCAGACTCAAGCCTCACCACACCTCACCCCTCTGTGCTCCCGATCCGGCGCCGCCTCCTGCCCGGATCATTGACGGGGAGCCGGCTTGGACAGTGCGCTGGCTCCTGGACGTCCGTCAAATGGGTTGGGGGTTCCAGTACTTGGTGGACTGGGAAGGGTATGGACCCGAAGAACGCTCCTGTGTGAAGAGGAGCTTCATCCTGGACCCGGCCCTCCTGGCCGATTTCTACCGCAGATACCCGGACAAGCCTGGTTGAGGGGGGGGGGGGGCCGCCAGAAGAGGATGTACTGCTGGCCCACCACCAAAGGGCGCCCTGCCTGACGTGCGGGCTTCAGGCACGAGAGGGCGCTGCCGCCACGGACACAGCCGGGAGTGACAGCTGTCACTCATTAATTCCTGACAGCTGTCACACATTCTTCATCATCGCACTCCATAAAGACCAGACGTCATCTCCACCTCATCGCCGAGATATCATACTTCATTGGAGGTAATACTCTCAGCCTTTTTGTGAGATTTATAAATCTGTTACTGTGAGTGTTTGCAGGAGAACCGGTCGTTTTTTGCGGAGGCTGTGCAAGACGGCGCTCCTTTTCATCTGAGACCGCTGCAACATATTGAGTGAGAGGTGGAGGTGGCATTCCCACCGCTGTTGTTACTGGGTGTACACACACCCACACTTGACTGTCTTTGTTCTTCGCCAGAAGTACCAGATCCGACAGTTGGGGACGGTGATCACCTGGGAATTCGGGACTTGGCGGCTCCAGTATTCACCAGGTTCTGTGGGAGCGGAAATCGTGTGGTTCCGGCTCTTCTCAGAACAGACGTCTTCTATCCTCGAGCCTGCCCACACCATATCACCCCAATAGAGCGCTTCGCTCTCAGACTGCAGGCTTACTTGTAGTTCCTAGGGTTTGTAAGAGTAGAATGGGAGGCAGAGCCTTCAGCTTTCAGGCTCCTCTCCTGTGGAACCAGCTCCCAATTCAGATCAGGGAGACAGACACCCTCTCTACTTTTAAGATTAGGCTTAAAACTTTCCTTTTTGCTAAAGCTTATAGTTAGGGCTGGATCAGGTGACCCTGAACCATCCCTTAGTTATGCTGCTATAGACGTAGACTGCTGGGGGGTTCCCATGATGCACTGTTTCTTTCTCTTTTTGCTCTGTATGCACCACTCTGCATTTAATCATTATTGATCGATCTCTGCTCCCCTCCACAGCATGTCTTTTTCCTGGTTCTCTCCCTCAGCCCCAACCTGTCCCAGCAGAAGACTGCCCCTCCCTGAGCCTGGTTCTGCTGGAGGTTTCTTCCTGTTAAAAGGGAGTTTTTCCTTCCCACTGTAGCCAAGTGCTTGCTCACAGGGGGTCGTTTTGACCGTTGGGGTTTTACATAATTATTGTATGGCCTTGCCTTACAATATAAAGCGCCTTGGGGCAACTGTTTGTTGTGATTTGGCGCTATATAGAAAATTGATTGATTGATTGATTGACTTTTATCACACATTGTACTCAGTCTGTCAAATTACTGATTTCCCATAGACATTCAGAGTCAATCAGTTTTCATGTGTTGGATAACATGACTCACTCGCTAATCTTGGGGCATCCCTGGCTGCAACGGCACAGGCCGAATTTCGATTGGGTCAAGGGCGAGATCACGTCCTGGGGTCCAGCCTGTAACTATTCATGCCTGCCTAAACCCGAACATTCTCCTTAGGGCACTAATCCAGACCTCGCGGGGGTACCCGAATGTTACCACGATCTAGCCGCTGTATTCAGTAAGGTAAAAGCCAAGTCCTTACCGCCGCATAGTGAATATGATTGTGCCATAGAACTCCTCCCCGGGGGGAGTCCGCCATGGGGAAAACTCTTTTCTCTGTTGGCACCTGAATTCCACGCGATGAATGATTACATATGGGAATCACTGGCAGCAGGACTAATTCGTACTTCTTCCTCTCCTGCAGGGGCGGGGTTCTTTTTTGTCGAAAAGAAGGACAAGACGGTCCGTCGCCTGTATCGATTACCGAGGTCTAAATGATGTCACCATTAAGAACAGTTATCCGTTGCCACTCATCTCCTCTGGTATTCGAGTTGTTGGAGGGAGCCACAGTTTTCACTAAGATTGACTTGCGTAATGCTTATCATTTAGTCCGAATAAGACAAGGAGATGAGTGGAAAACAGCTTTTCACACCCCGACCGGTCATTATGAATACTTAGTCATGCCTTTTGGTCTCACCAACGCTCCCGCCGTCTTTCAGAATTTAGTGAATGATGTGCTACGTGACTACCCTAATAAGTTTGTTTTCGTATATCTGGATGATATACTCATTTTCTCCCGGGATTTAGCTACACACCATGATCACGTACGCACCGTTTTACGAACCCTCCTTAATAATGAGCTCTTTGTGAAAGCAGAGAAATGTGAGTTTCACAGATCCACAATCTCCTTCTTTGGTTTCATTATTTCACAGGGTGAGATAAGGATGGATCCGGAGAAAGTGGCAGCGTTGCGGGATTGGCCAGTACCCATAACTCGTAAAGAGGTTCAACGTTTTTTAGGGTTCGCAAATTTCTATCAGAAGTTCATTCAGAATTTCAGTACGGTAGCAGCGCCACTGCATGCGGTCACCTCGTCACTGCATCCATTTACCTGGACCCCGGAATGCGAGAAAGCATTCAAGACCTTAAAACATCGCTTTACCACGGCCCCCGTGCTACTCCTCCCTGACCCCGTTCGGCAGTTTGTGGTGGAAGTTGATGCCTCCAATATTGGGGTGGGGGCAGTGCTTTTGCTCTAAATTATTTACACATTATTCACTTTGCGTGTTTTTAGGAATCCGCTAGCTTAGCGCAGCTACTAGCTCTTAGTTGGTTTAGCATGGCGGCTTCTCCTGTCTCTCCCGCACTTTTCTGCTCTGGGTATGAAATGTTTAGTTATTCCTCGGCCTCCTTTAGCAGTAATGGTACTTGTAATAAGTGTAGCTTATTCATAGCTTTGGAGGCCAGGCTGGGCGAATTGGAGACTCGACTCCGCACCGTGGAAAATTCTACAGCTAGCCAGGCCCCTGCAGTCGGTGCGGACCAAGGTAGCTTAGCCGCCGTTAGTTTCCCTCTGGCAGATCCCGAGCAGCCGGGAAAGCAGGCCGACTGGGTGACTGTGAGGAGGAAGTGTAGTTCTAAACAGAAGCCCCGTGTACACCGCCAACCCGTTCACATTTCTAACCGTTTTTCCCCACTCTGCGACACACCCGCCGAGGAACAAACTCTGGTTATTGGCGACTCTGTTTTGAGAAATGTGAAGTTAGCGACACCAGCAACCATAGTCAATTGTCTTCCGGGGGCCAGAGCAGGCGACACTGAAGGAAATTTGAAACTGCTGGCTAAGGCTAAGCGTAAATTTGGTAAGATTGTAATTCATGTCGGCAGTAATGACACCCGGTTACGCCAATCGGAGGTCACTAAAATTAACATTGAATCGGTGTGTAACTTTGCAAAAACAATGTCGGACTCTGTAGTTTTCTCTGGGCCCCTCCCCAATTAGACCGGGAGTGACATGTTTAGCCGCATGTTCTCCTTGAATTGCTGGCTGTCTGAGTGGTGTCCAAAAAATGAGGTGGGCTTCATAGATAATTGGCAAAGCTTCTGGGGAAAACCTGGTCTTGTTAGGAGAGACGGCATCCATCCCACTTTGGATGGAGCAGCTCTCATTTCTAGAAATCTGGCCAATTTTCTTAAATCCTCCAAACCGTGACTATCCAGGGTTGGGACCAGGAAGCAGAGTTGTAGTCTTACACACCTCTCTGCAGCTTCTCTCCCCCTGCCATCCCCTCATTACCCCATCCCCGTAGAGACGGTGCCTGCTCCCAGACCACCATTAACCAGCAAAAATCTATTTAAGCATAAAAATTCAAAAAGAAAAAATAATATAGCACCTTCAACTGCACCACAGACTAAAACAGTTAAATGTGGTCTATTAAACATTAGGTCTCTCTCTTCTAAGTCCCTGTTGGTAAATGATATAATAATTGATCAACATATTGATTTATTCTGCCTTACAGAAACCTGGTTACAGCAGGATGAATATGTTAGTTTAAATGAGTCAACACCCCCGAGTCACACTAACTGTCAGAATGCTCGTAGCACGGGCCGGGGCGGAGGATTAGCAGCAATCTTCCATTCCAGCTTATTAATTAATCAAAAACCCAGACAGAGCTTTAATTCATTTGAAAGCTTGACTCTTAGTCTTGTCCATCCAAATTGGAAGTCCCAAAAAACAGTTTTATTTGTTATTATCTATCGTCCACCTGGTCGTTACTGTGAGTTTCTCTGTGAATTTTCAGACCTTTTGTCTGACTTAGTGCTTAGCTCAGATAAGATAATTATAGTGGGCGATTTTAACATCCACACAGATGCTGAGAATGATAGCCTCAACACTGCATTTAATCTATTATTAGACTCTATTGGCTTTGCTCAAAAAGTAAATGAGTCCACCCACCACTTTAATCATATCTTAGATCTTGTTCTGACTTATGGTATGGAAATAGAAGACTTAACAGTATTCCCTGAAGACTCCCTTCTGTCTGATCATTTCTTAATAACATTTACATTTACTCTGATGGACTACCTAGCAGTGGGGAATAAGTTTCATTACGCTAGAAGTCTTTCAGAAAGCACTGTAACTAGGTTTAAGGATATGATTCCTTCTTTATGTTCTCTAATGCCATATACCAACACAGTGCAGAGTAGCTACCTAAACTCTGTAAGTGAGATAGAGTATCTCGTCAATAGTTTTACATCCTCATTGAAGACAACTTTGGATGCTGTAGCTCCTCTGAAAAAGAGAGCTTTAAATCAGAAGTGCCTGACTCCGTGGTATAACTCACAAACTCGTAGCTTAAAGCAGATAACCCATAAGTTGGAGAGGAAATGGCGTCTCACTAATTTAGAAGATCTTCACTTAGCCTGGAAAAAGAGTCTGTTGCTCTATAAAAAAGCCCTCCGTAAAGCTAGGACATCTTTCTACTCATCACTAATTGAAGAAAATAAGAACAACCCCAGGTTTCTTTTCAGCACTGTAGCCAGGCTGACAAAGAGTCAGAGCTCTATTGAGCTGAGTATTCCATTAACTTTAACTAGTAATGACTTCATGACTTTCTTTGCTAACAAAATTTTAACTATTAGAGAAAAAATTACTCATAACCATCCCAAAGACGTATCGTTATCTTTGGCTGCTTTCAGTGATGCCGGTATTTGGTTAGACTCTTTCTCTCCGATTGTTCTGTCTGAGTTATTTTCATTAGTTACTTCATCCAAACCATCAACATGTCTATTAGACCCCATTCCTACCAGGCTGCTCAAGGAAGCCCTACCATTATTTAATGCTTCGATCTTAAATATGATCAATCTATCTTTGTTAGTTGGCTATGTACCACAGGCTTTTAAGGTGGCAGTAATTAAACCATTACTTAAAAAGCCATCACTTGACCCAGCTATCTTAGCTAATTATAGGCCAATCTCCAACCTTCCTTTTCTCTCAAAAATTCTTGAAAGGGTAGTTGTAAAACAGCTAACTGATCATCTGCAGAGGAATGGTCTATTTGAAGAGTTTCAGTCAGGTTTTAGAATTCATCATAGTACAGAAACAGCATTAGTGAAGGTTACAAATGATCTTCTTATGGCCTCGGACAGTGGACTCATCTCTGTGCTTGTTCTGTTAGACCTCAGTGCTGCTTTTGATACTGTTGACCATAAAATTTTATTACAGAGATTAGAGCATGCCATAGGTATTAAAGGCACTGCGCTGCGGTGGTTTGAATCATATTTGTCTAATAGATTACAATTTGTTCATGTAAATGGGGAATCTTCTTCACAGACTAAAGTGAATTATGGAGTTCCACAAGGTTCTGTGCTAGGACCAATTTTATTCACTTTATACATGCTTCCCTTAGGCAGTATTATTAGACGGTATTGCTTAAATTTTCATTGTTACGCAGATGATACCCAGCTTTATCTATCCATGAAGCCAGAGGACACACACCAATTAGCTAAACTGCAGGATTGTCTTACAGACATAAAGACATGGATGACCTCTAATTTCCTGCTTTTAAACTCAGATAAAACTGAAGTTATTGTACTTGGCCCCACAAATCTTAGAAACATGGTGTCTAACCAGATCCTTACTCTGGATGGCATTACCCTGACCTCTAGTAATACTGTGAGAAATCTTGGAGTCATTTTTGATCAGGATATGTCATTCAAAGCGCATATTAAACAAATATGTAGGACTGCTTTTTTGCATTTACGCAATATCTCTAAAATTAGAAAGGTCTTGTCTCAGAGTGATGCTGAAAAACTAATTCATGCATTTATTTCCTCTAGGCTTGACTATTGTAATTCATTATTATCAGGTTGTCCTAAAAGTTCCCTAAAAAGCCTTCAGTTAATTCAAAATGCTGCAGCTAGAGTACTAACGGGGACTAGAAGGAGAGAGCATATCTCACCCATATTGGCCTCTCTTCATTGGCTTCCTGTTAATTCTAGAATAGAATTTAAAATTCTTCTTCTTACTTATAAGGTTTTGAATAATCAATCAATCAATTCAATCAATTTTTTTATATAGCGCCAAATCACAACAAACAGTTGCCCCAAGGCGCTTTATATTGTAAGGCAAGGCCATACAATAATTATGTAAAACCCCAACGGTCAAAACGACCTCCTGTGAGCAAGCACTTGGCTACAGTGGTATACAGCTATAATCAGGTCCCATCTTATCTTAGGGACCTCGTAGTACCATATCACCCCAATAGAGCGCTTCGCTTTCAGACTGCAGGCTTACTTGTAGTTCCTAGGGTTTGTAAGAGTGGAATGGGAGGCAGAGCCTTCAGCTTTCAGGCTCCTCTCCTGTGGAACCAGCTCCCAATTCAGATCAGGGAGACAGACACCCTCTCTACTTTTAAGATTAGGCTTAAAACTTTCCTTTTTGCTAAAGCTTATAGTTAGGGCTGGATCAGGTGACCCTGAACCATCCCTTAGTTATGCTGCTATAGACGTAGACTGCTGGGGGGTTCCCATGATGCACTGTTTCTTTCTCTTTTTGCTCTGTATGCACCACTCTGCATTTAATCATTAGTGATCGATCTCTGCTCCCCTCCACAGCATGTCTTTTTCCTGGTTCTCTCCCTCAGCCCCAACCAGTCCCAGCAAGACTGCCCCTCCCTGAGCCTGGTTCTGCTGGAGGTTTCTTCCTGTTAAAAGGGAGTTTTTCCTTTCCACTGTAGCCAAGTACTTGCTCACAGGGGGTCGTTTTGACCGTTGGGGTTTTACATAATTATTGTATGGCCTTGCCTTACAATATAAAGCGCCTTGGGGCAACTATTTGTTGTGATTTGGCGCTATATAAAAAAAAAATTGATTGATTGATTGATTGATTTTGCAGCGTAACCCCACAGACAATAGGTTGCATCCATGCGCCTACTTGTCTAAAAAACTGTCGCCGGCGGAATGAAATTATGGCATCGGCGACCGCGAACTGTTGGCGGTTAAAGTGGCCTTAGAGGAGTGGCAGCACTGGTTGGAGGGGGCACAGGTACCATTCATTGTTTATACTGATCACAAGAACCTTGAGTACCTCCGGGCAGCTAAACGTCTAAACTTCCGTCAGGCCAGGTGGGCTATTTTCTTTAGCCGATTTAATTTTATGCTGTCCTATCGGCCAGGCTCCAAAAACGGGAAACCAGATGCATTATCCCATCAGGGGGATCCGGATGACGCGCCCGCTGATGCAGACACCATACTACCCGAATCCTGTTTTGTGTCCGCACTTACTTGGGACATTGAGTCGAGGGTCAAATCGGCATTAAGTACAGATCCTACTCCCACGGGGTGTCTGCCGGTCGTCTTTATGTTCCCACTGCGCTTCGGGGTGAGGTAATTCGATGGTGTCATGATAGCCGGTTATTCTGCCATCCAGGGATCAAGAAGACCATCTCCGTGATACAACAGCGGTTTTGGTGGATAGGACTTGTCAGGGATGTGACGGAGTATGTGAACGCCTGTCAGGTTTGCGCTACGCAGAAATCCGCCAACCGTTCACCTGCGGGTGCACTATTACCGTTACCGGTTCCTACCCGTCCATGGTCGCACATCACCTTGGACTTTGTTAGTGGTCTCCCACCCTCAAAGGGTAACACAGTGATTCTAACAGTTGTCGATCGCCTGTCCAAGATGGTTCATTTTGTCCCATTGCCACGCCTCCCGTCCACTAAGGAGATGGCAGTAGTCATCAAATCAAATCAAATCAATTTTATTTATATAGCGCCAAATCACAACAAACAGTTGCCCCAAGGCGCTTTATATTGTAAGGCAAGGCCATACAATAATTACGGAAAAACCCCAATGGTCAAAACGACCCCCTGTGAGCAAGCACTTGGCGACAGTCTCCCTCAGCCCCAACCAGTCCCAGCAGAAGACTGCCCCTCCCTGAGCCTGGTTCTGCTGGAGGTTTCTTCCTGTTAAAAGGGAGTTTTTCCTTCCCACTGTAGCCAAGTGCTTGCTCACAGGGGGTCGTTTTGACCGTTGGGGTTTTACATAATTATTGTATGGCCTTGCCTTACAATATAAAGCGCCTTGGGGCAACTGTTTGTTGTGATTTGGCGCTATATAAAAAATTGATTGATTGATTGATTGACAGTGGGAAGGAAAAACTCCCTCTTAACAGGAAGAAACCTCCAGCAGAACCAGGCTCAGGGAGGGGCAGTCTTCTGCTGGGACTGGTTGGGGCTGAGGGAGAGAACCAGGAAAAAGACATGCTGTGGAAGACATGTTGACTCATATTTTCAAATTACATGGATTGCCACAGGATGTTGTTTCTGACCGGGGTCCACAGTTTGTGTCCCATTTCTGGAGGGAGTTCTGCTGCCTTCTCGGGGTCACGTCAAGTTTAACCTCGGGCTACCATCCGCAAGCCAATGGGCAGTCAGAGCGGTTTAACCAGGAGTTAGAAAAGGGTCTCCGCATCCTTGCTTCCCAACATCCAGCATCCTGGTCATCACAACTTCTTTGGATCGAGTTCGCGCACAATAGTTTGCCTTCCGTGTCCTCCGGTTACTCCCCGTTCCAGGTGGTTTTCGGTCACCAACCTTCCGTTTTTCCCACAATTAACAACAGCTCATCTGTTCCTTCGGCCCTTAGTCTTATCCTCCGTTGTCGACGAACCTGGGAGCGGGCTAGGTGCGCTTTATTGCGTTCTTCCACAGCCTGTAAGACCGCCGTGGATCGCAAGAGGTCTGCCGCGCCACCGTACGCTCTCGGACAGAAGGTTTGGTTGTCGACGCTTCACTTGACACTACGAGGGGTTCCCAGAAAACTGACTCCCCGGTTCGTTGGTCCCTTCTCTGTGTCTAGGGTCATTAATCCTGTTTCTGTGCATCTCCGCCTTCCCCGGTCCATGCACGTCCATCCCACTTTCCACGTTAGTCAGGTCAAGCCGGTCCAGTCTAGTTCGCTGTGCTCTCCTGCCGGTCCCCCTCCTTCCGCCCGGTTCGTGGATGGTGGCCCGGTTTACGCCATGCGCCGCCTTTTGGCCTCTCGCCGTTGTGGGCGTGGTTTCCAGTATCTGGTTGATTGGGCAGGTTATGGCCCCGAGGAGTGGTCTTGGGTTCCCTCCCGGTTTGTTTTGGACCCTGGTCTCATTCAGGCCTTTCATGCGGCTCATCCTTCCTCCCCTGGGCCGTCGGGGGTCGGCCATGGGGGCGGTGGTACTGTCAGGGCCTGACTGTTTATGTATTCCGTTGCTGGGGTTTTGGATTGTTTTGTTTTCTTCTTGCTTTTGTATTTCTTTTCTGTGTTTTCTGGGTTTATGGGGTTTTGTGGCTGGGGCCTGTCTGTGGTTCTTTCTGTCTCTCGGGCCACGCCCCTGTTCTGGTTCTTGCTGTGCACACCTGTGTGTGATTCTTTGATTGCCACCTGGGGCTTTATTAGCTCACAGCTTGTACCAGCTGTTTGCCAGTTTGTTGCGCCCTGTGCCTTCATACCAGCTCTTGTTCTTGTATTCTCTAGATTTGCCTGCTTCAGTGTTGACTCGACCTCCTGCCTGTTTATTCCGACCTCGTTTTTGCCTGACGTTCTTGGTACTGCTGCTGTATTTTTTGGACTGCCTTCCCGTGCACCGACCATTGCTTCCGTCCTCATTAAAGCCTATTTTCAAAGTGAGTCTTGCAATTGTCTCCTACCTAACGTGCCCGACAAGTTGATTGAGTTGGAAATATGAGTTGTTCTTGCCTCCTTTGGAGTTGAACAAGAGGAGGGCTTGACATCCATTTTGTCACTTCTGTTCCCGCCGTGTTTATTTTTAGCCGCCAGCTCCCACCCGCAGCGAAGTTCTGACCGTCCACTCCCGCAAGATTTGCATTGGGTCCCACGGGATCCAATCCCAATGTAGCCCTCTAATTGCTAGTCAACATTTGAAATACTGCTTCAGACTTGTTCTTTTCCTGTCTTAAGATATTTTTTATATGTTTTGATCATTTAATTGTTTCATGTTCCATTTGGTGGAACTCAAACATTCCTTTCTTTGTTTGAAGAGGGAGTTGGACAGAAGGACAAACTGTGTCATGATTTATCAGGGAACTGCAAATACATTGTGGGAAATGTGGTTTGAGCACATTTAACCCACTCAGAAATGTTTTATGTTTCATGCAGTGTCTGGCAAACTCAGCGAGGAGTGCACCTTGTGAAAGCAGTGATTCATGATGGATTTAATATTCACATATCTTGAAAATGTTATCTTTTAAAACTTGATAGCTGAGTGCCTCCTTTCTGAGCATTTTATTTCAAATATCTGTGATAATACAGCTTTTGTGCAGTTAATTGTCCTAATGGATTATCTGAGTCTGTGCTCCAGTATTTTTGTCATGTTAAATTTTCACATTATTTGTTATTGTGACAATCCCTCAGTGATATGGAAGGGCGTCGATTCCCAAAGGAAATATCTACAACCAGGGTTGATCTAGAGACGCCTGTGCATGAGTTTGTACAACCTGGAAATTTGCTGTTTCGCAGTTGTGAATCTCGCGCCATTTCACGGTCCGTGACTCACGCGAAAGGTCAGTTTCAGCAGAGTTCTGGTTCAGGGCACAATGTAAACAAACATTGTGAAGTATGGACAACAAGATAATATCAGGGCACAGCAGAAGTCCATCACAGGTGCTACACCTCCTCTAGATAATCCTCTCAACTTGGTAGAATGTGTCATCAATAAAATCGCCCATGAACTCACTGAATCAACTCCATCTACATCCTCGCTAGGCCATTGTTTACATGTGCTGCCCTAAAAATTGGTCCGCCCTGCCGTCACTGTGCATGCGTCATTTGGGACCACAGCAGCTCATCTGAGATGGACTCTCTACACCCAAAGGGAATAATGTGATTTTTAACCATCAGATGACACTGCAACCCTGCTGGCGCCACAGTTCATTCTGGGAAGTGCAGGGGGCTGCCAGGGGGATTATGGGAAACTTAAAGTACTCTATGTCATTCTATGGCGACAAACACACAGCCCTTGACAGATGTTAGCTTGGGATGATGGCTGGAAAATCCCAGATGATTAGGCTTTGAAGACCTGCTTGTTGTGGTTTGCTCTGATCCTGCTTAGTCTGCTGGCTTCTGTCTTTGTCTCTGTGTTTTCAGGTGAAGCTGAGGTGGAGCTGCTGAGTGAATTTGCTGGTGGCTTGGTGCGTCTGCTGTGTGTGACGTCAGGGCTCTGCTCCCGGCTGTCAAGTCAGCACGTGGAACTGACAGAGCAGCATCTCACGGCTGATCTGCATTTTCACTGAGTGGGTGCTTACAGCTGACATTCATCTCATCTCATCTCGTCACCGTTCCAGATTTAACGTCGGATCTGTCATGGTTCGAGGCCAGAATCTGCTGCTTAGCACACAGTTTACATGTGCTGCTTTCCTCCTGAAGAACCTCTGCATTCCTCTGGGTTGGAACCAGGTTGCCTCGGGTTCCCAGCTGTGCCATGCCATCGCTCTCAGCCAGTAATCTGGTCTTATGTTTTGTCTTAGTGTTCTTTGTTTGTCGTCCCGTCGCCATGGATGGAGCTAATGTCACTTCCTGAGTTTTTCTATTGTGAGCCTCCGAGCTCATTAACTTTCCTGCGGTGTTTTTCCGGACTGAAGTCTCCATGCTCCTGTCGTAACTTTTCCGCTGTGGGCTCCCATGTTTTGTTTTTTTTTACTGTCGTGTCCAGGCGCAGTATGTAACCTGCCATATTTTTTCCTCTCAGGATTTTCCAGGCTTTAGTGAGTTACCTGTCAAGTGGCGCTTTCATGCCTTGAACTTAATTAATGGTGATTTTTCCTGTTAAGCTCTCTGACTTAATTTACAGTCTTTATTTCCTTTGCGAGTATTTCTGGTTCAGACTTAACTACCTGTGTGTTTCTGTGTAAACCTTTGGGCTGTAATGATAAAGTCGTCTATCGCGTTGTAAGTTCCAGCTCTAAATGTGATTCTGCATTATCATTCATGTGTATTCCACGGTCACGCCCACCTGCCTTCTGCTTAAACTCTGATGTAATCTGTTGCTTGGCGGGTCTTTTCACTGGTGGTGTCTCGCGTTAATTAGCTCCTATTAGCAGTCTGTTCAGCTTAGTGACCAGCGGTTATTCAGTGATCAGTGTGTGTGTGCGTCTGCACTGTTTTAGGAACAGAGTGCACAGTGATCCTACTGACTGAAATGTTAAGTTACATTGTGTCTTCAGTGATCAGTTCCACTAACAGCCTGGAGGGGTCAGTACGCAGCTGCGTGATTCCTGAGATTAAGTGATTTTGTCTGAGTTCAGTAACCAAGAGAATTCTAACTTTGTTATTAGGGATGTCCGGATCCGATCACGTGATCAGAAATTGGGCCCAATCACGTGGTTTCAGGCATGATCAAAATCGGACGTTGCATCCCGATCAGGAATCCGATATAGATTTCATCCTCATTATTTTGATCAGCACTATTTCAAGCTCATTATTGCAGATTAATGGGCCTTTCAGGCGTCGGAAGCTTCAAAGGCGTCAAGAATCGGTCTAAAAAGCATTATTTTCAATGAGACGCGTTGCTTTTTACATGCGTCAGAAGCGTCGCGTCAAAAGCCGAACAAAAGCGACGCTTCTGACGGGAGTGCGCATTGCCGCTTGTCAGCAGGCTGATGCGGTCAAAGTTCAACCCAATCTTTTTTTAAATTTTATTATTTTTTTAATTGAATAAAAGAAAAAAAAACATAAGTTCAACCCAATCCAACATTCAACGCTCTGAGCTGTGACGTAGCTTTGCACTGTTCAATAGGAATGACACGTCGGGCCAAAAGACGGAAGACTATTGTCAGAAACCACTGATCTGTAAAAAACAGAAACGTGTCACAGGACTGGTCATTTATAGCACAGTTTTCTGAAGAAAAATCCTTGCAAATGTTTTTTGTTGTTGTTTGTTACCTCAAAATTTCTGATTACTATTTTAAAAAAGTTTAGAACACTTGTAATTAAAATAGCTAAATCAATAAATGGTTCTTTAGAAACCTTTCATCTGTAAATTAAAACCACCTGTTATTTCAGATTAGATCATTTCTTGTTTAACATAAGGAACCTTGGACATTTATTTTTAGGCAAATAAAATAACATGGAAATTTGTACATTTTTTAAGTCTGGTAGATTATTACTTGATTGTTCAAGCTACCTCAAGGAGAAGTGCACTGTTTAAGTGATAATTAATAAAATAAGGTGATTAAAATGAAATTATTATATATTTAGCATTTGTTCATTGTTCATTCAGTTTTTTAAAGTATCGGATCGGGACTCGGTATCGGCAGATACTCAAAATCACATGACTCAGAATCGGATCGGGGCCAAAAAAACCTGATCAGGACATCCCTATTTGCTATCCTGAATTGAAATCCTGAAAGCACTAAGTTTGACATTGAACCTGGAACTGAACTTTGATTTTGAAATGAACTTTGATTTTGGAACTGATCTTTGATCTGCAAGTGCAACTCTCATGTCTCATGACAAGTCGTGATTCAGCAGCACAAAATATACATTAATCTGTTGGTTTGTGATATTGTTGGTTTGCCGCTTTGTTCATTAAACGCTTGTTTATAACTCCTGTGTCTGCCTTACTGCTCCTGCGTTTGGGTCTAACACTCAACCTGGTCCTCAACCAACACACTGCTGTTGCCTTCACTCACGTTCACAGCCACTGGGTTACAAGCCATCGCCTCCTCTGCCTGATCTGCTGTTGAGGACTTATTGTTCCACCACAGTCCCATTAGCCATCTCATGTTCAGAATTGCTGTTAGGCCTTTATGGCTACTGTAGCGACCGTTGGGGAGACAAGGCGCCCTCTGTATTTCACCCCAACAGGCACTCCCATTGCCCAGGTGTCACGATGCAGATGAGGGGTTAAATCATACTCTCACAAGCGCCACTAGCTTAGCTTGTGGCAAGCTAAAAGTGGACGCTCTTGTTTTGGCCGAACAACTATCCAGTTTCTATATATTCTGTGTTAGTACGTGCCCGCGGCCGACGTGCTTGATGAATTCCTGCGCAAAAAGTAGTTCCCAGATAACTGTATATATTCCTGTGAGATAATGAGTATATCTCTGGAAAATGTACCAATTCGATCACATTTCAAGTAGTAAGAAATATTTCTCATTTTCTGTATTTTAAATGGCAAACAGCAGAGATCAGAGAGTCAGAGCATTCTGTGGGCACAGAGCTGTGAAGGGGAGCAGTGTCTCTGCTCTGAGCTGAAGAAAAAAAAAAAAACCCCACCATGAAAGTCCTACAGTACATTAATCCAGATGTCTTTCTTTATACGTATCTAAAGATACATTCAGAAATTTAGTTTATTTTACAGTTGAAAGGGCTTCATGTTTCCAAAAAGAGTTTGAAAAACAGCAAATGTGTGAGAGATCAGAGAGGGAGAGACAGAGAGAGAGGAGGAGGGGCACAGCGTCTGCGAAAGAGCAAAGTGGAAAAACTGACAGTTTTTCATTTAAAACACCAGGTTTGACAGATCAGTCCAGGTTCAGTTTTTGTTCAAACAAAGCAATTAGGTGGTATATTGTTTTTAGAAAAAGTAATGCAATCCCACCCAAATTGTTGAAAAAACAAAACATAAAACTGTCAGGATGACAGAAAAACTGCTTCACTGGATTAAAAACTACTGTGTCAGTTTGAAGAAGATAGTAAATGCTAAGTCCATTAAATATTAATGTGTTTTGTAACATTTTCAATGTTATTTATTAACTTAAGACTTTGACAGAAACATGCAAAAAACAACTTTGATCTTACAAATATTACAACATAAATATAATTTTTTGTTTATTATTCTTGTGTTCAATGTGTCTAAATCCACCCAAAATTAGTTAAAATAATGCTTGCCAAGAATGTTTTTGTGGTATAAAACCATATAGCTTCAGGGGACCACGGATTCAGGGGCCCCTAACCCTGAAACTATAGCTATGAGCTGCGATCACATAATTTATCCGGCACTAAAATGGTCTTAGCTAGAACCCTGGTCTAGTGGTTAAGTGTTGGGATTCAGACCAGAGGATCCTTGCTTAAAACTCCGCCAGACCAGAAAATCACTAAGGGCCCTTGAGCAAGGCCCTTAATCCCCTAGATGCTCCTGGTGTGTAGTGTGCTCCTCGCATACCAGTACCCTGACATTGGTGTGTCTGTGTGAATGGGAGGCATAATTGTAAAGTGCTTTGAGCTTCTGATGCAGTTGGAAAGTATTACATAAATGCAGTCCATTTACTGTCAGATTTATTCATCTCAAGGGGAATGTGTCGCTTCATGCCCCTGGTTACATTTTCTTATAAAAGGTAAACACTTCTGTTTTAAAGAACACCTACGAACACAGTTTGTTGTAGCTTAATGAATGCTTTCTCTTGAAGTGCCCTGAGGCATCAGCTGAGGACTGAAAGCCCACACTGCACTGTAGCTGCTGTTGGTGCACTGACCTCATTAAGGAGCTGTGTCACCTCTGATCAGCATCACTTGCCTTTTTCTTTAGTGTCAAAGTGTAAAATCAGTTCAACTAAATACATGGAGACATCCTGTATGACCTTATTTGTTAGTGTGAGTTTACATCACCAGTTCTTTCCACTTGACAAAGATGGCACACTCAGGGGGGAGACACAGGCCTTCCTTAAGTGGATACACAACAACCTCAGAATACGAATCCCATCTCTCTAACTACACACACAGCCATCAAACATCACAGCAAGGAGCTAAAGCCGAGTATAGTCACTCAGAATGTTGCCGTGTCCCAATTCAGGGTCTGCACCCTTCTTAGGGCTGTGTCCTATAAACCTCTTCAGACACAGTATAGGCTGGAACATACCGCTCTGAAATGAGACTGTAGACCATGGTGTAGACCATGGTGTAGACCAGACACCACCAACTCTGGTGGTGTCTGGAAATCATCGGGAGGAGATCGAGTTTTTTGTGACTCCTTCTACCTCCCGCGTGATTTTGGGTTTCCCGTGGATGTTGAAACACAATCCCCGGATTGATTGGCCGTCTGGGGTGGTGGTTCAGTGGAGCGAAACCTGCCATCGGGTGTGTTTAGGATCCTCGGTTCCTCCCGGTTTACATGCTAAGGAGGAGGTCAAAGTCCCTCCCAATCTGACGGCGGTGCCGGTTGAGTACCACGATCTTGCTGACGTCTTCAGCAAGGATCTGGCACTCACCCTTCCCCCGCACCGTCCGTACGATTGTGCCATTGATTTGGTTCCAGGCGTTGAGTTCCCGTCCAGCAGGCTGTACAACTTCTCACGACCTGAGCGCGAATCAATGGAGACCTACATCCGGGACTCATTAGCTGCCGGGCTGATCCGGAACTCCACCTCCCCGATGGGTGCAGGTTTCTTTTTTGTGGGCAAGAAAGATGGTGGACTCCGTCCATGCATTGATTACAGGGGGCTGAACGAGATTACGGTTCGCAACCGATACCCGTTGCCGTTGATAGATTCCGTGTTCACCCCCCTGCATGGAGCCAATATCTTTACTAAGCTGGATCTTAGGAATGCGTATCACCTGGTTCGGATCCGGAAGGGAGACGAGTGGAAGATGACATTTAACACCCCGTTAGGTCACTTTGAGTACCTGGTCATGCCGTTCGGCCTCACTAACGCCCCTGCGACGTTCCAAGCTTTGGTTAATGACGTCTTGCGGGACTTCCTGCACCGATTCGTCTTCGTACACCTGGATGATATACTCATCTTTTCTCCGGATCCTGAGACTCATGTCCAGCATGTACGTCAGGTCCTGCAGCGGTTGTTGGAGAACCGGTTGTTTGTGAAGGGCGAGAAGTGCGAGTTTCACCGCACTACTTTGTCCTTCCTGGGGTTTATCATCTCCTCTAACTCCGTCGCCCCTGATCCGGCCAAGGTTGCGGTGGTGAGAGATTGGCCCCAACCAACAAGCTGTAGGAAGCTGCAACAGTTCCTCGGCTTCGCTAATTTCTATAGGAGGTTCATTAAGGGCTACAGTCAGGTAGTTAGCCCCCTGACAGCCCTGACCTCTCCAAAAGTCCCCTTCACCTGGTCCGATCGGTGCAAAGCCGCGTTCAAGGAGTTGAAACGTCGGTTCTCTACTGCGCCAATTTTGGTGCAACTCGACCCTAGCCACCAGTTTGTGGTTAAAGTGGACGCCTCTGACTCAGGGATAGGAGCCGTGCTATCCCAGAGCGGAGAGACCGATAAGGTTCTTCACCCGTGTGCCTAGTTTTCTCGCAGGTTGACCCCAACTGAACGGAACTATGACGTTGGCAACCGAGAACTCCTTGCGGTGAAAGAGGCGCTTGAGGAGTGGAGACACCTGTTGGAGGGAGCGTCTGTGCCGTTCACGGTTTTCACTGACCATCGGAACCTGGAGTATATCAGGACCTCCAGGCGGCTGAACCCCAGGCAAGCCCGCTGGTCACTGTTCTGCGGGCGTTTTGACTTCCGTATCACCTATCGCCCCGGGACCAAGAACCAGAGATCGGATGCCTTGTCCCGGGTACACGAAGAGGAGGTCAAAACTGCGCTGTCGGATCCACCGGAGCCCATCCTTCCTGAGTCCACTATCGTGGCCACCCTCACCTGGGACGTGGAGAAGACCGTCCGGGAGGCCCTGGCACGAAGCCCGGACCCGGGAACTGGACCAAAGAACAGACTATACGTCCCACCAGAGGCCAGGGCTGTGGTCCTAGGCTTCTGTCACAGTTCCAAGCTCTCCTGTCATCCGGGGGTGCGAAGGACCGTGGCAGTTGTCCGGCAGCGCTTCTGGTGGGCGTCTATGGAGGCCGACGTCCGGGAGTACATCCAGGCCTGCACCACCAGTGCCAGGGGCAAGGCTGACCACAGGAAGTCCCAAGGACTGCTCCAACCACTTCCTGTGCCTCATCGCCCCTGGTCCCACATCGGCCTGGATTTTGTCATGGGCCTCCCACCGTCCCAGGGCAACACCACCATCCTCATGATGGTGGACTGATTCTCCAAGGCGGCCCACTTCATGGCCCTCCCGAAGCTCCCTACGGCCCAGGAGACAGCGGACCTCCTGGTCCACCACGTCGTCCGTCTGCATGGGATACCTACTGACGTTGTCTCAGATCGTGGTCCCCAGTTTTCCTCTCAAGTCTGGAGGAGTTTCTGCAGGGAACTGGGGGCCACCGTGAGCCTCTCGTCCGGGTACCACCCACAGACGAACGGACAGGCAGAACGGGCCAACCAGGAGTTGGAACAGACCCTCCGCTGTGTGACATCCGCGCACCCGATGGCCTGGAGCAACCACCTGGCCTAGATCGAGTATGCACACAACAGCCAGGTGTCTTCTGCCACCGGCCTCTCCCCGTTTGAGGTGTGTTTGGGGTACCAGCCCCCATTATTTCCCGTGGTTGAGGGAGAGGTCGGTGTGCCATCGGGTGTGGCGCACCGCCCGTTCTGCCTTGTTGAAGGCCCGGACGAGGGCCAAGACCCATATAGACCACCGGCGGTCCCCGGCCCCTGCATACCAGCCCGGGCAGGAGGTGTGGCTATCGACGAAGGACATCCCGCTTCAGGTGGAATCACCGAAACTGATGGACAGGTTCATCGGACCCTTCAAAATCCTCAAGGTCCTCAGCCATGCCGCAGTGAAGCTCCAACTCCCAGCTTCGCTGCAGATCCACCCGGTATTCCACATTTCCAGGATCAAACCACACCACACCTCACCCCTCTGTGCTCCCGGTCCGGCGCCGCCTCCTGCCCGGATCATTGACGGGGAGCTGGCCTGGACAGTGCGCCGGCTCCTGGACGTCCATCGAATGGGCCGGGGGTTCCAATATCTGGTGGACTGGGAGGGGTATGGACCCGAAGAACGCTCCTGGGTGAAGAAGAGCTTCATCCTGGATCCGGCCCTCCTGGCCGATTTCTACCGTCGTCACCCCGATAAACCTGGTCAGGCGCCAGGAGGCGCCCGTTGAGGGGGGGGGGGTCCTGTTGTGTGGGCCGCCAGAAGAGGAGGTACTGCTGGCCCACCACCAGAGGGCGCCCTGCCTGCAGTGCGGGCTTCAGGCACGAGAGGGCGCTGCCGCCACGGACACAGCCGGGGGTGACAGCTGTCACTCATTATCTCTTGACAGCTGTCACCCATCCATGCTTCATCATCTCACTCCATAAAACCCGGACGTCATCTCCACCTCATTGCCGAGATATCGTCGAACCGTTCAGGTATCGTTCTCAGCCTTGATCTGTGTCATATTAACTGTGTTTAGTGAACTCGTTTTTGCAGCTGTTTTCCTGCGGAGTATTATCTGGGGATTGGCGTGACCGGCGACAGCTTCGCTTTACTTCCCCACCAGATAAGTACTGAGACAGGAGCTGCACGAGTGTGTGTTGAGGTGGAGGTGGACTCTCCATCGTTGTTGTTACTGAGTGTGCACACACCCATATCTTATTGTCTCTGCTCCCTGCCAGCAGTACCAGATCTGACATTCGGAGGCGGTGGCGACCTGGGGACTCGGGACTTGGCGGCTCCAGTATTCTCCGGGTTCGGTGGCGGAGGAAATCGTGTGGTTCCGGTTCATCTCAGGACGGACGTCTTCTATCCTCGAGCCTGCCCACATGTCACCCTTGTGTTTGACTGTCTGCAAAATTTCACATTCCTCTGTGTTGTGGTTGTGCTCATACAACAGTAAAGTGTTCATATTCGACTCTTTCATTGTCCGTTCATTTACGCCCCCTGTTGTGGGTCCGTGTCACTACACTTTCACAACACATGGACCAGTTTGCTTCATTCATATTGGCCTCTCTTCATTGGCTTCCTGTTAATTCTAGAATAGAATTTAAAATTCTTCTTCTTACTTATAAGGTTTTGAATAATCAGGTCCCATCTTATCTTAGGGACCTCATAGTACCATATCACCCCAATAGAGCGCTTCGCTCTCAGACTGCAGGCTTACTTGTAGTTCCTAGGGTTTGTAAGAGTAGAATGGGAGGCAGAGCCTTCAGCTTTCAGGCTCCTCTCCTGTGGAACCAGCTCCCAATTCAGATCAGGGAGACAGACACCCTCTCTACTTTTAAGATTAGGCTTAAAACTTTCCTTTTTGCTAAAGCTTATACTTAGGGCTGGATCAGGTGACCCTGAACCATCCCTTAGTTATGCTGCTATAGATGTAGACTGCTGGGGGGTTCCCATGATGCACTGTTTCTTTCTCTTTTTGCTCTGTATGCACCACTCTGCATTTAATCATTAGTGATCGATCTCTGCTCCCCTCCACAGCATGTCTTTTTCCTCGTTCTCTCCCTCAGCCCCAACCAGTCCCAACAGAAGACTGCCCCTCCCTGAGCCTGGTTTTGCTGGAGGTTTCTTCCTGTTAAAAGGGAGTTTTTCCTTCCCACTGTAGCCAAGTGCTTGCTCACAGGGGGTCGTTTTGACCGTTGGGGTTTTACATAATTATTGTATGGCCTTGCCTTACAATATAAAGGGCCTTGGGGCAACTGTTTGTTGTGATTTGGCGCTATATAAAAAAATTGATTGATTGATTCCCCACCCCTCCCTCCTTTCACCTGGCAAAAAGCAAGCAAGTTATGACCACAACACTAAGAAGCTGATACTCATAGGAGCTTCATAGTGGAGTGGAACAGAGAAGAATTCTCTTTCAAAAAACAAGGTAGCAGCGGAAGGGAATTACTTTTTACACTATTCACAGTTTCTCTAGTCACAGAAGCCTATAACTTCTTCAGTCTGGGTGTCTTTCCTCACTTGTCTCCTTCTTGCACGGCCCCTTATATCTCTATTCAACAGAACACTGTTCCTTCCCGTTTCATCCCAAATAGCAAATCACGGCCAGGTGCAGGGCTTGAGGACAGGCAAGCCAGGCAGTTGCTTGGAGCCCTGGCCACCAGGGGGCCCCCCTAAGGCTGCCAAAATGTACTCCACACCAACGACAACAATGGGTAGGGGTGGTGGCCAAGTGGTTAATGCACTTGGTTTCAGTTTGGAAGGTTCTGGGTTCAAATCCCACCCCTGCCACATTTCTCCATGTAATGTGGAGTTGCGTCAGGAAGGGCATCCGGCGTAAAACCTGTGCCAAATCAACATGCAGATCCACCTTGGATTTGCTGTGGCGACCCCGAGTACAAACAAGGGAGCAGCCGAAGGGACTTACTTACTTACCAACGACAACAATGGGTGTCAAGTCCTCCTCTTGTTCAACCCCAACTGAGGCAAAAACAAATCAAATTTCCAACTCAACCAACTTAATTTTTTTTCTTCAAACTATTGTTCTGCAATTGGTTGGCTTTGTCAGAACACAAAATTAGATTGTCAACCTTTAAAGACAGAGAAAATAAAGTTACCCTTTCTAATGAAACATTTTTAAGTGAACAATTCAACATCATGATTACATGAATTACATTAAATTAATTCACCACTTAAGCCTTTTTACGGAACCCGGGAGAGGTCACTTAAAGTGATATTTTTTCTGGCCATGATCATTTGCGCGCACCTTTTCCTTTAATTGAGCCCATGAATTAATAAAACGTGCTCTCAAATTAATAAAACGTGCACGTTTTCCTGGCTGTGATAATTTGTGTGCACGTTTTAATGGCCGTGATAATTCGTGCACACGTTTTCCTTTAATTGAGCCCTCAAATTAAAAAAATGTGTGCACGTTTTCCTTTAATTGAGCCCTCGAAATTAATAAAAGGAGCGTACGTTTTCCTTTCTTCAAAATGAACTCCATAATATGAGGTAATGATGACGGGGAGACGCTTCGCCCTCAGCATCCTTTTTAATGTGCTTAAACTCCAGTTGATGCCATGCTGGGCAGCTGGAGCTCTCTGTATGTCCTTGTGCGCCCAAACCATGATGATACACTCTGACCAGATCCATTTCTAATGGGGAAATGTATTACACTGTCTCCTAGTTTGCTGACTAATAGCCAAAATTTACATGTCACGACAATACTGAGTGCATGTTTTACAAACTGTGGCCACGTTTAAGTAGATCGTGTCCTTGTTTCACTGAAACGATGCTTAAAACGTGTGCACAATATAATAAAACTTGCGTGCAATATAATAAAACATGCACACAATATAACAAAATGAGCGCACAATATAATAAAACGTGTGCACAATATAACAAAACGTGTGCACAGTATAACAAAACGTGCTCACATTCTCTCCACATGCAAAACATTTTGCAATGACACTTCCAGGGCTCCGTACCTTTTAAATGGAAATAAATAAAATCTTAAGGAAATAAAAGGCAATCTACAAGTTTGTAGATCAGGTATTAAACATGAAATTCAACATATTAAACAGGGTACTAGACTGGCCTGCCTGCAGTCCAGACCTGTCTCCCATTGAAAATGTGTGGCACATTATGAAGCGCAAAATACGACAACGGAGACTCCAGACTGTTGAACAACTGAAGTCGTACATCAAGCAAGAATGAGAAAGAATTCCACCTACAAAGCTTCAACAGTTAGTGTCCTCAGTTCCCAAACGCTTACTGAGTGTTGTTAGAAGGAAAGGTGATGTAACACAGTGGTAAACATACCACTGTCCCAGCTTTTTTGAAAGGTGTTGCAGGCATCCATTACAAAATGAGCAAATATTTGCTCAAAAACAATAAAGTTTATCAGTTTGAACATTAAATATGTTGTCTTTCAAATCAAATCAAATCAATTTTATTTATATAGCGCCAAATCACAACAACAGTTGCCCCAAGGCACTCTATATTGCAAGGCAAAAGCCATACAATAATTACAGAAAAACCCCAACGGTCAAAACGACCCCCTGTGAGCAAGCACTTGGCGACAGTGGGAAGGAAAAACTCCCTTTTAACAGGAAGAAACCTCCAGCAGAACCAGGCTCAGGGAGGGGCAGTCTTCTGCTGGGACTGGTTGGGGCTGAGGGGAGAGAATCAGGAAAAAGACATGCTGTGGAAGACAGCAGAGATCAATCACTAATGATTAAATGCAGAGTGGTGCATACAGAGCAAAAAGAGAAAGAAACACTCAGTGCATCATGGGAACCCCCCAGCAGTCTAAGTCTATAGCAGCATAACTAAGGGATGGTTCAGGGTCACCTGATCCAGCCCTAACTATAAGCTTTAGCAAAAAGGAAAGTTTTAAGCCTAATCTTAAAAGTAGAGATGGTGTCTGTCTCCCTGATCTGAATTGGGAGCTGGTTCCACAGGAGAGGAGCCTGAAAGCTGAAGGCTCTGCCTCCCATTCTACTCTTAAAAACCCTAGGAACTACAAGTAAGCCTGCAGTCTGAGAGCGAAGCGCTCTATTGGGGTGATATGGTTCTAAGAGGTCCCTAAGATAAGATGGGACCTGATTATTCAAAACCTTATAAGTAAGAAGAAGAATTTTAAATTCTATTCTAGAATTAACAGGAAGCCAGTGAAGAGAGGCCAATATGGGTGAAATATGCTCTCTCCTTCTAGTCCCCATCAGTACTCTAGCTGCAGCATTTTGAATTAACTGAAGGCTTTTCAGGGAACCTTTAGGACAACCTGATAATAATGAATTACAATAGTCCAGCCTAGAGGAAATAAATGCATGAATTAGTTTTTCAGCATCACTCTGAGACAAGACCTTTCTAATTTTAGAGATATTGCGCAAATGTAAAAAAGCAGTCCTACATATTTGCTTAATATGCGCATTGAAGGACATATCCTGATCAAAAATGACTCCAAGATTTCTCACAGTATTACTAGAGGTCAGGGTAATGCCATCCAGAGTAAGGATCTGGTTAGACGCCATGTTTCTAAGATGTGTGGGGCCAAGTACAATAACTTCAGTTTTATCTGAATTTAAAAGCAGGAAATTAGAGGTCATCCATGTCTTTATGTCTGTAAGACATTTCTGCAGTTTAACTAATTGGTGTGTGTCCTGTGGCTTCATGGATAGATAAAGCTGGGTATCATTTGCGTAACAATGAAAATTTAAGCAATGCTTTCTAATAATACTGCCTAAGGGAAGCATGTATAAAGTGAATAAAATTGGTCCTAGCACAGAACCTTGTGGAACTCCATAATTAACCTTAGTCTGTGAAGAAGATTCCCCATTTACATGAACAAATTGTAATCTATTAGATAAATATGATTCAAACCACCGCAGCGCAGTGCCTTTAATACCTAAGGCATGCTCTAATCTCTGTAATAAAATTTTATGGTCAACAGTATCAAAAGCTGCACTGAGGTCTAACAGGACAAGCACAGAGATGAGTCCACTGTCTGAGGCCATAAGAAGATCATTTGTAACCTTCACTAATGCTGTTTCTATACTATGATGATTTCTGAAACCTGACTGAAACTCTTCAAATAGACCATTCCTCTGCAGATGATCAGTTAGCTGTTTTACAACTACCCTTTCAAGAATTTTGGAGAGAAAAGGAAGGTTGGAGATTGGCCTATAAATAGCTAAGATAGCTGGGTCAAGTGATGGCTTTTTAAGTAATGGTTTAATTACTGCAACCTTAAAAGCCTGTGGTACATAGCCAAATAATAAAGATAGATAGGTTCTTTGTGGTGTATTCAATTGAATATAGGTTGAAGAGGATTTGCAAATCATTGTATTCTGTTTTTATTTACATTTTACACAATGTCCCAACTTCTTTGGAACTGGGGTTGTATGTGTGGTGCAAATTTGGTGAGAATCTGTGAAGTAGTATCCAGAATCTGGATCTGGACTTAAATCACCTCCAACATTGACTGGAGTCTTCCTTGGCCTAATATGTATCTGGGGTGAAAATGTAATCAAAATCCGTACAGTAGTTTTGACGTAAGCTTGCTAAAAGACAGACAGGCAAATAAATAAATGCCAATGATTTTATTACTTCCCCGGTGGATGTAATAATAGCCTAATAACAATAAATTGCACCTTGTATGAAAACTTTCCGCATAATGATGAACATGTGAGAACATTTATTTCACGACGGGCGGCAGCCCAACACCTGGAGTGGCTGGACCTGCAATACAGACTCCCAAACTAGGCATAGGTGTGAAGGAAATCATGGTCTTTATTCCAGCATCAGGTTTGGTACACATGTAATCAGGTACAAGCAGGGTCAGACTGAGACGCAGTCATAAATGAGCAGGGTTCTGAGGCACGAGCAAACACAGACATCCAGGATGAGGCAAGAGGCATGGTTGAAGAATACAGAGCAAGGTTCAGAACATGTTAAGACAAAAATCAGGACTGTGAGTGAGCACTGGAGAGTGTACGAAGACAACAATATGGTGGGGAAGTGAAGGACTGTGGGGTTTAAATGCATGTGGACTAATTAGGATGTGAGATGAGGAACAGGTGGCATTAATGAGGTGCACGTGAGGAAAGATATAGAAAAGGGGGTGTGGCTAGTGAACAAAGATAATGCACGGGCAAGATTGTGAGGAGGGGAGTGCACAAACTGGAGTGAAGTAATACACAAAAGATACGTGAGCAGGTGCAAAGTGCATGAGTGAAATGGAAACACAAAACAGCCGGAATCAAAGTGAGGGAAAAAACATAATGTCAGGTGCAGGGCGTGGAGTGAAAAATAAATAACTGGGTGTGAGAGCAAAGTAAGAACAAAACTGAAAAGCAAACCCGAGGATAACAAACACAGAAGACAAACTACAAAAAAACTGATCCGAGAATAATAGGAAATAAAACACTAAGACAAAACTAAACTGGAACAGACTGAGAAATTAACTATAAATAAAACAGAGACTAAGTGATAACAAAACCTGATATTAAAGTACTAAAGATAACAGAAATGAGATAAGCAGATGACTAAATGATAAACAATGAAAACACAGACTAGCTGAACAAAACAAGAATGGAACTGAAACATGGCTGAAGTAAAAAGTAAGCCTGGAACCGGGCCAGGCATGACAATTTAAACATAAACATGTTTAATTATCATGTGAAATCATTTTGAACTGACTGAATAAATGTTATAAAAATAGTTCTTTCTTATCTCTCCTCAGGATCATTACTAACATTTTAAAAAGCAGCCAAGCTGCGGAAGTATAACATGCTGATAATGAAAACTGTAAGTTCAGTATTCCACTTGAATTGATAATATACATATACTCTGCCCTCTACATATGACAGTAAGATAAAGTCGTAGTAGAAGGTGCTGTGTACATACATAATCATATGCCACTTAGCTGAAAGAAACCCATACAGAGGCTCTATATGACCCACATATTGGTAGTTTTCTATCACAGGTGGAATTGATGGCACAAATTGAGGAGGATTCAAACAAAGGTGCACTACCTCAGCAATGAAATTCAAAATGAAATCATATCATTGGTGGGAGACTAAGTGAGGAGATAGTCAGACAGGTGAAAAAAAGCAAAGTACTTTTCTGTCATAATGGATTATACTCCCAACATTACCCACACCGAACAACTTTGTATTGTCTCGAGAGGTGAATTGTGAGCCATCAGTTGGTGCATCTATCTCTGAACATTTCATTGGATTTGTTGATGTTCGAGACACCACTGGAAGAGGTCTATGTGAGACACTTTTGGAGAAGTTTGGATAAGCTCAACTTGAACATCGGAGACTGCCGTGGACAATCTTACGTTAATGGGAACAACATGATGGAACAAACAAGGGGTTCAAGCAAGATTATTGCAACTGAATGAGAAGGCACTGTGTGTCCCATGCAGCAGTCACACTCTTAATTTGGTTGTAGCAGATGCTGCCAAATTTTCAGTAGTGTCCATCTCCTTCTTTGATTGTACAATCTTTTTAACTCCTCTATGTAACGCTGGACAGTTTTACAGGAACATAAGCACGTATCAGTGACCAGATGGGAAGCACGGATTGACAGTGTGGAAGTTGTCCGTTACCACCTGCCAGAGCTCATTCAAACATTGTCTGGCCACCAAACCCTCTCAGTGCAGAAGAAGGACTCTGAGACAATGTCCACAGCAACCAGCATAAAGGCTGAACTCATGATATGGAGATTTGTACTGTGCATTGTAATCTGGTAGAATATTTTGTTTCAGATCAAGTGAGTCAGCAAGATCCTGCAGAGCCCCAGTGTTTCTGTTGAAACACTTAGAACAGAAACAAGCACAATGAGAGTCTATCTGGAGAACCTAAGAGAAAATGGACTTGCTGCAGCTCAAACTGATGCTAGAGAGATAGCAGAAAGCCTCGAGATCGATAGGACGGTTCCTGAAAAAAGACAGCAAAAAAGAACCTAGCAGTTCCTGTATGAGGGAGGGTCAAGCTCATCTTTGTCGTTGCCATTTCTGAACCCGAAATGGTGGCAGATATTAGCTTTAAGGGTTTCTGTCATTTTCCTGCTAGTGTCGAAATAGAATGGCTTTACCGTATCAGGTTTGTTATCCATTCAGTATGTATGAGTGGAAGTGGCCGCAGAGCGGCAGAAGGCTTCTTGGGCTTAAGACTGAACAATCAACAGGCTCAATGAAAGTTTGTGATGAACCTTTCCCAAGTTCAGAAGTGTTTATCTACTGTAACTTACAGTCAGGTAGGTGGTGGAAGACAGACAGAGATGCCACGGAGGGCGCCATCTCAGAAGTATGAATGTTACAGTGTTAATCAAAATAAAGGTTTTGAAAATGAATCCCCAAAAATTTCATAATAAAGGTTGCACATCATTGTGCCATGCGCAAGCCATATCTGAAAGCCAGTGGTGGGCACAGCTAACTAAAAAGTTAGCTTCAATAACCATTAATCAGATAACTGAAAAGTTATCTTTTATGATGATAAACCATTAAACTGCTAAAAATGTATCTTTATTACAGATAACCGATAACTATTAGTATTGATTTGGACGCGGCCACATCAGATTACACTGTCAGCTTCTGATAACCCAGTCTCACTTTAAGCACCGCAGGGGCTGCTGAGTAAATTCAAGGATCACAAACACAAAGAACACATGAAAAATGAAGAAACAAAAAAATAAAACCCCAAACACTGTCATCATCTTTCAAAAGCAGTAAAACACAGTATAAGAAGTCTCAGTTTATCTCGGTATTAGATACGCTGTCATTTACAAACTAAAAGCTGTTGCTTTTTTCACACGCTTTGAACCCTGTGGCTTAAACAACCGAAATACATCCATTAATGCATTGATTGGCAGAATAAAAGATAAGTAGCAAATATAAATTCTTACCTGTTAGTTTAATTGGGATTCATCTGAATAAATAATCCACATAAGGTGTCCTTTTTTAAAATCCAAAACAGTGTCGACACGTGAAGAAAAGTCCCTCCCTCTGTACACAGCTGCACCATGAAAGCTCCTCTGGTTTTAAAACTTATCTGAAAAGCTAATCCGACAGCAAAAACATTGGCTTCGATAATTATCTGCTACTGTATTAAATGAACTGTGCCCACCACTGCTGAAAGCTGAGGCTGATCTGACAAACAGTATGCGAGCCACATACACACACACACATAGACAATCTTGCTTAATAGATAGATATATGGAAGATCCTAATGTGAGCTCCCTGGCTTCTGTTGTTCACTAGTTAGGATAATTTCATATTCAACAGTGGAAAATGTATTTCATAGCAATATGGACAAAGGCATCTGGATATTTTGGAAAACCTTTCCCGATTCCCTTCGGGATAAGGTGAACAGATAATGGACATTTTTTATGATGATTGTAAGATCTTCCATAATGTTATACTAAAACTGTACACAATGAAAATGTGAAAACTATTTTTAGCTTTTTCTGAATAAGAAACTAAAAAATTTTTTTGTATGAATATACTTTTGGAAAAGACATGAAAATTGACATATATCAGTCGGGTGAATTATGAATTCTTTTACAACCCCATATCCAGTGAAGTTGGGACATTGTGAAAAATGTAAATAAAAACAAAATACAATGATTTGCACATTCTTTTCAACCTATATTCAATTGAATACACGACAAAGACAAGATATTTAATGAACTGATAAACTTTATTGTTTTATGCAAATATTTGCTCATTTTGAAATGATGCCTGCAACACATTTCAAAAAAGCTGGGACAGTGGAATATTTACCACTGTGTTACATCACCTTTCCTTCTAAAAACACTCAATAAGTGTTTGGGAACTGAGGACGCTAATTGTTGAAGCTTTGTAGGTGGAATTCTTTTCCATTCTTGCATGATGTATGACTTCAGTTGTTCAACAGTCCGGGGTCTCCGTTGTCGTATTTTGCGCTTCATAATGTGCCACACATTTTCAATGGGCAACAAGTCTGGACTGCAGGCCAGACCTACCTCATCAGACCACAGCACACTTTTCCACTTTGCGTCTGTCCATTTCAAATGAGCTCGGGCCCAGAGAAGGCGGCAGCGTTTCTGGATGTTGTTGATGTATGGCTTTCGCTTTGCATGGTAGAGTTTTAACTTGCATTTGTAGATGTAGTGATGAACTGTGTTAACTGACAATGGTTTTCTGAAGTGTTCCTGAGCCCATGCGGTAAGATCCTTTACACAATGATGTCGGTTTGTAATGCAGTGTTGCCTGAGGGATTGAAGCTCACGGGCATTCAATGTTGGTTTTCAGCCTTGCCGCTTACGTGTAGAAAGTTCTCCAGATTCTCTGAATCTTCTAATTATATTATGGACTGTAGATGATGGAATCCCTAAATTCCTTGCAACTGAATGTTGAGAAACATTTTTCTTAAAGTGTTGGACTATTTTTTTCATGCAGTTGTTCACAAAGTGGTGATCCTTACCCCATTGGGTAACCCAACCCCATTGGTTGGGAATGGCTGAGACTCTTGGGGATGCTTGTTTTATACCGAATCATGACACTCACGTGTTTTTAATTAGGTGTTCTTTGAGCGTTCATCAATTTTCGCAGTCTTTTGTTACCCCCTCCCAACTTTTTTTTTTTTTACCTCCGCCAAGGTGGTTATGTTTTCGGTCGCATCCATTTGTTTGTTGGTTGGTTGGTTTGTTAGCATGATTACTCAAAAAATCCTCAATGGATTTCAATTAAATTTTTTACCAGGGGTGTATCTTGGCCTAACTTAGAAGTCATTAAATTTTGGTAAAGATCCGGAACCTGATCCGGATCCAGTAATTTTTTTAAGGATTTTTTATCATTGCAGGATAGGGCCAATTTCAACCTTTTTGCATCTAACTTCATGAAGATGGGTCACAAAGGCTGAACAAAAATTAAGTTATGATACAACAATAATTTAGCATTTGTTTCTCCTCATTGAATAAACCTGTTATTACAAAATAAAAAAAACATGTAGTTCATGCAGTTTCTCTTTATGAATACATTTGCTGAAGATCTTAGGGTTTAACCCTCTGGGGCTGACGCCGTTGTATATGACAGCTGAGACCAAGCTTTACTAAATTATAAATAACTTTTTAATGATATGAGATAGAAACTTACTTTTTTTGCTGAAAAGTTAACTCCACGGACATTTGAGCCACCGTCCATCATCTTTGTACTGCTCATAGAAGCTGTGTAATGTCGTGAGCAATGTGAGTGTCCAATCGGAATTGGTTTACCATCATATGGTTTTCCAAAATCCAATCGTAGGGCAGATTTGCCTCACGTCACATACCAAAGATTGTTTTTAGGAGTGATGTGTTACTAGTTTATGATAGTTTGCTGTGTGTATTGAATAAATGTGTGTGGAAAATTATTTTTCCACTTTACTTTTTTCCTTTCTTATTTCTGATTGTAAACCTTTATTATACTTATAAAACACAACTATAGCATATACAGTGAGGAAAATAAGTATTTGAACACCCGATGGTTTTGCAAGTTCTCCCACTTAGAAATCATGGAGGGGTCTGAAATTTTCATCTTAGGTGCATGTCCACTGTGAGAGACATAATCTAAAAAATAATAAAAAAAAAAATCCAGAAATCACAATGTATGATTTTTTAATAATTTATTTGTATGTTACTCTGCAAATAAGTATTTGAACACCTGTGAAAATCAATGTTAATATTTGGTACAGTAGCCTTTGTTTGCAATTACAGAGGTCAAATATTTCCTGTAGTTTTTCACTAGGTTTGCACACACTGCAGCAGGGATTTTGGTCCACTCATCCATACAGATCTTCTCTAGATCTTTCAGGTTTGGAGTTTCAGTTCCCTCCAAAGATTTTCTATTGAGTTCAGGTCTGGAGACTGGCCAGGCCACTCCAGGACCTTGAAATGCTTCTGACGGAGCCCCTCCTTAGTTGCCCTGGCTGTGTGTTTGGGGTCATTGTCATGCCAGAAGACCCAGCCATGACCCATCTTCAATGCTGAGGGAAAGGGGTTGTTTGCCAAAATCTCACAATACATGACCCCATCCATCCTCCCTTCAATACGGTGTGGTCATCCTGTCCCCTTTGCAGAAGAGCACCCCCAGAGTATGACGTTTCCACCCCCATGCTTCACAGTTGGGATGGTTTTCTTGGGGTTGTTATCACCCTCTAAACATGATAAGTAGAGTTGATTCCAAAAAGCTCTATTCTGGTCTCATCTGACCGCATGACCTTCTCCCATGCCTCCTCTGGATCATCCAGATGGTCACTGGTGAACTTCAAATGGGCCTGGACATGTGCTGTCTTGAGCAGGGGGACCTTGCTGCCCTGCAGGATTTTAAACCATGACAGCATCATGTGTTACTAATGTAATCTTTGTGACTGTGTTCCCAGATCTCTTCAGGTCATTGACCAGGTCCTCCTGTGTAGTTCTGAGCTTTCTCATAATCATCCTTACCCCACAAAGTGAGATCTTGCATAGGATCCCAGACCGAGGGAGA
Source organism: Thalassophryne amazonica (assembly GCF_902500255.1). Taxonomy (NCBI): domain Eukaryota; kingdom Metazoa; phylum Chordata; class Actinopteri; order Batrachoidiformes; family Batrachoididae; genus Thalassophryne; species Thalassophryne amazonica. Next base: position 103,345,854 of record NC_047103.1, read on the forward strand.
TTGACAGTCATCTTGTGTTTCTTCCACTTTCTAATAAATAATCATAACAGTTCTTGTCTTCTACCAAGCTGCTTGCCTGTTGTCCTGTAGTCCATCCCAGCCTTGTGCAGGTCTACAGTTTTGTCCCTAGTGTCCTTAGACAGCTCTTTGGTCTTGGCTATGGTGGACAGGTTGGAGTGTGATTGATTGAGTGTGTGAACAGGTGTCTTTTATACAGGTAACAAGTTCAAACAAGTGCAATTAATACAGGTAAAGAGCACTGTATAAGACGGCTTCTTAAAGAAACATTAACAGGTCTGTGAGAGCCAGAATTCTTGCTGGTTGGTAGGTGTTCAAATACGTATTTGCAGCAGTAACATACAAATAAGTTATTAAAAAATCATACATTGTGATTTCCGGATTTTGTTTTTTTTTTTTAGATTATGTTTCTCACAGTGGACATGCACCTACGATGACAATTTTAGACCCCTCCATGATTTCTAAGTGGGAGAACTTGCAAAATCGGAGGGTGTTCAAATACTTACAGTGAGGAAAATAAGTATTTGAATACCCCACGATTGCCAAAGGATATTCCATGTGACGTCAGTGACCCTATGGCCTTGGCGGAGGTTTGCGCTCTCCAAGTGCTTCTAGTTTGAAATGTGTTGCAGGCATCCATTTCAAAATGAGCAGTATTTGCACAAAAACAACAACTTTATCAGTTTGAAACAAGAAGTTTATCAGTTTGAACATTAAATATCTTGTCTTTGTGGTGTATTCAATTGAATATAGGTTGAAGAAAATGTGCAAATCATTGTATTCTGTTTTTATTTACATTTTACACAACATCCAAACTTCATTGGAATTGGGGTTGTATTATGGCTAAATAGTGCATGTTGTTTTGTATTAAATATGGATGAATATGAGCAAATAACAATAGTCAATAAATGAAAAATTCTACTCCTGCTATGTCTGTGAAAGTTATTTTTCCATGCTAAGAAAAATTAACATGGTGTGATATGATTGATGACAATATCATTACAAATGCTGACTGTGATTATTAGTTGCATGTGGTGCAGAATCTCCACATTTACAGATGCATTATTTCAAACTGCATGCAGTGCTTCTGGGAAGTACTCACCGCACTTCATTTTTTCCACATTTTGTTATGTTACAGCCTTATTCCAAAATTTATGAAATACATTCTTCTCCAAAATTCTACACACAATTCCCCCTAATGACAATGTGAAAAAAGTTTTTGTTGAGAGTTTTGTAAATTGATAAAAACAAAACAAAGAAATCACGTGTACATATCAGGTCTGGTTGATAGGTTAGGCTGGATGCAAATGCAGAACTCTGACAACAAGCTCTGTAAGTAAAAGTAGTTTACTGAAGCAGTAAACTGGGTCCGGTACACAGTGAGGTAGTCCAACAAGAGCAACAAAACCAAAAACATCAGGCAAAAAGTGTGGCCGAGGATACAGGCAGGTAATCGTAACACACGTGAGGCAACCAGGTCGAGAATACAAAACAGAGCTGGAGAGAAGGCACTAGGTGCATCAATCTGGCGAGGGAGCAAGCCAAAATGAGGGTCTTACAGTAGTGTTCAGAATAATAGTAGTGCTATGTGACTAAAAAGATTAATCCAGGTTTTGAGTATATTTCTTATTGTTACATGGGAAACAAGGTACCATTAGATTCAGTAGATTCTCACAAATCCAACAAGACCAAGCATTCATGATATGCATTCTTGATAGGCTATGAAATTGGGCTATTAGTAAAAAAAAAGTAGAAAAGGGGGTGTTCACAATAATAGTAGTGTGGCATTCAGTCAGTGAGTTCGTCAATTTTGTGGAACAAACAGGTGTGAATCAGGTGTCCCCTATGTAAGGATAAAGCCAGCACCTGTTGAACATGCTTTTCTCTTTGAAAGCCTGAGGAAAATGGGACGTTCAAGACATTGTTCAGAAGAATTCAATTCAATTCAATTTTATTTATATAGCGCCAAATCACAACAAACAGTTGCCCCAAGGCGCTTTATATTGTAAGGCAAAGCCATACAATAATTACGGAAAAACCCCAACGGTCAAAACGACCCCCTGTGAGCAAGCACTTGGCGACAGTGGGAAGGAAAAACTCCCTTTTAACAGGAAGAAACCTCCAGCAGAACCAGGCTCAGGGAGGAGCAGTCTTCTGCTGGGACTGGTTGGGGCTGAGGGAGAGAACCAGGAAAAAGACATGCTGTGGAGGGGAGCAGAGATCGATCACTAATGATTAAATGCAGAGTGGTGCATACAGAGCAAAAAGAGAAAGAAACACTCAGTGCATCATGGGAACCCCCCAGCAGTCTAAGTCTATAGCAGCATAACTAAGGGATGGTTCAGGGTCACCTGATCCAGCCCTAACTATAAGCTTTAGCAAAAAGGAAAGTTTTAAGCCTGATCTTAAAAGTAGAGAGGGTGTCTGTCTCCCTGATCCGAATTGGGAGCTGGTTCCAGAGGAGAGGAGCCTGAAAGCTGAAGGCTCTGCCTCCCATTCTACTCTTACAAACCCTAGGAACTACAAGTAAGCCTGCAGTCTGAGAGCGAAGCGCTCTATTGGGATGATATGGTACTATGAGGTCCCTAAGATAAGATGAGACCTGATTATTCAAAACCTTATAAGTAAGAAGAAGAATTTTAAATTCTATTCTAGAATTAAGAAGAAGCCAATGAAGAGAGGCCAATATGGGTGAGATATGCTCTCTCCTTCTAGTCCCTGTCAGTACTCTAGCAGCAGCATTTTGAATTAACTGAAGGCTTTTCAGGGAACTTTTAGGACAACCTGATAATAATGAATTACAATAGTCCAGCCTAGAGGAAATAAATGCATGAATTAGTTTTTCAGCATCACTCTGAGACAAGACCTTTCTAATTTTAGAGATATTGCGCAAATGCAAAAAAGCAGTCCTACATATTTGTTTAATATGTGCATTGAATGACATATCCTGCTCAAAAATGACTCCAAGATTTCTCACAGTATTACTAGAGGTCAGGGTAATGCCATCCAGAGTAAGGATCTGGTTAGACACCATGTTTCTAAGATTTGTGGGGCCAAGTACAATAACTTCAGTTTTATCTGAGTTTAAAAGCGGGAAATTAGAGGTCATCCATGTCTTTATGTCTGTAAGACAATCCTGCAGTTTAGCTAATTGGTGTGTGTCCTCTGGCTTCATGGATAGATAAAGCTGGGTATCATCTGCGTAACAATGAAAATTTAAGCAATGCTGTCTAATAATACTGCCTAAGGGAAGCATGTATAAAGTGAATAAAATTGATCCTAGCACAGAACCTTGTGGAACTCCATAATTAACCTTAGTCTGTGAAGAACATTCCCCATTTACATGAACAAATTGTAATCTATTAGATAAATATGATTCAAACCACCGCAGCGCAGTGCCTTTAATACCTATGGCATGATCTAATCTCTGTAATAAAATTTTATGGTCAACAGTATCAAAAGCAGCACTGAGGTCTAACAGAACAAGCACAGAGATGAGTCCACTGTCTGAGGCCATAAGAAGATAATTTGTAACCTTCACTAATGCTGTTGCTGTACTATGATGAATTCTAAACCCTGACTGAAACTCTTCAAATAGACCATTCCTCTACAGATGATCAGTTAGCTGTTTTACAACTACCCTTTCAAAAATTTTTGAGAGAAAAGGAAGGTTGGAGATTGGCCTATAATTAGCTAAGATAGCTGGGTCAAGTGATGGCTTTTTAAGTAATGGTTTAATTACTGCCACCTTAAAAGCCTGTGGTACATAGCCAACTAATAAAGATAGATTGATCATATTTAAGATCGAAGCATTAATTAATGGTAGGGCTTCCTTGAGCAGCCTGGTAGGAATGGGGTCTAATAGACATGTTGATGGTTTGGAGGAAGTAACTAATGAAAATAACTCAGACAGAACAATCGGAGAGAAAGAGTCTAACCAAATACTGCCATCACTGAAAGCAGCCAAAGAGAACGATATATCTTTGGGATGGTTATGAGTAATTTTTTCTCTAATAGTTCAAATTTTATTAGCAAAGAAAGTCATGAAGTCATTACTAGTTAAAGTTAAAGGAATACTCTGCTCAATAGAGCTCTGACTCTTTGTCAGCCTGGCTACAGTGCTGAGAAGAAACCTGGGGTTGTTCTTATTTTCTTCTTCTTTAAGCTGCGAGTTTGTGAGTTATACCACGGAGTCAGGCACTTCTGATTTAAGGCTCTCTTTTTCAGAGGAGCTACAGCATCCAAAGTTGTCCTCAATGAGGATATAAAACTATTGATGAGATAATCTATCTCACTCACAGAGTTTAGGTAGTTACTCTGCCCTGTGTTGGTATATGGCATTGGAGAACATAAAGAAGGAATCATATCCTTAAACCTAGTTACAGCGCTTTCTGAAAGACTTCTACTGTAATGAAACTTATTCCCCACTGCTGGGTAGTCCATCAGAGTAAATGTAAATGTTATTAAGAAATGATCAGACAGAAGGGGGTTTTCAGGGAATACTGTTAAGTCTTCAATTTCCATACCATAAGTCAGAACAAGATCTAAGGTATGATTAAAGTGGTGGGTGGACTCATTTACATTTTGAGCAAAGCCAATTGAGTCTAACAATAGATTAAATGCAGTGTTGACGCTGTCATTCTCAGCATCTGTGTGGATGTTAAAATCGCCCACTATAATTATCTTATCTGATCTAAGCACTAAGTCAGACAAAAGGTCCGAAAATTCACAGAGAAACTCACAGTACCGACCAGGTGGACGATAGATAACAACAAATAAAACTGGTTTTTGGGACTTCCAATTTGGATGGACAAGACTAAGAGTCAAGCTTTCAAATGAATTAAAGCTCTGTCTGGGTTTTTGATTAATTAATAAGCTGGAGTGGAAGATTGCTGCTAATCCTCCGCCTTGGCCCGTGCTACGAGCGTTCTGGCAGTTAGTGTGACTCGGGGGTGTTGACTCATTTAAACTAACATATTCATCCTGCTGTAACCAGGTTTTTGTAAGGCAGAATAAATCAATATGTTGATCAGTTATTATATCATTTACTAACAGGGACTTAGAAGAGAGCGATCTAATGTTTAATAGACCACATTTAACTGTTTTAATCTGTGGTGCAGTTGAAGGTGCTATACTGTTTTTTCTTTTTGAATTTTTATGCTTAAATAGATTTTTGCTGGTTATTGGTGGTCTGGGAGCAGGCACCGTCTCTACGGAGATGGGGTAATGAGGGGATGGCAGGGGGAGAGAAGCTGCAGAGAGGTATGTAAGACTACAACTCTATTTCCTGGTCCCAACCCTGGATAGTCACGGTTTGGAGGATTTAAGAAAATTGGCCAGATTTCTAGAAATGAGAGCTGCTCCATCCAAAGTGGGATGGATGCCGTCTCTCCTAACAAGACCAGGTTTTCCCCAGAAGCTTTGCCAATTATCTATGAAGCCCACCTCATTTTTTGGACACCACTCAGACAGCCAGCGATTCAAGGAGAACATGCGGCTAAACATGTCACTCCCAGTCTGATTGGGGAGGGGCCCAGAGAAAACTACAGAGTCCGACATTGTTTTTGCAAAGTTACACACCGATTCAATATTAATTTTAGTGACCTCCGATTGGCGTAACCGGGTGTCATTACTGCCGACGTGAATTACAATGTTACCAAATTTACGCTTAGCCTTAGCCAGCAGTTTCAAATTTCCTTCAATGTCACCTGCTCTGGTCCCCAGAAGACAATTGACTATGGTTGCTGGTGTCGCTAACGTCACATTTGTCAAAACAGAGTCACCAATAACCAGAGTTTGATCCTCGGCGGGTGTGTCGCCGAGTGGGGAAAAACGGTTAGAAATGTGAACGGGTTGGCGGTGTACATGGGGCTTCTGTTTAGGACTGCTTTCCTAGCTGCTCGGGATCTGCTGGAGGGGAACTAACTAATATCGGCGATACTGGGCCTGTATTTACTTGGTAAAATTATTTTGGGGGACTTTTTCATATCCCCGTTTGAGTGAGTGGTGTCGCAATGAAAATCTACTGTCTTTCGCCTCCGGTACCATCGCGGGATATGGAGGCGAGACCCGCAAAGAATCCCAGTCATTAAAAATATATAAACCTCTCTCAGCATCCATGGAGCTCTGGGGCTCCAATTGCCGAGACGTGCGGTGCTGTGGATTTTGCCACAAGAAGTCTGTCCTTGCAGCAACAGGTGTACCGGCCGTAGCGGAGGCAGAGAGTGGGAGAGGAAGAACGGCGCCTGCTGTTGATGTCGTTGCTGATCTGAGCACACAGATCTGTATCTCACATTCATTGCAGCTTACTTTTGGATGTTGAAACCAGGACGTGTATAAGTAACATTACTAACAGATAAAATCAATTTCAATGCGGGTTCGGACTGAAGGCGGGAGCGCGTCGTCTTGTCCCTGACGTCATGGAAATGATACGGCTGTACAAACTGTTTTCACAGAGGGCTAAATTTTAGCTGCAAATTTGTCATTTTTAAACGAAGATTTCTCCGCTGAATTACAAATTTGGGCTTACAGATTTACTTTACTGCATTCACAAGGGTCTTATAAATACATATCAGCTATTTCTTTCTGAAATCTGACCACATTTATTTCAATGCAGGTCTACTTTAAGCCTATGAAATTGGGCTATTAGTAAAAAAAAGTAGAAAAGGGGGTGTTCACAATAATAGTAGTGTGGCATTCAATCAGTGAGTTCATCAATTTTGTGGAACAAACTGGTCTGAATCATGTGTCCCCTATTTAAGAATGAAGCCAGCACCTGTTGAACATGCTTTTCTCTTTGAAAGCCTGAGGAAAATGGGACGTTCAAGACATTGTTCAGAAGAACAGCGTAGTTTGATAAAAAAGTTGATTGGAGAGGGGAAAAATTATAGGCAGGTGCAAAAAATTATAGGCTGTTCATCTACAATGATCTCCAATGCTTTAAAATGGACAAAAAACAAACAAACAAACAAACAAAAAAACAACGTGTGGAAGAAAACGGAAAACAACCATCAAAATGGATAGAAGAATAACCAGAATGGCAAAGGCTCACCCATTGATCAGCTCCAGGATGATCAAAGACAGTCTGGAGTTACCTGTAAGTGCTGTGACAGTTAGAAGACGCCTGTGTGAAGCTAATTTATTTGCAAGAATCCCCCGCAAAGTCCCTCTATTAAATAAAAGACGTGCAGAAGAGGTTACAGTTTACCAAAGAACACATCAACAGGCCTAAAGAGAAATGGAGGAATATTTTGTGGACTGATGAGAGTAAAATTGTTCTTTTTGGGTCCAAGGGCCGCAGACAGTTTGTGAGATGACCCCCAAACTCTGAATTCAAGCCACAGTTCACAGTGAAGACAGTGAAGCATGGTGGTGCAAGCATCATGATATGGGCATGTTTCTCCTACTATGGTGTTGGGCCTATATATCACATACCAGGCATCATCGATCAGTTTTGATATGTCAAAATACTTGAAGAGGTCATGTTGCCTTATGCTGAAGAGGACAAGCTCTTGAAATGGGTGTTTCAACAAGACAATGACCCCAAGCACACTAGTAAATGAGCAAAATCTTGGTTCCAAACCAACAAAATTAATGCCTCACAGATGTGAAGAAATCATGAAAAACTGTGGTTATACAACTAAATACTAGTTTAGTGATTCACAGGATTGCTAAAAAAGCAGTTTGAACATAATAGTTTTGAGTTTGTAGCGTCAACAGCAGATGCTACTATTATTGTGAACACCCCCTTTTCTACTTTTTTTACTAATAGCCCAATTTCATAGCCTTAAGAGTGTGCATATCATGAATGCTTGGTCTTGTTGGATTTGTGAGAATCTACTGAATCTACTGGTACCTTGTTTCCCATGTAACAATAAGAAATATACTCAAAACCTGGATTAATCTTTTTAGTCACGTAGCACTACTATTATTCTGAACACTACTGTATATGTAAAAATATGTAAATATTAAAAGATTATTAACTGAGCGTGAGGTCTGTAAGGGAAACCTCACTAACCTCACTCGGTCTGTACTGACTGTCAAGACATCTATCTGATATTCCCGTACAGACCAAGCAAGCAAGGTCAATAATTTGTTTATTATGTGGCTATTCTATATATAAACATGCAAACATACGGGATCGCCTGAACATAAAAGCTGCTGATGGTTTTGGGCTCGTAGTCAGACCTGTTCACCTCCATGAAGAACTGGCTAACAGATGATCTGATCGTTAGCTGGTAAGCTTTCAATTTGTATGGTTTTTGCAGTGCTGTTTAGATATTTATGGAGTGGGTTCATGTCTGACTTGGTTTTTTTCTAATCATGTTTTTAGCTTTCTGGTTTATAACAGATGTGATATGTGTTTCGGCCCGATTGTCATGGTAACCGGTCTGATATGGAAATATATTGGGCCAGAAATCAGCCAATCAGCGCACGTAGCATCACAGCCATATAATAAATGTATACACACACCCACACACACATAGAGACTGGACAAACCCTGTGTGATGCTTTTCTGTAAAGACCCGGAACATTTTTTTCAATTTAATTTAATTTCTATAATGCCAAATCACAACAAACAGTTGCCCCAAGGCGCTTCATATTGCAAGGCAAAAGCCATACAATAATCACAGAAAAACCCCAACGGTCAAAACGACCCCCTATGAGCAAGCACTTGGCGACAGTGGGAAGGAAAAACTCCCTTTTAACAGGAAGAAACCTCCAGCAGAACCAGGCTCAGGGAAGGGCAGTCTTCTGCTGGGACTGGTTGGGGCTGAGGGAGAGAACCAGGAAAAAGACATCTGATGTAAAGTTCATATCTGGGTGTCACCATGTTGACAGTACTGATTTTGGTTACGTCATGATCAGAGGTGAATAGTAACACACTACATTTGCTTCATTACATGTACTTGAGTAGTTTTTAAACTGTACTTTCAAAGTAGGTGTTTAGGTGAGAACTTTTTACTCTTAATTACATTTGTCATGAAAAAAGTACTTCTATTTTGTTACTTTGGGATATACGCCTGTCGTTACTTTTATTTGGCCATGATTTCAATCAATCAATCAATGTCCTTTATTTAACCAGGTAAAAAACTCATTGAGATTTAAAACCTCTGTTTCAAGAGTGACCTGGCCAAGAGGGCAGCACAAAACAAATTACAGCAAACACACAAATACAAGGTCTGTTAGAAAAGTATCCGACCTTTTTATTTTTTGCAAAAACCTGATGGATTTGAATCACGTTTGCTTGCATGAGCCATCCTTGAACCTTTGTGCGCATGCGTGAATTTTTTCACGCCTGTCGATTGCATCATTTGCTGGCAAGCAGCATTTGTGTGAGGACGTGTGTAGTGCTCTCGGCAGATTTTCATTGCAAGGAAAATGGCGGTACGACTGGAGCAGCGCTCCTGCATCAAATTTTGCCAGAAACCAGCGACAGCCAGGTGGAAACCATTCGGAAGATTCAGATGGCTTTCGGTGACGATCCTATGGGCATCACACAGATTAAGGAGCGGTACAACCGGTTTAAAGACATCCGCACAACATGGAGAGCGAGCCACTCTCCGGTCGGCCATCAACATGCTGAAATGACCAGATCATTTCCAAAGTGAACGCTGTGGTGATGCAGGACCATCATGTGACTATCTGAGAAATTGCAGAAGAGGTGGACTTCAGCACTTTTTCGGCACATTCCACTGTGACAGAAGATTTGGCCATGAAAACAGTGGCAGTGAAATTAGTGCCAAAGCTGCTAACGGCGGAGCAAAAGCACCTTCATGTGGAAGTCTCACAGGACATGCTGGACTCCGAAAAATGATGCCCACCTCTTCCACAATTTCTTGGATAGTCACACAATTGAAAAGCCACCGAAAGCCGTCTGAATCTTCTGAATGGTTTCCATCTGGCTGTCGCCCAGTTTCTGGCAAAATTTGATGCAGCGCTGCTCCAGTCATTCCGCCATTTTCCTTACAATGAAAATCTGCCGAGAGCACAACACACGTCCTCACACAAAGGCTGCTTGCCAGCAAATGACACAATCGACAGGCATGAAAAAGTTCACGCATGCGCACGAAGGTTCAAGGTTGGCTCATGCAAGCACACATGATTCAAATCCATCAGGCTTTTCCAAAAATTAAAAAGGTCGGATACTTTTCTAATAGACCTCGTAAGTCTCAGCTTCAAATATTGCAGGAAAAACAAGAGTGAAATTTCATGATGACACACTGCAGTCACAAGATCCAATTGATCTTATTTCTCAGTCTTTTATAATTGACCCTCGAGACCTGCAACTGTATGATGTCCTGAGAGTGCAGGCCATATCGGCTGAAGTTGCGACACATGTATGAGCACAAATATCTGGGCAGAAGTCCAAGAATAGATTGAGAAATCAAAATCAGCCAGTGAGAGAGTCTACGAACAAACAAAGATTTGACAATGTGCACCAGCATATAAAGAACAGTGATGAACAAGATAACAAGAACCACTAATAAAACACAAAGCACAGTACAGTATCCAATTTCTTTAAAAACTGATCAGGAGCTTTAATAAAAAGCATGTCTCCATAGTCCAACAAGGGTAAAAAAGTTGTGGTGATCAAATATTTTCTGACTTGCAATGAAAACACAATTTAATTTAGTAATTTTTTTTGTACTCAGCCGAGCGCTCACAGTTATTTTCTGACTGAGAACCTGAACTTAGCAGTGGCTCAACCCCCTCCACACAGCTGATGACAAAACTACTGCATTGACTTAAGAGGAATATAATCATATTTCATTAAAATATCATGAAATAAAGATATGTCATTAAGAGAGAAACAGATCCATTATTTCATAGTGAAATTTATACAAATTGAAAAAGGAACAAACTTCCAAATGAGTGCAAGTCTCCACCAACACTAGTTTCCATTTCCACAAATTTTTACTTTGGAAAAAATTGTCAAGGTCAAATCCTGTTAGAAGTGACTTTTCATAAACATCAAAGGGGCTTTTCAATGTTAATATCAAATTTCCACTAAATCCGCAACACAAATCAGATGTGGATCAGACTTTGTCTATTCATTGAGAGTGCCAGCTTGCACCTCATTGTCACAAATGAGAGTAATTGAGGCACTTTTGTTTGAGATATCATGCAAAAAGTACACCAAATGATCTTTTCAATATTAAATTCAAATGTCCACAAAATCCACAATCAGGATCAAACTTTGTCAGGCGATAGTGAGTGCCAGTCTGCACCTCACTATCAAATATGAGAGTGATTAAGGCACGTTTGATTAAGATATAATGTAAAATATACATTAAAATATACATTAAATAGGGTTTTCAATGTTAAATTTAAATGACCATAAAATCTGTAATCTGGATCAGATCCAGACCAAACTTTGTCAGTCGATAAAGGATACCATCCTACTACATAACACTCCCAAATCTTCTTTGCCTTTTGGCTGTTCCCATTAGGGGTCGCCACAGCAGATCAATGGTTTCCATCTCACCCTGTCCTCTGTATCTTCCTCTGTCACACCAACCACCCGCAGGTCCTCCCTCAGCACATCCATAAACCTCCTCTTTTGCCTCCCTGTTCTCCTCCTGCCTGGTGGCTCCATCCTCAGCATCCTTTTCCCTATATACCCTGGGTCCCTCCTCTGCACATGTCCAAACCATCTCAATCTCACCTCTCTGACTTTGTCTCCAAACCGTCCCACCTGAGCTGTCCCTCTGATATGTTCATTCCTAATCTTGTCCATTCTCGTCACTCCCAAAGAGAATCTCAACATCTTCAGCTCTGCCTCCTGTCTTTTTGTTAGTGCCACCGTCTCTAAGCCGTACAACATAGCTGGTCTAACTACTGTCTTGTAAACTTTCCCCTTCACTCTCGCTGATATTCTTCGGTCACAAATCACTCCTGCCACCTTTCTCCACCCACTCCACCCTGCCTGCACTCTCTTCTTCACCTCTCTACCACACTCTCCATTACTTTGAACAGTTGATCCCAAATATTTAAACTCATCTACTTTCACCACTTCTACTCCTTGTAACTGCACTATTCCACTGGGCTCCCTCCCATTCACACACATCTACTCAGTCTTGCTTCTACTGACTTTCATTCCCCTTCTCTCCAAAGCATATCTCCACCTCTCCAGACTAGACTCAACTTGCTCACTTTCCAAGATTTTATTAAACAATCTGGTTAGAAACTCTACTGCCATCTCTCCTAGACATTTCCATGCCTCCACTGGAATGTCATCTGGACCAACTGCTTTTCCACTCTTCATCCTCTTCATAGCAGCCCTCACTTCTTCCTTATTAATCTCTTGTACTTCCTGATTTACTCTCACCACATCATCGAGCCTTTTATCTCGCTCATTTTCTTCATTTATCAACTCTTCAAAATATTCCCTCCACTTTCTCAGCACACACTCCTCACTTGTCAGCACATTACCATGTGCATCTTTTACCACCCTAACCTGCTGCACATCCTTTCCAGCTCTGTCCCTTTGTCTGGCCAATCGGTACAAGTGCTTTTCTACTTCCTTAGTATTCAACTTCTTGTACAGCTCGCAATATGCCTTTTCCTTCGCTTTTGCCACTTCTCTTTTCGCCTTGCGCTGCATCTCCTTGTACTCTTGTCTACTTTCTTCATCTCTCCGACTATCCCAAAACTTTTTTGCCAACCTCTTTCTCCTTATGCTTTCCTGGACCTCTTCATTCCACCACCAAGCCTCCTTGTCTTCCTTCCACTGTCCAGATGTCACACCCAGTACTGTCCTGTCTCCCTCACCACATCTGCAGTACTTTTCCAGTTGTCCAAAATTGCTTCCCCTCCAACCAGTGCTTCTCTCACCTGCTCGCTAAATTTCACACAACAGTCTTCCTCCTTGAGCTTTCACCATCTGATCCTTTGTTGAGCTCTCACTTTCTTCTTCTTCTTTACCTCTAAAGTCATCCTACAAACAACCATCCTATGCTGTCTAACAACACCCTCTCCTGCCACCACCTTATAGTCTCCTATAAAGAATGTAGTCCACCTGTGTGCACCTTCCTCCACTCTTATATGTTACCCTGTGCTCCTCCCTTTTCTTAAAGTAGGTATTCACCACAGCCATTTCTATTCTTTTTGCAAAATCAACTACCATCTGTCCTTCCCCATTCCTATCCTTGATACCATATCTACCCATTACTTCCTCATCACCTCTGTTCCCTTCAACAACATGCCCACTGAAGTCCACTCCTGTCACTACTCTTTCATGCTTGGGCACACTCTCCACCACTTCATCTAACACACGCCAGAAATCTTCTTTCTCCTTCATCTCACAACCTACCTGTGGGGCATATGCACTGATGATATTCATCATCACCCCTTCAATTTCCAACTTCACACTCATCACCCTGTCAGACACTAGCTTAACCTCCAACACACTTTTAACATACTCTTCCTTTAAAATGACCCCAACACCATTTCTCTTCCTATCCTCACCATGGTACAACAACTTGTACCCGATGCTGATGCTCCTGCTCTTACTTCCCTCCACTTGGTCTCTTGCACACACAATATGTCTACCTTTCTCCTCTCCATCATATCAGCCAGCTCCCTTTACCAGTCATACTACCAACATTCAAAGTCCCCACTCTCATTTCCACCCTTCTAGTTTTCTTCTTCTCCCGCTGTTTGTGGAAACATTCTCCTCCTCTTCTTGTCATCTTCTCCCAGCAGCCCAATTTCCACCAGCACCCTGTTAGGCAACAGCACCGGTGGCGGACGTTGTTAACCCAGGCCTCGACCGATCCGGTATGGAAATTCGATTCTTAGTCTGCATAGTTGGGTTGGCTTGTTTTACGCCGGATGCCCTTCCTGACGCAACCCTCCTCACTTATCTGGGCTTGGGACCGGCACTCAGAATGTACTGGCTGCACACCTCATGTGGCTGAGTTACATAACACCTGGAGGAAATGGCGTCTCACTAATTTAGAAAATCTTCATTTAGCCTGGAAAAAGAGTCTGTTGCTCTATAAAAAAGTCCTCCGTAAAGCTAGGACATCTTACGATTCATCACTAATTGGAGAAAATAAGAACAACCCCAGGTTTCTTTTCAGCACTGTAGCCAGGCTGACAAAGAGTCAGAGCTCTATTGAACCGAGTATTCCTTTAACTTTAGCTAGTAATGACTTCATGACTTTCTTTGCAAAAAAAATTTTAACTATTAGACAAAAAATTATTCATAACCATCCCAAAGACATATCTTTATGTTCGGCTGCTTTCAGTAGCGCTGGTATTTGGTTAGACTCTTTCTCTCTGATTGTTCTGTCTGAGTTACTTTCATTAGTCACTTCCTCCAAACCATCAACATGTCTATTAGACCCCATTCCTACCAGGCTGCTCAAGGAAGCCCTACCATTAATTAATGCTTCGATCTTAAATATGATCAATCTATCTTTATTAGTTGGCTATATACCACAGGCTTTTAAGGTGGCAGTAATTAAACCATTACTTAAAAAGCCATCACTTGACCCAGCTATCTTAGCTAATTATAAATTCTTGAAAGGGTAGTTGTAAAACAGCTAACTGATCATCTGCAGAGGAATGGTCTATTTGAAGAGTTTCAGTCAGGTTTCAGAATTCATCATAGTACAGAAACAGCATTAGCGAAGGTTACAAATGATCTTCTTATGGCCTCAGAAAGTGGACTCATCTCTGTGCTCGTCCTGTTAGACCTCAGTGCAGCTTTTGATACTGTTGACCATAAAATTTTATTACAGAGATTAGAGCATGCCATAGGTATTAAAGGCACTGCGGTGCAGTGGTTTGAATCATATTTATCTAATAGATTACAATTTGTTCATGTAAATGGGGAGTCTTCTTCATGGACTAAGGTTAATTATGGAGTTCCACAAGGTTCTGTGCTAGGACCGATTTTATTCACTTTATACATGCTGCTTTGTGTCGACGCGGGTTGAGGAGCGGACCTGCGTCTGACGGAACCCAGCGCTAAAATAACCAGAAAGCGGTTCCAATAACAAAAACAATTTATTGAGTCACCCTCTGGTGCTAAACAAAGTGTAGAAACTAAAACAGCGTCATTCTGGTGGAGTGAAGGCTGGCACGCTCTCCAGCGCCCAAAAGGATCGAAGCCCGGTGCTTCTGGACTCACTGTTACAGCCAAACACCCCCCAGGTGGACACGACAAACCGACTCTCTGTGAAGGATAGAAGAAGTGAGGTAAGTCAGCATTTACAACCAATATCCTTCAAAAGACACACACCATCAGCAACACATTCAGGTCTGTATTTTAAGCTTTATGCAAATGAGCAGCCTCTCACAACAGGTGGAGGATCACTTGTCCGCACGCCACAGCAGTGAGAAGCGAGCTGCACAATTCTCATCACAATTCAAATCTACTGCGTAACAAAATACCAAGTTACTATCAACAAGTAGTCAAACAATTAATCACCTCTGATGTGTGCTGACAGCATGTGTCCCTCACCCTTCCTGCTTCACAGGCACGATGTGTCAAACCCAGGCGCGGTCCTCAGCGTCTCACAAACGAACATCACAAGGTCAAGTTCCCGGCAATTCTTCTTGAATCACACATGGCTTAAATGCAGAACGCCATCTAATTATCTGCTTCAGCTGAAAGTCTTTAAGGTTGCATGTGAGCACCATCCACAGGTGCTGCACATAATGTTCATGAGGGTGAAGGACTCTTCTGCCAACACCTTCTCCACAGACAAATCAGTTTTCATACCACCTGGAGAGCAAAGAAAAGAAAAGAACACCAAAATGTCCAGCCACACCCCCCAACACACAACAGTACCCCCCCTTTAACGGGAAGCCTCCCGGCGACCGAACAGACCAGGCCCGAGAACAGCACCTCCCTCCGGGGTCCTCGTCAGGAAGCAGACAGCACAACGCTCCCAAGGTCCACCACAGACAGCAGGACAGGGCACCGCAGCTGGAAGGCCGGCTAGCATCAACAAAAACCCCAAAACAGTCCCCAGTACAATCCACCACACAAGAAAAAACATAAAACCCAAGCAAAACCTCCCCAGGGGACCGTCCCATCCAACCCCGGGAAGAAAAGAAAAACTCCCAAACGCAAAAACCCAACACAGCCCCACAAACACAATACAAACATAAATACATAAAAGAAAAATAACAAACAACCCCCCCAGAACGACCTGCAGAGCCCAACCCCCCCCAGAAGGCCTTTACTGCCGGTTCCAGGAGGAACAGCCAGAACCAGAATCCCACAAAGGTCCCCAGGTGTACATGGAGCAAACGGCGCCCCCCAGAGGACCGTACCATCAAACCCCAGGAGGTACCCTCCCCACAACCCCGGAACCCCAGACCCGGCCACACTTGGCTAGTCGGCCCCACAAGCCAATTCCCCCCCAGAGGACTGTCCCATCAACCCTGGAGATGGAACTCGGAAGGAAACAAAACAAAATCAAAGTCCAACCCCCGGAGGACTACCTAAAACAACCCCAGGGGCAAATAAAACAACCGTAAACCCTGTTACCTTCCCCGGCACCCTGAAAGACCCCAGGTCCCTCCCAGAGCCCCTCGGCGGCTCAATTTCGGCGAACGGCTCAAAACATTAAGCCGGGGAAAGGAACAGGAAAAACTAACCCAGCCCCAACCCCAAGGCGCAGCGGAAAACCGGAAATACGTCCGGTGCCCCAACTCGACCATACCCCAGCCTCTCGGGAGGGGTGGAACTACCGAAATGGCGAACGGCAACAGATCGGCCCACCCCTCCGACTGAGGTATGTTCCCACTGCACCACACCCCGGCAACACCAATGACGAACGGTACAAAGGCTCACCGAGGCTGGAGTGGAACCGGGCTCTAACCAAACCAAGAAAAACGCCCCTAACACCCCTCCCCTAGGTGCAGAGGTCTTCTGAGAACGCTCAGCGTGACCAACCTGCACCACCCCACAACCCACAAGACGAACGGTCTTGGGGCAAGTGAGGTTGGGGTTAGGGATGTAGGGAAATAAAAAACAACAAAATAAAACGACCCAAAAACCCAAACAGAAAATACCTAAAAACACATAAAAAATAACGATCAAGTGAGCCCAGACGGGCTTCTAACCGCCTAACGTTCACTCCACCAGACACGCCTCTGACTCCCCCAAACAAATTATAACCCCTATTCAAAGAAAACAAAACATTAACCCATACAAGTTTTTTTTTTTTTTTTTTTTTTTTTGTGTGTGTGTTATTTTGCCTGTCCCAGAACACCTGGAGATACGTCACCATTATTTTTCTTGCCGCTTATATGTCGGGGCAATACAGTGATCTCCGCTCATCCGAGCTGCATGGGCTCGTCAGCAAGAGGAGCCAGAGGTCCCGTCGGAGGAGCCTCAGTGGGGCGAAGAAGAGGCGGCCCAGATCTGTGTCGGGGAAAGCCCCGAGACGAAAAAACCCGCTCTGATGGCCGCCCTCTCTCGCGTCCACGCTCCTTCATCCGATCATCTAGACGAATCACCAACAATATTAGCTCATCTAAATCGTTTGGCTCATCACGGACTGCCAGCTCGTCTTTTAATGACTGATTTAACCCATCTACAAACACTCCTCGTAAAGCTGCAGCATTCCAACCTGACTGAGCAGAAAAAATCCGGAAGTCCACGGAATACTCCGCCGCACTCCGCCTCCCCTGCCTGAGATTCAGCAACCATTGGGCAACGGTATTCGTTTTCACCGGATGGTCAAAAACCAGTCAGAACTCCCGGGAGAAATCCTTAAAGGATCCTAACAATGGCGAGTTGTTACTCCACAACGCTGTGACCCAAGCTAAGGCGTCACCTCGGAGCAAATTTGTCACATATGAAACACGGCTCCCATCAGAAGAGAAGGAAGCCGGTCGCTGAGCAAAAACCAGAGAACATTGCATCAAAAACGAAGCACAGGCTTCGACGTCTCCCGCATAAGGCTCCAGATGACAAATAATCGGTTCGGACGCCGAATCTCTGGGTGACGGAGTTATCTGCACCGGTATCGTTGGTGCCGCAGCTGGAGCAGCAGGAAGCGGAACGGCTTGCGCTGCAAGCTCCGTAACACGGGCGTCTGTTTGTTTAATTTGGTTTGCGAGATGCTGTAATTGCTCCCATATTTTCTCCAAGTGTTCTTGAACTTTTTCGGCGAAAGGAACCGCCTCTGCCGCTGGGTCCATTATGGAATGGCCGGGAACTACTGTTATGTGTCGACGCGGGTTGAGGAGCGGACCTGCGGCTGACGGAACCCAGCGCTAAAATAACCAGAAAGCGGTTCCAATAACAAAAACAATTTATTGAGTCACCCTCTGGTGCTAAACAAAGTGTAGAAACTAAAACAGCGTCATTCTGGTGGAGTGAAGGCTGGCACACTCTCCAGCGCCCAAAAGGATCGAAGCCCGGCGCTTCTGGACTCACTGTTACCGCCAAACACCCCCCAGGTGGACACGACAAACCGACTCTCTGTGAAGGATAGAAGAGGTGAGGTAAGTCAGCATTTACAACCAATATCCTTCAAAAGACACACACCATCAGCAACACATTCAGGTCTGTATTTTAAGCTTTATGCAAATGAGCAGCCTCTCACAACAGGTGGAGGATCACTTGTCCGCACGCCACAGCAGTGAGAAGCGAGCTGCACAATTCTCATCACAATTCAAATCTACTGCGTAACAAAATACCAAGTTACTATCAACAAGTAGTCAAACAATTAATCACCTCTGATGTGTGCTGACAGCATGTGTCCCTCACCCTTCCTGCTTCACAGGCACGATGTGTCAAACCCAGGCGCGGTCCTCAGCGTCTCACAAACGAACATCACATGGTCGAGTTCCCGGCAATTCTGCTTGAATCACACATGGCTTAAATGCAGAACGCCATCTAATTATCTGCTTCAGCTGAAAGTCTTTAAGGTTGCATGTGAGCACCATCCACAGGTGCTGCACATAATGTTGATGAGGGTGAAGCACCTTTTCCATAAAAATAATGAACAGAACCGGTGACAAAGGGCAGTCCTGGCGGAGGCCAACGTGCACTGGAAACAGGTTTGAGCAATGCGAACCAAGCTCCTGCTGCGGTCGTACAGGGACCGGATAGCCCTTAGCAAAGGACCGCGGACCCCGTACTCCCAGAGCACCCCCCACAGGGTGCCCCGAGGGACACGGTCGAACGCCTTCTCCAGATCCACAAAACACATGTGGACTGGTTGGACGAACTCCCATGAACCCTCAAGCACCCTATGGAGCGTGTAGAGCTGGTCCAGTGTGCCGCGACCAGGACGAAAACCACACTGCTCCTCATGAATCCGATGTTCGACTATTGGCCGAATTCTCCTCTCCAGTACTCTGGAATAGACCTTACCGGGGAGGCTGAGGAGTGTGATCCCCCTGTAGTTGGAACACACCCTCCGGTCCCCCTTCTTAAACTGTCCCCGACCACCACGCAATGTTGCAGAGGCGTGTCAGCCAAGACAGTCCCACAACATCCAGAGACTTAAGGTACTCAGGATGGATTTCATCCACCCCAGGAGCCTTGCCAAAGAGGAGCTTTCTAACCACCTCGGTGACTTCGGCCTGGGTAATGGATGAGTCTGCCTCTGAGTCCCCAGTCTCTGCTTCCTCTTCGGAAGACGTGATGATGGGATTGAGGAGATCCCCGAAGTATTCCTTCCACCACTGCTTCCCCTTCCTTAAGTGTCGGACGGTTTGCCAGAATTTCTTTGGGGCCTACCGATAGTCCTCCTCCATGGTCTCCCCAAACTCCTCCCATACCCGAGTTTTTGCCTCTGTGACCACACGGGCTGCGGCACGCTTGGTGTGCCGGTACCTGTCAGCTGCCTCCGGCGTCCCACCTACCAACAAGGACAAGTAGGACTCCTTCTTCAGCTTGACGGCATCCTTTACTTCCGGCATCCACCACCGGGTTCAGGGATTGCTGCCACGACAGGCACCAGAGACCTTGCGACCACAGCTACGAGTGGCCGCATCAACAATGGAGGTGGAGAACATGGTCCACTTGGACTCCATGTCTCCAACCTCCCCCAGGATCTGGGAGAAGCTCTCCCGGAGGTGGGAGTTGAAGACCTCGCTGACAGAGGGCTCCACCAGTCGTTCCAGCAGACCCTCACAATACGTTTGGGCCTGCCAGGTCTGACCGGCTTCCTCCCTTCCCAGCCGATCCAACTCACCACCAGGTGGTGATCGGTCGACAGCTCAGCCCCTCTCTTCACAGAGGCACGTGGCCGAAGGTCAGATGATACAACTACAAAGTCGATCATCGACCTCCGGGTCAGGGTGTCCTGGTGCCGCGTGCACTTATGGACACCCTTGTGCTCGAACATGGTGTTTGTGATGGACAAACTGTGACTAGCACAGAAGTCCAACAACTGAACACCACTCGGGTTCAGATCGGGGAGGCCATGCTTCCCGATCACCCCCCTCCCAGTCTCACTGTCACCGCCCACATGGGCATTGAAATCCCCCAGGAGAACAATGGAGTCCCCAGTCAGAGCGCTATCTAGTACCCCTCCCAGGGACTCCAAGAATGTCGGGTACTCTGCACTGCCACTCGGCCCGTAGGCCGAGACAACAGTGAGAGACCTGTCCCCGACCCGAAGGCGTATGGATGCGACCCTCTCATTCACTGGAGTGAACTCCAACACATGGCGACTGAACTGGGGAGCAATAAGCAATGCAACCCCAGCTCTCTGCCTCTCCCCGTGGGCAACACCAGAAAAGTGGAGCGTCTGCCCCCTCTCCAGGAGTTGGGTACCAGAGCCCAAGCTGTGCGTGGAGGTGAGCCTGACTATCTCTAGTCGGTATCTCTCAACCTCCCACACAAGCTCAGGCTCCTTCCCCCCCAGCGAGGTGACATTTCACGTCCCAACAGCCAGGGGCTGTGAGCGCGGACCGGGCCGCCGGGCCACCCGCTCTCGGCCGCTACCCAATCCTCTCTGCACCCGATCCCCATAGCCCCATCTGCAGGTGGTGAACCCACAGGAGGGCGGGCCCATGTTGCTCTTTCGGGCTGAGCCCGGCCGGGCCCCACGGGCTAAGGCCCAACCACCAGGTGCTCGCGCGCGAGCCCCAACCCCAGGCCTGGCTCCAGCGTGGGGCCCCGGCTCCGCCATACCGGGCGACGTCTCGGTCCTTGAATTTTTACTGGTCATGGGAGCTTCTGAACTGCCCTTAGTCTGACCCGTCACCTAGGACCTGTTTGCCTTGAGAGACCCTACAAGGGGCACAAAGCCCCTGGCAACATAGCTCCTAGGATCATCCAGGTATGCAAACTCCCCCACCACGATAAGGTGGCAGCTAGAGGGAGATGTCCATCCAACCTTAAAATGTTTATCACTTTTCAAACATTATTTATTACCTATGCGTAGCATCAAATGACATGAAATGGAACAAAGTAATCAAATATGACATTTGTATAATTTTGTACTTAAATTGTCATAAGTTGTGGTTCTTACGACAGCGTTTTCAGGCAGTTTGAGTGTTTGGCCATTTGTAGGAAGAGTTCTGGTGGATCTAAACTTCTTCTGTCTTATGCAGCCCATCATCTTAGCTTTGATATTTTTATTTCATTTGTATCAAAGAGATGTGCTTTGAATTTAAAGAGGATAATTTTAGAAATTTTAATAGAGAAGCCTGAATTATTTTTGTGTTTGAAATGGCATCAACAAATTAAATGTGTGAAACACAGAGGAAGTTAGTTTTGCTATATTACTTTTCTCGGACTGTGGATTACGTTTCATTCCTGCACAGGAGTTCAATTTAAAAATTTTTATAGACACCAAATATGGATTTCATAATATCGAAAATAATATTGATCCGCATTGTTTTTTTGTGGAAATATTACTTATCATTGTAAATACTTTACTGAAGAACAATTGGAGGATTATTCTTTGACAAATGGGATTTTCTCCATAATACATTTTCATAGTAGAAGTCTTCTCATGAACTTTTCAAAAATTCAGGACTGTTTAAAAATATCCAATAAACATTTTTCTCTTATTGCAATTACTGAGACTTGGTTGGGAGAGGAGCTGGTTGACTCTGTCCAGCTTGAGGGATATGATTTTTTTTTTGCTACAAATAGGATGAAAAAGGGCGGAGGCATGGCACTTTATGTATGTTCAAATTATCAAAGTGAAATTATACAAAACATGTCATTTTCTTTGGAAAATATTATGGAATGTGTCACAGTGGAAATAAATTGAAAAAAAAAAAACATAATTATAAGCTGACTTTATAGCTATTTTCATGGATAAATTCACTGAAATGTACAACACAATTATTAATAATAATAAGCTTATATTTGTCTGTGGAGATTTTAATATAGATTTCCTGAATCATCATGGTTTTGTATGGGATTGTATCCAGTGATCACACATCCAACTAAGATAACTACGAATACATCGACACTTATCTGCAATATATTAACAAATGCTACTGTGGGGAACATAACGTCATTAGTGACATCAGTGATCGTTTGCCAGATTTCGTAGCTTTGAAATCATCAGTTAATAAAAATGAGCAAAAGGAAACCGCAAATCTCATTGGAAAATAACTGATGTTACTATTGAGAATCTCATCTCAGAAGGGACTCAATGCATCAAGATTTGTGTGATATTTTTAGTGAGGATATTGACAAATCATATAAATTATTTATTTCCATTATTTCCAACTTGTATGATAAACATTGCCCATTTGTGCCAAAAAATATGCAAAAAACTGTTAAACCTTGGGTCACAAAGGGACTCCAGAATGCATGTAAAAAGATTTTTTTTTTTGTACAAGCAGTTTATAAAATTCAGAACAAAAGAAAATGAAAGAAAATAAGGCATGCAAAAAATATGAGGTCTGTTAGAAAAGTATCCGACCTTTTTATTTTTTGCAAAAACCATATGGATTTGAATCACGTGTGATTGCATCAGCCAAGCTTGAACCTTCGTGCGCATGCATTAGTTTTTTCACTCCTGTCGGTTGCGTCATTTGCCTGTGAGCAGGGTTTGAGTGAGCATTGGTCCTCCCCCCTCGTCGGATTTTGTGAGGAAAATGTCTGAACGGCAGGAGCAGCGCTGCATCAAATTTTTCCAGAAACTGTGAGACACAGGCAGGTGGACACCATTCGGAAAATTCAGATGGCTTTCAGGGACGATTTTATGGGTATCACACAGATTAAGGAGTGTTACAGCTGGTTTAAAGACAGCGCACAATGGCGGAGGGTGCGCCGCACTCCAAGTGGCAATCGACAGGCTGAAACGACCAGATCATTTCCAAACTGAATGCTGTGTTGATCCGGGACATCATCTGAATACCAGAGAAATGGCAGAAAAGGTGGACATCAGCACTTTTCCGGCACATTCCACTGTTAAAGGAGATTTTGTCATGAAAACAGGAGCGGAGGAATTCGCCATGGAGCTGCTAATGGCGTGGCACGAAAGCACCTCCGTGTTGGTCTCACAGGACATGTGACATGCTCAGCTCTTCGACAATTTCTTGGATACTCACTCGACTGAAAAGCCACCCAAAGCCGTCTGAGTCTTCCAAATGGTGGAAGAGCTGGGCATGTCCCATGAGACTTCCAACACGGAGGTGCTTTTTGTTCTGTGCCATTACGTGGCTCCGTCCTGACGCGCGAATTCCGCCGCACGTCTTTCATTACAAAATCTCCTGTAACAGTGTAATGTGCCGAAAAAGTGCTATGTCCACCTCTCTTGCCATTTCTCTGATAGTCAAACGATGTCCCGGATCAACACATCCTTCACTTTGGAAATGATCTGATCGTTTCAGCCTGTTGATGGCTGCTCAAAGCGCGCCGCTGTGGGCCGTCTTTAATACGGTTGTAATGCTCCTTAATCTGTGTGATGCCCATAAGATCTTCACCGAAAGCCATCTGAATTTTCTGAATGATTTCCACCTGGCTGTCTCTCACAGTTTCTGAAAAAATTTTGATGCAGCAAAGCGGCAGTCACTCAGCCATTTTCCTGACAATAAAAATCCGCCGAGGGGGCTAGACCACTCCTCCCACAAAGCCTGCTCACAGGCGAATGACGCAACCGACAGGCGTGAAAAAACTCACGCATGCGCATGAAGGTTCAAGCTTGACTGATGCAATCACACGTGATTCAAATCCATATGGTTTTTGCAAAAAATAAAAAGGTCGGATACTTTTCTAACAGACCTCGTAAATTAACGAACATTATGCGATCATGTAAGAAACAGTATTACTGCAATTTATTGGAAAAAAATTTAACCCACATTAAAGGCACTTGGAAGCTTTAAAATGAAATCATTAAAAACAAAAAAGTTGTTAAAGATTATCCATCTTATTTTCATACAGATTCTGACAAAATCGTAAAAGAAAATGAAGTTACTGCTGATCATTTCAACAATTATTTTATTAATGTGGGTAAAAACTTATCAAATTCAATTGTATTCTAAAAACGTGCTCTTTGGACAACAGCAAAACAATTAATACAACTCTGGATTCAATGTATATTAAAGAAACACATGAAAATGAAATTATTAACATAATTCATCAGCTCAAATGGAAAAAAATCAAGTGACAGTGACAACCTTGATATGTTTTTGATCAAAAATACTATCGATTGTATTGTTAAACCCTTGATTTATATTTGTAATTTGGGAAATTTCCTTCCAAAATGAAAATAGCTAAGGTGATACAGCTATTCAAATCTAGTGACAAACATGTCTTTTCAAACTCCAATCTCATTGTTACCACAGTTTTCAAAAATTCTGGAAAAGATATTTGTAAGGAGGTTGAATGATTTCATAACTAAACATCACATACTTAGTGAAATGCAGTATGGTTTTAGAAAAATTGTACTACTTGACTGGCTGTAACTGATTTTGTTGAACAAGTTACAAATGCAATAGAGAAGAAGAAAGTTTTCTTTGATTTGCAGAAACCGTAGGGTGTCACTGCAGAGCCGGAGGCTGCAACAATTATACAATTATAGGTAGGACCTGAAGTGCAATACTATGTGCACCTGAATGTGCAACCTTATAGGCTCTAGAGACATACTAACTGATTTAGTTAAATTACCTGACAACATTATATTGCTACACATTTTGTCCAAATGCATGAAGTTTTTTTTTATTAATAAGTAATATTTTGGGGTGGAATAAACCTTTAAAAGCTTACATTTTGAAAGCTTTTTGGGCAATACTATGTGCTCCTGAAAGTGCACCCTTATAGGCTCTAGAGACTTAGTAACTGATTTAGTTAAATTGTAAGTATATTTGGAGTGAAATCAAATTTGAAAATACCAAGTCACGCTCTTGAATCACAGGTAGGTGGTGCAGTCTCTAAAGAAATGCTCTGAATCGACGTCAATAGAAGAAGCGCGTGGCCTGAAAGTGCAGCTGTGAATGTGCAGCCGTAAATGAACAGCCTCCGGCTCTGCAGACACATACTATTAAAAGCATTTGATACCATAGATCACACTTTATTATTGGACAAATTACAGTGTCTCCATTTTGGGGGGACAAATTCTGAATTTTTGCAGATTACATGTGGGGTGCCCCAGGGTTCAGTCCTTGGGCCATTATTGTTTCTGTTGTATATTAATGATATAGGCTTGGTTTCCAAGTCTGTGAGATGTATGTCGTTTGCTGATGATACGACTGTGTTTGGTAGTGGGGATCATTTGGGACAGCTCCTGGACATGATGGAGAAGGAACTACAAAAATTTATTTACTTGTTTGATTCAGATAAATTATCACTTCATTTGGGTAAAACAACATGTATTATATCAATCAATCAATCAATTTTATTTATATAGCGCCAAATCACAACAAACAGTTGCCCCAAGGCGCTTCATATTGTAAGGCAAGGCAATACAATAATTACGTAAAAACCCCAACGGTCAAAACGACCCCCTGTGAGCAAGCACTTGGCGACAGTGAGAAGGAAAAACTCCCTTTTAACAGGAACAAACCTCCAGCAGAACCAGGCTCAGGGAGGGGCAGTCTTCTGCTGGGACTGGTTGGGGCTGAGGGAGAGAACCAGGAAAAAGACATGCTGTGGAGGGGAGCAGAGATCAATCACTAATGATTAAATCCAGAGTGGTGCATACAGAGCAAAAGGAGAAAGAAACACTCAGTGCATCGTGGGAACCCCCCAGCAGTCTAAGTCTATAGCAGCATAACTAAGGGATGGTTCAGGGTCACCTGATCCAGCCCTAACTATAAGCTTTAGCAAAAAGGAAAGTTTTAAGCCTAATCTTAAAAGTAGAGAGGGTGTCTGTCTCCCTGATCTGAATTGGGAGCTGGTTCCACAGGAGAGGAGCCTGAAAGCTGAAGGCTGTGCCTCCCATTCTACTCTTACAAACCCTAGGAACTACAAGTAAGCCTGCAGTCTGAGAGCGAAGCGCTCTATTGGGGTGATATGGTCCTATGAGGTCCCTAAGATAAGATGGGACCTGATTATTCAAAACCTTATAAGTAAGAAGAAGAAGCCAATGAAGAGAGGCCAACATGGGTGAGATATGCTCTCTCCTTCTAGTCCCTGTCAGTACTCTAGCTGCAGCATTTTGAATTAACTGAAGGCTTTTCAGGGAACTTTTAGGACACCCTGATAATAATGAATTACAATAGTCCAGCCTAGAGGAAATAAATGCATGAATTAGTTTTTCAGCATCACTCTGAGACAAGACCTTTCTAATTTGGAGATATTGCGCAAATGCAAAAAAGCAGTCCTACATATTTGTTTAATATGCGCATTGAATGACATATCCTGCTCAAAAATGACTCCAAGATTTCTCACAGTATTACTAGAGGTCAGGGTAATGCCATCCAGAGTAAGGATCTGGTTAGACACCATGTTTCTAAGATTTGTGGGGCCAAGTACAATAACTTCAATTTTATCTGAGTTTAAAAGCAGGAAATTAGAGGTCATCTATGTCTTTATGTCTGTAAGACAATCCTGCAGTTTAGCTAATTGGTGTGTGTCCTCTGGCTTCATGGATAGATAAAGCTGAGTATCATCTGTGTAACAATGAAAATTTAAGCAATACCGTCTAATAATACTGCCTAAGGGAAGCATGTATAAAGTGAATAAAATTGGTCCTAGCACAGAACCTTGTGGAACTCCATAATTAACCTTAGTCTGTGAAGAACATTCCCCATTTACATGAACAAATTGTAATCTATTAGATAAATATGATTGAAATCACCGCAGCGCAGTGCCTTTAATACCTATGGCATGCTCTAATCTCTGTAATAAAATTTTATGGTCAACAGTATCAAAAGCAGCACTGAGGTCTAACAGAACAAGCACAGAGATGAGTCCACTGTCTGAGGCCATAAGAAGATCATTTGTAACCTTCACTAATGCTGTTTCTGTACTATGATGAATTCTAAAACCTGACTGAAACTCTTCAAATAGACCATTCCTGTGCAGATGATCAGTTAGCTGTTTTACAACTACCCTTTCAAGAATTTTTGAGAGAAAAGGAAGGTTGGAGATTGGCCTATAATTAGCTAAGATAGCTGGGTCAAGTGATGGCTTTTTAAGTAATGGTTTAATTACTGCCACCTTAAAAGCCTGTGGTACATAGCCAACTAATAAAGATAGATTGATCATATTTAAGATCGAAGCATTAAATAATGGTAGGGCTTCCTTGAGAAGCCTGGTAGGAATGGGGTCTAACAGACATGTTGATGGTTTGGATGAAGTAACTAATGAAAATAACTCAGACAGAACAATCGGAGAGAAAGAGTCTAACCAAATACTGGGATCACTGAAAGCAGCCAAAGATAAGGATACGTCTTTGGGATGGTTATGAGTAATTTTTTCTCTAATAGTTAAAATTTTATTAGCAAAGAAAGTCATGAAGTCATTACTAGTTAAAGTTAAAGGAATACTCGGCTCAATAGAGCTCTGACTCTTTGTCAGCCTGGCTACAGTGCTGAAAAGAAACCTGGGGTTGTTCTTATTTTCTTCAATTAGTGATGAGTAGTAAGATGTCCTAGCTTTACGGAGGGCTTTTTTATAGAGCAACAGACTCTTTTTCCAGGCTAAGTGAAGATCTTATAAATTAGTGAGACGCCATTTCCTCTCCAACTTACGGGTTATCTGCTTTAAGCTGCGAGTTTGTGAGTTATACCACAGAGTCAGGCACTTCTGATTTAAAGCTCTCTTTTTCAGAGGAGCTACAGCATCCAAAGTTGTCTTCAATGAGGATGTAAAACTATTGACGAGATGCTCTATCTCACTTACAGAGTTTAGGGAGCTACTCTGCACTGTGTTGGTATATGGCATTAGAGAACATAAAGAAGGAATCATATCCTTAAACCTAGTTACAGCGCTTTCTGAAAGACTTCTAGTGTAATGAAACTTATTCCCCACTGCTGGGTAGTCCATCAGAGTAAATGTAAATGTTATTAAGAAATGATCAGACAGAAGGGAGTTTTTAGGGAATACTGTTAAGTCTTCAATTTCCATACCATAAGTCAGAACAAGATCTAAGATATGATTAAAGTGGTGGGTGGACTCATTTACATTTTGAGCAAAGCCAATTGAGTCTAATAATAGATTAAATGCAGTGTTGAGGCTGTCATTCTCAGCATCTGTGTGGATGTTAAAATCGCCCACTATAATTATCTTATCTGAGCTAAGCACTAAGTCAGACAAAAGGTCTGAAAATTCACAGAGAAACTCACAGTAACGACCAGGTGGACGATAGATAATAACAAATAAAACTGGTTTTTGGGACTTCCAATTTGGATGGACAAGACTAAGAGTCAAGCTTTCAAATAAATTAAAGCTCTGTCTGGGTTTTTGATTAATTAATAAGCTGGAATGGAAGATTGCTGCTAATCCTCCGCCTCGGCCCGTGCTACGAGCATTCTGGCAGTTAG
This sequence comes from Thalassophryne amazonica, assembly GCF_902500255.1. NCBI lineage: Eukaryota > Metazoa > Chordata > Actinopteri > Batrachoidiformes > Batrachoididae > Thalassophryne > Thalassophryne amazonica. The sequence goes on from NC_047103.1 coordinate 103,374,753, forward strand.
TGTGACTCGGGGGTGCTGACTCATTTAAACTAACATATTCATCCTGCTGTAACCAGGTTTCTGTAAGGCAGAATAAATCAATATGTTGATCAATTATTATATCATTTACTAACAGGGACTTAGAAGAGAGAGACCTAATGTTTAATAGACCACATTTAACTGTTTTAGTCTGTGGTGCAGTTGAAGGTGCTATATTATTTTTTCTTTTTGAATTTTTATGCTTAAATAGATTTTTGCTGGTTATTGGTGGTCTGGGAGCAGGCACCGTCTCTATGGGGATGGGGTAATGAGGGGATGGCAGGGGGAGAGAAGCTGCAGAGATTTGTGTAAGACTACAACTCTGCTTCCTGGTCCCAACCCTGGATAGTCACGGTTTGGAGAATTTAAGAAAATTGGCCAGATTATATTTGGAAAAAAGCTCAGGAACTTAAGTAGAAACTTATTATTAAATGATGCTGAAACTGAAATAGTAACCAAAACCAAGTTTATATCAGGTTTGGTGGACAGAAACGTCTGGACACAATTGCAGGACTCAACACAGTAGCTCTGGTTAGTAAAAGTGTTTACTGAACGATTCAGTGGGGTCCAGTACACAGCAAGGCAGTTCAAAATAAGCAAACAGATCAAAAACATCAGGCATAAGGCATGGTCAGTACAAACAGGCAGGTGGTCAGAACACAACATGGTAGCAGGACAGGACTTGGAAACATGGAACACAGAGCTGGAAGCAAAGACACAAGGCGCAACAATCTGGTGAAGGATTATTGCCACCAGTGGGTCATAAGTACACCGAGGTGATGAGATGCAGATTAGAAACAGGTGTGTGGAAAGATCCAGAACAGGGTTGTAGCCCACGCAGAGTGCAACGCCCACCACCAAGCACCAAGAGAGACAGACAAGAGAGAAAAAGACAGAATGGACAGAAAAAGACCAAGCAGGAAAACCCAGCACAGGGAAAACCATAAAAACCTAAACTAAACATGGCATGACACAGAGCACAGGCTTCAATGCATGACAGGACCCCCCAAGTGCTGACTCCTGACGGCCCAGGGGAATCAGGGTGCTGAGAATGAAAGTCCATGATAAGGTCCAGGTCCAGAATGAAGCAGGAGGGGATCCAGGGCCATTCCTTTGGCCCATACCCCTCCTAGGTCCACCACATACTGCACCCCCTCCCGCTGCTTCCGATATCCCAGGAGGTGCCGAACAGAGAAAACTGGCCCACGACCCACAAACCGGGCGGCAGCTGGGGGAATGGCCGGAGGGCACAAAGAGCTAGTGTGGACAGGCTTTACATGGCTAATGTGGAAGGTGGGGTGTATCTTCATGGATCTAGGCAAAAGTAGACAGACTGAAACAGGGTTAATCACTTTAGAGATGGGTAATGGACCAACAAACCTGGGCGCGAGCTTCCTGGGGAGTCCTCGGATGGGCCAGAGTGGAGTGGAGTGGAGAGCCAGACTTTCTGACCCGGGGTGTAGGCTGATGCTGAAGACTTCTTCCTATCGGCTGTGGCTTTATAGGCAATCGACAAATGCTGCAGAGCCTAACGGGCCCACTCCCAGGTTCATCGGCAGCGAAAGATGAGGGACAAGGCAGAGGGCACCTGAGAGTTCAAGTCTGTGGGAGGAACAAAGATGGTTGAAATCCATGTGACACATGAAATGGGGAGTAGCCTGTGGATGCAGATGGCAAGCAGCTATGCGCTAGCTCAATCCACACTAACTGCGAGGCCCAGGTGGCCGGATGCTGAGAAGCAAGGATATGCAGGCCCTTTTCCAACTCTTGATTGACTCTTTCAGTTTGTCCGTCTGCTTGTGGGTATCCTAGGTTAGGCTGGAGGTGACCCCCAGCAGACGAGAGAACTCTTCCAAAATTGAGATACAAATTGAGGCCCAATTGGTATCACAGACTATGTCCTGTGGGATACCATGCAATTTGAAAACGTGAGTCAACAAAACTTCAGCAGTCTCTTTCGCGGTAGGTAATTTTAACAAGGGCATGAAATGGGCCATTTTAGAAAGACATTCAACAACAGTTAATATTACTGTATTCCCCTTAGAAGGGCGGAAGGCCTGTGACAAAGTCAAGGGAAATGTGTGACAAAGGCCTCGTCGGTATAGACAAAGGCAGTAGTTTACCAGACGGTGACTGAGTGCAGGTGAGGAGTGCATAGCACAAGTGTGGCACGCCTTGACGTAATCGGTGATATTGGAAAGCAGGTGAGGCCACCAAAACCTCTCCTGGACAATGTGCATGATATTCTTGATGCCTGGGTGGCAGGCAAACCAGCTATCATGTCCTCAGCGTATGACTTCCCCTCTTAGAGACTCAGGTACAAACAGTTTACCCATAGGACACCCCAGAAGAACGGGTACATCACTCACAGCGTAACGAACCTTAGTCTCAATATCCCAGGTGATGGCAGAGACAAAACAAGAATCAGGAAGGATTGTACTTGGCTCAGACGGAGCAATAGAAGGATCTCCTTGTTGGGAGAGTGCATCCAGTTTGCCATTTTTGGATCCAGGGAGGTACGACAGTACAAAATTGAAACGGCTAAAGAAACTGCCTAGAATTTAACGATTTAGCTGTGCGCAAATATTCAAAATTTTTATGATAGTCCATACCAAGAATGGTACTTGTGGCCCCTCAAGCCAATGGCGCCACTCCTCCAAGGCCACTTTAACTGCCAACAGTTGTAGATCGCCTATGTTATAATTATGTTCTGCAGGAGATACTTTCTTGGATAAATAAGCACAAGGGTGTAATTTCTTGTCAGATGGGTCAAATTGAGATAGGATTGCTCCAACACCTATGTCAGAAACATTCAACCTCGACCACAAACTGTCGGGCGGGGTCAGGAAGGAGTAGTACGGAGGCCGCTGTAAAGCAATTCTTTAGGACCTGAAAGGCCTCATAACACTCAGGAGTCCAGTGAAAGGCCCGGAGGGGGTGACGTTGTGCAGTGACGCAGCAATGGAACTGACGTTACGGATAAGTTAACGGTAAAAATGAGTGAATCCAAGAAATCTCTGTACTTCCTTTTGTTTCTTAGGGGTAGCCCATTTAAGAACTGCTGCTACCTTCTCTGGATCCATCCGGATTTCCCCCTGTGTGATTACGAACCCGAATAGAGACACTGTGGATCTATGAAATTCACACTTATCAGCTTTTACGAATAGATGATTGTGTAACAGGGTCTCCAGAACTGAGCAGACATGCTGCATGTGAGTTTCTTCATTCGGGGAAAAAAAAAATCTGAATATTGTCCAGATAAACAAATGCAAACTTATTCAGATACTTGCGCAAGACATCACTGACCAGATTCTGGAAAACTGCATGACAAGGGCATGACAAGGTACTCGTAGTGGCCAGTGTGGGTACTGAATGGCGTTTTCCATTCATTTCCTTGCTTGATACACATTAAATAGTATGCATTATGTAAGTCAAGCTTGGTAAAGATAGTGGCGCCCTCTAGTAGTTCAAACGCAGTGGTGATGAGAGGCAGGGGATAACGGTTCTTGACAGTAACATCATTAAGGCCGTGATAATCTATGCATGGGCAGAGTGACTTGTCTGTCTTTTCCATGAAGAAGAACCCCGCCCCTGTGGGCAAAGACGAGGGTCGAATCAAACCTGCCTCTAATGATTTCTGGATATACTCATTCATAGTGATGTGTTCAGGGGCATACAGAGAAAACAATTTTCCTCGAGGAGGACTGGTACTGGGAAGTAGCTGAATGGCACAATCGTAAGTATGATGGAGAGGTAGCAATTTAGCCTTGGTTTTACTAAATACCTCTGCGAGGTCATGGATGGCAAGTGCAATGAGCTCATCCAAATTTTTCAGAAGCTCAATGGCGACAAACTGATTCTGGATTTGGTCAGAGAGGCCCTGGAAAAACATGTCCTGTAGCACCGCTGGGTTCCATTCGCTCTTTGCTGCCAGGATGTGGAAGTCGATAGCATAGTTGGCGACTCGTCTGCTTCCTTGCCAGAGCCGCATGAGGGAATGGGCTGCCTCACACCCCGGTGACGTGTGTTGGAAAACTCGGAGAAGAGCAGTCTTGAATGCCTGGAGAGAGTCACATGACGGTGACTGCCTGCTCCACTCTGCCGAGGCCCACGCCACTGCCCAGCCGGTCAGGTGAGTAATGACGAATGCTATCTTCATCTGATCGGACAGAAACATTGCGTACATTAACTCAAAGTGGAGTTCACACTGGGTGAGAAAAGGTTTAGCATCTCCGGATTCTTCGGAGAAATGCTCAGGTCGAGACAGCTGGCTACACAAAAATTGGAGAAGCTGTTGATGTCGGCGGGGCAGCACTCACTCCCGGAAGTGGTTGGTTACTAATTGCGGAAGTCCAGTCAGAGGAGGCCTGATGTGTCACAGCAGCTACAAGCTGATTGATCTGTGAGCTCACAGAGGTCATGAAAGCATCTTGCCATTTGGCAAGGTCACTGATGCCAGAACTCAGGGCCATGAGATGATCTTCTTGTTCTGCTAGCTGACAACTATGGTAACGAACCGCTAGCTGGAATGCGTTTGAGTCTGCTGTGTCCAGTGTTGGCCAGATCGTTCTATCAGGATTGGTGGACAGAAACATCTGGACACAATTGCAGGACACGACACAGTAGCTCTGGTTAGTAAAAGTGTTTACTGAAAGATTCAGTGGGGTCCAGTACACAGCAAGGCAGTTCAAAATAAGCAAAGAGATCAAAAACATCAGGCGTAAGGCGTGGTCAGTACAAACAGGCAGGTGGTCACAACATGGTAGCAGGATTTGGAAACATGGAACACAGAGCTGGAAGTGAAGGCACAAGGCGCAATGATCTGGCGAAGGGCTAGTGCCACCAGTAGGACATAAATACACCCATGTGATGAGATGCAGACTACAAACAGGTGTGTGGAAAGATCCAGAGCAGGGTGTGGCCCAAGCAGAGTGCAACGACCACCACCAAGCACTAAGAGACACAGACAAGTGAGACAGGGACAGAAAAAGACCAAGCAGGAAAAACCCAGCACAGGGAAAACCATAAAAACCTAAACTAAACATGGCATGACACAGAGCACAGGGTTCAAAGCATGACAGTTTATTGGAGTTTTTATCGATGATAAATTAAGTTGGAAAACTCATAAATGATGTTAAATCCAAAATGTCAAAAGTTATTGCGATTCTGTACAAAGCGCAATACTTCCTCTCCCAGCATTCGTTGGTTACGCTGTATCATTCATTGCTTGTCCCATACATGACCTATTGCATTGAGGTTTGGGGAAACACATATAAAACAACCACAAACCTAGAAAGCTATAAGAGTTATAAGTATAAAACCATATCGTGACCCAACAAACCCACTGTCTGCTTGTTTACTTACACATTTTGAAATTTTGGGACTTGGTTGATTATATTACGATACAGACCATGTATAAAGTCTTGCCTCAACATGTCCAGGAACTGTTTAATATGAGGGAGTCTTGTTATCATCCGAGAGGAACATTAGTATTTGACAGCTTAAAGATTCGAACTACTGTAAAAAGTCACTGCATCTCCGTAAAAGGTGTGAAAATCTGGAATAACTGTTCTGATAGTATTAAATTATCTGGTACTTTGTCTGGCTTGAAAAGACTTTATAAAAACAATATAATTACTTGTTATAGTACGATAAATTAGGTTAACTGATTTTGTTACTGTTCTTCTGTTTTATTTGTGTGTTATACTGCTGCTTGTTCTGCTGTGTACAGATATTTTAGTTTGCTGATTAATCTATATTGTCTCTGCTTCAGGGTTGTATAGTAACAAAGTAAAAATACTTCACTACTGTACTTAAGTACGTTTTGGGAGACTTTGTACTTTACTTGAGTTTTTTTTAAATTCAGCTTACTTTCACTTTTACTTCACTACATTTCCGACCTTAAATGCATACTTCTACTCCAATACATTTTCTATGCGCCATGCCGTTACTCATTACAACACACACACACACACACACACACACACACACACACACACACACACACACACACACACACACACACACACACACACGAAAACATACATGTCAATCTATACGGATTGTCCGTAAATTATACCGATTTTTCCGAGGTTCAGAGTCATACGGATGTACAAATAAAGTCTTACGGATATTCAGGGTTTGGTCTGCAGCGACTCTGTAATCAACCGTTTCTGCAGTGTTTGATGCGTGAGTCATTGAAGCAATGCTTCGATCCACAAGCTCGTTGGTTCTTTGATTCGCTGCTCTTCAGAAACGGCAAGTCCGCTTCTTTAACTCCTCTCAAAGCCATTAAAATATTGTGAGTCGCTTTTGTGTGGATTAAAGTCACTAACTGGGACTCTTGTCATGTTGTATTCAAGAAATGAGAATCGTCCTCCGTTCCGTGTGTTTGGAGCTGCACAGCTGTTGGCTCTCTGCTGAGACAGACAGAGTCCAGTCGGAATTAATAACTTCAAATTGTCACTTTAAATAAAATTACACCTCTTTGCAAACCCTGTAATACAGAAAATAAACTACAATTGACTAAAACGTTTTTTTTTTCTTCCCAAAATGAGACGTCCTGTGCTCTTTATGAATTAAACTGATGCTGACATACAGCACAGCAGCTGTAAGAGCTCAGCTCAGATATACGGAAAGACATTCATGCCAATAATGTCTGAAAGGAAATGCTTTTGACAAAAACTACAGATTTTATTTATTCCTATTTATGTCCAGAGATCAAGGATCCACCATGTAGTTTATTATGTCCAAAGTTTAAGGATCCAGTGACCAATTTCATATTTATTTACTTTAAGACTCAATAAAATGTTGTTCAATTCAATTTCAATTTAATGGGCTTATAAAGCGCCAGATCACAACAAAAGCCATCTCAAGCCATCCATCCATCCATGGATGGATGGATGGATGGAAATTCAAATACATAATTAAAAGCAGATGTAAAAGATTGAATCAGATAAAAAAAAATAAAAAAAAACTAGTCATAAGAAAGAGAATAAAAATAGGCTTTAAGTCTTGACTTAAAAATGTCCACAGACTCCAACTGCCTCACGGTCGCAGGAAAAGTAAGACCGTTCCACCGAGCTGGTGCACAATAAGAAAAAGTTCTTTGACCTGTAGACATAGAAAATCTGTAAAGCCTATTTTTAGTACACAAAAAAATCACAAGAGGTATAGATAAGGGAACTGATAAGGAATCGTAACGATAAGCGGAATCGATAATGGTATCTATCGATAAAATCTTATCGATACCCATCCCTAATAAACACAGGGGCGAAGTCGAGGATCATCGACATGCCAGTCTGCAACATCGGCACTGGCGAGGCAATTTTCTATACACTTGATGAAGTTCTGAGGTATGTTTTATTTTCTTCATTATATTCGATTTATTTTTCATGATTTTATTAATGTATTTCCATTAGTGACACAGAGGTCTTGTTTCTGTAAAAAAATAACAAAATTTGACACATTCAGTTCTATGAAATTCGGCTTCACGCATGAATACTAGATCTCTATTGTTTGAAATTCAACTGTGGAGGAAATACTAATGATTCTGACTTTAATGTCATTGTGGCAACTCATAATATGTGGACAAAAACCCAGTTATGTGATACCGCCATGCAGTTGTGTGTACTGTAATAAAACTGATTTTGGTGCGATTTGGAGGTTATAAGGATTTTGTGTTGATTTTATGGATTTTCTCACTTGGTTATACGGGTGGACCCTCAAAGGGGTTGACATGTATGTGAAAAAAGTTGTGTTTTCACCCAGAGACACCACTGATTACGAGTGACAATTTTGTAAAAGTTGATTTTTCACTTCCATAAGAAATTTCATTTAATCCTGTAGGGGGCGATGATGCAGCAAATTCAGTTTTGTCCAAATGAAATTGTTTGGAGCATCTGGAGCACATAGGACAGAACATTCACATAGGACACAACATTCACCAGCTCTTTGTTATTTTGTCCCCCCTCCCACAGCTCCTTTAGCACTGTCAGGGGCCCCCTCACTTCATGAGGAAATAAGAGCTCAAAAGGGGAAAACCCAGTAGAGGCTTGGGGAACTTCTCTATAAGCAAACAGAATATATGGGAGCCATTGGTCCCAGTCAGAGCCGGTTTCATTCACAAATTTCCGCAACATCTGTTTAAGTGTTTGATTAAATCATTCACAGAGTCCATCTGTCTGAGGATGGTAAGGCGTAGTTCTCAGTCCTTTAATTCCAATCAATTGATACACATCTTTGAGCAGTTTGGACATAAAATTTGTGCCCTGGTCTGTAAGTATCTCTTGAGGAAAACCAACCCTGGAAAAAAACTGCACTAAGCAGAAAGCCACATTCTTTGCTTTTACAGCTTTCAAAGGAAAAACCTCTGGATATCTAGTTGCATAATCGGTAATTACCAGCATGAACCGGTTACCTGCCTTACTTCACTCCACAGGTCCCACTATGTCCATGCCAAGGCGCTGAAATGGTGTACTCACAACTGGAAGTGGCTGGAGGGGAGCTTTGTTGGGGAGTCTGGCTGATGTAAACTGGCACTCTGGACAGCTCCTGCAAAACTGAGCAACATCTTTAAGCAAGCCAGGTCAATAGAAACAGCGCGTTATGCGGGCCATGGTCTTGTGCTTCCCCAGGTGGCCAGCCCAGGGAATAGAATGGACCAACTTCAAAACAGTTGATCTTACTGCTTTGGGAACCACAAGCTGTTTACTAGACCCAGCTTGCCGATACAGAATGTCATATTGCAGACAAAAATCATTGCCTTTAGCCTTTCCGAAGTACTTTGATAGACTTGGATCCTGATGCTGCAGCTCTAATATATTACCAGGGATTTTAAAATCTTCAAGTACCTCAGGCTCTGAAGAATCAGGAGGCATTACCGCTGTCCCTTGGAATTTCTCTCTCCTCCGCTGCCATTTGGATTTCCGCTCTTTTTTCTTCTCTGAAGAAAATTCCAAATTGTAGAATGGCAAGGTGCTTAAGCTCGGAGGTGTTTCCTCAGACTGCCTTGCCTGCGCCCGGGTTAATGCCATATTACACTGGGGAGACTGTAACAGGTCAGTTAACACTGGTAGGTCACTGCCAAGGATTACAGGAAATGATAAGTTGTCAGCTACACCAACATTGAGCAGGTAAGTTTGTTCTTTTACAGTGACAAAAACATCTGCTGTTGGATATTTCCTTTCATCACCATGGACACAACAGATCAAAACGATCTCACTGGTACAAACAGACTGAGAAGGCACGTAACTGCGCTGAACTAATGTCCGTGTACTCCCTGTATCAATCAGTGCCTTGAGTGATTGACCATTAAGCTCCACAGATGTCTCCTTTAAAGGCCACATTGCCCCAGCCTTGTGGATCTCTTCCCTGGGCACAAAACATATCTGGGACAATTTGACAGGATTTTGAGGGCACATTGGTTTGGTATGACCCTCTTGTCCACACAAGTAACAAATTGTCTTTTTCCCTTGGAATTTTAAAGCCTGTGGGTTATTAAATTTTCCCTTTACCGGGGGCTTACCCACACTTGAAACTTGTTGGACTGGAGGTTGGTTGCGACCATCCTTTTTCCAGCTTTGATAAGTCCACAATGAGTTTTTTCTCCGAGCAGCCACAAACATGTCAGCCAGTGAAGCAGCCTCCTCTGCAGTCTTTGGATCATGTTCCTTTATCCACACCTGAAGTTCTTTTGACAACATTCTCAAAAACTGTTCAAGAATGATTATTTCATTGATTTGTTCAACTGTTTTACCTTTGGGCTGCACCCATTTACCATACAGTTCCTTCAACCTTATGTAGAGCTCTTTTGGAGTTTCTTCAGGCTCCACTTGAAGTGAACGGAAGCTTTGCCTATAAGTTTCACTGTTAATATCATACTTCTGTAAAACTGCTAGTTTCACTTGGTCATAATTCATAGACAAATCAACATCCATATGGACAAATGCACTTCTAGCCTTGCCTGTAAGTAGAGGTATTAAATGGAAAGCCCAGTCTGTTCTTGGCCATCTACAGGCATAAGCGACGCATTCAAAAGTAACAAGAAAATGTTCAGTATCATCCTCTTCACTCAATTTTTGTAATTTAGGTGCATGGGAAACTTGTGAATGTGCAAAGAAAGGGTCACCTGATTGGCTGTGAAGTGGTGAAGCTGTTTCATCAGGCTCTGGTGGTGATGTAGGCCGCACTGTGGGAGTAGTTTGAATTTGAACCTCCCTCTTGAACAAGCTGAACTGTTTTTGTAGTTCTTCAAATTTCTGTTCCTGCCTAGGCACTTCTCGATTCCAGTGGTCCTCTTTGGCCCTCTGTTGTCCAATATGGGCTCGAAGCAGGTTAGCCAGATCTGTTAATGTAGGTTCACTCCCCTCTTCCTCCATACCAAGCTCTCCACCAACAGCTCCATTTTCCTGAACACTCTCTCTTTGCTCCTCATTCCCCTGGTCATCTGGGTCTGAACTGGGTCCCTCTTTTAAGCGCTCTCTCCCTCTTCCAGGCATTTTTTACAGTCAGAAATAAGTAGTACAAAAAAAGTCACAAATAAGAAAGAGGGGAAAAAAAAAAACACCCGTGTCCTTAACTGAATGATCCCACCGCTGCCACCAACTGTAGTGGACCAAACATGAACATGGACAATAAGGGTGTAAAAAAGTTTCCAATTTTAATAAAACCAACAAAAGTTAACAAACCATTGTAAAAATCAAAATAACCAAGATTTGGGCCCAACTGAACAATACAGAAACTCAAGAAAAACTCCCCTCATGATAATTAACAGAAGCTGCTTAAAAAGGGGTGGAGTAACCAAACCTTAACTCAAGAGGGGAGATCTCAAACTGTTGGGAAAGTGTAGTGACACGGACCCACAACAGAGGGCGCAAATGAATGGACAATAGATGAGCCAAAATACAACACTTTACTGTTGTGAAACGTGCACAACGAAATACAGACAAATGCAGAATTTAGATTAGAGTCAAATGTACAAAGGTGACGTGTGGGCAGGCTCGAGGATCAATCAACTTTTTTTTCTTATATAGCGCCAAATCACAACAAACAGTTGCCCCAAGGCACTCCACATTGCAAGGCAAGGCCATACAATAATTATGAAAAACCCCAACGGTCAAAACGACCCCCTATGAGCAAGCACTTGGCCACAGTGGGAAGGAAAAACTCCCTTTTAACAGGAAGAAACCTCCAGCAGAACCAGGCTCAGGGAGGGGCAGTCTTCTGCTGAGACTGGTTGGGGCTGAGGGAAAGAACCAGGAAAAAGAGATCGATCACTAATGATTAAATGCAGAGTGATGCATACGGAGCAAAAAGAGAAAGAAACAGTGCATCATGGGAACCCCCCCACAGTCTACGTCTAAAGCAACATAACCAAGGGATGGTCCAGGGTCACCCGATCCAGCCCTAACTATAAGCCTTAACGAAAAGGAAAGTTTTAAGCCTAATCTTAAAAGTAGAGAGGGTATCTGTCTCCCTGATCTGAATTGGGAGCTGGTTCCACAGGAGAGGAGCCTGAAAGCTGAAGGCTCTGCCTCCCATTCTACTCTTACAAACCCTAGGAACTACAAGTAAGCCCGCAGTCTGAGAGTGAAGCGCTCTAATGGGGTAATATGGTACTACGAGGTCCCTAAGATAAGATGGGACCTGATTATTCAAAACCTTATAAGTAAGAAGAAGAATTTTAAATTCTATTCTAGCATTAACAGGAAGCCAATGAAGGGAGGCCAACACGGGTGAGATATGCTCTCTCCTGCTAGTCCCCGTCAGTACTCTAGCTGCAGCATTCTGAACCAACTGAAGGCTTTTTAGGGAACTTTTAGGACAACCTGATAATAATGAATTACAATAGTCCAGCCTAGAGGAAATAAATGCATGAATTAGTTTTTCAGCATCACTCTGAGACAAGACCTTTCTGATTTTAGAGATATTGCGTAAATGCAAAAAGGCAGTCCTACATATTTGTTTAATATGCACTTTGAATGACATATCCTGATCAAAAATAACTCCAAGATTTCTCACAGTATTGCTAGAGATCAGGGAAATGCCATCCAGAGTAACGATCTGGTTAGACACCATGCTTCTAAGATTTGTGGGGCCAAGTACAATAACTTCAGTTTTATCTGAGTTTAAAAGCAGGAAATTAGAGGTCATCCATGTCTTTATGTCTGTAAGACAATCCTGCAGTTTAGCTAATTGGTGTGTATCCTCTGGCTTCATGGATAGATAAAGCTGGGTATCATCTGCGTAACAATGAAAATTTAAGCAATACCGTCTAATAACACTGCCCAAGGGAAGCATGTATAAAGTGAATAAAATTGGTCCTAGCACAGAACCTTGTGGAACTCCATAATTAACTTTAGTCTGTGAAGAAGATTCCCCATTTACATGAACAAACTGTAATCTATTAGACAAATATGATTCAAACCACCGCAGCGCAATGCCTTTAATACCTATGACATGCTCTAATCTCTGTAATAAAATTTTATGGTCAACAGTATCAAAAGCAGCACTGAGGTCCAACAGAACAAGCACAGAGATAAGTCCACTGTCCGAAGCCATAAGAAGATCATTTGTAACCTTCACTAATGCTGTTTCTGTACTATGATGAGTTCTAAAACCTGACTGAAACTCTTCAAATAGACCATTCCTCTGCAGGTGATCAGTTAGCTGTTTTACAACTACCCTCTCAAGAATCTTTGAGAGAAAAGGAAGGTTGGAGATTGGCCTATAATTAGCTAAGATAGCTGGGTCAAGTGATGGCTTTTTAAGTAATGGTTTAATTACTGCCACCTTAAAGGCCTGTGGTACATAACCAACTAACAAAGATAGATTGATCATATTTAAGATTGAAGCATTAAATAATGGTAGGACTTCCTTGAGCAGCCTGGCAGGAATGGGGTCTAATAAGCATGTTGATGGTTTGGATGAAGTAACTAATGAAAATAACTCAGACAGAACAATCGGAGAGAAAGAGTCTAACCAAATACCGGTATCACTGAAAGCAGCCAAAGATAACGATACATCTTTGGGATGGTTATGAGTAATTTTTTCTCTAATAGTCAAAATTTTGTTAGCAAAGAAAGTCATGAAGTCATTACTAGTTAAAGTTAATGGAATACTCAGCTCAATAGAGCTCTGACTCTTTGTCAGCCTGGCTACAGTGCTGAAAAGAAACCTGGGGTTGTTCTTATTTTCTTCAATTAGTGATGAGTAGAAAGATGTCCTAGCTTCACGAAGGGCTTTCTTATAGAGCAACAAACTCTTTTTCCAGGCTAAGTGAAGATCTTCTAAATTAGTGAGACGCCATTTCCTCTCCAACTTACGGGTTATCTGCTTTAAGCTACGAGTTTGTGAGTTATACCACGGAGTTAGACACTTCTGATTTAAAGCTCTCTTTTTCAGAGGAGCTACAGCATCCAAAGTTGTCTTCAATGAGGATGTAAAACTATTGACAAGATACTCTAACTCCCTTACAGAGTTTAGGTAGCTACTCTGCTCTGTGTTGGTATATGACATTAGAGAACATAAAGAAGGAATCATATCCTTAAACCTAGTTACAGCGCTTTCTGAAAGACTTCTAGTGTAATGAAACTTATTCCCCACTGCAGGGTAGTCCATCAGGGTAAATGTAAATGTTATTAAAAAATGATCAGACAAAAGGGAGTTTTCAGGGAATACTGTTAAGTCTTCTATTTCCATACCATAAGTCAGAACAAGATCTAAAATATGATTAAAGTGGTGGGTGGACTCATTTACTTTTTGAGCAAAGCCGATAGAGTCTAATAATAGATTAAATGCAGTGTTGAGGCTGTCATTCTCAGCATCTGTATGGATGTTAAAATCGCCCACTATAATTATCTTATCTGAGCTAAGCACTAAGTCAGACAAAAGGTCTGAAAATTCACAGAGAAACTCACAGTAACGACCAGGTGGACGATAGATAATAACAAATAAAACTGGTTTTTGGGACTTCCAATTTGGATGGACAAGACTAAGAGACAAGCTTTCAAATGAATTAAAGCTCTGTCTAGGTTTTTGATTAATTAATAAGCTGGAATGGAAGATTGCTGCTAATCCTCCGCCCCGGCCCGTGCTACGAGCATTCTGACAGTTAGTGTGACTCGGGGGTGTTGACTCATTTAAACTAACATATTCATCCTGCTGTAACCAAGTTTCTGTTAGGCAGAATAAATCAATACGTTGATCAATTATTATATCATTTACCAACAGGGACTTAGAAGAAAGAGACCTAATGTTTAATAGACCACATTTAACTGTTTTAGTCTGTGGTGCAATTGAAGGTGCTATATTATTTTTTCTTTTTGAATTTTTATGCTTAAATAGATTTTTGCTAGTTATTGGTGGTCTGGGAGCAGGCACCGTCTCTACGGGGATGGGGTAATAAGGGGATGGCAGGGGGAGAGAAGCTGCAGAGAGGTGTATAAGACCACAGCTCTGCCTCCTGGTCCCAATGCTAGACAGTCACAGTTTGGAGGATCCCAAAAAATTGGCCAGATTTCTAGAAATGAGAGCTGCTCCCTCTAAAGTGGGATGGATGCCGTCTCTCCTAACAAGACCAGGTTTTCCCCAGAAGCTTTGCCAATTATCAATGAAGCCCACCTCATTTTTTGGACACCACTCAGACAGCCAGCAATTCAAGGAGAACATGCGGCTAAACATGTCACTCCAGGTGTGATTGGGGAGGGGACCAGAGAAAACTACAGAGTCCGACATTGTTTTTGCAAAGTTACACACCGATTCAATGTTAATTTTAGTGACCTCCGATTGGCGTAACCGAGTGTCATTACTGCCGACGTGAATTACAATCTTACCAAATTTACGCTTAGCCTTAGCCAGCAATTTCAAATGTCCTTCGATGTCGCCTGCTCTGGCCCCCGGAAGACAATTGACAATGGTTGCTGGTGTCGCTAACTTCACATTTCTCAAAACAGAGTCGCCAATAACCAGAGTTTGATCCTCGGCGAGTGTATCGTCGAGTGGGGAAAAACAGTTAGAGATGTGAACGGGTTGACGGTGTACACGGGGCTTCTGTTTAGGGCTACGCTTCCTCCTCACAGTCACCCAGTCAGCCTGCCTTCCCGACTGCACGGGGTCTGCCAGGGGGGAACTAACGGCGGCTAAGCTAC
This sequence comes from Thalassophryne amazonica, assembly GCF_902500255.1. NCBI lineage: Eukaryota > Metazoa > Chordata > Actinopteri > Batrachoidiformes > Batrachoididae > Thalassophryne > Thalassophryne amazonica. The sequence goes on from NC_047103.1 coordinate 103,389,920, forward strand.
CTTGGTCCGCACTGACTACAGGGGCCTGGCTAGCTGTAGAATTTTCCACGGTGCGGAGCCGAGTCTCCAATTCGCCCAGCCTGGCCTCCAAAGCTACGAATAAGCTGCACTTATTACAAGTACCGTTACTGCTAAAAGAGGCCGAGGAATAACTAAACATTTCACACCCAGAGCAGAAAAGTGGGGGAGAGACAGGAGAAGCCGCCATGCTAAAACGGCTAAGAGCTAGTAGCTACGCTAAGCTAGCGGATTCCCAAACAGGGAATCCGACACTAGACAGGCTGTGGAGCAGCACAGGTAACGCACGACAACAGTGCTAAAATAAAATAAAAATCCACTAGACAGGCTGTGGAGCAGCACAGGTAACGCACGACAACAGTGCTAAATAAAAATCCACTGGACAGGCTGTGGAGCAGCACAGGTAACGCACGACAACAGTGGTAAAAAATAAAATAAAAATCCACTGGACAGGCTGTGGAGCAGCACAGGTAACACACGACAACAGTGCTAAAAAAAAATAAAATAAAAATCCACTGGACAGGCTGTGGAGCAGCACAGGTAACACACGACAACAGTGGTAAAAAATAAAATAGAAATCCACTGGACAGGCTGTGGAGCAGCACAGATAACACACGACAACAGTGCTAAAAAATAAAATAAAAATCCACTGGACAGGCTGTGGAGCAGCACAGGCAACGCACGACAACAGTGCTAAATAAAAATCCACTGGACAGGCTGTGGAGCAGCACAGGTAACGCACGACAACAGTGCTAAAAAAATAAAATCAAAATCAAAATCCACTGGACAGGCTGTGGAGCAGCACAGGTAACGCACGACAACAGTGCCAAAACAAAACAAAAAACCACTAGACAGGCTGTGGAGCAGCACAGGTAACGCACGACAACAGTGGTAAAAAATAAAATAAAAATCCACTGGACAGGCTGTGGAGCAGCACAGGTAACGCACGACAACAGTGCTAAAAAAAAATAAAATAAAAATCCACTGGACAGGCTGTGGAGCAGCACAGGTAACACACGACAACAGTGGTAAAAAATAAAATAGAAATCCACTGGACAGGCTGTGGAGCAGCACAGATAACACACGACAACAGTGCTAAAAAATAAAATAAAAATCCACTGGACAGGCTGTGGAGCAGCACAGGTAACACACGACAACAGTGGTAAAAAATAAAATAAAAATCCACTGGACAGGCTGTGGAACAGCACAGGTAACACACGACAACAGTGGTAAAAAATAAAATAAAAATCCACTGGACAGGCTGTGGAGCAGCACAGGTAACACACGACAACAGTGGTAAAAAATAAAATAAAAATCCACTGGACAGGCTGTGGAACAGCACAGGTAACACACGACAACAGTGGTAAAAAATAAAATAAAAATCCACTGGACAGGCTGTGGAGCAGCACAGGTAACACACGACAACAGTGGTAAAAAAAAATAAAATAAAAATCAAAATCCACTGGACAGGCTGTGGAGCAGCACAGGTAAAAGTCCACTGAACAGGCTGTGGAGCAGCACAGGTAACACACGACAACAGTGCTAAAAAATAAAATAAAAATCCACTGGACAGGCTGTGGAGCAGCACAGGTAACGCACGACAACAGTGCCAAAAAACAAAACAAAAATCCACTGAACAGGCTGTGGAGCAGCACAGGTAATGCACGACAACAGTGCTAAAAAATAAAATAAAAATCCACTGAACAGGCTGTGGAGCAGCACAGGTAACACACGACAACAGTGCTAAAAAATAAAATAAAAATCCACTGAACAGGCTGTGGAGCAGCACAGGTAACACACGACAACAGTGCTAAAATAAAATAAAAATCCACTAGGCAGGCTGTGGAGCAGCACAGGTAACGCACGACAACAGCGCTAAAATAAAATAAAAATCCACTAGGCAGGCTGTGGAGCAGCACAGGTAAGGCACGACAACAGCGCTAAAATAAAATAAAAATCCACTAGGCAGGCTGTGGAGCAGCACAGGTAACGCACGACAACAGCGCTAAAATAAAATAAAAATCCACTAGGCAGGCTGTGGAGCAGCACAGGTAACGCACAACAACAGCGCTAAAATAAAATAAAAATCCACTAGGCAGGCTGTGGAGCAGCACGACAACAGTGCTAAAAAATAAAATAAAAATAAAAACGAAAGCGTTAGCAAGCTAGTTAGCTTGCCAACGCTGATGAAGGTTAGCTGATAAAAGTGCTCCGTCGCGATGCTTCGACCGTTAGAGGTCTTAGGAGACGTCCGTCCAGAGAAGAGTCGGATCCCACACGATTTCCACTGCCACCGAACCCGGAGGATACTGGAGCCACCAAGTCCTGAGTCCCCAGGTAGCCACCGTCTCCGGCTGTCGGATCTGGTACTGCTGGCAGGAAACAAAGACAGAAAGCGAGGTGAGTGTGGTGACACTCAGCAACTCCTCGCACACAGTTCAGGAATTGCAGGTGGGAATTACACCTCCACCTCCGCAAATACGAACACAGTCTTTCACAGGACCTGAAACAAACACTTGTCTTCACGGGTCGGGAAGGGTGCGGTTCGTCACCCTGTCGTCCTCGACCAGCTCAGCCTCCAGCTGACACAAGCAGTCAGGAACTCCTGTAGTAATCAGATAAACAGTTAAGTGCGATACGGCACAGAATATGGCTGAGGAAGTTACCTCCAAAGGTAGGTGATATCTCTGCAGCGGGGTGGAGATGTTGTCCGGCTTTTATGAGGTGGTTGATGATGTGGTGATAGGTGACAGCTGTCATGAGTTGATGAGTGACAGCTGTCACTCCCGGCCATTCCCGTGAGGCGGCTGCGCCCTCTCGTGCCTGAAGCCCACACTTCAGGCAGGGCGCCCTCTGGTGGTGGGCCAGCAGTACCTCCTCTTCAGTGGCCCACACAACACAAACAAAAAGAAACAAAACTACCAATTTAACAACAAAGGTAAAAACCCAAAATAAAGCAAAAATAACTTTAACTTAACACCAACTCAAAAGTGATTACAAAAGTGAGGTAAAGCAAATTAAATATCTAAATTAATCAGAAACTGAAGTTCGCCCTCAGTCCATTTCGACTTGGTAGGCCTCCAAAGTTATAAACTGGCTGCCAGTCCCTTCAGCCATCTTTTTCCCCAAGCAGCTCATCAAACAGAGAAAACAAGTGTAAGTACAATTCACACAAATATTAACTAAAGTGTGCACCCAATAGAAAATATGTGTCCAAAATATATATGTTATGTAATAATGAAATTAACTTAAAAAAGGACTAACACTGTATGGTGGTGGCAGGGGGGTCCACCACAACCGTTAATGGCGTTCCAAAACCGAATTGCAGTGGACATGTTGCTGGCAGAGAAAGGGGGTGTGTGCGCCATGTTTGGTACTTCCTGTTGGATGATAATCCCGAACAACACAGCCCTTGGTGGATTCTTAACCAAAGCACTGAACAATCTACAAACCATGTCCAAAGAACTAAAAGAGCATTCAGGAGTTGACCAGACGTGGGACAAAGCTTTCGGTATGTTTGGGAAATGAAAAGGTTTGATCGTAACAACTCTGTTTGCAATTGCTATATTTTCTGCCATAATGACACTCTGTGGATGTTGTTGTATTCCATGCATAAGATCACTGTGTAACAGAATCACTGTAACAGCAATAGAAGGTAAATGTGCAGAAGTAAGAGCTCTATTAATGAGACAAGATAATGATGACAGTGAACATGAAGATGAACCTGAAAATTATGAAGATTTGTTATCTCAAAATCCTAGTAAATATTTGATGTGCTTTGAAGAACCACCTATTGATAATTATGATGCTGTTAATCTTGAACAACTGTTCAATAACAAACAAGACAAACATGACCTCTGAGTGTAAAATGTAATGTGTCTATAAAAAACGATCAAGCTGTTGAAAATCTGAAAAACAGAAGAGAGATTGGTGAGATGAGAATGTAGACATTATAATTGATAAACAGGAGGGAAATGTTGGAAAAATTGTACATACATGTTATCATTTATAATGCCTTCCTTACACATAATCATTTATGGTGCATTGCCTGCAAGTTTCAGTTTCTTATAAACCACTGAAACATTCAGTGAAAACTCTCTGTAAAACTGTTTGCATAAACATGATTGTGTGACCTGTCTGCAGAGAGAGATTCTGCTGTGTTTTGCTTATCAGTCAAGCCTTCCTTGAGGAAGTGCCCCCTGCAGAGACAGTGTGCTATTGTTTTAATGAAATCCTGTGTATGTAAGTGAATAAAAAGCTGAGGTGAAGGGGCAGACAGCAGAGAGGGAGAAGCTATTGTCAGAGTTCCTGCTGCCCTCTCTCCTTGCGAGAAAGAGTAACAGTGTCTCCTTTGTGTCTTCTTTGTTGTCTAATGGTTTATCTGACTGTTATAGGTCTAAACCTGATAGTGGTACTCTCCAGCGCTTGCGCTACTTGATCTTTCTCCAACATCTGAGGTGAAATTGAGGACAGAATGTATAAGCAAACAACTAATGTTCAATCCCCACATCCAATAGATGAAGCTGTGAAGCTTCCTTCAGGATTATTTGAGTAACATTTTTTTCATGCAGAGACAACAGATTTAGACTTACTGTGTACTCTTTCAACAGATCCTCAACACTTTCTCCCAGGTATATGATGAGAGATTTAAGGACACACTCCCTTCTGAGATCAGCATCCTGCAGGCACAGTGAAAGTGAAAAACAGTTACTTCATGAAAAGATAAACCCCTTAAGATGAGACAGATGTAGCAGTAAAAAAAGGATTAAAAATATAGCCACCAGCGGCGATTAACGGCCCTCGCAAGCCCCGCCCCTTCCCCGCCCAAGGAAGGGGGCGCTATGCCTCAATGCTAGAGAAAGGTGTAAAAGTCAGTTTGTATGGCATAGCCATTTGTATGAATTGCCGCAAGGATAAAATGGGGACTTCAGGCTGTTGCCACGGCAATGGCGTAAAAAAATAGAGCATAGGTGTCATTGACTTTTTTGATCAGCATGACAAAATAGAATTTTGTGCCGAATTTTGGACAATTTTGTAAAAGTTGATTTTTCACTTCCATAAGAAATTTCATTTAATCCTGTAGGGGGCGATGATGCAGCAAATTTAATTTTGTCCAAATGAAATTGTTTAGGGCCAAGACTTTCTGCTTTCACTAGTTTGTGCTGTGGATGAATGTGGATTTCAGCTGGAATCAAGATATTGCGTAAGCATCTAGCTTCCTACCAAGGCAATAGGCCACAGAGCAAGGTGACAGCACAGAAGTTCCTCAAATCCCCAAAATGCAACTCTGTGTGTCACAAAGAAAGGGCACCTGTTGGTAGTGTGTAAAGAACATTTGCAAAGGCAATACAACCTTCTCCTCACCGCACACACTTCCGGACAATATTTTAAAAGACAAGGCATTTACCATAGGACTATGATCAATAACTGAAATAAAAATGGAAACATAACTAACTGTATCAGATAAGGGTTAAAATGCTAAATGTTAGGTGTTAATTAAATACATACCTGATCAAGAAACTCCAAGTTCGTGGCAGTTTTTGCTTGGTTCCCCCTCCCTTCTTTCTTAAGTTCTTTAATAGCTGTGTGGAGAACAGCTGGGCCATAAATCTTGTCAGCAGAGGAACTGTAGTAACCCGCAGGAACTCTGCATTGATATGTACGTGACAAAGCACAATATATTTTTTTTATTGAAGACAAACTTGGCACAAGCATTCAATCCCTGTCTCCAAACTATGACTTTAAGGTAGAATATGTAGTCTGTCCTTCATTATCAATCAATCAATCGATTTTTTTATATAGCGCCAAATCACAACAAACAGTTGCCCCAAGGCGCTTTATATTGTAAGGCAAGGCTATACAATAATTATGTAAAACCCCAACGGTCAAAACGACCCCCTGTGAGCAAGCACTTGGCTACAGTGGGAAGGAAAAACTCCCTTTTAACAGGAAGAAACCTCCAGCAGAACCAGGCTCAGGGAGGGGCAGTCTTCTGCTGGGACTGGTTGGGGCTGAGGGAGAGAACCAGGAAAAAGACATGCTGTGGAGGGGAGCAGAGATCGATCACTAATGATTAAATGCAGAGTGGTGCATACAGAGCAAAAAGAGAAAGAAACAGTGCATCATGGGAACCCCCCAGCAGTCTACATCTATAGCAGCATAACTAAGGGATGGTTCAGGGTCACCTGATCCAGCCCTAACTATAAGCTTTAGCAAAAAGGAAAGTTTTAAGCCTAATCTTAAAAGTAGGGAGGGTGTCTGTCTCCCTGATCTGAATTGGGAGCTGGTTCCACAGGAGAGGAGCCTGAAAGCTGAAGGCTCTGCCTCCCATTCTACTCTTACAAACCCTAGGAACTACAAGTAAGCCTGCAGTCTGAGAGCGAAGCGCTCTATTGGGGTGATATGGTACTACGAGGTCCCTAAGATAAGATGGGACCTGATTATTCAAAACCTTATAAGTAAGAAGAAATTAAATAGTAAATTGTCAAAAGTTATGAATGTCCATACAAAATAAATACCCCTCAGTGATCATTTAGGTCCCACTAGAATGCATGGTCTGTAACAATGGTATTACTTGGACAAAATTTTACTAGTCTTTGCAAAACCCAGTGATGATTATTATTATTTTATTTATTTTATTGATTGATTGATTGATTGATTGATTGATTTTCAGAAAAAAATACAAAAGGTTGGTTAAAATTAGTATGAAAGAGGTTAACCCTTGTGTGAACCCCAGAGGCCACTTTGTCGGTGCTTATCCTCATCATTTTTTTTATCAAATTGTCTGAATTTTAGGATATGCGTTCACCTCTATGACCTTTAGAAGGAAGACAATACGCAAGTAGTTATAATAGTTAGTGTCCAAATTGTTTTTTTTTCCTTTTTTTTTTTTCCAAATGTACTAAAACCTTTTTCCCCACATTTTTGTTTGAGGGACAATTTATGAAAAAATGTATAAAACAGATACTGATCAAGCAATTGCAAAAAAAAAAAAAAAAGGATAGGAGTTCTGAATGTGTTCTGGACTATTTGGTCAATTGGCGTCTGGAATGATTCTAAATTTAGTATAGGTGCCAGCTTATAGTTTTTTGAATTCGAGCCAGTAGTTGCATTGGTGTCTCTCTGGTATCCCTTTCAGTTAAACTGAGAGCAGCAAATCTGTAAAATTTTTTTGGTCTTTAACCTTTTGTACCAAATTCATATGCCCTTCAGATGTTGAATATTTATATACATTTATCCTAGAGGACCTTAAACATTTACATTTAACACAATTTGAAATCAGATTTTCCTAATAGTTAGCTTAAAGTAAGAAGCTGCTCCTCCATTAGTCCCCAATCACTTCAATGGAAGTCAGTGAATCGTGTTTTATGTTTGTTTAGCCTTTCATGCGGACTTCATTTAAACTACAGGTCCAAATCAAATCAAATTAAATCAATTTTATTTATATAGCGCCAAATCACAACAACAGTTGCCCCAAGGCGCTTTATATTGCAAGGCAAAAGCCATACAATAACTACAGAAAAACCCCAACGGTCAAAACGACCCCCTGTGAGCAAGCACTTGGCGACAGTGGGAAGAAAAAACTCCCTTTTAACAGGAAGAAACCTCCAACAGAACCAGGCTCAGGGAGGAGCAGTCTTCTGCTGGGACTGGTTGGGGCTGAGGGACGAGAGTCAGGAAAAAGACATGCTGTGGAAGACAGCAGAGATCAGTCATTAATGATTAAATGCAGAGTGGTGCATACAGAGCAAAAAGAGGCGAATAAAAAGAAACACTCAGTGCATCATGGGAACCCCCCAGCAGTCTAAGTCTATAGTAGCATAACTAAGGGATGGTTCAGGGTCACCTGATCCAGCCCTAACTATAAGCTTTAGCAAAAAGGAAAGTTTTAAGCCTAATCTTAAAAAGTAGAGAGGGTGTCTGTCTCCCTGATCCGAATTGGGAGCTGGTTCCACAGGAGAGGAGCCTGAAAGCTGAAGGCTCTGCCTCCCATTCTACTCTTACAAACCCTAGGAACTACAAGTAAGCCTGCAGTCTGAGAGCGAAGCGCTCTATTGGGGTGATATGGTACTATGAGGTCCCTAAGATAAGATGGGACCTGATTATTCAAAACCTTATAAGTAAGACATTACTAATAAACTGAATTTAAGTTTTAACACCACAATCATCAATCTTCCTGTTAAAAGGGAGTTTTTCCTTTCCACTGTCGCCAGGGGGTCGTTTTGACCGTTGGGGTTTTTCCGTAATTATTGTATGGCCTTGCCTTACAATATAAAGCGCCTTGGGGCAACTGTTTGTTGTGATTTAGCGCTATATAAATAAAATTGATTGAATCACTTCTGGTAGCATCAAAAGTGACAACAAACCCAAACAATGAGCCCACACTTCTGTCTTTGAACATCTTGCCCCCTGCTGGAAGTGCTTGTTTACTACATGGCTTCCAACACAGCCGCAAACTGAGAGAAGCCATAAAGTCCAGCTCCCTACCAATCACAATGCTCCGGTCAGGCGGAGGTCTTGGAAAATAAAGTCATGCTGACTTATGGTTTTGACTTATAAATAACATTAATACCGATAGAATAACTATATTAATGTCAATTCTGTCATTTGTACAAAGTTAAAATATAACATATATCTTTAAATGTTGAATAATGCACTAATTCTGAGGTTTTGTAACAAACAGACAGATCGTAAAGGATTCTGGGTAAAATGTGTCTCTGCTAAACACTGATTGGTTCAGTCATTCATTATGTAAACCAACACATTAATGTGACGTGTGTCATGTGTTGGTGTTTACAGATAAATCTGCTTTTGTAAAATATTCAATTTTTGTTATTTGTAAAAACAGGCATTTTTACGGAGCCCTGGAAGTGTCATCGCAAATGTTTTGCATGTGGAGAGAATGTGCACTCATTTTATTATATTGTGTGTGCATGTTTTATGATGTTGTACACACGTTTTATTATATTGTAAAACGTGCACTCAATATTGTCTTAACACATAAATGTTAGCTATTCGCCCTATTGATGTTTCAAATCCCGCAAAACCTCAGGGAGGTTGTCGCGCTGCGAGATCTCAGTAACACTGAGAACTGCATTGAGACGCTGTGATCACGCTGCACTTTAACCACTGCACACAGACAACACCATTAACATCGAAACATAAAACTATGTTTATATTGTGCCTAAAACTCTCATGAATATACGAGGTCTGTCCATAAAGTATCGTACCTCCGTAAAGCTAGGACATCTTTCTACTCATCACTAATTGAAGAAAATAAGAACAACCCCAGGTTTCTTTTCAGCACTGTAGCCAGGCTGACAAAGAGTCAGAGCTCTATTGAGCTGAGTATTCCATTAACTTTAACTAGTAATGACTTCATGACTTTCTTTGCTAACAAAATTTTAACTATTAGAGAAAAAATTACTCATAACCATCCCAAAGACGTATCGTTATCTTTGGCTGCTTTCAGTGATGCCGGTATTTGGTTAGACTCTTTCTCTCCGATTGTTCTGTCTGAGTTATTTTCATTAGTTACTTCATCCAAACCATCAACATGTTTATTAGACCCCATTCCTACCAGGCTGCTCAAGGAAGCCCTACCATTATTTAATGCTTCGATCTTAAATATGATCAATCTATCTTTGTTAGTTGGCTATGTACCACAGGCTTTTAAGGTGGCAGTAATTAAACCATTACTTAAAAAGCCATCACTTGACCCAGCTATCTTAGCTAATTATAGGCCAATCTCCAACCTTCCTTTTCTCTCAAAAATTCTTGAAAGGGTAGTTGTAAAACAGCTAACTGATCATCTGCAGAGGAATGGTCTATTTGAAGAGTTTCAGTCAGGTTTTAGAATTCATCATAGTACAGAAACAGCATTAGTGAAGGTTACAAATGATCTTCTTATGGCCTCTCTGTGCTTGTTCTGTTAGACCTCAGTGCTGCTTTTGATACTGTTGACCATAAAATTTTATTACAGAGATTAGAGCATGCCATAGGTATTAAAGGCACTGCGCTGCAGTGGTTTGAATCATATTTGTCTAATAGATTACAATTTGTTCATGTAAATGGGGAATCTTCTTCACAGACTAAAGTTAATTATGGAGTTCCACAAGGTTCTGTGCTAGGACCAATTTTATTCACTTTATACATGCTTCCCTTAGGCAGTATTATTAGACGGTATTGCTTAAATTTTCATTGTTACGCAGATGGCTTCCTGTTAATTCTAGAATAGAATTTAAAATTCTTCTTCTTAATTATAAGGTTTTGAATAATCAGGTCCCATCTTATCTTAGGGACCTCGTAGTACCATATCACCCTAATAGAGCGCTTCGCTCTCAGACTGCAGGCTTACTTGTAGTTCCTAGGGTTTGTAAGAGTAGAATGGGAGGCAGAGCCTTCAGCTTTCAGGCTCCTCTCCTGTGGAACCAGCTCCCAATTCAGATCAGGGAGACAGATACCCTCTCTACTTTTAAGATTAGGCTTAAAACTTTCCTTTTCGCTAAGGCTTATAGTTAGGGCTGGATCGGGTGACCCTGGACTATCCCTTGGTTATGCTGCTTTAGACGCAGACTGTGGGGGGGTTCCCATGATGCACTGTTTCTTTCTCTTTTTGCTCTGTATGCATCACTCCGCATTTAATCATTAGTGATCGATCTCTGCCCCCCTCCACAGCATGTCTTTTTCCTGGTTCTTTCCCTCATCCCCAACCAGTCTCAGCAGAAGACTGCCCCTCCCTGAGCCTGGTTCTGCTGGAGGTTTCTTCCTGTTAAGAGGGAGTTTTTCCTTCCCACTGTTGCCAAGTGCTTGCTCACAGGGGGTCGTTTTGACCGTTGGGGTTTTTCATAATTATTGTATGGCCTTGCCTTACAATATAAAGCGCCTTGGGGCAACTGTTTGTTGTGATTTGGCGCTATATAAAAAAAAAGTTGATTGATTGATTGATTGATCCATGAAGCCAGAGGACACACACCAATTAGCTAAACTGCAGGATTGTCTTACAGACATAAAGACATGGATGACCTCTAATTTCCTGCTTTTAAACTCAGATAAAACTGAAGTTATTGTACTTGGCCCCACAAATCTTAGAAACATGGTGTCTAACCAGATCCTTACTCTGGATGGCATTACCCTGACCTCTAGTAATACTGTGAGAAATCTTGGAGTCATTTTTGATCAGGATATGTCATTCAAAGCGCATATTAAACAAATATGTAGGACTGCTTTTTTGCATTTACGCAATATCTCTAAAATCAGAAAGGTCTTGTCTCAGAGTGATGCTGAAAAACTAATTCATGCATTTATTTCCTCTAGGCTGGACTATTGTAATTCATTATTATCAGGTTGTCCTAAAAGTTCCCTAAAAAGCCTTCAGTTAATTCAAAATGCTGCGGCTAGAGTACTGACGGGGACTAGAAGGAGAGAGCATATCTCACCCATATTGGCCTCTCTTCATTGGCTTCCTGTTAATTCTAGAATAGAATTTAAAATTCTTCTTCTTACTTATAAGGTTTTGAATAATCAGGTCCCATCTTATCTTAGGGACCTCGTAGTACCATATCACCCCAATAGAGCGCTTCGCTCTCAGACTGCAGGCTTACTTGTAGTTCCTAGGGTTTGTAAGAGTAGAATGGGAGGCAGAGCCTTCAGCTTTCAGGCTCCTCTCCTGTGGAACCAGCTCCCAATTCAGATCAGGGAGACAGACACCCTCTCTACTTTTAAGATTAGGCTTAAAACTTTCCTTTTTGCTAAAGCTTATAGTTAGGGCTGGATCAGGTGACCCTGAACCATCCCTTAGTTATGCTGCTATAGACGTAGACTGCTGGGGGGGTTCCCATGATGCACTGTTTCTTTCTCTTTTTGCTCTGTATGCACCACTCTGCATTTAATCATTAGTGATTGATCTCTGCTCCCCTCCACAGCATGTCTTTTTCTTGGTTCTCTCCCTCAGCCCCAACCAGTCCCAGCAGAAGACTGCCCCTCCCTGAGCCTGGTTCTGCTGGAGGTTTCTTCCTGTTAAAAGGGAGTTTTTCCTTCCCACTGTCGCCAAGTGCTTGCTCACAGGGGGTCGTTTTGACTGTTGGGGTTTTTACGTAATTATTGTATGGCCTTGCCTTACAATATAAAGTGCCTTGGGGCAACTGTTTGTTGTGATTTGGCGCTATATAAATAAAATTGATTGATTGATTGATTTCTCCTTGTGTTTTATTTTCTATTTTGTTGTCGCTTTGTGTCTCTGAAATAGGGACATTTCTTTGTGTTTGGGGGGAAGCATGTAACGAGTGGGTGGAGCATGCCCAGGAAAGGGGCAGACAGCATCAGGAACCGTTGTGTGTGAATTCGTGTGGGGAAAACAAAAAAAAATAAACAAAATTGTTTTCCTCTCCAAAGAAGAGTTCACGTTCCTGAGTTTTTGTCCACCAGAAGAGTGACTCATTGTGAAGCCCCTGCAGCTCGCACACTACACTAGCAACAGCTTTTAACCAGCCACATGCTAAAATACTTTTCTCCCCCATAAGAATGTCTCCGTCCACTATCTCCGCATGGCCAAACCTTGAGGGCAGAGACATCTCCTCCCTTTTGAGATGAGCGTCCTCTTGTTTTCACATGAAGTGTCAGCAGTAAGCAGTCTTATTAAAATGCAACCCTAACCCTAACACAACATATTGATAATATTTATAATCACACAATATTAAAAGACATATACATTTTTCTTACATTTCTCATAACCCCATAATGATAAAATACATACATTTTTCACACAGACACCCCTCTATAGTGCAGCAGATAACTGAAACAATCCTTCACATGGTGATACAAGCACCAAATTCAGCACAATTACTCCTTAGACATTACTCTCTTGAAAAAACTGACTGGCCACTTGCCAGGCTTAGGAGTGCAGCAATACAGTAGCATTCTCTGGGTGACTTCACTCAGAATACCACAGCTCCATTCACCCAGGAACTTAGCAGCTGCGTGTGGACCACTCCAGACTGTTACTGGATCTGATCACTGATTATACAAAATAACTTAAAAATTCAGCCAGTGGAAAAGACTAGATTACTGTGCACATTGTTCCTGAAACAGCGCAGATGTGCACAAACTCACAAACAGAATAGCAGCTGATGTTTACTGCAACTCTGAATGAACTATTTAAGTTTATTTTTGACTTTCATTTCCAGATGTGTGCCCAAATACGAGGTCTATTAGAAAAGTATCCGACCTTATTATTTTTTTCAAAAACCATATGGATTTGAATCACGTGTGATTGCGTCAGCCAAGCTTGAACCTTCGTGCGCATGCGTGAGTTTTTTCACGCCTGTCGGTTGCGTCATTCGCCTGTGAGCAGGCTTTGAGTGAGGAGTGGTCCACCCCTCTCGTCGTTTTTTTCATTGTTTAGGAATGGCTCAGAGACTACCATTTTGCTTGATCAAAATTTTTTCAGAAACTGTGAGGGACATCAAAGTGGACACCATTCGAGAAATTCAGATGGTTTTTGGTGAAAATTTTATGGGCTTCAAAGAGATTACAGAGTGTTACTGTCACTTTAAGGATGGCCCAGAGCGACTGGTGGTGCGCCGCGCTCCGAAGCCACCATCGACAGGCTGAGCGACCATTTCATTTCTAAACAGATGGCTGTATGGATCCGTGACCATTGTGTGCAATTTCTCCGGTTATCACAAGAGCTGGACATCAACCATTTTCAGGCAGATTTCACTTTTAACAAGAGATTTTGTCATGGAAAGCCGAGCGGAGGCTTCGCGCGTCACGATGGATTCGCTACTGGAGCGAGACAAAACCACCTCCATTTTGGTCTCACAGGACGGCTTTGAGATGGCGTTTTGTCTTGCTCCAGTAGCGAATCCATCGTGACGCGCAAAGCCTCCGCTTGGCTTTCCATGACAAAATCTCTTGTTAAAAGTGAAATCTGCCTGAAAATGGTTGATGTCCAGCTCTTGTGATAACCAGAGAAATTGCACACGATGGTCACGGATCCATACAGCCATCTGTTTAGAAATGAAATGGTCGCTCAGCCTGTCGATGGTGGCTTCGGAGCGCGGCGCACCACCAGTCGCTCTGGGCTATCCTTAAAGCGACAGTAACACTCTGTAATCTCTTTGAAGCCCATAAAATTTTCACCAAAAACCATCTGAATTTCTCGAATGGTGTCCACTTTGATGTCCCTCACAGTTTCTGAAAAAATTTTGATCAAGCAAAATGGCAGTCTCTGAGCCATTCCTAAACAATGAAAAAAACGACGAGAGGGGTGGACCACTCCTCACTCAAAGCCTGCTCACAGGCGAATGATGCAACCGACAGGCGTGAAAAAACTCAAGCTTGGCTGACACAATCACACGTGATTCAAATCCATATGGTTTTTGAAAAAAATAATAAGGTCGGATACTTTTCTAATAGACCTCGTACACCTGCACAGTCTCACCTGCCCTCCCATTCTCCCTTACAGTTCATCCAGTCCCAGTAGTAGTGGTCCCTGTCCTGTCTGACCCACCTGTCCCATCGTTCAGGTCCCTGTGGTTCCAGCTTTGTTGAGGCTTTGTGTTACAGTAGAGGACCGCCTCAACCATAACACAAAGCCCCAACAAGGCTCAATCAGGTCATCAAAGGTCACCGGGAGGTCTCAGTAAGTAGATATAAATCACTCAGGTAGCCATAAACCAAAGGGACAGAATGTCTGGGTGACCCCATGAAAAGGCATAATGTCTGATTAATCCCAGAGTAACCAAAAACAGAAAAACAAAGACATCCAAAAACAATCCATCAGGAAAGTAATCAAAGGACGGAACAACCAAGACATTCCAGCAGAATTTCCATGACAGAGATGCCTGTGTGGGTGTCAGTACAGTCAGGAGGTGGGTTTCAAGGGTGAAAATCCAGCCATAGTGAGTCACAATCACAGATGCGCACAGATCATAGCATGTCCACTCACGGACATGCTATGACCGATGTGTAGACACTTTGCAAAAGCCGCACATACCCATGAAGTAAGTTTATTCTGGAAACAATGCTATCTTCAATATGACAATGCTCATCCACACGAGTCGACAAACAGGATGCATTGCAGCTGCTCAAATTTCGTAAGATCTTATCACACACACCATACAGTCCGGATTGCACACCCTGCAACCATTTCCTTTTTCCCAAGCTGAAAGAACACCTGAAGGGACACTGTTACACAAATGATGCAGAGGTTTAAACAGCTGTGCTTTGCTGGTACAGAGAGAAGACACTCACTTTCTTCACTGATGGCATGCAAAAAGGCCTCTGACAGACCTACAACAAATTTCTATGCTATTCCCATGAATGAGATTATGGATTTCAAAGAATAGTCATCTGACTTTTTGACCATAATGATTGATAAGATTTCCTGGAAACGTTTTTGTGTACACCTCAAGCTTGGGTGCCTGGTCTGCACCCTTGTAAGTCCTTGGGCCATGTCTTGATGGTCTAGGGCACACAGTCTATTGTGCACAGTGCAAATTGATTTGGAGTATCTCTGAATTACTTGTGTTATTTTGAGGGCACAATCTGAGTGCAAAGTTTGGTGATGGGTTGGATATATCCTGTTCATAAATTATGGGGGTGTTTTGGGCATAACATGAAATGCACCAGAGTATCATTTGTCATCCCCTTTGAGCTGGAGTGCTGGAGGCACACAGAGCTCTGTTACTGAGTAAACAGACCCAAGTGAGAGATGTTCTGGTGAGTTAATAGATCTTCTCCAACCTCTCCAAGCGTGCCAGATGACAGCGGCCACCAACCGTCCTTGACGTGAAACATTATGATGAAGTGCTTTATTTTTCTTTCTATCTTTACTTGTACTTCATTTAATGATTGTTTTCAACTCAATTTCATTGTGTAAACAAGCAGGGTGTACGTGTTGTTATGTAGCTTCCACAAATACATTCCACTGGCTTTAAACCAGATTTTTGGTGGTCTGTACCACGTCATTTTTTGAGCAACACACACAAAGATGAATGCAATCCTATCTGCACTATTCATGGCAACTTTTGTGCTGGGTGCGAAACAACAACTGCATTGTGCTGAAACTACAAATGATGCTGGCACTGCACTGTGCACTTCACTGCATGGGTAAAAGATAAGGCCTAATATGTTAAGTAGTCACAGCTATGTGTGATAATTTTTATACTTGCATGTGTAGTCCATTGCGCATATTTCTGTCTTCATTTTTCTACCTTCTAAAAGAACACAGTCGGATATTTGCACTGTGCTCTGTGCATGCAGAAAACATGGTGCTTATCCTGCCAGAACAGCCCACAATGTGATTACAGAAAAATACCTCAGCAGCTACAATAGCAGATATTCATACCAACGTCTACGTATGTTAGCAGTTCCAGACACTCTTCAGCTCACATTCTCCAAAGTGAGAGAAAACGGCAAAGGCAGTTTCCCAGTATGACAATCAAATTCTGGTAAATTACAAGTAACTGATACCACATGAATGCCACCCCTCCCCCCACCAAATTAAAAATAAAAAAGCTATGATTGTGGCCCCACGCCTGATCTGCTGAAAACTTGATCTCCTAATCAAATCATGCATCACCTGACGCTGCATCTCCAGCATGCACCAAATATTAATTCCACAAATACATAGGGATGGCAGAATATCACGAGTGCATATTGGAAAATAATTTCCTGCTTGGTTATTCATTGTGGAATATATTAAAATCCAATTTTGTGAAACTGAAATACACACAGCCATTTGCTAGGATGGACTGGCATTCTACACTTGAAAGAGTGGTGAATTCTGCACCACTCTGCATTTAATCATTAGTGATCGATGTCTGCTCCCCTCCACAGCATGTCTTTTTCCTGGTTCTCTCCCTCAGCCCCAACCAGTCCCAGCAGAAGACTGCCCCTCTCTGAGCCTGGTTCTGCTGGAGGTTTCTTCCTGTTAAAAGGGAGTTTTTCCTTCCCACTGTAGCCAAGTGCTTGCTCACAGGGGGTCGTTTTGACCGTTGGGGTTTTACATAATTACTGTATGGCCTTGCCTTACAATATAAAGCGCCTTGGGGCAACTGTTTGTTGTGATTTGGCGCTATATAAAAAAATTGATTGATTGATTGAAAGAGAAGAAGAAGGGGCAGTGTGGGAAGAGGGTGAAGCTGCAATGGAAGGTTGTAATAGCAAAAACGTGGACAAGTGAAAACTTAGGGAACAGTAATCACACCTTTTGGATGTGTAAATTCATGAATCAGGGATTACTTTGATACAGGGGCACAACAGCTTGTAATGTTGCCACTGGCAGCCTCGTGTCTCACACAGAGTACATACAGCACTGATAAACACCTGTTTCTCTTAGCACTAACGTTAGCCTGCACTTCTCCACATTAGCCTCCGTGCACATGCCTAATTGCAGTAAGACAGGGACTGGCATGAGCTCATCAGCATGCTGAACCACGCGCTCAACACTAAAGTCTGAGACACACAACGCTACTGTGATTAAGTCTCAATTGTTGTTTCGTGACTAAAATGCACAGCCCCACAATTAAATCCAAGAGGTTGGCTGCGTTTGAAATAAATAACCGTTTCTCTGCTCTGAAAGCAGATGACTTGATTTTTATTGAAAGGGCCTGACCTTAGGGTCACGACCTCCTGAAGAGGAGATTTAACAGAGAAAACAGCAAAATAATCAACAGCTGAAAGTTCGGGGTGGATCGATACTACTGTCTCACGTTTGAAGATCAATTCTAACATCAATAACATCCCTACCATTTTCAGTCTTGTACGTTGCCCACATTTAATAAAGAGCACAACTGACTGAGTAAATGATGTTCTGTTGTTGTGAACACACACTTTATGTTTTGCCACTGCTGTAGTCGTGTTGTGCTCGAGCATGAGCATGTGGTGTGGTGTGCACCATGACTACCTGTGCCACGTGAATGCAGTAAAATCTTAAGGAAGAGCAGCATGTAAAAACATTGCAGTCTCTCCAAAATGTTGAAATGTCTGAATTTCAACAAATAATTCAATAAGTAGTTCAACACACACACACACACAAACACACACACTCCAAATTAAATATTCATACCATTGAAAGAATGTAAAAACATTCATTATTTGTTTTTATATAAAGGCTAAAATACAGTTGTATGTAAAAGTTTGGGCACCCCTGATGATTTCCAGGATTTTCCTTTATAAATCATTGGTTGTTTGGATCAGCAATTTCAGTTAAATATATCATATAGCAGACAAACACAGTGATCTCTGAAAAGTGAAATTAAGTTTATAGGATTTACAGAACATGTGCAATAATTCTTTAAACATCCTGTTTTTGCAGAAATAACAGCCTCTTAATAATACAATAACATGCTTTTGGAGGGCGGCATGTTATTTGCATTATTATCACTTTTTACTGAGATACACAACACGTAACGCGTACATAAAAAGTTGGCTCACTTAACTTCTGCCGCCTGGCCTCATCAAGCTGGCTGCTGCTGTTCATTGTCGACCTATCCATGAGAAAATCATCCGGAATATCCATATTGGGACCAAAACACACTTCTCGCCTTTTAATCTTTTCCTCTGGAGACAGTTTTTTCCCCCCCCTCTGCAGACAGATCTTGGGCTGCGCGCGCGCTATGACGTCATTTGTTTACGCACAGCGGGTGGGTATAGCCAGATACCATCGACGTAAATCTACGATACCGGCCTAGCAACACCCCAGTAAAGTGATAATAATGCTTCCTATAGCTTCCAATGAGAGTCTGGATCCTGGTTGAAGGTATTTTCGACCATTCTTCTTTACAAAACATCTCAGGTTTGTTGGTTTCTGAGCATCGACAACCCGCTTAAAATCACACCACAGATTTTCAATAATATTCAGGTCTGGGAACTGAGATGGTCATTCCAGAATGTTGTACTTGTTCCTTGCATGAATGCCTTAGTAGATTTTGAGCAGTGTTTAGGGTTGTTGTCTTGTTGACAGATCCAGCCCCAACTCTGTCACTGATTCATGAACATTGTTCTCCAGAATCTGCTGATATTGACTGGAATCCATGTGACCCTCAACTTTAACAAGATTCCCAGTACCTGCACTGGTCACACAGCCACACAGCATGATGGAACCACCTCCAAATTTTACTCTAGGTAGCAAGTATTTTTCTTGGAATGCTGTGTTCTTTTTCAGCCATGCATGTCCAAATAACCCAATTTTAGTTTCATCAGTCCACAGCAACTTATTCCAAAATGAATCTGGCTTGTCCAAATGTGCTTTAGCATACTTCAAGTGACTCTGTTTGTGTCGTGTATGCAGAAAAGGCTTGCTCTGCATTACAGCATCATACAGCATTTCTTTGTGCAAAGTGTATAGTTGAATGATGCACAAAGATACTATCTGCAGCAAGATTATGTTGTAGGTCTTTGGAGCAAGTCTGTGGGTTGACTATGACTATCTCATCATCCTTCGCTTCAGCTTATCTGAGATCTTTTTGGCCTGCCACTTTGGGCCTTAACTAGTACTGTGCCTGCGGTCTTCCATTTCCTAACTATGTTCCTCACAGTGGAAACTGACAGCTGAAATCTCTGAGATAGCATTCTATATCCTTCCCCTAAACCATGATGTTGAACAATCTTTGTTTTCATGTCATTTGAGTTGTTTAGAGGCCCCATGTTGCCACTCATTAGAAGAGATGGGGAAACATTTGCAAATGGCCACCTTAAATGCCCTTTCTCATGACTGGATTCACCTGTGTAAGGAGGTCAAGGAGCTTACCAAGCCAATTTTGTGTTCCAATAATTAGTACTAAATGTATTCAAGGGTGCCCAAATTTATGCACCTGCCTAATTTTGTTTAATTGCACACTTTCTGTAAATACAAGAAACTTCATTTTACTTCTAAAATATCAGTGTGTTCATCTGCTATATGATATATTTAGCTGAAATTTCTGATCCAGACAACCAATGATTTATAAAGGAAAATTATGAAAATTACACTATGTAACACAATTTTTGTTCCTGGCTTCTAAGTGTTATATTTCAATCAATCAATCAATCAATCAATCAATTTTTTTTATATAGCGCCAAATCACAACAAACAGTTGCCCCAAGGCACTTTATATTGTAAGGCAAGGCCATACAATAATTATGTAAAACCCCAACGGTCAAAACGACCCCCTGTGAGCAAGCACTTGGCTACAGTGGGAAGGAAAAACTCCCTTTTAACAGGAAGAAACCTCCAGCAGAACCAGGCTCAGGGAGGGGCAGTCTTCTGCTGGGACTGGTTGGGGCTGAGGGAGAGAACCAGGAAAAAGACATGCTGTGGAGGGGAGCAGAGATCGATCACTAATGATTAAATGCAGAGTGGTGCATACAGAGCAAAAAGAGAAAGAAACAGTGCATCATGGGAACCCCCCAGCAGTCTACGTCTATAGCAGCATAACTAAGGGATGGTTCAGGGTCACCTGATCCAGCCCTAACTATAAGCTTTAGCAAAAAGGAAAGTTTTAAGCCTAATCTTAAAAGTAGAGAGGGTGTCTGTCTCCCTGATCTGAATTGGGAGCTGGTTCCACAGGAGAGGAGCCTGAAAGCTGAAGGCTCTGCCTCCCATTCTACTCTTACAAACCCTAGGAACTACAAGTAAGCCTGCAGTCTGAGAGCGAAGCGCTCTATTGGGGTGATATGGTACTACGAGGTCCCTAAGATAAGATGGGACCTGATTATTCAAAACCTTATAAGTAAGAAGAAGAATTTTAAATTCTATTCTAGAATTAACAGGAAGCCAATGAAGAGAGGCCAATATGGGTGAGATATGCTCTCTCCTTCTAGTCCCCGTCAGTACTCTAGCTGCAGCATTTTGAATTAACTGAAGGCTTTTTAGGGAACTTTTAGGACAACCTGATAATAATGAATTACAATAGTCCAGCCTAGAGGAAATAAATGCATGAATTAGTTTTTCAGCATCACTCTGAGACAAGACCTTTCTGATTTTAGAGATATTGCGTAAATGCAAAAAAGCAGTCCTACATATTTGTTTAATATGCGCTTTGAATGACATATCCTGATCAAAAATGACTCCAAGATTTCTCACAGTATTACTAGAGGTCAGGGTAATGCCATCCACAGTAAGGATCTGGTTAGACACCATGTTTCTAAGATTTGTGGGGCCAAGTACAATAACTTCAGTTTTATCTGAGTTTAAAAGCAGGAAATTAGAGGTCATCCATGTCTTTATGTCTGTAAGACAATCCTGCAGTTTAGCTAATTGGTGTGTGTCGTCTGGCTTCATGGATAGATAAAGCTGGGTATCATCTGCGTAACAATGAAAATTTAAGCAATACCGTCTAATAATACTGCCTAAGGGAAGCATATATAAAGTGAATAAAATTGGTCCTAGCACAGAACCTTGTGGAACTCCATAATTAACTTTAGTCTGTGAAGAAGATTCCCCATTTACATGAACAAATTGTAATCTATTAGACAAATATGATTCAAACCACCGCAGCGCAGTGCCTTTAATACCTATGGCATGCTCTAATCTCTGTAATAAAATTTTATGGTCAACAGTATCAAAAGCAGCACTGAGGTCTAACAGAACAAGCACAGAGATGAGTCCACTGTCCGAGGCCATAAGAAGATCATTTGTAACCTTCACTAATGCTGTTTCTGTACTATGATGAATTCTAAAACCTGACTGAAACTCTTCAAATAGACCATTCCTCTGCAGATGATCAGTTAGCTGTTTTACAACTACCCTTTCAAGAATTTTTGAGAGAAAAGGAAGGTTGGAGATTGGCCTATAATTAGCTAAGATAACTGGGTCAAGTGATGGCTTTTTAAGTAATGGTTTAATTACTGCCACCTTAAAAGCCTGTGGTACATAGCCAACTAACAAAGATAGATTGATCATATTTAAGATCGAAGCATTAAATAATGGTAGGGCTTCCTTGAGCAGCCTGGTAGGAATGGGGTCTAATAAACATGTTGATGGTTTGGATGAAGTAACTAATGAAAATAACTCAGACAGAACAATCGGAGAGAAAGAGTCTAACCAAATACCGGCATCACTGAAAGCAGCCAAAGATAACGATACGTCTTTGGGATGGTTATGAGTAATTTTTTCTCTAATAGTTAAAATTTTGTTAGCAAAGAAAGTCATGAACTCATTACTAGTTAAAGTTAATGGAATACTCAGCTCAATAGAGCTCTGACTCTTTGTCAGCCTGGCTACAGTGCTGAAAAGAAACCTGGGGTTGTTCTTATTTTCTTCAATTAGTGATGAGTAGAAAGATGTCCTAGCTTTACGGAGGGCTTTTTTATAGAGCAACAGACTCTTTTTCCAGGCTAAGTGAAGATCTTCTAAATTAGTGAGACGCCATTTCCTCTCCAACTTACGGGTTATCTGCTTTAAGCTACGAGTTTGAGAGTTATACCATGGAGTCAGACACTTCTGATTTAAAGCTCTCTTTTTCAGAGGAGCTACAGCATCCAAAGCTGTCTTCAATGAGGATGTAAAACTATTGACGAGATACTCTATCTCCCTTACAGAGTTTAGGTAGCTACTCTGCACTGTGTTGTTATATGGCATTAGAGAACATAAAGAAGGAATCATATCCTTAAACCTAGTTACAGCGCTTTCTGAAAGACTTCTAGTGTAATGAAACTTATTCCCTACTGCTGGGTAGTCCATCAGAGTAAATGTAAATGTTATTAAAAAATGATCAGACAGAAGGGAGTTTTCAGGGAATACTGTTAAGTCTTCTATTTCCATACCATAAGTCAGAACAAGATCTAAGATATGATTAAAGTGGTGGGTGGACTCATTTACTTTTTGAGCAAAGCCAATAGAGTCTAATAATAGATTAAATGCAGTGTTGAGGCTGTCATTCTCAGCATCTGTGTGGATGTTAAAATCGCCCACTATAATTATCTTATCTGAGTTAAGCACTAAGTCAGACAAAAGGTCTGAAAATTCACAGAGAAACTCACAGTAACGACCAGGTGGACGATAGATAATAACAAATAAAACTGGTTTTTGGGACTTCCAATTTGGATGGACAAGACTAAGAGACAAGCTTTCAAATGAATTAAAGCTCTGTCTGGGTTTTTGATTAATTAATAAGCTGGAATGGAAGATTGCTGCTAATCCACCGCCCCGGCCCGTGCTACGAGCATTCTGACAGTTAGTGTGACTCGGGGGTGTTGACTCATTTAAACTAACATATTCATCCTGCTGTAACCAGGTTTCTGTTAGGCAGAATAAATCAATATGTTGATCAATTATTATATCATTTACCAACAGGGACTTAGAAGAGAGAGACCTAATGTTTAATAGACCACATTTAACTGTTTTAGTCTGTGGTGCAGTTGAAGGTGCTATATTATTTTTTCTTTTTGAATTTTTATGCTTAAATAGATTTTTGCTGGTTATTGGTAGTCTGGGAGCAGGCACCGTCTCTACGGGGATGGGGTAATGAGGGGATGGCAGGGGGAGAGAAGCTGCAGAGAGGTGTGTAAGACTACAACTCTGCTTCCTGGTCCCAACCCTGGATAGTCACGGTTTGGAGGATTTAAGAAAATTAGCCAGATTTCTAGAAATGAGAGCTGCTCCATCCAAAGTGGGATGGATGCCGTCTCTCCTAACAAGACCAGGTTTTCCCCAGAAGCTTTGCCAATTATCTATGAAGCCCACCTCATTTTTTGGACACCACTCAGACAGCCAGCAATTCAAGGAGAACATGCGGCTAAACATGTCACTCCCGGTCTGATTGGGGAGGGGCCCAGAGAAAACTACAGAGTCCGACATTGTTTTTGCAAAGTTACACACCGATTTAATGTTAATTTTAGTGACCTCCGATTGGCGTAACCGGGTGTCATTACTGCCGACGTGAATTACAATCTTACCAAATTTACGCTTAGCCTTAACCAGCAGTTTCAAATTTCCTTCAATGTCGCCTGCTCTGGCCCCCGGAAGACAATTGACTATGGTTGCTGGTGTCGCTAACTTCACATTTCTCAAAACAGAGTCGCCAATAACCAGAGTTTGATCCTCGGCGGGTGTGTCGTCGAGTGGGGAAAAACGGTTAGAGATGTGAACGGGTTGGCGGTGTACACGGGGCTTCTGTTTAGGGCTACGCTTCCTCCTCACAGTCACCCAGTCGGCCTGCTTTCCCGGCTGCTC
The DNA here is from genome assembly GCF_902500255.1 of Thalassophryne amazonica. Classification (NCBI taxonomy): domain Eukaryota; kingdom Metazoa; phylum Chordata; class Actinopteri; order Batrachoidiformes; family Batrachoididae; genus Thalassophryne; species Thalassophryne amazonica. Next base: position 103,414,098 of record NC_047103.1, read on the forward strand.
GGGATCTGCCAGGGGGGAACTAACGGCGGCTAAGCTACCTTGGTCCGCACCGACTACAGGGGCCTGGCTAGCTGTAGAATTTTCCACGGTGCGGAGCCGAGTCTCCAATTCGCCCAGCCTGGCCTCCAAAGCTACGAATAAGCTACACTTATTACAAGTACCGTTACTGCTAAAGGAGGCCGAGGAATAACTAAACATTTCACACCCAGAGCAGAAAAGTGCGGGAGAGACAGGAGAAGCCGCCATGCTAAATCGGCTAAGAGCTAGTAGCTACGCTAAGCTAGCGGATTCCTAAAAACACGCAAAGTGAATAATGTGTAAATAATTTAGAGGTGATTCAGCAGAAGGAGTGCTTTAGTTAAGGCACGTAAAGATTACACTGGGAAACAAATCGTAATCTAGATAACTAGATCAATCTAACTGCGCAGATTAAACAGCTAACAGATACAGAAAAACACCGCTGTGCTCCGGAACAGGAAGTGATACAATACCGCAGTGAGAGCCAACCACCAGTATATTTCAAGTCTAAAGTCTATGGAAAAATGATTACATTCAGCACAAACTTTGATTTTATTTTTTTAAACATTCTAGAAAGTTCTAAAGGTTTTGTTGTGTGGGCCGCTGAAGAGGAGGTACTGCTGGCCCACCACCACAAGATGGCGCCCTGCTTGAAGTGCGGGCTTCAAGCACGAGAGGGCGTCGGAGCGACCGGGAGTGACAGCTGTCACTCATCATCCGTACCAGCTGTCACTCATCCACCACTCAACACCATCACCATAAAGGCCGGACTGCAACTCCACCTCCCCGCCGAGAAATCAGCTACCAAGCAAGGTAATTTTTTCTGCTGTGATTATTCGTTGTCTGAAAACAGTGGTCTGTGTGCAGCCGTGTTCCTGCGGGGTCTATCGGAGGCTGGATTGGCGGACAGTGAGAGGACAACGGTCTTCGCCTCTCACTCCATCCAGGAAGGAGACCAACAGGAGCTGCACGGGTGACATTGTATCTGGAGGTGGAGGTTCTCCCTCCCGGAGGAACTACTCAGGGAACGATTACTGGGTGTGTCTTCACACACCCACCAGTAACTGTTTCTGTTTCTGCCAGCAGTACCTGGTCTGACAGCTGGAGATGGTGGCCACCTGGGACCCAGGACTTGGCGGCTCCGGTGTTCTTCAGATCCGTTGGCGGTGGAAGCCGTGTGGGATCCGGCTTTTCTCTGGACACATGCCTTCTATCCTCGAGCCTGCCCACACGTCATCTTGTGTATGATTGACTGTACTCCTCTATTGCTTTTGTCTGTATTCCGTTGTGCAATTCACAACATTAAATTGTTACTTTTTGGCTCATCCATTGTCCGTTCATTAACGCCCCCTGTTGTGGGTCCGTGTCACTACACCTTCCTAACAGGTTACTTGAAATTTCTAGATAATTCTGGAAACGTCTAGAAAATTCTGGACACTTCTAGCAGTTAAAGAATATTCTAGAAGACTACTCAGTAGTAGTCAAGGCGAATCAAGAATATTCTTGAAAACAGACAAATTTCAAAATATCATTGTCCTGATCACAGAAGCAAAGTTTCTGTGGAATAACAGCTATTTTCTATTTATTTAAGGCATAACAGGTTAAGAAAACACACTGTGTACCTAGGAACAAAACAAAAATAAAAATTTGTTACATAGTGTTATCAGGGGTACCCAACCATTTGCATACAACTGTAGATCCTTGTCATTTAATAGGATATTAATTTATAAACAACAGTAAAGGGAGTTACATTTTGTTGTTCGTCACTAGTGCTTTGACATAAACAGTCCAGCAGGAACTTTTAATATGAGAAAAAAGTTGTTCTCAGTCTTCAAAAAACAAAAAAGACTGTGTAATTCCTCAGTCCAGTGAAAAATCGCATCAGGAATTTGTTCAGGTTTTCATCCCAACAGCTCTTTGTGCCTCCAGATGGCTTATGGCATAATGGGTTTGTTTTTGGGTTTTTGTGTGTGTTTGTGTGTGTTAGTAGAATTAGGACCGTCATTTACATAGCTCATCCAAATCATCATCCATCAGCAAAACAAACTCTGCCATGTTTAGCTAAACAGTGCCCCCACTGGTGTGTGCATAGGCGGGGTTCTCAATGCGCAATGGTACAAAAACATATGGAACCAAATTTGCATGGTAAATGGAATGAACAATCCATGTCATGTGGCATGCAAAGCACCAATAAAATGACTATATACGAGGTCTGTCCAAAAAGTATCAGACCTTTTTATTTTTTTCAAAAACCTTATGGATTTGAATCACGTGTGCTTGCATGAGCCAACCTTGCACCTTCGTGCGTATGCGTGAGTTTTTTCACGCCTGTCGGTTGCGTCATTCGCCTGTGAGTAGGCTTTGAGTGAGCACTGGTCCTCCCCCCTCGTTGGATTTTCATTGCAAGGAAAATGTCTGAGCGAATGGAGCAGCGCTGAATCAAATTTTTCCAGAAAATGTGAGAGACAGCCAGGTGGAAACCATTCGGAAGATTCAGACGGCTTTCGGTGGCTTTTCAGTCGAGTGAGTATCCGAGGAATTGTGTAAGAGCTGGACATGTCACAACATGTCCTGTGAGACTTCCAACTTCCGCACGTCTTTCATTACAAAATCTCCTGTAACAGTGGAATGTGCCGAAAAAGTGCTGATGTCCACCTCTTCTGCAATTTCTCTGGTAGTCAGACGATGTCCTGGATCAACACAGCGTTCACTTTGGAAATTATCTGCTCGTTTCAGCCTGTCGATGGCCGCTCGGAGCGAGGCACACCCTCCGCCATTGTGCGCCGTCTTTAAACCGGTTGTAACACTCCTTAATCTGTGTGATGCCCATAGGATTGTCACCGAAAGCCGTCTGAATCTTCCGAATGGTTTCCACCTGGCTGCCTCTCACAGTTTCTGGAAAGCAAAGCTCCAAATCATTCAGACATTTTCCTCGCAATGAAAATCCAACGAGGGGGGAGGACCAGTGCTCACACAAAGCCTGCTCACAGGCGAATGATGCAACCGACGGGCGTGAAAAAACTCACCGGTTGGCTCATGCAAGCATACATGATTCAAATCCATATGGTTTTTGAAAAAAATAAAAAGGTCTGATACTTTTTGTACAGACCTTGTATATATATATATATATATATATATATATATATATATATATATAGTCATTTTAGGTAAACAGTGTAGTTTACTCAGGTAAACAGTGTAGAACCCCAGGATGCAGACACGAGGGTGAGGAGTTTATTTTCTCCGGTAACACCAACCCAGAGTTCAATTGCAGAATAGTCTTGACACTGGTGTGAGTAAACAGAGGAAATAGTTGTCATAAAGGTGTAGACAAACTCAGGAAATTTTCTACTTAAAGGAGTGGACAAACTCTAAATAAAAGTGAAGAACAAAAACCTTTTCATAGAAGGGGCATGTCAGACAGAATTCAACTCGCAAATCTTTCTTTAGGAATGGTGAGAGTCAATACAGACTGAATCAAACTGGTTTAGCTTCTTCATAAAAGTGAGTTCAAACTGAAAAATCTTTCTCCTTAGGTGGAAATCAATGCTGGAGTCTTCTTTAACAACAGTTGACACACAACCTGCTTCAAATGAGAAAAGGCTAAGACTCTGTTCAACTGAGGAATGTCTCTTATTTCTTAGTTGTGGAATTCCAACTCAATGACAGGGTTAAACACCACACGCCAAGGAACCGGCCCACTACAGACCAGTTGCCCTGACCTCCCACCTCATGAAGACCATGGAACGGCTCGTCCTGTCTCACCTCCGCACCATGGTGAGTGACACCCTGAACCCACTGCAGTTTGCCTACAGGCCTAACATTGGGGTAGATGACGCTGTCATCTACTTACTGCAGCGAGCGTTCACCCACCTGGAGAACGGCAGGAGCGCTGTGAGAGTCATGTTCTTTGATTTCTCCTGTGCTTTCAACACCATCAGACCGGCGCTGCTGCGGGGGAAGCTGGAGGACGGAGGTGTGGATGGACACCTCGCCGCCTCGACCATCGACTACCTCACTGACCACCCGCAGTACGTGCGGCTGAGCAGCTGTCAGTCTGAGGTGGTAAGGTGCAGCACCGGGGCCCCCCAGGGCACCGTCCTCTTGCCTTTCCTCTTCACCCTCTACACATTGGACTTCACCTACAACACGGACAGCTGCCACCTCCAGAAGTTCTCTGATGATTCCGCCATTGTGGGTCGTGTGTCTGAGGGGAACGAGCTGGAGTACCGGTCGGTCATCACAGACTTCGTGGACTGGTGTGAGCGCAACGACTTGTGTCTCAACGCCAGTAAGACGAAGGAGATGGTGATCGACTTCAGGAGGAAACCACCACCTCACCCACCATTGAACATCCAGGGGGAGGACATAAAGACTGTGGACAGTTTCAAATACCTGGGTGTTCACCTCAACAGCAAACTGGACTGGACTCACAACACCGACGCCCTGTACAAGAAAGGCCAGAGTCACCTCCACCTCCTGAGGAGACTGAGATCCTTTGGAGTGAGCAGGCCTCTGCTTAAGGCCTTCTACGACTCTGTTATAGCCTCTGCTCTCCTCTATGCTGTCGCCTGTTGGGCCCCGGGCAGCACAGAGTGGGAGAGAAAGAGACTGAACAAGCTGGTCAGGAAGTCCAACTCTGTCCTGGGCTGTCCTCTGGACTCTCTGGAGGAGGTGGCTGAGAGGAGGGTGTTAACCAAGTTCAAATCCATCATGAACAACTCCTCTCACCCTCTGCACAGTGACAGGCTAAGGCACCCTCAGTGCAAGAAGGAACGATACAGCAGATCATTCCTCCCTGCTGCTCCCTGTCAGGCTGTACAATAACACTGTGAAATAACCACATGCAATAATATGTCCACAGATCACGTGCAGTATTAATATGTCCACAAATCATGTGCGATAACAATTCGTTTACAAATCCTTGCTCTAATGTCACCTTACCACACCTAAACTCCATTTCACATATTGTAAAGAAGATGCTCCTGTCTCCTTTTCAATCCCAATCATGTTTATATATACAAGGTCTGTCCATAAAGTATAGGTCCTTTTTATTTTTTTCAAAAACTATATGGATTTCATTCATATGTTTTTACGTCAGACATGCTTGAACCCTCGTGCGCATGCGTGAGTTTTTCCACGCCTGTCGGTGACGTCATTCGTCTGTGAACACTCCTTGTGGGAGGAGTCGTCCAGCCCCTTGTCGGAATTCCTTTGTCTGAGAAGTTGCTGAGAGACTGGCGCTTTGTTTGATCAAAATTTTTTCTAAACCTGTGAGACACATCGAAGTGGACATGGTTCGAAAAATTAAGCTGGTTTTCGGTAAAAAGTTTAACGGCTGATGAGAGATTTTGAGGTGATACTGTCGCTTTAAGGACTTCCCACGGTGCGAGACGTCGCGCAACGCTCTCAGGCGCCGTCGTCAGCCTGTTTCAAGCTTAAAACCTCCACATTTCAGGCTCTATTGATCCAGGACGTCGTGAGAGAACAGAGAAGTTTCAGAAGAAGTCGGTTTCAGCATTTTATCCGGATATTCCACTGTTAAAGGAGATTTTTTTAATGAAAGACGTGCGGACGGGTCCGCGCGTCGGGACGCAGCCGACGCGGTGCGGCGGCACAGGAAAAACACCTCCGTGTTGATAACCATTTGTAAAATCCAGGCGGCAGCCTATACTTTATGGACAGCCCTCGTATATGCATATGTATATGTTGGTCGCGAAGCCTCCGCGCAGCTTCCCATGACAAAATCTCTTGTTAAAAGTAAAATCTGCCGGAAAATGGCTGATGTCCAGCTCTTGTGATAACCAGAGAAATTACACACGACAGTCCCGGCTCCACACAGCCATCCGTTTAGAAATGATGTGGTGTTTTCTGCCTCTCGATGGCGGCTCGGAGCGCGGCGCGCCGTGCGCCATTGTGGGGCATCCTTAAAGCTGTAGTAACAGTCCTTATTCTGTGTGAAGCCTGTAAAATTTTCACCGAAAGCCAGATAAATTTTTCGATTGGTTTCCAGCTGCCTGTCTCTAACAGTTTCTGAAAAAATTCTGATGGAAAAAAAGCCCAAATCATTCCGCCATTTCCTCGCAATGAAACAACGACGAGAGGGGTGGACCACTCCTCCCACAAGGCGTGCTCACAGGCGAATGAGGCAACCGACAGGCGAGGAAAAACTCACGCATGCGCACGAAGGTTCAAGCTTGGCTGACGTAAAAACATATGAATCAAATCCATATAGTTTTTGAAAAAAATAAAAAGGTACGATACTTTTCTCACAGACCTCGTATTCTATTTATACCTAATTTCTTATGTCTTGTACTGTTACAAGTATTATTATTGCTTATCCTTGCACACGCTGTTTGATGAACATTTTCCTCTACTTGCACCCATCTTGTGTGTTTCTTAAGAGCTGATGTAATATGTGAATTTCTCCTCTGTGAGATCAATAAAGTTTATCTTTTTAAACAAAAACAGTCCTTTCTTCTTACCAAAAGGTATGAACTCGGAGACAGGAGTTTTCTTGCTTAGTAAATGAGTTCAACTCCAGAGTGCAAAAAACAGGTTAATACTCACTACAAAGGTGGCAACAGGAAACACACCATCAACCAACTTAGCACAATCATGCACTAATGCAATGGATCTGCACCCCAAGAAGAACAGAGCCCCTTAAAATAAACAACTCAGGGAACAGCTATAAACATAGCAGGTGGAAGTGATCAGACCTAATTACGTGTATGGACCACAACACTGACGGAATCCAACAGTACCCCCCCCCCCCCCCCCCCCCCCGACAGCCCAAAAACAACTGACTGAGCCAAAAACACCCAGGGACATGAAACAAACACAGGAGCCCCGATCCGAGAAACCAAGAAAAACCCCAAACACTGAAAAAGAAACAGGGTGGGAGGCGGGGGCTGGACCCAAAGAGCAAAAACAGTAAGCTGGGGAGAACTGCCTAAAAAGGCCATGGGACAGCGAATCCATATTATCCTGGGGCAGGAAAGGCCCTCCAACAAAGGGAACTGGGGCAGAACACTAGGCAACAACAGGCTAGGTTCTTGTCCAGGCAGGATAGGTCCACCTAACAGGGGAAAACCGGACTGAAGACTAGGAAGTACAGGGCTGGCTTGTGGCCCAGGCAGGAAAGGCCTACTAAATGGGGGCCCCCGGTCCAAGAACAGGGAGATTAAAAAAAGGGTCACACCCAGGCAGGAAATCCCTGCCAAACATGGGCGCACCAGTCTGACAACCAGGACTGGTCAGAAAATCAGGAACTAAAGACACAGGACTGGTCTGGAAACCAGGAGGTAAAACCCTGGAACTGGTCTGGGAACCAGGGGAAAAAAACAGGAGCTAGGGACATAGGAGTGGTCTGAAAACTAGGAGCTAGAGACATAAGACTGATCTGGGAACCAGGAGATACAAACCCAGAACTCACCTGGGAACCAGGAGCTAGGGACATAGAACTGGTCTGGAAACCAGGAGCTAGAGACAGAAGACTGGTCTGGGAACTAGGAACTAAGAAACCGGGAGATGATGGAGCAACAGGATTTAACCTGGACAGGAAAGCCTGGCCCCACTGGGGCGGATTGGTCTGAACCCCACGAGCTAGATCTGCCTTCACCCCCTTGGACCCACAATCCCTGTGAGGTCGGAGTGAGCGTGACTTTAAACCTGGAACAGGAGCATTAGTGTTAAAATGCCCATGGGGTACAGCCATACGGTCATGACACACCGGAATAACCAACCCCTTCCCCCAAGACCCAGAGAATTTACGAGACTGATGGGCTAAGAATTGGAAGTACATTGTCACAAAAACCATAAGCATTGTTTCCCTTGTCATCCTCTGATGATCTGCTGGAATTCCCAGTGGAGGCAGGAGGGTGAGCATCCAACTCCCCAGAGTTCTCCACTGGGGTCGAGAACAGCACGTCTGTCTCCATCCCTTCGACATCTGTGACAGTGGGGACGTCCAGCCCCACTCTCTCGACACAGTCAAGTGTCGAGACTACCTCAGGCCTGCAAAAAGGTACACAGAGATTATCAACCCCCACCTTACCAACATTGTCCTTGTGAGTAGAGATGTCCAGTCCTGCTTCCCCAAGGTAGTCTAGGTCCAAAGCTGCCATCTATGCATTCATTTTCCGTGCATTCTTTTTGTGTTTGTGATCCTTGAATTTACCCAGCAGCCCCTGCGGTGCTTAAAGTGAAACTGGTTTATCAGAAGCTGACAGTGTAATATGATGTGGCCGTGTAAAAATCAGTACTAAAAGTTATCGGTTATCTGTAATAAAGTTTTTTTTTTTTTTTTAGCAGTTTTTCGGTTTAGTGTCATAAAAGATAACTTTTCAGTTGTCGGAGTAGTGGTTATCAAAGCTAACTTTTTGGTTAGCTGTGCCCACCACTGAGTTTGACACTGTCTTTTCTACTTTTCATGCCTTATTTTCTCAACTTGTGACTGTCTGGACTCAGATGGGATATTGTGATCTGAAGAATTTGCAAAGAAGTCTCATCAAACATGAGCGGTCGACCACTCACATCCAAAGCCAGAAAAGGCTGAAAACATAGAGTCGGAACAGGACTGATGGAGGACAACTTTCTTCGCTGGCATTTTGTTTTAACTTAAATTTCTGAGTTATCATTAATTATTTTTTCATGTTTTGTAAAAAAAAAAAAAAAAAACTTTCTCATTACTAAACTAAATTAGTTGATTGCACTATTCAACTGAAATTTCCAGTGCAATGATCATGTTAAGCAGAGTTAACTTTTTGTGTTAGGTTTCTGTAAGGGAGGGGAGGGGCCCATTTGAAATTCTACCTAGCAACCGGAGTGGGCATGTCCAGTGTGACGACGCCACTCATCCTGCTGCTTCTGCTGCTCATGGCAAATATTTGCTCAAAAATAATAAAGTTTATCAGCTTGAACATTAAATATCTTGTCTTTGTGGTGTATTCAAATGAATATAGGTTGAAGAGGATTTGCAAATCATTGTATTCTGTTTTTATTTACATTTTTCACAACATCCCAACTTCATTGGAATTGGGGTTGTAAATTGAACATCATATATCTTATTTATTATCAGATTAGAATTATGTTTAGCATTTATTATTAACTATTCAGCATTTATATGTGCTTAAAGGCAAAAAGATTATTCCACAAACAACATTTTTGTTGATAGGGGTTCAGTTTAAATGGCTGTAAATTCAAGAAGCTACACAATGTTAATTGGTATCATCCTGAAATAAACTGAAGAAGTATATATATCATTCAGAAAAACGTACTAAGCATTCATGACCAAGTGGTAGTTATGAGCCACGAAGCACATGTTTTTTTTTTTTCTTGAATGGCGTATTTAATTGTTGCTTCCTGGCACATGCATGCCACAAATTTTGAAATGGGCGGACCTTTGTCTGGGTTTGGTGACAGTAGTGAAGTACAAACATGTTCTAATTCAAAGCACAAGCCAGACAACCATGGCAGCAAAGAAAAACAAGCACAGGGTTGTTGACATCCCCAAGTAAGTTTTTAAGCCATCCACAGTGCTACCGCTAACAAGCTAATTAGACTGACAACAGCAGTGAACTCTTCTCCCAGAGGATGTTTGTTTCAGCACTCTCTCGGCAGATGAGGTGGACACACTTGTTGATCAAGAGACAGTTAGAAAGTTAACAGGCTGTTGATTGGCTGTTAGCCAGCATCAAGTCGGCCAGTGACAGAATGGTGACGTTAGCACTTTAACCTAAAATTAAGTGCACCATGCTCAGACCTTCATTAATGTTGTTTTCTCGCTGAGTGTGTCGTCAGCTTGTTGCTCTCAGCGAAGGCTGCCACGTGTTTGTATGATTATTGTGTGAGAAAGAATTACTCCATTCAGTTGAAGTGTTTTGTTAGAACACAATGCCCAACTATGAGTCGCAAAGTTTGGACAGTGTGTAAATCTGCAGGTTTGTACAGACGAGGCTGTACAAACTTTGTAATAGCTAATTGTGTATAAGTTGTTGACTACCAAATGTTTTTTTTTTTATTTGCTTCTGTAATATTAATATGAACCATGTCATCGCCCACAAAACAAAACAAAAAAACAAAAAAAACAAACAAAAAGAACACAGCTCTGAATATGGAGATCTTTATATTACAGATCAAGATTAAAGGTTAGCAGTCAGGATTACATGTAAACAATCAGGACTAAAGTATAACAATCATGGTCACAGGGTAGCAAATCAGGAGCAAAGGACAATGGTAACAGTCAAAGAACAGCGATGCAAATCAAAGGTCAGCAATCAAAATAACAAATTAGTTATCAGGATCAAAGGTCAGCAATAAAGATTAAAATATAGTGACCAGGACCAAAGATCACTAATCAGGGTCAAAATTCAGTATCAGGATCAAAGATCAGCAATCATGATCAAAGGATAGCAATTAGGATCAACGGTCAATCAATTCAATCAATCAATTTTTTTTTATATAGCGCCAAATCACAACAAACAGTTGCCCCAAGGCGCTTTATATTGTAAGGCAAGGCCATACAATAATTATGTAAAACCCCAACGGTCAAAACGACCCCCTGTGAGCAAGCACTTGGCTACAGTGGGAAGGAAAAACTCCCTTTTAACAGGAAGAAACCTCCAGCAGAACCAGGCTCAGGGAGGGGCAGTCTTCTGCTGGGACTGGTTGGGGCTGAGGGAGAGAACCAGGAAAAAGACATGCTGTGGAGGGGAGCAGAGATCGATCACTAATGATTAAATGCAGAGTGGTGCATACAGAGCAAAAAGAGAAAGAAACAGTGCATCATGGGAACCCCCCAGCAGTCTACGTCTATAGCAGCATAACTAAGGGATGGTTCAGGGTCACCTGATCCAGCCCTAACTATAAGCTTTAGCAAAAAGGAAAGTTTTAAGCCTAATCTTAAAAGTAGAGAGGGTGTCTGTCTCCCTGATCTGAATTGGGAGCTGGTTCCACAGGAGAGGAGCCTGAAAGCTGAAGGCTCTGCCTCCCATTCTACTCTTACAAACCCTAGGAACTACAAGTAAGCCTGCAGTCTGAGAGCGAAGCGCTCTATTGGGGTGATATGGTACTACGAGGTCCCTAAGATAAGATGGGACCTGATTATTCAAAACCTTATAAGTAAGAAGAAGAATTTTAAATTCTATTCTAGAATTAACAGGAAGCCAATGAAGAGAGGCCAATATGGGTGAGATATGCTCTCTCCTTCTAGTCCCCGTCAGTACTCTAGCTGCAGCATTTTGAATTAACTGAAGGCTTTTCAGAGAACTTATAGGACAACCTGATAATAATGAATTACAATAGTCCAGCCTAGAGGAAATAAATGCATGAATTAGTTTTTCAGCATCACTCTGAGACAAGACCTTTCTAATTTTAGAGATATTGCGTAAATGCAAAAAAGCAGTCCTACATATTTGTTTAATATGCGCTTTGAATGACATATCCTGATCAAAAATGACTCCAAGATTTCTCACAGTATTACTAGAGGTCAGGGTAATGCCATCCAGAGTAAGGATCTGGTTAGACACCATGTTTCTAAGATTTGTGGGGCCAAGTACAATAACTTCAGTTTTATCTGAGTTTAAAAGCAGGAAATTAGAGGTCATCCATGTCTTTATGTCTGTAAGACAATCCTGCAGTTTAGCTAATTGGTGTGTGTCCTCTGGCTTCATGGATAGATAAAGCTGGGTATCATCTGCGTAACAATGAAAATTTAAGCAATACCGTCTAATAATACTGCCTAAGGGAAGCATGTATAAAGTGAATAAAATTGGTCCTAGCACAGAACCTTGTGGAACTCCATAATTAACTTTAGTCTGTGAAGAAGATTCCCCATTTACATGAACAAATTGTAATCTATTAGACAAATATGATTCAAACCACCGCAGCGCAGTGCCTTTAATACCTATGGCATGGTAAAGGTAAGTGCAGAATACCATGATTGTGTATCCTCAATGTACTCTGGTTCTGATCCAGATTATCATCTGAATCAAATATATTTTTTACAAATATTATGTATTGTTGTATATTGTATTTTGACAACATATATTTTCAGGAGTGGTTAGCACTGTTGCCTCACACCAAGAAGGTCCTTTGAGTTGTGCAAAAAGGAGAATAAATTGGCACGCCGATGTATTGTCAAAATGGAAAATTGTTGCTCCTTTCGGCTGTCGCAATTAACATAGTACAGACAATGATTGCATTTTCAGGCAGGAGTGGTCCACTGGAGTGGATTAAGGATTGCACTTTGGTTTGCGGTTTAATTTAAATGAAAGAGTGACTGTGGGACCCTGGCAGAACTATGTGCTCTGTTAGCGCCCTTCTAGTTTTTACTTTAGACAATAACAATAATGAAATGGATGAGAGGACTATGTCTCTGATTTGGTATTACACTGGATGCTCCACCAGATATAACTCCAGTTCTACATGGAAAAACACATACAGCCCCTGGCCTTCCTCAGCGATCTCCAGCCGAGTACTAACCAGGACCTACTCCACTTCATTTGTGAGATCTGACAGGAACAGGTGCATGAAAAACAGAATAGCCGCCAACTCTGTCCTTCAAAATGTTCACCCCGTTTTTTTAAATAGTAGAAAGGTATTCAAGAACGATCAAATAATTCACACCCTCTCCTCACACCCTGCCCTACACCTCAATCATCACATAGAACAAGAGCAATCACAGATTTCTAATGTCTGCCAATCTGGATCCGGATCACCTCCAAAATTCAGTGGAGTCTTCCATGCCCTAATATCTATCTGTTGTGCAAATTTGGTGAGAATCCGTGAAGTAGTTTTGATGTAATCCTTCAAAGCGTATATAAAGTGAAATCTTGATCTAGAATCTAGATTTGGATCCAGATCACCTCTGAAATTGAATGGAGTCCTACATGGTCTAATATCTGTCTGTGGTGCAAATTTGGTGAGAATCTGAGAATCTGTGCAGTAGCTGTGATGTAATCCTTCAAAGCATATATAAAGTGAAATCTTGATCCAGAATCTAGATCTGGATCCAGATCACCTCCAAAATTCCGTGGAGTCTTCCATGGGCTAATATCTCTCTGTAGTGAAATTACTGTCAAAATCCTTTCAGTAGTTTTGATGTAAACCTGCTAACAGACATGGCAGACAAAATGGAAATGCATTTCTGTTAAGCACATGTTGAATTTGTATTTTGTGGATCTTGATGGATTTTAGTGAGAAAACACTGGTTGTAATTCCAGGATTAGTCACTTAATTTTCAACATTTGTGCTTTTATTTCGTGATGGATTCTCTGAATTTGCTTTGAAAATCTACTTTAAGATCCAAATGCAAGTCAGAACCAATATGTCAGTCTCTCTGATAATTTCTGTTGTTGACACACATAACTATTTTTCTTGTTGTCTTCGCGGTGAACTGTTCTCTGTGCCTTGTTACTGTAACACAGAACTGTTCTTGGTATCTTTTTCCGGAACAGAGAACTGTTCTTGGTGCCCTTTTCATTTGACAGAGAACTGGTATCGGTACCTTTTGCCACAACTGAGACCTGTTCTTGGTTCCTTCTTGATGTAACAGAGAACCTTCTTGGAGCTGTTGTCACTTTGCCTGGTGAGTGTCACAGCTGCAGATTTAGATCCAGGCTGTGATGTTTTGCTCTGACATTCAGTATCCAAACCTGGCAATGTTAGAACCTGAGTGTTGACATTCAAAGTGTTAAGTGTGGCAGTTGTGGTCTGCGACCCAGCAGCACCTACAGTGAGGAAAATAAGTATTTCAACACCCTGCGATTTTGCAAGTTCTCCCACTTAGAAATCATGGAGGGGTCTGAAATTTTCATCTTGGGTGCATGTCCACTGTGAGAGACATAATCTAAAAAAAAAAAAAAAAAAAAAATCCGGAAATGACAATGTCCGATTTTTTTAATAACTTATTTGTATGTTACTGCTGCAAATAAGTATTTGACCCCCTACCAAACAGCAAGAATTCTGGCTCTCACAGACCTGTTCATTTTTCTTTAAGAAGCCCTCTTATTCTGCACTCTTTACCTGTATTCATTTCACATGTTTGAACTTGTTACCTGTATAAAAGACACCTGTTCACACACTCAATCAATCACACTCCAACCTCTCCACCATAGCCAAGACCAAAGAGCTGTCTAAGGACACCAGGGACAAAACTGTAGACCTGCACAAGGCTGGGATGGACTACAGGACAACAGGCAAGCAGCTTGGTAGAAGACAACAACTGTTATGATTATTTATTAGAAAGTAGAAGAAACACAAGATGACTGTCAGTCTCCCTCGGTCTGGGATTCGATGCAAGATCTCACTTTTTGGGGTAAGGATGATTCCGAGAAAGCTCAGAACTACACAGGAGGACCTGGTCAATGACCTGAAGAGATCTGGGACCACAGTCACAAAGATTACATTAGTAACACATGATGCTGTCATGGTTTAAAATCCAGCAGGGCAGCAAGGTCCCCCTGCTCAAGCCAGCACATGTCCAGGCCTGTTTGAAGTTCACCAGTGACCATCTGGTTGATCCAGAGGAGGCATGGGAGAAGGTCATGTGGTCAGATGAGACCAGAATAGAGCTTTTTGGAATCATCTCCACTTACCATGTTTAGAGGATGAGAACAACCCCAAGAAAACCATCCCAACCGTGAAGCATGGGAGTAGAAACATCATACTCTGGGGGTGCTCTTCTGCAAAGGGGACAGGACGACTGCACCGTATTGAAGGGAGGATGGATGGGGTCATGTATTGTGAGATTTGGCAAACAACCTCCTTCCCTCAGTAAGAGCACTGAAGATGGGTCATGGCTGGGTCTTCCAGCATGACAATGACCCCAAACACACAGCCAGGGCAACTAAGGAGGGGCTTCGTAAGAAGCATTTCAAGGTCCTGGAGTGGCCTGGCCAGTCTCCAGACCTGAACTCAAAAAGAAAATCTTTGAAGGGAGCTGAAACTCAAAAAAAAAATAAAAAAAATCATACATTGTGATTTCCGGATTTTTTTTTTTTTTTTTTTAGATTATGTCTCTCACAGTGGACATGCACCTAAGATGAAAATTTCAGACCCCTCCATGATTTCTAAGTGGGAGAACCTGCAAAATCGCAGGGTGTTCAAATACTTATTTTCCTCACTGTAGATTACTGAGTGAGCTGAATGTGTTTTTCTGACATCTGTAAATGAAAAAGTTTCAGTTTTGTGTGCAGGAAATGAGCCTTTGACACAGAACTCAGTGTCTGACCCTGATTTGGAGCTGAATGGAGGCGGTTGAAGTTTTGCAGATGAGGACTGTGGTGTGGCCACTAGAGGCTGCTGTTGCACTGTGCAGGAACAGCGCTGTGTGCGGCGAGGCGTGGGCGGCCCCCAGCAGCATCTTCTGCCTGCCTTTTCATAGAAACACAAGTTAATGAAAGTGGAGAAAGAGATTAATGTTGAGCCTTCTTTAAATAGCACGGGAACCTTTGTGTTCCGCTGAACATGTGTGTGCACATTTTTGTTACATTAGTGTGAGAACCTGTGTGTTGCTGTGTGCTTGTCACATGTGGATGCTGTCCGTGTGCAGCATTATTTCCCAGAATAAAAACAAAGGTGTAGTGAAGCTGGAAGCACAAAGGACACAAAGTGGACGGTTTCCACACAGCGTGGGTGTGGAACTGTGAACCCTGCTCTCAGCCTCTGGACAACAGCAGCATTCCATGCATTTTCTTTTTGTTGTTTAATGTTTAAACATTTTGTAGAAATGTAGTACCTTGCAAGACTGAACTAATATTTATAGATTATAAATGTGTAGTTAACACTCACAGTGAGGCTGGCAAAACCTTTAAAAACAACTGCATTAATAAGGCATGTGATTACTCTGACTGAAAATAGATTACAATATCATTTAAAGTGTGACTTACTTTCCACAATATCAGTGTGTTACTGAACAACAGCAAAAACTGACCATTATGAGAAGCAAAGTCAAATGCTGGAAATCATGACAAAATGTTCACGAGGAACTAAGATGACATTATATCGTAGTAAACCAAAATAATTCCATATTTGATCATATTTTGATTTTTTTTTCATTGCTAATAACCACTGGTCGAAAAGGAAGTCACATGTTCCAAACTCTTAACACGGTCTGCAAAACAGAAGTCCAAGTGGAGCAAAGTGTCAGTCACTTTTCACACTTACTAGTTCACCACCTGTAAAACACGAGGCTTTGACAGCATGTTTTCAATAGCTGACACACTTTGTTCCAAACAGTTTAAAACATAATTAACATAGAATGATGGGTGGGGGGGCATGGGGACTTTCTGCTGCAGCCACATTGAAATCTATAGTAAATCATGTCAAAATATTGACAATAAAAATAAATAAAAAGATGATGTCATTCCAAACACAGCTGTGTGTCATCAGCTGAAATCCAATTCAGCTGATCTGTGTCTGGCATCATTAGAAACTATGTCAAAGGAGTGGTGTCTGATTGCTTTTCCTTTGAAAATATGGATCAAAGAGCAGTGGTTGAGGTTGGCAGAGAGAGAAGAGTGGTCAGGAGAGGGAGAGGAGGAAGGAGAGGAAGACCAAGCGCTGTGATCTCTGATGACATCAGGGCCACAGTAACTGACTGTGTGCTAAATAATGGACTCTCTGTCAGAGTGGCTGCTTTAAGGCTGCAGCCAAACTTGCAGCATTCGACAGTTTTATCAATTATGAGAATTTTCCAGAAAAACAACAGGTAAGACATGCATCCCACAAACAATGCCATAAAGCTGAGGGACGTTTGGGACAGAGTGCTGAGCGACAATGCAGCCTTTGCCAATGTGAACACCATCAGCACTACAACAACTCTCAGAGTCCTTGAGAAACACAAAGTTAAGGACGACGCAACTTGACAAAGTACCTTTCAAAAGAAATGAAGAACGTGTCAACTCCATTATCAATATGCTGTTCAGGTGAGATGTTTGTTCAATCACTAACGAAGCAGACATTCATAACTCTGCATAATGTGCTGTAAAACTGTGAATTTCCTTTATTTTAGATGGTCAAGGAGATGAAGGCAGACCAACTCCACATGAATTTGCATATGTGGTTGAAGCAGAATTCAACCCAGCAAAAATAAGACACAGAGGAAGCAATGACATTGGGCAGCGGGCAACAGGTGATGTACCAGGCCAGAGAGGTGCAAATATTATGATGTGTGCAGCCTCTCCCACCTCTCTTTGGCCCGTGTACAACACAGAGAGGCTCATTTCTTTTGGAGATGACCTCAATATTCTGCTTGTTCCAGCAGGGGAGAGAGGTCAAAGGGCAAGGAATACAACATTTGTTGTTGTGAGTGTGGTATTCCACCAGTGACTGCGTGGTTCACTGCACGTCCCAGGATGTCTGTGCTGTTTTTGCCGTCATACTCTCTCTTCTTGAGCCTCATTGAAGAGTTGATGATCACTCTCCACACAATCAGCTCTCCTTGCTGGATGCAGTGAATGCTGGGTGTGGAGATATTTCTCCCAAGGCCTACCAGGGGTGGATCAGACACTCAAAAAGGTTCTACCCACAGTGCATCGCCAAAGAAGACGTAAGATGTGATGAAAATGTGATCAAATCAAATCAAATCAATTTAATTTATATAGCGCCAAATCACAACAAACAGTTGCCCCAAGGCGCTTCATATTACAAGGCAAAAGCAATACAATAATCACAGAAAACCCCCAACGGTCAAAACGACCCCCTATGAGCAAGCACTTGGCGACAGTGGGAAGGAAAAAAAAATGCAGACAGCAGGATGTGAATATGTGAATGTGTGTTGTTTTTTAAGCTTTATCTCTTGATTTGTATTCTGCCCCTGGAATTCTAAGATTCTGCATTTTTTGTGTTTATAGTAACCTTTTTATTTTTTGTGAATCCCAAAGTACCTGTGCAAAGGCACAGAGAAAATACAGTTTTTGCTGATTGCTTACACACATTTTGCAAAGTTTGGCTTGCTGTGTCAAAACTCTACACACAAGCAAGATAAGACAACACTTCTTGTAAAATCCCTCACAACTCTGTCAAAATGAAACCTTACAGTCAAAACCTAACAATTTCTTCTAAATATCTCATTCTAGAAACAAAATGATTCACACATGCACCATTTTGAAACAGTTTCAAATCAACAGCAACACACTGATGTGTTTTACACAAAACACTGAAGTCAAAATATTTTTGTTTACATTTTCTCAAACAAGAGTTGAAAGCTACAGTATTTATCAACAAAAGTGTTATCCCCCCCCCTTTTTTTTTATAAAGAAATAGAAATTTCTTACAAATACCTAAAGAAAGACAGAGTACTGTACAGTTCAAATTCAGAACAAAACAATGAAACAAGTGTTTACAGTACTGTAGTTTACATACATGGTACAGTCAGTGGTGGGCACAGTTCCGCTAATCCGCTAATTATCAAAGCTAATGCTTTCATTATCGGATTAGCTTTTCAGATAACTTTAAAAAACATCGTCAGACCAATTACCTTCCAATTCGTTTTCGGCAGATAATTTTTCGACCCTTAACATATTTTTGGAGGCGTGGTGAACAAAGCTTTACAGTTACACACACTTATTAAGTTTAAAATCAGTTGAATATCTTCCTGTTAAATGTTTTGTAGTGGAGGTGCAGTTCTATTCTCTGCAAACAGATAAGAGCTGGTTCCAGAAGCAACTGCTCCATCCTCTGCAGGCAAAGGAGAACTGGTCACGGAAAAGAAAAAAGCTCATTTCTTTTAACCCCATACTGATATGCTGGCCATATCACCCAAGTCATCCAGAGGTATACAGTTATAACTTATGGTTAAAATTTTAACAAAACTAATTTCGGACAAGTTATTTAAATTAACGTCACGTCTGACGTTTTATAAAGTGAAAATATCAGATATATGTTTTAGCTTTAAAGTAATGCACTAATTTTGAAGGTTTTAGTGTGGACATGCTGTGTGCAGGTGCATTACGGGTAATCATGACATACATTCATGACAGAAGAAATGCATTTGAGATGTTCTGATCCACATGGACAACAGCAATGAATCCTTTGTATGTTGTGCCTAAAACTCTCGTGAATATATTCTCTGGGTTTGTAGACATTGTTATTGTGTTTCTGTAAAAATGCCAGAAGAAGCCCAGGTTGCTTCTCCATTATTTTCAATTGGAATCATTGCAAAATGATTCCTGTTTGCCCTTTAGAGTCCTGCAACTCCTGTTTATGTCAAACACTGTCTGTTGTCTTTGTTCCAGAGTAATATATATGTCTGAAATTCAGTTTGCATTTATTAAATTCCACGCATCTTAAACGTAGCAGACACAGATTATCTGGAATTTGTTTTGGCAGGTGTTCACGGTCTCTACTGCCATCTACTGGCCAGTAATGTTCATGGCAGTATGAGCATCTGGACGCCAGTAGATGACAGTGTTCTATTTATTCTGACCCCGGTTATATCAGACGGCTGTCAAATAACAACTTGACCTTTTGGCTTTTTGCAAATGTTTTTTTAAATAAATTAAAAAAGGCATATTTTACAAAAGCACATTATATGTAAACACCAAACACACACCTCACATTAACCTGTTGGTTTTTACATAGAATGAATGAGTCAACCAGTGTTAGCGGAGGCACATTTTACCCATAATCCCTTTGGCATCTGTCTGTGTTTGTTACAAAACTTCAGAATTAGTGCATTATTTAAAATTTAAATATATGTTATATTTTAACTTTGTACAAATGACAGAATTTATATTAATGGAGTTATTCTATCTGTATTAATTTTATTTATAAATCAAAACCATAAGTCAGCACTGCTTTATTTTCCAAGACCTCCACCTCATGGCAACACTGCTATTGAGTAGAGAGTTGAGCTTTACTGCTGGAAGCGCCTGTTTACTACATAGCTTCCAGCTTCCAGCACAAAGGCAGAAGTGCTGGCTCATTGTTTGGGTCTTTAGTTGCCTTTGATGCTACCAGAAGCTACTGTGGTGTTAAAACTAAAAATCAGCTTGTTAGTAGTTGCAAGTGTACTGGAGACAATACTGGAAGTCATTGATTAGCTGTAGCTTCCGATAAATTTTTGGGTGGTTTATTGGTTTAGCTTTATAAAAGATAACTTTTCAGTTAGTTGATTATCTGTTATCGAAGCTAACTTTTTGGTTAGCTGTGCCCACCACTGGGTACATTAACATCAGAATGATATTGCACTTGACAGTACTACCCACTGTGTGGTGGCTGAAGTTTGAGTTGACCCTTTGTCCACACTCTAAAAAATGAACTGCTGTCTCAGTGAGAAAAAGTGATGGAACAATTTGCATAGATTTTCTTATGTTATTTTACTGTAACTTCACAACGTACATATGGTCCCAGTGGGACCATATGGAGAGTCAAAATAATTCAGATTCACTGTTGGGATTTATTTTGTTTTGTTTTATTTCAGTTTTTATTACTTATTCTAAACAGTAATCATTTAGATTTTCCGAGTGAAATGATCCTTCATATGGCTTTTTGTCAAAGTGTGTGCTGTCCTCCAGAGGGAGCTTACTGTGTACCAGATCAGACTGTGTGTGTGTGTGTGTGTGTGTGTAAGAATATTATGTTTGTTTTTCACATTTGTGAAGCTGTGACTTGTGGCTGGAGGGCTTGGCGATCAATTCTGTCTTTTCCTTTTCCTCTAAACAGACAAAAGACAGCTTTAATTGCAGCAGCAATAAGGAGCGCACACACAGTAAGTGAACCTTTAGTGTCGTCGCATATCAGGGTGTGCCTCTATTTTTTTGGTCATAATCTCATTGTGTCACTCCTTCTGTCTTTTTTCTCTGTAGTCTGAGTCCCTGCCAAGGCTAAAATGCCTTAAAGAGTAATTCCATCAGCCTTCTTTTCCTGCACCTTGTCATTACAAAGACTGCATTTGAGATCGCATTATTTCCCTCTTTGCAGCACTTTATGTATCTGCAGTTCTTCCACAGTGCTAATCTTCTACATGCACCCACAGGGCAGAAAGTCACAGCAGCCGCTGCCAAAAAGCAATTAAAACACACTCTTTTCACTCAGTAACACAACATGGGGACCTGTCAACTGCACAGCATCCTCACATCTACACAACATTAGAAGTGCACCTATACTCAATGCCTGACATTAAACACAATGGGGCACATCTGATCATCTACAGTGTGTAGCACTAATACATTCTGGTCATGTCCAACTCCAATTTGTGCAGCATCAGGAAGAAAATAATAATTGAAAAGAGCAGCTCTGCCATGAGGCATGACAGGAAACTGAGCAGCTGTTTATGATTCCTTGAAAACAGCCATGATTACGACTGCTTCACGTGAAGTGAAATCAAGACAGCTACACTTCTGACAAGACACTTCATCAGTGTTGTACAAGTCCACCCAGCTGTAAATGGGTAGTAAACCAGTAAAGTAACCTGTACTGGACAGGTGTCCTGTTTACATGGGGTCCAGGATCCTCCTTTATCAAACTGTAAACAGAAAAGGTTCTCAATCCTGTCGTTACACAATAAATAACAAATAACAAATAAAAAAATACAGTAGTGTTCAGAATAATAGCAGTGCTATGTGACTAAAAAGATTAATCCAGGTTTTGAGTATATTTCTTATTGTTACATGGGAAACAAGGTACCAGTAGATTCAGTAGATTCTCACAAATCCAACAAGACCAAGCATTCATGATATGCACACTCTTAAGGCTATGAAATTGGGCTATTAGTAAAAAAAGTAGAAAAGGGGGCGTTCACAATAGTCGTAGTGTGGCATTCAGTCAGTGAGTTCGTCAATTTTGTGGAACAAACAGGTGTGAATCAGGTGTCCCCTATTTAAGGATGAAGCCAGCACCTGTTGAACATGCTTTTCTCTTTGAAAGCCTGAGGAAAATGGGACGTTCAAGACATTGTTCAGAAGAACAGCGTAGTTTGATTAAAAAGTTGATTGGAGAGGGGAAAACTTATACGCAGGTGCAAAAAATTATAGGCTGTTCATCTACAATGATCTCCAATGCTTTAAAATGGACCAAAAAAAAAAAACAAACAAAAAAAACAGACGTGTGGAAGAAAACGGAAAACACCATCAAAATGGATAGAAGAATAACCAGAATGGCAAAGGCTCACCCATTGATCAGCTCCAGGATGATCAAAGACAGTCTGGAGTTACCTGTAAGTGCTGTGACAGTTAGAAGACGCCTGTGTGAAGCTAATTTATTTGCAAGAATCCCCCGCAAAGTCCCTCTGTTAAATAAAAGACGTGCAGAAGAGGTTACAATTTGCCAAAGAACACATCAACTGGCCTAAAGAGAAATGGAGGAATATTTTGTGGATTGATGAGAGTAAAATTGTTCTTTTTGGGTCCAAGGGCCGCAGACAGTTTGTGAGACAACCCCCAAACTCTGAATTCAAGCCACAGTTCACAGTGAAGACAGTGAAGCATGGTGGTGCAAGCATCATGATATGGGCATGTGTCTCCTACTATCGTGTTGGGCCTATATATCGCATACAAGGTATCATGGATCAGTTTGGATATGTCAAAATACTTGAAGATGTGATGTTGCCTTATGCTGAAGAGGACATGCACTTGAAATGGGTGTTTCAACAAGACAATGACCCCAAGCACACTAGTAAACGAGCAAAATCTTGGTTCCAAACCAACAAAATTAATGCCTCGCAGATGCGAAGAAATCATGAAAAACTGTGGTTATACAACTAAATACTAGTTTAGTGATTCACAGGATTGCTAAAAAAGCAGTTTGAACATAATAGTTTTGAGTTTGTAGCGTCAACAGCAGATGCTACTATTATTGTGAACACCCCCTTTTCTACTTTTTTTTACTAATAGCCAGTGGTGAGCACAGATAACCAAAAAATTAACTTCGATAACAGATAATCAGATAACTGAAAACTTATCTTCAATAAAGATAAAACAATAAGCCACCCAAAAATCTATCAGAAGTTACAGATAACTGATAACATAAATTCCAACATTACCTCTGACATAACTACAACAAATGTAATAGCTTATAATAATATTAAAAACAACAGAACCCAAGAATGAGACCACACTTTTCTTTCAACGTTTGGCCCCTGCTGGAAGCTCTTGTTTACTACAGCGCTCCCAGCACAGAGGCACCCCGAGAACAGCCATAAAACCAACTCTTTATCAATTACAAAGCTCCGGTCAGGCGCAGGTCTTGAAAAATAAAGTCATGCTGACTTATGGTTTTGATTATAAATAACATTAATACTGATAGAATAACTCCATTAATGTCAATTATGTCATTTGTACAAAGTTAAAATATAACATATATCTTTTAATATTGAATAATGCAGTAATTCTGAGGTTTTGTAACAAACAGACAGATCGCAAAGGATTCTGGGTAAAAGTGCCTCTGCTAAACACTGGCTGAGTCTCTCTTTTTGGAGTGAGGCGGAGGGGAAGGCGAAGGGCTACAAATCCCTCCATTTGGAGGGGTAGGAGGAGCTTACTGCTGTCTCTGAAAAAACAAACATGGCGCCTAAAGAGCCGCACAAATTTCATTACAAATTACGCTTTTTAGAAAGTTATAACTTGCCAAAAAACTTTACAGGCAGTTGTCTATGACTATGTGTATGCTGCTGGATGCATGTTGCGTATGTTGTCGTTCTGAAGAATATCGTAACATCGCTCATGCGCTGTGCACATACACACGAACGATACGATAACACACTTTTATATCTCACAAAGGAGAAAATCATGATAAAGGATAAGCACGTTAATTTGTATATTCATAAATCTTTGGATAATATCAATCCCTGCTGTTGGATTTCAAGGTCTGTAACGTGTGTGTATTTTGTAAACAAACTGAGCCCTGAACACACTCATCTAATAAGCTTTCAGGCAGAAAATGAAAAGTTTCATCAATGGGAATAAGTTGGAAAATATATACACACACATGTATATGTGTAACACATAACCTGACGTCCTAATAGACTGATATTATTTGTCAAGGAAATTTCTAAAGGAAATAAGGCTGGATGCAAAAATTGGAGAATTTGAAAAAGAAATAAGGTAAGGTTTCACGGGAGGCGCCGTCCTTACTCATGCATCCATGCAAATTGTCCCTGTTCGTCGAAGACATGGAATGGTCTACAAAAGCATTTTACTAGGAATCATGCTTCTCAGGAGTCCACACAAAAGGTCTATTCTTTCAAGTGCTACATTTGTGAGAACAATTAGCTTTCCACAGATTATGATTTTTTTTTTCTTCATATCAATCAACATTTCAAAAAAGTCTCTTGTATGTTTGTTGGATGTTCATACAAGACAAACATACAGCAGTTTCAGGACACATGAATGGAGAAAACATCAGTCATGCACTGCCAATGATTTCAAAAGTGGTATAATTGTCACATCACTCAGTTCTAATCCTTCTGACTCATTGATTTATGACCAAAATGAAGTACAGGTGGATGAACCAACCACTGAGGAGTCTAAGGATTTTGAAAAGGAATGTGAACTGAAATTAAGTTCACTTTTACTTAAATTGGAACATACACAGTCTCCAATACAGCTGTCAGTGAATTGCTTGAGGAACTACAACATCTTCTTGGAACTGTCTCTGTGCCACATTGTCTAAAAACAATTAATCGGGTTTTGGAAGGTAACAATTGTCATGTGAAAGCATCTGCTGCAGAAGAGTCACAGTTTTTTGTTCTTCGCATCCAATTCAAAAAGCAATAGGGAAACAAGGCCCACTGTCTACTTCTTGGAAACACAAGTCATATTATAAAAGACAATTTGGAGTCGTGTCACCAGTAGAGTATATTCTTGACAAAAGGAACAAAAAAATAATCATTGCAGTATGTATCAGTGCTAAAATCATTGCAGCAGATTCTAAATTTAGATTCTGTTCTGATAAAGACTTTCAATTTGAAGGCGAAATACCAGTCACCTAATAGTGATAAAGCAGTTTACAGGTGTCCCTTTGATGGTGAATTTTTCAGAAACAATCCACTTTTGTTTAAAGACTGTGCAATTTCACTTAACCTTTATATCGATGATTTTGAAATTTGTAACCCCATCATGAAGAAAACATAAGATTGTGCCCTCTATTGCACTTTAGGTAATCTGTTTCCTGGTTGTCAATCTTCACTGTCATCGATACACTTGGCTCTTTTAGTCAGAAGTGACGATTTGAAGGTGTGTGGCTATGAAGCTGTACTTGAGCCGCTCATTTGTGATTTAATTTCTTTGGAACAACACGGCGTATATTTGCCAAAGTTGGGAAAATGTGTTAAGGGAACAGTACAATGTATCATAGCAGACAATCTTGGAGCCCACAGCATTGCTGGATTTATTGAGAGTTTTACAAGTGGTCACATATGCCGATTTTGTACAGCTTCCAAATCACAAATTCAAACTAAGCAAGTAGACAGTGAATCTTTTACATCAAGAACAGAAGACCTTCACTCAGACCATTTCAAAACCATTGAAAAACACTCTGTGAACAATTATTGTGGTGTTAAGAGGAGATGTGTTCTCTCTGTTCATCTTCACGTCTAAGAAATACTTTACTCTTGCATATTTAAATGAGTCTATACTACAGTTCCCCTTTAAGTGGAGTGACAAAGTTAATTGTCCCCATCCAGTACCATTGAACTTTGCATCTCGAAAGACTATAGGGGGAATTCACATGAGAACTGGAGTTTGTTAAGGTTTTTCCCCTTTTTTGTTGGCCAGAAAGTGCCCGATACAGAACCTGCATGGAAAATACTGACCAATCTAAAGGATATTGTGGACCTTATTGTCTCACCTGTTCATACAAAGGAATCAATTACTTATTTGAATTTTAAGATCTCAGAGCACAGAGTACAACTTCAAGAGGTTTTCCAAGACTACAACCTACTGCCAAAGCATCATTATTTGGAACATTATCCCCAGCTAATTCATCAATTTGGACCATTAGTTTGACTTTGGACTTTAAGATTCGAAGCAAAGGACAGTTTTTTAAAGAGTTGTTTGACACATACGATCTTTCAAGAATTTGTTGTTGTCTTTGGCAGAGCGACACCGATTTCACATGGCACAGCAGGTTTTTATGTACTCCCATAAACCTCTTCTGGAAGTGTCAAATGTTTCAACTCTTTCACTTGCACAAGCAATACGTCTGAAACACCCAACTGTAGACAATGTATGTTTGACAAAGCATGCCAGTTATGATGGATTCAATTACAGAAATGGAATTATCCTTGCACATGGATCTTTGGCAGGAATCCCTGAAGTCACTGAAATCATCCACATTGGTTCTGAAGGACAATCTTTTTTCATTGTTCAGAAACTGAGTGCATGGCACAGGGAACACTTCAGGTCCTTTGAACTTTTAGTGAGCCCCACCAAAGACATTATATATCTGTGGCACCAGATGAACTGACAGATCCATATTCGCTGGTGGATTACACTGTTGGAGGAGTCAGTTTGATTACCCTGAAGAGATATCTTGATATCAGCGTTGGCAAGCTAACTAGCTTGCTAACGCTTTCGTTTTTATTTTTTTTTATTTTTTTTATTTTTTTATTTTATTTTATTTTTTTTAGCACTGTTGTCGAGCGTTATCTGTGCTGCTCCACAGCGTGTTTAGTCGATTTTTATTTTATTTTAGCACCGTTGTCGTGCGTTCGCTGTTGTCGTGCGTTGCCTGTGCTGCTTCATGGCCTGTTTGGTGCCTTGATTGGGGCACTCCTTCTGCTGAATCACCTCTAAATTATTTACACATTATTCACTTTGTGTGTTTTTAGGAATCCGCTAGGTTGCGTAGCTACTAGCTCTTAGCCGATTTAGCATGGCGGCTTCTCCTGTCTCTCCCGTACTTTTCTGCTCTGGGTGTGAAATGTTTAGTTATTCCTCGGCCTCCTTTAGCAGTAACGGTACTTGTAATAAGTGCAGCTTATTCGTAGCTTTGGAGGCCAGGCTGGGCGAATTGGAGACTCGGCTCCGCACCGTGGAAAATTCTACAGCTAGCCAGGCCCCTGTAGTTGGTGCGGACCAAGGTAGCTTAGCCGCCGTTAGTTCCCCCCTGGCAGATCCCGGGCAGTCGGGAAAGCAGGCTGACTGGGTGACTGTGAGGAGGAAGCGTAGCCCTAAACAGAAGCCCCGTGTACACCGTCAACCTGTTCACATCTCTAACCGTTTTTCCCCACTCGACGATACACTCGCCGAGGATCAAACTCTGGTTATTGGCGACTCTGTTTTGAGAAATGTGAAGTTAGCGACACCAGCAACCATTGTCAATTGTCTTCCGGGGGCCAGAGCAGGCGACATCGAAGGACATTTGAAATTGCTGGCTAAGGCTAAGCGTAAATTTGGTAAGATTGTAATTCACGTCGGCAGTAATGACACTCGGTTACGCCAATCGGAGGTCACTAAAATTAACATTAAATCGGTGTGTAACTTTGCAAAAACAATGTCGGACTCTGTTGTTTTCTCTGGGCCCCTCCCCAATCAGACCGGGAGTGACATGTTTAGCCGCATGTTCTCCTTGAATTGCTGGCTGTCTGAGTGGTGTCCAAAAAATGAGGTGGGCTTCATTGATAATTGGCAAAGCTTCTGGGGAAAACCTGGTCTTGTTAGGAGAGACGGCATCCATCCCACTTTAGATGGAGCAGCTCTCATTTCTAGAAATCTGGCCAATTTTCTTGGATCCTCCAAACTGTGACTGTCCAGCGTTGGGACCAGGAGGCAGAGCTGTGGTCTTATACACCTCTCTGCAGCTTCTCTCCCCCTGCCATCCCCTCATTACCCCATCCCCGTAGAGACGGTGCCTGCTCCCAGACCACCAATAACCAGCAAAAATCTATTTAAGCATAAAAATTCAAAAAGAAAAAATAATATAGCACCTTCAATTGCACCACAGACTAAAACAGTTAAATGTGGTCTATTAAACATTAGGTCTCTCTCTTCTAAGTCCCTGTTGGTAAATGATATAATAATTGATCAACGTATTGATTTATTCTGCCTAACAGAAACCTGGTTACAGCAGGATGAATATGTTAGTTTAAATGAGTCAACACCCCTGAGTCACACTAACTGTCAGAATGCTCGTAGCACGGGCCGGGGCGGAGGATTAGCAGCAATCTTCCATTCCAGCTTATTAATTAATCAAAAACCTAGACAGAGCTTTAATTCATTTGAAAGCCTGTCTCTTAGTCTTGTCCATCCAAATTGGAAGTCCCAAAAAACAGTTTTATTTCTTATTATCTATCGTCCACCTGGTCGTTACTGTGAGTTTCTCTGTGAATTTTCAGACCTTTTGTCTGACTTAGTGCTTAGCTCAGATAAGATAATTATAGTGGGCGATTTTAACATCCACACAGATGCTGAGAATGACAGCCTCAACACTGCATTTAATCTATTATTAGACTCTATCGGCTTTGTTCAAAAAGTAAATGAGTCCACCCACCACTTTAATCATATCTTAGATCTTGTTCTGACTTATGGTATGGAAATAGAAGACTTAACAGTATTCCCTGAAAACTCCCTTCTGTCTGATCATTTTTTAATAACATTTACATTTACCCTGATTGACTACCCTGCAGTGGGGAATAAGTTTCATTACACTAGAAGTCTTTCAGAAAGCGCTGTAACTAGGTTTAAGGATATGATTCCTTCTTTATGTTCTCTAATGTCATATACCAACACAGAGCAGAGTAGCTACCTAAACTCTGTAAGGGAGTTAGAGTATCTCGTCAATAGTTTTACATCCTCTTTGAAGACAACTTTGGATGCTGTAGCTCCTCTGAAAAAAAGACCTTTAAATCAGAAGTGTCTGACTCCGTGGTATAACTCACAAACTCGTAGCTTAAAGCAGATAACCGGTAAGTTGGAGAGGAAATGGCGTCTCACTAATTTAGAAGATCTTCACTTAGCCTGGAAAAAGAGTTTGTTGCTCTATAAAAAAGCCCTCCGTAAAGCTAAGACATCTTTCTACTCATCACTAATTGAAGAAAATAAGAATAACCTCAGGTTTCTTTTCAGCACTGTAGCCAGGCTGACAAAGAGTCAGAGCTCTATTGAGCTGAGTATTCCATTAACTTTAACTAGTAATGACTTCATGACTTTCTTTGCTAACAAAATTTTAACTATTAGAGAAAAAATTACTCATAACCATCCCAAAGATGTATCGTTATCTTTGGCTGCTTTCAGTGATGCCGGTATTTGGTTAGACTCTTTCTCTCCGATTGTTCTGTCTGAGTTATTTTCATTAGTTACTTCATCCAACCATCAACATGTTTATTAGACCCCATTCCTGCCAGGCTGCTCAAGGAAGTCCTACCATTATTTAATGCTTCAATCTTAAATATGATCAATCTATCTTTGTTAGTTGGTTATGTACCACAGGCCTTTAAGGTGGCAGTAATTAAACCATTACTTAAAAAGCCATCACTTGACCCAGCTATCTTAGCTAATTATAGGCCAATCTCCAACCTTCCTTTTCTCTCAAAGATTCTTGAGAGGGTAGTTGTAAAACAGCTAACTGATCACCTGCAGAGGAATGGTCTATTTGAAGAGTTTCAGTCAGGTTTTAGAATTCATCATAGTACAGAAACAGCATTAGTGAAGGTTACAAATGATCTTCTTATGGCTTCGGACAGTGGACTTATCTCTGTGCTTGTTCTGTTGGACCTCAGTGCTGCTTTTGATACTGTTGACCATAAAATTTTATTACAGAGATTAGAGCATGTCATAGGTATTAAAGGCACTGCGCTGCGGTGGTTTGAATCATATTTGTCTAATAGATTACAGTTTGTTCATGTAAATGGGGAATCTTCTTCACAGACTAAAGTTAATTATGGAGTTCCACAAGGTTCTGTGCTAGGACCAATTTTATTCACTTTATACATGCTTCCTTTAGGCAGTATTATTAGACGGTATTGCTTAAATTTTCATTGTTACGCAGATGATACCCAGCTTTATCTATCCATGAAGCCAGAGGATACACACCAATTAGCTAAACTGCAGGATTGTCTTACAGACATAAAGACATGGATGACCTCTAATTTCCTGCTTTTAAACTCAGATAAAACTGAAGTTATTGTACTTGGCCCCACAAATCTTAGAAGCATGGTGTCTAACCAGATTGTTACTCTGGATGGCATTTCCCTGATCTCTAGTAATACTGTGAGAAATCTTGGAGTCATTTTTGATCAGGATATGTCATTCAAAGCGCATATTAAACAAATATGTAGGACTGCCTTTTTGCATTTACGCAATATCTCTAAAATCAGAAAGGTCTTGTCTCAGAGTGATGCTGAAAAACTAATTCATGCATTTATTTCCTCTAGGCTAGACTATTGTAATTCATTATTATCAGGTTGTCCTATAAGTTCTCTGAAAAGCCTTCAGTTAATTCAAAATGCTGCAGCTAGAGTACTGACGGGGACTAGAAGGAGAGAGCATATTTCACCCATATTGGCCTCTCTTCATTGGCTTCCTGTTAATTCTAGAATAGAATTTAAAATTCTTCTTCTTACTTATAAGGTTTTGAATAATCAGGTCCCATCTTATCTTAGGGCCCTCTTAGTACCATATCACCCCAATAGAGCGCTTCGCTCTCAGACTGCAGGCTTACTTGTAGTTCCTAGGGTTTTTAAGAGTAGAATGGGAGGCAGAGCCTTCAGCTTTCAGGCTCCTCTCCTGTGGAACCAGCTCCAATTTGGATCAGGGAGACAGACACCCTCTCTACTTTTAAGATTAGGCTTAAAACTTTCCTTTTTGCTAAAGCTTATAGTTAGGGCTGGATCAGGTGACCCTGAACCATCCCTTAGTTATGCTGCTATAGACTTAGACTGCTGGGGGGTTACCATGATGCACTGAGTGTTTCTTTCTCTTTTTGCTCTGTATGCACCACTCTGCATTTAATCATTAGTGATTGATCTCTGCTCCCCTCCACAGCATGTCTTTTTCCTGGTTCTCTCCCTCAGCCCCAACCAGTCCCAGCAGAAGACTGCCCCTCCCTGAGCCTGGTTCTGCTGGAGGTTTCTTCCTGTTAAAAGGGAGTTTTTCCTTCCCACTGTTGCCAAGTGCTTGCTCACAGGGGGTCGTTTTGACCGTTGGGGTTTTTCTGTTGTTATTGTATGGCTTTTGCTTTGCAATATAAAGCGCCTTGGGGCAACTGTTGTTGTGATTTGGCGCTATATAAATAAAATTGATTTGATTTGATTTGGACCTGTAGTTTAAATGAAGTCCGCATGAAAGGCTAAACAAACATACAACACGATTCACTGACTTACATTGAAGTGATCGACTAATGGAGGAGCAGCTACTTATTTAAGCTAACTATTGGGAAAATCTGATTTCAAATTGTGTTAAATGTAAATGTTTAAGGTCCTCTAGGATAGATGTATATAAATATTCAACATCTGAAGGGCATATGAATTTCGTACAAAAGGTTAAAGACCAAAAACATTTTACAGATTTACTGCTCTCAGTTTAACTGAAAGGGATACCAGAGAGACACCAATGCAACTACTGGCTCGAATTCAAAAACTATAAGCTGGCACCTATACTAAATTTAGAATTATTCCAGACGCCAATTGACCAAATAGTCCAGAACACATTCAGAACTCCTATCCTTTTTTTTTTTTTTTTTGCAATTGCTTGATCAGTATCTGTGTTATACATTTTTTTCATAAATTGTCCCTCAAACAAAAATGTGGGGAAAAAAGGTTTTGGAGGCCTACCAAGTCGAAATGGACTGAGGGGGAACTTCAGTTTAATTTTGGTTAATTTAGATATTTAATTTGCTTTACCTCACTTTTGTAATCACTTTTGAGTTGGTGTTAAGTTAAAGTTATTTTTGCTTTATTTTGGGTTTTTACCTTTGTTGCTAAATTGGTAGTTTTGTTTCTTTTTGTTTCAGATCTCCCCTCTTGAGTTAAGGTTTGGTTACGCCACCCCTTTTTAAGCAGCTTCTGTTAATTATCATGAGGGCAGTTTTTCTTGAGTTTCTGTATTGTTCAGTTGGGCCCAAATCTTGGTTATTTTGGTTTTTACAATGGTTTGTTAACTTTTGTTGGCTTTATTAAAATTGGAAACTTTTTTTGTGCGTTACCTGTGCTGCTCCACAGCCTGTCTAGTGGATTTTTATTTTATTTTAGCACTGTTGTCGTGCGTTACCTGTGCTGCTCCACAGCCTGTCTAGTGGATTTTTATTTGTTTTAGCACTGTTGTCGTGCGTTGCCTGTGCTGCTCCACAGCCTGTCCAGTGGATTTTGATTTTTATTTTATTTTTTTTGGCACTGTTGTCGTGTGTTACCTGTGCTGCTCCACAGCCTGTCTAGTGGATTTTTATTTTATTTTTTACCACTGTTGTCGTGTGTTACCTGTGCTGCTCCGCAGCCTGTCCAGTGGATTTTTATTTTATTATTTTATTTTATTTATTTATTTATTTATTTTTTTTTTTTTTTAGCACTGTTGTCGTGCGTTACCTGTGCTGCTCCACAGCCTGTCCAGTGGATTTTTATTTTATTTTTTTGCACTGTTGTCGTGCGTTACCTGTGCTGCTCCACAGCCTGTCCAGTGGATTTTTATTTTATTTTTTACCACTGTTGTCGTGCGTTACCTGTGCTGCTCCACAGCCTGTCCAGTGGATTTTGATTTTTATTTTATTTTTTTGGGCGCTGTTGTCGTGCGTTACCTGTGCTGCTCCACAGCCTGTCCAGTGGATTTTTATTTAGCGCTGTTGTCGTGCGTTACCTGTGCTGCTCCACAGCCTGTCTAGTGGATTTTTATTTTGTTTTAGCACTGTTGTCGTGCGTTGCCTGTGCTGCTCCACAGCCTGTCCAGTGGATTTTTATTTTTATTTTATTTTATTTTTTAGCACTGTTGTTGTGCGTTACCTGTGCTGCTCCACAGCCTGTCCAGTGGATTTTTATTTTGTTTTAGCACTGTTGTTGTGCGTTACCTGTGCTGCTCCACAGCCTGTCTAGTGGATTTTTATTTTGTTTTAGCACTGTTGTCGTGCGTTACCTGTGCTGCTCCACAGCCTGTCTAGTGGATTTTATTTTGTTTAGCACTGTTGTCGTGCGTTACCTGTGCTGCTCCACAGCCTGTCTAGTGGATTTTTATTTTGTTTTAGCACTGTTGTTGTGCGTTACCTGTGCTGCTCCACAGCCTGTCTAGTGGATTTTTATTTTGTTTTAGCACTGTTGTCGTGCGTTGCCTGTGCTGCTCCACAGCCTGTCCAGTGGATTTTTATTTTTATTTTATTTTATTTTTTAGCACTGTTGTTGTGCGTTACCTGTGCTGCTCCACAGCCTGTCTAGTGGATTTTTATTTTATTTTAGCACTGTTGTCGTGCGTTACCTGTGCTGCTCCACAGCCTGTCTAGTGGATTTTATTTTGTTTTAGCACTGTTGTCGTGCGTTGCCTGTGCTGCTCCACAGCCTGTCCAGTGGATTTTTATTTTTATTTTATTTTATTTTTTAGCACTGTTGTTGTGCGTTACCTGTGCTGCTCCACAGCCTGTCTAGTGGATTTTTATTTTATTTTAGCACTGTTGTCGTGCGTTACCTGTGCTGCTCCACAGCCTGTCTAGTGTCGGATTCCCTGTTTGGGAATCCGCTAGCTTAGCGTAGCTACTAGCTCTTAGCCGTTTTAGTATGGCGGCTTCTCCTGTCTCTCCCGTACTTTTCTGCTCTGGGTGTGAAATGTTTAGTTATTCCTCGGCCTCTTTTAGCAGTAACGGTACATGTAATAAGTGCAGCTTATTCGTAGCTTTGGAGGCCAGGCTGGGCGAATTGGAGGCTCGGCTCCGCACCGTGGAAAATTCTACAGCTAGCCAGGCCCCTGTAGTCGGTGCGGACCAAGGTAGCTTAGCCGCCGTTAGTTCCCCCCTGGCAGACCCCGTGCAGTCGGGAAGGCAGGCTGACTGGGTGACTGTGAGGAGGAAGCGTAGCCCTAAACAGAAGCCCCGTGTACACCGTCAACCCGTTCACATCTCTAACCGTTTTTCCCCACTCGACGATACACTCGCCGAGGATCAAACTCTGGTTATTGGCGACTCTGTTTTGAGAAATGTGAAGTTAGCGACACCAGCAACCATTGTCAATTGTCTTCCGGGGGCCAGAGCAGGCGACATCGAAGGACATTTGAAATTGCTGGCTAAGGCTAAGCGGAAATTTGGTAAGATTGTAATTCACGTCGGCAGTAATGACACTCGGTTACGCCAATCGGAGGTCACTAAAATTAACATTGAATCGGTGTGTAACTTTGCAAAAACAATGTCGGACTCTGTTGTTTTCTCTGGGCCCCTCCCCAATCAGACCGGGAGTGACATGTTTAGCCGCATGTTCTCCTTGAATTGCTGGCTGTCTGAGTGGTGTCCAAAAAATGAGGTGGGCTTCATTGATAATTGGCAAAGCTTCTGGGGAAAACCTGGTCTTGTTAGGAGAGACGGCATCCATCCCACGTTAGAGGGAGCAGCTCTCATTTCTAGAAATCTGGCCAATTTTTTGGGATCCTCCAAACTGTGACTGTCTAGCGTTGGGACCAGGAGGCAGAGCTGTGGTCTTATACACCTCTCTGCAGCTTCTCTCCCCCTGCCATCCCCCTATTACCCCATCCCCGTAGAGACGGTGCCTGCTCCCAGACCACCAATAACTAGCAAAAATCTATTTAAGCATAAAAATTCAAAAAGAAAAAATAATATAGCACCTTCAATTGCACCACAGACTAAAACAGTTAAATGTGGTCTATTAAACATTAGGTCTCTTTCTTCTAAGTCCCTGTTGGTAAATGATATAATAATTGATCAACGTATTGATTTATTCTGCCTAACAGAAACTTGGTTACAGCAGGATGAATATGTTAGTTTAAATGAGTCAACACCCCCGAGTTACACTAACTGTCAGAATGCTCGTAGCACGGGCCGGGGCGGAGGATTAGCAGCAATCTTCCATTCCAGCTTATTAATTAATCAAAAACCTAGACAGAGCTTTAATTCATTTGAAAGCTTGTCTCTTAGTCTTGTCCATCCAAATTGGAAGTCCCAAAAACCAGTTTTATTTGTTATTATCTATCGTCCACCTGGTCGTTACTGTGAGTTTCTCTGTGAATTTTCAGACCTTTTGTCTGACTTAGTGCTTAGCTCAGATAAGATAATTATAGTGGGCGATTTTAACATCCACACAGATGCTGAGAATGACAGCCTCAACACTGCATTTAATCTATTATTAGACTCTATCGGCTTTGCTCAAAAAGTAAATGAGTCCACCCACCACTTTAATCATATTTTAGATCTTGTTCTGACTTATGGTATGGAAATAGAAGACTTAACAGTATTCCCTGAAAACTCCCTTTTGTCTGATCATTTTTTAATAACATTTACATTTACCCTGATGGACTACCCTGCAGTGGGGAATAAGTTTCATTACACTAGAAGTCTTTCAGAAAGCTCTGTAACTAGGTTTAAGGATATGATTCCTTCTTTATGTTCTCTAATGTCATATACCAACACAGAGCAGAGTAGCTACCTAAACTCTGTAAGGGAGTTAGAGTATCTTGTCAATAGTTTTACATCCTCATTGAAGACAACTTTGGATGCTGTAGCTCCTCTGAAAAAGAGAGCTTTAAATCAGAAGTGTCTGACTCCGTGGTATAACTCACAAACTCGTAGCTTAAAGCAGATAACCCGTAAGTTGGAGAGGAAATGGCGTCTCACTAATTTAGAAGATCTTCACTTAGCCTGGAAAAAGAGTTTGTTGCTCTATAAGAAAGCCCTTCGTGAAGCTAGGACATCTTTCTACTCATCACTAATTGAAGAAAATAAGAACAACCCCAGGTTTCTTTTCAGCACTGTAGCCAGGCTGACAAAGAGTCAGAGCTCTATTGAGCTGAGTATTCCATTAACTTTAACTAGTAATGACTTCATGACTTTCTTTGCTAACAAAATTTGGACTATTAGAGAAAAAATTACTCATAACTATCCCAAAGATGTATCGTTATCTTTGGCTGCTTTCAGTGATGCCGGTATTTGGTTAGACTCTTTCTCTCCGATTGTTCTGTCTGAGTTATTTTCATTAGTTACTTCATCCAAACCATCAACATGCTTATTAGACCCCATTCCTGCCAGGCTGCTCAAGGAAGTCCTACCATTATTTAATGCTTCAATCTTAAATATGATCAATCTATCTTTGTTAGTTGGTTATGTACCACAGGCCTTTAAGGTGGCAGTAATTAAACCATTACTTAAAAAGCCATCACTTGACCCAGCTATCTTAGCTAATTATAGGCCAATCTCCAACCTTCCTTTTCTCTCAAAGATTCTTGAGAGGGTAGTTGTAAAACAGCTAACTGATCACCTGCAGAGGAATGGTCTATTTGAAGAGTTTCAGTCAGGTTTTAGAATTCATCATAGTACAGAAACAGCATTAGTGAAGGTTACAAATGATCTTCTTATGGCTTCGGACAGTGGACTTATCTCTGTGCTTGTTCTGTTGGACCTCAGTGCTGCTTTTGATACTGTTGACCATAAAATTTTATTACAGAGATTAGAGCATGTCATAGGTATTAAAGGCATTGCGCTGCGGTGGTTTGAATCATATTTGTCTAATAGATTACAGTTTGTTCATGTAAATGGGGAATCTTCTTCACAGACTAAAGTTAATTATGGAGTTCCACAAGGTTCTGTGCTAGGACCAATTTTATTCACTTTATACATGCTTCCCTTGGGCAGTATTATTAGACGGTATTGCTTAAATTTTCATTGTTACGCAGATGATACCCAGCTTTATCTATCCATGAAGCCAGAGGATACGCACCAATTAGCTAAACTGCAGGATTGTCTTACAGACATAAAGACATGGATGACCTCTAATTTCCTGCTTTTAAACTCAGATAAAACTGAAGTTATTGTACGTGGCCCCACAAATCTTAGAAGCATGGTGTCTAACCAGATCGTTACTCTGGATGGCATTTCCCTGATCTCTAGTAATACTGTGAGAAATCTTGGAGTTATTTTTGATCAGGATATGTCATTCAAAGCGCATATTAAACAAATATGTAGGACTGCCTTTTTGCATTTACGCAATATCTCTAAAATCAGAAAGGTCTTGTCTCAGAGTGATGCTGAAAAACTAATTCATGCATTTGTTTCCTCTAGGCTGGACTATTGTAATTCATTATTATCAGGTTGTCCTAAAAGTTCCCTAAAAAGCCTTCAGTTGGTTCAGAATGCTGCAGCTAGAGTACTGACGGGGACTAGCAGGAGAGAGCATATCTCACCCGTGTTGGCCTCCCTTCATTGGCTTCCTGTTAATGCTAGAATAGAATTTAAAATTCTTCTTCTTACTTATAAGGTTTTGAATAATCAGGTCCCATCTTATCTTAGGGACCTCGTAGTACCATATTACCCCATTAGAGCGCTTCGCTCTCAGACTGCGGGCTTACTTGTAGTTCCTAGGGTTTGTAAGAGTAGAATGGGAGGCAGAGCCTTCAGCTTTCAGGCTCCTCTCCTGTGGAACCAGCTCCCAATTCAGATCAGGGAGACAGATACCCTCTCTACTTTTAAGATTAGGCTTAAAACTTTCCTTTTCGCTAAGGCTTATAGTTAGGGCTGGATCGGGTGACCCTGGACCATCCCTTGGTTATGTTGCTTTAGACGTAGACTGTGTTTCATAATTATTGTATGGCCTTGCCTTGCAATGTGGAGCGCCTTGGGGCAACTGTTTGTTGTGATTTGGCGCTATACAAGAAAAAAGTTGATTGATTGATTTTTTACGCCATTATTGTCCATGTTCATGTTTGGTCCACTACAACAGTGTTGCTGCCAATTGTTGATGTACAGCCTTGAATCCATCTCTGGTAAAATTGGTCAAGTGCTGCACATTGTAATGTATATAGTTTATTCTATCTACATTTTTGTTGACCGTTATAGGAAAAATTGCGCTGAAAATTGGGAATGACTCGAACACAGCTGCACCCTGATCCACCAGTTTGTATTCATTGGGCACCCCTCTCGTCACCCCGATGGCATCGATGTAGGTGGGAGATTTTTTCACTCCAGGTAAATCCAAGGACCTTTTCTGTCGCTTGTTGTGTACCTTAATGGCCACATGCCACCCTAGCAACCGGTCCCTTGGAATTGGTACAGCAGAGATTGGCATTATAAGTGATATAAGGGCACATGTCCCTGTTCATTGTGGTGGCAGCCAAACTCGCAAACATGGAGTCCCACAGTACCACCATACATCCGCTCTGGCAATCAGCAGCTTTGTTGCAGTGTCCTTATTGGTCAATTTGTGTGTGATTTTACAGAAGGTGGGGGAAATATCCCCTACTTTTAGAGGTTTACTTGCTTCTGGACTACGAGTAAAACATGTGTAATTGCCGTAGACATTATTGTCAAAGACAGGTGGTGTTGCATTTCTCAGAGTTATTGGAAAAGGATCATCAAATTTTCCACAGTCCCCAGATGGATTAGTTTCTTTAATTATTGATAACAAACAATGAGTGTGATTAGTTTCTAATGGTGTTGGAGCTACTCTTAAAACTGGTCTTGGTCCTGAACAAATCAAACAATCGCCTTTGGTTTGTTTTGCAGCTTGTTCAGCCATTAACAACCAGTTGTTATCTTTACCTTTGATACCTGTTTCTATTTCAATTTGTCTATTTGTAGGTCAGTGGTATTGAAAGGCAATATCAGGATGGGCTCCTGAGGGTTATCTGGGTTTTTGGTCAATATATATTCCATTTCTTCTTCGCATATGAACAGTCTACGTCTAGGATCATATCCATGTGCATATGCCCATAGATAGAAAGCCCAACATCCCTCACCATTTTTCAATCATCCAGATCATAGTGGTGGTTGGCTCTCACTGCAGTATTGTATCACTTCCTGTTCTGGAGCACAGCGGTGTTTTGCTGTATCTGTTAGCTGTTTAATCTGCGCAGTTAGATTGATCTAGTTACCTAGATAACGATTTGCTTCACAGTGTAATCTTCACGTGCCTTAACTAAAGCACTCCCTCTGCTGAATCACCTCTAAATTATTTACACATTATTCACTTTGTGTGTTTTTAGGAATCCGCTAGCTTAGCGCAGCTACTAGCTCTTAGTCGGTTTAGCGTGGCGGCTTCTCCTGTCTCTCCCGCACTTTTCTGCTCTGGGTGTGAAATGTTTAGTTATTCCTCGGCCTCCTTTAGCAGTAATGGTACTTGTAATAAGTGTAGCTTATTCGTAGCTTTGGAGGCCAGGCTGGGCGAATTGGAGACTCGGCTCCGCACCGTGGAAAATTCTACAGCTAGCCAGGCCCCTGTAGTCGGTGCGGACCAAGGTAGCTTAGCCGCCGTTAGTTTCCCTCTGGCAGATCCCGAGCAGCCGGGAAAGCAGGCCGACTGGGTGACTGTGAGGAGGAAGCGTAGTCCTAAACAGAAGCCCCGTGTACACCGCCAACCCGTTCACATTTCTAACCGTTTTTGCCCACTTGGCGACACACCCGCCGAAGATCAAACTCTGGTTATTGGTGACTCTGTTTTGAGAAATGTGAAGTTAGCGACACCAGCAACCATAGTCAATTGTCTTCCGGGGGCCAGAGCAGGCGACATTGAAGGAAATTTGAAACTGCTGGCTAAGGCTAAGCGTAAATTTGGTAAGATTGTAATTCATGTCGGCAGTAATGACACCCGGTTACGCCAATTGGAGGTCACTAAAATTAACATTGAATCGGTGTGTAACTTTGCAAAAACAATGTTGGACTCTGTAGTTTTCTCTGGGCCCCTCCCCAATCGGACCGGGAGTGACATGTTTAGCCGCATGTTCTCCTTGAATTGCTGGCTGTCTGAGTGGTGTCCAAAAAATGAGGTGGGCTTCATAGATAATTGGCAAAGCTTCTGGGGAAAACCTGGTCTTGTTAGGAGAGACAGCATCCATCCCACTTTGGATGGAGCAGCTCTCATTTCTAGAAATCTGGCGAATTTTCTTAAATCCTCCAAACCGTGACTATCCAGGGTTGGGACCAGGAAGCAGAGTTGTAGTCTTACACACCTCTCTGCAGCTTCTCTCCCCCTGCTATCCCCTCATTACCCCATCCCCGTAGAGACGGTGCCTGCTCCCAGACCACCAATAACCAGCAAAAATCTATTTAAGCATAAAAATTCAAAAAGAAAAAATAATATAGCACCTTCAACTGCACCACAGACTAAAACAGTTAAATGTGGTCTATTAAACATTAGGTCTCTCTCTTCTAAGTCCCTGTTAGTAAATTATATAATAATTGATCAACATATCGATTTATTCTGCCTTACAGAAACCTGGTTACAGCAGGATGAATATGTTAGTTTAAATGAGTCAACACCCCCAAGTCACACTAACTGCCAGAATGCTCATAGCACGGGCCGAGGCGGAGGATTAGCAGCAATCTACCATTCCAGCTTATTAATTAATCAAAAACCCAGACAGAGCTTTAATTCATTTGAAAGCTTGACTCTTAGTCTTGTCCATCCAAATTGGAAGTCCCAAAAACCAGTTTTATTTGTTGTTATCTATCGTCCTCCTGGTCGTTACTGTGAGTTTCTCTGTGAATTTTCAGACCTTTTGTCTGACTTAGTGCTTAGCTCAGATAAGATAATTATAGTGGTCGATTTTAACATCCACACAGATGCTGAGAATGACAGCCTCAACACTGCATTTAATCTATTATTAGACTCAATTGGCTTTGCTCAAAATGTAAATGAGTCCACCCACCACTTTAATCATATCTTAGATCTTGTTCTGACTTATGGTATGGAAATTGAAGACTTAACAGTATTCCCTGAAAACTCCCTTCTGTCTGATCATTTCTTAATAACATTTACATTTACTCTGATGGACTACCCAGCAGTGGGGAATAAGTTTCATTACACTAGAAGTCTTTCAGAAAGCACTGTAACTAGGTTTAAGGATATGATTCCTTCTTTA
This sequence comes from Thalassophryne amazonica, assembly GCF_902500255.1. Lineage (NCBI taxonomy): Eukaryota > Metazoa > Chordata > Actinopteri > Batrachoidiformes > Batrachoididae > Thalassophryne > Thalassophryne amazonica. Next base: position 103,455,041 of record NC_047103.1, read on the forward strand.
TGTTCTCTAATGCCATATACCAACACAGTGCAGAGTAGCTACCTAAACTCTGTAAGTGAGATAGAGTATCTCGTCAATAGTTTTACATCCTCATTGAAGACAACTTTGGATGCTGTAGCTCCTCTGAAAAAGAGAGCTTTAAATCAGAAGTGCCTGACTCCGTGGTATAACTCACAAACTCGCAGCTTAGAGCAGATAACCCGTAAGTTGGAGAGGAAATGGCGTCTCACTAATTTAGAAGATCTTCACTTAGCCTGGAAAAAGAGTCTGTTGCACTATAAAAAAGCCCTCCCTAAAGCTAGGACATCTTACTACTCATCACTAATTGAAGAAAATAAGAACAACGCCAGGTTTCTTTTCAGCACTATAGCCAGGCTGACAGAGTCAGAGCTCTATTGAGCCGAGTATTCCTTTAACTTTAACTAGTAATGACTTCATGACTTTCTTTGCTAATAAAATTTTAACTATTAGAGAAAAAATTACTCATAACCATCCCAAAGACGTATCGTTATCTTTGGCTGCTTTCAGTGATGCCGGTATTTGGTTAGACTCTTTCTCTCAGATTGTTCTGTCTGAGTTATTTTCATTAGTTACTTCATCCAAACCATCAACATGTCTATTAGACCCCATTCCTACCAGGCTGCTCAAGGAAGCCCTACCATTATTTAATGCTTCAATCTTAAATTTGATCAATCTATCTTTATTAGTTGGCTATGTACCACAGGCTTTTAAGGTGGCAGTAATTAAACCATTACTTAAAAAGCCATCACTTGACCCCGCTATCTTAGCTAATTATAGGCCAATCTCCAACCTTCCTTTTCTCTCAAAAATTCTTGAAAGGGTAGTTGTAAAACAGCTAACTGATCATCTGCAGAGGAATGGTCTATTTGAAGAGTTTCAGTCAGGTTTTAGAATTCATCATAGTACAGAAACAGCATTAGTGACGGTTACAAATGATCTTCTTATGGCCTCAGACAGTGGACTCATCTCTGTGCTTGTTCTGTTAGACCTCAGTGCTGCTTTTGATACTGTTGACCATAAAATTTTATTACAGAGATTAGAGCATGCCATAGGTATTAAAGGCACTGCGCTGCGGTGGTTTGAATCATATTTATCTAATAGATTACAATTTGTTCATGTAAATGGGGAATCTTCTTCACAGACTAAGGTTAATTATGGAGTTCCACAAGGTTCTGTGCTAGGACCAATTTTATTCACTTTATACATGCTTCCCTTAGGCAGTATTATTAGACGGCATTGCTTAAATTTTCATTGTTACGCAGATGATACCCAGCTTTATCTATCCATGAAGCCAGAGGACACACACCAATTAGCTAAACTGCAGGATTGTCTTACAGACATAAAGACATGGATGACCTCTAATTTCCTGCTTTTAAACTCAGATAAAACTGAAGTTATTGTACTTGGCCCCACAAATCTTAGAAACATGGTGTCTAACCAGATCCTTACTCTGGATGGCATTACCCTGACCGCTAGTAATACTGTGAGAAATCTTGGAGTCATTTTTGATCAGGATATGTCATTCAAAGGGCATATTAAACAAATATGTAGGACTGCTTTTTTGCATTTACGCAATATCTCTAAAATTAGAAAGGTCTTGTCTCAGAGTGATGCTGAAAAACTAATTCATGCATTTATTTCCTCTAGGCTGGACTATTGTAATTCATTATTATCAGGTTGTCCTAAAAGTTCCCTGAAAAGCCTTCAGTTAATTCAAAATGCTGCAGCTAGAGTACTAACGGGGACTAGAAGGAGAGAGCATATCTCACCCATATTGGCCTCTCTTCACTGGCTTCCTGTTAATTCTAGAATAGATTTTAAAATTCTTCTTCTTACTTATAAGGTTTTGAATAATCAGGTCCCATCTTATCTTAGGGACCTCATAGTACCATATCACCCCAATAGAGTGCTTCGCTCTTTGACTGCAGGCTTACTTGTAGTTCCTAGGGTTTGTAAGAGTAGAATGGGAGGCAGAGCCTTCAGCTTTCAGGCTCCTCTCCTGTGGAACCAGCTCCCAATTCGGATCAGGGAGACAGACACCCTCTCTACTTTTAAGATTAGGCTTAAAACTTTCCTTTTTGCTAAAGCTTATAGTTAGGGCTGGATCAGGTGACCCTGAACCATCCCTTAGTTATGCTGCTATAGACTTAGACTGCTGGGGGGTTCCCATGATGCACTGAGTGTTTCTTTCTCTTTTTGCTCTGTATGCACCACTCTGCATTTAATCATTAGTGATTGATCTCTGCTGTCTTCCACAGCATGTCTTTTTCCTGATTCTCTCCCCTCAGCCCCAACCAGACCCAGCAGAAGACTGCCCCTCCCTATGCCTGGTTCTGCTGGAGGTTTCTTCCTGTTAAAAGGGAGTTTTTCCTTCCCACTGTTGCCAAGTGCTTGCTCACAGGGGGTCGTTTTGACCGTTGTGGTTTTTACGTAATTATTGTATGGCCTTGCCTTACAATATAAAGCGCCTTGGGGCAACTGTTTGTTGTGATTTGGCGCTATATAAATAAAATTGATTCAATTGATTGATCATAGTAGTAATGACTATAACCATAGTCATTATCATCACATATGGTTTACAACCTATTTTTGCATCAAAGTTCTTAATGAAGAACATGATGATGGTTAATGTCTTCTTTCTTCTTTTCCTTTTGACAGTTCAGTTAGAGTTCAGCAGTTCTGCACTTAGGGACTGAAGGAATCAGGAACTGTTTTTATGTTGTTTTCCTTCAGATGTGGTGCATAAATCTGTACTATATCAGTATGTGTAAAGCATGCTGCAGTTGGAAGTACAATTATGTGTTATGTACTTTGTCCTGCGTTCTGTTCTTGATGTTTCTTAAACACAGGTACACAGGAATGGAACAGGATTTTCTCATGTCCTGTTCTCAAGGAACTGGATCCGTCTGCTTCTCGTCCGAGTTTGTTGGTTTGGCACTGTCTTTAATTGGTATCAGCATCTCTGGTTAGTTGTTTGGATTTGGTTTACTTTGGATCTTTCAGATATCTTTGTCTTTCACAGTGGGACAGGTGGACCCAGGAGGAGCATTCAGCAATCTTTATGGCAGTTGGTGTGGTCTAACAACACTTGATATGGCCCCTCCCAGCGCAGTGATGACTAGTTCTTTCTCTTTATGGCTTTGATCAGCACCCAGTCCCCAACCTGGATAGAGGTCTCTGGTTCCTGCACAGGAAGAGAGGAGTCTGGCATCTTGTTAGCATGTATTATTTCTTTGTATTTTAGGACACGCTTCATATAATCTACCAGCCCCTGCTCCTCCTCATCTGGTCCAGCTACTGTTTGTAGGTCTGGTAATCTGTATGGTCTACCGTACAGTGTTTTGAAAGGTGTTAAGCCTGTCTCACTACTTGGTGTTATGTGCATATAATTTCACCAAATCTAAACAATAAACCTAATTTTTTCCTCTGTCTTCCATACAGTTTTTCAGTTTACTTTTGATTTTGCTACCATAAGTGCATCTGCATGTTTGGTGGGGAACACTTCTACCCACTTAGAATATGCATAAATTATCACTAAACAGTACTTTTCCCCTTCACATTGTGTCAACTCAATAAAGTCCATGTGCATGGTTTGAAATAGATATTTAGGGGTAGGGAATTGTCCTCTTCTTGGTCTTTAATTCCCTTGTGAGTTATGCTTTGCAAATCAAACATGCTCTACAAAAGTTTTTTTGAGTAGTTATTAAAGCCATAGGTTGTATAGTGTTGTTCCACTAGACGTGCCATCCCTCCTGTTGAGGCATGGCAAGGCCCATGGATCAATATAGCCGCCCATTTAAGTAGACTTCTTGGTAATATTGGTTTGTGCAAAGGTCACATATAAATATCGTCTGTCTGTGTGGCACCGTTTCGTTTCCACACGGCTTTTTCACTTTCTGGAGCAGCTTGTTGCATGTCTCTAAGGACGTCTTTATCTCTTTTCTGTTCAGTCATTTGGAAAGTAACCACTTCCCCTTGGGCTGCTTTTTTAGCCATTTCATCAGCAAAGCGGTTGCCACACGAGACAAGGTCTTGGTTTGTTGTGTGTGCGGTACATTTGCATATTGCTATCGCCTCCGGGAGCTGTACAGCTTTCAGTGGCACAAGCAATAAATCTCTGTGTAGAACAGGTTTCCCAGTAGATGTTATCATGCCCCTATTTTTCGAGTGTTGTGCAAAAACGTGTACTGTTGAGAATGCATATTGGCTGTCTGTATAAATTGTAAGTTTCTTGTTCTCCATTAATTTGCAGGCTTCTGTCAATGCTATTAATTCAGCTGCTTGTGCTGACATGTGGTCTGGCAGCTTTTCTGCTTTAAGAACGTCTTTTTGGGTTACAGTTGCATATCCTGAGGAGTTAGTACCATCAGGATATTTCCTACATGAGCCATCTACAAATATGATTGTTGAATTTGGAACTGGCACATCTGTCAAATATTTTCTTGGTTTATGTACTTCCTCAGCTTCAGCCAGGCAGTCATGTATATCCCCTTCTTCCTCCGTGGGGATTAGGGTGGCTGGATTTAGAGTTGTACATCTTTCCACTGTTAAATGTGGTTGTGGCAGCAATGTTGCCATACATGACAAATGTCTGGCTGGAGACAGGAAAGTGATGTTAGTCTGTAGTAACAGGGCTGACACAGCATGTGGCACTTTTAGAGTTAATGTGTGAAATAGAACCACCCCTCCAGAGGCCTACACCGCTAAAGATGCAGCCACAACAGCTCTTACGCATGGGGGCAATGCTCTGGCCACAGGATCCAACCTGGTGGAGTAAAAAGCCACAGGTCTTAATTTGTTTCCATGCTGCTGTGTCAGAACTGATGTCATAAATTCTCCTTTGCAGTCCATCATTTGGACAAATGGTTTGTTATAATCTGGTAAGGCCAATGTTGTACTTGATGTTAGGGCCTTTTTTAGGTTACAAAATGCTTGCTCTCCTTCTGGAGTCCATGTCAGTTTTGCTGACATGGGCATGTTTTCTCCAAAAATCATATCATAGTGCTTAGTGGACTTATTTCAGCAAAATTTGGTATCCATTGTCTGCAATAATTTGTCAGGCCCCAAAACGACATCATTTGCTTTTTTGTGGTTGGTTTTGAGCTTGCAAAATAGTTGTTTTGCTTTCATCCAGAATGGTGCGGCCTCCTGCACTCAAATTGTGTCCTAAGTATTTTACTTCCTGTTTACAGTACTCTTAGTTTGTCCATTTTCTGCTAGAAATTTCAACAGCTCCAGCATGTCCTGTTTATTTTCTTGCTCTGTTTCTGATGCCACAAGTATACGAAGTCTGTCCGAAAAGTAACTGACCTTTTTATTTTTTTCAAAAACTATATGGATTTGAATCATGTGCGCTTGCATCAGCCAAGCTTGAACCTTTGTGCGCATGCGTGAGTTTTTTCATGCCTGTCGGTTGCGTCATTCCCCTGTGGGCAGGCTTTGAGTGAGCACTGGTCCAGCCCCCTCGTCGGATTTTCAGTCAGGGAAATGGCTGAGCGACTGCTGCTTTGCTCCATGAAAATTTTTTCAGAAACTGTGACAGACAGCCAGGTGGAAACCATTCTTAAAATTCAGATGGCTTTTGGTGAAGATTCTATCGGCATCTCACAGATTAAGGACCATTACAACCGGATTAAAGACGGCCCACACCAGCGAAGGGCGCGCCGCGCTCTGAGCGGCCATCGACAGGCTGAAACGACCAGATCATTTCCAAAGTGAAGGCTGTGTTGATCCGGCACGTCGTGTGACTACCAGAGAAGTTGCTGAAGAGTTGGACATCAGCACTTTTGCGGCACATTCCACTGTTACAGGAGATTTTGTAATGAAAGACGTGCGGAGGAATTCGTGCGTCGGGACGGAGCCGCTCATGGCGCACAACAAACACCTCCATGTTGGAAACCACTCGGAAGATTCAGACGGCTTTCGGTGGCTTTTCAGTCGAGTGAGTATCCGAGAAACTGTGTAACAGCTGGGCATGCCACAACATGTCCTGTGAGACTTCCAACACGGAGGAAGTTTGACAGGGAGGTTGACATTGACAGTCTTATTTAATAATGTCTTTAATATGGGATTCAGCCATGCATTTATTCATAATATTTGATTATTTATCTATTGTCCTCATTACTTGTATATGAATCATTAGAAATTTTCCAGCCCCACGGTCCATCAACAGACACAAATGGCCAGCACATATTTTATACATATAAATATAGGAAAAGAAAGAAATAAAGTATTCATATAATATGTCTATAATAGCAATCATTATCAAACCGTTTTGAAATTAGTAGTTTCATCATGATTATATTTATTAATATCTCTGCAAACAAATAAAAGCTTATCATATTCTTATTCTATTATACATGTCTATTAGTGGACCCACAAATATATTCATAATTAATCTGAGCTCCATAAACAGTTTATATGTATACATACATTATTACTTTACATGCAATTTCCCTGGTATCATATGGCCATAACAATATCAATCAATTTTCAATCAATCAATTTTTTTATATAGCGCCAAATCACAACAAACAGTTGCCCCAAGGCGCTTTATATTGTAAGGCAAGGCCATACAATAATTATGTAAAACCCCAACGGTCAAAACGACCCCCTGTGAGCAAGCACTTGGCTACAGTGGGAAGGAAAAACTCCCTTTTAACAGGAAGAAACCTCCAGCAGAACCAGGCTCAGGGAGGGGCAGAACCAGGAAAAAGACATGCTGTGGAGGGGAGCAGAGATCGATCACTAATGATTAAATGCAGAGTGGTGCATACAGAGCAAAAAGAGAAAGAAACAGTGCATCATGGGAACCCCCCAGCAGTCTACGTCTATAGCAGCATAACTAAGGGATGGTTCAGGGTCACCTGATCCAACCCTAACTATAAGCTTTAGCAAAAAGGAAAGTTTTAAGCCTAATCTTAAAAGTAGAGAGGGTGTCTGTCTCCCTGATCTGAATTGGGAGCTGGTTCCACAGGAGAGGAGCCTGAAAGCTGAAGGCTCTGCCTCCCATTCTACTCTTACAAACCCTAGGAACTACAAGTAAGCCTGCAGTCTGAGAGCGAAGCGCTCTATTGGGGTGATATGGTACTACGAGGTCCCTAAGATAAGATGGGACCTGATTATTCAAAACCTTATAAGTAAGAAGAAGAATTTTAAATTCTATTCTAGAATTAACAGGAAGCCAATGAAGAGAGGCCAATATGGGTGAGATATGCTCTCTCCTTCTAGTCCCCGTCAGTACTCTAGCTGCAGCATTTTGAATTAACTGAAGGCTTTTTAGGGAACTTTTAGGACAACCTGATAATAATGAATTACAATAGTCCAGCCTAGAGGAAATAAATGCATGAATTAGTTTTTCAGCATCACTCTGAGACAAGACCTTTCTGATTTTAGAGATATTGCGTAAATGCAAAAAAGCAGTCCTACATATTTGTTTAATATGCGCTTTGAATGACATATCCTGATCAAAAATGACTCCAAGATTTCTCACAGTATTACTAGAGGTCAGGGTAATGCCATCCACAGTAAGGATCTGGTTAGACACCATGTTTCTAAGATTTGTGGGGCCAAGTACAATAACTTCAGTTTTATCTGAGTTTAAAAGCAGGAAATTAGAGGTCATCCATGTCTTTATGTCTGTAAGACAATCCTGCAGTTTAGCTAATTGGTGTGTGTCCTCTGGCTTCATGGATAGATAAAGCTGGGTATCATCTGCGTAAGAATGAAAATTTAAGCAATACCGTCTAATAATACTGCCTAAGGGAAGCATGTATAAAGTGAATAAAATTGGTCCTAGCACAGAACCTTGTGGAACTCCATAATTAACTTTAGTCTGTGAAGAAGATTCCCCATTTACATGAACAAATTGTAATCTATTAGACAAATATGATTCAAACCACCGCAGCGCAGTGCCTTTAATACCTATGGCATGCTCTAATCTCTGTAATAAAATTTTATGGTCAACAATATCAAAAGCAGCACTGAGGTCTAACAGAACAAGCACAGAGATGAGTCCACTGTCCGAGGCCATAAGAAGATCATTTGTAACCTTCACTAATGCTGTTTCTGTACTATGATGAATTCTAAAACCTGACTGAAACTCTTCAAATAGACCATTCCTCTGCAGATGATCAGTTAGCTGTTTTACAACTACCCTTTCAAGAATTTTTGAGAGAAAAGGAAGGTTGGAGATTGGCCTATAATTAGCTAAGATAGCTGGGTCAAGTGATGGCTTTTTAAGTAATGGTTTAATTACTGCCACCTTAAAAGCCTGTGGTACATAGCCAACTAACAAAGATAGATTGATCATATTTAAGATCGAAGCATTAAATAATGGTAGGGCTTCCTTGAGCAGCCTGGTAGGAATGGGGTCTAATAAACATGTTGATGGTTTGGATGAAGTAACTAATGAAAATAACTCAGACAGAACAATCGGAGAGAAAGAGTCTAACCAAATACCGGCATCACTGAAAGCAGCCAAAGATAACGATACGTCTTTGGGATGGTTATGAGTAATTTTTTCTCTAATAGTTAAAATTTTGTTAGCAAAGAAAGTCATGAAGTCATTACTAGTTAAAGTTAATGGAATACTCAGCTCAATAGAGCTCTGACTCTTTGTCAGCCTGGCTACAGTGCTGAAAAGAAACCTGGGGTTGTTCTTATTTTCTTCAATTAGTGATGAGTAGAAAGATGTCCTAGCTTTACGGAAGGCTTTTTTTATAGAGCAACAGACTCTTTTTCCAGGCTAAGTGAAGATCTTCTAAATTAGTGAGACGCCATTTCCTCTCCAACTTACGGGTTATCTGCTTTAAGCTACGAGTTTGTGAGTTATACCACGGAGTCAGGCACTTCTGATTTAAAGCTCTCTTTTTTAGAGGAGCTACAGCATCCAAAGTTGTCTTCAATGAGGATGTAAAACTATTGACGAGATACTCTATGTCACTTACAGAGTTTAGGTAGCTACTCTGCACTGTGTTGGTATATGGCATTAGAGAACATAAAGAAGGAATCATATCCTTAAACCTAGTTACAGCGCTTTCTGAAAGACTTCTAGTGTAATGAAACTTATTCCCCACTGCTGGGTAGTCCATCAGAGTAAATGTAAATGTTATTAAGAAATGATCAGACAGAAGGGAGTTTTCAGGGAATACTGTTAAGTCTTCTATTTCCATACCATAAGTCAGAACAAGATCTAAGATATGATTAAAGTGGTGGGTGGACTCATTTACTTTTTGAGCAAAGCCAATAGAGTCTAATAATAGATTAAATGCAGTGTTGAGGCTGTCATTCTCAGCATCTGTGTGGATGTTAAAATCGCCCACTATAATTATCTTATCTGAGCTAAGCACTAAGTCAGACAAAAGGTCTGAAAATTCACAGAGAAACTCACAGTAACGACCAGGTGGACGATAGATAATAACAAATAAAACTGGTTTTTGGGACTTCCAATTTGGATGGACAAGACTAAGAGTCAAGCTTTCAAATGAATTAAAGCTCTGTCTGGGTTTTTGATTAATTAATAAGCTGGAATGGAAGATTGCTGCTAATCCTCCGCCCCGGCCCGTGCTACGAGCATTCTGACAGTTAGTGTGACTCGGGGGTGTTGACTCATTTAAACTAACATATTCATCCTGCTGTAACCAGGTTTCTGTAAGGCAGAATAAATCAATATGTTGATCAATTATTACATCATTTACCAACAGGGACTTAGAAGAGAGAGACCTAATGTTTAATAGACCACATTTAACTGTTTTAGTCTGTGGTGCAGTTGAAGGTGCTATATTATTTTTTCTTTTTGAATTTTTATGCTTAAATAGATTTTTGCTGGTTATTGGTAGTCTGGGAGCAGGCACCGTCTCTACGGGGATGGGGTAATGAGGGGATGGCAGGGGGAGAGAAGCTGCAGAGAGGTGTGTAAGACTACAACTCTGCTTCCTGGTCCCAACCCTGGATAGTCACGGTTTGGAGGATTTAAGAAAATTGGCCAGATTTCTAGAAATGAGAGCTGCTCCATCCAAAGTGGGATGGATGCCGTCTCTCCTAACAAGACCAGGTTTTCCCCAGAAGCTTTGCCAATTATCTATGAAGCCCACCTCATTTTTTGGACACCACTCAGACAGCCAGCAATTCAAGGAGAACATGCGGCTAAACATGTCACTCCCGGTCTGATTGGGGAGGGGCCCAGAGAAAACTACAGAGTCGGACATTGTTTTTGCAAAGTTACACACCGATTTAATGTTAATTTTAGTGACCTCCGATTGGCGTAACCGGGTGTCATTACTGCCGACGTGAATTACAATCTTACCAAATTTACGCTTATCCAATAACCAACGAAACTTGCATACTATTCTACATAATAACACTTCAATGAATTCTATTGATATTGATATTGATAATCAGTAACCGCATTTTCTAATCCTAATTTTTTCTTTGATTCTCCAGCTTTTGCTTTTGTCTTTGTCACTAATTCGGTTGTTGATTCGGGCGCCAATTTTCCTATGAATTGGAATTTCTTTTTCCAAAGTTTTAAATGTTTTCTTGAACCAAGATGTTTTATCTCCATATATTTGTAATCTTTATGTGTGGTATCCTCATCATTTTTCTGGTTTGACCCACAACAGGAACAACAATTCCCCATTTTAGCCGTTCGGGGGTTTATCTCCTAGGGAGATCTAAATGAACGGATTGTTGTCCTTTTCCCCAACTGATTGATGTACGGTCAAACTGAAAAGTTGTCACCACTTCTACCTCAAGGAGGTGGGCGAACCTTGGCTATTGCCTCTTTCCAGTCTCGTTATCCCCCAATCAGGTGTCTCTCACACATGTAACATTCACACCAGTTAATTATCAATATTTACAGTGGACAATATTGAGGGTTTAACCATTCCCAGAATTTCACGGTCCGCCCACCGCAGGTTTTACTGACCCAACAGTTACCAGTTAATTTTCAATATTTCCTGTGGACAATATTGAGGGTTTAACCATTCCCAGAATTTCACGGTCCGCCCACCGCAGGTTTTACTGACCCGACAGTTCATTTATATAGCGCTTTCAGTACCTATAAGAGGTTCCCAGAACTTTATAGGGTTTTTCTACACGGTAACCCTCAGTCACCCGTAATTTACAGAGAAAACAGTACTCACTCTTGGTCGTCCTCTTTAAGGCAAAGTTCGGATGTCTTCACCCTGGTGATCGTCGACCCGTGAGGGAGGAGTCCGCCCCGGAAAGGGTCTTTTGGGATTTTTCCCAGCCGTGGCCACGGTCTTATGGAGTCCGGAGTCCTCAGGTTTGTTGACATCCGGCTCGAATGGACCAATTTAATATCAGGTTTAGACCCATAACAGAGTCAGATAAACCATTAGACAACAATAAGACACCAAGGAGACACTGTTACTCTTTCTCGCGAGGAGAGAGGGCAGCAGGAACTCTGACAGTAGCTTCTCCCTCTCTGCTGTCTGCCCCCTCACCTCAGCTTTTTATTCACTTATATACACAGGAGTGTTATGTGGGCCGCTGAAGAGGAGGTACTGCTGGCCCACCACCACCAGAGGGCGCCCTGCTTGGAGTGCGGGCTCCAAGCATGAGAGGGCGCCAGACCCAGAAGAAGTGACAGCTGTCACTCATCGCACCAGCTGTCACTCATCTACACCACTATATAAGCCGGACTGCAACTCCACCTCCCCGCCAAGAAATCAACTACCGAAGAGGTAATTTTCTCTGCTGACTCATATCGTTGAGTGATAATCTGAGCTTCTTTTGCAGCCGTTATCCTGTGGTGTTCGTCCTTGTCTGTGGGATTGGCATTTGGTGTGACAGCAATGGCTTCGCCTCACACCCCAAACCAGATAAGTGGATTAAACAGGAGCTGCACGAGTGTGTGATTGGAGGTGGAGGTGCTCCCTCCTAACTGTGTGCAGACTGTGGATTACTGAGTGTGCGGACTCACACTCATTCATCTTGTCTTTGCTTTCTGCCAGCAGTACCAGGGTTGACAGCCGAAGACGAAGGCCACCTGGGGACTCGGGACTTGGCGGCTCCGGTGTTCTTCAGACCGTTGGTGGTGGAAGCCGTGTGGGATGCGGCTTCTCTCTCGTCGGGGGTTTTCTATCTTCGAGCCTGCCCACACGTCACCTGGTGTTAATTGACTTTGCAAATTTTGTGTATTTAGTTGTGTGTTGTCACAACATTAAATTGTTACTTTTTGGCTTATTCATTGTCCATTCATTTGCGCCCCCTGTTGTGGGTCCGTGCTACGACACCTTCCCAACAGGATTTCTCGGCCATTCGTCATGGATTCCGAGGGGTGTCAACCCGAGCTTGAACGGCCAATGGAAGAGACAGGAGCGCAGGCATCAGCGGGAGGCATGTTGAATGAGCTGCAGCAGATCTTAACCGCCTTCACGGCTCGGCTAGATTTAGTGACCGAGCAGAATGTTCTCCTTAACCGGAGGGTGGAGGCTCTCACTGCCAGGGTGGAAGCGCGCGATCAGGGCGCTGCTGCAGCCACTCCTCTTGCTGGTCCTGGGCCTGTAACAGACGTTCCACTGGTCGTTCAACGACCCCCCCCCCACCGTCCCCTGAAGCATACATAAGCCCTCCGGAACCGTACGGGGGCTGTGTTGAGACGTGCGCAGACTTCCTCATGCAGTGTTCACTCGTCTTTTCACAGCGTCCTGTCATGTACGAGTCAGACGCCAGCCGGGTGGCTTATGTTATTAGTCTGCTTCGAGGAGAGGCACGCGCCTGGGCTACGGCGCTTTGGGAGCAGAATTCACAGCTCCTAACGTCTTATGCTGGGTTTATACGGGAGTTCAAACAAGTGTTTGACCATCCCAACAGAGGCGAGACCGCTTCGAGCGTGCTGCTGTCAATGAGACAGGGGCGTCGCAGCGCAGCCGAGTATGCAGTGGACTTCCGCATCGCGGCAGCGAGGTCTGGCTGGAATAACGTTGCGCTCCGCGCCGCCTTCGTAAATGGACTGTCTCCGGTCCTGAAGGAGCACCTGCTGGCTAAGGAGGAACCGCGGGATTTTGACGGGCTTGTCAATTTGGTTATACGCTTAGACAACCGTTTAAATGAGCGTCGTCGGGAGCAGGCCGGGAGGCGTGACCGGGCACGAGCCGTCCCTCCCCCTTCCGGTTCCAAAAAGGTGACGTCGTCCCCACGCTTCACTGCCAGAGAGCTCCGTGTGGCTACAGCTCCCCCTGCTGAGGAGGCTATGGACACGAGCAGGGCCAAAGTAAAAACAAACGTCAGACAAAGGAGGCTGGCCCGCGGGGAGTATTTTGTCTGCGGCTCTTGTGAGCATATGCAGAAGGACTGCCCCAAAACGGTCAAACTACAACGCCCGTCCTTAGAAACTGGGCTAAGGGTGGGTCATAACACGCACGCGGGGAAATCCCGCAAATCTGCACAAATCCCAGTGACGATCCTTTGTGGGGATCTAACCCTTCACGCCCCAGCACTGGTAGACACGGGGTCGGAAGGGAATCTGCTGGATAGCAGATGGGCAAAGGAAGTAGGGCTTCCCCTGGTGGCTCTGCCGGCACCATTGCAGGTGCGAGCACTAGATGGCACCCTGCTTCCATTAATCACACATCAGACACAGCCAGTGACCTTGGTTGTGTCTGGAAATCACAGGGAGGAGATAGTGTTCCATGTAACACCTTCTACCTCCCGCGTGACTTTGGGATTTCCATGGATGGTGAAGCACAATCCCCGGATAGATTGGGCATCCGGGGTTGTGACGCAGTGGAGCGAAACCTGCCACCGGGAGTGTTTAGGATCCTCGGTTCCTCCCGGCACGACGGCTAATGAGGAGGTTAAAGTCCCCCCCAATCTATCGGCGGTGCCAAAGGAGTACCACGATCTTGCTGACGTCTTCAGCAAAGATCTGGCGCTCACTCTTCCCCCGCACCGACCGTACGATTGTGCCATCGATTTGGTCCCGGGCGCTGAGTACCCGTCCAGTAGGTTGTACAACCTCTCACGTCCGGAATGCGAATCAATGGAGACCTACATCCGGGACTCTTTAGCTGCCGGGCTGATCCGGAACTCCACCTCCCCGATGGGTGCTGGTTTCTTTTTTGTGGGCAAAAAGGACGGCGGACTCTGTCCATGCATTGATTACAGAGGGCTGAACGAGATCACGGTTCGCAACCGATGTTCACGCCCCTGCATGGAGCCCAAATTTTCACAAAATTGGATCTTAGAAACGCGTACCACCTGGTGTTAATTGACTTTGCAAATTTTGTGTATTTAGTTGTGTGTTGTCACAACATTAAATTGTTACTTTTTGGCTTATTCATTGTCCGTTCATTTGCGCCCCCTGTTGTGGGTCCTTGCTACGACACCTTCCCAACAAGGAGTTCATTAAAAACAATATTACACTGTCTCTGCAGAGGGTACTTCCTCAAGGAAGGCTTGACTGATAAGCAAAACAATAGCAGAATCTCTCTCTGCAGACAGGTCACACAATTATGTTTATGCAAACAGTTTTACAGAGAGTTTTCACTGAATGTTTCAGTGGTTTATAAGAAACTGAAACTTGCAGGCAATGCACCATAAATGATTATGTGTAAGGAAGGCATTATAAATGATAACATGTATGTACAATTTTTCCAACAACCACCATGGTGGTCTTCATCTTCAGAGAGAACTGGAGCCTTCGACAACAGCCCAAAGAGATCAGAATCATTATTGATGGTGTGGAAGTCCTCAATTAATTACTTTCTGTGGCAGATGCAGTGGTAATGCTTTTTGGACTTTGTTATGCTCTTAACATGGAATATCCATTGGGGTTACGGTTCACCTTTGAGGCTCTTCAGAAGATCGTGATGGGGCTTGGTTCCAACAGGATGAGTGCCAAGATTCGCAAACTGAAGAGTGAACTCCACACTGCACAGTAGTATGTGTGCTTGTGTGTGAACCCCATAGTAGCCACAAGCTGCAAGCCAGCAGTGTATGAGGGGGAGAACCTCAACTGCACTTATTTGCACCTTGCAAAGGGTGCTGTTCAGATTCACATTGTTAGGCTTTGAGCAAGTGTTTTAAATTTGAATGTTTGAGGGTCAACACTGCTATTTCATTTAATTACAGTTCAGATTGGATAGAGCAGTGGTTCTCAACTGGTGGGTCTGGTGAGAATTTTCACTGAGACTAAACCAGGACTAAAGCAGGGCGTAATGTTTTCCAGTATATACAGTGGTATGAAAAAGTTTGGGCACCCCAATCATTTTCATTATGTTACTTTAAAAACCACTGGTTGTTTGGATCAGCATATATATATATATACGAGGGCTGTCCGTAAAGTATAGGTCCTTTTTATTTTTTTCAAAAACTATATGGATTTCATTCATATGTTTTTACGTCAGACATGCTTGAACCCTCGTGCGCATGCGTGAGTTTTTCCACGCCTGTCGGTGACATCATTCACCTGTGAGCACTCCTTGTGGGAGGAGTCATCCAGCCCCTCGTCGGAATTCCTTTGTCTGAGAAGTTGCTGAGAGACTGGCGCTTTGTTTGATCAAAATCTTTTCTAAACCTGTGAGACACATCGAAGTGGACATGCTTCGAAAAATTAAGCTGGTTTTCAGTGAAAATTTTAACAGCTGATGAGAGATTTTGAGGTGATTCTGTCGCTTTAAGGACTTCCCACGGTGCGAGACGTCGTGCCGCGCTCTCAGGCAGCGTCATCAGCCTGTTTCAAGCTTAAAACCTCCACATTTCAGGCTCTGTTGATCCAGGACGTCGTGAGAGAACAGAGAAGTTTCAGAAGAAGTCGGTTTCAGCATTTTATCCGTATATTCCACTGTTAAAGGAGATTTTTTTAATGAAAGATGTGCGGGCGGATTGCAGCGTCGGCTCGCAGCCGCCGCAACGCTCCGTCACAGGAAAAACACCTCTGCTGGAAGCCTTAAGGACAAGTTGGAACATCTCCAGCTGATAAACAATTTCTCATATACTCACTCCACTGAAAGCCATCAAAAGCCAACTGGATTTTAACAAATGGTTATCAACACGGAGGTGTTTTTCCTGTGCCGCCGCGCCGCGTCGGCTGCGTCCCGACGCGCGGACCCGTCCGCACGTCTTTCATTAAAAAAATCTCCTTTAACAGTGGAATATCTGGATAAAATGCTGAAACCGACTTCTTCTGAAACGTCTCTGTTCTCTCACGACGTCCTGGATCAATAGAGCCTGAAATGTGGAGGTTTTAAGCTTGAAACAGGCTGACAATGGCGCCTGGGAGTGCTGCGCGACGTCCCTCTCCGTGGGAAGTCCTTAAAGCAACAGTATCACCTCAAAATCTCTCATCAGCCGTTAAAATTTTCTCCGAAAACCAGCTTAATTTTTCGAACTGTGTCCACTTGGATGTGTCTCACAGGTTTAGAAAAAATTTTGATCAAACAAAGCACCAGTCTCTCAGCAACTTCTCAGACAAAGGAATTCCGACGCGGGGCTGGACGACTCCTCCCACAAGGAGTGGTCACAGGCGAATGACATCACCGACAGGCGTGGAAAAACTCACGCATGCGCACGAGGGTTCAAGCATGTCTGACGTAAAAACATATGAATGAAATCCATATAGTTTTTGAAAAAAATAAAAAGGACCTATACTTTACGGACAGCCCTCGTATACGAGGTCTGTCAATATAGGTCCTTTTTATTTTTTTCAAAAACTATATGGATTTCATTCATATGTTTTTACGTCAGACATGCTTGAACCCTCGTGCGCATGCGTGAGTTTTTCCACGCCTGTCGGTGACGTCATTCGCCTGTGAGCACTCCTTGTGGGAGGAGTCGTCCAGCCCCTCGTCAGAATTCCTTTGTCTGAGAAGTTGCTGAGAGACTGGTGCTTTGTTTGATCAAAATTTTTTCTAAACCTGTGAGACACATCCAAGTGGACACAGTTCGAAAAATTAAGCTGGTTTTCGGAGAAAATTTTAACGGCTGATGAGAGATTTTGAGGTGATACTGTTGCTTTAAGGACTTCCCACGGAGAGGGACGTCGCGCAGCACTCCCAGGCGCCGTTGTCAGCCTACTCACTCCACTGAAAGCCATCAAAAGCCGCCTGGATTTTACAAATGGTTATCAACACAGAGGTGTTTTTCCTGTGCCGCCACACCGCGCCGGCTGCGTCCCGATGCGCGGACCCGTCCGCACGTTTTTCATTAAAAAATCTCCTTTAACAGTGGAATATCCGGATAAAATGATGAAACCGACTTCTTCTGAAACTTCTCTGTTCTCTCACGACGTTCTGGATCAACAGAGCCTGAAATGTGGAGGTTTTCAGCTTGAAACAGGCTGACGACGGCGCCTGAG
This sequence comes from Thalassophryne amazonica, assembly GCF_902500255.1. Lineage (NCBI taxonomy): Eukaryota > Metazoa > Chordata > Actinopteri > Batrachoidiformes > Batrachoididae > Thalassophryne > Thalassophryne amazonica. The sequence continues at coordinate 103,472,385 of NC_047103.1, forward strand.
AGCGCTGTGCGACGTCTCGCACCGTGGGAAGTCCTTAAAGCGACAGTATCACCTCAAAATCTCTCATCAGCCGTTAAAATTTTCACCAAAAACCAGCTTAATTTTTTCGAACCGTGTCCACTTCGATGTGTCTCACAGGTTTAGAAAAAATTTTTATCAAACAAAGCGCCAGTCTCTCAGCAACTTCTCAGACAAAGGAATTCCAACGAGGGGCTGGACGAATCCTCCCACAAGGAGTGGTCACAGGTGAATGACGTCACCGACAGGCCTGGAAAAACTCACGCATGCGCACGAGGGTTCAAGCATGCCTGACGTAAAAACATATGAATGAAATCCATATAGTTTTTGAAAAAAATAAAAAGGACCTATACTTTATTGACAGCCCTCGTGTATATATATATATATATATATATATATATATATATATATATATATATATATATATATATATATATATATATATATATGTGTGTGTGTGTATATATATATATATATATATATATATATATATATATGTGTGTGTATATATATACGAGGTCTGTTAGAAAAGTATCGAACCTTTTTATTTTTTTCAAAAACTTGATGGATTTGAATCACGTGTGCTTGCATGAGCCAACCTTGAACCTTCGTGCGCATGCGTGAATTTTTTCACACCTGTCGGTTGTGTCATTTGCTTGTAAGCAGCTTTTTTGTGAGGATGGGTGTAGTCTCTTGTCGTTTTTTCTTTGCAAGGAAATGGCGGAACGACTGGAGCAGCGTGACTGCATCGAATTTTGCCAGAAACTGGGCAACAGCCAGGTGGAAACCATTGTATTATTCATACGGCTTTCGGTGACAATGCTATGGGCATCACACAGATTAAGGAGTGGTACAACCGGTTTAAAGACGGCCGCACAACGGTGGAGAGCACGATGCGCTCCAGTCGGCCATCAACACGCTGAAATGATCGGATCATTCCAAAGTGAATGCTGTGGTGATGTGGGACCGTCATGTGACTATCCGAGAAATTGTGGAAGAGGTGGACATCAGCACTTTTTCGGCACATTCCACTGTGACAGAAGATTTGGCCATGAAAAGAGTTGGAGCGAAATTCATGCCGATGGCTTGGGCACGAAACTGATGGCGGAACAAAAGCGCCACTGTGTTGAAGCCTCACAGGACATGTTGTAACATGCTCACCTCTTCCACAATTTCTTGGATAGTCACACGACTGAAAAGCCACCGAAAGCCGTCTGAATCTTCCGAATGGTGGAAGACCTGGGCATGTTACAGCATGATGTAACATGTCCAGCCGACCGGCTCCTGTGGGTTCACCACCTGCAGAGAGGGCCATGGGGGTCGGGTGCAGAGAGGATTGAGTGGCGGTCGAGGGCGGGTGGCCTGGCGGCCCGGTCCATGCTCACAGCCCCTGGCTGTTGGGACATGGAATGTCACCTCGCTGGGGGGGAAGGAGCTTGAGCTTGTGCAGGAGGTTGAGAGATACCGATTAGAGATAGTTGGGCTCACCTCCACGCACAGCTTGGGCTCTGGTATCCAACTCCTGGAGAGGGGCTGGATGCTTCATTTTTCTGGTGTTGCCCACGGGGAGAGGCGGAGAGTTGGGGTCGCATTGCTTATTGCTCCCCAGCTCAGTCGCCATGTGTTGGAGTTCACTCTGGTGAACAAGAGGGCCGCGTCCCTATGCCTTTGGGTCGTGACAGGTCTCTCCGTTGTCTCGGCCTATGGGCTGAGCGACAGTGCAGAGTACCCGACCTTCCTGGAGTTCCTGGGAGGGGTACTAGATAGCGCTCCAACTGGGGACTCCATTGTTCTCCTGGGGGATTTCAACGCCCACGTGGGCGGCGACAGTGAGACCTGGAGGGGGGTGATCGGGAAGCACGGCCTCCCCGATCTGAACCCGAGTGGTGTTCAGTTGTTGGACTTCTGTGCTAGTCACAATTTGTCCATCACGAACACCATGTTCGAGCACAAGGGTGTCCATAAGTGCACGTGGCACCAGGACACCCTGAGCCAGAGGTCGATGATCGACTTTGTAGTCGTATCATCTGACCTTTGGCCACGTGTCTCGGACACTCGAGTGAAGAGAGGGGCAGAGCTGTCGACCGATCACCACCTGGTGGTGAGTTGGATCCGCTGGGAGGGGAGGAAGCCGGTCAGACCTGGTAGGCCCAAACGTATCGTGAGGGTCTGCTGGGAACGACTGGCGGAACCCTCTGTCAGCGAGGTCTTCAACTCCCACCTCCGGGAGAGCTTCTCCCAGATCCCGGGGGAGGTTGGAGACTTGGAGTCCGAGTGGACCATGTTCTCCACCTCCATTGTAGATGCGGCCGCTCGTAGCTGTGGTCACAAGGTCTCTTGTGCCTGTCGTGGTGGCAATCCCCGAACCCCAGAGGCAGCTGACAGGTACCAGCAAGCCAAGCGTGCCGCAGCCCGTGCGGTCACAGAGGAAAAAACTCGGGTCTGGGAGGAGTTCGGGGAGGCCATGGAGGAGGATTATCGGTCGGCCTCGAAGAGATTCTGGTAAACCATCCGATACCTCAGGAGCCGGAAGCAGCTCTCCACCAGCACTGTTTACGGTGCGGGTGGGGAGCTGTTGACCCCGACTGGGGATGTTGTCGGGCGGTGGAAGGAGTACTTCGAGGATCTCCTCAATCCCATCGTCACGTCTTCCGAAGAGGAGCCAGAGACTGGGGACTCAGAGGTGGACTCATCCATTACCTGGGCCGAAGTCAACGAGGTGGTTAGAAAGCTCCTTGGTGGCAAGGCTCCTGGGGTGGATGAAATCCGTCCTGAGTACCTTAAGTCTCTGGATGTTGTGGGACTGTCTTGGCGAACAAGGCCTCTGCAGCATCACGTGGTGATCGGGGACAGCGCCTCTGGATTGGCAGACTGGGGTGGTGGTCCCTCTGTTTAAGAAGGGGGACCGGATGGTGTGTTCCAACTATAGGGGGATCACACTCCTCAGCCTCCCCGGTAAGGTCTATTCCAGAGTACTGGAGAGGAGAATTCGACTGATGGTCGAACCTCAGATTCAGGAAGAGCAGTGTGGTTTTCTTCCTGGTCGCGGCACACTGGACCAGCTCTACATTCGCCATCGGGTGCTCAAGGGTTCATGGGAGTTCGCCCAACCAGTCCACATGTGTTTTGTGGATCTAGAGAAGGCATTCGACCGTGTCCCTCGGGGCACCCTGTGGGGAGTGCTCCGGGAGTACAGGGTCCGGGGTCCTTTGCTAAGGGCTATCCGGTCCCTGTATGACCGCAGCAGGAGCTTGGTTCACATTGACGGTAGTAAGTCAAACCTGTTTCCAGTGCACATTGGCCTCCGCCAGGGCTGCCCTTTGTCACCTGTTCTGTTCATTATTTTTATGGACAGAATTTCTAGGCGCAGCCAGGGTGTAGAGGGGGTCTGGTTTGGGAACCACAGAATCTCGTCTCTGCTGTTTGCGGACGATGTGGTTCTGTTGGCTTCGTCAGATCAGGACCTTCAGTGTGCACTGGGGCGGTTTGAAGCCGAGTGTGAAGCGTCCGGAATGAAAATCAGCACCTCCAAATCCGAGGCCATGGTTCTCGACCGGAAAAAGGTGCTTTGCCCTCTTCAGGTCGGTGGAGTGTCCTTGCCTCAAGTGGAGGAGTTTAAGTATCTCGGGGTCTTGTTCACGAGTGAGGGACGGATGGAGCGTGAGATCGATAGACGGATCGGTGCAGCATCTGCAGTGATGCGGTCGCTGTATCAGACGGTTGTGGTGAAGAGAGAGCTGAGTAGGGGGGCAAAGTTCTCGATTTACTGATCAATCTACGTTCCGATCCTCACCTATGGTCATGAGATTTGGCTCATGACCGAACAAACGAGATCGCGAGTACAAGTGGCCGAGATGAGTTTCCTCCGCAGGGTGGCTGGGTGCTCCCTTAGAGATAGGGTGAGGAGCTCGGTCACTCGGGAGGAGCTCGGAGTCGAGCCGCTGCTCCTCCATGTCGAAAGGAGTCAGTTGAGGTGGCTCGGGCATCTTTTCCGGATGCCCCCTGGATGCCTCACTGGAGAGGTGTTTCGGGCACGTCCCATTGGGAGGAGGCCCCGGGGAAGAGCCAAGACACGCTGGAGGGACTACATCTCTCGGCTGGCTTGGGAACGCCTTGGGGTTCCCCAGGAGGAGGTGGGGGAGGTGTGTGTGGATCGGGAGGTCTGGGCGGCTTTGCTTGAGCTGCTGCCCCCGCGACCCGACTCTGGATAAAGAGGAAGAAAATGGATGGATGGATGGATGGATGGATGGCCGACCGGAGCGCGGCGCGCTCTCCACCGTTGTGCAGACGTCTTTAAACCGGTTGGACCGCTCCTTAATCTGTGTGATGCCTATAGCGTCATCACCAAAAGCCGTCTGAATAATCCGAATGGTTTCCACCTGGCTGTCGCCCAGTTTCTGCTGCTTACAAGCAAATGATGCAATCGACAGGCGTGAAAATATTCACGCATGCGCACGAAGGTTCAAGGTTGGCTTATGCAAGCACACGTGATTCAAATCCATCAGGTTTTTGAAAAAAATAAAAAGGTCCGATACTTTTCTAACAGACCTCGTGTATATATGAAGTTTTATATCTGGATTAGTGATTTTGTTTTGTGTTCTTCAGAAATGTGCTTATATACCTGTCCCAGTGATGTTAGGAATGTGTTAAGAATGCATGAGTGTAAGTGCATATAATTGTAAATATGTTAAAAATACATAGATGACACAAGAAAGTGAAAACACTTATTTCCATTGTGGTACATTTAAAAATCAAATCACAGAATAAAAGTAATAATAATAATAATAATAATAATAATGTGTGTATGATAACAACAACCTAAACAATTTCTAAATACATTAGGACAGTAAATTAACATTAAAAATGATATAATTAACAGGAAATTAAAGGGTTGAGTTTCTCTTCTAAAAATGAGTGAGGTTTTAAAAACATTCTGGTGTTACACACCATTCCAACCCGTTGCTTAAATTATTACCACCATTGAAAAATGTCAGCTACCTATTTTATAAACACTACCCAATCTAGAGCTTGTGGATCCCCATGGGCAACACGTTAATAAGAAATTAACATGTCACCATTTTTCTCAGCAAATACGAGGTCTGTCAATAAAGTATAGGTCCTTTTTATTTTTTTCAAAAACTATATGGATTTCATTCATATGTTTTTACGTCAGACATGCTTGAACCCTCGTGCGCATGCATGAGTTTTTCCACGCCTGTCGGTGACGTCATTCGCCTGTGAGCACTCCTTGTGGAAGGAGTCGTCCAGCCCCTCGTCAGAATTCCTTTGTCTGAGAAGTTGCTGAGAGACTGGCGCTTTGTTTGATCAAAATTTTTTCTAAACCTGTGAGACACATCGAAGTGGACACGGTTCGAAAAATTAAGCTGGTTTTCAGTGAAAATTTTAACGGCTGATGAGAGATTTTGAGGTGATACTGTTGCTTTAAGGACTTCCCACGGTGCGAGACGTCGCGCAGCACTCTCAGGCGCCGTCGTCAGCCTGTTTCAAGATGAAAACCTCCACATTTCAGGCTCTATTGATCCAGGACGTCGTGAGAGAACAGAGAAGTTTCAGAAGAAGTCGGTTTCAGCATTTTATCCGGATATTCCACTGTTAAAGGAGATTTAGTTTAATGAAAGACGTGCGGACGGATTGCAGTGTCGGCTCGCAGCCGCCACGACGCTCCACCACAGGAAAAACACCTCCGTTGGAAGCCTTAAGGACAAGTTGGAACATGTCCAGCTGTTAAACAATTTCTCATATACTCACTCCACTGAAAGCCATCAAAAGCCGCCTGGATTTTACAAATGGTTATCAACACGGAGGTGTTTTTCCTGTGCCGCCGCACCGCGCTGGCTGCGTCCCGATGCGCGAACCTGTCCGCACGTCTTTCATTAAAAAAATCTCCTTTAACAGTGGAATATCCAGATAAAATGCTGAAACCGACTTCTTCTGAAACTTCTCTGTTCTCTCACGACGTCCTGGATCAATCGAGCCTGAAATGTGGAGGTTTTCAGCTTGAAACAGGCTGATGACGGCGCCTGAGAGAGCTGCGCGATGTCTCGCACCGTGGGCAGTCTTTAAAGCGACAGTATCACCCCAAAATCTCTCATCAGCCGTTAAAATTTTCACTGAAAACCAGCTTAATTTTTTGAACCGTGTCCACTTCGATGTGTCTCACAGGTTTAGAAAACATTTTGATCAAACAAAGCACCAGTCTCTCAGCAACTTCTCAGACAAAGGAATTCCGACGAGGGGCTGGACGACTCCTCCCACAAGGAGTGCTCACAGGCGAATGACGTCACCGACAGGCGTGGAAAAACTCACGCATGCGCACGAGGGTTCAAGCATGTCTGATGTAAAAACACATGAATGAAATCCATATACGAGGGCTGTCCATAAAGTATAGGTCCTTTTTATTTTTTTCAAAAACTATATGGATTTCATTCATATGTTTTTACGTCAGACATGCATGAACCCTCGTGCGCATGCGTGAGTTTTTCCACGCCTGTCGGTTACGTCATTCGCCTGTGAGCACTCCTTGTGGGAGGAGTCGTCCAGCCCCTCGTCGGAATTCCTTTGTCTGAGAAGTTGCTGAGAGACTGGTGCTTTGTTTGATCAAAATTTTTTCTAAACCTGTGAGACACATCGAAGTGGACACGGTTCGAAAAATTAAGCTGGTTTTCAGTGAAAATTTTAACGGCTGATGAGAGATTTTGAGGTGACAGTCGCTTTAAGGACTTCCCACGGTGCGAGACGTCATGCAGCGCTCTCAGGCAGCGTCATCAGCCTGTTTCAAGCTGAAAACCTCCACATTTCAGGCTCGATTGATCCAGGACGTTGTGAGAGAACAGAGAAGTTTCAGAAGAAGTCGGTTTCAGCATTTTATCCGGATATTCCACTGTTAAAGGAGATTTTTTTTAATGAAAGACGTGCGGACGGGTCCGCGCGTCGGGACGCAGCCGGCGCGGAGCGGCGGCACAGGAAAAACACCTCCGTGTTGATAACCATTTGTAAAATCCAGGCGGCTTTTGATGGCTTTCAGTGGAGTGAGTATATGAGAAATTGTTTACCAGCTGGACATGTTCCAACTTGTCCTTAAGGCTTCCAACGGAGGTGTTTTTCCTGTGGCGGAGTGTCGCGGCGGCTGCGTCCCGACGCGCGGACCCGTCCCGCACGTCTTTCATTAAAAAAATCTCCTTTAACAGTGGAATATCCGGATAAAATGCTGAAACCGACTTCTTCTGAAACTTCTCTTTTCTCTCTCGACGTCCTGGATCAATCGAGCCTGAAATGTGGAGGTTTTCAGCTTGAAACAGGCTGATGACGCCGCCTGAGAGCGCTGAGCGACGTCTCGCACTGTGGGAAGTCCTTAAAGCGACAGTGTCACCTCAAAATCTCTCATCAGCCGTTAAAATTTTCACTGAAAACCAGCTTAATTTTTCGAACCATGTCCACTTCGATGTGTCTCACAGGTTTAGAAAAAATTTTGATCAAACAAAGCGCCAGTCTCTCAGCAACTTCTCAGACAAAGGAATTCCGACGAGGGGCTGGACGACTCGTCCCACAAGGAGTGCTCACAGGCGAATGACGTCACCGACAGGCGTGGAAAAACTCACGCATGCGCACGAGGGTTCAAGCATGTCTGACGTAAAAACATATGAATGAAATCCATATAGTTTTTGAAAAAAATAAAAAGGACCTATACTTTATGGACAGACCTCGTAGTTTTTGAAAAAAATAAAAAGGACCTATACTTTATTGACAGCCCTCGTATATTTATGAAGGTGCCATAGACATGAAATTTCTACCAAATGTCAGTAACAACCCACATAATGCACACATATAAAGAAACCAAAACAAATAAGTACATAAATTATGTGAAATAATGTGAAATGACAGGAAAAAAGTACTGAACACATGAAAAAAGGGAATCAAAAGGCATAGAAAGGAAGACACCATCTGAAATCTATCAGTAATTAGAAAGCAGTCCTGCCCCTTGCTATTGCAAATTAATATCAGTCAGGATCCAGAGTTTCTGTGTGAGGAGGCAGCAGGGGAAATGGGTGAAGAGCAGGAAGGGAGTTGAGTGCAGTAAGTAAAATTGGCTTGTTCTGGCCTGAATACTCCGCAGTCCCCTCCCTGGTGGTAGCAGGCTGAAGAGGCAGTTTAATGGCTGGGTGGGATCTCCCGTGATGCAGATGGCTTTGTGGGTGAGGCAGGTGCGATGTATGTCTTGGGGGGGGGGGGTGCCTGTAATCTTCTCAGCTACTCTTACAATATGCAGCTGGATGCGGTGCAGGTGCCGTACCACGCGTGATGCAACTTGATAGGATGCTGTCAATCGTACCCCTGTAGAAGGTGCACATGATGGGGGGTGGGACCCTAGCTCTTCTTAGTTTGAGGAGGAAGTGGAGGCATTGATGAGCTTTCTTGGCTAGTGATATATATAGGAGAGATCCTCTGTGACATGCACACCCAGGAACTGCTAACCCTCTCCACAGCAGTGGAGTGCAACTGAATGGTATTCACTGAAGCCAGAGGGTGAGGACTTCTTTGGTCCTGGGATGATGGTGATGGCCTTGAGGCATGTGGGGACAACCACCTGACTCAGCGAGATGTTAAAGATATTAGTACTGCTAGTACTCCTGCACAGTCACTCAGAACACAGCCAGGTATGTTGTCAGGACCAGAAGCTTTGCGAGCATCGATCCTGCTGAGTGTTCTTCTAACACTGTCCTCAGACAGTATGATCACCTGGTCATCTTAGGGGGGACTTCTGCGCAAACGTGGTGTTGAGTGCCTCAAAATGAGCAAAGCACCCATTCAGCTCATTCGCAGAGAGGTGGAGCTGTCAGAGGTCTGCGGTGAGAGCTTGTAGTCTTTGATTGTAGCCCTCGCCACAGGTTGCACAAATCTCTGCTGTCACTGAAGCAGTGGGCTATCCTCCTGGAGTACTGCCTCATAGCTTCTCTGATGCTACGTGACAGGTTGGCCTTTTTGTCCTCAGACAGTCGTGGTCTCCTGCTTAGAACACTTGAGAGCTTGAAATATTTCAGCAAGACAATGATCCCAAAGACACAGCCCAGGAAGCTCTCAACTGGTTTCAGATCATGAAAATAAAGCCAATCACCTGACTTGAATCCAACAGAAAATCTATGGAAAGAACTAAAGATCAGAGTTTACAGAAGAGCTCCACAGAACCTTCAAGATTTGAAGACTGTGTTGAAGAATGGGCCAAAATCACACCAGAGTAATGCATGCAACTAGTTTTTCCATACAGGAGGTGTCTTGAAGCTGTCATTACCAACAAAGTCTTTGTACAAAGTATTAAATACATTTCAGTAGGTGTGTTCAATACATTTTCCCTGTGTCATTCGATTTTAGGTGGTTGGTGTGACAGATTAAGATACAGAGGACAGGGTGAGATGGAAACAATTGATCTGCTGTGGCGACCCCTAACGGGAAGAAGAACCTTTAGAAATATATTTACTGAGATAAACGGTAACATGTTCCATACTTATTTTTCCCGCTATATGAATGGTTGATAAATGAGGGCCCTGAAGTGCATGTATGTGAAAAATATATGTCTAAAATGTGTATGAGTCAAAGATGTGGAGGCAGAAGAGATACTGAACATCCAAACAGAACATAAACTGCTGATTTTAAAAAATTAAAATTAGTTTATTTCCTTTACCACAACAATATCGCAATTGTCTTTTCACTGCACCTGTTTTTGCTCAGGGTCACCACACTGGATCCCATATGGATCCGCATTTTAATTTGACACAAGTTTTATGCCAGATGCTGTTTGTGGGGCAATTTCAGATGTACCTGGACACTGGAACACAGGTGGTCTTGAAGTGGGGACTTTCTGTTTGGGAGGGGGAACCATGGTTACCACTTCCACGACGGCACTACCCTTTCCTTTATCAAGACAAAACAATGTTTGTTGACTTCATGGCCCATATGGTGAGCCACAGGCTGTGGGCGGGCTGAGCTGTGACGTGTGTGTACTGTGGATCATCATCTGAGCAAAACAGATTCAACCTCCACCTCATCTTGTCCTCTCATTGGCACAAGGTCCTCGTGGTGACAGTCGATTTCAAAACTGAAATCACATGGATTCCTTCATACCTGAACCTCCTGCCCCCCACCTCAAATACACACACACACACACACACACACACACACACACACACACACACACACACACACACACACACACACACACACACACACACACACACACACACACACACACACACACACACACCTGTAAAAACTGTCACAAACCACCATATCAACATTTAAGCACAGCATTACATTTTGATATATGGTGGTTGGGCACAGTCATAATTCAGGGTTTCTTGATGTTTGAACACACTGTGGTACACCCAGCACTAGGTAGCGTGCAGTGTAACTGCCACTGCTAGTTTCTATTAAACTCATTTGACATTTTCACACCCAGTGTCCATATTAATAGCAAGCATACTTGCATGAGGGATGGTCAGAAACAAGATTGGTGCATTGCTATTGTGAGGCAACAGACCAGCAAAAACCTGGTTTAAAGTCAAGCACAGAGCGTTTGTTATTTATACAAAGAATATTCAGATACCTTACATACGTAGGTTCATGAGGCATACACCCTCCACTTGGCACTCATCAAACTCAACTCAGAAAGCACAAATTTGAAATCAAATAAAAGTAGCAACAGAAGTAAAAATACAAATATTTAGGGCCAGAGTAGGACAAAGTTGTACGAGGACCCTATTGGAATTGTGCTGTTTATTATTATTATTTATAATTTATTATTAGGGCCCGAGTAGGACAAAGTCCTACAAGGACCCTATTGTAATTGTGCTGTTTATTATTATTATTTATAATTTAATATTAGGGCCCGAGTAGGACAAAGTCCTACAAGGACCCTATTGTAATTGTGCTGTTTATTATTATTATTTATAATTTATTATTAGGGCCCGAGTAGGACAAAGTCCTACAAGGACCCTATTGTAATTGTGCTGTTTATTATTATTATTTATAATTTAATATTAGGGCCCGAGTAGGACAAAGTCCTACAAGGACCCTATTGTAATTGTGCTGTTTGTTATTATCATTTATAATTTAGTATAAATAAATTATAATATTATAATATTATTATTTATAATTTATCATTAGGGTGTGAGTAGGACAGAGTCCTACAAGGACCCTATTGTAATTGTGCTGTTTTTTATTATTATTAGGGCCTGAGTAGGACAAAGTCCTATGAGGACCCTGTTGTAATTGGGTTATTATTATTATTATTATTATTTATTATTATTCATGACACTTTTCAAGCCCCAATTTCACCCCTTTCCCATGCTCAAAAACTCACCACACTTGGTAAAGTCGTTTGTCTGGATCCGAAATGTAGTATTTTGGGAGTCGCACACATGCTCGCAGTGTAATTGTGAAAAGGCTTCCCCTACAAATGTACCACTTTTCAAGATACTATTCAAGCCCCAATTTCGCTCCTTTCCCATGCTCAAAAATTCACCACACTTTGCAAAGTTGTTCAGCTGTGATCAAATTTCAAGATTTTGGGGGTTGCAGCCAAATGACAAAATGTGCCCCCTACAGATTTTCAATTTTTCATTACATTTTTCAAGCCTCACAAAATTTGGTACACATATTTACCATTCTGGGATGCACAAAAAAGTCTCTTAATGTAATAGTGAAATGTCAGCAAAAAGTTGGCCATTTTGATTTGAAGTTTTGAGGGCATTTTTGCCATTTCCACTACTTACATTTGAACAAACCCGTCCTAGAGATTTCATCCAATCATCTTCAAATTTCATGCTTCATGCTTTGTCTGATTGACTCGAAACATCACGTGTGATGACGGTCGGCCCTTGAACAGAAATTACGCTGCCCTGGGAAGGTGGTGGTGTGAACACGAGGGCCTGTATATGACTGCTTGCAGTCCTAGTTATTATTGGGTTTGCACATTCTTTTCCGTGGGTTGGCAGGAAGGGAACATTAAGTCAGGGCTACCAACATTATGATCAATGACAGGGGGGTGGGGGTTGGCAGAGCTGTCTGTGGCTGATGTGATATGGAGGAAATCAGATGGATGAAAGTGAATAAATACTTCACCTTAGGGAGTAGTGGTGGATGAATACTTGCATGCTGCGCTGTGACACGTATACAGATCTGTTTCCTGACAAGTACACAGATCTGTTTCCTCATTAGAAAACCTCTCACTTTCCTTCCATCTAAATAGATCACTTTTGGCTTGAGTACTCCACCTATCGCCCAGTGATTCATTTATTGTCCAGCAAACCATAGATGAATGAATGGATGGTCCTCTGATCACAGAAAACTTTTATTTTCTTTCTTTAATTTATTTTTCTTTTCAGCATTCATTCACTATACCTGCTTCCTCCAACTCAGGGTCACGGGGAGCTGGAGTCTATTGCAGCATTCATGGGGTGTGAGGCAGTGTACACCCTGGACAGGATGCCAGTCTGTCACATATATACAAACACATTCACACCTGCACACCTATGGTCAATTTTAAGTCACCAATGCACCTAACCTGCATGTCTTTTGAGGTGGGAGGAAGCTGGAGCACCTGGATGGAACCCTCAAAAACACAAGGAGAACATACAAACTCCACACAAAAAAGCAGGAAGTGATCCCATAAGTGATCCCTTTCTTGCTGTGAGGGAAGATGGTAACCACTGAGCCACATTGCTCCCCTCAATTCAACATGGATTTTACTTTGGTCACATTCTTTAGCATGTCTAAATGATGACATCACATTGTTCTTCTTGGTAATTGTGGTTGGTCATTGTTACTGTAGAGGTATTTAATCTCAGTGCATCTTTGAGTTAAACCTATGCAAAAAGGATTTTCATGGAAAGTTGAGTTAACCCAAATTACACATCAAAAAATTATGTTTATATACATTTTCTTCTTATGTTATCTTTACTTTGTTGTGTGGTGTGCACCATTGGCATGTATGCATGGACAGGGATGCAATAACATTGGTCAACAATTTCTTTTTCTCCCATGGACTTTGAGAACTGATTTTGGGTAATTTTGGTGTCCTGAATCTGAGTCTCAGATTTCCTCTATCACATCATGTTTTTTTTTTTTTGCAATCTGCATGTTCTGTATTGATGAATTACGCAAAACTTGCTCATTCACTAACGCATTTGACACCACTAATCCTGCACAAAAGCAGCTTCAAAAGCATAGTTTTTAAATCAGGTTTGCGAAATGTGAACATAAGCCGTAATATTGTTTATGGCACCAAAGAGGTAGGGGAGTCTGCAGCTTTTGCTTCAATGCTTGATACAAGAAATATGTTTTCATATCTCAAAAACGTGATGTGATTGGCAAAAACTAACATGAGGTTTGGTTTCAGCGACCCCAAATTACCCAAAATCCATTGAAAAACTCCATGCAAGAAATAGATACACCTGGACCGCTGGATAAAAGTGATATTAGAAATAAGACACAATCAAACATATCAAAGCGTGTGAGAGTACCCACTAAAGCACCCAGAGAAGGTTGTTTATTTTTATTCTTGTTACCCTATGTGCTGGCAAAGTGGTGAAGCAAGGTATTGTATTCACTGGTGTGTGTGTGTGTGTGTGTGTGTGTCAGAGCTTATAACTGAAACAAAAACAACTGGACATAATCCTTGACTAGCTACAGTGGGGGAAATAAGTACGAGGGCTGTCCGTAAAGTATAGGTCCTTTTTATTTTTTTCAAAAACTATATGGATTTCATTCGTATGTTTTTACGTCAGACATGCTTGAACCCTCGTGCGCATGTGACGTCATTCGCCTGTGAGCACTCCTTGTGGGAGGAGTCGTCCAGCCGTCGTCGGAATTCCTTTGTCTGAGAAGTTGCTGAGAGACTGGTGCTTTGTTGTGCTGGTGCGCATCGGCTCGCAGCCGCCGCGACGCTCCGTCACAGGAAAAACACCTCTGCTGGAAGCCTTAATCAATCAATCAATCAATCAATCAACTTTTTTCTTATATAGCGCCAAATCACAACAAACAGTTGCCCCAAGGCGCTCCACATTGCAAGGCAAGGCCATACAATAATTATGAAAAACCCCAACAGTCAAAACGACCCCCTATGAGCAAGCACTTGGCCACAGTGGGAAGGAAAAACTCCCTTTTAACAGGAAGAAACCTCCAGCAGAACCAGGCTCAGGGAGGGGCAGTCTTCTGCTGAGACTGGTTGGGGCTGAGGGAAAGAACCAGGAAAAAGAGATCGATCACTAATGATTAAATGCAGAGTGATGCATACGGAGCAAAAAGAGAAAGAAACAGTGCATCATGGGAACCCCCCCACAGTCTACGTCTAAAGCAACATAACCAAGGGATGGTCCAGGGTCACCCGATCCAGCCCTAACTATAAGCCTTAGCGAAAAGGAAAGTTTTAAGCCTAATCTTAAAAGTAGAGAGGGTATCTGTCTTCCTGATCTGAATTGGGAGCTGGTTCCACAGGAGAGGAGCCTGAAAGCTGAAGGCTCTGCCTCCCATTCTACTCTTACAAACCCTAGGAACTACAAGTAAGCCCGCAGTCTGAGAGCGAAGCGCTCTAATGGGGTAATATGGTACTACGAGGTCCCTAAGATAAGATGGGACCTGATTATTCAAAACCTTATAAGTAAGAAGAAGAATTTTAAATTCTATTCTAGCATTAACAGGAAGCCAATGAAGGGAGGCCAACACGGGTGAGATATGCTCTCTCCTGCTAGTCCCCGTCAGTACTCTAGCTGCAACATTCTGAACCAACTGAAGGCTTTTTAGGGAACTTTTAGGACAACCTGATAATAATGAATTACAATAGTCCAGCCTAGAGGAAATAAATGCATGAATTAGTTTTTCAGCATCACTCTGAGACAAGACCTTTCTGATTTTAGAGATATTGCGTAAATGCAAAAAGGCAGTCCTACATATTTGTTTAATATGCGCTTTGAATGACATATCCTGATCAAAAATAACTCCAAGATTTCTCGGAAATGCCATCCAGAGTAACGATCTGGTTAGACACCATGCTTCTAAGATTTGTGGGGCCAAGTACAATAACTTCAGTTTTATCTGAGTTTAAAAGCAGGAAATTAGAGGTCATCCATGTCTTTATGTCTGTAAGACAATCCTGCAGTTTAGCTAATTGGTGTGTATCCTCTGGCTTCATGGATAGATAAAGCTGGGTATCATCTGCGTAACAATGAAAATTTAAGCAATACCGTCTAATAATACTGCCCAAGGGAAGCATGTATAAAGTGAATAAAATTGGTCCTAGCACAGAACCTTGTGGAACTCCATAATTAACTTTAGTCTGTGAAGAAGATTCCCCATTTACATGAACAAACTGTAATCTATTAGACAAATATGATTCAAACCACTGCAGCGCAATGCCTTTAATACCTATGACATGCTCTAATCTCTGTAATAAAATTTTATGGTCAACAGTATCAAAAGCAGCACTGAGGTCCAACAGAACAAGCACAGAGATAAGTCCACTGTCCGAAGCCATAAGAAGATCATTTGTAACCTTCACTAATGCTGTTTCTGTACTATGATGAATTCTAAAACCTGACTGAAACTATTCAAATAAACCATTCCTCTGCAGGTGATCAGTTAGCTGTTTTACAACTACCCTCTCAAGAATCTTTGAGAGAAAAGGAAGGTTGGAGATTGGCCTATAATTAGCTAAGATAGCTGGGTCAAGTGATGGCTTTTTAAGTAATGGTTTAATTACTGCCACCTTAAAGGCCTGTGGTACATAACCAACTAACAAAGATAGATTGATCATATTTAAGATTGAAGCATTAAATAATGGTAGGACTTCCTTGAGCAGCCTGGCAGGAATGGGGTCTAATAAGCATGTTGATGGTTTGGATGAAGTAACTAATGAAAATAACTCAGACAGAACAATCGGAGAGAAAGAGTCTAACCAAATACCGGCATCACTGAAAGCAGCCAAAGATAACGATACATCTTTGGGATGGTTATGAGTAATTTTTTCTCTAATAGTCAAAATTTTGTTAGCAAAGAAAGTCATGAAGTCATTACTAGTTAAAGTTAATGGAATACTCAGCTCAATAGAGCTCTGACTCTTTGTCAGCCTGGCTACAGTGCTGAAAAGAAACCTGGGGTTGTTCTTATTTTCTTCAATTAGTGATGAGTAGAAAGATGTCCTAGCTTCACAAAGGGCTTTCTTATAGAGCAACAAACTCTTTTTCCAGGCTAAGTGAAGATCTTCTAAATTAGTGAGACGCCATTTCCTCTCCAACTTACGGGTTATCTGCTTTAAGCTACGAGTTTGTGAGTTATACCACGGAGTCAGACACTTCTGATTTAAAGCTCTCTTTTTCAGAGGAGCTACAGCATCCAAAGTTGTCTTCAATGAGGATGTAAAACTATTGACAAGATACTCTAACTCCCTTACAGAGTTTAGGTAGCTACTCTGCTCTGTGTTGGTATATGACATTAGAGAACATAAAGAAGGAATCATATCCTTAAACCTAGTTACAGCGCTTTCTGAAAGACTTCTAGTGTAATGAAACTTATTCCCCACTGCAGGGTAGTCCATCAGGGTAAATGTAAATGTTATTAAAAAATGATCAGACAAAAGGGAGTTTTCAGGGAATACTGTTAAGTCTTCTATTTCCATACCATAAGTCAGAACAAGATCTAAAATATGATTAAAGTGGTGGGTGGACTCATTTACTTTTTGAGCAAAGCCGATAGAGTCTAATAATAGATTAAATGCAGTGTTGAGGCTGTCATTCTCAGCATCTGTGTGGATGTTAAAATCGCCCACAATAATTATCTTATCTGAGCTAAGCACTAAGTCAGACAAAAGGTCTGAAAATTCACAGAGAAACTCACAGTAACGACCAGGTGGACGATAGATAATAACAAATAAAACTGGTTTTTGGGACTTCCAATTTGGATGGACAAGACTAAGAGACAAGCTTTCAAATGAATTAAAGCTCTGTCTAGGTTTTTGATTAATTAATAAGCTGGAATGGAAGATTGCTGCTAATCCTCCGCCTCGGCCCGTGCTACGAGCATTCTGACAGTTAGTGTGACTCGGGGGTGTTGACTCATTTAAACTAACATATTCATCCTGCTGTAACCAAGTTTCTGTTAGGCAGAATAAATCAATACGTTGATCAATTATTATATCATTTACCAACAGGGACTTAGAAGAAAGAGACCTAATGTTTAATAGACCACATTTAACTGTTTTAGTCTGTGGTGCAATTGAAGGTGCTATATTATTTTTTCTTTTTGAATTTTTATGCTTAAATAGATTTTTGCTAGTTATTGGTGGTCTGGGAGCAGGCACCGTCTCTACGGGGATGGGGTAATAAGGGGATGGCAGGGGGAGAGAAGCTGCAGAGAGGTGTATAAGATCACAGCTCTGCCTCCTTGTCCTTAAGGACAAGTTGGAACATCTCCAGCTGATAAACAATTTCTCATATACTCACTCCACTGAAAGCCATCAAAAGCCAACTGGATTTTGCAAATGGTTATCAACACAGAGGTTTTTTTCCTTTGCCGCCGCGCCGCGTCGGCTGCGTCCCGACGCGTGGACCCGTCCGCACGTCTTTCATTAAAAAAATCTCCTTTAACAGTGGAATATCCGGATAAAATGCTGAAACCGACTTCTTCTGAAACGTCTCTGTTCTCTCACGACGTCCTGGATCAATAGAGCCTGAAATGTGGAGGTTTTAAGCTTGAAACAGGCTGATGACGCTGCCTGAGAGCGCTGCGCGACGTCTCGCACCGTGAAAAGTCCTTAAAGCGACAGAATCACCTCAAAATCTCTCATCAGCTGTTAAAATTTTCACTGAAAACCAGCTTAATTTTTCGAACCATGTCCACTTCGATGTGTCTCACAGGTTTAGAAAAAATTTTGATCAAACAAAGCGCCAGTCTCTCAGCAACTTCTCAGACAAAGGAATTCCGACGAGGCGCTGGATGACTCCTCCCACAAGGAGTGCTCACAGGCGAATGACGTCACCGACAGGCGTGGAAAAACTCACGCATGCGCACGAGGGTTCAAGCATGTCTGACGTAAAAACATATGAATGAAATCCATATAGTTTTTGAAAAAAATAAAAAGGACCTATACTTTACGGACAGCCCTCGTATTTGATCCACTGTTGATTTTGCAAGTTTTCCCACCTACAAAGAATGGAGAGGTCTGTAATTTTTATCGTAGGTACACTTCAACTGTGAGAGACAAAATCCTACAAAAAAAAACAACAAAAAAACAAAATCCAGAAAATCATGTTGTATGATTTTTAAATAATTAAATTGCATTTTATTGCATGAAATAAGTATTTGATCCATTGTCGATTTTGCAAGTTTTCCCAATTACAAAAAATGGAGAGGTCTGTAATTTTTACACTTCAACTGTGAGAGACAAAATCTAAAAAAAAAAAAAAAAAATCCAGAAAATCACATTGTATGACTTTTAAATAATTAAATTGCATTTTATTGCATGAAATAAGTATTTGAGCCATTGTCGATTTTGCAAGTTTTCCCAATTACAAAGAATGGAGAGATCTGTAATTTTTACACTTCAACTGTGAGAGACAATATATATATATATATATATATATATATATATATAAAAAAAAAATCCAGAAAATCACATTGTATGATTTTTAAATAATTATTTGCATTTTATTGCATGAAATAAGTATTTGATCCCCTACCAACCACCAAGAATTCTGGCTCTCACAGACCTGTTAATTTTTCTTTAAGACATCCTCCTATTCTGCACTCTTTACCTGTATTAATTGCACCTGTTTGAACTCGTTACTTGTATAAAAGACACCTGTCCACACACTCAATAATTCACACTCCAACCTATCCACCATGGCCAAGACCAAAGAGCTGTCTAAGACATCAAGGACAAAACTGTAGACCTGCAGAAGGCTAGGATGGGCTACAGGACAATAGGCAAGCAGCTTGGTGAGAAGACAAAAACTGTTATGATAATTTATTAGAAAGTGGAAGAAACACAAGATGACTGTCAATCTCCCTCAGTCTGGGATTCCATGCAAGATCTCACTTCGGGGTAAGGATGATTCTGAGAAAGCTCAGAACTACACAGGAGGACCTGGTCAATGACATGAAGAGAGCTGGGACCACAGTCACAAAGATTACATTAATAACACACGATGCCGTCATGGTTTAAAATCCTGCAGGGCAGCAAGGTCCCCCTGCTCAAGCCAGCACATGTCCAGTCCCATTTGAAGTTCACCAGTGACCATCTGGATGATCCAGAGGAGGCATGGAAGAAGGTCATGTGGTCAGATGAGACCAAAATGGAGCTTTTTGGAATCAACTCCACTTACCATGTTTAGAGGCTGAGAACAACCCCAAGAAAACCATCCCAACCGTGAAACATGGGGGTAGAAACATCATACTCTGGGGGAGCTCTTCTGCAAAAGGGACAGGATGACTGCACTGTATTGAAGGGAGGACGGATGGGGTCATGTATTTTTGGCAAACAACCTCCTTCCCTCATTAAGAGCATTGAAGATGGGTCGTGGTCTAGTCTTCAAGCATGACAATGACCCCAAACACACAGCCAGGGCAACTAAGGAGGGGCTCCGTAAGAAGCATTTCAAGGTCCTGGAGTGGTTGAGCCAGTCTCCAGACCTGAACTTAATAGAAAATCTTTGGAGGGAGGTGAAACTCCAAACCTGAAAGATCTGGAGAAGATCTGAGGAGTGGACCAAAATTCCTTTTGCAGTGTGTGAAAACTTGGTCAAGAACTACAGGAAACATCTGACCTCTGTAATGGCAAACAAATGTTTCTGTACTAATTGTTAAGGTCTGTGTTTCTAGGGGATCAAATACTTATTTCATGTAATAAAATACAAATGAATTATTTAACAATCATACAATGTGATTTTTCTGGATTTTTTATATTCTGTCTCTCGCAGTTGAAGTGTACCTATGATTTAAAAATCCCGATCCTATTCATTCTTTGTAGGTGGGAAAACTTGCAAAATTGACAGTGGATCAAATACTTATTTCCCCCATCTCAACAACCAAGAAGCTTAGAAGGATGAAATGTAGTTGGAATATTATTTGCATACATATCTAGAGGTCATTCAATTTTGAAGTAGTTTGGTCAAAAGTCAAAGAAAACACAGTTTGAAAAAGACTTTTTGTATATGTCACCAACCAAGGAGAGTAGATGGAAAAAGCATATATTGATGATGAAAAAATGTGTGATTTGTTGGTATGAATCACTTCATGATGCAGTCACACAAAAGTCATGTGATGAAGTCTTACATAGTCAGAAACACCCTTACAGACACAGATATTTACTTGGGTATTTATATTATGTTGTGTAGAACATGCAGGGTTTGCATCAGCCCTCTGATGCTTTTCATTTTATTGTTTTCTGTTCAGATTCCTTGTGTTCACACGGAGTGTGTGTGCCTCGTCAGCCCACCTTAGTAATGCCTGGTTCACACAACAGGATTTTAAAATTACCTGTAGGTTTCCAAAACCTGAGAGACGACACACATGGAGATGAAAAAAAAAAAACATAGATCTAACAGTTTTGGTCGTACAGTGTGTGGTGTGCACCCACATGATAAAAACAACACACTGCACACGAACAGATTTCACACATAAACATTCTCAGGTCAGACAGGAAATCTCACAAAATCTCTCGAGATTAAATGTAATTTCAGAGAAAACAGACGGAGATAGTTTGTGGACTATTTACAACAGAGGGAAAAAATGATACAAGAAGAAAAAGAAAAAGGCGTTCTTTAAAGGAGTGGAGACAGCGCGACCACCGGACTTTCTGGTAAGTCAGAACATCCATCCATCCATTTTTTTCCGCTTTATCCGGAGTCGGGTCGCGGTAAGTCAGAACAGCTGTTTTGAATTTAGAGTTCACTCCATGTCCATTCACTCCAGACACCCTCTCTACTTTTAAGATTAGGCTTAAAACTTTCCTTTTTGCTAAAGCTTATAGTTAGGGCTGGATCAGGTGACCCTGAACCATCCCTTAGTTATGCTGCTATAGACGTAGACTGTTGGGGGGTTCCCATGATGCACTGTTTCTTTCTCTTTTTGCTCTGTATGCACCACTCTGCATTTAATCATTAGTGATCGATCTCTGCTCCCCTCCACAGCATGTCTTTTTCCTGGTTCTCTCCCTCAGCCCCAACCAGTCCCAGCAGAAGACTGCCCCTCCCTGAGCCTGGTTCTGCTGGAGGTTTCTTCCTGTTAAAAGGGAGTTTTTCCTTCCCACTGTAGCCAAGTGCTTGCTCACAGGGGGTCGTTTTGACCGTTGGGGTTTTACATAATTATTGTATGGCCTTGCCTTACAATATAAAGCGCCTTGGGGCAACTGTTTGTTGTGATTTGGCGCTATATAAAAAATTGATTGATTGATTGATGTGTCTGTCACCTCGCTTTCTGATTGGCTACACGTGACATTCAGCAGGCTGCGATATCAGGCCAAGACAATCCAACATGTTGAATATCCCCGATTTGCGATCAGAGCATCCTTCCGAGCAGATCAGAGCACTCTTAACACACCACACATGACAGGAATATCTGATAAGATTATCTTTAGCGGCATCACGATTGTCGGGGCGTCCTTAAGAAGATTGTCAGAAGGGGAAGATTGGGTCTGATATCAGCCTAATTATCTTGCCGTGTGAACCAGGCATAAGGTGCATCTGAGTTGTGTAGCTTATAAGTACTAGACCTCTGGGTAACCTTCAACCAGACATTTGGTGGTTTATGGCACGGCTGCTTCCTGCTGAACCATGATGGCAATACACCAGCACTGCACCTGACCACACCTCTTTTAGACCAAAATGCCCCTGAGTGTACATGTGGGCTCTCAAGTGAGTGCACTTGTTTTCTGCATCGCATTGTGCTGGGAAGATTAAACCCTTGGTGTGGCTGTGCACCAACAGTTGTGTGCACTTTATTTCTACAAAGTGTGCCTTTTGTCTTTGATCAAGTTGTTTTTTTCTCTTTGTGAACATGATGTTTGAGCTCTCTGGAGTCACAGAACAATGACATATGAATTCCATTTCACAGTGCACTAAAGCCAGAGGCTCCTCTGCACAGCTCACACAAGGTTTGATACTGATGTGCAACAGGATGGAAAAATTTTCATCTTCATCATCCATCATTAAAAGTGATTGATCAGTAACATTATTACACTTATCGTGCACGCAGCCAATGCACAAATGCCACTGTTGTGGAACAAAGTCTGACACATTCGCCACCATCTAATGTATTAGGACTTGCTTTCGATCCCTCAGCCAGCGATGCCGGAAAAAGAGTGATAGACTTCTCTTAATCCTCCTTGCAGGCTTCAAGCCTCAGTAAGCCATGAAGCTTCAGAAAAGGATTCAATCTTGTCGGCAGCAATTTCCTTGCTCCACTCAGTCCGACGGGAATTGTGCTGGTGTCAGGTGTCTAATGCCCTGTTAATGGAAGGCAGGAATACCCTGGGGCATCACTGTGGATCTTCTGGACTTGAACATTTACTCACATGCCTTTGGGGTCAGAGCTGTGTGACTGATGTAAACATGTTTTCTTCCATGTGAGATTTTCAAGACCCAAACAGTGGCTTTGTTTAAAATGTAAAACACAGGGTCACATTATCAGAAGTGACTTCATGAAAACAAGGGATTTTTCCTGATCAAACGTCATTATATTTCCAGCCTTTGTAAAAGCCCAGGCATCTACTCTGTGAAATGCCATCAGTGATTAGATAAATGAATGAGCCAATCCCCTTCAGTTTGTTAAGAGGTTCACTCACACATTTTCCAGTGATTTGGTCACACTTGTTGACGTCATACTTACTGCTCCACCTTTGCTAACTACATAAAAAATTGATGGAGAATCTGTGTCTTGCGGTGGAGATATCAATGACACACAGCCACACTGATTTGAACCACAACAGGGAGATCTGCACCAACAAATTAAAACTAAGCCTGTCACAGATTATTGAGATGACCATATTTCCTGCAATTCAAACTCCAGTGCAATTTATATACTGAAAAAAACACACATTTGTTCCGAATAATAATAATGACTATTTATATAAGACTTTCCAAGAACCAAACTTTCAAAGCACGAAACAAAATAAACTCTAATAATAAAAGAATAAATACCAAAAATGAAATGTACACTACAACAATGAACAAAAATCCCACATTCAAGGTCTTAAAATACAGAAAAAAGATGTGACTTATACTCTGGTGTCGCTTACATAGTGGATCCGAAAAGTATTCACAGCGCTTCACTTTTTCCACATTTTGTTATGTTACAGGCTTATTCCAAAATGGATGAAATTAATATTTTTTCCTCAAAATTCTACACACAATACCACATAATGACAATGTGAATATATTTTGTTTAGATTTGTCCAAATGTATTAAAACTAATAATAAAAAACTAAGAAATCACATGTACATACTGTAAGTATTCACACTGTTTGCCATGACGCTCAGAACTGAGATCAGGTGCATCTTGTTTCCACTGATCATCCTTTTTACAGCTTAATTGGAGTCCACCTGGGTTTCATTTCAGTTGACACATGTCTACATATAAGGACCCACAGTTGACAGTGCATGTCAGAGCACAAACCAAGCATGAAGGCAAAGGGATTGTCTGTATACATCAGAGACAGGATTGTCTCGAGGCACAAATCTGGGGAAGAATACAGAAATATTTCTACTGCTTTGATGGTCCCAATGGCCACAGTGGCCTCCATCATCTGTAATTGGAATATGTTCAGATCCACCAGGACTCTTCCTGGAACTGGTCGCCCGTCTAAACTGAGAGATCAGGGTGAAGGGTCTTAGTCAGGGAGGTGACCAAGAACCCGATGGTCACTCTGTTAGAGCTCCAGCATTCCTTGGTGAAGAGAGGACAACCTTCCACAAGGACAACGATCTCTGCAGCAATTCACCAATCAGGCCTGTATGGTAAAGTGACCAGATGGAGCCATTCCTTAGGAAATGGCAGCCCACCTGGAAATTGCCAAAAGGCACCTGAAGGACTCTCTCAGACCATGAGAAACAAAAGTATCTGTTCTCATGAGACAAAGATTGAACTCTGGTGTGAATGGCAGGCATCGTTGTTTGGAGGAAACCAGGCACCATCCCTACAGTACAGGCTGTGGTCCGTGGCTCCTGTCCCCGTGCGCTGTGAAACGCTCCTGGGGCCATGCAGGAGTTGAGATTCATGTTTAATAATGTTGTCATGGCCTGGTGATACAGTTCCACATCATACAGTAGTGTTCAGAATAATAGTAGTGCTATGTGACTAAAAAGATTAATCCAGGTTTTCAGTATATTTCTTATTGTTACATGGGAAACAAGGTGCCAGTATATTCAGTAGATTCTCACAAATCCAACAAGATCAAGCATTCATGATATGCACACTCTTAAGGCTATGAAATTGGGCTATTAGTAAAAAAAAAGTATAAAAAGGGTGTTCACAATAATAGTAGCATCTGCTGTTGACGCTACAAACTCAAAACTATTATGTTCAAACTGCTTTTTTAGCAATCCTGTGAATCACTAAAATAATATTTAGTTGTATAACCACAGTTTTTCATGATTTCTTCACATCTGTGAGGCATTAATTTTGTTGGTTTGGAACCAAGATTTTGCTCGTTTACTAGTGTGCTTGGGGTCATTGTCTTGTTGTAACACCAATTTCAAGGGCATGTCCTATTCAGCATAAGGCAACATGACCTCTTCAAGTATTTTGACATATCAAAACTGATCGATGATGCCTGGTATGCGATATATAGGCCCAACACCATAGTAGGAGAAACATGCCCATATCATGATGCTTGCACCACCATGCCTCACTGTCTTCACTGTGAACTGTGGCTTGAATTCAGAGTTTGGGGGTTGTCTCACAAACTGTCTGCGGCCCTTGGACCCAAAAAGAACAATTTTACTCTCATCAGTCCACAAAATATTCCTCCATTTCTCTTTAGGCCAGTTGATGTGTTCTTTGGCAAATTGTAACCTCTTCTGCACATGTCTTTTATTTAACAGAGGGACTTTGCGGGGGATTCTTGCAAATAAATTAGCTTCACACAGGCGTCTTCTAACTGTCACAGCACTTACAGGTAACTCCAGACTGCCTTTGATCATCCTGGAGCTGATCATTGGGTGAGCCTTTGCCATTCTGGTTATTCTTCTGTCCATTTTGATGGTTATTTTCCATTTTCTTCCACGCGTCTCTGGTTTTTTTTGTCCATTTAAAGCATTGGAGATCATTGTAGATGAACAGCCTATAATTTTTTGCACCTGCGTATAAGTTTTCCCCTCTCCAATCAACTTTTTAATCAAACTACGCTGTTCTTCTGAACAATGTCTTGAACGTCCCATTTTCCTCAGGCTTTCAAAGAGAAAAGCATGTTCAACAGGTGCTGGCTTCATCCTTACATAGGGGACACCTGATTCACACCTATTTGTTCCACAAAATTGATGAACTCACTGACTGAATGCCACACTACTATTATTGTGAACGCCCCCCCTTTTCTATTTTTTTTTTTTTTTACTAATAGTCCAATTTCATAGCCTTAAGAGTGTGCATATCATGAATGCTTGGTCTTGTTGGATTTGTGAGAATCTACTGAATCTACTGGTACCTTGTTTCCCATGTAACAATAAGAAATATACTCAAAACCTGGATTAATGTTTTTAGTCACATAGCACTACTATTATTCTGAACACTACTGTACCTCCTACAAAGTTAGATGCTGATCAACTAATAATATGTATATTACATCAATGAGATGCATTACTGTGCATGACACCACCGAGAGGCACACCTGCCCTTAGTGTCACAGATATGATGGGCACAATATTTCACATTATTTATGTCACCCGTGGGAAGGAATGGAAATATATCTGTACTGTAAGGTCTGTTATGGAAATAACAGCCTGTTCAGATGTGCGGCGGCGTGCGCTGTGCGACGTATTGACCTACAGTGGCACACGGTGCTTTTGGTTTGGTTGCACATTTCACATTCACTGCACATAATGAATGCGTGCCACATACATGTTATTACATATCAACATTTCCTGTGCCCTCCCTGGCTGGAGTCTAGTGCAGGTGGACATACATGGCACAACATGCTGGCTGTCATGGTTGTGGTTTTGTGTGATGTTGTTTTATTTATTATTTAGTTCTTTCTGAGGTTTTTGTCATGATCAGGGTTTTGTTCAATGTTGTTCGATGTTTATTTGGTATTCAGTTCTTTCTGGGGTCCTCTAGTTTGTGTTTCTTTGCACACTCTTGTCTTTGGGTGTGGACTTTGGTTTGGGGTGTGTCTGTTCCCTTTGTTTGCCACAGCCTTTTCCTGCTTGTCTCCTGCACCTGGGTCTAAATTACTGTGATCACAACCTGTGTAAGTCTTACTGTTTCTGTCCTTCGATGCCAGATTCAATCAATCAATCAATCAATTTTTTTATATAGCGCCAAATCACAACAAACAGTTGCCCCAAGGCGCTTTATATTGTAAGGCAAGGCCATACAATAATTATGTAAAACCCCAACGGTCAAAACGACCCCCTGTGAGCAAGCACTTGGCTACAGTGGGAAGGAAAAACTCCCTTTTAACAGGAAGAAACCTCCAGCAGAACCAGGCTCAGGGAGGGGCAGTCTTCTGCTGGGACTGGTTGGGGCTGAGGGAGAGAACCAAGAAAAAGACATGCTGTGGAGGGGAGCAGAGATCGATCACTAATGATTAAATGCAGAGTGGTGCATACAGAGCAAAAAGAGAAAGAAACAGTGCATCATGGGAACCCCCCAGCAGTCTACGTCTATAGCAGCATAACTAAGGGATGGTTCAGGGTCACCTGATCCAGCCCTAACTATAAGCTTTAGCAAAAAGGAAAGTTTTAAGCCTAATCTTAAAAGTAGAGAGGGTGTCTGTCTCCCTGATCTGAATTGGGAGCTGGTTCCACAGGAGAGGAGCCTGAAAGCTGAAGGCTCTGCCTCCCATTCTACTCTTACAAACCCTAGGAACTACAAGTAAGCCTGCAGTCTGAAAAAAGATTGTTGTGCCTAACTGCCTTCGCTTCCAGCCTTTCTTCTGAGATTTTGTCATAGTCCTTGTTCTGACTGCCTGCCGTGTTTTTGACCATCTGCCTCTTTTTTGGACCATGCACTGCCTTATGTATTTATTACCATTGCTTACCTTTGACTGCCTTCTTGTGTACCGAATCCTGCCTGTGACCAGATTAAACCTTTTTGATTGCCACACGTCTGAGTCAGAGTCACGCATTTGTGTCCAGCCTCCTCTGGTTCCAGAAGCTGATAGAACGATCTGGACAAAAATGGACACAGCTGACTTCGATACCTTTCGCCGGGCTGTGCATGCACACAGTGAACAGCTTGCACAACAGCACGAGATGCTGTCCAAACTGTGCACCGGACTCAGTGAGTTGGCCTCACATCAAGACACCATGATGTCCTCCTTGAGCTCCCAAGTCAGACAGTTGTTACACAGACTTGATCAGCAAACCTGTCCCACTACCACCACCAGTATGCCTCCCGGCCCAACAGCAGCCCCAGCGGCATCTGTTTTGAATCCTGATTTTTACAGTTAACTCTCTTGCCCAGAGCATTTTTCAGGAGAATCTGGTGACGTCACATCTTTCATCACCCAATGTAAGTTACACTTTGAGCTGATGTCATCTATGTTCAGACAAGATGAAGATAACATTTATGATATCTCATCTCAGGGGGCAGGCGGCATCCTGGGCTACAGTAGAATGGAGCAGGCAATCCGAGTCCCATCACTCTATCGGACTCTTCACCACAGTATTACATCAGGTGTTTCAACACTCATCACCCTGTGGAGAGGCAGCTTGATCCCTCATGCAGCTGAGGCAGGGCGCTCGTATGGTGTCAGATTACACCATAGACTTTCGTATTCTGGCTGTCAAAAGCGAGTGGAATCCTGCGGCACTGAATGATGCATTTTTTCAAGGACTTGCTGATTATGTCAAGGACCAACTGATTGCAGTCAACCTTCCTGAGTACCTTGATGCACTCATTGTGTTGGCTGTCTGAGTTCATCAATGGATGATGGACCAACCCTGGAGGAAGACCCATGCCTGCAACAGTGGATCATCCTCACATAGTGTCCACACTGCTGGTATGTCCCAAACCAGTTCCAGCCCGCTCAGAGCCAACTCAAGCAAACCCATGAAGCTGGGACGCACACATTTCTCAGCGGAAGAGCATCGTTGATGTCAACAGCAAGGGTGTTGCTTCTACTGTGGGCAAGTGGGACATTTAATGTCAGGTTGTCAGGTCAGGGGTGCCCCTACCACAAAAATTCCTCATCTTACAGTGTTCAAGAAAGTGATTTTTTTTTCAGGATTCACCTCTTTATTCAGATCTACTCAAAACCTTTATGGTTTATTCCGTATTGCATATGTTTTACAATGATCGTTTTTGTTTAATCCTGCTGACATATACAGTGGGGAAAATAAGTATTTGACCCCCTGTCAGTTTTGCAGGTTTTCCCACCTACAAGGAATGGAGAGGTCTGTAATTTTTATCGTAGGTACACTTCAACTGTGAGAGACAGAGTCTAAAAAAAAAAAAAAAAATTCAGCAAATTACATTGTATGATTTTTAAATAATTAATTTGCATTTTATTGCATAAATAAGTATTTGACCCCCTGTCAGTTTTGCAGGTTTTCCCACCTACAAGGAATGGAGAGGTCTGTAATTTTTATCGTAGGTACACTTCAACTGTGGGAGACAGAGTCTAAAAAAAAAAAAAATTCAGAAAATTACATTGTATGATTTTTAAATAATTAATTTGCATTTTATTGCATAAATAAGTATTTGACCCCCTTCCAACCAGCAATAATTCTGGCTCACACAGACCTGTTAATTTTTCTTTAAGAAGCCCTCTTATTCTGCACTCTTTACCTGTATTAATTGCACTTGTTTGAATTTGTTACCTGTGTAAAAGACACCTGTTCACACACTCAATCAATCACACTGCAACCTATCCACCATAGCCAAGACCAAAGAGCTGTCTAAGGACACCAGGGACAAAACTGTAGACCTGCACAAGGCTGGGATGGACTACAGGACAACAGGCAAGCAGCTTGAAGACAGCAACTGTTATGATTATTTATTAGAAAGTGGAAGAAACACAAGATTACTGTCAATCTCCCTCGATCTGGGATTCCATGCAAGATGTCACTTTGTGGGGTAAGGATGATTCCGAGAAAGCTCAGAACTACACAGCAGGACCTGGTCAATGACCTGAAGAGAGCTGGGACCACAGTCACAAAGATTACATTAGTAACACATGATGCTGTCATGGTTTAAAATCCTGCAGGGCAGCAAGGTCCCTCTGCTCAAGCCAGCACATGTCCAGGCCCGTTTGAAGTTCACCAGTGACCATCTGGATGATCCAGAGGAGGCATGGGAGAAGGTCATGTGGTCAGATGAGACCAAAATAGAGCTTTTGTTGTGTGGGCCGCTGAAGAGGAGGTACTGCTGGCCCACCACCACAAGATGGCGCCCTGCTTGAAGTGCGGGCTTCAAGCACGAGAGGGCGTCGGAGCGACCAGGAGTGACAGCTGTCACTCATCATCTGTACCAGCTGTCACTCATCCACTACTCATCACCACCACCATAAAGGCCAGACTGCAACTCCACCTCCCCGCCGAGAAATCAGCTACCATTCAGGTAATTTTCTCTGCTGAACAAAACCTTGTGTAATAGTCTGAACTCTTTTGCAGCCGTTTTCCTGTGACGGTGTCCTTATCTGTGGGATTGGCGTTTGGTGTGATCAGCGACGGCTTCGCTTCACACCCCAACCAGATAAGTGATTAGACAGGAGCTGCACGAGTGTGTGATTGGAGGTGGAGGTGCTCCCTCCTTACTGAATACAGACTGTGGGATTACTGAGTGTGCGAACTCACACTCATCAGGACTGTCTCTGTTCTCTGCCAGCAGTACCGGGTCTGACTGCTGAAGACAGCGGCCACCTGGGGCACAGGGCTTGGCGGCTCCGGTGTTCTTCAGCTCCGTTGGTGGTGGAAGCTGTGTGGGATCCGGCTCTTCTCTCGCCAGGCATCTTCTATCGCCGAGCCTGCCCACACGTCACCTGGTGTATAATTGACAGTCCACCATATTGTTATTGTCTGTACGTCGTTGTGCGATTCACAACATTAAATTGTTACTTTTGGCTTATCCATTGTCCGTTCATTAACGCCCCCTGTTGTGGGTCCGTGTCACGACACTTTCACAACAGCTTTTTGGAATCAACTCCATTTACCATGTTTAGAGGATGATAACAACTCCACGAAAACCATCCTAACCGTGAAGCATTGGGGTGGAAACATCATACTCTAGGGGTGCTCTTCTGCAAAGGGGACAGGATGACTGCACTGTATTGAAGGGAGGATGGATGGGGTCATGTATTGCAAAATTTTGGCAAACAACCTCCTTCCTTCAGTAAGAGCATTGAAGATGGGTCATGGCTGGGTCTTTCAGCATGACAATGACCCCAAACACACAGCCAGGGCAACTAAGGAGGGGCCTGGCCAGTCTCCAGACCTGAACTCAATAGAAAATCTTTGGAGGGAGCTGAAACTCCAAACCTGAAAGATTTGGAGAAGATCTATATGGAGGAGTGGACCAAAATCCCTGTTGCAGTGTGTGAAAACTTGGTCAAGAACTACAGGAAACGTCTGACCTCGGTAAGGGCAGACAAATGTTTCTGTACCAATTGTTAAGCTCTGTTTTTCTAAGTAAACTTAAGTAAGTAAGTAAACTTTATTTATATAGCACTTTTCACAGACCAGGGTCACAAAGTGCTTCACATGATAAAATCAATAACTACAAAATAACACATACAAACATTTAAAAGGAGATCAAGCTAAAATGCAATTGTAAAAAGGTGAGTCTTAAGTTGCTTTTTAAAAGCATCGACAGAGTCTATTGAGCAAAGGGAGCAGGGAAGCTCATTCCAAAGGCGCAGCGCCACGGCTTTAAAAGATCTGTCCCCTCGAGTTTTAAAACAGGTACGGGGAACCATCAGCAGGTTCAGGTTGGAGGACCTCAGGCCCCTGGTGGACACATACGGTTGGATCAGTTCCTTGATGTATTCCGTAGCCTGCCCATGCAGAGATGATAGGATACGTCACAAAACTGCTGGATCAACTTGCCGAGAGGGATGATATACAAAAGAAATAAAATAGCCCTGCGGCACACCCCACAAAAGGTCAGCAGACTCAGACATCACATTATCAACAGACACACTAAAAGTTCTACCAACCAGGTAGGAGCTAAACCACTCTAATACAGGACCCGACATCCCCACCAGATCCTGTAGTCTCCTGATCAGGATGCCATGGTCAACTGTGTCAAATGCAGATGACAGACCTAACAAAACCAAGACAGTGCATTTGCCAGTCAGCGGCCATCATAATGTCACTCGACACTTTCAACAGAGCCGTTTCAGTGGAGTGAAACTCACGGTACCCAGATTGAAAAGTGTCATAAATGTTGTTAGTCTGCAAAAAGAAAGTTAGTTGGGCACAGACCAATTCTAGGGGGTCAAATACTTATTTTATGCAATAAAATGCAAATTAATTATTTAAAAATCATACAATGAGATTTACTGGATTTTTTTTTTATTCTGTCTCTCACAGTTGAAGTGGACCTATGATAAAAATTACAGACCTCTCCATTCTTTGTAGGTGGGAAAACCTGCAAAACTGACAGGGGGTCAAATACTTATTTTCCACACTGTATATTCAGGGATATGTGGGTAAAGTGCTGTGGAGGTTTGTGCTGTTGTGGCACACTTTAGTTTAAATATGTGCCTTGGACTTAATTACATGAATTCATTTAAAGTAATAAAAATCAGTTAAATTCATTAATTAATTTTAATTTAATTAGCTTATAATGCACCAAATCACAGCAAAAGCCATCTCAAGGCGTCTTCCACGAAACATCCATCCATCCATCCATTTTCTTCCGCTTTATCTGGAGTCGGGTCGCGGGGGCAGCAGGTCAAGCAAAGCCGCCCAGACCTCCCGATCCACACACACCTCCTCCAGCTCCTCCGGGGGAACCCCAAGGCGTTCCCAAGCCAGCCAAGAGATGTAGTCCCTCCAGCGTGTCCTGGGTCTTCCCCGGAGCCTCCTCCCAGTGGGATGTGCCCGGAACACCTCTCCAGCGAGGCGTCCAGGGGGCATCCAGAAAAGATGCCCGAGCCACCTCAACTGACTCCTTTCGACGTGGAGGAGCAGCGGCTCGACTCCGAGCTCCACCCAAGTGACCGAGCTCCTCACCCTATCTCTAAGGGAGTGCCCAGCCACCCTACGGAGGAAACTCATCTCGGCCGCTTGTACTCGCAATCTCGTTCTTTCGGTCATGAGCCAAATCTCATGACCATAGGTAAGGATCGGAATGTAGATCGATCGGTAAATCGAGAGCTTTGCCCCCCTACTCAGCTCTCTCTTCACCACGACGGTCCGATACAGCGACCGCATCACTGCAGATGCTGCACCGATCCGTCTATCGATCTCACGCTCCATCCGTCCTTCACTCGTGAACAAGACCTCAAGATACTTAAACTCCTCCACTTGAGGCAAGGACACTCCACTGACCTGAAGAGGGCAAAGCGCCTTTTTCCGGTCGAGAACCATGGCCTCGGATTTGGAGGTGCTGATTTTCATCCCGGACGCTTCACACTCGGCTGCAAACCGCCCCAGTGCACGCTGAAGGTCCTGATTTGACGAAGCCAACAGAACCACATCGTCCGCAAACAGCAGAGACGAGATTCTGTGGTTCCCAAACCAGACCCCGTCTACACCCTGGCTGCACCTAGAAATTCTGTCCATAAAAATAATGAACAGAACCGGTGACAAAGGGCAGCCCTGGCGGAGACCAACATGCACTGGAAACAGGTTTGACTTACTACCGGCAATGCGAACCAAGCTCCTGCTGCGGTCGTACAGGGACCGGATAGCCCTTAGCAAAGGACCCCGGACACCGTACTCCCGGAGCACTCCCCACAGGGTGCGCTGAGGGACACGGTCGAATGCCTTCTCCAGATCCACAAAACACATGTGGACTGGTTGGGCAAACTCCCTTGAACCCTCGAGCACCCGATGGAGCGTGTAGAGCTGGTCCAGTGTGCCGCGACCAGGACGAAAACCACACTGCTCCTCCTGAATCCGAGGTTCAACCATCGGTTGAATTCTCCTCTCCAGTACTCTGGAATAGACCTTACCGGGGAGGCTGAGGAGTGTGATCCCCCTATAGTTGGAACACACCCTCTGGTCCCCCTTCTTAAACAGAGGGACCTCCACCCCGGTCTGCCAATGCAGAGGCACTGTCCCCGATCGCCACGCGATGTTGCAGAGGCGTGTCAGCCAAGACAGCCCCACAACATCCAGAGACTTAAGGTACTCAGGATGGATTTCATCCACCCCAGGAGCCTTGCCACTGAGAAGCTTTCTAACCACCTCGGTGACTTCGGCCTGGGTAATGGATGAGTCCGCCTCCGAGTCCCCAGTCTCTGCTTCCTCTTTGGAAGACGTGACGATGGGATTGAGGAGATCCTCGAAGTACTCCTTCCACCGCCTGACAACATCCCCAGTCAGGGTCAACAGCTCCCCACCCGCACCGTAAACAGTGCTGGTGGAGAGCTGCTTCCGCCTCCTGAGGCGTCAGACGGATTGCCAGAATCTCTTCGAGGCCGACCGATAGTCCTCCTCCATAGCCTCCCCGAACGCCTCCCAGACCCGAGTTTTTGCCTCTGCAACCGCACGAGCTGCGGCACGCTTGGCCTCCCGGTACCTGTCAGCTGCCTCTGGGGTCCCACCTACCAACAAAGATAAGTAGGACTCCTTCTTCAGCTTGATGGCATCCCTTACTTCCGGTGTCCACCACCGGGTTCAGGGATTGCCACCGCGACAGGCACCAGAGACCTTGCGACCACAGCTAGGAGCAGCCGCATCGACAATGGAGGTGGAGAACATGGTCCACTCGGACTCCACGAAACAATACAACATAAATTTTAAATATATAATTAAAAATGAATAAAAAATTTGAAATAGATAATTAAAAGCAGAAGTAAAAGAATAAAACAGATAAAAAATAAAAACTATTCATAAGAAAGAGAATGACAGTCTTGACTTAAAAATGTCCCCAGACTCTGACTGCCTCACGGTCGCAGGAAGACTGTTCCACAGACTGGGTGCACGATGAGAAAAAGCTCTTTGACCTGCTGACTTCTTCTTCACCCTGGGAACACAGAGAAGTCCCGCATCCTGCGACCGCAAAGCCCGGGCCGGCACGTAAAGTTCCACCAGATCAGCCAGATAAGATGGCACCAGTCCATGAACAACTTTATAAGTCAGTAACAAAACCTTAAAATCTGCTCTCACAGAGACAGGGAGCCAGTGCAAGGATGCCAAAATGGGTATGATATGTTCAGACCTTCTGCTGTGTGTCAACAATCTGGTAGCAGCATTCTGAACCAGCTGAAGACCCCTTATGCTGGACTGCGGTAACCCTGAAAATAGAACATTACAATAATCTAGTCTTAAAGAAACAAAAGCATGAATCAAATGTTTAAATGGCTCTTTACAGTAGACTACACACCCGAGCTGCTATGGGAGCACGCCAAAATAATAGTGATGATTGGAAAGGCACAGCCACTGTTGGAAGTAGCCTGGCTGCTGCCAGCCTGGATACAGTTGCATTAAATGCTTATGCATTTAATGTTTTCTTTTAAAAAAAAAAAATTATTGAGGAACACAAGTCTGCAGGAGCGGAACACATAGCGCAATGTAATCTTTTAATCTTTTTTTATCTGGAGTGCTCTTTCTCGCTCTCTCCGTCTCTCTCTCACCCTTCTCCCTTTATCTCTTTCTCTGGCTCTCCCCCCACCACCCCTCTCTCTCTGAGAACATGCGGTGGGAGTTCTTTGATATGCTCATTGTGAGGGACACATGATCAGTGAGGAAATATCATGACATGCTTTCATTAAACAGCACACTCTGCTCAGATCCAGCTCTTTAAACTGGAAAAATCTTTCTGCTAAATGCTGTGCTGTGGAATTGTGACATCATATGTCCATCACAGTCAAAATGCAGGAGTACGGAGGAAGGCATATCTGTGCCAAATCACCATGCAGATTCACCTCAGATCTGCTGTGGAGACCCTGAGTGGAAAAAAACAAGGCAAGAGCAAAAGTTGCCGAATATGTTATTGCCAAATAAATCAAATCAAAGGATGCACACCTTGAAGGGGTGCTGGACATTACTGCATCATGGATAAAACGCTGTTCCAGCACATGGATGAGCACTGTGCACGGATCTCTGAACCCAGGACAATAGGATCATATAAGCAGGGGATTTTATATCCAGCAGAGAAATCAGTCTGCAAGTCAGTAAGTAGACGTTCTTATTATGAATTATTTTATTATTTATTTCCACCTTCTATTCACATGGACAATAGCAGGATAATAAGAGCGCAACACTATGTGTGCAAACGTGTCATTTCAGCTGTGAGTGGCCACTACACTGAAATACCGACTGTGAAATTGTCGCTCACTTGCATGTTTGGTCGCTAATTGGCGTCTCCAACTGCTCTCTAACAGTCATGCCCAGTGAGATAGGACCCTTAGTAATGGGATCCAGCTGAAGAATCCAAGTCATTCAGGACTGACTTAACTCCAGTTTATGGTCCTTCAGAGGAAATAATTTGAGCATCTCTGTGTATGGTTTTGAAGTTATATGTATCTTTTGTTATATGTATCTTGTTTGTCACGTGTGTGAAAAGCTGAATATTAATCAATCAATCAATCAATCAGTTTTTTTATATAGCGCCAAATCACAACAAACAGTTGCCCCAAGGCGCTTTATATTGTAAGGCAAGGCCATACAATAATTATGTAAAACCCCAACGGTCAAAACGACCCCCTGTGAGCAAGCACTTGGCTACAGTGGGAAGGAAAAACTCCCTTTTAACAGGAAGAAACCTCCAGCAGAACCAGGCTCAGGGAGGGGCACACTTCTGCTGGGACTGGTTGGGGCTGAGGGAGAGAACCAGGAAAAAGGCATGCTGTGGAGGGGAGCAGAGATCGATCACTAATGATTAAATGCAGAGTGGTGCATACAGAGCAAAAAGAGAAAGAAACAGTGCATCATGGGAACCCCCCAGCAGTCTAAGTCTATAGCAGCATAACTAAGGGATGGTTCAGGGTCACCTGATCCAGCCCTAACTATAAGCTTTAGCAAAAAGGAAAGTTTTAAGCCTAATCTT
The DNA here is from genome assembly GCF_902500255.1 of Thalassophryne amazonica. Taxonomy (NCBI): domain Eukaryota; kingdom Metazoa; phylum Chordata; class Actinopteri; order Batrachoidiformes; family Batrachoididae; genus Thalassophryne; species Thalassophryne amazonica. The sequence continues at coordinate 103,508,781 of NC_047103.1, forward strand.
AAAAGTAGAGAGGGTGTCTGTCTCCCTGATCTGAATTGGGAGCTGGTTCCACAGGAGAGGAGCCTGAAAGCTGAAGGCTCTGCCTCCCATTCTACTCTTACAAACCCTAGGAACTACAAGTAAGCCTGCAGTCTGAGAGCGAAGCGCTCTATTGGGGTGATATGGTACTACGAGGTCCCTAAGATAAGATGGGACCTGATTATTCAAAACTTTATAAGTAAGAAGAAGAATTTTAAATTCTATTCTAGAATTAACAGGAAGCCAATGAAGAGAGGCCAATATGGGTGAGATATGTTCTCTCCTTCTAGTCCCCGTCAGTACTCTAACTGCAGCATTTTGAATTAACTGAAGGCTTTTTAGGGAACTTTTAGGACAACCTGATAATAATGAATTACAATAGTCCAGCCTAGAGGAAATAAATGCATGAATTAGTTTTTCAGCATCACTCTGAGACAAGACCTTTCTGATTTTAGAGATATTGCGTAAATGCAAAAAAGCAGTCCTACATATTTGTTTAATATGCGCTTTGAATGACATATCCTGATCAAAAATGACTCCAAGATTTCTCACAGTATTACTAGAGGTCAGGGTAATGCCATCCAGAGTAAGGATCTGGTTAGACACCATGTTTCTAAGATTTGTGGGGCCAAGTACAATAACTTCAGTTTTATCTGAGTTTAAAAGCAGGAAATTAGAGGTCATCCATGTCTTTATGTCTGTAAGACAATCCTGCAGTTTAGCTAATTGGTGTGTGTCCTCTGGCTTCATGGATAGATAAAGCTGGGTATCATCTGCGTAACAATGAAAATTTAAGCAATACCGTCTAATAATACTGCCTAAGGGAAGCATGTATAAAGTGAATAAAATTGGTCCTAGCACAGAACCTTGTGGAACTCCATAATTAACTTTAGTCTGTGAAGAAGATTCCCCATTTACATGAACAAATTGTAATCTATTAGACAAATATGATTCAAACCACCGCAGCGCAGTGCCTTTAATACCTCTAATCTCTGTAATAAAATTTTATGGTCAACAGTATCAAAAGCAGCACTGAGGTCTAACAGAACAAGCACAGAGATGAGTCCACTGTCCGAGGCCATAAGATCATTTGTAACCTTCACTAATGCTGTTTCTGTACTATGATGAATTCTAAAACCTGACTGAAACTCTTCAAATAGACCATTCCTCTGCAGATGATCAGTTAGCTGTTTTACAACTACCCTTTCAAGAATTTTTGAGAGAAAAGGAAGGTTGGAGATTGGCCTATAATTAGCTAAGATAGCTGGGTCAAGTGACGGCTTTTTAAGTAATGGTTTAATTACTGCCACCTTAAAAGCCTGTGGTACATAGCCAACTAACAAAGATAGATTGATCATATTTAAGATCGAAGCATTAAATAATGGTAGGGCTTCCTTGAGCAGCCTGGTAGGAATGGGGTCTAATAAACATGTTGATGGTTTGGATGAAGTAACTAATGAAAATAACTCAGACAGAACAATCGGAGAGAAAGAGTCTAACCAAATACCGGCATCACTGAAAGCAGCCAAAGATAACGATACGTCTTTGGGATGGTTATGAGTAATTTTTTCTCTAATAGTTAAAATTTTGTTAGCAAAGAAAGTCATGAAGTCATTACTAGTTAAAGTTAATGGAATACTCAGCTCAATAGAGCTCTGACTCTTTGTCAGCCTGGCTACAGTGCTGAAAAGAAACCTGGGGTTGTTCTTATTTTCTTCAATTAGTGATGAGTAGAAAGATGTCCTAGCTTTACGGAGGGCTTTTTTATAGAGCAACAGACTCTTTTTCCAGGCTAAGTGAAGATCTTCTAAATTAGTGAGACGCCATTTCCTCTCCAACTTACGGGTTATCTGCTTTAAGCTACGAGTTTGCGAGTTATACCACGGAGTCAGACACTTCTGATTTAAAGCTCTCTTTTTCAGAGGAGCTACAGCATCCAAAGTTGTCTTCAATGAGGATGTAAAACTATTGACGAGATACTCTATCTCACTTACAGAGTTTAGGTAGCTACTCTGCACTGTGTTGGTATATGGCATTAGAGAACATAAAGAAGGAATCATATCCTTAAACCTAGTTACAGCGCTTTCTGAAAGACTTCTAGTGTAATGAAACTTATTCCCTACTGCTGGGTAGTCCATCAGAGTAAATGTAAATGTTATTAAGAAATGATCAGACAGAAGGGAGTTTTCAGGGAATACTGTTAAGTCTTCTATTTCCATACCATAAGTCAGAACAAGATCTAAGATATGATTAAAGTGGTGGGTGGACTCATTTACTTTTTGAGCAAAGCCGATAGAGTCTAATAATAGATTAAATGCAGTGTTGAGGCTGTCATTCTCAGCATCTGTGTGGATGTTAAAATCGCCCACTATAATTATCTTATCTGAGCTAAGCACTAAGTCAGACAAAAGGTCTGAAAATTCACAGAGAAACTCACAGTAACGACCAGGTGGACGATAGATAATAACAAATAAAACTGGTTTTTGGGACTTCCAATTTGGATGGACAAGACTAAGAGACAAGCTTTCAAATGAATTAAAGCTCTGTCTGGGTTTTTGATTAATTAATAAGCTGGAATGGAATATTGCTGCTAATCCTCCGCCCCGGCCCGTGCTACGAGCATTCTGACAGTTAGTGTGACTCGGGGGTGTTGACTCATTTAAACTAACATATTCATCCTGCTGTAACCAGGTTTCTGTTAGGCAGATTAAATCAATATGTTGATCAATTATTATATCATTTACCAACAGGGACTTAGAAGAGAGAGACCTAATGTTTAATAGACCACATTTAACTGTTTTAGTCTGTGCTGCAGTTGAAGGTGCTATATTATTTTTTCTTTTTGAATTTTTATGCTTAAATAGATTTTTGCTGGTTATTGGTAGTCTGGGAGCAGGCACCGTCTCTACGGGGATGGGGTAATGAGGGGATTAACACTTCTCTCTTAGAAAACAAGTGGCTGTCTTTTGGCTTCTCCTTTTGGTATTGCCAAAGCAGATCCAGTATGGCACCACAGGTTTAATTGCAACAGTTTTTACACTGGATTCCACAACAGCTTGTTACAATGTAGAGTGGGCAGGTGTGTGGCCTTGAAATAGGAATGAAATGAAATGAAACTAATGAAACTACTAATGATAATGAAACTACTACTACTAAACAATACTAATGAAAAAACAATTCCACTAACTTAAATATTTTAAGCTACTGTGACCTTTTCATAATTTTGAATGTATTAATCTGGTGTTTCTGTGTAGGCTCTCAGTTGTCCGGGTGTTTTCCATAGTAGAGAAGCTTGAATCTTCGACTGGAATGGGTTGCTTGACGCGAGGACGTTTCGCTTCAAATCGCAGAAGCTTCCTCAGCTAAAATTCTTGCTCTGGAAGTCTGACTTCTGTCTGACTCTTGTAGAGAAGAATAAAACAGAAGCCAACAAAAGCTGGAGTTTTAAACCTAACCAGACCCCTCCTACTGAGAGGCAGACTGCTATAGGCTAGTGACTAAACAATAGCTCTAATTAGCAACTATTGTGCTGTAGTTAGCACACCTAATGGCAGGACAGCTGTCCCTCTAATGATGGGATGGATGCCTTTCTGATGGCTCTCTTGATGACGTGAATGACTCATTACCATGAACAAAAGTCTGAAACTCCTTTGACCTTAGTACCCCATTGTAAACAGGGGATAAAGTGTGTCTCAGACCCCCTCCCCGGTTAAGGCTGGGTTTCAAACGTTTCACAAAGAATGCTTCCTTGACCCCTCCCTCTCTCAAACCATTTCTTCTCTCTGGCTAATATTTTAACTTCCTTGTCCTCAAACGTGTGGTTAGTGTCTTTAAGGTGGAGGTGAACCGCAGACTGAGGTCCACTGGCGCCCTCTCTGCGGTGCTGGTATAGCCTTTTGTGTAAAGGTTGCTTCGTTTCACCTATGTAGTGTTCGTTACAGTTTTCCTGACATCTGATAGAATACACTACATTGCTCTGTTTGTATATAGGGATCATGTCCTTAGGGTGAACTAATTTCTGTCTCAAGGTGTTAACTGGTTTAAAGTAAACTGGGATTTTGTGCTGTCTGAAGATCCTCTGTAGTTTTTCCCCTACTCCTGCTAAATAAGGGAGAGACACTCCTCTTCTTCTTGTCTCCGTCTCCTGTCTATCTGGTCTCTTTGTTCTCTGGGACTTCTGCACTTTGTCCAGGGACCATCGTGGGTACCCACATACTGTGAGGGCTTTCCGGACACGTTGTTGTTCTTTAGCCCTTCCCTCTGCAGTTGTGGGCACCTGTAGGGCTCTGTGTTGAAGCGTCCTGATCACCCCGAGCTTGTGTTCAAGGGGGTGGTTTGAGCCGAACAGCAGATATTGGTCAGTGTGAGTTGGTTTTCTGTAAACCCCTGTCTGGAGCTGCCTGTTCTCTCCAATCGTAACATCACAGTCCAGGAAGGCTAAATGGTTGTTTCTGGCATCCTCACGTGTGAACTTGATATTGGCGTCCACCGAGTTGATGTGTTCTGTAAAGTCCTCAACTTGCTGTTGCTTGATTTTGACCCATGTGTCATCAACATATCTGAACCAGTGACTGGGAGAGATGCCCGTGAAAGACGTCAAGGCTGTCTTCTCCACTCGCTCCATGTACAGATTGGCCACAATATGTACATGGGATACAGGAGACCCCATCGCACAACCATGAATCTGCCTGTAGTAATCCCCCCTAAACAGGAAATAGGTGGTGTTGAGACAGATTTCCAAGAGTTGGCAGATGTGGTCTGGTGTGAGTTTGGTCATTTCAAGTAGAGACACACCCTCCAGCAGTCTCTGCCTCACAGCTGAGATGGCCTCAGCAGTGGGGATGCAGGTGAACAACGATGTCACATCAAATGACACCATAGTTTCATCTGCCTCCAGCTGTAGGTCCTTGATCTTGTGTACAAAATCTTGTGTGTTCTCCACATGGTGGTCTGAGTTACCCACTAGAGGAGCCAAAATCCACTTGAGGTACTTGGCCAAATTATACGTGATGGAATCTGTGCTACATACAATAGGCCTGAGTGGCACGTCCTGTTTGTGGATTTTGGGCAGTCCATAGATGCACGGAGTGGCGTCCCCAGGGTACAGTCTGTAGTATGTCTGCTGTCGATGAGTCCCTCTTTCTCCAGGTTTTGGAGGTAGCTAATGATTTTCTTCTTATAGCCGCTCATGGGGTCTCTCTTCAGACGTTCGTATGTGTTGGAGTCACTGAGCAAGTTGTTGATCTTGGCCTCGTAGTCCGATGTGTTCAGGACCACCGTGCAGAAGAACGGAAAGCTTTGTCAGCACTGCAAAAGGACAAAAGCATCCTTATCCTGCCAGCGGATAAAGGCAGATGCAATCTGTCTCAACACCACGTATTTCCTGTTTAGGGGGAATTACTACAGGCAGATTCATGGTTGTGCGATGGGGTCTCTGGTATCCCCCATTGTGGCCAATCTGTACATGGAGCGAGTGGAGAAGACAGCCTTGACGTCTTTCACGGGCATCTCTCCCAGTCACTGGTTCAGATATGTTGATGACACATGGGTCAAAATCAAGCAACAGCAAGTTGAGGACTTTACAGAACACATCAACTCGGTGGACGCCAATATCAAGTTCACACGTGAGGATGCCAGAAACAACCATTTAGCCTCCCTGGACTGTGATGTTACGATTGGAGAGAACAGGCAGCTCCAGACAGGGGTTTACAGAAAACCAACTCACACTGACCAATATCTGCTGTTCGGCTCAAACCACCCCCTTGAACACAAGCTCGGGGTGATCAGGACGCTTCAACACAGAGCCCTACAGGTGCCCACAGCTGCAGAGGGAAGGGCTAAAGAACAACAACGTGTCCGGAAAGCCCTCACAGTATGTGGGTACCCACGATGGTCCCTGGACAAAGTGCAGAAGTCCCAGAGAACAAAGAGACCAGATAGACAGGAGACGGAGACAAGAAGAAGAGGAGTGTCTCTCCCTTATTTAGCAGGAGTAGGGGAAAAACTACAGAGGATCTTCAGACAGCACAAAATCCCAGTTTACTTTAAACCAGTTAACACCTTGAGACAGAAATTAGTTCACCCTAAGGACATGATCCCTATATACAAACAGAGCAATGTAGTGTATTCTATCAGATGTCAGGAAAACTGTAACGAACACTACATAGGTGAAACGAAGCAACCTTTACATAAAAGGCTATACCAGCACCGCAGAGAGGGCGCCAGTGGACCTCAGTCTGCGGTTCACCTCCACCTTAAAGACACTAACCATACGTTTGAGGACAAGGAAGTTAAAATATTAGCCAGAGAGAAGAAATGGTTTGAGAGAGGGGTCAAGGAGGCATTCTTTGTGAAACGTTTGAAACCCAGCCTTAACCGGGGAGGGGGTCTGAGACACACTTTATCCCCTGTTTATAATGGGGTACTCAGGTCAAAGGAGTTTCAGTCTTTTGTTCATGGTAATGAGTCATTCACGTCATCAAGAGAGCCATCAGAAAGGCATCCATCCCATCATTAGAGGGACAGCTGTCCTGCCATTAGGTGTGCTAACTACAGCACAATAGTTGCTAATTAGAGCTATTGTTTAGTCACTAGCCTATAGCAGTCTGCCTCTCAGTAGGAGGGATCTGGTTAGGTTTAAAACTCCAGCTTTTGTTGGCTTCTGTTTTATTCTTCTCTACAAGAGTCAGACAGAAGTCAGACTTCCAGAGCAAGAATTTTAGCTGAGGAAGCTTCTACGATTTGAAGCGAAACGTCCTCGCGTCAAGCAACCCAGTCCAGTTGAAGATTCAAGCTTCTCTATTAATCTGGTGATTTTTAATTAACCTGAACTCTTTTATGGATTAAGTTGTGGCCATTCCTTGTTGGTTAGGAAGATCATCTGTTGATTGATTCCCAGATGGGATGATAGACATGGAGATGACTGAACAGGCAGGGTCTTGACGCACACTGTTTCTGACAGATGCTGCATGTGGTTTCTACTGGTTTGGATCTTTCTCTCTCTCCATGCTTGGCTTCAGCCAGGACACTGATACTGATATGGTAGTTTTCCCACCTGATGCAGAGGATACTCCTGAGGCACCACTGGTGGAATCGCTTGAGGGTTTTCAGGTGGCGGCAGTAGGTGATCCAGGTCTGAGATCTGTACAAACCAACAGCTTTGTACACGAGGATTTTCATCTCGTGTTGAAGGTCTCTGTTGTTGACAACATGGGTGCAAAGCCAGCTGAGGCAGTTCCTGCACACTTGAGTTGGTGCTGGATTGCATTATCAATGTCACAGTTTGATGACACACTGTTGTCCAGGTATGGAAAGTGGGTCATATTCTGCAGGATCTGTCCGTGGAGTTTCACAGCAGGAAGCTTTGGATTGACCATGTTAAGTAAAGGCTGATATAGGATCTGTGTCTTCTTCAGGTTATTGTGAAGACCAAGCTTGGTGTAGGCTTCATTGAAAGTTTACAAGATTTTCTGAAAACTTTCTTCCATAAAATGATGACAGTCTGCTGTCATTGACATAAAGGAAGTCCAGGAGTGAAGTGGTGGATTTTCTTGGATCTCAGTTGGCTCAGGTTGAAGAGATTTCCATGTGTTCTGACATATCAGTTAATGGTGGCACTTTGTCCTTGATCAGTTGGAGGATTTGTTGTCATGAAGATGATGAAGATTGTGGGGGGTGAAGACGCAGCCCTGCTTTACTCCTGATTGAACCTTGAAGGCGTCGGTTTTTGTGCCATTTACAAGAACTGTGGCAAAGATGTCATCTTAGTGAAACCTCAGAATCTTGAGGAAGTTCTCAGGACAGACCGTTTTGCTCATGTGGGCATGGCACACGTTTGACAAGACAATGAATGTGAGATACAATAGTTGGTGTTGCTCTTGACACTTTTTGTGCCATTGGCAGAGAGTGAGGATCATGTCTGTTGTCCCTTTTGATGGTTGGAAGCCACTCTGGATTTCAGGAAGGATGTTTTCTGCTTGTAGTCTCAGGTAGTTGTTGGCAATCTATACAAGAACCTTTCAACAAGGAGATTCCATAATGGTTTCCCTCCTTTCTGCCTTTCTGGCAATCATGAGTCTTTCAGGTCTGCAGGTATTCCTTCTTGTGTCCAGATGTTGATGATGAGTTGGTGCAGCTGGAATTAAAGAACGGGACCTCCATCTTATCTGGAATTTTGTCTTGCTAGGGTGCTTTGTTGCTTATCATGCCTTTCAGTGCAACAAGAGTTTCTTCAGCAGTTGGGGTTCGGCTGAGTTCTTCAAAGATATCTTGTCTTGGGAAATAGCTGAACACTTTCACTTTCTCCATGGGAGGTGATGGTCTAGTGGTTACCTCAGACTCAAACTCAGACTCAGACAATTTTATTGATCCCTAAAAGAGCAATTCATTTCACACCCAGTTACCTCATACAAATGTACAGCAATTATCTATCCATCCATCTATTTTTTTCCACTTTATCCGGAGTCGGGTCGCGGGGGCAGCAGCTCAAGCAAAGCCGCCCAGACCTCCCGATCCACACACACCTCCCCCAGCTAATCCGGGGGAACCCCAAGGCGTTCCCAAGCCAGCCAAGAGATGTAGTCCCTCCAGCGTGTCCTAGGTCTTCCCCGGGGCCTCCTCCCAGTGGGACGTGCCCGGAACACCTCTCCAGCGAGGCGTCCAGGGGGCATCCGGAAAAGATGCCCGAGCCACCTCAACTGACTCCTTTCGACGTGGAGGAGCAGCAGCTCGACTCCGAGCTCCTCCCGAGTGACCGAGCTCCTCACCCTATCTCTAAGGGAGTGCCCAGCCACCCTGCGGAGGAAACGCATCTCGGCCGCTTGTACGCGCGATCTCGTTCGTTCGGTCATGAGCCAAATCTCATGACCATAGGTGAGGATCGGAACGTAGATCAATCAGTAAATCGAGAGCTTTGCCCCCCTATTCAGCTCTCTCTTTACCACGACGGTCCGATACAGCGACCACATCACTGCAGATGCTGCACCGATCCATCTATCGATCTCACGCTCTATCCGTCCCTCACTTGTGAACAAGACTCCGAGATACTTAAACTCCTCCACTTGAGGCAAGGACACTCCACTGACCTGAAGAGGGCAAAGCAACTTTTTCCGGTCGAGAACCATGGCCTCGGATTTGGAGGTGCTGATTTTCATCCCGGACGCTTCACACTTGGCTGCAAACTGCCCCAGTGCACGCTGAAGGTCCTGATTTGACGAAGCCAACAGAACCACATCGTCCGCAAACAGCAGAGACGAGATTCTGTGGTTCCCAAACCAGACCCCCTCTACACCCTGGCTGCGCCTAGAAATTCTGTCCTTAAAAATAATGAACAGAACCGGTGACAAAGGGCAGCCCTGGCGGAGGCCAACGTGCACTGGAAACAGGTTTGACTTACTACCGGCAATGCGAACCAACCTCCTGCTGCGGTCGTACAGGGACCGGATAGCCCTTAACAAAGGACCCCGGACCCCGTACTCCCGGAGCACTCCCCACAGGGTGCCCCGAGGGACACGGTCAAACGCCTTCTCCAGATCCACAAAACACATGTGGACAGGTTGGGCAAACTCCCATGAACCCTCGAGCACCTGATGGACCGTGTAGAGCTGGTCCAGTGTGCCGCGACCAGGACGAAAACCACACTGCTCCTCCTGAATCCGAGGTTCGACCATCGGTCGAATTCTCCTCTCCAGTACTCTGGAATAGACCTTACCGGGGAGGCTGAGGAGTGTGATCCCCCTATAGTTGGAACACACCCTCCGGTCCCCCTTCTTAAACAGAGGGACCACCACCCCAGTCTGCCAATCCAGAGGCACTGTCCCCGATCGCCACGCGATGTTGCAGAGGCGTGTCAGCCAAGACAGCCCCACAACATCCAGAGACTTAAGGTACTCAGGTTTGCCAGAATCTCTTCGAGGCCGACCGATAGTCCTCCTCCATGGCCTCCCCGAACTCCTCCCAGACCCGAGTTTTTGCCTCTGCAACCGCACGGGCTGCAGCACGCTTGGCCTGCCGGTACCTGTCAGCTGCCTCTGGGGTCCCACCTACCAACAAAGATAAGTAGGACTCCTTCTTCAGCTTGACAGCATCCCTTACTTCCGGTGTCCATCACCGGGTTCGGGGATTGCCGCTGCGACAGGCACTAGAGACCTTACGACCACAGCTACGAGCAGCCGCATCGAGAAATGGAGGTGGAGAACATGGTCCACTCGGACTCCATGTCTCCAACCTCCCCCGGGATCTGGGAGAAGCTCTCCCGGAGGTGGGAGTCGAAGACCTTGCTGACGGAGGGTTTCGCCAGTCATTCCCAGCAGACCCTCATGATACGTTTGGGCCTGCCAGGTCTGACCGGCTTCCTACCCTCCCAGCGGATCCAACTCACCACCAGGTAGTGATCAGTTGACAGCTCTGCCCCTCTCTTCACTCGAGTGTCTGAGACACGTGGCCAAAGGTCAGATGATATGACTACAAAGTCGATCATCGACCTCCGGCTCAGGGTGTCCTGGTGCCACGTGCACTTATGGACACCCTTGTGCTCGAACATGGTGTTCGTGATGGACAAACTGTGACTAGCACAGAAGTCCAACAACTGAACACCACTCGGGTTCAGATCGGGGAGGCCGTGCTTCCCGATCACCCCCCTCCAGGTCTCACTGTCACGGCCCACGTGGGTGTTGAAATCCCCCAGGAGAACAATGGAGTCCCCAGTTGGAGCGCTATCTAGTACCCCTCCCAGGGACTCCAGGAAGGTCGGGTACTCTGCACTGCTGCTTGGCCCGTAGGCCGAGACAACGGTGAGAGACCTGTCCCCGACCCGAAGGCGTAGGGATGCGACCCTCTCATTCACCGGAGTGAACTCCAACACTTGGCGACTGAGCTGGGGAGCAATAAGCAGTGCGACCCCAGCTCTCTGCCTCTCCCCGTGGGTGACGCCAGAAAAATGAAGCGTCCAGCCCCTCTCCAGGAGTTGGGTACCAGAGCCCAAGCTGTGTGTGGAGGTGAGCCCGACTATCTCTAGTCGGTATCTCTCAATCTCCCGCACAAGCTCAGGCTCCTTCCCCCCTAGCGAGGTGACATTCCACGTCCCAACAGCCAGGGGCTGTGAGCATGGAGCAAGGCTGCCGGGCCACCCGCCCTCGACCGCCACTCAATCCTCTCTGCACCCGACCCCCATGGCCCCCTCCGCAGGTGGTGAACCCACAGGAGGGCGGGCCCACGTCACTCTTTCGGGCTGAGCCTGGCCGGGCCCCATGGGCTAAGGCCTGACCACCAGGCGCTCGCGCGAGTCCCAACCCCAGGCCTGGCTCCAGAGTGGGACCCCGGCTCCGCCATACCAGGCGACGTTTCAGTCCTTGATCTTTTACTGGTCATGGAGGTTCTGAACTGCCCACAATTATTACTAGCTGAACGTAATAATGGCCCACATCAGAATTAAAACAACCGCACATATACATTTGATTGTTTATGTACGTTAAACTTTGAAACAGTCCATCATCCGAATTGAGGAAATGTGAGTGTGGGGGGGCTGCAGCAACACGTGGTTGCGCAGCCAGCTTGGGGGTAATGGGGAGCTGCCGCAATGAAAGCTGCACTGTGCCCCGGATGGAGAAGGGAGTGGTGTGAGCGGGGGACGGGATAGGCTGGGGGATGGTGACAGGAACACAAAGAAGGGGAAGGGGATGGGAGCATGCACATCAGTTACTGTCCATGTGTGAGTGGCAGATGAGTTAAGTTTCTGTCAGTTTCTGTCCATGTGTGCTGGAGTTGCAAAAGATAAGAAGACAGCCGAATGGTTCACCAAGGCTGTAGAAATTCTTCTGGAGCAAAACAAAGGGGTGTTTAAGGCATTGGGCTTGAGAGGCTTCCTCAGGAATTGGGTTGGTGTTCAACAGGTCTACAAAGTGTTCTTTCCATTGAGCACTGATGCCATCTACACTGATGACATCTCTGATCTTCAGCAGGTTCAGGCCATCCTTGCTTTGAAGAGGTACTTGTCTTTGGGTGCAGGGGCCGTGGATTGCTTTGGTCATATTGAAAAAGGCTCATCTGTTACTTCGTTCTGTGAGGGCTTGGGTTTCAGCAGCCTTGTTTACCTAAGACTGATCAGTTTGCGAGTTTCATTTTGCAGATTTACTTTACTTTGCTGGAGTTGAGACCTTTTCTCTCTTGAGGTTTGATCTTTCTGGAGGCCAAGGAAGGCTTTTTGCTTTTGGTTGATGAGTGGAGGAGCCGGTCATTTTCATTTTCCTTCACAGGTTATTGTTATGGCTGTCTTGAGCTCCTCCCAGTATTTCAGAGCTGGGATGAGTACGTCAAAGGGAGCTCTTTCATCAGGCGCTGTTGAAACTCTGCTTTTGTTTCTGGGTCTTCAAGACTGGCGAGATATCTCAACAAATGTTTTGACAGTTTGGCAGTGTCCAGGCCTCCTATTGGGACACATGTTCAGCTGGACCCTTGAGCAGATCAGACAATGATCCGTCCAACAGTTGTCTGCACCAGTCATTGCCTCAGTGGACAGCATATCTTTTTGGTTACTCTTTTGGATAATGATGTAGTGGAGCAGATGCCAATGCCTCAAGTGAGGCTGTTGCAAGAAGACTTTGAACTTTGCTTTCGCCTGAAGATTGTGTTGGTGCTAACAAGATCGTTTTCAGTGCACTCCTTGAGATCCAGGGTGCAGTTGACATTCCACTTGCCCACTCTGTTTCTCCCAGTGGTTCTGATCCAGAGCTGGTGGTCCTTTCCAACCTGTTTATTGAAGTTGCTCAGGACGATGATCATATCAGATGCTGGGATAGCAATTAGAATGGTATCCAGTGTGGCATAGAAGGTTTTCTTCTCTTTATTGGTTAGTGAATAAGCACTGATGATGGTGGCATGATGTTCACTCACATGTTGGAGAGACAGTGTCATCAATCATTCACTGACAGCCACTAGGAGTTCCGTCAGTTTTGGAATGAGAGAGTTCTTTATGACAAAACTGATGTCATAGATTCCTTATTTCTCCTCAGGAGGCCTTTCTGGAAGAAAGTGTAGCCCCTTGCTCCTCCCGTAGCTGGCCTTCTGCTGGTCTTCTTATTTCACTCAAGGCACTGTCAAAGTAACGTTTCTGGTGTTTATGTGAGATGAGAGGTGTTCGCCTTTTTAGATGGCTCAAATTTTTGTTGTCCATCAAGGTTCATATGTTCAGTGTACCAAATTTCATCACTTGTGTTTTTGTTTATCTACCGTAGAGCTGGTGACCCTCTGGATGCAGTAATCCAATCAGGTTAAGATGAAGCATGAAGCAGACTTCAGGGTGAGTTGAGCGGATCCTAAATAAGGCTGCTCAGTCGCAAATGTAGCTACTGAAAAACCCTCGTGCTTCTTCCAAGGGTCTGGCAACTCAATCAGAAATCTGCCTCTTCTGTGCTGGGTCAGAGCTCAGGGCTTCCAGATTCACAATCCTGTCCCTGACACTCTTTGCTGATCGCTAAAAGACTTGTGAGTGTGGTGAATGACGCTCTTTAGATCTCGACTAACTGACTGATTCACTTCCTATATTGATGACTTCGGGGCTTGGGAAAAGCCTAAGAATAAGACCTTACAGTAAAAAGTGAAATGTTTATTTGGCATCAGAAACAACCTATCTTTGCAGGAGTGCACTGTGAGCCACGTAAAGGAAATTCTCTCTCCAATTCTCTGCTCTCAGCCTGAATCCAACACTCCTCTTGTCTCACAGAGGTTTTTCTCTCTGCTAAGGTCAGCAAGCCAGCCTTTAAAAGCACACCTTTGCTGTTTCCACTTCCACTCCCATTCCATCCCATTAAGCAGTGAGTCTGAGGCTTGAGGCTCTGCTTGCCTTCACTGCAGGTTATTGATCAACATCAGTGTTGGCCGGCTATGACACGTCTCCTATAGATAGATCCGGAACAGGCCCAGCCACTAGCTTTTCATTAAGAAAACACCAGAGATGAATGGCAGAGAAGAAGCAAAGGGCATCAAGGCAAAGAGTCTGATAATCAAACTTGATGGTTTTCTCCCCGTCTCTCCTTCTTGTCAGGTTATTAGTCAGGCTGTGTTCCTGCTTCTGTGCCCCATCCAGCATGTGTGGATTGATGCTAAAACTACAAGTTTTCATTAAACCTGATCACACACACTGAAAAACATTGTAATGGCCTCCAAAATTATTCTTAAATCAGTCCAATGTTTCATAAAACCATGAAGTAAAAAAAAAAAAAAACAAAGCTAGGTTTTTTTACTTATTATTTTATTTTATTGTTTATACTTGTTTCACCTTGTTTATTTATTTATTTTTGAGCATTTTACTGTTTTATTTAATCCTGTGTGGCTTTATCAAATAGCTCAGCCCATGAGGCTCTTTCTGTGTGACACTGTAGAAATGCTGCAAACAGATGCAGAGAAGCTTTTTTCACTGTATATTAATCCTTAATGACTTTCTCTGTATCAGATTCTCCATTTCACCACAGCCACTGTGTCTAAATATGTTTAATAAGAATCAGCATCAGTCACATGCCAGATGCACAAAGTGTGAAAACACAGATTAGTGTTAGAAAGCAACATCAGTCTGGAAAAAGAAAACACTTTACTCCTTTTGTGAATGTGTGATGTTTTCAGTTGAATCCTGTGACAGTCAAGCCACATGGATTTATGTGAAAAAGTTATTTTTTAGGCCCCGTGACAGACTGGCGTCCTGTCCAGGGTGTACCCCGCCTCACGCCCTATTGGGATATATATATATATATATATATATATATATATATATATATATATATACACAAGGTCTGTCCAAAAAGTATCAGACCTTTTTATTTTTTTCAAAAACCTTATGGATTTGAATCATGTGTGCTTGCATGAGCCAACCTTGAACCTTCGTGTGCATGCGTGAGTTTTTTCACGCCTGTCGGTTGCGTCATTCGCCTGTGAGCAGGCTATGAGTGAGCACTGGTCCTCCCCCCTCGTTGGATTTTCATTTCGAGGAAAATGTCTGAACGATTGGAGCAGCGCTGAATCAAATTTTTCCAGAAACTGTGAGAGACAGCCAGGTGGAAACATTCGGAAGATTCAAACGGCTTTCGGTGGCTTTTCAGTCGAGTGAGTATCCGAGGAATTGTGTAAGAGCTGGACATGTCACAACATGTCCTGTGAGACTTCCAACTTCCGCACGTCTTTCATTACAAAATATTCTGTAACAATGGAATGTGCCGAAAAAGTGCTGATGTCCACCTCTCAATTTCTCTGGTAGTCAGACGACGTCCCGGATCAACACAGCGTTCACTTTGGAAATGATCTGGTCGTTTCAGCATGTCG
The DNA here is from genome assembly GCF_902500255.1 of Thalassophryne amazonica. Classification (NCBI taxonomy): domain Eukaryota; kingdom Metazoa; phylum Chordata; class Actinopteri; order Batrachoidiformes; family Batrachoididae; genus Thalassophryne; species Thalassophryne amazonica. The sequence goes on from NC_047103.1 coordinate 103,524,105, forward strand.
ATGGCCGATCGGAGCGCAGCACACCCTCCGCCATTGTGCGCCGTCTTTAAACCGGTTGTAACGCTCCTTAATCTATGTGATGCCCATAGGATCGTCACCGAAAGCCGCCTGAAAGTGGTTTCAGTGCAGAAGGTTCCGGGTTCAAATCCCACCCCTGCCACATTTCTCCATGTAATGTGGAGTTGCGTCAGGAAGGGCATCCGGCGTAAAACCTGTGCCAATTCAACATGCAGATCCACCTTGGATTTGCTGTGGCGACCCCGAGTGCAAACAAGGGAGCAGTGGAGCATCAATGTTGTTGTTCATTCGGCTGCTCCTGGTTTTATTCGGAGTTGGCACAGCGGATACAGCCAGAGCCGCATCGGTTTTACGCTGGATGCCCTTCCTGACACAACTCCAGTTTTACTTGGAGAAACACACACAGCCGCTGGTGTTCCAAAGTGGTCTCCCATCCAAGTACTAACCAGATCCTGCTCTGCTTAGCTTCTGAAATCTGATGGGATCAGGCTGCCACATGGCAGACTGGCTGCATATATGGAGAATCAATATAATCAATATATCAGAGAAAATTATAACATATAAATCATATATAGAGTATCAATATACTCTATTACCACTTATTGAGAGAGGTCAGGTCGCAGGGGCAGGGTCGCAGGGGCAACAGCTTCAGCAGGGGACCCCAGACTTCCCTTTCCTATGCCCCATTCACCACCTCTGACTTATATCTCCACACTGGCCTGGGAATGCCTCGGGGATCCTGAGGCATGGAGTGTGGAGATATAATCTCTCCACCTAGTCCTTGGTCTGCCCCAGGGTCTCCTCCCAGATGGACATGCCTGGAACACCTCCCTAGGGAGGCACCCAGGAGGCATCCTTACCAAATGCTCGATCCACCTCAGCTGGCTCTTTTCAACACGAAGAAGCAGCGGCTCTACTTCGAGCTCCCCTCAGATGACCGAACTTCTCACACTATCTCTAAGGGAGACACCAGCCACCCTCCTAAGGAAGCCCATTGCAGCCGCTTGCACCCGCGATCTAGTTTGTTCAGTCATGACCCAACCCTCATGACCATAGGTGAGAGTAGGAATGAAAATTGACCCGTAGATCGAGGGCTTCGCCTTTTGGCTCAGCTCCCTTTTTGTCACAACAGCACGGTAGAGTGACAGAAACACTGCCCCTGCTGTGATGATTCTCCAGCCAGTCTCATGCTTCATTTTCCCCTCACTCGTGAACAAGACCCAGAGGTACTTGAACTCCTTAAATTGGGACAAGACCGTATTCCCTACATGTAGTAGGCAATCCATCAGTTTCCATCTGAGAACCATGGCCTCAGATTTAGAGGTGCTGATCCTTATCTCAGCCACTTCACACTTGGCTGTGAACTGATCCAGTGAGTGTTGGAGGTCACTGGGTGATGACGTCAACAGGACCACATCATCTACAAAAAGCAGTGATGAGACCCTGAGCAAACCCAACTGGAAACCCTCCTCCCCCTGACTACGCCTCAATATCCTGTCCATGAATATCACAAACAGGATTGATGACAAGGCGCAACCCTGGCGGAGGCCAACCCCCACTGGAAACGAGTCCAACTTACTGCCGAGCGCCCAAACACAGCTCTCGCTTTGTAAATACAGGGATTGGATGGCCCTGAGAAGGGACCCCCTAACTCCATAATCCCACAGCACCTCCACAGTATCTCCCAGGGTATCATATACCTTCTCCAAGTCCACAAAATACATGTAGACTGGATGGGCATACTCTCAGGCACCCTCCAGAATCCTTGTGAGAGTGAAGAGCTGGTCTGTTGTTCCACGACCAGGATGGAACCCGCATTGTTCCTCTTCAATCAGAGGTTCAACTATCAGCCGAACCCTCCTTTCCAGCACCCTGGAGTAGACTTTACCAGGGAGGCTGAGTCATGTGATGCCCCTGTGGTTGGCACACACTCTCTGGTCCCGTCCCCCATTTTAAATATGGGGACCTCCACCCCAGTTTACCACTCCTTAGGCATGCACTGTCCCAGAATTCAATGCAGTGTTGAAGAGATGTCTCATCCAAGGCAATCCCTCCACACCCAGAGCCTTCAGCATTTCTGGACAGATCTCATCAACCCCCTCTGCTCCCGGGACCTTGTCACTGTGGAGTTGTTTGACTACCTCAGTGACTTCCACCAGAGAAATTGATGAAAATCCTCCATCAGCTTCCAGCTCTGCCCCTACTATAGAGGGTGCGCCGGTCTGATGCAGGAGTTCCTTCCAGCACCAGATTATATCCTCAGTTGAGGTCGAGTCCCATCCTTAGGGCTCCTTCACACATGGTGCGAATTTGGGTGAACTGTGCATTAAGTGCAAGTGTAATTTCGTAGCTGCTTCCAACACCTCGTACACCTGTTGCTACAACTATTTTGCTTCTCATTCATGTCATTTCATGACTGAACCTCAGTGACCATGGGTCATCTATAGAGGAACAGACAGATCATATTTGTGTTGCCCGCTTGATGTGATGACAATGTGATGTTTTTATATGGTGCGTCATTTTTATTTATTTTTTTAAATACGTCCATGTGCTTTCTGATATGAGGCAGTTTTCAGCAGCTTTTGTAGGACAGCGATAGTAAAGTTTGTAAAGTTTCTGACTGGCAATCAGAGTATTTGAAAGCTGTGTGGGGTGATATATATATATATATATATATATATATATATATATATATATATATATATATATATATATATATATATATATATGAATATATAATCCCATAGGTAACATATATATTTTTTGTATTTTTTCTTCAGCTGCATGATGTGTAACCACAGCGCACCTGCTGGGAAAAAGGTGCTGTGTTTCCACGTGCACGGAACCATCGCAGCATGTATCTTTTTTATTTATTTATTTTTTCTTCATGCAGCTGGTGGCACTGAGTTTCCATGTGCGTGAACTGTTGCACTAGCATTGTGCACGCCTCCCTGTCGGTGCAATGTTTCGTGGTGCACTCATGCCAGCTGCTCCAACTCATGCCAGCTGCCCTGGAGTTGTACATATTTGCATGATGTGTGAAGGGGCCTTTACTGTAAACAGCTTGGATGGTTCCCCATTTTCCCCTCCTGAGGTACTTCATGGTCCGCCAGAAGCACCTTGGTGCTGACTAAAAAGTCCTTCTCCATGGTTGCTCTGAACTCCTCGCACACCCGCTGCTTTGCCTCCCCACAGCAGAGGCTGCTGCCCTTCAGGCCTGTCGGTACCTTGCAACTGCCTTCGGAGTCCTCCTGTCATGGTTTTGGCCTGATGAGGGCATTGAGCCCACCTTTTCTCTCTTTTTGTATTCCTTCTGCTCCAGTTTTGCGTTATTAGTTGTTTGTTTTTATCCTGGTTTATTCTGTTGTCACTTTTCTTTGTTACTTTTTACTTTGGATCAGTTCTCATTTTCTTCAGTCAGTTGTGTATTCATTTATTGTTCATTAATTTATCACTTGGTTATTTAGTTTCTCTCTATTGTAATATTTGCTTTGCTTAATGTCAGGTTTTGTTTTCTGTTTTGGTTTTTGTCACTGCTTTTCTTATGGTTTGTTTTACCACCTTGTTCTCTTAGTCAGCTTCTGTTTAGTTTTAGTATCTCTAATTATGCTTATTTAGTTTTATTAAGTTATCACTTGCTTATTTTGTTGTCATCAGTCATGCTTACTTTTCCAGTTTTGCTTTCTGTCATAAGTAGTCTTAGATTTGTTGTTCTGTCATCTGGTTCTGCCTCAGTTCATAGTTCCCTGTAGTCCTTCACATCATTGCACCTGCCCCATGTCTCTCACCTTGTTGCTGTCTGTGTCGTTTCTCTCACTTTGATTGTTTGCTTTGTGTTTCCATTTCACTCCTGCTCTCACACCTGCTCACGTGTCTTTTTCTATTTCATCACTCCACTTTGCTCACTCCCTTCCTCACACTCTTGCCCCGTCATACTCTTTAGCCAGAAGCCACACCCCCTTCTAGATTGTTCCTCACGTGCACCTCATTAACACCACCTGTTCCTCATCTCACATCCTAATTAGTCCACATGTATTTAAACCCCACAGTCCTTGACTTCTCCACCAGATTGTTGTCCCAGTACGCTTTCCAGTGCCCATCACAGTCCTGTTTTTGTCTAGCCGTGTATCGAACCTCTGCTCTGTATTTCCTTGACCATGCCTCTTGCTTCATCCCAGATGTCGGTGTTTGCACGTGCCTCTGACCCCTGCTTGTTCATGACTGCGTCTCTGCCTAATCCTGTTTGTACTTCTGCTGCGCTGACTGACTACATGTGTACCGAAACCAAGCCTGGAATAAAGACCATGATTTCTCCAACACCTAAGCCTTGTCTGGGAGTTTGCATTGTGGGTCCAGCCACTCCTGGTGATGGGCTCCCGCCCATCCTGACAGTACAATCTGGCCAGAACATGGACTCCACAAGCTCCACTCCTGCCTTGGACTCTGTTGCTGCACTCCCAGATATTGAGGGGATAAAGAGGATTTTTTTCTGACCTCTCATTTTTTTTTTGTCTCTTTCCATGACTGTTGCACTCCAGGAGAGAAGTTTGATTATCTTGATCAAGCCTGGGACCTTGTGAATTCAAATCCTTGGCTGTTTGACTATTTTCCGGAGCTTCTGAGCCTGGATGATGTTTTTTACGAACAAAAGCGGCCCGATTGGATGAAACACCCAGAGGCCTACCTACCGTCAGAAGACAATGAATCTGACTGGACGGATGTTGACGAGGAAGAAGATTCTGAGTCAGAGCAGTTGTCACTGCAGAACACGGTTACACACTTATTCAAAATACAAGACATTTTTTTGGGTATTAGGACTGCCACAGCCTGCGCAGCAAACAGCGTATCCAAGATAACATATCCCGGAAGGATTCCTTCTTCAATTGGATGGCTTCCCTGACCACCAGTGTGCACCATGGTGTTCGAGGGTTGTCGCCCCTTGAGGCACCTAAGACCTTCAGGCCCCAGCTCCCTGCTGCAGCTTCAGCAATGGAAGCTTTTAACATTGCCCATTCTGGTTCAATGCCCCCAACCTCCACAGGGATGCTAAAAAGCTCTGCCAGAGGTGTGAGTTGAAGATCTGTTGGACAGTCGGCCCCTGCAGACATTCCCAGTTCACCCGCACTATCCATTTGGGGTTACCAGGTCTGTCCAAAGTCCTCCCCATCCTCTGATCCAACTCACCACCAGTTGGTGATCAGTTGACAGCTCTGCCCCTCTCTTTACCTGTGTGTCCAGAATATGCAGCCTCAGATCAGATGATATGATCACAAAATCGATCTTCGGCCTAGGGTGTTCTGGTACCATGTACAGTTATGAGCATCCTTATTGTAACACTTAAGGTGCTTTCTTGACCATTTTTGTAGTATTTGGAAGTGGCAATATATTTACCTCTACCGTATGTACCAGCAAGAAAGGGAGAAATGGGCCTGATCAGACAGATTATAGAGTCGTAAGAGCCTAGGGGTGTATTAACATAAGACATGAACAACACATTGATTTAAAGTGAAGAACTATTTATATAGAAAATGATTGTCAATGAACTCACATGTAATAACAATACAATATCAAAAATAAACGAGAGCGCTCTTTACTCAAAATAAAATATATCCAAAATAAAATAAAATATACCCCAAAAAATATAATATACCCAAAATAAAATATAATATACCCGGGTATAGTCCTCTAGTCCTTTTTCAATGTCTGTTGTAGTCTGATAAGTGTTTTATAGAGGTTGGTTCAGTGTTCAGTGTGTTTGTAACCAGTCGGGCTACAAGCTACCAGTTCGATTGCCTGTTTGGGCTGGGGCTCGCCATCCAGTACTGGAAATGTTGGTCCGTTCTTCCCTTGCACGTCTGCAATTTGAACTTTGATCCAAGCCATAAAACCTGACCTATGGATAAGGTCAGAATAAAGTAGCTTAAAATATGTACTATAGAACTACAATACCCATAGACTACTGTGTACATTCATTTTTCAAAAATAAAACATGTTGTACAACATTTTGAGTTTCTAAGATTTACAATTACATCATTACCATATCAATATACCAAATAAAATAGTTGGAATGTGGTAATAAAGTAATCATACTAGTTCCATTGTTTAGGGTGCATAGTCAGCCCACATCAAAAATGACAATACACCTTTAAAGTGCATTTGGAATACTTATTGGCTTCTAGGTCTAATCATATTTACCAAAAAATTAGGAAAGTGGCAATGAATTGCACTTGTAGTTTTCCGGCTATTGTTCCCAGTGCTTAAGAACTATGCTAACAGCTTATCTTAGCTGACATTAACTGTTGCTTCAATAACAAGCAGAAATATACAACTTTTTACAATAAAAACATAAAACTTTACATTGTACCTTTTAGTTACATTGCTGATTTAATTACACAACCCACAGCTAATCATTTTGGCCTAATAAAATGGCATTTTTACAGTGAAAAAGATAGCCAAGATTAGCATCGGACTAGCGGAGATTAGCATGCTATGTTAGCACAATTCATTGTGTAAGGGACTCACCAATACAGTGCACAATGTGCAAACAAAGCTACGGGGTTTCCAGAGGCTTCCATGGGCACTCGGCACTTCAATATCTTAAGATTTAACAAAGATTTTGTCACAAATATGAAACGTATGATAATTCAGGCAGTTATAGCATTGGTTTGTGCTTACCAAGCACCAATTGTATCATTGGAAAAGTGCTGATTTCCACACGTTAGCTTTCACAACAACACGAGCAGGGAGTTCTCTGGTCAGCGTCTGATGAGAGACTGAGCAAGGCGCAGTGATGCGCAATGCCCCGTAGCTCAACCTTTGACCTTATTGGCTAATATCACACCAGACTTAACTGCTATTGGTTGCTCAGTGTTTCAATCAACACAACATTTTAACTTAATTTTATAACTTTTTAGCTCTTTTTCGCATATTTATATCAACATATTTATGAACTTATATTTTTGTATTATTTTATCAATATTTATGATCTTGTGATTTTTAACCAAGTGTTTACGAATATAGTTTTTAATCTCATTTTTAACACTGGTGTTGTGTGGGCCGCTGAAGAGGAGGTACTGCTGGCCCACCACCACCAGAGGGCGCCCTGCCTGGAGTGCGGGCTCCAGGCACCAGAGGGCGCCGCCGCCGTACGAGAGCAGTCAGGGTGACAGCTGTCACCCATTACTGGACACAGCTGACTCCACTCAGCCCGGGGGTATATCATCAGGACGGAGTCTCCACCTCAGTGCCGAGATATCGCCTTAAGACTGAGGTAACGTTCTCTGCATTCATATTCTGAATAACCAGCTAAAACTTGTTAAACCTTTTCAGGACTGCTGACTACTGATAGCTAAATTGCTTGGATAAGTACTCACCTTCCTGCTATATATTGACAAGAGGTGGAGGCGGCTCTTCCCCTCTCCGTTACTGGGTGCTGTCGCATCCACACCTGTGTGTTGTTGCTCTCTCCCGCCAGCAGTACCGGATCCGACGAGCGGAGGCAGTGGCCACCTGGGAATTCGGGACTTGGCGGTTCCAGTATTTCCAGGGTTCGGTGGCAGAGGAGATCTGGGTGGTTCCGGTTCGACTGAGACGGACGTCTCCTACCTTCGAGCCTGCCCACACGACACCAGCGGATTCGACCCCAAATTGTTAATTGTTGTATTCGTTGTGCTCGTTTCACAACAGTGAAACTTGTTATTCACCTTTCTCCATTGTTTGTTCATTACGCCCCCTGTTGTGGGTCCGTGTACCTACACTTTCACAACAACTGGGTTACATTATGTTTGAACATGGTGTTTGTTATGGACCGTCTGTGACGAGCACAGAAGTCCAATAATAAACGACCATTCAGGTTTTGATCAGGGAGGCCATTGCTCCCAATCCCACCTCTCCAGGAGTCTCTGTTATTGCCCACGCGTGCGTTGAAGATCCCCAGCAGAACAATGGAAGTGTTCAGGAAGCTGGGCTTTCTTCACCACCACTGTGGTGTTGGCAAGGAGTCAAGGAGAGGTTGTCAGAGAGCTGCACTCCCAGGAACGTGGTGGAGCTGACCCTTTCCACACAGTCCCAATGGATGTAAAGCGGGGTTGGATCAGTCCTGCCCTTCCTGAAGTCCAGGATTATTTCTTTTGTTTTTGTGGTGTTCAGCCGCAGGTTGTTAGCTGAACACCACACTGTCAGTCAGTTGACCTCGTCTCTGTAATCAGACATATCCCCCCCTGAGATGAGCCCAACCACGGTGGTATTATCCGCAAACTTTATGATGGTGTTTGAGAGATGGGTCAGAGAGCAGTCATGAGTGTAAAGGGTGAACAGGAGGGGGCTCAGTACACAGCCTTGAGGGGAACTGGTGCTGAGTGTGATGGTGGAGGAAAGGTGGGGGCCAAGTTTCACGGATTGTGGGCGGTTCCAGTGGTTCCTTGATCCACTAGCAGATGGGGGTTGAGATGCCCAGATGTGTCAATTTCTGGACCAGGATCTCCGGGATGATGTGGTTGAAGGCTGAGCTGAAGTCCAGGAACAGCATCCTCACGTAGATCCGTGGGTGCTCCAGGTGGCTCAGCACAGTGTGGAGCGCTGTGGTGATAGGGTCCTCTCTGTAACGGTTTGCCCTATAGGCAAACTGGTGGGGGTCCAGAGTAGGAGGCAGATGGGCCTTGATGTGCTGAGAGACCAGTCTTTCAAAGCACTTCATGACCACAGGCATAAGTGCAACAGGCCTGTAGTCATTCATGCTCTCCACTGCTGACTTCTTTGCGACTGGAATGATGGTGGAAGATTTGAAGCAGAGTGGAATGATGGCCTGTGACAGAGACAGATTAAAGATGCAGGTGAAAACTCCAGCCAGTTGGTCAGCACCAGTGGTGGGCACACTTCCGATAATCCGATAATTATCGAAGATAATGTTTTCATTATCGGATTATCTTTTTAGATAAATTTAAAAACCATCATCAGACTCATTATCTTCCGATGAATTGCCGTCCGATAACTTTTAGACCGATAACATAGTAATCTAAGCTGAACAGTGAAAAACATTTTTAAACTATTAAAGCAGTCGAGACCTACCTGTTGAAAGTTTCCTAATAGATATGTTGTTCTATCCTCTGTAAGCAAAGGAGAACTGGAAACCAAAAAAAATTTATTTTCTTTAACACCATACTGATATAAAAGCTCATTAAAAGTCTGCTAACGAGTCTTTCATTGGATTCAGGTGTGTTGGAGCAGGGAGACAACTAAGAGTGTCAGGAACGTGGCTCTTGAGGACCGAACTTGGCCACCCCTGCTCTAGTGCAAAAAACTCTCTTGAATATATTCTCTGGGTTTATAGATGTTAGTGTATTTGTGTTTGTTAAATTCCACGCATCTTAAAAGTTAAATGTAGCAGACACGGATTATCTGGAATTTTGTTTGGCAAGTTTTCAAGGCCGCTACTGCCATCTACTGGCCAGTAGTGTTCATGGCAGTATTCGCCCCAAGAAGTACTAAGCATCTGGGTACCAGTAGATGGCAGTGTTCTATTTATTTTAACCCGGTTATATCAGATGGTGGTCAAATCAACTTTTTGGCTTTTTTTTTTCCTACAAATTAAGTTTAAAAACAAAACAACAACAACAACAAAAAAAACAAACAAACAAACATTACAAGACAGCTCTGCGGTTGGATGCATGAAGCTCTTCAGCAGCAGGACGTGGTCGTGAGATGTTAAAGCTTGTTACTCCACTACACGATGCAGGACGCGCGATTAACCTGAAACTCGGTCCAAAAAATTCTCGCACGAATGAAAAATCATCTGAAAAATGGCCAAAACACGCACAGTGTAAAGCCAACATTTATGTGTCAAGATAAGGCTTTTCAGAACTGACCAATTGTTAACCTTGTCTTTTGTTTTATCTGTTTTCATTATTTTTTATTATTGCATTTTAACCTGTGAAGTGCTTTGTGACTTATGTCTGTGAAAGGCACTATATAAATAAATTTACTTACTTACTTACTAATACTGAGTGCACATTTTACAACATCATAAAAGTTTTAAAACATGCACACATCATCAAACGTGTGCATGGCATTAATAAAACATGCGCACATTCTCTCCACATGCAAAACATTTTGTGATAACACTTCCAGGGCTCCGTAAAAATGCCTGTTTTTACAAATAAAATGGAATATTTTACAAAAGCACATTTATCTTTAAACCAACACATGACACACGTCACATTAATGTGTTGGTTTGCATAATGAATGACTGAAACTAATTCATGCATTTATTTCCTCTAGGCTGGACTATTGTAATTCATTATTATCAGGTTGTCCTAAAAGTTCCCTGAAAAGCCTTCAGTTAATTCAAAATGCTGCAGCTAGAGTACTGACGGGGACTAGAAGGAGAGAGCATATCTCACCCATATTGGCCTCTCTTCATTGGCTTCCTGTTAATTCTAGAATAGAATTTAAAATTCTTCTTCTTACTTATAAGGTTTTGAATAATCAGATCCCTTCTTATCTTAGGGACCTCATAGTACCATATCACCCCAATAGAGCGCTTCGCTCTCAGACTGCAGGCTTACTTGTAGTTCCTAGGGTTTGTAAGAGTAGAATGGGAGGCAGAGGCTTCAGCTTTCAGGCTCCTCTCCTGTGGAACCAGCTCCCAATTCAGATCAGGGAGACAGACACCCTCTCTACTTTTAAGATTAGGCTTAAAACTTTCCTTTTTGCTAAAGCTTATAGTTAGGGCTGGATCAGGTGACCCTGAACCATCCCTTAGTTATGCTGCTATAGACTTAGACTGCTGGGGGGTTCTCATAATGCACTGAGTGTTTCTTTCTCTTTTTGCTCTGTATGCACCACTCTGCATTTAATCATTAGTGATTGATCTCTGCTCCCCTCCACAGCATGTCTTTTTCCTGGTTCTCTCCCTCAGCCCCAACCAGTCCCAGCAGAAGACTGCCCCTCCCTGAGCCTGGTTCTGCTGGAGGTTTCTTCCTGTTAAAAGGGAGTTTTTCCTTCCCACTGTCGCCAAGTGCTTGCTCACAGGGGGTCGTTTTGACCTTTGGGGTTTTTTACGTAATTATTGTATGGCCTTGCCTTACAATATAAAGCACCTTGGGGCAACTGTTTGTTGTGATTTGGCGCTATATAAATAAAATTGAATTGAATTGAACCAATCAGTGTTTAGCAGAGGCACTTTTACCCAGAATGCTTTGCGGTCTGTGTTTGTTACAAAACCTCAGAATTAGTGCCTTATTCAACATTAAAAGATATATGTTATATTTTAACTTTGTACAAATGACAGAATTGACATTAATGGAGCTATTCTATCAGTATTTTCACAAAACCATAAGTTAGTATGACTTTATTTTTCAAGACCTCCGCCTGACTGGCATTGTAATTTATAGAGAGCTGGCTTTATAGCCACTCTCTGAGTGCCTCTGTGTTGGGAGTACTGTAATAAACAAGCGCTTCCAGCAGGGGCAGTATGTTGAAAGAAAGATTATGATTGTAATTAGTAGAGAGCTGAGTTTGTGGGTGCTCTCAGGATTTGTCTGTGCTGTGTTCTACAGGGGACAGCATAGCCAAACATTCTGGCTCATTCTTTGGGTCTTTTGTCACTTTTGATGCTTTCAAAAGTGATCGTGTTAAAAATTAATTTCAGCTTCTTAGTAATTGCAAATGTACCAGAGACAACACTGGAATTTATTATCTGTAACTTCCGATACAGTTTTTGGTGGTTTATTGGTTTATCTTTATCGAAGATAACTTTTCAGTTATCTTATCTGTTATCGAAGTTAATTTTTTGGTTATCTGTGCCCACCACTGGTCAGCACACAACTTTGAGTACCTTGCCAGCAGGGGCGAAGCACCAAATTCTGGGCCCTAAGTACTAGCCATATTGAAGAGCCCCCCCCCCCCCACACACACACACTGTTATGTTCTTTTTTATTAACGCAAACACCTAATTTCTAATGCATATTCAAACCAGGTCTAAATCATGTATACCTTAGATCAGACCTGGGAGTCAGAACCCTTGTTAAAGTTGGAGGGGGCAATATTGAGTTGGGGGTCTGGGGGACCAAACTGCACCATTTCTAGAAGAATGGTGCAATTTGGTGCATTTCTGTCTGTTAAAATGCACAGGAATGCACCAAATTGCACCATTTTTCTAGAAAATGGTGCATTTTGATCCCCAGACCCCCCAACTCAATATAGCTAGCTTTCAAGCTCACTTTTCAAGCTCTCTTGTCAAAGAATTTGGTTAGCAGCTGCTTTTCCTCATATAGTTTTCTTTCCCTGTCCTTTTTTTCTCATCTTTTTTGAAATCCGGACTTTGATTTTTTTAAGATAGACATTTTATTTCAGCTGAAACACTAGGGCTGCAACTAACGGTTATTTTAGTCATCAATTCATCGGTCGATTATTTTTTTTCGATTGTTATGTTGTTTTTTTTACTTACATGTGAGTTTTGCCATTATTTTTTTAAGTGAGTTATTATTAAAAGGCTTTTATCACGCAACATCAACGTTTGACCTTGTAACAAAGTTATGTTGGACAGGTATGTTGTTTTGTTTTACTTTGCACATACATACATCACCAACACGTCACAAAGAGATTTCTATCAGGTTTCACCTGATTATGAGCATTTTTAGATGCCTACAGCAACTATCTCAACCACTTACAACATATTACAGCAAGAGTCCACAAAAGTATTTTAAAGGCCTGACTAAAGTGTAATAGTTGATCTTTAAAAACATATTTTCATGAAACAAGACACAAATGTGCAGTTAACTGCATTTTATTTTTTCTTGTGTTAAAACAGCTTAGATGTGGTTTGACCGAAACAAACTGTCATTAAACTTAAATAAAACAGGGTTGAAGTGGAGATTTAAGAGTCACTAGGTGTTCACAGGAAACAGTTATTTATTTCTATATTTATTTATTTATGTTCATTGTTGACTGATCACCTGCAGAGGAATGGTCTACTTGAAGAGTTTCAGTCAGGTTTTAGAATTCATCATAGTACAGAAACAGCATTAGTGAAGGTTACAAATGATCTTCTTATGGCCTCAGACAGTGGACTCATCTCTGTGCTTGTTCTGTTAGACCTCAGTGCTGCTTTTGATACTGTTGACCATAAAATTTTATTACAGAGATTAGAGCATGCCATAGGTATTAAAGGCACTGCGCTGCGGTGGTTTGAATCATATTTATCTAATAGATTACAATTTGTTCATGTAAATGGGGAATCTTCTTCACAGACTAAGGTTAATTATGGAGTTCCACAAGCTTCTGTGCTAGGACCAATTTTATTCACTTTATACATGCTTCCCTTAGGCAGTATTATTAGACGGCATTGCTTAAATTTTCATTATTACGCAGATGATACCCAGCTTTATCTATCCATGAAGCCAGAGGACACACACCAATTAGCTAAACTGCAGGATTGTCTTACAGACATAAAGACATGGATGACCTCTAATTTCCTGCTTTTAAACTCAGATAAAACTGAAGTTATTGTACTTGGCCCCACAAATCTTAGAAACATGGTGTCTAACCAGATCCTTACTCTGGATGGCATTACCCTGACCGCTAGTTATACTGTGAGAAATCTTAGAGTAATTTTTGATCAGGATATGTCATTCAAAGCGCATATTAAACAAATATGTAGGACTGCTTTTTTGCATTTACGCAATATCTCTAAAATTAGAAAGGTCTTGTCTCAGAGTGATGCTGAAAAACTAATTCATGCATTTATTTCCTCTAGGCTGGACTATTGTAATTCATTATTATCAGGTTGTCCTAAAAGTTCCCTGAAAAGCCTTCAGTTAATTCAAAATGCTGCAGCTAGAGTACTAACGGGGACTAGAAGGAGAGAGCATATCTCACCCATATTGGCCTCTCTTCATTGGCTTCCTGTTAATTCTAGAATAGAATTTAAAATTCTTCTTCTTACTTATAAGGTTTTGAATAATCAGGTCCCATCTTATCTTAGGGACCTCATAGTACCATATCACCCCAATAGAGCGCTTCACTCTCAGACTGCAGGCTTACTTGTAGTTCCTAGGGTTTGTAAGAGTAGAATGGGAGGCAGAGCCTTCAGCTTTCAGGCTCCTCTCCTGTGGAACCAGCTCCCAATTCGGATCAGGGAGACAGACACCCTCTCTACTTTTAAAATTAGGCTTAAAACTTTCCTTTTTGCTAAAGCTTATAGTTAGGGCTGGATCAGGTGACCCTGAACCATCCCTTAGTTATGCTGCTATAGACTTAGACTGCTGGGGGGTTCCCATGATGCACTGAGTGTTTCTTTCTCTTTTTGCTCTGTATGCACCACTCTGCATTTAATCATTAGTGACTGATCTCTGCTCCCCTCCACAGCAACAGTCTTTTTCCTGGTTCTCTCCCTCAGCCCCAACCAGTCCCAGCAGAAGACTGCCCCTCCCTGAGCCTGGTTCTGCTGGAGGTTTCTTCCTGTTAAAAGGGAGTTTTTCCTTCCCACAGGGGGTCGTTTTGACCGTTGGGGTTTTTTACGTAATTATTGTATGGCCTTGCCTTACAATATAAAGCGCCTTGGGGCAACTGTTTGTTGTGATTTGGCGCTATATAAATAAAATTGATTGATTGATTGATTGATTGTTAGTTGGATTTATCTTTTATGTTGTGTTTAATCAGGTTCTTTTGTTTCTTTCTCTAAAATTGTATTGTAGCATTACTGGTTATTACTATTATTGTTGTTGCTATTATTACTAATATATAAATAAAAAATAAATAAATAAATATTACAATTTGTAATACATTTGTCTCTTTTACGACAACAAACGCTGTGCCATGAATTATTATACAGAAAACAAATGCACACAAATGTGCTGACAGCTGCAACAACTTAATGCTAACTTTAACATTGAAAACGCTATAGACATGCTAACACGTTAGCATCGGTCCCGTTTTTAAGTTAGAAAATACATCTATCAACTGTTTCAGAAGACCATAACAGGTCAGATTAACATAAAAAGGTAAATATTACAGACATTTGCTCTTTGAGGTTTTAGTAGATAAAGCGAAATAAAACAATGAATCAGCAAAATAGCAGATTGGTTCAAGGTTCAAAACAAAGCTGCGCTGCAGAAATGGTTGATTTACATGGAAGAAATGAAATATTTGCGTCAAAACAAATTTATTTAATAACTAATCGATGACTGAATTAGCTGACAACTGCTTTAATAATCGATTAAATCGATTAGTTGTTTCAGCTCTACTAAACATCTCCTCTTTCTGTCAGATCCCGTTTGGGATGTGTGTGTGTGTGTGTGGGGGGGGGGGGGGCAGAGTGCCACCTGTGCGTCTGGACTAAAGCATTGTACAACTGTGCAGGGGTGGGAAGGGCTCTCAGAGATCTTTCAATATTATTGTTAGAGCTGTAGGGAACAGAGTCACAGGATGAATATACTAATAATGTTTTGGAATATTGAAAATTATCACTTGTGGATAATTTTATCTCGGGGCACCACTTGTTTCAAAGTATAAGTACATTTTAGTTTAAACATTCATTAATTGATTAGTCTCAATTGAATTAATCAGTCTCAGTTTCAAAAGGATAAGCTCCGCAGGTCAGATCCGACACCCTCTGTAAAACCATACAAAAATCACAGATAACTTCACACGTTTAAGATATTTATTTAACCCTGGCAAGAGTTAAATAACAGGACATATCACAGTGATCGATTTAATGATTACAACCGTCAATGAGCAATGATTATATGATGTTCTGATAGTTTGGTTTCGTAGCGGGAGTTTTAGGAGTAAGATTCGTCCTAATTTAATAGGTAATTTACTTTGGTATTTGTTAACCTGAGAGAAGATTAATGATTTTGAATAGAGTTAAATAAAGCCACTCTGTTTATCTGACAACATAGCCTGGTCTTACTTTGCGCAGTGCAGCGGGTCTCCGTGAGGTCCGATGCTGGACTCGTTTGGCTCAATCGACGCCCTGTCCGCCACACAGCTTCGTCAGGGACCTTGACAAAGAGGCTCTGCCGGTCCGACCCGCTCGGTCTCGTCAGTGGCGGTGATGATTTCTGTTATTGTGCTGTGGTTTCGCGGTGGCAGTTCAAGTTGCTGTTGAACGTCTCAGCTGACCTGGATGTTTTTCTCTGCAGTGCTCTGGGATCTGGCTTGTCAGAATAAAGGTTTGAGCGTCTTTATTCTCTATCAAAAATCAAAAATTCGCAAGCTCTTTTAAAGGTTTAATAAGCTCCACCCCCAAGAATTCTGGGTAATGTAGTTTCTGGAGTTTCCTTTGTCTAGTTTTATTATAGTATTATAGTTTTTTTTATATATAAATAGAGCGCTTCGCTCTCAGACTGCAGGCTTACTTGTAGTTCCTAGGGTTTGTAAGAGTAGAATGGGAGGCAGAGCCTTCAGCTTTCAGGCTCCTCTCCTGTGGAACCAGCTCCCAATTCGGATCAGGGAGACAGACACCCTCTCTACTTTTAAGATTAGGCTTAAAACTTTCCTTTTTGCTAAAGCTTATAGTTAGGGCTGGATCAGGTGACCCTGAACCATCCCTTAGTTATGCTGCTATAGACTTAGACTGCTGGGGGGTTCCCATGATGCACTGAGTGTTTCTTTCTCTTTTTGCTCTGTATGCACCACTCTGCATTTAATCATTAGTGATTGATCTCTGCTCCCCTCCACAGCATGTCTTTTTCCTGGTTCTCTCCCTCAGCCCCAACCAGTCCCAGCAGAAGACTGCCCCTCCCTGAGCCTGGTTCTGCTGGAGGTTTCTTCCTGTTAAAAGGGAGTTTTTCCTTCCCACTGTCGCCAAGTGCTTGCTCACAGGGGGTCGTTTTGACCGTTGGGGTTTTTCTGTATTTATTGTATGGCTTTTGCCTTACAATATAAAGCGCCTTGGGGCAACTGTTTGTTATGATTTGGTGCTATATAAATAAAATTGATTTGATTTGATTTGATAAATCAGCGTGGTTCCAACATTCCGCTTTGAAACCAAACCAAGTCCTGCAGAATAAATCTTGTAACTGGTTTACCTGGAATTATATACCACACACACACACACACACACACATATTATATATATATATATATATATATATATATATATATAAGAACACACTAAGTAAACATTCCCCAATGAACAGAGTATAACATGTCAAATATAATACTTACATGCATAAATAGAAAAGAGTCACTTTTCTCTTTTTTTCTTTGTTCTTTTGCTACAACAATACAATGAAATTTCCTTTTTAAAATGAGGTTAGGAGTTTGGAGTCTTGCAGGAAATCAATCTTGTCCTTCCCAAATTGTCCCACAGGGGTCACTTTTGTTCCATGGTTAGATTTGATATTTATCTAACAGAGCTGTGAAAGGGGTGCTGAGTTGTATCTGGTTTGGGGAATTGATAAGAATTCACAGCTACGTGTGGAATGCACTTTGGGAGAGTTTTAAATCCTGAATATGGTGGGTTTTGTTGACAGATCCAAGCTGTGCATGGCTTAAATTGTCTCCTCTTTGACACCTGGAGATATACCAGGCCCTGCTGTATGGAGGTTATCTTTCTTTGAAGAAAACCCAATGGCCTCATCTTAAAGCAAGCTTAAGATGTTGGCTGTTTGATCACAGCTTTCCGCTACATTCCCCCACTCGATTCGACTTTGGGTCTCCAACGTTGAATCGCCAATACGAGGAAGGCTGTGACGGTCGGTGGGTGATGTCTTCCACTGGTGGTGAGGCTGAGGAGGGTTAGTGTCAGACTAGCAGAGTAGCTTAGGGTGACTACTACATGCTAAAGTGGTTCGACTATGGTACCACATCCTACATTTGCCTATTTATTTACATTATTCACCGCTGGTTTGGCTAATCCAAATAAGCTCGGATACCTGGTCGGTTTCGGATTCTTGGTCCAAAATTGGGTTAGCTTCAATATGTTCAGATGTTTCGGCCGCATGTCCTTTTCTTCGGGCTAGTCTGGCGAGGGCTCGAGAACACCTGGTTATACCGTTCTGAAGGGTATTGGCGTATCTGCGTGCCCACAGAGCTAAGCCGAGGGTAGTCAAGTAACTGAAGATTGTGGCTACAAACAACAGTGTGTCAGGAGTAGACCAAGCATACGATAGGCCTTGGTAGGGTTTGAGATCTTGATTTCGAATCTCTGTCAAAGTTTTATCTATTGGGGCCACGTCGATGACTTGAGAACCCTCATACTGTATTTTCTCCAGAGTCTGTTGGTCTATTTCGATAGCGGTTTGATTGTAAAAGTCGGACACTTCAATGGCTCCTTCATATTGGTCAAGATGCAGGTGATAGAGAGATACCTCACCAATATGGAGCAGGGCGTTTTCGGGTACCGTGACCCACAAAGTTTTTCGCGGGAGTTCGATACGAGTCGACGTGTCATGATGGTCGTACACCAGTAGGGCTGATTTTTCGGGAGTGTTGACTAACCAGCGTTGTCCTACTATCTCTACCTGAGTGTCCGTGACTTGGCAGAACGGCATGATGGTCGTTGGACAGCAATTTGTCCCAGTAAGTGTTTTGAGACCACAGATGCCGGCAGTGTCATCTCGAATGAACGGTTTGCTGGGACACAAATAATGAATGTCTTTTGTGACAGTTCACATTTTGAGATTCGGCACTAAGTATAACTCAGGATTGGCATCATTGAAAGCCACTACGGATGGTCTGTGGATCTTAAGGTGATTGTCTCCTTGCTAGAGACCTACGTTCACGACACTTTTGAGCCTGTAGATGTTTTCAGTAGTGACAATTGGTAAGTTAATTAGAAACGCCATTTCAAGATCCTCTGGATCTACATAGTTTGGGATTAAGCTTCCCAATGCGTACGTGAGGTGAGCTTGTAACGGCATGACTAGACTATGAGTTGCGGACTCGAGAAGTTGGTGGACCAGGGTTAATGGGACAATGTAGGGTGGAATCCTACCGACGGCGAGGCTGTCAATGGAAGATCCGACGTCCCTGGTCATGTCTGCCATGAACATATTCAACATCTGTGTGTCTGCATAGTCTTCCTGCAACACTGACGTTAGTTGGTCAGTTACACCCACAGTCTTTTTGAGCACGTTGGTATGGGTGTTAAGGATTACCACGGTGTCTCGTACAGTTTGTCCGATGGTCTCAAGACCTTCTCTCTGTATGTTAAGCTGAGCCTGTATTTCAGGGATTACCTCTTGGAGCTCGCTAACGTGTCTCTTTACCGTTGATAGTGTGACGGTGTTAACTGCTGATAAGCCAAAACTGAAGAGGGATCCTACAGCTGAGGCTGCCATTAGCAGACCTCCAATGAACCTCTTCTCTGTTTTATTGAGTCCACTCAGTTCTGCTTGCGTTACCATGAACTTCTCCATCTGGCGTAGCATGTGGACTATGTCTGCCTCAGCATGCTTCAGGACAGACTTGGTCTACCGGCTACCTGCCCAGGAGACCAGCTTCACTGTACTGCTGGCGAAGTGGGTCCTGTACACTTCTGTGGGGTCGAGCCTGACGAACACCCTCTGTGTGTGCAGACGGCAGTTTGTTATCAATAAGCCGGGCTGGTCCTTCAGGATGATGCCCGATTCTGGTCCGAATTAAACCACATCTGGGGAGCTGTTGGCGACGGTTGCGCTGAGGAGCAGCAGGGTAACGAGCCAGGTCATCCTGGCAAACACAACAAACATAGTTAGAAATTTGTCTTAAAGTGGTCAGAGATTTTCTTTTGCTTTTCTGGCTTATAGCACAGAGTTTAAGCTATCTGACTGATTCTTAAATAGAGTGTTAGGCTGTTGCCTCTTTCTCTTTTTGATGTTGAGGCCGGAATTCACGTGGTGGTTCACCCCCACTACGGTGGTGCTCGTGAGATCACCTGAGTTGTTTTATTTGTCCTGTTGGAAGTTAAAGTTATTTTCTCAATTTGTCTCGATCGGTGTGATTCGATTGTTTGGGACGCGGCAGGTGTCGATATTCCTTCTTTGCGTCCTCTCGACCTAATGAGTTGTTTTAAGTTCTATCGGCGACTGTGATGTCCCCGGCGAGTCCCATGGGGTTTTTGTGAGGCTTAATTTGGTTGCGGTGTACCCACTTGAAAGCTGGTTCTCTTTGACCCTTGCTGACCTTGATTTGGTATACGACGGCAAATAGTTTGTCAGTCACCAAATACGGTCCGGTCCAACGGGATAGCAACTTGCGAGTTAACCTGGTTGTTTTCTGGCTGGGTTGCCTGAATGAGTAGTACCAAACCATGTCCCCCACTTGTATCTCATGGTAGGATGTCTTCTGGTCATAGTAGGCTTTTTGACCTTTTGTTCAAGTGTTTTTGAGCAAAGGAGAAGGTGGGTTTCAGATGTTCAGTCAGGTCAGTCATGTACTGTTGAGCCGTATACGCTGTCGCAATGTTTGCCTCCCCTGGCTGGTATAGCAGGTGGAGGGTGAGCGTCATTTGACGGCCTGTCATCATTTGAAAAGGGGAGAACCCCGTCGATTCATGAGGGGTCGCCCGGATGGCCATGAGGACCAGGGGAAGTTTCACATCCCAGTCTCTGTGGCTGTCTGCCACATATTTGCGCAGGATGGTCACCACAGTTCGATTGGCCCTTTTCACTTGTCCTGATGACTGAGGGTGGTGGCTGATGTGGAAGTTCGCCTTTACCCCCAGCACTTGCCAGAGCTGTTGCATGACTTCACTGGTGAAGTGGGTGCCTCTATCCGAGTTTATGCGGACAGGTAGTCCAAATCGTGAAAAGATGTGATTCATCAACAAATAGACTGTCGTCAAGGCTGTATCGTTCAGAGCCGGTAGACATTCCAGCCACTTGATGAAGTCACATGTGACAGTGAGGAAATATTTGTTTCCTCTTGCAGACTTCGTGAGAGGTCCTACCCAGTCGATTTGTAGATCTGACCAAGGGAAGGAAATACCTCTTTTTTGTAAGGGAGCTCTGTGAATCGGGTTCACAGGTTGGAATTGGCAACAGACCAAGCAGCCTTTGATGTAATCACTTACATCCTTCTGCATTTTTGGCCAATATGCCACCTGTCGTATCACATTGTATGTTGCTTTCGTTCCTCTGTGACCTGCACATGCTGAATCGTGTCCGTGCATCAACATCACCCCCCGGTGGTTACGAGGAACCACTAATGCAGGTGAAGAGAGATCCTCGGAAGCATAGAACAAGATGCCACGGAGCATTTGTAGGTTACCTCGGGCGTGGTACAGCTGTCTCAAGTCAGGGACGGAAGCAAAATCATCCTCAGTGAGTGGGTGAACTTGAGGATCAGTGAGGTGTAGCACCATTTTGTTTATGGCCGGATCCAGAGCCTGGAGTGAAGTCAGGTCGGAGTCGGAGAAAGCTGGAGCGACCGAGGCTGTTGTGGGGACGGGAGCTGTGGCAGGGTCTGCGGCAGCAGTCCTGGCACGAGTCACCACTGATACTGCATGGGTGGGTGGGTGGGGCAAAAGTGCCTCATCGAATGCCCACGGCGTGCTGTCTAGAGCGCCTTGCTTGGCTCGTGTGTCAGCCAAGTCATTAAATTCTTTGTCGTGACCTGGTGTGCGGGAGTGACCTCTGACCTTTTTCCAGTATATCTGGAGGCCGTGCGTGGTCATGAGGTGATCACAAGCCGCAAACAGTTCTTTGTGTTTGACCAATTTCTTGTTGGAGGTCATGAAACTATTGCGTTTCCAGCAGGGTAGATGGCACAGAAAGCTAAGGCGTGCATAGTTCAAATCTGTGCATAGCACAAATGTTTTGACATTTTGCGCCACAGCTAACTGGCATGTTATGAGTATGCCTGCAATTTTGGCATACTGAGAGGACTGTGGTCCCAGCTGGAATTTTTGTGGCTCATGTGGTGTGTTGTCAATCCACGCGACCCCCACTCCTGCCTGGGTGACTGTTTCGTGGTGAAATGAGCAGCCATGCACGTATGCAGTGACCATGCCTTGGCAGGCATTTTGGTCAAAGTAGTGGTGATTAGGGGAGTCGGGTGGTGACACGTCTTCATTAAATGGGTTTGCAGCCGGTGTGTCTTTGGTGCAGCGCTGGAAAGTAGCTAACCCTGTGCCCAGGGTAGTTATGCGGTCTTGTGCGTACTGCACCTCCATGTCAAAGCTTTGCAGTGCCATCAACCACGAGGCAACTCCTGAGTTTGTTACTACACCTTCCTTCCTTAACATTCCTTAACAGTCTTTGACTGTTAAGGAATGTCACTGGTTGGTGATTGGTTTCTACAATGACTTTTTGTCCGCCCAGATAGTTGAAGAAATGGCCCAGACTGGCCCAGACTGTTGCTAGTAGGGCTTTTTCGCAGTCACTGAATTTAAGTTCCGGCGGTTGTAGCGTTTTGCTCGCGTATGCGACCACTCGCCTATCTTTGTTGTACATCTGGTACAGTCCCGCGCTTAGGCATTGATTGGAGAATCCCACCTCTAGGTGGAATTCCTTGCTACAATCAGGATATGCTAGACATGGGGCTGAGCAGAGTTTGTCTTTCAGAGCCTGCATGGCCTGTTCTTGGGGTTCACCCCATAGGAACGGTGTATCAATTTTGAGCAGGTCTGTCAGTGGTTTCGCCAAATCTGCATAGTTTTTAATGAATTGGTGGGAGTAGCTGCACACTCCCAGAAAGCTGCGCAGTTCTGTTAGGTTTGTAGGTGCTTTGATATTGGTGATCCCTTGGACTCGTCCAACTTGTGGTTGCACTCCGTCTGGTCCGACAAGGAGGCCCACATAGTTGACCTTGGTCCGACACCATTGACACTTTGAAAGTGAGCTTTTTGCACCAGCATTTGTGAGTTGGCTCAGGATGTGGTCTATCTCAACCAAATGTGTATCTAATGTTGGGTTTCGCATTAGGACATCGTCAACATAGATAAGGGTGCCTCGCTCGTTTGCATCGGGGCATGGCTTGTTCAAGATGTTAAATTCTGCAGGTGAGTTGGCATAGCCAAATGGGCACCTGGTGAAAGTGTACTGGTGGTTGGCGAAGGTGAATGCCAGTTTGTGTTGATCATCTTCATGGACAGGGATTGTCCAGAACCTGGAGGCCACGTCGAGCGTGGAGAAGTATTTTGCGTCTTTTACTTTAGGAAGTTCCTGCTCTAACCGAGTCATCAGGCATCGACATAGCAACACCTGTTGGTTGAGTTTGCGGTAATCGATGGTAAGTCTTTACTTACCGTTTGGTTTGATTACCGGCCATACAGGGGCTGAATAGGTGCTGTTGCACGGTCTTATGATCCCTTTTTCCAATAGGTCATCTATGATTTCCTGTACGGGTTCATAGGATGCCAGAGGAATTTTGTACTGTCGCACGAAGGTGGGCGGTGCATTTGGAGTAGTTGGGATGTGCACAGAGTGGATGTGGGTGAGTCCACAATCCAAGGAATCATTAGCAAAGGACGCTCTGTATTTATAGAGTAGGTCTCTTAGACGTCCTCGTTCCTCATCATTCTTTAAGGCATCTGCTGCTGCTACGACTTGTTCTATCTGAGATGCAAATTCAGAATGAGAACCTGGGTTAAGGTTCAGAGCTGGTTCAGTGTCATTTCCATCAGTCGTTTTGTTTTGCGAGTCGACCGTGAGGACCGTAAGGGTCTGGAGGACCATGTGGTCAGGGTCATCAAGGTCTATTCTGCTGACAGTGTCTTCCTCGGAGATGTTTGCTGGAAATACAGCGATTGCTCCTGAGGGTTTGGAAAAAACAACCCCCCATTGTGAACAGGGAAGATGTGATGGAGGGATTTGGCCAAGAACTGGGATGTTCAGCTCAAAGTCCTGGAATTCAGTGTTGATTAACCATCCCAGTGGGGTGGCTTTGGAAATCAGGATCTTCGCCAGTGTCGTTATGCACCATCAAGCGGGTTGTCTGACTTCCTAGGCTCAGAAGTGGAGTGGCAGTTTGATGAAGAGCTGGGATGGCTGGAAGACTGCCTGTGAGTGTTGGAGCCGTTGTCCTGGACGTATCACGAGGTGGAGTGGTGCATTTTTCAGGTTGGCGGGTATCGTGATGTGACCATCACTCACTACCTGACATGCATCGGGGATCAATTGTCCAGATCTTAGATACTCCAGATCGGAGTAAGCTGGGTCGTCATGTGCTCTGGTTAAGGACCAGAGGACCTGATTGACTCTGTCAACCTGCACCTCCAAACGGACAAGGAGGTCACCTCCTATGTAGACAGAGCGTGGTAAGTCTGGAACAACTAAGAATGAGTGGCTCAATTCCCATCGGTTCCAGCGCATTCTGAGTGTGCAGATTCCAGTTGCCTTGAGTACGGTCTGGGGTAGAGGGTCCTTTGGAAGATTTTTCCACATATAAAATGTCTGGATTGGATTTGCTCAATGAGTCAAACAGACTTTGATTAATAGCTGATCTTTCGGCCCAAAGAGCCAGAGCTACGTCAGCTGCATGTGTGTTTCCAAATGGAGACCATCTACTACCAGAGGGCAGTACTCACTCGCATTAGTGTCCTCTGACAGCTTACAGAGGAAAGTGTCCTTCTCGGCCAGCAGTGCATCTGGGGGCCATGAAGCATTCCGTGGGTCAACAGCATACAGAGTGTCCGCTGTGACCGTGTCGCGTGGGGGTTCTGTATCACCTTGGATCTCAATGGCATAACATTGGGGCTTTGCTGGTTGAGTCACCTCAGGCGGGTGACGGTGACGGACCTGTACCCACAGTTTTAACCATTTGAAATCGATGAGGGGTTCGAATCGGTTGAGAAAATCTTTCCCTATGAGGAAGGGGATGGTGTTGAGTGCTGATATGTACACGGGGTGTACCAGACTCATGTGTCCAACAGTGATGTTGACCAGAGCCATTGAGGACAAAGTTGCCGGGTTGTTCGTGTAGGGCTGGATCTCCAAGAACATGGCGATAGTTTGAGGTTTCTGTTGGCCTGTCGTGCTGCTACCTGCAGTTGTTTGAACAGTGAGGTAAACATTAAGGTGACATCGGTAGCAGTGTCCAGAAGAGCCTCATGTCTTAGTGAGTTTTCCAGGATTAGGGACAAATAACATTTCTTTGCAATCCCCTTCTCAGAGAGGTTGCCTAAGAATTTCCGCACGGGTGGTTGTGCAGTTATAATGGACGCTGGATCAGCACGTGATCTCTGGTCCTGATCAACCTGGACTACCAAGATGGCACTGGGAGGACCAGACTTGGTCTCGCCTGGTTCTTGGTCCCCATCTGAAAGGTACAGTGTCTCAGGATGTGGATCCTGAGATGCTGATGCTAACGAGTTGTCTACAGTCCGGTATAGGTCTTCCTCAGACACCTCTGGTGGAGTTTGTGAAGACACCGGGTGGTTGGAGCTATGTGGTTTACACACAGCACGTTAGCTTTCTTTTTGGCCTTTTTGTCCTCAAATTCCTGGAGGAGGCCTTTCATGATCTTCCAGATTTCTTGGTGGAGGCTTGAGTCCACATACTTACCTGAGTGCTTGGACAGGTCTCTTTCTCGGGAGTCTCGGTTCCAAGTGCTCTTTTTGTTGCGTCCAGGTGGTCCCTGATGTGGGTGGCTAGAACCCTGCCATCCTTGGGATCGGTCACCTGGGTACTCACGTCGGTCATCGGGGTGATCTTCCCATGTGGTGGGCATCTCCCACTGTCTCGGTTTGAATTTATTTCCCTGATTTTCAGCAGTTTTGGAGCCCTCTCTGGTTCCGAAGTCACTTTGGTTTTTTGGGGACCACCTCGGTTTTGCTCATGGTCCACCTTGATCCTTGGGTCGGCTTCTGACAGATGGTTTCGTCTGTCGGAGGTGGTGGCAGAGCCAGTATGAGGATTAAATGACCCCCCCCGGAGGTGCCTTCAGGCTCGAGGGTAGGCCTAGGTGCTTCAAGGCTGAGGATCATTTTGTCCTCGGATTTACCCTCTCTCTTAATTTGTTTTGTGAATCCTTTTGTGGCAAGGTCACGCAGGTACTGTATGGGAGCCTCATTGGGATTTCCCAGGATTCCCAGATGATGGCTCGTGTTAGGGTGGAGGTTCTCAAGGAACAATGTTTTAAAATTAAGGTCCTCTTCCATACCTGGTTCATTTCGGGTGCCAAAATAGGTACAGAGAAGCCTGTTGTAATATTGTTGGGGCAGTTCGCGTCTGCCTTGTTTGACGGCCATAGTGGCGGCTAGGCCTGTCCAAATGGAGTGATCCGAATATTCTTTTTCTAATGCTAAGCTAAGTTTAGCAAAGTCTTATCGTACCTCCGCAGGTTGATGCTCAACGAACCGGCTGACCTCACGGCTGGAAGTCCGCTTGATGAGGTAGATGTAATGTTCACCGGTAGCATGAATGAAATCCCTGAGATAATAACATATGTTGTTTAAATACGCACGTGTCAGGGGAGCCTCCTGGAGTTGGCTCAAAATGGTTAATAAACCGTGCAATCTTGTCCAGCTCTCTGTAATTAAGGACTGTGGTAGGACGCATCTGAGTGGGAAGGAGAGGCGGTGTCTCTCGATACCCATGATAGGGAGGTTGGAACTCCAGAGGATGCGACATGGGTCCTGATAGGGGTTCAGGGCGCACTTCCTTGTGGTCTGTGGCGGTGAACGTTTGCGTTCCGCTTTTCCACATGACTTTTTGTTCAGGGTCTCCCAGTGGTTGGGAGTTTGTCGTTCGCGCTTTAATGATTGCACTTCAGCATTGAGGTGCTCATTTCGTTCTCAAGTATTGTCTAGAAGAGTTTGTGTATCTGTCAGACGTCTCAGCACCTTGCGAGTCTTCAGCTTTTCAGACTCCAAAATGTCGTCATGCTTTCCAGCATGACTCTTCAATGTTTTAAGCTCACCATGCGCCTGTTGGAGTAAATCATGAGCTTCTCCTTGTTCTCGATGCACAGAGCTAAGTTCAGCTTGTAACTCCTTAATTTCATGGTCTCGTTCCTGAAGAGTTTCTTTCAGGAGTGAAGTTCGGTCTTTAGCTCCAGGATCAGATGCGGTATCCGATTCATCGGACTGATTTGGGGAAGCCTGTAGGTCTTCCAATTTTTCTTCAACAAGGGTCAAAGACTGTTGTTTTTCTTCCAATTGCTGTCTCAAGAGTTTATTCTCCTCGCACAATTCAATACTTTGTTCTTTCTGCCTTTTTAGAGAAAGAACTGATGTGTCCATGAGTGATTCTGCATGTTTGAGCTTCAGGGCTGTGGCAATGGTTAGCTTGCCAAGCACTGTAGCTTGGTTTTTCTTTTCCACAGTTGCTGCTAATGTCTGACTGATGAGTTCAGACATTTCAGCAACTATGCATTCGCGCATGGCTCATTGCATGTGGTGCAAGTAACCAGGCAATATTTCGGCGGTCAGGTCGGATAAGACCTCTTCTAAAAGCTCACCTGAGTCGCCACGACCTTGGCTTTCCAGGTCGGTAGAAGTTCTTGGTTTGTTGTCACTGGGCGTGGCCATGTTGGCTTTCTGGAATGACGGTTAGACAGCGTCCACCAGAAACAAAACAATAAAGAATTGACAACAGAATAACAAGATGAGCGAGAATAAAAAAAAAATTACAGATGATTCAGCTGCAGAAGTGTGAAAGGGATTAGTGAGTTTCTGCAGGTGAAACCAGCAGTGGAGAATTCACACAAATGTGAGAGGAAAATGTTGAGGAGTGTTATTCGTTGTATTATGGTATTATGTACACACAAGTTGAACTTTTCTTCGTTTAGTTATTGTGATGTAACACCAATATTCTCTGTTTAGAATTGCTATGGGTTACACTTTGGTAAAGCTTCAGCACTTTCACTCTAAAAAGGAATCACTCCCGAGGGAGGTGTTCTTTTAATGAGGTAGGAGTGTTATAAACAATACATTTTTTCTTTATTGTTATTTAAAGGATCTCCTGATTAATCCTAATTAAATAGGATTGAAACTGTAAAGTTCATTAGCTAGTTGTGAAAACAACAAGATTAAATGTGTGTACTTGATTAGTATCAAGACAGTGGAATAAAAGATTAATATTTCCAATTAGAAATGGAGGAGCGACTTAAAAGAGTTTAAAAAAAATTATTATGCAAGATAAGACTGTTATGTTTCTGAATGTTTCAGTTAATAGTAGTTATTCTTTTAAGTGGTAGAAAGAAAAGTTAAAAGTCCCTGGAAATTATTTACATGCAATACAGGCTAGCTACCAGCAGTCTGGTTACTGTAGCATGCTGTTATGTTGTTAGCGGGAGCTAGGCTAACTGGTCAGGCGTATTAGCTGCGGTGGTTAGCACCTGGGTTAATTCAATGATCGGCACCTCGGCGTTTGAGAGCAGCTAACGGCCTGTTAGCACGCTATTGCCTCCGGCTTTCCGATGGCTGATTGTGAAATCAGCTGACTGTAGAAGCTAGTGCGTGTTAGCGCTCTGTTAGCAGGCGACAGCGGAAATCGATTGAACGAAATTACACGGACTGATTAACATGCAGGTTTCATGCAGTTAGTGACCGTAAGAAGCAGCTTGGTTCACCAAGTAATGCTTAATGAAAAAAATCGTTATGATTTTCAACACCGCTCGTGGGCCGTTAAGCCGTTCGGAGTGGGTAGTAAGATGGCGACTGTTTACGTTGTGCGTGTGATGTAGCGCAGTTTGACGGCAGTGCATCAAGCTGTTGATGACCTCGTGACGTGATTCGCACACAGAGGGGGTTTGAAGCAGGCAACGCCTCGTCTTCAAACTTTTCCACTCAACAACAATAAATTCTTAAAAACGTGCTTGTTTTTCTTCACAAAATGGCGGACTCGGTGGTCCTGTGGAACAATACAGCACTTTTAAAACACAAGATGGTGGACGGGGGGTGCCCCTCCCTTTTATCTCAGACAAGCTTTGACCAGGACGTCTCCTGAGTCAGGGAAGCAACCACTGGCAATCCTTTTTGGACTATAGGCTTAGTGTAACATCAGAATCTCAGCTCAGGCAAACCGTGGCTGGACAATCAGAGCACAACGTGCTGACTGAGTTTTGTGACTGGTTAAGTAGCTAATTTAATTAGTCCCTTATAGTCACGAATACAGTGATTACAATAATTGGAATCTCGCAGTTTTACAATATGTATCCTGGTGAGCAGTTTAAATCTGGAAACTCGCAGAATTTAACTGTCAACAAGGCCTCACATTAACATGAATTTCTCATGTGAAAATAACACAGCACTTTCTTTTTTTCTCTCTCTCTCTCACATGCACACCCACACAGTTGAATAAAGACAGATTAAGTTGCTCTATACCAGGGGTGGGCAATCATGTGCCATGAAGGGCCGAGACACTGCAGGTTTTCCTTTCAACCAATCATCTCAGCAGGTGATTTCATTCATGATCAGGTGTCTCAGCAGCTGATTTCATTGTCCATCAGGTGTTTATGTTCAAGGGAGAAGCTCATCAGCAACCCACCTGCTGAGGTGATTGGTTGCAAGGAAAACCTGCAGTGTCTCGGCCCTCGTTGCCCACCCCTGCTCTATACGCTTCCAACTTAATTGACTGTATTTTCTGTATGACTCACAGAGGTTCAGACCTGATTAGTGCGCCTCACACGGGCTTACACCAATATACTGTAGGGAACAGAGTCACAGGATGAATATAATAATGTTTTGGAATATTGAAAATTATCACTTGTGGATAATTTTATCTCGGGGCACCACTTATTTCAAAGTATAAGTACTTTTTATTTTAAACATTCATTAATTGTTTAGTCTCAATTTAATTAATCAGTCTCAGTTTCTAAAGGATAAGCTCCACAGGTCAGATCCGACACCCTCTGTAAAACCATACAAAAATCACAGACAACTTCACACGTTTAAGATATTTATTTAACCCTGGCAGGAGTTAAATAACAGGACATATCACAGTGATCGATTTAATGATTACAACCGTCAATGAGCAATGATTATATGATGTTCTGATAGTTTGGTTTCGTAGCGGGAGTTTTAGGAGTAAGATTCGTCCTAATTTAATAGGTAATTTACTTTGGTATTTGTTAACCTGAGAGAAGATTAATGATTTTGAATAGAGTTAAATAAAGCCACTCTGTTTATCTGCGCAGTGCAACGGGTCTCCGTGAGGTCTGATGCCGGAATCATCTGGCTCAGTCGACGCCCTGTCCACCACACAGCTTCGTCAGGGACCTTGACAAAGAGGCTCTGCCGGTCCGACCCACTCGGTCTCGTCAGTGGCGGGGATGATTTCTGTTATTGTGCTGTGGTTTCACGGCGGTAGTTCAAGTCGCTGTTGAACGTCTCAGCTGACCTGGATGTTTTTCTCTGCAGCGCTCTGGGATCTGGCTTGTCAGAATAAAGGTTTGAGCGTCTTTATTCTCTATCAAAAATCAAAAATTCGTCTTTCGTTGTCGTCTTTTTGGAAGCTTGGTCGAATCAGGATTCAATGCAAAAATAGCTGGCTTTAGAAGCAAAATGTTTGTGAGAGGAATTTGGAGTTTGAAGAAGAAAAAGGTTTTAATTTGAAAACTCCAAAAAGGAAGTTAAATGCGCCGGCGCGTTTAACTTGACAAAGGTTGCAAAAGTTATCTGTCGGAAAAATAAAGTAAATTCTTGTCGGTACGCCAAACAAGAATGAGTCTTAAGTAGCACGTGGCATTAAACAGAGTCATAAATCTTGACGGCCAAGGCAGCATCTTTAAACCCAAGGAAAAGATGAGAGAAAAGCGTAAGAGCAAGAGAGGAGCGTAAGAGTAAGAGAGCGAATTCCCGGGCACGAGCTCTTTTAAAGGTTTAATAAGCTCCACCCCGAAGAATTCTGGGTTATGTAGTTTCTGGAGTTTCCTTTGTCTAGTTGTATATATATAAATCAGCGTGGTTCCAACATTCCGCTTTGAAACCAAACCAAGTCCTGCAGAATAAATCTTGTAACTGGTTTACCTGGAATTATATACCACACACACACACACACACACACACATATATATAAGAACACACTAAGTAATCATTCCCCAATGAACAGAGTATAACACGTCAAATATAATACTTTCATGCATAAATAGAAAAGAGTGACATGTTTTCTTTTCTCTTTTTTTCTTTGTTCTTTTGCTACAACAATACAATGAAATTGTTATGTGGGCCGCTGAAGAGGAGGTACTGCTGGCCCGCCACCACCAGAGGGCGCCCTGCTTGGAGTGCGGGCTCCAAGCACAAGAGGGCGCCAGACCCAGAAGAAGTGACAGCTGTCACTCATCGCACCAGCTGTCACTCATCTACACCACTTTATAAGCCGGACTGCAACTCCACCTCGTCGCCGAGAAATCAACTACCGAAGAGGTAATTTCTCTGCTGACTCATATCCTTGAGTGATAACCTGAACTTCTTTTGCAGCCGTTATCCTGTGGTGTTCTTCCTTATCTGTGGGATTGGCATTTGGTGTGACAGCGAAGGCTTCGCCTCACACCCCAAACCAGATAAGTGGATTAAACAGGAGCTGCACGAGTGTGTGATTGGAGGTGGAGGTGCTCCCTCCTAACTGTGTGCAGACTGTGGATTACTGAGTGTGCGGACTCACACTCATTCATCTTGGCTTTGCTTTCTGCCAGCAGTACCAGGGTTGACAGCCGAAGACAGAGGCCACCTGGGGACTCGGGACTTGGCGGCTCCGGTGTTGTTCAGACCGTTGGTGGTGGATGCCGTGTGGAACGCGGCTTCTCTCTCGTCGGGGGTCTTCTATCTTCGAGCCTGCCCACACGTCACCTGGTGTTAATTGACTTTACAAATTTTGTGTATTTCGTTGTGTGTTGTCACAACATTAAATTGTTACTTTTTGGCTTATTCATTGTCCGTTCATTTGCGCCCCCTGTTGTGGGTCCGTGCTACGACACCTTCCCAACAGAAATTTCCTTTTTAAAATGAGGTTAGGAGTTTGGAGTCTTGCAGGAAATCAATCCTGTCCTTCCCAAATTGTCCCACAGGGGTCACTCTTGTTCCATGGTTAGATTTGATATTTATCTAGCAGCGCTGTGAAAGGGGTGCTGAGTTGCATCTGGTTTGGGGAATTGATAAGAATTCACAGCTACGTGTGGAATGCACTTTGGGGGAGTTTTAAATCCTGAATATCGTGGGTTTTGTTGACAGATCCAAGCTGTGCATGGCTTAAAGTGTCTCTCCTCTTTGACAGCTGGAGATATACCAGGCTCTGCTGTATGGAGCTTATCTTTCTTTGAAGAAAACCCAATGGCCTCATCTTAAGGCAAGCTTAAGATGTTGGCTGTTTGATCACAGCTTTCCGCTACAGAGCAGAATTATTGTTCACAACATTTATACATTCATTTGAATTATAT
The DNA here is from genome assembly GCF_902500255.1 of Thalassophryne amazonica. Classification (NCBI taxonomy): domain Eukaryota; kingdom Metazoa; phylum Chordata; class Actinopteri; order Batrachoidiformes; family Batrachoididae; genus Thalassophryne; species Thalassophryne amazonica. The sequence goes on from NC_047103.1 coordinate 103,556,367, forward strand.
TCTTTTACAACATGAAATGTATGGACATTAATAACATGCAACACAAAAATATATTTAATGCCAGTTTTTTTTGTGGGCTTCCCCATGCTCTGGGTCCTGGGTACATAGTACCCTTTACCCCCCCCCAGTCCAACGCCTCTGATTGCCAGGTACACCATCGGGGCCGGCCGCCTTCCTGGGGTTCACCGCCTTCAGTACACGTGTCACTTCATGCTCCTGGAGTGTTAGTGTGCTAGTGCTGGAGGGTGGTGGGTGCAGAGTTGCTGCTGGTCTATCTGTTTGCAAAGAAGCGGTTCAGCTCCTCTGCCAGCAAGGCATCAGACCTAGCATTACCTGGGTTGCTGCTTCTGTGCTTAGTTATATGATTTATTCCCTGCCACATCTTTCTGGGGTCATTCACAGCGAAGTGGTCCTCTGTTTTTTTCTTGTAGGCAGCCTTGGCCTCCCTGATGCCTATTTTCAGGTCAGACCTGGCTGCGCTGTACAGGGCCCTGTCCCCTGATTTAAAGGCGGTGTAGCAGCTTTTTAATGGGGACTATTTAATTATGTTATTACTTTAGGACAAGGGGTGGGAGTAAATATGTTTTACTTCTTCTCACTCCTTTTTGAATATTTATTGATTACGGTTTCTTTATATTTTATATTATTATTGTTGTATTTTATTTTTGTGCTTTGATATTCAAAACAAACATTTCAATCAATCAATCAATCCAAAACACATGCATGTTAGATGATTGGGAAACTTTTAACTGACCGAAGGTATGAATGCATATGTCTGTCTATATGTGGCCCTGCAATGGACTGGCGTCCTGTCCAGGGTGTACCCTTCCTCACGCCCTGTGACTGCAGGGATAGGCTCCAGCTCTCCCCCACCATGACCCTTAATTGGAATTAGCAGATATAAAATTAATACGTGGATGGAAGTACATCAGTTAGGGCTCCTTCACACATAGTACGGATGTGGTCGAATTGTGCATGAAGCAGGAATCGTATGCAATACGTGTAAAATCGGAGCTGTCTCCAACAACTCGTACACCTGTTGCTACAACTATTTATGCACACCAGCAGCTGAAAGACAGAGCTGGTGTGTGCTGTGAGATCCCATCAAACCCTCTCGTGACAAGTGTCGGCCAAATTTCAGGTGACACTCACGAACATCTAACACCGCTCACATGGCACTTAGAAAATGTATGGTGATTCACACTATTAACATGCCAACACTCAGCAGACGATCACTTTCGAGCTAGATGTGAAATTTGTCTAAGTGTTCCACGAGTGTGGCTTTGCAAACACACACAGTGACACGTTGGTGTGTGCACTGAAGTGACAGGGGGTGTGTCCACCAACAGGAGCACATGTGGAGATCTGTGGTTCTGGATGTGATGGCTGGGGAACACATACCGTGAACTAATTGTCCACTGTGATGGACGTGTGTCTGCTTGCTGTCCTCACATGGATATACTGCTGTTGCAATGGGCTGCAGCGAGCACGCACACGGCACGCACACTGACAGGCTACCCCAGGTGAAACAGACTGTCAGATCATAACATGCAGCAGGCGATCGGAATGTCACGTCACCCACGTGAGTTCTGTTCCACATGAACCGGTGGCTGTCCTGCGGCGTGCCGTCCACAAGACACGCGTTGGGCCGGACACGCTTGTGGAGCCAGCTGGAAACGGCATCAGCAGATGTGGACATGATAAGAGCGCCCTGCTTCTCATTCATGTCATTTTATGACTGTACGTTGCAGCATCTATTTTTTATTTATTTTTGTTCACAGCAGCTGTGTGATGTGTACTTATTTGTACTATGTGTGAAGGGGCCCTAAGAGTTTGAATCATTGAGCCTTTTGAATGATCCTTCATGATCATCTGTGAAGGATTGCAGGGCCTGCACTTGATAGAATCTTAATGGCCCACATTATTTATTACAACTTCAGACCTGAAACCCAAAATTAGAGACTTCAAGCTCAACTTGGACTTAAAGCATAACAACATTAGACAGACACAAACTTGCAAATGACTGACCTGGTCACACCTCTGTCTGCAGTTGTATGTGTGCCCATTAGGATATACTTGGACCAAGAGAAATATTTTGAGGCTGACGTTAATGTTTATATAAATTGTATGAAATGCAGAAGATGCCATCATATCCTACACAGTGTATATTTTAATCAGATGTGTTATATAGCACCAGCAGATGCTGTATTACTAACACTTCAGTCTACATCCTTAAAACCATGTTAGTCAGTGTGAGTGACAGGTCACTGAGAGGACAGGGAGGATGCTGCGAGGCTACAGCTCAGTGAAAACTTTACAAACACACACAGCTAGACCACAGTGCAACTGAGTGAAGTCTGAAGTATTGCAACAGTGACTGAACCCCCACCGAAGATGAATGCCGCTGTCTGCATACCAATGGAACAGCCTGAGGGCTGTCAGTGTGTGAGGGGGGAGATTAACGCATGGGTTGAGTGTGCAGTGTCGGCACAAACCATTCAGAGGATGGGGTGTTAGCACTTGGTGGCGAGTATGCTGTGGCTGAAGACAGCCGACTGCCGAAGTTTACTGAGCGCTGTGTCTGAAGACGTCTGACCCAGGCCCAGAACTTTGGAACTTGTATGTGCAGGGTCTTGCTGCTCCAACAAAATAGCTATTTTGTTTCTTCTGTTTGTTTTGTAATTCTTACTTTATTTTTCTCTGTATTTTGACAACACTTTTATTGTATGACAGTGTATAGTCCCTACGAGAAGACATGCTTTTCTATATTCGGTTTTATTGTGTTCAATAAAAAAAAGCTTGTCTTGCTGATGGCCACAAGCTTAATGTTGATCCGACACCCTCTGTAAAACCATACAAAAATCACAGACAACTTCACACGTTTAAGATATTTATTTAATCCTGGCAGGAGTTAAATAACAGGACATATCACAGTGATCGATTTAATTATTACAACCGTCAATGAGCAATGATTATATGATGTTCTGATAGTTTGGTTTCGTAGCGGGAGTTTTAGGAGTAAGATTCGTCCTAATTTAATAGGTAATTTACTTTGGTATTTGTTAACCTGAGAGAAGATTAATGATTTTGAATAGAGTTAAATAAAGCCACTCTGTTTATCTGCGCAGTGCAACGGGTCTCCGTGAGGTCTGATGCCGGAATCATCTGGCTCAGTCGACGCCCTGTCCGCCACACAGCTTCGTCAGGGACCTTGACAAAGAGGCTCTGCTGGTCCGACCCACTCGGTCTCGTCAGTGGCGGGGATGATTTCTGTTATTGTGCTGTGGTTTCACGGCGGTAGTTCAAGTCGCTGTTGAACGTCTCAGCTGACCTGGATGTTTTTCTCTGCAGCGCTCTGGGATCTGGCTTGTCAGAATAAAGGTTTGAGCGTCTTTATTCTCTATCAAAAATCAAAAATTCGTCTTTCGTTGTCGTCTTTTTGGAAGCTTGGTCGAATCAGGATTCAATGCAAAAATAGCTGGCTTTAGAAGCAAAATGTTTGTGAGAGGAATTTGGAGTTTGAAGAAGAAAAAGGTTTTAATTTGAAAACTCGAAACTCATCCAACCAAATTCAGATCGCTCCAGATTTTCAGAAGAATTTTGTTACTGCATACATAGTTGGGCTCTGTGCCATGGAGTGGCGCAGAGAGGAGGAGGATGAGATGGACAGAGCCAGATGTGTGGCTTCATGCAGCTCTCGTCTCGCGCGTTTTCCCAAACATCAGGCACATGCAGCAGGTGGAACACCTGCAGGAGCGTGCTGAAGAGCAGTGAAATGAGACTTTTAGCCAATTTGGTGTCAGTAATCAAACTGAATGCAGTGCAGCAGGGTTTAATTGTGCGCGTGCTTCTTCCTCTGCAGGACTGGAGGAGGTGCAGAGATGACTGGCTGCATGTGGGTCTCCTCCTCTCGCTCCTCTGGTGCCTGTGGCTCAGACTCGTTCTCCCACTCATCGGTTACAACAGCAGGTGGAACACCTGCAGGAGCGTCCTGAGGAGTACTGTGAAACGACACTTGGCTGACTTCGTGTCACTGTTCTTCTTCGGCATACGGCATCAAACTTAACACTGTGGAGCCGAGTTTAATTATGCGCATGTGACAGAAAACTGATTTGTCGTGGCGCGCAGTGAAATGTGACGCCGAGTTACAAGTCGTGTCAAAACATGACAGTTTCCGTGTCACTTCGTAATAACGCGTGACAGTTTGGGCTCCAAGAACCATCACAGGAACTACTACGAACATTGTCACGTTCTATTAAGGATCAATACGCATCAAGGCGGATCAATACGCTCAGTTGCGACCTCCACGACGTGAGACGAAATGAGGGTGGTGTGTGACATTCGTGGAATATTTTTTGACAGGCAAAAACATGCTCCACGAATATCAAGAATATCACGCACCAACATTCACTATTAAGAAACCTATTCAGATGCATTAAGTCACGTTAAGAATGTCAGGAATGTGTCACGAATGACGGAAAAATGACATTCATAACGCGTCTTCCTTATGTTTAAACGCACCTTAAGGAAAGAAGAACCAGGGCTGTGAACCTTCAAGAATGACATGAACTGAGTGCCATAAAAATATGTTCATTCATATTACAAGGGCAATTTCCCAACTTCAAAATTTTTACTGTAATGTTTGTTCTCTGTTTCTAAGAAAGAAACCCCCCAAAAAAAATCTCATCACTTTTACCTGATGTCCAGGATGATAAAATATATTTGTAGGGGGGCTAATTGTATATATATATATATATATATATATATATATATATATATATATATATATATATATATATATATATATATATATATATAGTGGTGCTATTTGACTAAAAAGATTAATGCAGGTTTTGAGTATATTTCTTATTGTTACATGGGAAACAAGGTACCAGTAGATTCAGTAGATTCTCAAAAATCCAACAAGACCAAGTATTCATGATATGCACACTCTTAAGGCTATGAAATTGGGCTATTAATAAAAAAAAAGTAGAAAACGGGGTGTTCACAATAATAGTAGCATCTGCTGTTGACGCTAAAAACTCAAAACTGTTATGTTCAAACTGCTATTTTAGCAATCCTGTGAATCACTAAACTAGTATGTAGTTGTATAACCACAGTTTTTCATGATTTCTTCACATCTGCGAGGCATTAATTTTGTTGGTTTGGAACCAAGATTTTGCTTGCATACTAGTGTGCTTGGGGTCATTGTCTTGTTGAAACACCCATTTCAAGGGCATGTCCTCTTCAGCATAAGGCAACATGACCTCTTCAAGTATTTTGACATATCCAAACTGATCCATGATACCTGGTATACGATACATAGGCCCAACACCATAGTAGGAGAAACATGCCCATATCATGATGCTTGCACCACCATGTTTCACTGTCTTCACTGTGAACTGTGGCTTGAATTCAGAGTTTGGGGGTCGTCTCACAAACTGTCTGCGGCCCTTGGACCCAAAAAGAACAATTTTACTCTCATCAGTCCACAAAATATTCCTCCATTTCTCTTTAGGCCAGTTGACGTGTTCTTTGGCAAATTGTAACCTCTTCTGCACGTCTTTTATTTAACAGAGGGACTTTGCGGGGGATTCTTGCAAATAAAGTAGCTTCACACAGGCGTCTTCTAACTGTCACAGCACTTACAGGTAACTCCAGACTGCCTTTGATCATCCTGGAGCTGATCATTGGGTGAGCCTTTGCCATTCTGGTTATTCTTCTGTCCATTTTGATGGTTATTTTCCATTTTCTTCCACGCGTCTCTGTATTTTTTTGTCCATTTTAAAGCATTGGAGATCATTGTAGATGAACAGCCTATATTTTTTTGCACCTGCGTATAAGTTTTCCCCTCTCCAATCAACTTTTTAATCAAACTACGCTGTTCTTCTGAACAATGTCTTGAACGTCCCATTTTCCTCAGGCTTTCAAAGAGAAAAGCATGTTCAACAGGTGCTGGCTTCATCCTTACATAGGGGACACCTGATTCACACCTATTTGTTCCACAAAATTGATGAACTCACTGACTGAATGCCACACTACTATTATTGTGAACGCCCTCCCTTTTCTATTTTTTTTTTTTTTTTTTTTACTAATAGTCCAATTTCATAGCCTTAAGAGTGTGCATATCATGAATGCTTGGTCTTGTTGGATTTGTGAGAATCTACTGAATCTACTGGTACCTTGTTTCCCATGTAACAATAAGAAATATACTCAAAACCTGGATTAATGTTTTTAGTCACATAGCACTACTATTATTCTGAACACTACTGTACCTCCTACAGAGTTAGATGCTGATCAAGTAATAATATGTATATTACATCGATGAGATGCATTACTGTGCATGACACCACCGAGAGGCACACCTGCCCTTAGTGTCACAGATATGAGCCTTTGCCATTCTGGTTATTCTCCTATCCATTTTGATGGGTGTTTTCCATTTTCTTCCACGCGTCTCTGTTTTTTTGTCCATTTTAAAGTATTGGAGATCATTGTAGATGAATAGCCTATAATTTTTTGCACCTGCATATAAGTTTTCCCCTCTCAAACCAACTTTTTAATCAAACTACGCTGTTCTTCTGAACAATGTGTTGAACGTCCCATTTTCCTCAGGCTTTCAAAGAGAAAAGCATGTTCATCCTTAAATAGGGAACACCTGATTCACACCTGTTTGTTCCACAAAATACAAACTCACTGACTGAATGCCACACTACTATTATTGTGAACACCCCCTTTTCTACTTTTTTTTTTTTTACTAATAGCCCCATTTCATAGCCTTAAGAGTGCGCATATCATGAATGCTTGGTCTTGTTGGATTTGCGAGAATCTACTGGTACCTTGTTTCCCATGTAACAATGAGAAATATACTCAAAACCTGGATTAATCTTTTTAGTCACATAGCACTACTATTATTCTGAACACTACTATATATATATATATATATATATATATATATATATATATATATATATATATATATATATATATATATATATATACACACACACAAATATATATGTGTGTGCATTTTATAAGCTTTTTATTAGATTCTGCTAACCTCAACAACTTCAGTTGTTCAACAGTCCGGGGTCTCCATTGTCGTATTTTGCGCTTCATAATGCGCCACACATTTTCAATGGGTGACAGGTCTGGACTGCAGGCAGACCAGTCTAGTACCTGCACCCTTTTACTACGAAGCCATGCTGTTGTGAATTTTTCTATAACTTATCAGTTTAAGATATTTTAAACGATGAAGTTGAGAATAATTTGGGTTGTGCTATCTTTGAGAGACAGCTGTGTGCCAGCAGGTCAAAAGCTGTGAGCTGCTGCGGACTCAACCGTATTTTTCTTTTCCGAGCTTTTTTGTTACAAATATCTAACATAATATGGCTTAGTTATGCTGCTATAGACGTAGACTGCTGGGGGGTTCCCATGATGCACTGTTTCTTTCTCTTTTTGCTCTGTATGCACCACTCTGCATTTAATCATTAGTGATCGATCTCTGCTCCCCTCCACAGCATGTCTTTTTCCTGGTTCTCTCCCTCAGCCCCAACCAGTCCCAGCAGAAGACTGCCCCTCCCTGAGCCTGGTTCTGCTGGAGGTTTCTTCCTGTTAAAAGGGAGTTTTTCCTTCCCACTGTAGCCAAGTGCTTGCTCACAGGGGGTCGTTTTGACCGTTGGGGTTTTACATAATTATTGTATGGCCTTGCCTTACAATATAAAGCGCCTTGGGGCAACTGTTTGTTGTGATTTGGCGCTATATAAAAAAAATTGATTGATTGATTGATTGTAACACGTGCAGAATGTGGCTTGGCATTGTCTTGCTGAAATAAGCAGGAATGTCCCTGAAAAAGACATTGCTTGGATGGCAGCATGTGTTACTCCAAAACCCGGATGTACCTTTCAGCATTGATGGTGCCATCACAGATGTGTAAGTTGCACATACCATGGGCACAAACACACCCCCATACCATCACAGATGCTGGCTTTTGAACTTTGCGCTGGTAACAATCTGGATGGTCTTTTTCCTCTTTTGTCCAGAGGACACGACGTCCATGATTTCCAAAAACAATTTGAAATGTGGACTCATGAGACCACAGCACAATTTTCTACTTTGCGTCTGTCCATTTCAAATGAGCTTGGGCCCAGAGAAGGCGGCAGCTTTTCTGGATATTGTTGATGTATGGCTTTCGCTTTGCATGGTAGAGTTTTAACTTGCACTTGTAGATGTAGCGATGAACTGTGTTAACTGACAATGGTTTTCTGAACTGTTCCTGAGCCCACGCGGTAAAATCCTTTACACAATTGATGTCGGTTTTTAATGCAGTGCCGCCTGAGGGATTGAAGGTCACGGGCATTCAATGTTGGTTTTCGGCTTTGCCGCTTACGTGTAGAAAGTTCTCCAGAGTCTCTGAATCTTCTGATTATATTATGGACTGTAGATGATGGAATCCCTAAATTCCTGATAACTAAACATTGAGACACGTTATTCTTAAACTGCTGGACTATTTTTTCATGCAGTTGTTCACAAAGTGGTGATCCTCACCCCATCTTTGCTTGTGAACAGCTGAGCCTTTGGGGGATGCTCCTTTTATACCCAATCATGACACTCACCTGTTTCCAATTATCCTGTTCACCTGTGGAATGTTCATCAACTTTTCCAGTCTTTTCTTGGCACTGTCCCAACTTTTTTGAAATGTGTTGCAGGCATCCATTTCAAAATGAGCAAATATTTGCAAAAAAACCAATAAAGTTTGTTATGTGTCGGACGCAGCTCGGAGAACCGACCAGCGTTTGAAGGACCCAGTATGAAATAAGCAGAGCACGGTACAAAGGCTAACTGAATTTAATACATAACAGTGATCATAATAATAATAAAAGGTGCGGCCTGGCGTGGTGCGCTCCCAGCAGCGCTAATGGTCCGGAGCCAGAAGCTGTTTCGGACCCAAGGACCCCGCCGACACCCCCCAGGTGGCCGCAACAACCGAGTCTGTGAAAGAAGGAACCATTATGTGAGTCCACACTCTACACACAGAACACTTAAAGGTGTACAAACAGCAAACACTTCCTGGCTTGATTACTGATCAGCTTCCAACCTGCAGGCATGGAACATCCCGTTCACAAATCACCACTGCAGTGGAAGCTGATACATGACTAACATACAGCTCAATACAATAAGGTGTGAGGGACACCACATTTACTGACTGTATAACTGTTAGTCACAAAATCCAACGTACCTCAGGAAGTGTGCTGACGAGCGTGAGACCTCACCCTCTCCTCTTTCACAGACCGTGCATCAAACCTGGACATTCTCAGCGTCCGCTGCTGATGAGATGGCTCCCAAGACGACGATCTCACCCGTCTGGTCACAAGGTCGAGTCTCTGGTAAATGCACACTGTGCATTTCAGTCTTAAATGCCAACATACTCCAATCCCTCCAGATGCACCTCAGCTGTGAGTCCTGACGAGTCGCAGGTGATCAGGGTGAAGTCCTAACAGCCTCAGCAACACAGCCACTCAGTCCCAAATGCATGCCACCTGGGAGGAAACAAAAGGCAAACAAACCAGCAGCCAGGCCCCCCCAGCCATACAACAAAAGTTTATCAGTTTGAACATTAAATATCTTGTCTTTGTGGTGTATTCAATTGAATATAGGTTGAAGAGGATTTGCAAATCATTGTATTCTGTTCAGTGGTGGGCACAGCTAACCAAAAAGTTAGCTTTGATTCCCATTAATCAGATCACTGAAAAGTTATTTTTTTATGACGATAAACCCGTAAACTGCTAAAACATTTATTTTATTACGATAACCGATAACTATTAGTATTGATTTGGACACGGCCACAATCAGATTACATTGTCGGCTTCTGATAAACCAGTTTTACTTTAAGCACTGCAGGGGCTGCTGGGTAAATTCAAGGATCACAAACACAAAGAACACACGAAAAATGAATAAATAAAAAATAAATAAAACCCCAAACACTGACATCATCTTTCAAAAGCAGCAAAACACAGTATTAGAAGTCTCGGTATTAGATACGTCATTTACGAGCTAAAAAGCTGCCACTTTTTTCACAGGCTTTGAACCCTGCAGCTTAAACAACCGAAATACATCCATTAATGCATTGATTGGCAGAGTAAAAGACACATAATAAATATAAATTCTTACCTGTTAGTTTCAGTGGGATTCATCTGAATAAAATAATCCACATAAAGCGTCCTTTTTTTTTTAATCCAAAAGAGTGTCTAAATGTGAAGAAAAAGTCCCTCCCTCTGTACACACAGCTGCGCCCTGAGAGCTCCTCTCCCCCACCGAGTGTTGGTGATTAAATTACAGCCACAAAGAAATAAAATAAAATAACGTTAAAATGAGTCTGTTTTGTTTTTGTGTCGAGTGGTTGAGTCATTGTAACGTCCAAAGTGAACCTGAACTATACTACCCACAATGCTCCCTGCGTCGACCGGCCAATCACGTTTTGCGCTTAATGATGATGTCATCAGCAAGTGACAGCCAGTCTGCTCAGTGGCTATAAACACACAACAAATTTCCTACTTCCTTGAATCTTCAACCGCTTCTTCCTATTGTAGTCATGCTCTCCGGCTTCCTTGGGTTTCCAAACACTGCATGCATCCTATTGGGACAAATGACAGAGATGACCTTTTTAACTTGGAAAACTTATGTCTGTGTTCCAAAAGGTGATGTATGTGAGAACATTGTTATTATTATGCTTACTTTGAGAGGTCCGTGCAAACAACACCATGTCTGCAACCCAAGCATTTGAAATGGATGACCTTCAAAATACAGTTGTATGTAAACGTTTGGGCACACCTGATGATTTCCAAGATTTTCCTTTATAAATCATTGGTTGCTTGGATCAGCAATTTTAGTTATTTATATCAAACACAGTGATATTTGAGAAGTGAAATGAAGTTTATAGGATTTACAGAAAGTGTGCAATAATTCTTTAAACAAAATCAGGCAGGTGCATAAATTTGGGCACCCCAACAGAAAAAAAAATACATCAGTATGTAGTAGATCCTCCTTTTGCAGAAATACCAGCCTCTAAACACTTCCTATAGCTTCCAATGAGAATCTGGATTCTGGTTGAAGGTATTTTGGACCATTCTTTACAAAACATCTCAGGTTTGTTGATTTCCGAGCATGGATAGCCCACTTAAAATCACATCACAGATTTTTAATAATATTCAGGTCTGGGGACTGAGATGGCCATTCCAGACTGTTGTACTTGTTGCTCTGCATGAATGCCTTAGTGGGTTTTGAGCAGTGTTTAGGGTCATTGTTTTGTTGAAAGATCCAGCCCGGCGCAACTTCAACTTTGTCACTGATTCATGAACGTTGTTCTCAAGAATCTGCTGATGTTGACAGGAATCCATGTGACCCTCAACTTTAACAAGATTCCCAGTACCTGCACTAGCCACACAGCGTGATGGAACCACCTCCAAATGTTACTGTAGGTAGCAAATGTTTTTTGTTGTGGGCTGGGGTGTTTGGATGGTTTTGTTTTCTGTTTCTCCCACCAGGTGGTATGCATTCAGGACTGAGTGGCTGAGCATTAGGACCTCACCCTGAACACCTGAGGCTTGTTTTCACTTGCAGGTCATCAGGACTCACAGCTGTGGTGTATTCTGTCTTGATCAGAGATTGCTGCATTTAAACCTTGAATGCACAGTGTGTGATTGCCAGAGACTCGACCTTGTGAGCAGACGTGTGAGATCGACGTCAGGAGAACAATCTCACCATTACGGACGCAGAGACCGCTCCAGGTTTGACGCCACAGTCTGTGAAGGAGGATTGGGTGAGGTCTCACGCTCTTCAGCACACTTCCTGAGGTAATTTGGTTTTGGTGACTTTTATGAAGTAATGACAGTGGATTTGGTGTCCCTCACACCTTGTTGTATTGAGCTGTCACGTTATGCTAATTGTCTAATCAGCTTCTGCTGCAGTGGAGATTTGAACTGAGCTGTTCCGTGCCTGCAGGGTGAGAAGCTGATATATATTTAAGCCAGGAAGTGTTTGCTGATTGTGTGCACCTTTTGAGCTGTGTCTCTCTGGGTGGAGAGTGTTGGACTCACCTCATGTTTTCTTTCTTCACAGACTCGGTTTGTCGCGGCCACCTGGGGGGTGTTGGCGGGGTCCCTGGGTCCGAACTGCTGTGGCTCCGGACCGTTTGCGCTACTGAGAGCGCGCCGTGTTTTCACCTCACCAGACCGCTGACATTTTTGGTTGTTTATCACTGCACTCATTATGATTATTAAATTCTGTTATCTTTTGAACCGTGCTCTGCTTATTTCGTGCTGGGTCCTGTCAAACGCTGGGTCGGTGCTATGACCGCGTCCGACACATAACAGTAGTCTCTGGCCATTTAACAATGGACCAGCGGAAGCAGAGACGGTATTTTTGCGGGAAGGCTGCAGCAGATGTTGGAGTTGATCCGGGATCAGTTGCGGGTGCTCTCCGCCCAGGTTGTGCGCGTTGGTGCGCGCATGGCGGAGTTTACAGCTTGGGTCGCGTCGCACCCCGCTGTTATGGCTGTAGCCCCGTCTCCTCCCGTGCAGCTGGCTCCGACGCCTGTTGTAGCAGCCCCGGTGGTATTTAGTTTGCACTTTAAGCTGTTTGTTATAACCTGCTGTCGTTTACAGCAGTGTGAATTGGTTTTTACTCTGTTACCACGGGGATTTTCTTATTTGGCACTTTGGCTCCCTCTGTTGGTGACAGAGTCACATTACCGTCCAGGTTCAAAGGATGGAAAACACAATGTTTTTCCATTCTTTGCACTTGACGATGTAGGCCAATGTTAGTTTTTTTTTATTGGTCTATTATCTGTTTCTTCTTTTAGTATGTGGTGTTTTTATCAGGGGTTAATTTGTTGTTTTTGTGGGTTTTAAAGCACTGTCTGTGGTCTGGTGGAGTTGAAAATGCAGGCTGTCTGGAGCATAGTTTGACCCAGGTGACTTTGTTTGTCTGTTGGTCTTTCTTTTTTATTTCTTTTGGTTTCACCTCCCAGGGTTTGATGGGACGGTCCTCTGGGGGGTGATGGGGGGGGTAATTGGGTTGTTTTTTCTTTTTCTCTCTTTTTTTTGGTTTTTGTTGTTCCCTCTCTTCTCCTCTGGCTCCAGCCGTGTGAGCCGTACGTTGTCGGCGTTGCTGGAGTGGTGCAGTTTGGTTATGCTGGGCGTTTCCCAGGTAACCTCTGCACCCGGGGGGGGGGGGGTTGGGGTATTTTTTTTTTTTTTTTTATTCCCTGTCTTCTCCTCCGGCCCCAGCCGTTTGAGCCATACGTTGTCGGCGTTGCTGGGGTGGTGCAGTTTGGTTATGCTGGGCATTTCCCAGGTAACCTCTACACCCGGGTGGGGGGGGTTTAGGGGTGTTTTTTGTTACTTCCCTGTTCCACCTCCGGCTTCAGCGCGCCTTTGAGCTGTACGCCATCGGCGTAGCTGAGGTTTGGGGCAGTGGAATATACCCGCAGCTGGTGGCTGGTTTAAAAGTCGGAGGGGTGGCGCCGTCTTGTGCTGTACGCCATTACCGCTGTTCCACTCCTCCCGGTTGACTTTTGGGGTATAGTCATGGTTGGTGACACTGGACGTACTTCCAGTTTCCCCTGTGCTGAGGGGGTGGGGTTGGGGTTGTTGTTTTGTTTGTTTTTTTTCCCCCCAGTTTCTGCCCTCAGGGTGTGACTGTGGTGTCCTCTGGAGGGGAAATGACTGTGGGTCCATCTAGCCGTAGACGGCCGGGGCTGGGTCTGTTGTTAGTCATGGGGGGGGGTGTCTCCTGGGGTTTGATGGAACGGTCCTCTGGGAGGCACTAGGAGCCCCCGTGGGTGACTTTGGATCCCAGAGGGACCTCGGCTGTGGTTATTACTCCTAGAGCTGGCGGGATGTCCTCTGGGGGGTGTTGGTCCCTACATGTCGTCCGGGGGAGGGGGGGTGTTAGATTTTTTTTTTTTTTTGCAAGCTTAAGTTTGGGTTGTGTTTTGTTTTTTCTTTTCTCCTCTTCCCAGGGTTTGATGGGACGGTCCTCTGGGGAGGGGGGGGGGTGTTGGTATGGTTGTTTGTGTTTTTCTTTTTGTTTTGTGACTAGGCAAACTCTGAACATGGTCGAATGAAGGCTGAATGCACAGGTTTATGAACTCCTGGCCAAATCTGTGCAAAGTGAATGACAGAAGCAAGAGTTGACAGAAACAAATGCAAAGATGCAGTCAGAGGTGGAGACCCTAATAGGTCCGCTAAATGAAGCAGTAGGCAAGACCATCAAATTTAACAAAAGATATCTCTGCACTGGAGTGTCAGCTGCTGGACATTCAGGAGCTGCTCCAAGAGGAAGTCCAGTAGACACCTTCCTTCTCCATCTGCCTAGGGTAGATGGAGGATGAGGGGTATATTTTGCGGAAGAAGCTGAAAGAAGAGAACGAGAGCAAGAAGACTGTAGAGAAGTACGTCTTTGCTCTCTAGACTCAGCTGGCTGAAAGAAAGACAAAGGCAGGATAGAACGCCTTGTCAGTAGAGGGGGCTGAAGAGGGCCTCAAAGGAGTCCAGTGGGAATTTGGACGGTGTTCAGCGGCAGCTGGAGTAGAAAAGTTCAGCCTATGGACAAACTGGATAAGATAGAGATCCGTTTGCAGCAAGAGAAATGGATGACCTTTTGGTGGACCAGGACCACCTTCGGCAGATCGTCTCCAATCTGGAGAGGAAGCAAAAAAAGAAAAAAAGAAAAAGTCTGACCAGATGTGGGCCAAAGAGAAACATATTGCTACTCTACATGCAGAGGAGTATGATTGTGCCGAAGCGGAGGCCAGGGAGGAAACAAAAGTGTTGACCCTGGCAAGAGAGTTAAAGACTCTTACAGACCTGAAAGATGAACTTGACCGATTTAATAAAGTGCTCAAGACCGAGACGGTGTTGGGAAAGTGTAGGAACACGGACCCACAACAGGGGGCGCAAATGAACGGACAATGGAGTAAGTCAAAATAACAAGCTTTACTGTTGTGAATGTGCACAACGAATACAACCAATCACAGCAATGGACAACAGTCAATTCACAAAAGTGTCGTGTGGGCAGGCTCGAAGATAGGAGACGCCTCTCCAAGGTAAGACCGGAACCACACGGCTTCCTCCGCCACAGGACCCCGGGAATACTGGAGCCGCCAAGTCCCGAACTCCCAGGTGGCCACTGCCTCCGCGTGTCGGACCTGGTACTGCTGGCGAGGAACAAAGGACAGTTAGATGGGGGCGTGTTTGCACCCAGGACTCCGAACAGCAGGGAAGTTACCTCCACCTCTCGTTGGAACAGTAATCCACAAACTAAGCACAAATCCAAAAAGATACACTCCGTAGCTTTGATACGTTACCTCTCTGGTAGAAACGATATCTCGGCGATGAGGTGGAGATGCCGTCCTGCTGATATACCCCAGTGATAATTGCCGTCAGCTGTCTCAGGTGATGGGTGACAGCTGTTACCGAGGCTGCTCCTGTGGGGCGGCGGCGCCCTCTGGTGCCTGGAGCCCGCACTCCAGGCAGGGCGCCCTCTGGTGGTGGTGGGCCAGCAGTACCTCCTCTTCAGCGGCCCACACAACAGACGGATGACTTCGGAAAGAGTTCATAGTTTGAAGAGGTCCAACCGTGCCATGGAGCAGCGACTGGAGGAGATGAAGATTCAGCTGGAGGTAAGTGGTTACACAAAGAGCAGGCGAAAATCTTGATGCTGTGACTTAACACTTGCATAAATTTGATCCCCACAATTCATCATGCCAATGTGCCCCATGTTGTCTCACTGGACACCTCGTTTTGTCCCGTTTGACACCACGCTATTTAAAATAATTATTTCCTAGCCGACGACGCATTTGCTCTCAAAACTTGGCTGATGAAACCATTCTCTCGTTTCCACAATCACAGATTAATTATCTGCAGCTATAGGTTGTCTCGTGTGCATTGTGTGGTGGACAAAGCATTTGGAATCTTGTCTCAAAGGTAATTTTTTATTACTTATAGTAACAGTTACATTTTCATTCATTCTTATGAGTTAGATAATGTATCTTACTCATATATCTGTATCTCACTTCACATTTTGTTTGGAAATGATTGTTCATGATCAGGCACATAGCCTGATTTAATTTGACTGTATGGAGGGGTGTAGGCACTATAAGCATTGCTTCTGCCTACGCCTTTTGGGCACTATGTACATTGTTTTTATTTTCTCTCTTTTTCTTTTCTTTAACTACTTTGTCTTTGAGTTTTGTTTGTTTGTGTATGAGGTATTTTTGTTAAGCCTATATGTGCTTAATAAATTCAATTCAAATCTTTAAAATTATGTTTATTATAGATGTAACATGTTCGCATAATTGTTCAGATGCCCTGCGTGTCAGTGACATGTATTGACATGCAGTGTTTTTGAATAGGCTGCGCAATGTTCACAACTAGTGTAGTTAAGTGGCACAAAAGTAATGGGTTTACTCATTGGCGTGCCAGATTGTGTGCCAGTGCGGAGATCAAATTTGTGCAAGTGTCAAGGTGCCTTAAGAAACATTCATTGATGTCTGTGGTTCAACTGATACTCAGCATCTCTCAGCGGTTCTGTGTCACAGAGGCTGAGGTGTTTTAGGGTCCTGGGGCAGAAACTGATTCTGAAAGTGCTGGGAAGGTTAGAAATATATTCTGCTGAATAATATGACTATCTGTTAAAATGTAGTGTGTAACCTAATCTCAGCATCACAAATCTGATCTAACAGGAACTTATTACTTTTGTTATTCTTTGATTATTTCAAGAACAAATGAGCATTAACTTTCACAAATCAGACCTGTGTTCCAGAGTTATTAAATGCAGCAGTTCTGCCTGTGCACCCAGCTCTCTGTGACCAAAAAAAAAAAAAAAAAAAGACACCACAATGAGGTGGCCACTTTAATTATATACACCTGCAAGTGTGTGGATCAATCCCCCCCCCCAAAAAAACAACACACACACATATGTAGACCAGCTAGAACTGAACCACAGGTTCCTGGACAGTCGCCTTTGCGCTTCTTCCTGCTGGCTTTATTTTGACACCGGTGATCCAACTTTTAACTTTGTGTTTGTCCATTATTGTCTGCAAAATCGCTCTTTGGAGTTCTGCGTAAATGCTCGTCTTGAATGTGAGTCATTGCATCAGTGTGCACAGAGCACACCTCATCTGATCCATTATAACAAGATGCTAAATCTATCATAAACATATTTTTTACAGCTGCTTGTAAAGAAGGAATGAACATGCAACTATTTTACCAAGCTTGATCCAACTTTTAACTTTGTGTTCATCCATTATTGACTACAAAATTTCTCTTTTGCGAGCTCGCGTTCTGCATAAATGCTTGTTTTGAGTGCCAGTCATTGCATCAGCGCATACAGAGCATGCCTCATCTCATCCATTATCAGGCATGGCACAAACCAGAGGGACACAAATGCAAGCTCGCAAGACTGATAAAGTTCAAATGGTTTAATAACAGGCAGGGGTTCGGTACACGGGTGGTCCAGCAGCGATGCAAAGGTAGCAAAAGGACTGAGACGTGGTACAAAAAACAGGCACAGGTCAAAAAACACGGTGTAAGAGCTATCAGAGTCAAGGCAAAGTCAAGGTCAAAAACAAGGCAGAGTCAAAATACATACAGGCAAGAACAAAGCAAGGAACTGGGCTGGAAGGTGTACAAAGACAACGATCTGGCGGTGAGCTGTGAGACTGTGAGGGCTTAAATAACTGGTGGTGTAATCAGTGAAACAAGATGCAGGTGTCAGTGAAAGTTCTGGAAGGGGCATGACCGGGGAAGACAAAGATTGTGCACAGTGCAAGAAAGTGAAGGCAGGAAAACACAGAGTGGAGTGATGAAAGAGACAAAGACACGTGAGCATGTGCAAGAGTGGAAGTGGAAGAAAACACAGAGCAAAAAGAGTCATAGTGACAGACGAGGACACAAGAGCTGGTGCAGGGGCAAACAAAGAAGATGAAGCAAAAACAGAAACCATGGACAGATTAAAATACAACTATAACCAGGACAGAGCATGAACATGAGAACTGAAATCAAAACCAGACATTAAAGCATAACTGAAATCACAAATGAGGAGAGCCAAAATAAACTACTGATAAACAGAGAATAAACAAACCCGATGACTACAGAATAATGCAATTAATGAAAGAAGATAACTGATAAACAGAAAGTGCAATAAATAACAAATGGAACATACTGAGATAAGAAACACTGACAATAAATAATAACAAAATCCTGTGACTAAAGCATAATATAATAAATGTGATAAACAATGAAACTAAGACTAAAGCAACTAAGGGACCAAGAGTGAAAGCAAATAATAAACAATAAAGTAAAAGAAAATATGTGGCAAAGAAAAGATACACAGAGAATAAATGAAACAAAAGCAAACATAACATGAACATGACAATGATAATAAGACATGGCATAGAGGCTCAGAACATGGAAAAAGGTCCATAATCATAACAGCTGGCCCCAAAAGGGCCAGACCATGACACTACCCCCGCCCCAACGGACTGCCACTGGCGGTCCCCAGAGAACCACAGATGCCAGCCGACAATGGGCGGGGGGATGGAGGAATGGGCGGAGGGCAGTCATGACAGGGAACACAGGCCAGCACTGCATGCAGGAGGACAACCAAAACCCCCACGGGGAACAAATGAGCAGGCAGGAAAACCTCCCCCAAAATGTCCAGGGGTCGACCATGAGGGAGGCTATGGAAAAAAGGGACGACTGAATGCCTACTAGACCCGGCGGAAAACACTGTGGGACCAATCATTTGACTGAAAGAACTCCTAACAATCCCCGGTGAGTTGGGCAGTCATGCCTGATGGCCAACCTGACCTAAGGAAGGTCCAGGGGGCTGGCCTGGAGACTGGCCAGAGCAGGTGGCAGGAAGAGGGAGTGCACCCGGGTTAGAAGGGTGAACTAAACTGTCAGCATGGTCAACCCCCTCAGGGGAAACGGACCTACCCAACCGCAATGAACAAAAGAAATCGAGAAACTTGGCTATTAAGTTAAGTGAGTGAAGAACTGTCATATGAACGAGACGTGAGAATAGTTTAACCAGGAGTGACAAAAAATAAACCAAAGAAAAATGACCAACCCACAAAACCCACCCAGGAATAACAGAATTAACCAAAGACACTGAAAGCAACATCAAAGAAATACCAGCACCAATACCACATAAAACCCTAAATAAAGACTCACCCAGAAAATAAACAATAATAACTCCAACCAAAGAGCAGAAAGAAAAACTAATGGTGGACCGGACTGGTGAAGACACCGGCTGTAGTAGGGAGTGGAAAAGAATGAGAAGCCAACAATATGAAAAACCAATTGAGTAATTAAAGAGCGACAGTTTAACCACATCAATTTTAGGGGAGCAAAAGTGAGCACAAAGTGACCTGAGGAAATGTATAACCCAATGAAATGGACTGAGGACTGAATAAAATGAACCGATCACACGAGACAAGCAACCAAATGATTCATAAGCAGACATGAACTGGTGAATCAAAGCCTGGATACGAAGAAATTTCTCATGACACATTTTCCAGGCATTACCAACAGACAGAAATTGCAAAGGCAGCTTGGGTAACAATTTCACAAAATCAAACAGTGATTGGTGGACTAGTTTCAAATGAAAACATGAATGAAGCCCGTCCTGGGTGGGGAAAGAAAAGCAGCAAAATGAAATAAAAGAAAACATGGTTAATCCGCATAAGACCTCATTCTGAGACAACCTGGAAATGAATTTACTGTGGAAGCAGAGTTGCTTTCCTGGTGGACATAACACATTACGACACATCAAAAAACATGAAAACACAAAAACTGTCCTACCAGTGATGTTGTATGAGTCCTTCCTTGAAAACTGAGCAGTCACGCTGGAGAGAAGAAAGGAGAATAATGCAACAACCTGGCTAGGTCCTTTCTCAACTGTGCATGGTGCAGATGCCTCCCCAGAGACCTGTGATGGTGCCGGAGGAGGCATCTGCACCATGCGCAGCTGGAGGAGAATTCATTGCAGGTGATTTCCCATTCATAGCCGAGACAGTGTCAAAAAGTTCTTCTGGTGGCTTGGGAGACTTGGGCAGTGTTGGTACTTCAGGGTTTGTGTGCACCCTGGAGTTCTCCAGCTGCGCGCCTGCAGTCGAGCGCGGTGGGGTTGAGTCCCTCACCCTTTCAGTGGACGAGGGCGGTGCCGAGGGAGAATCCTGGGGCATCGAAGCGGCGATGAGCTGAGGGGTTGAGGGTTTCATCAGAGGTCTAGCTGGAGGTTCCGTCAGCATGGTTCCTTCACCAGGACTGGCTGACAGCTTAGGCGAGGTGAAGTGCTCCTCGCCGTGTAGTGCACGCACAGCCGAGCTCATGGCTGAGGCAGCCGGTGACGTGAACTCCCCTGTGGGGCGCTGTTGTGGTGTGATGAAAACCACAGATTCCTCATGCGTCGGAGTTGGCTCCACTTGGTCTGGAGGCTGGTTCGCTGTGGTAGCCCCCACTGTTGTCACTGAGCATGGAGGTGGCGAGGGTTTTCCCGATGGCTCTGTGAGTGACTCTGCTGATGTCACTCCAAAGAAGTCGGGCAACGATAGTGCTTCAGTCTTAGCAGCTGAGGTGAGAGCAGGAGCCAAGGACTGTAACTGGGGTGTGCGGATCCTCCTTGGTGCTGGCACCGGGGCTGGACGAGTTGTGGAGAGCTCCGGTGTAGATACCGATCGAGGTGTCCATCCTTTCAGCTGACGTGCCTGGGTTGGAGTCTGTAGTGATGTGCGCCGTGGGGCCAGCATGGGCATGAAACTGGGTGCAGTTTGTGGGGCTCAGAGAGGGTTATGTAATAGGGTGGAGTCAAGCTGTATTCATGAAGCTCTGATTCAAACAAAAAGTCTATTGGATCTTCCAGATATGATGGGAGTTTATCTTGCAAAAAGAGTGATTTAATGTTCATCAAATCTGGATATGAAGACACAATATCAGGTTCGGCCTGCAGTATCTGGTCTAAAGCCTCAAACACTTGCTGCCTGTGCCACTGATCAGGATGATCCAGAATTTCAAAATATAAGTCTTGGATTCTGAAAAACACTGTGGCAGTGGTCTGGAGTGCCTGTGCTTCAGCCTCAGATGACATGTCACTGTCAATGTCTTCCCACTCGGTGTCGCTGTCAGAGAGAGAGGGGCTGGATG
Source organism: Thalassophryne amazonica (assembly GCF_902500255.1). Lineage (NCBI taxonomy): Eukaryota > Metazoa > Chordata > Actinopteri > Batrachoidiformes > Batrachoididae > Thalassophryne > Thalassophryne amazonica. The sequence continues at coordinate 103,577,573 of NC_047103.1, forward strand.
GTAGGTACTGCTCAGGCTGTTCAATCCAGGCTGGAAGTCTTCCTTCAGCAAAAAACTCATACAGAACTTCCAAGTCAGGGAAAAATTCATACAGCGAAGCATTTACTTCAACCAGGTCCAGAGCTTGGTCCAGATAACCAAACTTCTTCCCTGGTGTGAAGCAGGAGCGGAAACAAAAAGAAAGTCGATCTCAGAAAAAATGTTTTTGATGGTGGCAAGGTCTTTGGCTGTGACCACAGGTGAGGAGCTCGCTGTGTCCATGTTTGGCCAGATCATTCTATCAGGTGTGGCACAAACCAGAGGGACACAAACGCAAGCTCACAAGACTGATAAAGTTCAAATGGTTTAATAACAGGCAGGGGTTCGGTACACGGGTGGTCCAGCAGCGATGCAAAGGTAGCAAAAGGACAAGAGGCTGAGACGTGGTACAAAATACAGACACAGGTCAAAAAACACGGTGTAAGAGCTATCACAGTCAAGGCAAAGTCAAGGTCAAAAACAAGGCAGAGTCAAAATACATACAGGCAAGAACAAAGCAAGGAACTGGGCTGGAAGGTGTACAAAGACAACGATCTGGCTGTGAGCTGTGAGACTGTGAGGGCTTAAATAACTGGTGGTGTAATCAGTGAAACAAGATGCAGGTGTCAGTGAAAGTTCTGGAAGGGGCATGACCGGGGAAGACAAAGATTGTGCAAAAAAAAAGAAGATGAAGCAAAAACAGAAACCATGGACAGATTAAAATACAACTATAACCAGGACAGAGCATGAACATGAGAACTGAAAACAAAACCAGACAAAAAAGCATAAGTGAAATCACAAATGAGAAGAGCCAAAATAAACTACTGATAAACAGAGAATAAACAAACCCGATGACTATAGAATAATGCAATTAATGAAACAAGATAACTGATAAACAGAAAGTGCAATAAATAACAAATGGAACATACTGAGATAAGAAACACTGACAATAAATAATAACAAAATCCTGTGACTAAAGCATAATATAATAAATGTGATAAACAATGAAACTAAGACTAAAGCAACTAAGGGACCAAGAGTGAAAGCAAATAATAAACAATAAAGCAAAACAAAATATGTGGCAAAGAAAAGATACACAGAGAATAAATGAAACAAAAGCAAACATAACATGAACATGACAATGATAATAAGACATGGCATAGAGGCTCAGAACATGGAAAAAGGTCCATAATCATAACAGCTGGCCCCAAAAGGGCCAGACCATGACATCCATTATATCAAAAGAAGGAATGAACATGCAACTGTTTTAGCAAGCTATTACAATACAAACATTACAAACAATTACCCTTTAGGCTGTTCCAAATATGAGACAGAGAGAGGAAAAAAGCTGCAAATGAAATTGTCTTCTGTGATTTCAGAAGCGATTAAAGGTGTTTTTAACATCCAAACTGACAGAAAATGATTAATCCACTACAAAATAATTATTTTATATACAGCGTCTGGTGCACAAAGCAAGTGGGATTGTAGTGCACAAGAGGGTGGAGCCAAAACAGCCTGTCCAAAATAGCCTGTTCTCTCCTTGCTGCCAGGTGCTTGGATAATGGACTTTTAAGAGCCTCGTCCTCACTACAAACATGCCTCTAAATTCTTATTTGTGCTCGTAATACCTTGTACACAAACTGCCCCATGCTGTTACATTTTGAACTTCTTGAAATTAGCGCAACACTCAGAGATGAGCCGAATAATCTGTCTCTAAGAGCCTCTCAGACCCACTATTCTCCCCCGTTTGTTGAATAACTGGACTCGTACCAAAAAAAAAAAAAAAAACAAAAACATGCTACGTAGCTCATTACTGATCCTTCATTATTCAGTGGGACCAGGGCTTAACAATCATGGGTTTACTCAATCACCAACAACATTGCTACACTGAGCTGTGACAGCAACCTCCAACCACAGACCAAGCCTAACACTTCTCAGTGAAGTGCACATGGTTATGTATTAATTGTCATATTATTTACAATAAATATTTCTTGAACAAGTACAAAAAAAGCTTATTTAGGGTCTGCTCCTTTCTCTGCCTCTGACCAAGGCAGCGTCTCTACATCTGGAGTTGGTCCCCAGGGTGCCGGACTGTGACTGCCCACTGCATCTAGTGGTTGGATTGTATCTAACTGTAATTAAGATGGGTTAAATGCAAAGGACAAATTTTATAGTATGTATGTACAACAACAGTTTACTCCAGTCAAGAGACATGGGGTGGAGCCTATCCCAGCAGTCATGGGGCTAAGACAGGGTACAGACTGGACAGGACACCAGTCCAGTCTCTTGCAGGGCCATATATAAACAAACAAGGACATTCAGACACACCTACAATCAATTTTGAGCAACCAAATCACCTAACCTGCATGTCTTTGTGGACTAGTGATCTAGAAGTCTCAAGTAAAATAATTAGTTAAGCTGTCACAGCGTGGCCATCACAAACAGGATGTAGCTGATTAAAGATCATCATGTGTGGATGGATCACAGAAGTGAGGCCATGCTTTGTGTGACTGTCTGTAAAATAACGCTGTTGTTTGTATTCTGCTTGCAGCTGATTAATCATCCCAAGAGGCTGGCGTGTTTGTTAGGAGGAGGGGTCAAAGTGACTAAAAAAAGAACCATCTCCACTCCCAAATAGGATATTTTTTTGCTTATTATATTGTGTTTTTGAAGTTCAATTGGTTTAGTCAGTTTAGTTAAGTGTTGTGTTGCTGTTACCGTAAGTAACTTAAGTGTCATGGTCTCTGTACCATAAGTGAAAAGTGTAGTGCTTTTAAAGTCTTCTGCCAAAGTCTTGGTTTCTCAAATTTAAAGTACCTGCTTACAGCAGAATGCAGAAAAGAGAAAAAGCTCTACAAGGCCAAGGATGAACGGTGCCAAAACCGAGTGTTGGTCAGACTAATATTTTTAGAGAAGCTACATATATTAGCTAACAACACTGAACAATGGACATTGATATTTACATTCTGGACTCACACCAATCCAGCAGGGGACAGTAAATCATCTATATATTTAATGCCTGAATGCATGCATGTTTTGTTAAGTACATAATATAATTGTAAATATGTTAAAATACATGGATGACACAAGAAAGTGAAAAGACTTTCTTCACTCCATTGTGATCCATTTAAAAATTAAATGACAAAATAGAAGTAAAATTGAAATACTACTAGTTCTACTACTACTACAACAATAATAATAATCTGTATGATGACAAGAACCTAAACATTTTGGAAATACATTGACAATAAATTAACATTAAAAAATTATGTAATTAACAGGACATAAAAAGGCTGAGTTCTTCTAAAAACTCTTGAGGTCTAAGGGCTAATGTTCTAAAAACATTCTGGAATCACACACCATTCCAACTCATTATAAAAACTTTGCACAATTTATTACCATCTTGAAAAATGTCAGCTATTATTATGCACAACAAGTAAAGAAAGGTTACAAATGCAGAAAGAAAATGAACCACAGCTAGCAGCTCTCTTTTATCCTGGATTAGACCATCTACCAGTAAAACAAATGAGGGAGATGTATCAGTGTCACTACATGATCTAGAGGAGCCCACCACAGATGAGATGAACAGGCAGAGTGCATGACTGAGTCATGTTCAGGGGGACCAACAGAAACAGTGTTGCCTGAGGAGATGAGTCAAGAAGACGGCGAGGTGACAGCACCTCCCTTAACATTACAGGAACGGTATGTGGCAGAAAGAGCTGCTGATGAAAGTGAGTATGCAACTGCAAAATTAGCCAGCATGTCTCATCCTGCAGATGCATCCCATGTTGAAGCAGTTCACATCAGGTGTAATGAGAGCTACATTGTTATGTGCTGCAGTGTAGGCAACCAGATATGTTGGGGGCGGTCATTGTAAAACTACTGGTTTTCTGGAAATGTGTGGCTGAAGTATTCCTCCACTGCTGACTCAATGGATTGTTTTAGTTGTCGGCTTTTCTACCTGAAGATAGATATATAGATGGGCAGCACAGTGGCTTAGTGATTAGCACTAGGGGTGAACGAGTACACCACTATCTGTATCTGTATCTGTTCAACCATCTAAATCAGTACATTTTTTTAACTCTGAACTTAACATACGTAGATTGATCAGAAGTTGCTATATTTATTGTTTATTTGAAAACGATTTACAGAACAGCCTCAAAATTGAGATTCAAATCAATGATATTGATCACAAAAGTAAGAGAACTATTTACAGAACAAGTTTTTTATGAACTTAGAACATGAATATTCTTAAGTGTATAAATGAATATTTACAGAACAGCCTCAGAATTTAGATTCAGTGTTTTTGATCACAATATTAAAAGAACAATTTACAGAACACTTTTTTTTTTTATAAAATGTAGTAGGAAATTATGAACTACTAAGTTTGCATGAACAAGAGTTGTCATACTCAACACAACTTTTTCTTTATTTTATGATCAAACAGATTTTTTTCAATTATTTATTTATTTTTGCTATCTAACGTTCTTGCCATTTTTTTCCACACAAAGTAAAACAATTCTGATTAAGGTGTGTGTGTGTGTGTGTGTGTGTGTGTGTGTGTGTGTGTGTGTGTGTGTGTGTGTGTGTGTGTGTGTGTGTGTCTGTGTGTGTGTGCGCGTGTGTGTGTGTGACTGAGTAACTGTGTGAGAGGGAGAGAGAGAGGTTGTTCGACTGACCAGTTTATTTTTATGAACTGCAGTGAGAAAGTGTCAGATACTGCATGCAGCCATATTCAATGAAAATATTAATATAGGTTACTCTGTGTGTTCAGCTATATGTGTGTATGTGTGTAAGTGGTATGTAAGACTCTTTATTTTTTAATGATCTGTGTGAACTTGGTGATTCTTGCAAACATCCAGTGATGGCAAACAGGGAAATAATATGTCAGCCTTGTTGACTGTATTCTTCTCAAAAGCACCGCGTTCAGTAGGAGCAAAGTTTTCCAACTAACTTTATATCACCAACAAAACAAAGAGCAAACAAACGGTTAAAAAAAAAATAAAAAAAAAAATAAATAAAAAACCTGACTGGAGTGGAGGCAGTGACTGACATGATATGAGCTGTTTTCAGCTCTGTCTTGTCAAAAGCACCGCGTACGTTATGAAACTAAGTACTAAGAGTACTAACGGGGACTAGAAGGAGAGAGCATATCTCACCCATATTGGCCTCTCTTCATTAGCTTCCTGTTAATTCTAGAATAGAATTTAAAATTCTTCTTCTTACTTATAAGGTTTTGAATAATCAGGTCCCATCTTATCTTAGGGACCTCATAGTACCATATCACCCCAATAGAGCGCTTCGCTCTCAGACTGCAGGCTTACTTGTAGTTCCTAGGGTTTGTAAGAGTAGAATGGGAGGCAGAGCCTTCAGCTTTCAGGCTCCTCTCCTCTGGAACCAGCTCCCAATTCAGATCAGGGAGACAGACACCCTCTCTACTTTTAAGATTAGGCTTAAAACTTTCCTTTTTGCTAAAGCTTATAGTTAGGGCTGGATCAGGTGACCCTGAACCATCCCTTAGTTATGCTGCTATAGACTTAGACTGCTGGGGGGTTCCCATGATGCACTGAGTGTTTCTTTCTCTTTTTGCTCTGTATGCACCACTCTGCATTTAATCATTAGTGACTGATCTCTGCTCCCCTCCACAGCAACAGTCTTTTTCCTGGTTCTCTCCCTCAGCCCCAACCAGTCCCAGCAGAAGACTGCCCCTCCCTGAGCCTGGTTCTGCTGGAGGTTTCTTCCTGTTAAAAGGGAGTTTTTCCTTCCCACTGTCGCCAAGTGCTTGCTCACAGAGGGTCGTTTTGACCATTGGGGTTTTTACGTAATTATTGTATGGCCTTGCCTTACAATATAAAGCGCCTTGGGGCAACTGTTTGTTGTGATTTGGCGCTATATAAATAAAATTGATTGATTGATTGAAACAAGTTCACCAAGTAACATTAAATATCATACAAAAGAGGCGAGCTGAAGAAAACTTAAGGAGTACTGAGAGAGCAATGTGAGGTAGAAGCAAACCAAGCACAGAGATACAGTAGTGTTCAGAATAATAGTAGTGGTAGGTGACTAAAAAGATTAATCCAGGCTTTGAGTATATTTCTTATTGTTACATGGGAAACAAGGTACCAGTAGATTCAGTAGATTCTCACAAATCCAACAAGACCAAGCATTCATGATATGCACACTCTTAAGGCTATGAAATTGGGCTATTATTAAAAAAAATGTAGAAAAGGGGGTGTTCACAATAATAGTAGTGTGGCATTCTGTCAGTGAGTTTGTCAATTTTGTGGAACAAACAGGTGTGAATCAGGTGTCCCCTATTTAAGGATGAACCCAGGACCTGTTGAACATGCTTTTCTCTTTGAAAACCTGAGGAAAATGGGACGTTCAAGACGTTCAGAAGAACAGCATAGTTTGATTAAAAAGTTGATTGGAGAGGGGAAAACGTATACGCAGGTGCAAAAAAATTATAGGCTGTTCATCTACAATGACCTCCAGTGTTTTAAAATGGACAAAAAAAAAAACAAAACAGAGATGAGTGGAAAAAAATGGATAACAATCATCAAAATGGATAGAATAATAACCAGAATGGCAAAGGCTCACCCATTGATCAGCTCCAGGATGATCAAAGACAGTCTGGAGTTACCTGTAAGTGCTGTGACAGTTAGAAGACACCTGTGTGAAGCTAATTTATTTGCAAGAATCCCCCGCAAGGTCCCCCTGTTAAATAAAAGACCTGCGCAGAAGAGGTTACAATTTGCCAAAGAACACATCAACTGGTCTAAAGAGAAATGGAGGAATATTTTGTGGACTGATGAGAGTAAAATTGTTCTTTTTGGGTCCAAGGGCCGCAGACAGTTTGTGAGACGACCCCCAAACTCTGAATTCAAGCCACAGTTCACAGTGAAGACAGTGAAGCATGGTGGTATATGGGCATGTTTTTCCTACTATGGTGCTGGGGCTATATATCGCATACCAGGTATCATGGATCAGTTTGGATATGTCAAAATACTTGAAGAGGTCATGTTGCCTTATGCTGAAGAGGCCATGCCCTTGAAATGGATGTTTCAACAAGACAATGACCCCAAGCACACTAGTAAACAAGCAAATTCTTGGTTCCAAACCAACAAAATGAATGCCTCGCAGATGTGAAGAAATCATGAAATACTGTGGTTATACAACTAAATACTAGTTTAGTGATTCACAGGATTGCTAAAAAGCAGTTTAAACATAATAGTTTTGAGTTTGTAGCTTCAACAGCAGATGCTACTATTATTGTGAACACCCCCTTTTCTACTGTTTTTTACTTATAGCTCAATTTCATAGCCTTAAGAGTGTGCATATCATGAATGCTTGGTCTTGTTGGATTTGTGAGAATCTACTGAATCTACTGGTACCTTGTTTCCCATGTAACAATAAGAAATACGAGGTCTGTTAGAAAAGTATCCAACCTTTTTAGTTTTTGCAAAAACCTGATGGATTTGAATCATGTGTGCTTGCATGAGCCAATCTTGAACCTTCGTGCGCATGCGTGAATTTTTTCACGCCTGTCAATTGCGTCATTTGCTTGTAAGCAGCCTTTGTGTGAGGATGGGTGTCGTCTCTCGTCAGATTTTCTTTGCAAGGAAAATGGCGGAACAACTGGAGCAGCACGACTGCATCAAATTTTGCCAAAACTGGGCGACAGCCAGGTGGAAACCATTCAGATTATTCAGATGGCTTTCGGTGACAATCCTATGGGCATCACACAGATTAAGGAGTGGTACAACCGGTTTAAAGACGTTCGCACAACGGTGGAGAGCGAGCCACGCTCCAGTCGCCCATCAACATGCTGAATTGACCAGATCATTTCCAAAGTGAAGGCTGTGGTGATGCGGGACCGTCGTGTGACTATCCGAGAAATTGCAGAAGAGGTGGACATCAGCACTTTTTCGGCGCATTCCACTGTGACAGAAGATTTGGCCATGAAAAGAGTTGCAGCGAAATTCATGCTGATGGCTTCGGCACAAAGCTGCTAATGGAGCAAAAGCACCTCCGTGTTGAATTCTCACAGGACATGTTGGACTCCGAAAAATGATGCCCACCTCTTCCACCATTCGGAAGATTCAGGCAACTTTCTGTGGCTTTTCAGTCGTGTGACTATCCGAGAAATTGTGGAAGAGGTGGGCATGTCACAACATGTCCTGTGAGACCCATATAAGACCATGACATGTTGTCAACTCCCACAAGACTTGGCTGGCCTCCAGTTTGATCTGCTATTTGCATTTACACCAAGCAGGAATTATGACTGAATTGTGCGAGTGAAATATACTTTAATATCTGCGATCAGTGATTCAACACCATGCAGAGTCAATTGAGCGTCTATTATGACCAATAGGATTGGGTTAGAAGTTTGTTGGACCTGTGACAGTTAACGAAACCACTTATGAGACCCATTTATCGTTTAATCGGTTACACAACTGCTGCGAGTGTTTTGAACAGTTCATTACACTCGCGCACCTGTTGGAGAGTGATGGAGCATGATGGCGACCAGGAGCAATCTTTGTTGTTCCGACCACGGAGACCCCACTGTGACCAGCCTGCAACCCCGGTGAGAGCCAGTGAAAGTGACAATGAGCACAGGCCATTTTTCCGTCGCACATTGGCTGTGGACTTGGTGCAAATGGGGTGTTGGATTGCAGCAGTCACTGAACTCATTTTGTGGAACTTAAGAGGCTGTCAGATACCCTTTGGGCTTGCAGTGAACAAGCACTGAAGGCCCTTCAGAGAAATCTGAAAGGTATAATGATGCTCCTTGATGAGATCTGTGAAAGAGATCCACCTGAGCTGGCCCTACGGGATGCAAAAATATACAATTGCAATTAACAATGTATATACATAATGCTATTAACTTCTCATTCATTCTCTGCATGAAAATCACCACCCCCGCATTGGATGTCACTGCTCTTGTATCAAACTCTCTGCAAGAAGAAAGCCTGGACCTCTCCACAGCCTACAAGCTCATTGATGGTGTACTTCACACAATACATTGAGGTGTGAGGAGACATTTGCTGAGATATTTCAAGATGTGTCAGAGAAGGCAGAGACTCTCAACAGGAAAGGAAACGGAACGTGCCAATACGTTTCCAACACAGCACGACTGCATCACAAGTGAGTGATGAGTTTGACTCTGTGGAGTCACACTACAGGACAAATGTGTTCAATACATTTTTTGATACCTACCCTGCAGAACTCAACAGGAGATTCCAGGGCACAAACATATGGTCCACCATATGGTCCAACTGGCACAAACATATGGTCCACCTACTAACAGTGTGGACCAACTGCATGTATTGATTGTGTTAGCAAAAATAAATATATAAGTTAAATATCCTACTGTGTTTTTTTTTTCAATTTATTTTATGAATAATTTTGGCGATGAGTGCCCTTTTTTGGACTTGAGCACCTGTCCCCAAAAATGTCTGTGCATGTGCCTTGCGGAGGTAATTAGGAAAAGCCTATTTTTGCAAAAGCCTTGCAAAAGTATTTGGCCCCTTGGTACTTCACGCATTTTAATTTGTTTATGCCATTTCAAATACAAAAAGTAAATCAGGCTTCTCAGTATAAAAATTTCTAAAATTATCTTACTTAAGGGCCCTGTCACACTACAGCACGAACGCAGTGCGACTCACATGAATTGGTAAAACAAACAGAATTCGAGCTGCATTCGTACTCAACAGATATTGATTTGTACACAGCTATACCACATTCTGGGTATAGCGTGTACGAATACCCAGAATGTGGTACGAAGTCAGCTCAAATGATTCGCACAATTTCGAGTGCAGCTCCTCCCAAATCCAGGTCGACTACCCAGAGTGCAGGTTGAATGCAGACATAAACCTTCCCCCATGAAAAAATAAAAACAGAATAAAATAAAAAGACAAATGAAAACAACATAGCACGAAACCCCACAATGCCAGCAGAATGCAGCAGAAATATGCAGAATGCCCTTCCAATGAGGTACATGCCACCCAACATCTGGGGGCAATGCAAGCAGTGGGGGGGCATGCGCTATGGTCTACTCTTTTGAAGAACTGCATCACACTGCTGAGCATTGCGCTTGCATAATATTACAGATATTAAAGACTGCTCCTAACCCACCTGTGTCATTGAGCAGAGATGCTTGACAGGGGAAGATGATTATTATGAGCTTTAGGGTGCAGACAGGATCACTTTGTCCAACACCTTCCAGCAAAGTTGCAGTCACGAGCCAGGTGGACGTGTTGACATGTTCCGTGCCGCAGAGGATTTTCCAAGAAGTGGTGAAGAAAGTCAACACCAAGGAGCTGCACTCTGTGCTGCAGAACATGACAACCTGCAAATTCAACATCAACTCATTCGGCCCAGAAGGACAGATGGCGAACCACCAGTCCATCATTAATGGGAACCTGGTGCTGGTAAAACTGTTGGTGAAATTTAGCACAGATATCCTACTGGCCAACAGGAAAGGGTGAAGAATAGTGTTTTGAAACAAGGTTCGGTCAGATCGGCACACAGAAATGATCACACAGACTGCATTTTGCTAGAACAAACAGGCGTATGTTTATTCCCCACAAAAGCAGTTACATCAAACACAAGTGGTTGCAGCGCATAAAATATCTCTTTCTCTCTTACCGTGACGCCTTTAAGGTGGAGAGCCAACACCTTCGGCAGAGTGCGCTTGTCAACTGGCTGGGCGTTCGTACGCAACCCGCAGCAGACTCTATCGGAGCATGGCTCTGCCCCCTCTTTTCTAGTGTGTGCGCGAAGGGAGGGTGAGTGGCCATCTCAAACTCCCAGGCGCACATAATTCCTTTAATCAACAGGCATCTGAAAGTTATTTCCTCTTGCAAAAACATAATGACCCCAGCTCTTCACTCCCAGTTCAGAATGACCCCAGCATGCTTCACTCCCAGTCGTTAGTGGCTACAAAAACAAATTCGTGCAATCAGTGTAATAATAAGTACATCATTAGGGTTACTTTAAGACAGGGGCAAAACAACATAATCTTTTCTCCACACATTCCACTCTTGGTGTTTTGCACTAGTCAATTTATGTAACCACTAGCAGATTCAGGTAATGCTGGGCTCCAGCCTATTCCAACGATTATGTCCTGCCATAGCATTTCCCACATTTCTTCTAGTGATTCACAAACAAAATTTTGAGTAATATAGTCTTGATTATACCTGTTCCAAACAATATACTCATATACAAAACCTGATGTTGTGGGGTCTAATGTGACATTATATTGGTTTACTCCAAAGGGATCATGACATAGCAAAGATAACTTCATCTCATACGCTGAAATATTACCCATTCCACCTCTCGCCGTAAACGTATAACATAAACACATGTAAAAATATTACAAAAAGTCATAACACATATTGCTATAATTAATAAAATTAAGGGCGGCACTAAGGTACTCCTGGCAGTGATGGACATCCCTGAAAAGATATCCCACCAATGGTGTGCTGACGCTTGCTGTACTAATTTTGCCACATGTTTTACCCGTTCGCTAGCTATCAATGTAGACACAATGAGACTGGAGACGTTGGACGTATGTGACTCTATTAATTGCTGAATTTCCGTAGATTGTTCCAATGCGCATTTGAAACGCTCCAGGGAAAGACTCCATGGGGAATGCAATACATCCCATTGTACCGAAGTCAGCCGACTTGATACAGAATAATTAGTCAAACGATACGTCCGATCACCCCAATGCCATAAATGCACATTGTTCAGGCAGCCAGTATACGGAACCGAAGGTACCTGTGAATTATTTTTCATTGTTGCAACACACAGAGCATGTGGGCCGATCTGCCACAACATTTCTCTTGGTGTTTCCCTAGTCCAGTCACAAAGTACAACCTCTGAGTCGGTTAGACATGGATTAGCATATCCAGTTTGCAGCACACAGGCCATACCCTTATCCGTTATATCACACAGTTTAGTATCAAAAGTTATATTGGTTTTTGGTTCTAACCACTCTCCATCCATATGCAAGAACCAATAACCATTAGTCGTTATCACAGGTAATACTTGATATTTACAAACAACCTTTGGTTGTATTACATTGTACTGGGTCCAATTCCCAGTACATACCGTTTTATTACATCGTGTAAATTCCGGATGCAGTTTTAACCATAAGGTATTGTTTATATTCCAAATCATCCTCCAATCATAATAGTTCCCTGTTGTAACTATACGCTGAAATCTTTCTCTTTCAGCTTCTGCATGAATAGTTTGTACTGCACATACTGTCCAATTTCCTATATGGGATAGATTTTTCAATGAATTGTATGTTTCATTCCATAACTTCAATTGCCATTGAAAATTCTTCTGCCATAAATCAGCGTTTTGTACTTGTCCCACCAGTGCTGTTGGTAACCACTCTCCTATCTGATGTAGTACCTGAGAAGAATACTGACCTGTGTTTGACAACATGGTTCTGGTCACTTCATTATCAACTGTATTTGATACTCCTAGGACAGTTCCTGTTCCTCCTAATAAAGTGTCATACCACGCTCTTCGGCGCCTTTTGCAAGTTGGAATATTTGGAAAGGTAACTTGCCAATATACCTTTGTCTTCACTGTTGCTTGTGCCAAATAGGTGCAGGTATCAATTAAAGGTGCAACCTGGGTTTGTGTTGCCTTAGCCTCTGTTGGTAGTACCCACAGCATGTACAGGAATGATCTCCTCCCTTTAATTTCAGTACTATTACTGATCATTACTTTACTCCACGGTTTAATAGTCCAAGTGGTTCCATTGACATTACTACATGAATAACTTGTCATATTAAAAACACACATGTTCACCCTAGCACGAAGAGTGACATTACATCCCATAGTAAATACTGGTATATGGTGTCTGGCAAAACAGTTCACACATCGCCATAGTTTGCAATCACTAGTGAGATTAGCCACTTTACATGATTGGTTTGCTGAGCAGGTGTAATCATCTTGCGTTCTGTTGTTGGCAGAGTTCTTCCATCCTGTTTGGAACAATGATATCTTTTCAAGTTCGTTTCCTTCTGTCATCCACCAACAACTGGAGACCATGGCACCACCTACAAGGAGGAGTATGACCCAGCAACCGACACCTCCAATTCCGGGACTTCCACTGGTTGCCATGGCGATGCCCACCTCCTGTGGTTCTTGATCGCCCGATCGGCAACTCCCACCAGGGCATCAAGCCTAGACAACACAAGGGTAACTACGGGTAGAATGACGACGATTAGTCTTCTCTTACATAACACTTTGATACAGGCACATTTACCCATTTTTCTTCACCCTGATAGAGTATACTAACAGTTGCATCATTCCCTTGAGCTATAATTTCTGCCGCTTTAGGCGGTCCGTTAGGTTGTTTAACCCAAACTTTGGCACCTGCTTGATCTGAGGAACCAAAGCCTTGCGTTCCTCGTGTAGTTATTACTACGGGTTTTGGTATCTCCTGTACCAACCCCATTTCACAGGGTTTAATTATTAATTGAGCAATTTTGTCCCCTTTGTTTAATATCAGGGGTTGTTCTCCAAACAATCTACAAACCACTCCAATCTCGCCTTGGTAATCTGCATCTATCACCCCGGCTTGAATAGTCAGCCCTTTGAGTGATAGACCACTGCGTGGCAGGACGTGCCCATATGTGCCCTTCGGACACTGTAGGCCTAGCCCTGTTTTTACCACTTGAATTTGATCAGGTACCAATGTGACGGTTGTCAATGTCCTTAAATCTAATCCTGCTGAGCCTGGAGTTGCTCTGACAGGTAATTCCGCTTGTGGATCAATTTTCCACATTTTGATGCTTTCTGTAGTATGCTCTATCTCTTCCCCTGAAATCATTCTTATCAAGGGTGTGGATCCCGACCCTATTGGCCGATTGTTCAACTGGTCCACGGCAGTAGTCAAATCCTGTCTCCATTGTCGCATAGTGCGATCTTTTGACAGCTTCAATAGGGTCTCTTTAAGGAGCCCATTCATTCGTTCTACTAGTCCCGCCGCTTGCGGGTAATAGGGAATATGATAAATCCATTCAACATGATGTTCTTTGGCCCACTCTTTTACTTTATTCCCCGTAAAATGAGTACCATTATCAGTTTGAACCTGTACTGGTAATCCATAATACTGCTGTATTATTCCCAAACACTTAAGTGTGGCCATTTGATTTGCAAATTTACATGGATGCACTACCAAGACTCCCGAAAATGTATCTACAGCAGTGCATGCATGTCTACATCCCTTAGACATGGGCAGTGGTCCAATAAAATCCAACTGCCAAATTTGACCGGGACTTTTACCACGATTTAACTGCCCATGCAAATGTTGAGGAACACCCTTCCGATAATGTTGACATTGTTCACACTCAGCTATTGCTGTTTTTACATCATCCAATTTTAAATCAATACCCCGGTCTCTAGCCCATTTGAGAGTACCTTGAATTCCCCAATGACCTGCCTTGACATGAGCCCATCTCGCCAAACCTGGACTCGATTGTCTTTGTTCTACCATTATCTTTACCAATTGATCTGCAGCTTTGTTAAATAAAGCTTCTGAGTCTTGTCCATTAGTGTGTGCATCTACATGCACCACAGTGATAGGAATTGTTTTAGCCTTTTCCCAAATGTCTTCCCACAATTCTCTTCCCCAAACTTCTTTAGAATGTATTTTCCAACAAGTGGCATGCCACGTAGGCATCCAGGTAAGTAATCCTTGGGTCACTGACCATGAGTCTGTATAAATATGAAGGCCTTGCGGTCCTCCCTGCATGATCACCATATGCACAGCCTTCAACTCCGCCCACTGACTACTTTTTCCTTCTCCTAATTCTTCTAAAGATTGACCTAATTGTGGGTTGAAAGCTCCTGCTTTCCATCGCCTTTTTCCTGCTTGATATTGACGAGAACCATCCGTAAACCATGCTCGACTTCTCTCATCATCTGACAAATCATCCCATCTTTTTCCCGCTTTCACAGGAGATTCCTCTAATGGTTGAACTTCAAAAGGTACCTCATCTTTCTCAGGAGCATCAGCTACTTGTTCATGCAACAGCGAAACCCCCTTCTCACCTGGCTTTACCCGCTCTGATAGATACCATTTCCATTTTATTACACTAGCCTCCTGAGCTGTCCCTATTCGGTGAGTGGTGGGATTACTCATCACCCATGCCAAAATTGATATATGTGTCCTCATCATTACTTCATGTCCTGCCGTTTGCGATTCAGTTTCAATTAACGCCCAATAACATGCTAAAAGCTGTTTTTCAAAAGGCGTATAACGCATTCTCGCATCTGGGAGTTTCCTCGACCAGAACCCTAAAGGTTTTCGTATCCTGTTTTGTTTTTGCCATAAACTCCAATTAGCATAATCATTTAGAGCAGACACTTGAAGTTCTACTGGTCCTGATTGCATTTTTCCTAAGGACACAGCCTGCTGTATGGCTTCCTTTGCCATGAATTAATGAGGCCTCCGCTCCTGTGTCCACTAAAGCCGAAGTAACTTGAACTGATTTAATCCAATAAATTTCCAATCGAACATAGGGTCTAATATCACTTGTGGACCATTGTGTTAAATTTCGGCGGGCCACAAGAGCTTGACCATTTTCCTAATCCTCATCATAACAATCAAGACTCCGGGAACGCCTTCCCTTATTCTTTCCTTTCTTTCTATCTTTCTTGACCTTACGCGTAGCAGCTATGTGCACCATGTCGTCATCGGAATCCTCCTCCTCTTCCTCCTCAATGGGAGGGGCACTCGGCTTAACTCCTTTTTCTCCTACCTGCATCATTTCCTTTAATATCAATGCTAATTCAGCCACTTCAGAGCGTGGTCCCAATACGCAGTTTATTTTCAACCCCTTTTGTTTACATTTCTCGGCCAAAGCGGACGTTGGAAGCCCATCTATTTCCTCAGCCGGAACTCCCGCTCGTATCAGTGCCTTCCACATATCACTTCTACTACCCCCTCCAGACTGACCACGAGGTCGCGGAGGTCCGTCATTTTTAAATTTTCTGGGTTGAGCCCCTTCCTGATTATGACTTACATCTGTCCAGTCTCCCAACGTTGCCAGTTCCAAAAGGCGAGTTTTAATAGCGGTAAACGTCAATTCGGCTGCTCCCAACAGTATTGTCAATACCGCAGCTCGATAATGGGGCGGCGCATCACGTATTATGGCATTCCGTATGATTTTGGGTACTTCTCCGTCATATATGTTAACACTAGCCATTCGGGAAACTGACTCGCGAATGCATAGCCTAGTTAACCGATTAACAGCGTCTTTTAACGTCACCCATTGCCCTTTAATTTCAGGCCAATCATGATAGCAGGGAAACACTCCCTGAGCCGCTACCGCATACATATCAACCAATGGGAACGCATCCGCTTCTCCCATCGCTCTCCCTACACCTCGAAACTCCGCATTTACTCGACTATCTAAACTCAAACCTGAGAATCGGGTGAAGTCTCCATTATCCAACGTTACTACATCACCACCCTCCTCCGCCAGGCGATTAAGCCAGGTATCCAATGGATCTCCAGATTTTTGTCTTAATTTCCCTGTAATATGAGAAATCTCTTCTTGTGAGTAATCTTCTGTTACATTTGTCAATCTAGGGGCGGGTTGAGGTTGTGGTATAAGCCCCTGAATGGGTTGTCCGTCCGCTCCCATCCTAACCTGTCCTTGATTGTCCAATAATGGACCTATTACAGGTGGCAACAACTGCTGTTCTTGTCGTCTTCGCATTATCGGCTGTATCTGTAAGTGCTCTAGCGAAGGATAAAGCGGACCGGGCGGCGGCGGATCCGGTCTTATACCTTCATCTTCCCCCTCATCCCCCCAGATATTACCATCCCAGGATTTGGGGTCCCAATCGTGGGACATCCCAGCCACGTATGAGCACACTTGCTTAGTATTCGCATTTCGTGGCTTTTTATTACCCCGAGCTCTGGTTATTTTTGAGATATGCGTCACAGATTTGCCTAACAGCTCTTGAGCAGTTGTTAACTGTTTCTCTGACTCCTTTAACTGTCCCTTCAACTGTTTTACCTGTTGTTCTAACTTCGTCACTTTTTGTGACTTAGCACATTCTGACGAACGGACTGTGTCTAAAGTTAAGACTCGCTCCTTCCAAGCTTCCGCACAAATCCACATCATCTCTGAAATACCTCCCAATGGAGCTTTCGTTTTAACCTCCACCCGCTTTAACATCTCACATAAAACCGGTGGTGTCGCGGTGGGAATTGCTCCAGTCCACGGCCCAGGGCGTCCCCCGCGTCTCCGTAGAAGCTGGCCTATTTCTTTAAAAGTAATCCCATCCCACCCCGGGACCACTTCTTCCTGTTGAGATGCCTCCTCCACATCTCCTTTCCCCCTTCTAAAACAAAACATTTCTGTGTGTAGTCTGAACGCACTTTATCCTGCCGACAACGCCAAAAATGTTTTGAAACAAGGTTCGGTCAGATCGGCACACAGAAATGATCACACAGACTGCATTTTGCTAGAACAAACAGGCGTATGTTTATTCCCCACAAAAGCAGTTACATCAAACACAAGTGGTTGCAGCGCATAAAATATCTCTTTCTCTCTTACCGTGACGCCTTTAAGGTGGAGAGCCAACACCTTCGGCAGAGTGCGCTTGTCAACTGGCTGGGCGTTCGTACGCAACCCGCAGCAGACTCTATCGGAGCATGGCTCTGCCCCCTCTTTTCTAGTGTGTGCGCGAAGGGAGGGTGAGTGGCCATCTCAAACTCCCAGGCGCACATAATTCCTCTAATCAACAGGCATCTGAAAGTTATTTCCTCTTGCAAAAACATAATGACTCCAGCTCTTCACTCCCAGTTCAGAATGACCCCAGCATGCCTCACTCCCATTCGTTAGTGGCTACAAAACATCATTAGGGTTACTTTAAGACAGGGGCAAAACAACATAATCTTTTCTCCACACAAACAGTCATTTATAGATACACAGTTGTGCCAGATTTAAGTCAAATCATATCAAATCAAATCAATTTTATTTATATAGCGCCAAATCACAACAAACAGTTGCCCCAAGGCGCGTTATATTGTAAGGCAAAGCCATACAATAATTACGGAAAAACCCCAACGGTCAAAATGACCCCCTGTGAGCAAGCACTTGGCAACAGTGGGAAGGAAAAACTCCCTTTTAACAGGAAGAAACCTCCAGCAGAACCAGGCTCAGGGAGTGGCAGTCTTCTGCTGGGACTGGTTGGGGCTGAGGGAGAGAACCAGGAAAAAGACATGCTGTGGAGGGGAGCAGAGATCAGTCACTAATGATAAAATGCAGAGTGGTGCATACAGAGCAAAAAGAGAAAGAAACACTCAGTGCATCATGGGAACCCCCCAGCAGTCTAAGTCTATAGCAGCATAACTAAGGGATGGTTCAGGGTCACCTGATCCAGTCCTAACTATAAGCTTTAGCAAAAAGGAAAACATTTAAGGAAAAAAATAAACAACTTTGAAAGCATCACCACCACCAACCACTGCAAAGCAACCAAACATGGTGCTCTTTGCGCTCTTGAATCCAAAATGTGACCACAAAACTTTCAAATAAAATTAATAAAACCGGAACAAAACATTGATCATGTGCTCCACTTCAGCGGGAGCCGATCCGTGTGTATGTGTGTGTGTGTGTATGTGTATGTGTGTGTCAACGTGTGCACATTTAGAGTCCAGTACGCAGATGGCCCCCTTTTCACCCTCCACAGTCTCCTCTTCCTCAGCAGGGGTGCAGATTCAATCTGTCATCGCTTATCTCATTGTCTTTCAAACTTGTTTTATGTCACAGGCAAAC
Source organism: Thalassophryne amazonica (assembly GCF_902500255.1). Taxonomy (NCBI): domain Eukaryota; kingdom Metazoa; phylum Chordata; class Actinopteri; order Batrachoidiformes; family Batrachoididae; genus Thalassophryne; species Thalassophryne amazonica. The sequence continues at coordinate 103,596,412 of NC_047103.1, forward strand.
ACGGCACATGATGCTCAGCATTACAGTGACAGCCAGTTCAGCCAGTTCTGAGATGCACTGACTTGCTGCGCAGCTCATCTGACCGGTCTGTTACAGATACATGGTCATGCCCTCTCATGGGTTACATAACACGTTTATTATGATCATCATCTTAGCAGTAACATCATGTGCAGCTGCACGGCACCCTGCCCCACAGCAAGTCAAAGGCTCTGCATGGTGCGGCATTTATGCCCATAATGTGCATGATATCACACATCTATTGTCAATCCACCTCATGTGTCAGAGGATTTATCTGTATTATCATGTTATCTTGATTGTTAGACCCCATCCAAACAGCTGCAGTGCATCAGCGCATCACAGAGATGTGCTGATTCGCTGTGACACACTGTGTATTTGGTGTGATTGCGCAATGTTCACGTCAAGTGCACATGATTGTGTGCCACAGACTTTGCACATTACAATATTTCCTCTGTGCACCCTGAAAAGGATGCGTTGGTGGGGGGGGGCTCATCGGGGGTACAATTGGGACATGATCAGATTGCTCTGAATGCTGGTGGGTTGCCATTTCAGTTGGCAATTCATATGCTAGTTTGAAAGCCATTTGTGGAAGCAGTCACACAGCAGTACGACCACTGTACAAATATTCTCCAGTTCGAATGCAGCATAACAGTAGTGTGTCTGTTCTCTACATTCATGCTGGCTGTCCCAATTTGGCATATTTTCCTAAGTGCCACACGAATGCTGCCTGAGGAATTTGAATGCAGCTCAAATTAATTTCGACTGCAGGTCGAATTGCACGAATGACGTTCAACTGTCCATTCATATAGTAGTACGAATGCGGTATGACTGCATCTCAACAGCCGTTTGCATGTTTTCCAGCATGAGTGACACACAAATGTGCCGACTACTGTAGGAATGCTGTGTGAGGCGTTTGAACTGCATGAATGTCATTTGAATGTCAATTTGTACAGCAGTTGTGCAATTCATGCTCTAGTGTGACGGAGGTATAAACTGAAACTCAAAGCAAATCTCTGCAATTTGATATAAATTAATTAAAAATATAAAAGCCAAGATGATGGGTTGCATAAGTAATGGGGCCCTTTGGTGTATAATACCTGTAAATAATCTGTTTTATTGCTGTTTTCTTCAAACAAGTGAGGTGATGGATACATGAACACTGAATATGTCTTGGATTTTATTTATTTTAATTATGAAGAAATACAAACAGTAGGGCGCTTTATGGTAAATCTGTATGGAGTAGAGTGTTCTCAAAAACTGTGTGACTGTGCAAGAAGAAGAGCACAATGATTAGAAAAGAAAAATATTCACCGCCCTTAAAACGACGAGACGGCAGTTTCAGTATGTGGATTTTTTACAGCGAGTTTTGTCTGACTGTTGGTTGGTGCCCTTAAGTGCATCTTGATCTCTTGTGATTCAGATGAGAACTCAACAAAGACCCCGAGAGCAGGTCATGGCTAATATGCAGAGTATGCAAACTAGCAGCAATAGATTTTCAAGTTTGCAAGTCATGAGCGTTTTGTTTATGCACATACAGACCTATAAAAGTAATGATGTAGATTCCCGTTAAATTGGTCTACCTTTTGCAGATAAATAATACAAGTGTATTCCTGAGTTCAATCAGCAAAAGTAATTGAAGTAAATCATACTCAACACTGTGGTGATTAATGGTCGAATATAGTCAACAATTATGTAGTTAAGGCATATATTGAATAAATCATAATTTTGTGATGAATAGTTTTATTAAGTTGAAGCTCAATCTTAAAATGGTTCATTCAGTCACACATTTCATGTTAAAATGTCACAGATTACATTTTGTGTGCCTTTCTGACACAGGAAGAGGTAAAACTGTACAAGATTATTTCATAAAAATAATGTCAGTGTATGTAGAGCTTCTGGCACATGTTGAGCCAGTCCCAGTGTGACTGTCAAGGATATGAGACCTCTTTCTATTGTGAAGGGTCAGGGCTTCTGTGAAGGCGTAAACACATTTTACAGGGTATACACTTCCCTCCAGGGCTCCCTTCAGTAAGGTGTTGGAGAGAAAATATGAGAGAGCGCAAGCTGCCCTGAAAGAGATCAAAACAAAATTGCTCTCATCACAGACACATGGACAAATGTTGGCACTGAGGCACACTTAGGCCTCAGTTGCCATTTTATGAATGAAAACTGAACAGCAACATACAACCCAGTCTCACGGCATGTCATGATTCAGCAGCACAAAATATACATTAATCTATTGGTTTGTGATATTGTTATGAAAAGCGCCTCATTATTGTCACGGCAGCACACATTGTAATTCTAATTCATTCTGTGATGGCTGCATCAAATTAAAAGTGAAGCGGGGGCTTGGGGTGGTTAGAGTTAGCATTGGGGGAAGGAGTAGGGTTAGTAATAGTGAGTTAAAAAAAAATCACTAAATGATTCAAATTTTCGTGACGGGAGCACGAAAAAACAAAACAAAACGTGAGACTGGGCTGCAACATACAGCTGAAAATATTCCTGCTTGAGGGGAAAACGCGGCTGACAGCTTCTGTGTGTCCATGACTGAACTAATAGTTGCTGTACATGACTAAGCTGCTAATGTTGTTGCACAAAGCTAAAAGCAAAGCAGCAACAAATGGTAACTTCTGTACATAAAATTAATACAAGACATATCAGTAAGATGGAACTGTTCATTCTGTATAATCAGCCACCTGCTGGAAGAGGTGACCTCTGGCAACAAACCTTTCAAACCTTGAAGTCACACACTGTTTCCTGGACCTGAAAAGTGAAAAGGGCTTACTTTAAGACCTGGAAGGCCTGAAGGCCTGTGAGTGTGTAACTGTGTTTCTGAGTGGAGAGACTTACAGTAGTGTTCAGAATAATAGTAGTGCTATGTGACTAAAAAGATTAATCCAGGTTTTGAGTATATTTCTTATTGTTACATGGGAAACAAGGTACCAGTAGATTCAGTAGATTCTCACAAATCCAACAACACCAAGCATTCATGATATGCACACTCTTAAGGCTATGAAATTGGGCTATTAGTAAAAAAAAAGTAGAAAAGGGGGTGTTCACAATAATAGTGGTGTGGCATTCTGTCAGTGAGTTCGTCAATTTTGTGGAACAGGTGTGAATCAGGTGTCCCCTATTTAAGGATGAAGCCAGCACCTGTTGAACATGCTTTTCTCATTGAAAGCCTGAGGAAAATGGGACGTTCAAGACATTGTTCAGAAGAAAAGCATAGTTTGATTAAAAAGTTGATTGGAGAGGGGAAAACTTATACACAGGTACAAAAAATTATAGGCTGTTCATCTACAATGATCTCCAATGCTTTAAAATGGACAAAAAAAAAAGAAAAAAAAAAGAAAAAACAGAGACGCATGGAAGAAAATGGAAAACAACCATCAAAATGGATAGAAGAATAACCAGAATGGCAAAGGCTCACCCATTGATCAGCTCCAGGATGATCAAAGACAGTCTGGAGTTACCTGTAAGTGCTGTGACAGTTAGAAGACGCCTGTGTGAAGCTAATTTATTTGCAAGAATCCCCCACAAAGTCCCTCTGTTAAATAAAAGACGTGCAGAAGAGGTTACAATTTGCCAAAGAACACATCAACTGGCCTAAAGAGAAATGGAGGAATATTTTGTGGACTGATGACAATAAAAGTGTTCTTTTTGGGTCCAAGGGCCGCAGACAGTTTGTGAGACGACCCCCAAACACAGTTCACAGTGAAGACAGTGAAGCATGGTGGTGCAAGCATCATGATATGGGCATGTGTCTCCTACTATGGTGTTGGGCCTATATATCGCATACCAGGTATCATGGATCAGTTTGGATATGTCAAAATACTTGAAGAGGTCATGTTACCTTATGCTGAAGAGGACATACCCTTGAAATGGGTGTTTCAACAAGACAATGACCCCAAGCACACTAGTAAATGAGCAAAATCTTGGTTCCAAACCAACTAAATTAATGCCTCGCAGATGTGTAGTCGGTGCGGACCAAGGTAGCTTAGCCGCCGTTAGTTACCCCCTGGCAGATCCCGAGCAGTCGGGAAAGCAGGCTGACTGGGTGACTGTGAGGAGGAAGCGTAGCCCTAAACAGAAGCCCCGTGTACACCGCCAACCCGTTCACATCTCTAACCGTTTTTCCCCACTCGACGACACACCCGCCGAGGATCAAACTCTGGTTATTGGCGACTCTGTTTTGCGAAATGTGAAGTTAGCGACACCAGCAACCATAGTCAATTGTCTTCCGGGGGCCAGAGCAGGCGACATTGAAGGAAATTTGAAACTGCTGGCTAAGGCTAAGCGTAAATTTGGTAAGATTGTAATTCACGTCGGCAGTAATGACACTCGGTTATGCCAATCGGAGGTCACTAAAATTAACATTAAATCGGTGTGTAACTTTGCAAAAACAATGTCGGACTCTGTAGTTTTCTCTGGGCCCCTCCCCAATCGGACCGGGAGTGACATGTTTAGCCGCATGTTCTCCTTGAATTGCTGGCTGTCTGAGTGGTGTCCAAAAAATGTGGTGGGCTTCATAGATAATTGGCAAAGCTTCTGGGGAAAACCTGGTCTTGTTAGGAGAGACGGCATCCATCCCACTTTGGATGGAGCAGCTCTCATTTCTAGAAATCTGGCCAATTTTCTTAAATCCTCCAAACTGTGACTATCCAGGGTTGGGACCAGGAAGCAGAGTTGTAGTCTTACACACCTCTCTGCAGCTTCTCTCCCCCTGCCATCCCCTCATTACCCCATCCCCGTAGAGACGGTGCCTGCTCCCAGACTACCAATAACCAGCAAAAATCTATTTAAGCATAAAAATTCAAAAAGAAAAAATAATATAGCACCTTCAACTGCACCACAGACTAAAACAGTTAAATGTGGTCTATTAAACATTAGGTCTCTCTCTTCTAAGTCCCTGTTGGTAAATGATATAATAATTGATCAACATATTGATTTATTCTGCCTAACAGAAACCTGGTTACAGCAGGATGAATATGTTAGTTTAAATGAGTCAACACCCCCGAGTCACACTAACTGTCAGAATGCTCGTAGCACGGGCCGGGGCGGAGGATTAGCAGCAATCTTCCATTCCAGCTTATTAATTAATCAAAAACCCAGACAGAGCTTTAATTCATTTGAAAGCTTGTCTCTTAGTCTTGTCCATCCAAATTGGAAGTCCCAAAAACCAGTTTTATTTGTTATTATCTATCGTCCACCTGGTCGTTACTGTGAGTTTCTCTGTGAATTTTCAGACCTTTTGTCTGACTTAGTGCTTAGCTCAGATAATTATAGTGGGCGATTTTAACATCCACACAGATGCTGAGAATGACAGCCTCAACACTGCATTTAATCTATTATTAGACTCTATTGGCTTTGCTCAAAAAGTAAATGAGTCCACCCACCACTTTAATCATATCTTAGATCTTGTTCTGACTTATGGTATGGAAATAGAAGACTTAACAGTATTCCCTGAAAACTCCCTTCTGTCTGATCATTTCTTAATAACATTTACATTTACTCTGATGGACTACCCAGCAGTGGGGAATAAGTTTCATTACACTAGAAGTCTTTCAGAAAGCGCTGTAACTAGGTTTAAGGATATGATTCCTTCTTTATGTTCTCTAATGCCATATACCAACACAGTGCAGAGTAGCTACCTAAACTCTGTAAGGGAGATAGAGTATCTCGTCAATAGTTTTACATCCTCATTGAAGACAACTTTGGATGCTGTAGCTCCTCTGAAAAAGAGAGCTTTAAATCAGAAGTGTCTGACTCCGTGGTATAACTCACAAACTCGTAGCTTAAAGCAGATAACCCGTAAGTTGGAGAGGAAATGGCGTCTCACTAATTTAGAAGATCTTCACTTAGCCTGGAAAAAGAGTCTGTTGCGCTATAAAAAAGCCCTCCGTAAAGCTAGGACATCTTTGTACTCATCACTAATTGAAGAAAATAAGAACAACCCCAGGTTTCTTTTCAGCACTGTAGCCAGGCTGACAAAGAGTCAGAGCTCTATTGAGCTGAATATTCCATTAACTTTAACTAGTAATGACTTCATGACTTTCTTTACTAACAAAATTTTAACTATTAGAGAAAAAATTACTCATAACCATCCCAAAGACGTATCGTTATCTTTGGCTGCTTTCAGTGATGCCGGTATTTGGTTAGACTCTTTCTCTCCGATTGTTCTGTCTGAGTTATTTTCATTAGTTACTTCATCCAAACCATCAACATGTTTATTAGACCCCATTCCTACCAGGCTGCTCAAGGAAGCCCTACCATTATTTAATGCTTCGATCTTAAATATGATCAATCTATCTTTGTTAGTTGGCTATGTACCACAGGCTTTTAAGGTGGCAGTAATTAAACCATTACTTAAAAAGCCATCACTTGACCCAGCTATCTTAGCTAATTATAGGCCAATCTCCAACCTTCCTTTTCTCTCAAAAATTCTTGAAAGGGTAGTTGTAAAACAGCTAACTGATCATCTGCAGAGGAATGGTCTATTTGAAGAATTTCAGTCAGGTTTTAGAATTCATCATAGTACAGAAACAGCATTAGTGAAGGTTACAAATGATCTTCTTATGGCCTCGGACAGTGGACTCATCTCTGTGCTTGTTCTGTTAGACCTCAGTGCTGCTTTTGATACTGTTGACCATAAAATTTTATTACAGAGATTAGAGCATGCCATAGGTATTAAAGGCACTGCGCTGCGGTGGTTTGAATCATATTTGTCTAATAGATTACAATTTGTTCATGTAAATGGGGAATCTTCTTCACAGACTAAAGTTAATTATGGAGTTCCACAAGGTTCTGTGCTAGGAACAATTTTATTCACTTTATACATGCTTCCCTTAGGCAGTATTATTAGACGGTATTGCTTAAATTTTCATTGTTACGCAGATGATACCCAGCTTTATCTATCCATGAAGCCAGAGGACACACACCAATTAGCTAAACTGCAGGATTGTCTTACAGACATAAAGACATGGATGACCTCTAATTTCCTGCTTTTAAACTCAGATAAATCTGAAGTTATTGTACTTGGCCCCACAAATCTTAGAAACATGGTGTCTAACCAGATCCTTACTCTGGATGGCATTACCCTGACCTCTAGTAATACTGTGAGAAATCTTGGAGTCATTTTTGATCAGGATATGTCATTCAAAGCGCATATTAAACAAATATGTAGGACTGCTTTTTTGCATTTACGCAATATCTCTAAAATTAGAAAGGTCTTGTCTCAGAGTGATGCTGAAAAACTAATTCATGCATTTATTTCCTCTAGGCTGGACTATTGTAATTCATTATTATCAGGTTGTCCTAAAAGTTCCCTAAAAAGCCTTCAGTTAATTCAAAATGCTGCAGCTAGAGTACTGACGGGGACTAGAAGGAGAGAGCATATCTCACCCATATTGGCCTCTCTTCATTGGCTTCCTGTTAATTCTAGAATAGAATTTAAAATTCTTCTTCTTACTTATAAGGTTTTGAATAATCAGGTCCCATCTTATCTTAGGGACCTCGTAGTACCATATCACCCCAATAGAGCGCTTCGCTCTCAGACTGCAGGCTTACTTGTAGTTCCTAGGGTTTGTAAGAGTAGAATGGGAGGCAGAGCCTTCAGCTTTCAGGCTCCTCTCCTGTGGAACCAGCTCCCAATTCAGATCAGGGAGACAGACACCCTCTCTACTTTTAAGATTAGGCTTAAAACTTTCCTTTTTGCTAAAGCTTATAGTTAGGGCTGGATCAGGTGACCCTAAACCATCCCTTAGTTATGCTGCTATAGACGTAGACTGCTGGGGGGTTCCCATGATGCACTGTTTCTTTCTCTTTTTGCTCTGTATGCACCACTCTGCATTTAATCATTAGTGATCGATCTCTGCTCCCCTCCACAGCATGTCTTTTTCCTGGTTCTCTCCCTCAGCCCCAACCAGTCCCAGCAGAAGACTGCCCCTCCCTGAGCCTGGTTCTGCTGGAGGTTTCTTCCTGTTAAAAGGGAGTTTTTCCTTCCCACTGTAGCCAAGTGCTTGCTCACAGGGGGTCGTTTTGACCTTTGGGGTTTTACATAATTATTGTATGGCCTTGCCTTACAATATAAAGCGCCTTGGGGCAACTGTTTGTTGTGATTTGGCGCTATATAAAAAAATTGATTGATTGATTGATTGATCTACTGAATCTACTGGTACCTTGTTTCCCATGTAACAATAAGAAATATACTCAAAACCTGGATTAATCTTTTATTATTCTGAACACTACTGTATATCACTGTTTCTGCTCTACCTTCACTGGTGAAGGGCCTGCAAAAGTTCAAACGGAGCACATGGTATGAGAGGCTGCTGCAACACAGAGGCACATTTTAGGCCCTTTTCCACTACACAAAAGTAGCACTACTCGACTCAACTCGTTTTTTTGCTTTTCCATTAGGGTTAGTACCTGGTACCTGGTGCTTTTTTGGGTACCTGCTCAGGAGTGGTTCCAAACGAGCCGAAACAATACTAAATTATGATGTCAACAGGCTGCTGGCCACTGATTGGTTACAGAATGTCATCACTGGATGAGTCATGAGTGCGCTGTTCGACAGAAGATTCAAACCCACCCTTTTTAAATACTCGCAGCAGTGTTACAGAAACTGGGTTTTCTTTTGTTTCACAGTGAGTTTTTTTTAATCGTACAAAACCACACCATGGTCTGGGGCTACGTTGCTGATGTTTCTGTGTTTGGTGGTGGAGGACAGAATACAGAGAGGTGGAAGGAGCGATCCGAAATGAGAAAATCTCCCAGTCTTTGGCTGCTCACGGGTACCGAACATTACAGCAACACAGAGAACAACAGCCGGAGTAGGTCGGACCGTGAGGGTTGGAAACGGTTTAACCGCAGAAAGGCAGGATGACTGCAACTCGGCCACGGCTTTATTGGAGGTGACAATGGTGAGTGTTTTTGTGACTTTGTCTGTAGTCTGCTTGAAAGCACCACTTAACGCTATTTATCCCATTGGTGGGAAGCGAACTTTAACAAACGAAGATTTTGGGTCTAAACTTGTGTTAAAGTAACATCGTTGTCGCATGTATGCGGACACAGTGAGCTAGCTGATTGTTAACTAGTAAGCTCCGCCTTAAAGTATTAACTTCTGACAGAAAAACACTTAAAGTCAGCATGACAACAAATGTATAATATACATCTGACTAATTTAGTGCCATTACTTTTTTAAATTTATTTTCATTTGTACAGTAGTGTTCAGAATAATAGTAGTGCTATGTGACTAAAAAGATTAATCCAGGTTTTGAGTATATTTCTTATTGTTACATGGGAAACAAGGTACCAGTAGATTCAGTAGATTCTCACAAATCCAACAAGACCAAGCATTCATGATGTGCACACTCTTAAGGCTATGAAATTGGGCTATTAGTAAAAAAAAAAAAGTAGAAAAGGGGTGTTCACAATAATAGTAGTGTGGCATTCAGTCAGTGAGTTTGTCAATTTTGTGGAACAAACAGGTGTGAATCATAGGTGTCCCCTATTTAAGGATGAAGCCAGCACCTGTTGAACATGCTTTTCTCTTTGAAAGCCTGAGGAAAATGGGACGTTCAAGACATTGTTCAGAAGAACAGCGTCGTTTGATTAAAAAGTTGATTGGAGAGGGGAAAACGTATATGCACGTACAAAAAATTATAGGCTGTTCATCTACAATGATCTCCAATGCTTTAAAATGGACAAAAAAAAAAAAAAACAGACGAGTGGAAGAAAATGGAAAACAATCATCAAAATGGATAGAAGAATAACCAGAATGGCAAAGGCTCAGTCCCGGCGCCAGAAAAAAAAATATTAAGGGGGCGATGAGTTTGTCACAGGGAGCGGGGTCGTTCCCCTCCTCCCCCCCCAAAAAAAGTGCGCCCCGGAGGAGCGTGCGTAATGAATTGGGTGCGCTCCTGGAAAGCTTGTGTATTTAGGCTACACCATTGTAAGAGACTAACTGAGTAAGAGTAAAGAGTGATGACAGTATTTTTTAAATTATTATTTGAACGTATAGACCCTCGGTCAAGTGATCTCCTGCATACCACACAGAGCCGGTGTTCTGTCGAGATGAGGTGCGCCAACTTCCGACACTCTGAGCTGTGACGTACCTTCGTGTTGTCCAATAGGAATGATGCGCCAAAACACGGAAGACTTGTGGCAGAAACCACTGATCTGTACAAAATGGATTGGACCAATCCGATTGGTGCAGAAACCACTGATCTGTACAAAATGGATTGGACCAATCCGATTGGTGCAGAAACCACTGATCTGTACAAAACATTAATGTGTGACAGGACTGCCCATTTAGAGAGCAGTTTTCTGAAGAAAAACCATTGGAAATGTTTTTGTTGTTGTTTGTTACCTCAAAAATTCTGATTACTGTTAAAAACGTTTAGAACACTTGTAATTAAAATAGCTAAATCAATCAATAAATGGTTCTGTAGAAACCTTTCATCTGTAAATTAAAACCACCTGTTATTTTATATTAGATAATTTCTTGTTTAACATAAGGAACCTCAGACATTTATTTTTAGACAAATAAAATAACATGGAAACTTGTATATTTTTTAAGTCTGGTAGATTATTTATATCTCATTTCAACCAGAAAAACAAACACTAAATAAATACAAATGTTTATTATAAATGCAAAAGGAAATAATTTAACAATGACTGCAGTGTGATTGTAAAGTAGGATTTCTGTGACATAAACCTCATGATGAATTTTTTATAGTCATTTAAACTTGTAATTTCGTCAAAATATGTAATTGCCTTTAATGTAATCAGGAGAGAGTCATTTCTAATATGAATTTGAGCACAATAAGTGGAGAGCTTCTACTTGTGCAAATGTCTTTTGACTTTGATTCATGGACATTTTTAATGATCCATTCATTTATTGTTAAAATATAAAATGAAACAGCTTTTTTAAAAATAATAAAATGTTCAAAGAGCCTTTTATTTAGAAGCAGGTGTTCTGCTGGATTCTCGGGACCAGATGAAGGTCTCTTCTGCAGCTTTGAACTCTGGTGGTGTTGCTGAAAAGCAGAGATGTTTTCTTTCGACTGGACTTCACGGTGTTCAGCTCATCAATGGAATTTTGGTTGTCTGCACAGCAAATGTTCCTGATTGGGACAAATAAAAATATTTCTTTAAATATAAATCAAATCAAATAAAATCAATTTCATTTATATAGCGCCAAATCACAACAAACAGTTGCCCCAAGGCACTTCATATTGTAAGGCAAAGACATGCAATAATTACGGAAAAACCCCAACTGTCAAAACGACCCCCTGTGAGCAAGCACTTGGCGACAGTGGGAAGGAAAAACTCCCTTTTAACAGGAAGAAACCTCCAGCAGAACCAGGCTCAGGGAGGGGCAGTCTTCTGCTGGGACTGGTTGGGGCTGAGGGGAGAGAATCAGGAAAAAGAGATGCTGTGGAAGAGAGCAGCGATCAATCACTAATGATTAAATGTAGAGTGGTGCATACAGAGCAAAAAGAGAAAGAAACACTTAGTGCATCATGGGAAACCCCCCAGCAGTCTAAGTCTATAGCAGCATAACTAAGGGATGGTTCAGGGTCACCTGATCCAGCCCTAACTATAAGCCTTTTCAAAAAGGAAAGTTTTAAGCTTAATCTTAAAAGTAGAGAGGGTGCCTGTCTCCCTGATCCGAATTGGGAGCTGGTTCCACAGGAGAGGAGCCTGAAAGCTGAAGGCTCTGCCTCCCATTCTACTCTTACAAATCCTAGGAACTACAAGTAAGCCTGCAGTCTGAGAGCGAAGCGCTCTATTGGGGTGATATGGTACTATGAGGTCCCTAAGATAAGATGGGACCTAATTATTCAAAACCTTATAAGTAAGAAGAAGAATTTTATTCTGGAATTAACAGGGAGCCAGTGAAGAGAGGCCAATATGGGTGAGATATGCTCTCTCCTTCTAGTCCCTGTCAGCACTCTAGCTGCAGCATTTTGAATTAACTGAAGGCTTTTCAGTGAACTTTTAGGACAACCTGATAATAATGAATTACAGTAGTCCAGCCTAAAATAAATAAATGCATGAATTAGCTTTTCAGCATCACTCTGAGACAAGACCTTTCTAATTTTAGAGATATTGCGCAAATGCAAAAAAGCAGTCCTACATATTTGCTTAATATGCGCATTGAAGGACATATCCTGATCAAAAATGACTCCAAGATTTCTCACAGTATTACTGGAGGTCAGGGTAATGCCATCCAGAGTAAAGATCTGGTTAGACACCATGTTTCTAAGATTTGTGGGGCCAAGTACAATAACTTCAGTTTTATCTGAATTTAAAAGCAGGAAATTAGAGGTCATCCATGTCTTTATGTCTGAAAGACATTCCTGCAGTTTAACTAATTGGTGTGTGTCCTCTGGCTTCATGGATAGATAAAGCTGGGTATCATCTGTGTAACAATGAAAATTTAAGCAATGCTTTCTAATAACACTGCCTAAGGGAAGCATGTATAAAGTGAATAAAATTGGTCCTAGCACAGAACTTTGTGGAACTCCATAATTAACCTTAGTCTGTGAAGAAGACTCCCCATTTACATGAACAAATTGTAATCTATTAGATAAATATGATTCAAACCACTGCAGCACAGTGCCTTTAATACCTGTGGTATGCTATAATCTCTGTAATAAAATTTTATGGTCAGCAGTATCAAAAGCTGCACTGAGTTCTAACAGGACAAGCACAGAGATGAGTCCACTGTCTGAGGCCATAAGAAGATCATTTGTAACCTTCACTAATGCTATTTCTGTACTATGACGAATTCTGAAACCTGACTGAAACTCTTCAAATAGACCATTCCTCTGCAGATGATCAGTTAGCTGTTTTACAACTACCCTTTTAAGAATTTTTGAGATAAAAGGAAGGTTGGAGATTGGCCTATAATTAGCTAAGATAGCTGGGTCAAGTGATGGCTTTTTAAGTAATGGTTTAATTACTGCCACCTTAAAAGCCTGTGGTACATAGCCAACTAATAAAGATAGATTAATCATATTTAAGATTGAAGCATTAACCCTTTACCTACTGAGGCTATAAATGGACGTTTGGTTATAATTTTTATTATAGCAATAAAATTAAGAAAATGTTCTATATTTGTGTGCTTTGGTACCCTTTTCCAAGAGTACCTGAATTTCAATTATATTACACCTGATTAACTATTTATACACATTATTTGTAAGTTTTAGCATTTAAAATGAGAAAAAACACAAAAACGAACTTGATTTTGTTTTTCAGTTTTTTAGTGAAAAATGATTGTAAAGGAATGATGTAAAGCAAGTTTGGATTTCACATTTTTAGCAGGAAGCTGTACGTGTTTACAATCAAAATAATTAATTTTGTGTGTCTAGAACTCAGAAACAGTGCAAAAGTAAACATTTTACATTGTGAAAATATGCAAAAAGTAACCAATTTTAAAGTGCAGAACCAAACAATATGAATAACAACAAACAAAGTGCAAAATTATATATAAATATATCAATTATTATCTGTATTATTAAAATGTGCAATAAATCACTCATTTGATCACTCATTTTGTGCAAAATTATACAATATGAATAAAACAATAAAGTGTCAAACTATATACAAATATATAACCAAGAATCAAAATTAGATCTAAACTACATCAGTCAGTGTGGTACTGTTTGTAACAGTTTCTGTCTGGCTGAAGACAGAGGCCAATTTTACAAAGTTTGCACGTCCAGCAGGTTGACCTCTTGCAAACCTTGCAAGAACGCCGCCCCTTTGTGGATCACTGGCAAATTGGGTTTCCACTGCTTGTTGGCACCGGGCAGTGGCTTGTGGCTGACGGAGCCATCACACCCACACAAACACGCACACACACCTTCACAAATGACACTAACACCCTGCCTTTTCCTCAAAAATTACTACATTTATGTTTGCTGTCTGTCTCTGTACTTTTCTGTCACTTTTGCGCTCTTTTTCATACTTTTCCCTGGTTTCAAAAGTCACCGAACGCACTTTACCATAATACGAGGTCTGTCCATAAAGTATCGTACCTTTTTATTTTTTTCAAAAACTATATGGATTTCATTCATATGTTTTTACGTCAGACATGCTTGAACCCTCGTGCGCATGCGTGAGTTTTTCCACACCTGTCGGTGACGTCATTCGCCTGTGAGCACGCCTTGTGGAAGGAGTGGTCCCGTCCCCTCATCGGATTTTCATTGTCTGGAAATGGCGGAATGAAAAGGACTTTTTTTCCATCAGAATTTTTTCAGAAGCTGTTAGAGACTGGCACCTGGAAACCATTCGAAAAATGTATCTGGCTTTCAGTGAAAATTTTACGGGCTTCACAGAGAATAAGGACTTTAACTACAGGGTTAAGGACCCCTTTAAGGACGGTCGGTGCGCCGCGCTGCGAGCTGCAACGATGCGGCACAAACCACTGGATCATTTCTAAGCTGATGGCTCTGTGGATACGAGACCGTCGTGTGCTCTTTCTCTGGTTATCACAAGACCTGGACATCAGCCATTTTCTGGCAGATTTCACTTTTAACAAGAGATTTTGTCATGGAAAGCCGTGCGGAGGCTTCGCTCGTCACGACCGATTCGCTGATGAAGCGAGACAAAGGAACACCTCCGTTTCGGAGTGTTAGAGGACAAGTTGGGACATGTCTATCTCGGCTTTCAGTGCTTACCAGTCGAGTGAGTATAAAAGAACTTGTGGAGAGCTGGATGACATGCAAGAACTGGGACATTTTCAGCTTTTAAGAATTGTGTACAGATCCTTGCAACATGGGGCCGTGCATTATCCTGCTGCAACATGAGGTGATGTTCTTGGATGTGTGGCACAACAATGGGCCTCAGGATCTCGTCACGGTATCTCTGTGCATTCAAAATGCCATCAATAAAATGCACCTGTGTTCTTCGTCCATAACAGACGCCTGCCCATACCATAACCGCACCGCCACCATGGGCCACTCGATCCACAAGATTGACATCAGAAAACCGCTCACCCACACGACGCCACACACGCTGTCTGCCATCTGCCCTGAACAGTGTGAACCGGGATTCATCTGTGAAGAGAACACCTCTCCAACGTGCCAAACGCCAGCGAATGTGAGCATTTGCCCACTCCAGTCGGTTACGACGAGGAACTGGAGTCAGGTCGAGACCCCGATGAGGACGACGAGCATGCAGATGAGCTTCCCTGAGACGGTTTCTGACAGTTTGTGCAGAAATTCTTTGGTTATGCAAACCAATTGTTTCAGCAGCTGTCCAAGTGGCTGGTCTCAGACGATCTTGGAGGTGAACATGCTGGACGTGGAGGTCCTGGGCTGGTGTGGTTAAATGTGGTCTGCGGTTGTGAGGCTGGTTGGATGTACTGCCAAATTCTCTGAAACGTCTTTGGAGACGGCTTATGGTAGAGAAATGAACATTCAATACACGAGCAACAGCTCTGGTTGACATTCCTGCTGTCAGCATGCCAATTGCACGCTCCCTCAAATCTTGCGACATCTGTGGCATTGTGCTATGTAATAAAACTGCACCTTTCAGAGTGGCCTTTTATTGTGGGCAGTCTAAGGCACACCTGTGCACTAATCATGGTGTCTAATCAGCATCTTGATATGGCACACCTGTGAGGTGGGATGGATTATCTCAGCAAAGGAGAAGTGCTCACTATCACAGATTTAGACTGGTTTGTGAACAATATTTGAGGGAAATGGAGATATTGTGTATGTGGAAAAAGTTTTAGATCTTTGAGTTCATCTCATACAAAATGGGAGCAAAACCAAAAGTGTTGCGTTTATATTTTTGTTGAGTGTGTATATATATATATATATATATATATATATATATATATATATATATATATATATATATATATATATATATATATATATATATATAATTGTTCCCTCAAAATTTCTGATTGCTGTTTAAAAAAGTTTAGAACACTTGTAATTAAAATAGCTAAATTAATAAATGGTTCTTTAGAAACCTTTCATCTATAAATTAAAACCACCTGTTATTTCAGATTAGATCATCTCTTGTTTAACATACAGAACCTTGGACATTTATTTTTAGACAAATAAAATAACATGGAAATTTGCACATTTTTTAATTCTGGTAGATTATTACTTGATTGTTCAAGCTACCTCAAGGAGAAGTGCATTGTTTAAGTGATAAATAATCAAATAAGGAGATTAAAATGAAATTATTATATATTTAGCATTTGTTCATTGTTCATTCAGTTTTTTAAAGTATCAGATCGGGACTTGGTATCAGATACTCAAAATCAGATGACTTGGAATCGGATCGGGGCCAAAAAAACCTGATCAGGACATCTCTACTCTGTACCGTCTCACCTGAAAATGCAGGATGGATGGTGGAGCACACAGACACCTCGCGTGTGTCCATCCACTTCACAAACACCACAGGCCCTCTCTGATCCATCTCACAGATCCTCTTCCACACTTTTTGTTGAGAGCACTTGCCCTCCCTCTTCTGTTCTCCCTGAAGGTGCCACATGCCCCAAAACAAATTTTGGT
Source organism: Thalassophryne amazonica (assembly GCF_902500255.1). Classification (NCBI taxonomy): domain Eukaryota; kingdom Metazoa; phylum Chordata; class Actinopteri; order Batrachoidiformes; family Batrachoididae; genus Thalassophryne; species Thalassophryne amazonica. The sequence continues at coordinate 103,612,971 of NC_047103.1, forward strand.
CAGGTCTATGAACAGTTTGAGACTTGAATAAAAATTGTCCATGTAAGTCAGCCATGTAAGAGAGGATGGCTGACTAAGATTCATAACCACATCACTGGACAGGCCATTCTCTCTTGTGTTCACAGTCTTACCAGTATACGAGGTCTGTTAGAAAAGTATCCAACCTTTTTATTTTTTGCAAAAACCTGATGGATTTGAATCACGTGTGCTTGCATGAGCCAACCTTGAACCTTCATGTGCATGCATGAATTTTTTCACGCCTGTCAATTGCGTCATTTGCTGGCAAGCAGCCTTTGTGTGAGGACATGTGTTGTGCTCTTGGCGGATTTTCATTGCAAGGAAAATGACGGAACGACTGGAGCAGCGCTACTGCATCAAATTTTGCATGAAACTGGGCGACAGCCAGGTGGAAACCATTCGGAAGATTCAGACGGGTTTTGATGGCTTTTCAGTCGTGTGACCATCCGAGAAATTGTGGAAGAGGTGGGCATCAATTTTCGGAGTCCAGCATGTCCTGTGAGACAATGGCTAACGGCGGAGGTGCTTTTGCTCCACCGTTAGCAGCTTCGGCACGAATTCCGCCACCACTCTTTTCATGGCCAAATCTTCTGTCACTGTGGAATGTGCTGAAATGCTGATGTCCACCTCTTCCGCAATTTCTCGGATAGTCACACGACGGTCCCGCATTACCACAGCGTTCACTTTGGAAATGATCTGGTCATTTCAGCATGTTGATGGCTGACCGGAGCGTTGTGCAGACGTCTTTAAACCGGTTGTACCGCTCCTTAATCTGTGTGATGCCCATAGGATCGTCACCGAAAGCCGTCTGAATCTTCTGAATGGTTTCCACCTGGCTGTCGCTCAGTTTCTGGCAAAATTTGATGCAGGAGCGCTGCTCCAGTCGTTCCGCCACTTCCTTGCAAAGAAAAAACGACGAGAGACTACACCCATCCTCACACAAAGGCTGCTTACAAGCAAATGACGCAACTGACAGGCGTGAAAAAAATCACGCATGCGCAGGAAGGTTCAAGGTTGGCTCATGCAAGCACACGTGATTCAAATCCATCAGGTTTTTGAAAAAAATAAAAAGGTCGGATACTTTTCTAAGAGACCTCATAAGTGTAAAATCAGAATTGCCTCTAATGCCTCGTACACCTGGGGCTACAACTATTTGTGCACACCAGTGGCTGAAAGACAGAGTGTGCCCTGTGAGAGCCCATTCAATCCCTATCACGGCAGGTGTCGGACAAATTCCAGGTGACACGTACGAACATCTAACAACGCTCGCTTGGCACTTAGAAAATGTGTGGCCATTTGCCCTATTAGCACAAAAACCGTCAGCAGACAATCACTTTTGAGCTGGTGGTGAAATTTGTCTAAGTTCCCCATAACTGTGGAGTTATCAAGTACACCTGGTGTGCCAGAGTGTGGGCTCCCCCACAACACGTGTATGTGTTTTGCGCACCCCCCAACATGTGCATGTGTGCGGTTCACGCAACCCCACAGGCGAGGTGCCACTCATCTGATCACAGAGTTACACCTTGGTCTGTGCGCTGAATGGACGGGGGCATGGCTGGCTATCAACAGCAGCAGCTGTTGACAACTCTGGTCAATGTCGTGGACGTCACAGTTGCAGAACACGTACCATGTTTTGACAGGTTCAAATCTTGTGGGTGGCATTTTTTTTTTTACAGCAGCTGCGTGATGTGGTTACACATACTCCAGCTGCTCAATTTCAATTTCAATTCATTTTCATTTATATAGTGCCAAATCACAACAAAGTTGCCTCAAGGCGCTTCACACAAGTAAGGTCTAACCTTACCAACCCTTCGCACTGTGTTCCCGCTGCAATGATTTTGTGCACAACACCGTTGCATGCACAAAACCGTCGCAGCGGAATCATTCATGCCTGCCCACTGGCTGGATGTTTTTATGATTAGCTCATACGAGCTGTTCCGCCGTGATTCGCCCTGATTTGTACTTATTCGTACTATGTGTGAAGGGGCCCTTAATTCGGTCATGTACCTTTGATACGCCTCCATGTTAGACAACTCCAGAGGGTTAATAAAATAAAATAAAAGAATGAAGCTGGAGGGATGACATTGTTCTCATCCTATACTCAGGTGATGTCCAGCACGCTGTCCATGTGTGCATGGTGGGTGACCGCCTGCCAGAACCATTAACCCTCTGGGGTCTGTTACGCATGTTGATTTTGCCTTGCCTCCACGTCTCAGATCCGCCCAGCTGATCAGCAGCACCTGCCAGCTGATGCCCACCTGCGAGTATAAAAGTCCAGCGTGCCACATGCCCCGGAGTGTCTGGGTTTTCCTTTTGCTGCAGCATGTTTTTAACTTTTTGTTGTCTTTTCTTTTCTTTCGATATGTTTTGTTAATAATAAAGTGTTATACTTTTTTGAGCAGCTTCCACTCACGCCTTCTTTTCCTTTTTTTTTGTATCGGTCAGTTGCGTTGCCAGTGCCCTAGACTGTGACATGTAACAGATTTGGGGGCTCGTCTGAAATTGCCGCCAGGTTGGACCGGATCGGGGGCTGGTTTCTGTGGTGATGTACGACATTTTTCTGTCTGTGTGTGTGTGTGCGCTCCGGTGTGGGCGTTTTTGTGCTTTTGTGGTTTTGTTTTTGTTTGGATTTTTGTTCACCATTCCATCGGGCGCCCATTTTTTGTTTTAGTTTGTTATTTTCGGGGCGAATCCTGGGTGGTGTGTATTCACTGGCGGGGGCTTCACAGTGGCCTCGAGCCCGGCAAGCTCCAGAAGATAGATTAGGTTTTTTTTTTCCCTTTTTCTGGGGTTCTGGGATTCTTTTATAATTGTGTGGGCTGCCGAGTGGTTATAGTGTGCTGTTTTGTCTTTTGTGGTCCCGTGTGAGTGGAGCGCCCATCATTATGATGTTCCCGTCTCCTGTGGTTTGCGTGTGAGTGAGGTGAGGGAAGCTGTGCTGCCTGTGTTGGTGAGCAGAGGCGTTTTTCTCTTGTCGGAGTGTGATGATTTCGTGGGTGTTGAAGTGACTGCGGGGGGAGCAGTGGCGTCCCCGGTGCATCTCGGTCAGGAGAGCGCACTGCTGCCGCAGGTGAGCTCAGGCGCAGGTGTGTCTGAGGTGAAGGACAAGTTTAGCCCTTCTCCTGGGGGAGTTGGTGCGGAAACCTCTGCCCGTGATGTGCGTGTGGATGTGCGCATGGCGCGTCTTAAAAGTGAAACACAGGAAAAAGAACGTGAGTTTCAGCTCAGACGTGAACTAGAGTTGAAGCGCATTGAGGTAGAAGCTGCCACCACTAGAGAAGTGGAGTTAAGAAAGTTGAAAGCAGAATCGGTTTTTAAAATGCGGCAGCTGGAGCTGCAGGTCCGGGGTTCGGTTACGGAACCTCCCACGGTCAGTCCGCGTGATGCGTTTGATGTCACTAAAAACATTCAGCTTATTCCAGGTTTCCGTGACGGTGAGGTGGAGTCGTATTGTGGGGCTTTTGAGCGCATTGCGGTCGCATTACACTGGCCGCGGGATGTGTGGGCTATTTTACTGCAATGCAAATTGAGTGGTAAAGCGTTAGAGGCATGTGCGTCATTGTCTGTTTCAGATAGCCTAAATTATGATAAACTGAAGGGCGCTATTCTTCGTGCATACAAGTTGGTCCCAGAGGCGTACCGACAGTGTTTTAGGAAATCTTCTACCCAAAGTTTTGTGGATTTTGCCCGTGAAAAGAGCTTGTTATTTGACAGGTGGTGTTCCGCCAGTAAAGTATCCACTTATGCGTTATTGCGTGAGTTGCTTTTGATTGAACACTTTAAAAACTCTCTGCCTGAGCAGAGATATTATTTATCTTAATGAACAGAAAGTAACTACGCTCCAGCAGGCTGCAGTTTTGGCAGATGAGTTCGCACTTACGCACAAAGCAATTTTTACACGCGATTCTGTTTCTAAACCAATTGACAAATCGCCACAGACTAATTTCTCGGTCAGTGCCAGGCCTGAAAAGCAAAGGCAGTGTTTTTATTGCCATAAAATTGGTCACCTTGTGGCTGATTGTGATGTCCTAAAACGGAAACAACTTGTACCAAAACCTAAAGGTGTGGGTTTAATTAAAACTGTGCCTTCGGCTGTAATTCGGTCCGTTTGCATGCCAGTTGTTACTCCTGACGAGTGTTTTAAGCCTTTTATTTTTGAGGCATTTGTTTCGGTACCAGGAGAGGCGAAGCGCCCTGTTAAGGTCTTGCGGGACACGGGTGGGTCTCAGTCTTTTATCCTTTCTGTGGTGTTGCCTCTCGCCTCAAACAGTGACTGTCACTCAAGCATTGTAGTGAAGGGCACTGGTTTAACTTACGTCCCGGCTCCACTGCATAATGTCTATCTTGAGTCTAAGTTGGTTAGTGGCGTATTTTCAGTGGCTGTTCGTGATCAATTTCCCATTGATGGAGTAGATTTTATCATGGGAAATGACATCGCAGGTGGAAAAGTCTACCCGGCTCCTGAAGTTGTCAGTCAGCCTATTCCAGGATCTGAAAAGGATGAGTTGGCCACAAATCACCCTGGTGTGTTTCCAGCGTGCATCCTGACACGAGCCCAGGCAAAGAGAACACCGGAAGGTGATGTTGATTTAGGTGACTCTGTGCTCGCCCCTGTTTTGTATGGGGATGGTGCGCCATCTTCTGGCCAAGATGAGAAGGACATGAAGATTAATGTGGACCTTGGGGAGTTCTGGACAGGCTCGCTTATGTCTCCTCCACCAACACGTGAAGCTCTTATTGAAGCTCAAAAAGCTGATTCTACTTTACTGAAATGTTTTTCTGTTTTAGAGAGCCCAACTGATAACAACCACTACTTCCTGGACCAGGGAGTGTTGATGCGCAAGTGGGTTCCTTGGTCAGAGACCAGTGCTGATTCCAAGGGTTGGTGTGTAGTGTTCCAGATTGTGGTTCTTAAGTGTTATCGACCTCATGTGCTATCTCTAGCCCATGAACATTGGTGGTCTGGTCATCTTGGTGTGACTAAAAATTATAATCGTGTTCTACAGCATTTCTTTTGGCCAGGTCTGAAAACTGATGTGGCTCGTTTTTGTAAATCCTGTAGTACCTGCCAGATTGTGGGAAAACCAAACCAGGTGGTACCGCCGGCACCACTTCGCCCTGTGCCTGCTGTCGGTGAGCCTTTTGAGCATGTAATTGTGGACTGTGTTGGCCCTTTGCCGAAAACCAAATCTGGTAACCAATTTCTGTTGACTATGATGTGTGTTACCACTCGTTTTCCTGAAGCTGTTCCTCTATGAAGAATCACTGCTTCCTCTATCATAAAAGCACTTATTAAATTTTTTTACTACATTTGGTCTCCCACAGATTGTTCAGACTGACCAAGGAACAAACTTCTTGTCTCGAGCATTTGGGGAGACATTACAGTCATTTGGTGTAACCCACTCTGTGTCTAGTGCTTATCATCCAGAGTCACAAGGTGCACTAGAAAGATGGCACCAACTCTCAAGTCTATGTTGAGTAAGTTTTGTTTTGACACTGGCAAAGATCGGGATGAGGGCATTCCCTTTATGTTGTTCACTATTAGGGATGCCACTCAAGAATCCACTGGTTTCAGCCCAGCTGAGCTTATGTTCAGTCATAACCTTCGTGGCCTCTTGAAAATGCTCAAGGAAAAATTTTTGTCCAGGAAAATACCAAAGGGGGACGTGTCAGAATTTGTCTTTAAGACTAAGGAACGGTTACAGCGGGCCGCTAAACTAGCTAAAGAAGCTCTTTCTTCTTCTCAAGCTGATATGAAGGAGCATTTTGATAAAAAGGCTGTGGTTCAACCTTTCCAGCCTGGTGATAAAGTGTTGGTGTTGCTTCCTACGTTTGGTTCTGCTCTCTCAGCTCGTTTTGCAGGACCTTATGTCATTGACAAAAAGGTATCAGATACGAACGATCTCATTCTTACTCCTGAGAGGAGGAGAAAAACCCGCCTGTGTCATGTAAACATGTTAAAGCCTTTTTATGTGCGGGATGAGAAACCAGCACAGTCCTTACTGGCTGTGCCTTGTCTTTCTCCTATGTTCTCAGATGTGCCGCTTGAGGGAGACTTGGAAGAGCCTAGTGTGGCCCAGCAATGTGGTCGGCTGTCCAACTCTGAGTTTATGTCCAGTATAGGTGTCAATCTGTCATATCTCAGTGAGGATCAGTTTTGTGATATCTTGGCTCTGTTACAGTCTTACCCTTCTTTATTTGGTGACATTCCTTCTCGCACTACTGTACTTGAGCATGACATAGATGTTGGTTCCACTGTTCCTATCAAACAGCATGCATATCATTGCCCTCTGATGAAACGTGAGGCCATAAAGAAGGAGGTCCAATATCTTTTGGACAATGGCCTTACAAAACCCAGTCATAGCCCTTGGAGTTCCCCTTGCCTCCTTGCTCCAAAGTCCGATGGGACTCCATGCTTTTGTACGGATTTCCGGAAAGTTAATGCAGTCACGGTACCAGATTCTTTTCCCCTACCCCGTATGGAGGACTGTATAGACAGTATTGGTCCGGCAGTACACATCACAAAGTTAGATCTGTTAAAAGGCTACTGGCAAGTTCCACTTACAGCTAGAGCACTCGGAGATCTCTGCCTTTGTGACGCCTGATCATTTCTTGCAGTATACGGTAATGGTGTTTGGCATGCAAAATGCACCAGCTGCTTTCCAGCGACTTATGCACCTAGTGTCGTTTAAAGTTCAAAAGAATGTCTGTGTGCTCTGAGCAAATTTATTTAAATGTTTTGTGGACGGACGCGTCAAACTTATTTTTGAAAACACAAAAGTGAATTCTTTTGGCTCCTCAAGTATCCACTTCAGCCAAGCTGGAAAGTGAACGTGATTTATGACCTGTGACAAGCTACAGCCTCATATTGGCGCATTAAAAAGCAGCCAAACAATTATTAGCCACTAACACGCGAGCTAACTTACCTTTAAAATAAGAAACAATTAAATTTGTTGGCGCAAACTAACGTCAATCAATTGAAGGGAAGCTAACGAACAGAAATGTCGAGTCTGCCTACCGACTTTAAATTTATAACATGATAAAATTTAACAGTTAGCACGGCAGCACATGGGCTAAGCTAGGCCACGCTACACTAAGCTAACTCTGCTAACTCACTCGGAAAACTTCAGAAAGTCACCAAGCCCCTGTTGAAGAACATTGTAAAAGGTTGCAGTGCTTAAACAGTCATAGACCAGACCAAAGCAGCCAGAAGATAGTTTTCCAAATTTATTTCTTCTCAAAGTGTCGATAAAAAAGCCCGCTTGGAACTGCGGACAGGACAGGAAGCGAGTGGGGGGAACCCCCCTCCCCTCCTTGAGACTCCAAGCCTATTGAACAAGTGATCCCACCTACAGGTGGAGGACCGCATTGCATCCTTTTCGGTTTCAAAGGCATTGAGCCGAATTTGTAAATAGTTGACCAGCTTCCTTTTGTGAATACTTGACAGTGATCAGTGAAACGTATTGCGTCATTTAACGATTTTTAACCACTTTTAAACTGATTAAGCTGGTTCGATCCTGATTCCAATTGGAAAAAAAAAAAAAATTGTTAGTGATTAACTCCTTCACTTTAATAAATTGAGATAACACATCTCTAAAATCAAATTCATTTGGATTCTAATTTATGACAATAGTCTAATTTTGGATTTTTACTGTTTGTGATTTTCCAAACTAATTCTTTGACTTACACTAATTCTGCTTTCAGCATCGAAATAATCCTACAACCAAACTGGGGACTATCTAAAGCCAATATTTTAACTGAAGCAGTACTACAACTGAATTAATGAATTCAAAGAAACTTTAATTAATTAAAACAAATTATTCAATCTAACCGCAGAGTTATTACCTGGACTTGTCAACAACCTTCAATCCACAAAGGTGAGCACAGGATTGTCTGAACTCTGCAGCCAAGCTTTGAACAAAGCGCAAAAAGGGAACAACTTAGCTGAAATGCTAGGAAGACTAGCCATAACTGCTTTCGCCAAACTGAAGCATGTTGAATCTCTGTTATCACAGTCTGTTTCTCAAATCCAGGAACAGAAGGAGGAGAACCAGCCAGAGACTAGATGAGACCAAAAGATCTTTGATCCTTGCTGAGCAATGCCTCAATGACGAAAAGGATACCAAAACGGTGAAGCCAGGAGACTATGTGTTTATCAAGGCAAAAAGGAAAAACTGGTCCAGCCCACAGTGGGAAGGCCCGTTCTAAGTATTGCTGACCACACCAACAGCTGTGAAGATCGCTGAAAGACCATCATGGATACATCTAAGTAACTGTAAGCTGCAGTGTGTGCCTATTACCACAAACGAGTAAGGGGAAGTCTGACTACAAAGGGGATTCACCGTATAGTGGTGTCTCGTCTCAACGTCAGTGAAGCAGGGAGATCCTTACTCACTTAAAGTGGTCTATAGGTGACGCTGTGGCCTAGCACCAATGACCGATCCGCAGAGTACACCCAACCCACGTGCCAAGCGCCGTGGTTGTGGGCGAGTCTGGCAGACAGTCTGGTGTGTTGTGATCTTAGCATGTTTCTGTCTACTGGGACACCTCTTCTGGCAGATGTGGGAATGACCTCCTCTGTCTGAAACCGCTCCTGATGAATCAGCTCCTGTTCAACCTCTCACCCGAAGAGAAATACGATACATCGGCCACCCTGACGAACCACAACATCCTTACCACACCAACATGTGGTGGCGCTACGTGAATTACACTTCACATCTAGTGAACCGTACCAACTGTTATGTCTGTACACATATGCCTGTTTCCACCACACATAATGGACTACATGCTACTCCAACATCTCGAGTTAATACTGATTGTTTGATAGGCCTGTCAACCTACCCAGGAAATTATTCTGTACCTCTGAACAAAACCACTGTGTCTCCCTTGGAGGGAAAGAACTGTACCGGTTCCGGTTTACCTCCTATGTTATCATGGCCCCAGGTGCAGGACCCCCTACTGATAACTGATTTAACGCCTTATCACAGCTTTGATTATTGCGTAATTGGGAATGGCTCAAATCTGCTTGGGTGGCTTCCACCTCACTCCTGCAATTCTACTTACACCTTCTGCGATTATGTAAATCGAACAGCAAAAAAATGAATGCGACAGAAATAAAGCCTGTAAACAGGATAAGACCCAGTGGAACAAGGCCCACCTCGTCAGGGACGCAGACCATTTCTGGTGTAACACCACCCAGGCCCCTTACGTTAAGCGCTGTTACTGTGCAGCCATAGCGCCAACCCAGAAGGGCACTAGAGCCCTCACTGATTATTATTGGCTATGCGGGACCAATGTTTACACTCACCTTCCTCCCAATTGGGGTGGAAGATGTGGAATGATTAATTATTTATTATTAATTATTCATTATTATTATTAATTATTCCTAAATTATTATCCTAATCCTAAATTATTCCTAATTATTCCTAAAGATCAATGGTCCAAAGCCACCATCAAGTTCCGTGAACCACATAATGTTCACGCTAAACGACAACTGTCTGATAGCAGCCATATTCCTAGTGATAAAAGAATATTCAATCAGGGATGGAGGTCACTATTCGGCATGCTTCCACAGGTTGGGGTCAACCTCGTAGCTCTAGAAGTTGAGTTCACCCGCTGGAAGTTTCTGTAGTTCATGAACTCCACACTTGAGATGGCCAGCGCAACCACTGAGGAAATTAGGGCCCTGCGACTGATGGTACTACAAAACCGTATGGTTCTTGATCAGCTGACCGCACCCTCCGGTGGAGTGTGTGCTTTGGTGGGCACAGCATGCTGTACCTTTATCCCGGACAACACAGCTGACAGAGGTGCCATCACCCGAGCCCTACAAGAGATGACAGAGGTCCGTGACTCTGTCTAAACAACAGTGTCATCGTCTAGCTGGAGTTTCTGGTCATGGTTTACATCAGGAAGTTGGTGGCAACTTCTGCTACGAGCTTTGACCCCTCTATTGATCATTGTTGCAGTTTTTGCACTCTTATTTTGCTGCATAGTGCCTTGCCTCCGTTCCATGATTGTAAAATTAGTCTCCAACGCCTTTGTCCAATGTAATGTCATACAGCGAGACCTCCATCTAGAGGCTACCCATTTCCAACCATTGTCGGCCGATGATATTGAGCAGGAATCAGAATATGATGCCCGCCAATTGCCATATGCCTATGCCTAGCCGTATCAACCACCTGATTACAAGGTCAATATTCCTGAGCGTTTTGACACCGCCCTGGAAACAATCAAAGACACCACATAAACGATTTAAATTCTTTATCATTGGTTCACTGTCATTTTGTCTTCCTGTTTTTGGTTACTATATTCATCTCCGCATTTGTCTATGATGTTACAACTGAAAATGTTCTTAACAAGTGGTTGTGATTAATGTATTGGATGTGGTTGAGATGTAATAAACAATAAAACAGGAGGGATATGTTAGATAAATTATACTGTAAAAACATGTTTATCATTTATTATCAGCTACAATGTCTGCTCATTTCAAATTGTTCTTTCTGTATCTTAAAATCTGCAAACTGTTTCTTTCAGATATTCACAGCTGCAGCCTGTTTACAGTTTGACATTTAGCAAGCTTCAGCAAAATCGCACACTCTGTACAAGATTGGAATGATTCAGTTGTTTGCAAACGTATCTGCACATGACTAACAAGCACATGTTGCAACCGTGGACTCATGTAGCCACACTTATCTTTTGTTTTCCTTATACAATAAAAGGGCCCCGCCAGGATGTCACAGTCAGAGAAGCTGCATGAAGCTGCCAGCCTCTGCTGTTTCTCTCCTTTGCAAAGCTCACTAAAGACATCTCAACTTTCTGTCTGGTTCTTTTTTGTATGTCTAGCTGAGGTCAAACTTGACAATGTAGCTCATTGCAACGTGTATTTGGACAATATTGTTGTCTATTCAGATACTTGGGCCGAGCACATTCGTACCCTATATGAGGTTTTTGAGAGTTTGTCTCAAGCTAACTTGATGCTAAACCTGGCCAAATGTGATTTTGGCAGGGCTACCGTGTCTTATCTTGGGAAAATAGTCGGTCATGGACAGGTACAGCCTGTAAATGCAAAAGTTGAAGCTGTACTTTCCTACACAACTCCTACTACTCGCCGGGAGTTGCGCCGGTTTTTGGACCTTGTCGGTTTTTACCGGTGTTTTTGCAAAAATGTCTCTGCTAATTGCCCCTCTCACTGCTCTTTGTAGCCAGTCCGTACCATTCGCTTGGACAGCAGAATGTGAAAAGGCTTTTCTGGCAGCTAAGTCACTCCTGTGTAGTGCCCCTGTTCTTTTAGCCCAGATGTACAATCAGAACCAACAGCTGATGCGGTGGGCCTTTCTGGCTCAGAGCTACAACCTGCGCATCGTTCACAAGAAGGGGAAGGATAACATCGTAGCTGATACTCTATCACAAGACTGAAGACCACCATCACCACTTTGTTGTGAGTGGTGGTGGGTATCTATATCCTTTTGGCATGGTTGAAGCCTTAAGACAGGGTGTTATTGTAACTTTTATTTTGGAGAGTGTAGGCTTGGCTTTTATGGGGGGAGGTGTCACGCATGTTGATTTTGCCTTGCCTCCGCCCAGCTGATCAGCAGCACCTGCCAGCTGATGCCCACCTGGGAGTATAAAAGTCCAGTGTGCCACATGCCCCGGAGTGTCTGAGTTTTCCTTTTGCTGCAGCATGTTTTTAACTTTTTGTCGTCTTTTCTTTCGTTATGTTTTGTTAATAATAAAGTGTTATACTTTTTTGAGCACCTTCCACTCGCGCCTTCTTTTCCTTTTTTTTTTTGTATCTGTCAGTTGTGTTGCCAGTGCCCTAGACTGTGGCACGTAACAGGGTCCGAGGGCATTTTCTGGACAGTTCACTCGCCTGGCATAAATGTTTTATTATTGCTGTTAACAGCTCTCCCTGCATCCCACAATCACGTTTTATGTCTCTTTTTTTCAGGACAACCTGTTCGTTCATAATATATATGGTTTTGTTGTGTTTTATAAGTGTAATAAAGGTTTACAATCAGAAAAAGAAAGGAAAAAATAAAGCGGAAATTATTTTCCACACACATTTATTCAAAACACACAGCAAACTATAATAAACAGCTGTTTTGACAATTTATAAAGGTAATTTGAGGTCTTGTGTGAAAGACTGGTCAACAAAAAAGTTCAAACAATAAACACAAATGCACATTTTGAACAATATGTACAAAATGGTCTATGCATTTTGCATGTCTTCAACACAGAGCAATTTCTGTCTGCATTACACAAAGGTCACATCACAAATTTCTATTCTGTGTTTTGGAGTCTTATGTCTGACTCTGCAAGCAGCTTTCATTTCACACTTTGGCTCCTTGCAGTCTGAGGAGCGGCCCCTCTCCCTCACCTCATTGATATGGTAAACAGTGCTTTACGCCAGAGGGAGAGGGCTGCAGAGTAATCCAGTAACATTCAAATGCAAACTAGTGGAGCAATCCTGATAGTTACACACTCTTTGTTTTAGCACGTGAGACTGTCATGCGAGGCTCTCTGTCTGCTCCATCTGCTTTCACTGATCGCTGTGCGTAGAGTTAGGGGGCTATTCAACCGGGCCAACTAGTAAGATATCACTCCTGAAAACAATCTTTGGTTCATTATGTGAGGTAAATCTGCCCTATGATTGGATTTTGGAAAACCATGTGACGGTGAACCAATTCCGATTGGACACTCACATTCCGCACGTCATCACACAGCTTCGATGAGAAGTACAAAGATGGCCAATGGTGGATCGAAAGTCAGAGGAGTTAACTTTTCAGCAAAAAAAAAAAAAGTAAGTTTGTAGCTCATATCATTAAAAAGTTATTTATAATTTAGTAAAGCTTGGTCTCAGCCGTTGTATACGACAGCGTCGGCCCCAGAGGGTTAAACTTAATTTCCACTTCGGTCGTCAGAAAAATAAATAAATAAATACAATAAAATAAGTAAAAAAGAGGTAAACACAGTAAATCTGGTTCATGTAGCTCATCTGTTGCTGGACATGATGTGTCCAGTCCACTCATGTGCGTGCATTGTGAGTGTGGACCGACAAGGAGCATAAAGTTAATTTCCACTTCTGTCCTCAGAAAAATAAAGAAATAAAAATGGCTCATGTGGCTTGTCCGTGGCCGGACACGATGCATCCAGCCTGTTCACACACGTGCACAGCTGGCACGTGCTCGCCTGCTAACTTGTTCGGCTGCTTCCAGAAGCGGTGTTCCTCCCCCATCATATAAAAGGAAAAGTGTGTGTCAACCCCTTACGAGGTGTCTCACATGTTGTGGCTGTCTGAGTAGCAGAGACTACGTTGTGAGGGGCACAAGGTGCCCACCTCAAGATTTGGCAAGGGAGATTACTGTGCAAATTATTTAGTGTGCTCAAAAATCAAGTGACGAGCGAGCGCCACCCTGCGCCAAGGGAAGAGTGAACAGCTGAAAACCTTGCGCTGAACTGTACAAATTTACTCACAGATGCCTTCTGTAGGCTGTCACAGCATGGTGAGATACTAATCTTAGTCTTGACAGGACAATGACAAACCCAGACAGTCACTCAGGTTCGCAATCAGAGTGTACATTGATTCTTCAAAGATCGCCACATCATATCAAATCAAATCAAATCAATTTTATTTATATAGCGCCAAATCACAACAAACAGTTGCCCCAAGGTGCTTTATATTGTAAGGCAAAAGCCATACAATAATTACAGAAAAACCCAACGGTTAAAACGACCCCCTGTGAGCAAGCACTTGGCGACAGTGGGAAGGAAAAACTCCCTTTTAACAGGAAGAAACCTCCAGCAGAACCAGGCTCAGGGAGGGGTAGTCTTCTGCTGGGACTGGTTGGGGCTGAGGGGAGAGAATCAGGAAAAAGACATGCTGTGGAAGAGAGCAGAGTCCACAAAGTCAAGGTCAGTAAACCTTTCCTTGCAAACTAAAGCACCTAAGTCACCAGTTTTCACAACTCTACCCAACACCCAGTCCCTGAAAGCACTGAACAGCATAGGAACCAAAACATATACCTAACAAACATGAAACCCTGTTTTCACTGGGAAAAACTAAGAGTCTCTGGCTACACTTAGAGTCTCTGTGTATAGGCTGGTTTTGATGTCCAGCAAATTCTTGGCATCCCGCGATATCCACAAATTCAGTAGCCACAGCAAATAAAAGCAAAGATAAAGAAAATGAAAACATGAAACATTCTGCCTACTCTCATGCCACTGTCAGAAATAAAAAATTCAGAAACTGTTTTTCTATTTTCAAATTTCATGTAAAGAGGTATGCAAACAATTGTGATATTTCCTGTGCTCTGTCACCTTTTGTAGTGTTTGTACGAGTGTAACGCACCAGCCAGGTGCGCGTAGTGGGGCGAATAACTACACTACTCAGGATGGCCGAGAATGCAGATGGGTCTTAGCCCCTGTCCCCGACTCGATTAGCTTTCCCAATACCCCGTGTCAGCCTAGCAGGCGGCATAAGTTGGGCCCAGGATTTAATGTGAATCACGGTGGCTACCTGGGTGGGTGTGATGTGTAATAGTGAGGTTCGGCAACCTACCTTACCTGCCCCAACTGATGCAACCCCACAGCGGCAAGGGAAGCCCCCCCACTCCGGAGTAGAAACCTGATTGAGCCAAAAACTCAATAATGTCACTGTAACAATACTTCGGAGCAATTGGCCATGTGATTTATTTACATGAATAAAGAAAGTAAATGGCTGGTCACAAGGTTGCAAGAAAAAAAAACACCAAAAAAAAAATGAATCTCAGATACCTTCAAAAGTAAAATAAAATAAAAATAAAATAAATACTCTTCAGAGGCAATTCTCACTGGAAGAAATCATATATGAGTCACTTCTCAACACACTATGCAATGACCTTCCAGCCAATAGACTCTCCCTCAGAATCTGAACAATTTCCTTAACAGAAATACCAAGCAAACTGCGGTGACCAGGTAACACTATACGAGGTAATGTCTTCGACGTCCTCAATTTACACACGTTAGTTCAGCTATACAGAAACAGAATGAGTACCGTAAATCCGTGGATATCTCGGTGATCAGGATGAAAAGGAGTCACTGGTTGGCAGGGGATAATGGCTTCACCTCATACCGACAGACGATGGACCACGTGTCTGGCTTTATCTTACGTTCACAGACCCCACGACACGGCTTCTCGTTCGAAAAGGCTCTAAATGTGCAGTCGCAATGTGGATGCAACCACCTTCTTCCAATACTCCTGTGGAGGACGACGTAGCGCTCAAGCAAGCCTCGCTCTCCTCACCGGACCGGCACCACGGACCCCGCCCTTTCTTCTCTTTTTCTCTCTCTTTGGCTAGCGTGTCGGGCCCTCTCGTCTTCCCGCGCTTCCGTCTTCTCCCTCCGGTACTGGCGTGACGTAACCCCGGGCCCCGCTCTTTTCTCCCTCTTTGGCTAGCGTGTCGGGCCCTCTCGTCTTCACGCGCTTCCGTCTTCTCCCTCCGGTACTGGCGTGACGTAACCCCGGGCCCCGCTCTTTTCTCCCTCTTTGGCTAGCGTGTCGGGCCCTCTCGTCTTCCCGCGCCTCCGCCTTCTCCCTCGGTACTGGCGTGACGTAACCCCGGGCCCCGCTCTTTTCTCCCTCTTTGGCTAGCGTGTCGGGCCCTCTCGTCTTCACTCGCCCAGCGTGGGCAGGCAGCGATGCTTTTCCCGACTTGACGTTTAGGCGACTTCCTTCAGCCTGCTGCAGACGATCCGTACCCACGCGAATGACAGAAACGACACCAGCGCCACCGTTACCACGGCGTTTAGCACCACAGAGCAGCAGCTTCCCGATGGCCTCTCAGCACCAACAAGCTCACAGCGTCCGTCATCGTGGGCCAGCGGCAGGAAAGTCCTTCCTCCTGTGATGAGCCCCGCAGCTCCTGTGTGTAGAACTTTTTTCCCCTTTTTTTCTTTTTACGCTCCGTCTCACCACACCTGCCTCTTACACCGTCCGTGAGAGACTGTCCTTCTCCCACACTAAACGCACGCTTTCCCTCCGGTTTCTTTTTCTACCAAAATAAAAGCCCCAATAAAAGGGAGGCGCTGTAATTCAAATTGAGTCCTTTTCTGGCCCTCCGCCACATCACCCCCCCGTAAAACCCTGCCACACCAGTGACTGCTCCACACTCACCAGGCGCCAGTTACGACAGAGCAACATCGAACATGCTAGTACATCAACAGCAGTATTCACACAAAACAATTTTTTTCTCTTTTTTTTTTTTACATTACATATTCCTCCCTGAACCTCACAGGAAGTATGCCCCTGGTACGCCTCGTGGGTTGCCATTGCGATTCACCCTCACTCGAGTCTACGTCTGACTCATCAGCATCCCCATCTAAGACCTGTGCTGCTTGCGGCTCTATTACTACCTCTGATGTTCCCCCGTCCATTCCCAGGCTATACTCCTCGTCCCTACCCTGACTCTGACGTGCACCCATGTCTAGTGCGAGTGAGGTCTGGGGAATATAGACTGCATTACGGGTGTCAGAGTCTGAATCTGTCATTTCCCTTCTATCCCCTGGTGTAATGCGCGCTTTCACCGGTGTTTGGAATGTACAGTGTTTTAACTGTTCTCTGTGCACTACCTTAGCGGGCCCCCCAGCTTCTGGTTTGACAGTGAACACCGGCATGTCAGGGTGATTTTGCTTGACGACTAAGTAGGGGTCGGGTTCCCACTTATCTTGAATCTTATTTCTGCCCCTCGGTTTATGATTTCTCATAAGTACTCGATCGCCTGGCCTGATTAAAGCTGTGCTGAGCTTACGATCATATGTTCTTTTGCGGCGAGTCGCGGTTTCTTTTGCAGTGGCCCGTGCAACTTCGGTCGCCAACTTGAGCTTTTCATGATGATCCAACACCCAATCATCCAAATTGTCGGCGCCACTGTGCTCCAGAGCCCCTCCACCCAGCACATCGAGTGGAAATCTCGCATCTCTGCGAAAGAGCAAATAGAAAGGGGAATAGCCTGTCGAGGAATGGACATGGCTATTGTATGCCAACACAAGTTCCGGTAGGTACCTCGGCCAGTCTCTTTTATGTTCGGGTGGCAGTGCCCGCAGCATTTCATGCATTGTGCGATTGAAACGCGCACATTGTGCATTTCCCTGCGGATGGTACGGGCTGGTGCGGCTCTTAGCGATCTTGTAGACATGACACAACTCCTTGATTACACTAGCTTCAAAACTACGCCCTTGATCAGAGTGTAGCCTAGACGGGCAGCCATAATACACAAACCAGTGCCTCAACAATGCCTCTGCCGTGGTTCTCGCAGTTTGATCTTTTGTGGGTACTGCAATGGTGAACCGGGTGAACATGTCAGTAAGTACCAGAACATTCTCATACCCCCCCTTGGACTTTTCCAGGAGAGTATAGTCCATTGCCAGAACCTCCAAGGGCACAGACACATTTGTGCAGGTCATCGGGGCACGCGTTTTCGGAAAAACATCTCTAGCAAGCGCACAACGTCTGCACTGCTTTACCCAATGCTGGACATCTTTAGACATTGTAGGCCAATAATAACTTCGTCTCATCATCTCAAGTGTGCTTCTCTCACCAAAATGGCCCTTG
Source organism: Thalassophryne amazonica (assembly GCF_902500255.1). Lineage (NCBI taxonomy): Eukaryota > Metazoa > Chordata > Actinopteri > Batrachoidiformes > Batrachoididae > Thalassophryne > Thalassophryne amazonica. The sequence goes on from NC_047103.1 coordinate 103,630,579, forward strand.
TGATCATGTTGTGTTTCAAACACATGCTTACACAGGGATTCTGGCACAACTAGTTGCCAGACTTCCTCCCCATCCCTGGGATCCCATATGCAGCAAAATAAAACCCCTTGTCGGACCCTCAGCCCGTCCCATTGATAAACCAGCTTCCTCAACACCGGCCACATGCTTCGCACCTGCTCTCCTACTGGCTTGACGTTTGCCTTAACAGCACACAAGGCAGGGCCAATATTGGGGTCAGCCCTTTGGAGTTGTTGGATCTCATTCCATTCGTACCCCAGCACCTGTCCCTTCATAGTCACTTGTGCTGCAACACACCCTTCCTGTCTCTCAATCCCTGCCTCTTTGGCAGGCCACAAACAAGCTCAAACTTCATCGGGTGTCAATTTCAAGAAGTCTTTCTCAGTATCCTCTACTTCAGGTTCCTCTACTGTTGGGAGCCGTGAGAGGACATCTGCATTGGTATTTTGCCCCCCTGGCTTGTACTGTACTTCAAAGTCATACTCAGCCAATTGAGCAACCCACCTTTGCTCAATCGCACCAAGATTAGCCATTTCTAGGTAGCGTAGGGGGTTGTGATCTGAGATGACAACAAATTTGGAGTACAGCAGGTGATCACGGAACTTTTCAGTCACCACCCATTTGAGCGCTAGAAGTTCCAGCTTGAATGCAGAGTAGTTCTTGTCATTTCTTTCTGTTTTCCGCAAACCCCGGCTAGCAAATGCTACGACGCGCTCCACCCCTTCCTGCTTTTGGCTGAGGACTGCACCAAGACCGTGTCGGCTCCCGTCCGTGGTGAGTATGAAAGGAAGTTTAAAGTTCGGGTACGCCAGGATTGGGGGCATCATCAGGTACTCTCTCAACCTGTCAAATGCATCTTGGCACTGTTCAGTCCAGACAAATGGTTCAGTTGGAGGACTGTGGCACAAGGCCCTCTTATTTGTTTTGCCCAGGAGCGCATGCAGGGGTCCTGCCAGATGTGCAAATCTAGGGACAAAGCGCCTATAATAACCCATGAACCCTAACACCTGCCTAACCTCCGTCACGGTTTTGGGGACAGGCCAATTCTCCAGGACCTTGACCTTCTCCATGTCGACCTGGATACCTGCAGCGGAAATAACATGGCCCAGAAATTTGACCTCGGGCCTCAACAAAAAGCACTTTTTGGGTTTCAACTTCAGCCCATGTCCCTTAAGACGGCTAAACACCAAATCCAGCTTCTCACAATGACTTTCAAAGTCAGTTGAGAAAACAATAATGTCGTCAAGATAAATAAGTAAAACATCAAAGGCAAGATCACCCAGCACAACCTCCATAAGACGTTGGAAAGTTGCGGATGCATTGCATAACCTGAAGGGCATGCGGGTCCACTGGAATAAACCGAACGGTGTCGTGACTGCTGTCTTTTCTTGGTCCTGTTCCCCTACCGCAACCTGAAAGTACCCAGCTGTAAGATCAAGGGTTGAAAAGAGCTGGGCACCACCCAGAGCATCCAGTGACTCATCCACCCTAGGGAGTGGGTACGCATCTTTCCAGGTCACACTGTTGAGCCTGCGATAGTCACAGCAAAAGCATACAGACCCATCTTTCTTGATTACAATAACGGCAGGCGAAGCCCAGGGGCTTGAACTCTCCTTGAGGACTCCCTGTGCTACCAAGTCCTGAACGTGCTTTTTGAATTCTTGGAAGACATGAGGCGGGACCCTCCTGTGTCTTTGTTTAATGGGATGTGAGTCTCTGGTCTGAATACCATGAGTCACCGTAGTGGTGTAACCGTAGTCTGAGTCACTCTGAGAGAATACTGCTCGGTGTTTCTCAAGCAGTTCATTCAGCCTACACACCTGTGATGGACTGAGCCCCTGAAGGCTAGCATGCACAGGAATAGGGAGTGGTGCACTCCTATCATTTGTGGGTAAGCTGCCTCCTTCGACGGCTCTCACATCCAGTACTCCCTCCCCCTCCTCGAATGACACAAGTTCCTTGGTTACAACCTCCTGTGGTCTACATAGCTCTGTGACACGTGCTCTTGGAGGAAGGGTGATCGCCTTCTCACTGGAGTTGAGCAGCCTCACTGGAATTCTGCCATCCGCTGTCTGAGCCAAAACATTTGCAACAAGCAACCCGCAAGGTAAACTAGTGTGGAGTGGGGCCTCTACCAACACCTGGCAACTTGTCTTGGGTGGTACCCGACAGCGCCCTTCAATGACCTTCTCACTGAAGGGTGGAATAGTGACAGGCCTTCTTCCTGCTACCTTGACGTACCCAATCCTGCCATCAGGACCAACATACTGCTCTCTCTTATCGATATCAGCCAAGATGCGTCGCAACTGAGCCACCCCCTTCTGTAAACAGTGGTGCCCCATCCTCCGGATCCCCCCTGTTCCGCCAAAAAGACCATGAAGGTCACCCACTACATTCATGCCCACAATACCGGGCACGGAGACTCTGCTGGCTCCACCCGGATCTGTTCGTATGACAAAAACACACTTGTCCTTCAACGTTTTCCCCATACATTCTATGTCTGCTTTGAGGCACCCGAGGACCGGTATATCAAGGCCGTTTGCGGCAGTCAGCCGGACCCAATTAGCAGTAGTCAGGGCTGATTCCCTTCCTTCAAAGTGTTCCCTGAAATATGCCTCCGTGGTAGTGGTGACTTCAGAGCCAGTATCCAAAAGACAGCTAGTCTCCACACCGTTGATTTTTAAATCAATAGTGAGGCAGTCTCCAAAGGCACCACCTAGTTGGGGTTGGTCTCTTCCCCCTCGGGCATCGTCCGCTGTTTGGCAGCCAACAAAAGTCACCCCTACCATCATATGCACACCACCGCTGCCATCATCTTCCACCGGATGTGCCTCAAGGGTTGTGGGTTTGACAGAATTACCCCTGTAACTACCTGACTTGTTTTGGTGGCACACCCTGCTTGTGTGCCCTGGTTGATTACAAGTGTAACAAATAGGCCTCCCTTCATTGTCTTTCAATGGCATCCTCTTTAGTTTTCCCGTATACTGCTGGTTTCTCTCCATCTCTCTGACTGCTTTAAATAACTCTTCCTGCCTAGCTACAAGACCCTGGATTGCTTCGTGCAACACCTCCAGCATCGGGGTAGAGGAGGCATCCCCCGCAGTGGTAAGATTTACATTTCCCCGTGCTCGAGTTTGGCATGGGCTCACTATGGAGCCCTCTTCCTCTTCGGACCAGGTGATGGCCGCCTGCATGAGAGCAATGAAAGTGATATCTTTTTGCTCTTTAGCCTGTCTCCTCATCTCCCTGCGGAGGGAGTCATCTCTCAGGCCCAGGACTAACTGTTCCTTCAACATAGCATCAGCATCGGGGACACGTGTCTCATCCCGGCGTTTCACCCTGGTGAGTTTTTCCTGGAGGTCATAAGCGTAGCTTCGAATGGTCTCATTAGCTGTCTGCTTCCGGTCATAGAACTCCCTCAACCTAGTTCCAATGGGAACTTTATCGCCATACGTTTCTTCTAGCACATCAAAGATCTGTTTGGCAGTGACAGAGTCCCCTTTTAGCATAAACAACAGTTGAGTTAGCTTCCCCCTTAAGATGTTGTTTAAGCAACTCTACTTGGTCTTCTTCGGGGACCTTGGCTACTTTAAAGGAGGACTGCATTGACGCTACCCACTCTTCAACACATAGCTCATTCTGAGCTTGGCTACCGCCGAATTCAGGGTACTTCCGCTCCCTGGGAATGTAAACGGTTGCTGGGGCAGCAGCCCCGGCCTGTTGTTCGATAACGAGTTTTGCAAGGCTGAGTGCTTCTCTCTGTTCCTCCCTAGCCTGCTTTAAAGCTGCAGACTGTTCTGTAAGCCTGTTCTGAAGCTCCTCGAATTGCTTACACAGCTCCTCCATTTCCCTTCCTTAGAAGTGAACCGAAACTGGCTTTTTTTTCTCTTTCGGAACGATCCTGTTCGTGACGCCAAATATGTAACGCACCAGCAAAGTGCGCATAGTGGGGCGAATAACTACACTACTCAGGACGGCCGAGAATGCAGATGGGTCTTAGCCCCTGTCCCCGACTCGATTAGCTTTCCCAATACCCCGTGTCAGCCTAGCAGGTGGCATAAGTTGGGCCCAGGATTTAATGTGACTCACGGTGGCTACCTGGGTGGGTGTGATGTGTAATAGTGAGGTTCGGCAACCTACCTTACCTGCCCCAACTGATGCAACCCCACAGCGGCAAGGGAAGCCCCCCCACTCCGGAGTAGAAACCTGAATGAGCCAAAAACTCAATAATGTCACTGTAACAATACTTCGGAGCAATTGGCCATGTGATTTATTTACATGAATAAAGAAAGTAAATGGCTGGTCGCAAGGTTGCAAGAAAAAAAAAACATAAAAAAAAATGAATCTCAGATACCTTCAAAAGTAAAATAAAATAAAAATAAAAATAAAATAAATACTCTTCAGAGGCAATTCTCAGTGGAAGAAATCATATATGAGTCACTTCTCAACACACTATGCAATGACCTTCCAGCAAATAGACTCTCCCTCAGAATCTGAACAATTTCCTTAACAGAAATACCAAGCAAACTGCGGTGACCAGGTAACACTATACGAGGTAATGTCTTCAACGTCCTCAATTTACACACGTTAGTTCTGTTGTGTGTTGGGGGGGGCGTGGCTGGATGTTTTGGTGGTGTTTTCTTTTCTTTGCTCTCCAGGTGGCATGAGGGCTGATTTGTCTGTGAAGAAGGTGCTGGCTGAAGAGTCTTCACCCTCATTAACATCATGGAAAGCACCTGTGAGTGGTGCTCACGTGCAACCTGGACGACTTGCAGCTGAAGGAGATAATTGGATGGCGTTCTGCATTTAAGTCATGTGTGATTCAAGCAGAACTGCCGGGAACTCGACCTTGTGATGTTCGTTTGTGAGACGCTGAGGACCGCGCCTGGGTTTTGACACATCGAGCCCGTGAAGCGGGGAGGGGTGAGGACACATGCTGTCAGCACACACGAAAGGTAATTGAGTGTTTGAGTAGTTGTTGATAGTGGCTTGGTGTTTTGTTGCACAGTATACTGGAATTGTAAAGAGAATTGTGCAGTTTGCTTCTCACTGCTGTGGCGTGAAGGATAAGTGATCCTCCACTTGTTGTGAGAAGCTGCTCATTTGCATAAAGTTAAAAAAAAGGACACTGACCTGAGTGTGTTGCTGACAGCGTGTGTTTATTGGAAGATATAGTTGTATCTGTTGACTTACCTCACCGTCTCTTTGCTTCACAGAGAATCAGTTTGTCGTGTCCACCTGGGGGGTGTTTGGCGGTGGTAGGAAGTCCAGGAGCGCCGGCTTTAATCCTTGCGGGCGCTGGAGAGCGAGCCACGAATCACTCCACCAGAGGGACGTTGTTTTTATGTTTTTACACTTTTAAGCACAGGTGAATAATAAATAGTTTCTGTTTGGAACCGCTTTCAGGTTATTTTTAGCGCTGGGTCCTGTCTGACGCAGGTCCGCTCCTCAACCCGGGTCGACACATAACAAGTTCAGCTATACAGAAACAGAATGAGTACCGTAAATCCGTGGATATCTCGGTGATCAGGAGCCTGGCGGTGAAAAAGAGTCACTGGTTGGCAGGGGATAATGGCTTCACCTCATACCAACAGACGATGGACCACGCGTCTGGCTTTATCCTACGTTCACAGACCCCACGACACGGCTTCTCGTTCGAAAAGGCTCTAAATGTGCAGTCGCAATGTGGATGCAACCAACTTCTTCCGATAGTCCTGTGGAGGACGACGTAGCGCTCAAGCGAGCCTCGCTCTCCTCACCGGACCGGCACAGCGGCACCATGGACCCCGCCCTTTCTTCTCTTTTTCTCCCTCTTTGGCTAGCGTGTCGGGCCCTCTCGTCTTCCCGCGCTTCCGTCTTCTCTCTCCGATACTGGTGTGACGTAACCCCGGGCCCCGCTCTTTTCTCCCTCTTTGGCTAGCGTGTCGGGCCCTCTCGTCTTCACGCGCTTCCGTCTTCTCCCTCCGGTACTGGCGTGACGTAACCCCGGGCCCCGCTCTTTTCTCCCTCTTTGGCTAGCGTGTTGGGCCCTCTTGTCTTCCCGCGTCTCCGTCTTCTCCCTCGGTACTGGCGTGATGTAACCCCGGGCCCCGCTCTTTTCTCCCTCTTTGGCTAGCGTGTCGGGCCCTCTCGTCTTCACTCGCCCAGTGTGGTCAGGCAGCGATGCTTTTCCCGACTTGACGTTTAGGCGACTTCCTTCAGCCTGCTGCAGACGATCCGTACCCACGCGAATGACAGAAACGACACCAGCGCCACCGTTACCACGGCGTTTAGCACCACAGAGCAGCAGCTTCCCGATGGCCTCTCAGCACCAACAAGCTCACAGCGTCCGTCAGCGTGGGCCAGCGGCAGGAAAGTCCTTCCTCCTGTGATGAGCCCTGCAGCTCCTGTGTGTAGAACTTTTTTCCCCTTTTCCCCATCCTTAAAGCTGTAGTAACACTCCTTATTCTCTGTGAAGCCCGTAAAATTTTCACCGAAAGCCAGATAAATTTTTCAAATGGTTTCCAGGTGCCAGTCTCTAACAGCTTCTGAAAAAATTCTGATGGAAAAAAAGTCCAAATCATTCCGCCATTTCCAGACAACGAAAATCCGATGAGGGGGTGGGACCACTCCTTCCACAAGGCGTGCTCACAGGCGAATGACGTCACCGACAGGCGTGGAAAAACTCACGCATGCGCACGAGGGTTCAAGCTTGTCTGACGTAAAAACATATGAATGAAATCCATATAGTTTTTGAAAAAAATAAAAAGGACCGTTACTTTATTGACAGACCTCGTATGACTGCTCCCTGGGAACACAGCATTACTGCCACCATTCATAACAACAACAATCCATCATACGACAGCTGCCAAACTGGCATCTCTCACATTATCAAATAGAACACAGAGTACAGTACACAGAATCCAATGTCATGGCCACAAAATGTGCCCACGTATGCTGAAATAAATCACATATTTGAAGCTTTCATGCAGCTCATTGAGGTTTATCAATGTTTTCATTTTCCCATCTATCTTGTCTATCGAATTCAATTTGGATCCAGAGCTTAGAGAGGGCTGCTTATTTTAGTTGGCATAGTATTTATTGATGTAGACCACATGCTCCTCTGGCCTCTGGTGAGCAGCCCAATTTTCTATCTGTTTATGAGACAGTTACGACCCCATTGATTTGAAATAGCCCTGCTGCTATGGAAGCCCGTCTCTGATGTATACAGTGACAGAAGCTGATCAGCAGTGTGGGAGCAGCTGATAACCTCTGTGGGCCAGCTAAATGGCTGCTTTATCTTGTATCAATCCTCAGAGTGCACCACTTATGTCTGTGATGCTGTGTGGCAGATGTTGGATCAAAACTCATTCCTCAGTTGGATGCAACTTCATCTGACTGTTGCTGCTTTGCTTATATCTGAAAAATGAAATGGATTGAAATGTGGATCAAAAACAAAATGAAGTGATACAAAAGTAGAAAAGCACTTGTTACAGTGCATTCCTCCTTTTTGGCAATTGTTGAGATGTCTGCTTTCTAATCAATAATACAATGTGTTGATGATGTATCCTACTCATAGACTATATACGGTGCATCTGGGAAGTATTCACAGCACTTCACTTTTTTCCCACATTTTGTTATGTTACAGCCTTATTCCAAAATGGAGTAAATTAATTTTTTCCACTCAAAATTTTAATCATAACAGCCCTTTGGGCCCCTTCACACATAGTGCGAAGTTTGGACGAAAATGGCAAAACAGTGCGTAACAGTTCGAAATTAGCGCACAAAACATCGCGCATGAAACATTGCGCTGACGATGCGAAAGTTTGTGCATGCGTGTCCGCTGAGCAGGAACAGTGCCAGGTGCAGCACATGGTGCCGCTTATGTGGAAGAAATAAAAACCAGCTGGTACGTGTGGAACTGCATTGCACCACTTATGTGGGAAAAAAAACAAAACAAAAAAAAAAACAGCCAGTACCTGTGGGACCACATCGCACTGCTTATGTGGAATGATTTAAAAAAAAAAAGAAGAAAAAAAAAAAAACCACACTACCTGGGACCCGAAATCGCACCTTTCAAAACCTCTGATCAGCAGCCAGAGACTTTACCACTGAGCTATGGAGTTGATCTTTGAAAGCTGCAGGAAGCTGCCTCATATCAGGAAGGACATGGAAGTATTACAAAAAATTTTAAATCTCACACCATATAAAAACACTGCATTTATCAAGCAAGCAATACAAATATGATCCATCTGTTCCTGTGGTGATGACCCATTGTCACAGACATACAGTGAAATGAAATGAGAAGCAGTGTGCTCTGATTATGTTCACATCTACTGGTCAGGTGCGTTCAGTCGGCCGAGCACGTGTTCTGCCAAACGTGTGTCTTGTGGACAGCGCGCTGCGCGATCTGACATGATGGTCAGCTCGCCCGCTACGTGTTCTGATCTGATGGTCCGCTTCAACCTGGGGGGCTATCAGTGTCTGCTCCGTGCGCGCACTCACTTGCTGCAGCTTGTCGCCACCACGGCGATATATGTTTTTATTTATGTCCACGTAAACACAGCAATGAGACACACGCGCCTCACAGTGGACAGTTGTTAGTCTATAACTGTCAAAATACAGTAGGTGTTATGTAGCTGGAATGTCCCACCAGCTGGAATGACACCACAGCTGCTTCTGTCGGAAGCCACGCCTCCCATGAGTAGAGTGCACACACCCACGTGTCAGTGTGTGTGTTTGCAAAGTCACACTCGTGGGGAACTTAGACAGATTTCACAGAAGTATGACAGTGATTGTCTGCAGACTGTTGTCGTGCCAAGAGTGCGACTGGCCACACATTTTCTAAGTGCCATGCGAGTGGTGTTAAGTGTTCATGCGTGTCACCTGGAATTTGGCTCACAGTTGCCGCAAGAGGGTGCGATGGGTTCACACAGTGCACGCTCTATCTTTCAGGTGCTTGTGTGCGCAAACAGGCAGTGGTGGGCACAGATAACCAAAAAATTAACTTTGATAACAGATAATAAGATAACTGAAAAGTTATCTTTGATAAAGATAAACCGATAAACCACCCAAAAATGTATCGGAAGTTACAGATAATCGATAACTGATAAATTCCGGTGTTGTCTATGGGACATTTGCAGTTACTAAAGAACTGAAATTGGTTTTTAAAGCATCAAAAGCAGTAAAAGACCTAAAGAATAAGTAAGAATGTTTGACCATGCTGACTCCTGCAGGAAGCAGGACAGAAAATCCTGAGAGCACCCACAAAATCATAATCATTTTTTTTTTTCAACATTCTGCCCCTGCTTAAAGCTCTTGTTTACAACAACACTCCCACCACAGAGCCACACCAAGAGCAGTCATAAGGCTAGCTCCCTATCAATTTCAACACTCCGGTCAGGCGGAGGTCTTGAAAAATAAAGTCATTATGGGTTTTTGAAAATACTGATAGAATAACTCCATTAATGTTAATTCTGTCATTTGTACAAAGTTAAAATATAACATATATCTTTTAATGTTGAATAAGGCACTAATTCTGAGGTTTTGTAACAAACACAGACTGCAAAGCATTCTGGGTAAAAGTGCTAAACAGTTCAGTAATCCATTATGTAAACCAGCACGTTAATGTGACGTGTGTCATGTGTTGGTTTAAAGATAAATGTGCTTTTGTAAAATATTCCATTTTTATTTGTAAAAACAGGTATTTTTATGGAGCCCTGGAAGTGTCATCGCAATTGCATGTTTTAAAACTTTTATGATGTTGTAAAACGTGCACTCAATATTAGTAAGTAAGTAAGTAAGTAAGTAAATTTATTTATATAGTGCCTTTCACAGACATAAGGCCATGTACACACGTTGTCGGGTATTTGTAAAACCGAATATCTTACCCTTTCAGTTTGGGGAAAAAACTTCATCCACACTACGTCGTTAAAAAAAAAAAATCCATCCACATCGAACCGTATAAATGTGTTGTAATTAGTCTGCCAAACTTTTGGGTGGCGGTACTGATTAAAATTCTATCCAATCAGGAGTCTTATTCTCTTGTCGTCACTTCCACAAAAACTAAAAACATGGCGCCAACCTCATTTGTGTGGACCATTAAGGAGTCGGAATTACTTCTAACCGTAGTTTTATAATACAAAGTTAACATATATGCACACAAAAAGTGCCTGGACAATGGACAATACCAACACTTTGAGAGCAGCCATGTACCCAGACGTTTAATACTGCCATGAACACTCCTGGCCAGTAGATGACAGTAGCGGCCTTGAAAAAATGTCAAACAAAATTCCAGATAATCCGTGTCTGCTACATTTAAGATGCGTGGAATTTAACAAACGCAAATACACTAACGTCTATAAACCCAGAGAATATATTCACGAGAGTTTTAGGCACTAGAGTTTAATGCTGTTATCTGTGGACCCTGAACAGAGTGTCTGAAATGCATTTGCCCTGTTGTGAATGTCTGAGATTACCTTATGCTACCCATAATGCATTGCTGCCTGGCACAGCATGTGCTCACAAAACCTTACAAATTAGCACATTACTTTAAAACGAAAACATATATCTGATATTTTCACTTTATAAACTTCAGACATGACAATAATTTTAAATAACTTGTCTAAAATGAGTGGTTAAAATTTGAACCATAAGTTAAATGTGTATGCCTCTGGATGACTTGGTGACATTGCGATTATATTAGTATGGTGTTAAAGGAAATGACTTTTTTTTTTGGTGACCAGTTTCCTTTGTTTATAGACGATAGAGTGGTTTCTGATTGTAGAGAGTAGAACAAAAAGCTTATTAGGAAACTTTTAATAGATAGGTTTTAACAGTTTTCAAAATGTTTTTTACTGTTCAACTTAGTTTAGTACGTTATCGGTCTAAAAGTTATCGGACGGTAATTCATCGGAAGATAATTAGTCCGATGATGGTTTTTAAATTCATCTAAAAAGATAATCCAATAATTAAAACATTATCTTCGATAATTACCTGTTATCGGATTATCGGAAGTGTGCCCACCACTGGCAACAGGTGTATGAGGCGTTGGCGACAGGGACTACATGACACAGTTTGCACACAATTCCTGCGTCATGCACACTAAGTGTGCATTTCATCCAAACGTCGCACTATGTGGGCCCTTAATGACAACATGAAAAATGTTTGCAAATTTTTAAAAAATACAAAAACAAAGAAATCACGTGTATGTAAGTATTCACACCTTTGCTCAATACTTTGTTTATGTATTGTTGCCACACTGCTGAATACAGGGACTGTGTATCTAGTAAACATGCCGAACAGGTGAACAATTGAAAACTGAGCTGGGAATCACATATGCTGATGGAGTGAACTGGGTCCCAAGACAGACAGTGGTATGGCCAGCTGTGATCTTGCAACAAAATTATGTTCCAGAATGCAAGAGATTCAATATGGTTAACCCTTATAGGGTCTTCGTTTTTTGTTATACAGGGAGTCCTGCTGGGTCTGGTGGACCCATTATATTTTGGGGCTTTTAATTCAACACAATCAAACCTTTTTTTTTTTTTTGTTAAAATACTCAGCAGATGTTTACTTCATCCAAACTGCAAGTAATATTAACACCACATATGTTAAATTAGGTCTTTTTACCTTTGTTAAATCACATTATGAATAGAAATACCACTCATTTTTGTTTAATTTTTTTTAATGTTTTTTCAATTTCCATCTTTATGAAGACACAAGAACAGTAAAAATAAACAAAAGACAACAACCAAAAACAGCAAACTGCCAGACCAGAGACAACGAAGTAGTATAAACATACAACTGACGAGATCTATACCAAATTTACAGTCAGAAACTTTTATCCATGAGCAATAAACTGGCATTGAGCCAGGAAAGGTCCCCATATTGTTATGTGTCGACGCGGGTTGAGGAGCGGACCTGCGTCAGACAGGACCCAGCGCTAAAAATAACCAGAGAGCGGTTCCAAACAGAAACTATTTATTATTCACCTGTGCTTAAAAGTGTAAAAACATAAAAACAACGTCCCTCTGGTGGAGTGATTCGTGGCTCGCTCTCCAGCGCCCGCAAGGATTAAAGCCGGCGCTCCTGGACTTCGTACCACCGCCAAACACCCCCCAGGTGGACACGACAAACTGATTCTCTGTGAAGCAAAGAGAAGGTGAGGTAAGGCAACAGATACAACTATATCTTCCAATAAACACACTCAGGTCAGTGTCTTTTTTTTTACTTTATGCAAATGAGCAGCTTCTCACAACAAGTGGAGGATCACTTATCCTTCACGCCACAGCAGTGAGAAGCAAACTGCACAATTCTCTTTACAATTCCAGTATACTGTGCAACAAAACACCAAGCCACTATCAACAACTACTCAAACACTCAATTACCTTTCGTGTGTGCTGACAGCATGTGTCCTCACCCCTCCCCGCTTCACGGGCTCGATGTGTCAAAACCCAGGCGCGGTCCTCAGCGTCTCACAAACGAACGTCACAAGGTCGAGGTCCCGGCAGTTCTGCTTGAATCACACATGACTTAAATGCAGAACGCCATCCAATTATCTGCTTCAGCTGCAAGTCGTCCAGGTTGCACGTGAGCACCACTCACAGGTGCTTTCCATGATGTTAATGAGGGTGAAGACTCTTCAGCCAGCACCTTCTTCACAGACAAATCAGCCCTCATGCCACCTGGAGAGCAAAGAAAAGAAAAGAACACCAAAACATCCAGCCACGCCCCCCCAACACACAACAGTACCCCCCCCATCAACGGGAAGCCTCCCGGCGACCGAACAGACCAGGTCCGAGAACAGCACCTCCCTCCGGGGTCCACGTCAGGAAGCAGACGGCAAGACAGGCACCGCAGCTGGAAGGCCGGCTGGAATCAACAAAAGCCCCAAAACAGTCCCCAGAACAAGTCCACTCACACAAAAAAAACATGAAACCCACCCAAAACCTCCCCAGGGGACCGTCCCATCAAACCCCGGGAGGAAAAGAAAAACTCCCAAACACAAAAACCCAACACAGTCCCACAAACACAGTACAAACGTAAATGCATAAAAGAAAAATAACAAACAACCCCCCCAGAATGACCTGCAGAGCCCAACCCCCCCTCAGAAGGCCTTCATTGCCAGTTCCAGGAGGAACAGCCAAAACCGTAATCCCACAAAGGTCCCCAGGTCTACATGGAGTAAAACGGTGCCCCCCAGGGGACCGTATCATCAACCCCAGGAGGTACCCTCCCCACAACCCCGGAACCCCAGATCCGGTCACACTTGGCCGGTCGGTCCCAAGCCAATTCCCCCCCAGAGGACCGTCCCATCAACCCTGGAGGTGGAACCCGGAAGGAAACAAAATAAAACCAAAAACCAACCCCCGGAGGACAACCAAAAACAACCCCGGGGGGATATAAAACGACCATAAACCCTGTTACCCTCCCCGGCACCCCGAAAGACCCTAGGTCCCTCCCACAGCCCCTCGGCGGCTCTATTTTGGCAAACGGCTCAAAATATTAAGCCGGAGAAGGGAACAGGTAAAAACTAACCCAGCTCCAACCCCAAGGCGCAGCGGAGAACCGGAAATACGTCCGGTGCCCCAACTCGACCATACCCCAGCCACTCGGGAGGGGTGGAACTACCGAAATGGCAAACGGCAACAGATCGGCCCACCCCTCTGACTGAGGCATGTCTCCGCTGCACCACACCCCGGCAACACCCATGACAATCGGTACAAAGGCTCACCGAGGCTGGAGTGGAACCGGCCCTAACCAAACTAAAAAGAACGCCTCTAACATCCCCCCCCTAGGTGCAGAGGTCTTCTGAGAATGCCCAGCGTGACCAACCTGCACCACCCCACAACCCACAAGACAAGCAGTCTAAGGGCAAGTGAGGTTGGGGTTAGGAATGTAGAGAAATAAAAGCAACAAAACAAAACGACCCAACCAACCCAAACAGAAAATACCTAAAAACACATACAAAATTGACAAGTAAGTGAGCCCAGGCGGGCTTCTAACCGCCTATCACTCCACCAGATACGCCCCTACCTCCCCAAACAAGTATAACCCCTGATTAAAGAAAACAAAACATTTACTTGTGCTAGAATTGTTTTTTGTTTTTTTTTTTTTATGTGGGTTCTTTTGCCTGTCACAGAACACTTGGAGTTACGTCACCATTATTTCTCTTGACGCTTACGTGTCGGGGCAATACAGGAATCTCGACTCGTCCGAGCTGCATGGGCTCGTCAATAGGAGGAGCCGGAGGTCCCGTCAGAGGAGCCTCAGTGGGGCGAAGAAGAGGCGGCCCAGCTTTGTGTCGGGGAAAGCCCCGAGACAAAAAAAAACGCTCTGATGGGCGTCCTCTCTCGCGTCCACGCTCCTTCATCCGATCATCTAGACGAATCACCAACGATATTAGCTCGTCTAAATCGTCTGGCTCATCACGGACCGCCAGCTCGTCTTTTAATGACTCATTTAACCCGTCTACAAACACGCCCCGTAATGCTGCGGCATTCCAACCTGATTGAGCAGAAAAAATCCGGAAGTCCACGGAATATTCCGCCGCACTCCGCCTCCCCTGCCTGAGATTCAGCAACCATTGAGCAACGGTATTCGTTTTCACCGGATGGTCAAAAACCAGTCGGAACTCCCGGGAGAAATCCTTAAAGGACCCTAACAATGGCGAGTTGTTACTCCACAACGCTGTGACCCAAGCTAAGGCGTCACCTCGGAGCAAATTTGTCACATACGAAACACGGCTTCCATCAGAAGAGAAGGAAGCCGGTCGCTGAGCAAAAACCAGAGAACATTGCATCAGAAACGAAGCACAAGCTTCGACGTCTCCCGCATAAGGCTCCGGATGACAAATGATCGGTTCAAACACCGAATCTCTGGTTGACGGAGTTATCTGCCCTGGTATCGATGATGCCGCAGCTGGCGCTGCAGGAAGCGGAACGGCTTGAGCTGCAAGCTCCGTAACATGGGCGTCTGTTTGTTTAATTTGATTTGCGAGATGCTGTAATTGCTCCCATATCTTCTCCAAGTGTTCTTGAATCTTTTCGGCAAAAGGAACTGCCTCTGCCGCTGGGTCCATTATGGAATGGCCGGGAACTACTGTTATGTGTCGACGCGGGTTGAGGAGCGGACCTGCGTCAGACAGGACCCAGCGCTAAAAATAACCAGAGAGCGGTTCCAAACAGAAACTATTTATTATTCACCTGTGCTTAAAAGTGTAAAAACATAAAAACAACGTCCCTCTGGTGGAGTGATTCGTGGCTCGCTCTCCAGCGCCCGCAAGGATTAAAGCCGGCGCTCCTGGACTTCCTACCACCGCCAAACACCCCCCAGGTGGACACGACAAACTGATTCTCTGTGAAGCAAAGAGAAGCTGAGGTAAGGCAACAGATACAACTATATCTTCCAATAAACACACGCTATCAGCAACACACTCAGGTCAGTGTCCTTTTTTTTTACTTTATGCAAATGAGCAGCTTCTCACAACAAGTGGAGGATCACTTATCCTTCACGCCACAGCAGTGAGAAGCAAACTGCACAATTCTCTTTACAATTCCAGTATACTGTGCAACAAAACACCAAGCCACTATCAACAACTACTCAAACACTCAATTACCTTTCGTGTGTGCTGACAGCATGTGTCCTCACCCCTCCCCGCTTCACGGGCTCGATGTGTCAAAACCCAGGCGCGGTCCTCAGCGTCTCACAAACGAACGTCACAAGGTCGAGTTCCCGGCAGTTCTGCTTGAATCACACATGACTTAAATGCAGAACGCCATCCAATTATCTGCTTCAGCTGCAAGTCGTCCAGGTTGCACGTGAGCACCACTCACAGGTGCTTTCCATGATGTTAATGAGGGTGAAGACTCTTCAGCCAGCATCTTCTTCACAGACAAATCAGCCCTCATGCCACCTGGAGAGCAAAGAAAAGAAAAGAACACCAAAACATCCAGCCACGCCCCCCCCAACACACAACACATATTGCAGCATGTCTGTGGTGTTTGTCCATATTGTCCAGGCGAAGAATTCCATCTGTATCACTGAGACCATTTCTCTAAGCCAATGTTCAAAACTTGGAGGGTTGGTGGATTTCCAGGTCATCAGGATAAGTTTTTTGGCAACTACCATTCCGAGTTGCAATACTGACCATAAATCAGTTGTGTATCCCAAGCTGATAGAAGAACATCCCAATATTTCAATATGGTGATCTGGTTTAATATCTCTGGAATAACATTTAGAAAACCAATTAAAAATTGCAGACCAAAACCCAAATACTCTGGGGCAAAACCAAAACAGATGTGCTAGTGTTCCTTCAACAGAAGGACATTTATCACATTGAGAAGCAGTGGTGGGCACACTTCCGATAATCCGATAACAGATAATTATCAAAGATAATGTTTTCGTTATCGGATTATCTTTTTAGATAACTTTAAAAACCATTATCGGACTATCGGATTATCGGACTCCCAAAAGCGATCGTGGTGTTAAAACTCAAATTCAGCTTGTTAGTAGTTGCAAATGTACCAGAGACAACACTGGAATTTATCGGTTATCTGTAACTTCCGATACATTTTTGGGTGGTTTATCGGTTTATCTTCATCAAAGATAACTTTTCAGTTATCTGATTATCTGTTATCAAAGTTAATTTTTTGGTTATCTGTGCCCACCACTGTTGAGAAGATACATTAGTTTTGTCTTTGAATAATATAATCTGTGAATTACTTTGTACTGGATAAGTCTATAGCGACTGTTAATGGAACAGGAGTGAAGGAGTGACATGGCTTCATCCTATAGTCAAATGTTTAGAGTTGGGACAAAGCCTTAGATTCTCATAAAATGAATGTGTGTTTGGAATAAATTCAAAGTCTTTAAATGTTTGTTTTATATAGGCCCAAGTTGTAGATAGCGAAAGAAATGTGAATTTGGAATATTGTACTTATCAACCAAGAAGTAATCTATGCGTGTGTATGACTTATGGACATGGGAATGGAATGAATAATCGTGCACAGTTGGATGCTGTAACCTCCAAATGTCCACAACATTCTTTGATTTAATTAAGTTATTGAGCATTTGTACTGAGAGAATGTGAGATGGAGGGGCTCTTGAAAGTCTATCCAAATAGGGGTCCAAATAACAGTTGAAATCTCCTCCGATAAGCAGATTGTAATTGTCATCATCTGGTATTATATCAAATACTTTACGAAAAAAGGCTGGATCATCTGAATTTTGTCCATATAAATTGACCTGGGTCACTGGAGAACAATTAATGTGCCCCTTTACAATAATAAAATGACCATTAGGATCTGTTACACTAGACTGAAAGTTAAAAGGTACAGATTTGCGAAAAAGAATGGCTACACCTCTTGCTTTGGATGTGAATTTTGGTTGCTACAATGTGGAGAGAATGTGCGCACTTTTATGATGTTGTAAAACGTGCACTCAATATTGACACATAAATGTTGGCTTTACACTGTGCGAGAGAATTTTTTGGACCGAGTTTCAGGTTAATCGCGCGTCCTGCATCATGTAGTGTACATGGAGTAACAAGTTGCGTTTAACATCTGACGACCGCCTCATGATCGCCGATCGTATGGTAGAATGAAAATCAAACCTGTTTTTTATTATTCTGGTCGGCCGTCGTGAGGGTATCCTGCTGCTGCAGAGCTACAAGTGTCCAACCGCTCGCACTGTGCCTGTGCAAACACTGCAGAGCTGTCTTGTAATGTTTTTTGTTCTTGTTTTGTTTTTAAACTTAATGTTGTGTGTTGGGGGGGTGTGGCTGGACATTTTGGTGTTCTTTTCTTTTCTTTGCTCTCCAGGTGGTATGAAAACTGATTTGTCTGTGGAGAAGGTGCTGGCTGAAGAGTCCTTCACCCTCATCAGCGTTATGTGCAGCACCTGTGGATGGTGCTCAAGTGCAACCTTAAAGACTTTCAGCTGAAGCAGATAATGAGATGGCGTTCTGCATTTAAGCCATGTGTGATTCAAGCAGAATTGCTGGGAACTCGACCTTGTGATGTTCGTTTGTGAGACGCTGAGGACCGCACCTGGGTTTGACACATCGTGCCTGTGAAGGAAGAAGGGTGAGGGACACATGCTGTCAGCACACATCTGAGGTGATTAATTGTTTGACTAATTGTTGATAGTAACTTGGTATTTTGTTACGCAGTAGATTTGAATTGTGATGAGAATTGTGCAGCTCACTTCTCACTGCCGTGGCGTGCGGAGTGGTAATCCTCCACCTGTTGTGAGAAGCTGCTCATTTACATAAAGCTTAAATACAGACCTGAATGTGTTGCTGATAGTGTGTGCCTTTTGAAGGATATTGGTTGTAGTTGCTGACTTACCTCAACTTTTCTATCCTTCGCAGAGAGTCGGTTTGTCGTGTCCACCTGGGGGGTGTTTGGTGGTAAAGTGAGTCCAGAAGTGCCGGGCTTCGATCCTTTTAGGCGCTGGAGAGTGTGCCAGCCTTCACTCCACCAGACTGACGCATCTTTTGTTCATACACTTTGTTATGCACCAGAGGGTGGAAAAAATAAATTGTTTTGTTATTGGAACCGCTTTCTGGTTATTTTAGCGCTGGGTTCCATCAGACGCAGGTCCGCTCCTCAACCCGCGTCGACACATAACACTTAATTTGTAAAAAAAAAAAAAAAAAAGAAAAAATACTGCCATGAACACCACTGGCCAGTAGATGGCAGTAGAGGCCTTGAAATCTTTCCAAAACAAAATCCCAGATAATCCGTCTGCTACATTTAAGATGCGTGGAATTTAACAAACGCAAATACAATAACGTCTATAAACCCAGAGAATATATTCACGAGAGTTTTAGGCACTAGAGTTTAATGCTGCTGTCCATGGAGCCTGAACAGAGTGTCTGAAATGCATTTGTCCTGTCGTGAACACCCTGTCCTACCCATAATGCACTGCTGGGCTCAGCATGTGCTCACAAAACCTTAAAAATTAGCACATTATTTTAAAACTAAAACATATATCTGATATTTTCACTTTATAAAACTTCAGACATGAAAGTAATTTTACATAACTTGTCCAAAATTATTTTTGTTAAAATTTGAACCATAAGTTAAAAATATATACCTCTGGATGACTTGGGTGATATTGGCAGCATATCAGTATGGTCTTAAAGAAAATGTGTGTGTGTGTGTGTGTGTGTGTGTGTGTGTGTGTGTGTGTGTGTGTGTGTGTGTGTGTGTGTGTGTGTGTGTGTGTGTGTGTGTGTGTGTGTGTGTGTGTGTGTGTGTGTGTGTGTGTGTGTGTGTGTGAGAGAGAGAGAGAGAGAGAGTGAGAGACTAGTTCTCCTTTGCCTGCAGAGGTAGAGTGGTTTTTCCTGGAAGTATCTCTCTACTGTTTGCAGAGGGTAGGACTATATACATCTGTTAGAGAACTTTGAACAGGTAGGTCTCAACTGATTTAAATTTTAAAAATGTTTGCTGTTGTTCAGCTGGGTTTACTGCATTATCAGTCTAAAAGTTATCGGAGGACAATTCATCGGAAGATAATTAGTCCGATAATGGTTTTTAAAGTTATCTAAAAAGATAATCCGATAACGAAAACATTATCTTCGATAATTATCTGTTATCAGATTATCGGAAGTGTGCCCACCACTGTGGATATATTAATAATATATAGCGAATATATGATGAAAAATCATGGTTGTATAACGCATTTAGTGAGGAAACGGATCAGACACATTGCGATTATCACAGCAGCTTTACGGGTGTATTATGATTCATCGCGCACGTGTTGCGTGTGCACGGCATCTGCATTGTGGTCATAAATGAAGCACACTTGGGCCGTCGGCATCACTATTCACACCAATAATACAGGCTCTGGAGCATTTGCTGGACTTGGACAAGTTGATTGGAGTAAAGAAGCAGTGAACAGGGCGAGTGGTGACGTCAGCGGATCGCATCAGAGCGTAGCTCATCTGAACGATTATAACAAGAAGTATCTGTTATAAACATAGGAATAAATACTGTAATAGCTGCAGACAAGAAGGAAAAAACACACAACTGTTTTATCAAGCCTTGACAATGTAAATAAGTCAAATAATTACCTTTTTAGACGGCTCAAAATGCTTTCTGCAGCTGGGCCGTTCGCGCGCATCCTCTCTGATGCAGGAGGTGATAAGAGCGTTTTCAACGGGCAGTTTGCAGAATAAAATGATTAATCCGCCACAAAATAATTATTTTATATAGGCAGCATCCAGCGCAGAGCACGTGGCAGCCGGTAGAACAAAGAACGGCATCCAGCTGTGAACACAGCGCATCTGATTTGCCTCTGCTGCAAATCAGATGCAAAGCAGACGTAATTAAAACGCTTTATTCATGTCCAATCTGTATGCAGTCGCTACAACTTATTTTAGTTCGTGATGTGGACATGATGGGCACACAAAATATCCGTTTTGCACACTGTCCCAGTCCGCTGCCAAGCCACAAATCCCTGTCAGTTGTGGATATCAGCAGGTGACAGCGAATATACAGCACATAGATTAAGTATGTCTGTGTATGTACATGGGCTGTCGGTAAAGTATAGGTCCTTTTTATTTTTTTTTAAAAACTATATGGATTTCATTCATATGTTTTTACGTCAGGCAAGTTTGAACCGTTTAGAAATGATACGGTGTTTTGTGCCGCGTTGTCGCAGCTCGGAGAGCGGCGCGCCAAGCATCCTTAAAGGGGTCCTTAAAGCGACAGTTACCCGTCCTTATTCTCTGTGAAGCCCACAAAATTTTCACCGAAAGCCAGATACATTTTTCAAATGGTTTCCAGGTGCCAGTTTCTAACAGCTTCTGAAAAAAATCTGATGGAAAAAAGTCCTTTCATTCCGCCATTTCCAGACAATGAAATTCCGACGAGGGGGCGGGACCACTCCTTCCCAAGGCGTGCTCACAGGCGAATGACGTCACCGACAGGCGTGGAAAAACTCACGCATGCACACGAGGGTTCAAACTTGCCTGACGTAAAAACATATGAATGAAATCCATATAGTTTTTTAAAAAAATAAAAAGGGCCGATACTTTACGGACAGCCCACGTATTTAGTATGTATGGAGTATGTAAGGCAAATGTCATCCACAAAGCATATCCCTCTATGATTTTTATGGACACGTCTACAGACGCAGGCCACAGTCTTAACTTGCTGAATTTCCCTCCCTGGCAGATAAACTGCACTATCACCATAGCTGATTTTTTGCACATATTCCCACTAAGCTAATGGATTCCACATCCACATTTGTCATAAACCTTGCAGGGTCTCTAATCACCTGCTCTGTGGCCTGCTGTAACACAGTCAGCAGACATGCCATGAGGGCTGATCTGTTCACGACACGAGAGCCCAGCTCTTCATGACACGGGAGCCGGCCGGCTCTTCATGAGATGAGCGCATCAGGTAATTCATGTAAAACATAAAAGGGAGAACAGTAATCCACATCATTTCATTACTTCCTGCTGTATGTCTTGGTGGAGGCTAAATCCGCTCTTTATAACAGGAATTGAGTATTACGAATTGTGGTGTTTTTTTTTCCTCCGCGCTCAAACAAGGACATGCAGGAAACCATTGCCATGATATTGTACACGCCTGTCTGACCATGCATCGCTCCCAACAGCAGGTGGAATGGTTCGTGGTTTCCCATTTCATTTTTGGTCCACGGATTTTCTTCTGGTTTCAGCGTGTTTCATGTTATGTGTGATGGGGCCCTTACACCAGACTGCCGAGTGGGTTGGGACCTGAGAGATTGAACAAAACCAATTATGAGACCCATGTATCTTTTAACTGCTGCCAGTGTTTTCAACAGTTCAATACACTCGCGTACCTGTTGGAGACCGATGGAGAGTAATGGCAACCCAGAGGTGTTCTGACATGGAGACCCCACTGTCACCAACCTCCAACCCTGGTGGTAGCCAGTGAGAGTGAAAGTGAGCAGATGCCATTTTTCGATCGCAATTCAGTAGTGGACTCAGTGTAAATGGGGTGCAAGAGGGCTCTAATCCAAGTACTGATGAGGACCCACTCTTCTTAGGGTATTACCTCACTGGGCTGCGACTGCTGGGGAGTAGTTGGAGACATAAAATCACACTAAAACATGCAAATTAGCAGCAATTTTTCAGTTGGAATCTCACTGAATTGGTATTAACAACATGATTGCACATGTGGCTGAATGTCGCACAGACTGGCAGTGAAAATAGGGCCACATATATGTATACTGCACTAGTGCCTCTCAAATGCTGCGTGGAATTCACGTGAATGACGAGCCCCATTCTATTGACCTTTGCAGGTGCAAGGATTTGAGCACAAATGCGAAGCAGTACTCTCACAGATATCAAGCACCGCTCATGTGGCTGAACCAATGACTCAGGATGGCTGTGAACCGCTATTATGCAGTATGTGGAATTAGGCTGTGGAAATATTGCAGACTGTAGCTACAAGGCACAGTCAAATCAAATAAAATCAAATCAATTTTATTTATATAGCGCCAAATCACAACAAACAGTTGCCCCAAGGCGCTTTATATTGTAAGGCAAAAGCCATACAATAATTACAGAAAAACCCCAACAGTCAAAACAACCCCCTATGAGCAAGCACTTGGCGACAGTGGGAAGGAAAAACTCCCTTTTAACAGGAAGAAACCTCCAGCAGAACCAGGCTCAGGGAGGGACAGTTTTCTGCTGGGACTGGTTGGGGCTGAGGGGAGAGAATCAGGAAAAAGACATGCTGTGGAAGAGAGCAGAGATCAATCACTAATGATTAAAAGCACAGTGGTGCATACAGAGCAAAAAGAGAAGAGGTGAATAAAAAGAAACACTGGGTGCATCATGGGAAACCCCCCAGCAGTCTAAGTCTATAGCAGCATAACTAAGGGATGGTTCAGGGTCACCTGATCCAGCCCTAACTATAAGCTTTTTCAAAAAGGAAAGTTTTAAGCTTAATCTTAAAAGTAGAGAGGGTGTCTGTCTCCCTAATCCGAAATGGGAGCTGGTTCCACAGGAGAGGAGCCTGAAAGCTGAAGGCTCTGTCTGTTGTGAAAGTGTAGGTGACGTCTTGCAGATATACCGCTGCGGATCAGATGATTGGTAACAGCTGTCGTAGGTGACAGCTGTCACCCCGGCTGCTCCTGTGAGATGGCAGCGCCCCCTGGTGCCTGGAGCCCGCACTCCAGGCAGGGTGCCCTCTGGTGGTGGGTCAGCAGTACCTCCTCTTCAGCGGCCCACACAACAGGACCCCCCCCCTCAACGGGCGCCTCCTGGCGCCCGACCAGGCTTGTCCGGGTGGCGGCGGTAGAAATCGGCCAGGAGGGCCGGGTCCAGGATGAAGCTCCTCTTCACCCAGGAGCATTCTTTGGGGCCGTACCCCTCCCAGTCCACCAAATACTGGAAGCCCCGGCCCATCCTTTGGACATCCAAGAGCCGGCTCGCCATCGATGATCCGGGCAGGAGGTGGTGCCGGACCCGGAGTACAGAGGGGTGAGGTGTGATGTGGCTTAATCCGGGACACATGGAAAACGGGATGGATCCGCAGTGAGGCCGGAAGCTGAAGCCTCACTGCGGCTGGACTGATGACCTTGAGGATTTTAAACGGACCGATATACCGATCCTGCAGTTTAGGGGAGACCACTTGGAGGGGAATGTCCTTTGTTGACAACCACACTTCCTGCCCTGGCCGATACGTAGGGGCCGGGGTCCGCCGACGGTCTGCATGGGCTTTCGTCCTCATCCGGGCCCTCAGCAAAGCAGAACGGGTGGCACGCCACACCCGACGGCACTTCCGCAGGTGGGCCTGGACCGAGGGCACACCGACCTCTCCCTCAACCACCGGAAACAAAGGAGGCTGGTACCCCAGACACACCTCAAACGGGGAGAGGCCGGTGGCTGACGACACCTGGCTGTTATGGGCATACTCGATCCAGGCCAAATGGGTACTCCAGGCCGCCGGGTGCGCAGCCGTCACGCAACGCAGGGCCTGTTCCACCTCCTGATTGGCCCGTTCTGCTTGCCCGTTGGTCTGGGGATGATACCCGGATGAGAGACTCACCGTGGCCCCCAGTTCCCGGCAGAAGCTCCTCCAGACTTGCGATGAGAACTGGGGACCGCGATCGGAGACGATGTCTGTTGGAATCCCATGCAGCCGGACGACGTGGTGGACCAGGAGGTCCGCTGTCTCCTGGGCAGTCGGGAGCTTCGGGAGGGCCACGAAGTGCGCCGCCTTGGAGAATCGGTCCACTATCGTGAGGATGGTGGTGTTGCCCTGGGACGGTGGGAGGCCCGTGACAAAATCCAGGCCAATGTGGGACCAGGGGCGATGAGGCACGGGTAGCGGCTGGAGCAGTCCAGAAGCCCTGCGATGATCAGCCTTGCCCCTGGCACAGGTGGTGCAGGCCTGGATATAATCCCGGACGTCGGCCTCTAGGGACGCCCACCAGAAGCGCTGCCGGACAACTGCCATGGTTCTTTGCACCCCTGGATGACAGGAGAGCTTGGAGCCGTGACAGAAGTCCAGGACTGCAGCCCTAGCCTCTGGTGGGACATAGAGTCTGTTCTTCGGCCCAGTTCCGGGGTCCGGGCTTCATGCCAGGGCCTCCCGGACGGTTCTCTCTACGTCCCAGGTGAGGGTGGCCACGATAGTGGACTCCGGGATGATGGGTTCCGGTGGATCCGACAACTCCGCTTTGACTTCATCTTCATGTACCCGGGACAAGGCATCCGATCTCTGGTTTTTGGTCCCGGGATGGTAGGTGATCCGGAAGTCAAAACGGCCGAAGAACAGTGACCAGCGGGCTTGCCTGGGGTTCAGCCGCTTGGCGGTCCTGATATACTCCAGGTTCCGGTGGTCAGTGAAAACCGTGAATGGCACGGACGTTCCCTCCAACAGATGTCTCCACTCTTCAAGAGCCTCTTTCACCGCAAGGAGTTCTCGATTGCCGATGTCATAGTTCCGTTCGGCCGGGGTCAACCTGCGGGAAAAATAGGCACACGGGTGAAGGACCTTATCGGTCTTCCCGCTCTGGGAAAGCACAGCTCCTATCCCTGAGTCCGAGGCGTCCACTTCAACCACTAACTGGCGACTAGGATCGGACTGCACCAGAACGAGTGCAGACGAGAAGCGCCGTTTCAACTCCTTGAATGCGGCATCGCAACGATCCGACCAGGTGAAGGGGACTTTTGGTGAGGTCAGGGCTGTCAGGGGGCTAACTACCTGACTGTAGCCCTTAATGAACCTCCTGTAGAAATTAGCAAAGCCGGGGAACTGTTGCAGCTTCCTACGGCTGGTGGGTTGGGGCCAGTCTCTCACCGCCGCGACCTTGGCCGGATCAGGAGCGACGGAGTTAGGGGAGATGATAAACCCCAGGAAGGACAAAGAAGTGCGGTGGAACTCGCACTTCTCACCCTTCACAAACAGCCGGTTCTCCAACAACCGCTGCAGAACCTGACGTACATGCCGGACATGAGTCTCAGGATCCGGAGAAAAGATGAGTATATCGTCCAGATATACGAAGATGAATCGGTGCAGGAAATCCCGCAAGACATCATTAACCAATGCTTGGAACGTCGCGGGGGCGTTTGTAAGACCGAACGGCATGACCAGGTACTCAAAGTGACCTAAGGGGGTGTTAAATGCCGTCTTCCACTCGTCTCCCTTCCGGATCCGAACCAGGTGATACGCATTTCTAAGATCCAGTTTAGTGAACATTTGGGCTCCATGCAGGGGCGTGAACACTGAATCCAACAAGGGCAATGGGTATCGGTTACGAACCGTGATTTCGTTCAGCCCCCTGTAATCAATGCATGGACGTAGTCCGCCATCCTTTTTTCCCACAAAAAGAAACCTGCACCCATCGGGGAGGTGGAATTCCGGATCAACCCAGCAGCTAGAGAGTCCCGGATGTAGGTCTCCATTGATTCGCGCTCAGGTTGTGAGAGGTTGTACAGCCTGCTGGACGGGAACTCTACGCCTGGAACCAAATCAATGGCACAATCGTACGGGCGGTGCGGGGGAAGGGTAAGTGCCAGATCCTTGCTGAACACGTCCACAAGGTCATGGTACTCCACCGGCACTGTCCCGAGATTGGGCGGGACTCTGACCTCCTCCTTAGCCTGGGAACCGGGAGGAACCGAGGAACCTAAACATACCCGATGGCAGGTCTCGCTCCACTGAACCACTACCCCGGACGGCCAATCGATCCGGGGATTGTGTTTTAACATCCAGGGGAACCCTAGAATCACGCGGGAGGTGGCAGGAGTCACAAAAAACTCAATCTCCTCTCGGTGGTTCCCTGACACCACCAGAGTTACTGGAGGTGTCTTATGTGTGATTAAAGGGAGTAGGGAGCCATCTAGTGCCCGTACTTGCACAGGTGAAGTAAGTGCCACCAGAGGGAGCCCTGCCTCCCTGGCCCATTTGGTATCTAGCAAATTCCCTTCAGAGCCCGTGTCCACCAGTGCTGGGGCCTGAAGGGTTAAATCCTCATAAAGGATTGTAACCGCGAGTCGTGTGGCAATATGGGTGTGTCCCACGTGAATGTCTTGGCCCACCCCTAGCCCAGTTTCTAGGGGCGGGCGTTGTGTGTTTAACCACTCGGGGCAGTCCCTCACTTGATGCTCTATCGAGCCACAAACAAAGCACGCTCCGCGGACCAGCCTCCTCTGTCTATCCGGTGGTCTAAATGTGGCCCTGCTCGTGTCCATAGCTTCATCAGCAGGGGGAGCTGTAACCACACGGAGCGTAGAGGCCGTGGAGCGTGGGGAGGGCGGAGCTCGGTTGGAACCGGAAGGGAGAGGGACGGCGTGTGCCCGGCCACGCCCTTCGTCTCGTTCCCGACGGCATTCTTCTAACCGATTGTCTAATCGTATAACCAGATCAATAAGCCCGTCTAAATCCCGCGGTTCGTCCTTAGCTACCAGGTGCCCCTTCAGGACCAACGACAGTCCGTTTACGAAGGCGGCACGGAGGGCAGTGCTATTCCAGCCGGACCTCGCCGCCGCGATGCGGAAGTCGACTGCATAAGCAGCTGCGCTCCGGCGCCCCTGTCTCATTGACAGCAGCACGGCTGAAGCGGTCTCTCCTCTATTTGGGTGATCGAACACTGTTCTGAACTCCCTCACAAACCCATCATATGTCTGAAGGAGCCGTGAATTTTGCTCCCAGAACGCTGTAGCCCAAGCGCGTGCCTCACCGCGAAGCAGAGTTATAACATAAGCTATCTTGCTAGCATCAGTCGCGTACATGACGGGACGCTGTGCGAAGACGAGCGAACACTGCATAAGAAAGTCCGCGCACGTCTCCACACAACCCCCGTATGGCTCTGGAGGGCTTATGTATGCTTCAGGGGAAGGTGGGAGGGGTCGTTGAACGACCTGTGGAATGTCAACGTTGCGCACAGGATCGACAGGAGGGAGAGCCGCAGCAGCGCCCTGAGGGCGCGCTTCCACCTGAGCGGCGAGAGCATCCACCCTGCGGTTAAGGAGGATGTTCTGCTCGGTCATTAGATCCAACCGAGCCATAAAGGCGGTGAGGATTCGCTGCAACTCACCGATCATTCCTCCTGCAGACGCCTGTGCGCCCTGTTCTTCCATTGGCCGTTCAACAGCCGGTTGACGCCCCTCGGGGTCCATGACGTTGGCCGAGATATCCTGTTGTGAAAGTGTAGGTGACGTCTTGCAGATATACCGCTGCGGATCAGATGATTGGTAACAGCTGTCGTAGGTGACAGCTGTCACCCCGTCTGCTCCTGTGAGATGGCAGCGCCCTCTGGTGCCTGGAGCCCGCACTCCAGGCAGGGTGCCCTCTGGTGGTGGGCCAGCAGTACCTCCTCTTCAGCGGCCCACACAACACTGTCTCCCATTCTACTCTTACAAACCCTAGGAACTACAAGTAAGCCTGCAGTCTGAGAGCGAAGCGCTTTATTGGGGTGATATTGTACTAAGAGGTCCCTAAGATAAGATGGGACCTGATTTTCCAAAACCTTATAAGTAAGAAGAAGAATTTTAAATTCTATTCTGGAATTAACAGGGAGCCAATGAAGAGAAGCCAATATGGGTGAAATATGCTCTCTCCTTCTAGTCCCTGTCAGCACTCTAGCTGCAGCATTTTGAATTAACTGAAGGCTTTTCAGGGAACTTTTAGGACAACCTGATAATAATGAATTACAGTAGTCCAGCCTAGAAGAAATAAATGCATGAATTAGCTTTTCAGCATCACTCTGAGACAAGACCTTTCTAATTTTACAGATATTGCACAAATGCAAAAAAGCAGTCCTACATATTTGCTTAATATATGCATTGAAGGACATATCCTGATCAAAAATGACTCCAAGATTGAAGATGCCATCCAGAGTAAGGATCTGGTTAGACACCATGTTTCTAAGATTTGTGGGGCCAAGTACAATAACTTCAGTTTTATCTGAATTTAAAAGCAGGAAATTAGAGGTCACCCATGTCTTTATGTCTGAAAGACATTCCTGCAGTTTAACTAATTGGTGTGTGTCCTCTGGCTTCATGGATAGATAAAGCTGGGTATCATCTGCGTAACAATGAAAATTTAAGCAATGCTTTCTATTAACACTGCCTAAGGGAAGTATGTATAAAGTGAATAAAATTGGTCCTAGCACAGAACCTTGTGGAACTCCATAATTAACCTTAGTCTGTGAAGAAGACTCCCCATTTACATGAACAAATTGTAATCTATTAGATAAATATGATTCAAACCACTGCAGCGCAGTGCCTTTAATACCTATGGCATGCTCTAATCTCTGTAATAAAATTGTATGGTCAACAGTATCAAAAACTGCACTGAGGTCTAACAGGACAAGCACAGAGATGAGTCCACTGTCCACTTGTAACCTTCACTAATGCTGTTTCTGTACTATGATGAATTCTGAAACCTGACTGAAACTCTTCAAATAGACCATTCCTCTGCAGATGATCAGTTAACCGTTTTACAACTACCCTTTCAAGAATTTTTGAGAGAAAAGGAAGGTTGGAGATTGGCCTATAATTAGCTAAGATAGCTGGATCAAGTGATGGCTTTTTAAGTAATGGTTTAATTACTGCCACCTTAAAAGCCTGTGGTACATAGCCAACTAATAAAGATAGATTGATCATATTTAAGATCGAAGCATTAAATAATGGTAGTGTTGTGTGGGCCGCTGAAGAGGAGGTACTGCTGGCCCACCACCACCAGAGGGCGCCCTGCCTGGAGTGCGGGCTCCAGGCACCAGAGGGCGCTACCGCATCATGGGAGTAATCTGGGTGACAGCTGTCACCCATCTCCAAACACAGCTGTTTCTACTCAGCACCGAGGTATATCAGGAGGACGGCGTCTCCACCTCAGTGCCGAGATATCGCCTTAAGACTGAGGTAACATTCTCTGCCTTCATATTCTGAATAACCAGCTAAGATTTGTAAACCGTTTCAGGACTGCTGACTACTAACAGCTAAATTGCTTGAATAAGTACTCACCTTCCTGCTGTATATTGTCAAGAGGTGGAGGCGGCTTCTCCCCTCTCCGTGGCTGGGTGCTGTCGCATCCACATCTGTGTGTTGTTGCTCTCTCCTGCCAGCAGTACCGGATCCGACGAGCGGAGGCAGTGGCCACCTGGGAATTCGGGACTTGGCGGTTCCAGTATTTCCGGGGGTCGGTGGCAGAGGAGATCTGGGTGGTTCCGGTTCGACTGAGACGGACGTCTCCTACCTTCGAGCCTGCCCACACGACACCAGTGGAATTCGGTGTAAACCCAAAGTGTCAATTGTTGTATTGGTTGTGCATTTTCACAACAGTAAAAATTGTTATTTACTTTCTCCATTGTCCGTTCATTGCGCCCCCTGTTGTGGGTCCGTGTTCCTACACTTTCACAACAGGTAGGGCTTCCTTGAGCAGCCTGGTAGGAATGGAGTCTAATAGACATGTTGATGGTTTGGAGGAAGTATCTAATGAAAATAACAGACAGAACAATCAGAGAGAAAGAGTCTAGCCAAATACCAGCATTACTGAAGGCAGCCGAACATAAAGATATGTCTTTGGGATGGTTATGAATATTTTTTTCTCTAATAGTTAAAATTTTATTTGCAAAGAAAGTCATGAAGTCATTACTAGTTAAAGTTAAAGGAATACTCGGCTCAACAGAGCTCTGACTCTTTGTCAGCCTGGCTACAGTGCTGAAAAGAAACCTGGGGTTGTTCTTATTTTCTTCAATTAGTGATGAATAGTAAGATGTCCTAGCTTTACAGAGGGCTTTTTATAGAGCAACAGACCCTTTTTCCAGGCTAAATGAATATCTTCTAAATTAGTGAGACGCCATTTCCTCTCCAGCTTATGGGTTATCTGCTTTAAGCTGAGAGTTTGTGGGTTATACCATGGAGTCAAGCATTTCTGATTTAAGGCTCTCTTTTTGAGAGGAGCTCCAGCATCCAAAGTTGTGCTCAGTGAGGATGTAAAACTACTGACGAGATAATCTATCTCACTCACAGAGTTTGGGTAGCTACTCTGCACTGTGTTGGTATATGGCATTGAAGAACATAACAAAGAAGGAATCATATCCTTAAACCTAGTTACAGCGCTTTCAGAAAGACTTCTACTGTAATGAAACTTATTCCCCACGGCTGGGTAGTCCATTAAAGTAAATGTAAATGTTATTAAGAAATGATCAGACAACAGGGGGTTTTCAGGGAATACTGTTAAGTCTTCAATTTCTATGCCATATGTCAGAACAAGATCTAAAGTGTGGTTAAAATGGTGGGTGGGCTCATTTACATTTTGAGCGAAGCCAACTGTCTATCTAATCTAATCTAATAATAGATTAAATGCAGTGTTGAGGCTGTCATTCTCAGCATCTATGTGGATGTTAAAATCACCCACTATAATTATCTTATCTGAGCTAAGCACTAAGTCAGACAAATGGTCTGAAAATTCACAGAGAAACTCACAGTAACGACCAGGTGGACGATAGATAATAACAAATAAAACTGGTTTTTGAGACTTCCAATTTGGATGGACAAGACTAAGAGTCAAGCTTTCAAATGAATTAAAGCTCTGTCTGTGTCTTTGATTAATTAATAAGCTGGAGTGGAAGATTGCTGCTAATCCTCCTCCTCGACCCGTGCTTCGAGCATTCTGATAGTTAGTGTGACTCGGGGGTGTTGACTCACTTAAACTAACATAATCATCCTGCTGTAACCAGGTTTCTGTAAGGCAGAATAAATCAATATGTTGATCAATTATTCTATCATTTACTAACAGGGACTTAGAAGAGAGAGACCTAATGTTTAATAGACCACATTTAACTGTTTTAATCTGTGGTGCAGTTGAAGGTGCTATATTATTTTTTCTTTTTGAATTTTTATGCTTAAATAGATTTTTACTGGTTATTGGTGGTCTAGGAGCAGGCACGGTCTCTACGGGGATGGGTTATTGGGGGGATGGCAGGGGGAGAGAGGCTGCAGAGAGGTGTGTAAGACTACAACTCTGCTTCCTGGTCCCAACCCTGGATAGTCATGGTTTGGAGGGTTTAATAAAATTGGCCAGATTTCTAGAAATGAGAGCTGCTCCATCCAAAGTGGGATGGATGCCGTCTCTCCTAACAACACCAGGTTTTCCCCAGAAACTTTGCCAATTATCTATGAAGTCCACCTCATTTTTTGGACACCACTCAGACAGCCAGCAATTCAAGGAGAACATATTGTGTGGGCCGCCAGAAGAGGAGGTACTGCTGGCCCACCACTAGAGGGCGCCCTGCCTAAAGTGCGGGCTTCAGGCATGAGAGGGCGCTGCCGCCACGGACACAGCCAGGGGTGACAGCTGTCACTCATTATCTCTTGACAGCTGTCACCCATCTACACTTCATCATCTCACTCCATAAAGACCGGACGTCATCTCCACCTCGTTACCGAGATATCATCTACCTGTGAAGGTACTTTTCTCTGCTGACTTAAATCATTGAGTAATAACCTGAACTTCTTTGCAGCCGTATTCCTGTGGCGTTTCATTATCTGTGGATTGGCGTAAAGTGTGATCAGCGACGGCTTCGCTTCACACTCCAACCAGATAAGTGATTTAACAGGAGCTGCACGAGTGTGTGATTAGAGGTGGAGGTGACTTTCCACCTTCTGACTGTTTTTGTTACTGGGTGTGCACACACCCACATCTCACTGTTTGTGCTCCTCGCCAGCAGTACCAGATCCGACAGTCGGGGACGGTGATCACCTGGGAATTCGGGACTTGGCGGCTCCAGTATTCACCAGGTTCGGTGGCGGTGGAAATCGTGTGGTTACGGCTCTTCTCGGAACAGACGTCTTCTATCCTCGAGCCTGCCCACACGTCACCTTTGTGTATTGACTGCTATCAGATTCTGTGATTGTCTGTATAATCGTTGTGCACATTCACAACATTAAACTGTTACCTTTTGGCTCATCTATTGACCGTTCATTTGCGCCCCCTGTTGTGGGTCCGTGTCACTACACTTTCCCCAACAGGATATCTCGGCCATTGTCATAGATCCCGAGGGGCATCAACCATCTGTTGGACAGCCAATGGAAGAGCAGGGTGCACAGGCATCGGCTGGAGGCGTGATTGGTGAGTTGCAGCACATCCTCACCGCCTTTACTGCTCGGATGGACCTGATGACCGAGCAAAACATCATCCTTAATCGCAGGATGGAGGCTCTCACCGCGCAGGTGGAAGCGTGCGCTCAGGGCGCTGCTGCAGCTCCTCCTCCTGCCGACCCGGTGCCGAATACAGACATTCCACTGGTCATTCAACAACCCCCCCCCCACCATCCCCTGAAGCATACATAAGCCCCCCAGAGCCGTAAGGAGGTTGTGTGGAGACATGCGCGGACTTTCTTATGCAGTGTTCACTCGTCTTTGCACAGCGTCCCGTGATGTACGCGTCTGACGCCAGTAAGGTGGCTTACGTGATTAATTTGCTTCGAGGTAAGGCACGCGCTTGGGCTACAGCGCTTTGGGAGCAAAGTTCACGGCTCCTTGCCTCTTATACTGGGTTTGTGAGGGAGCTCAGAACTGTTTTTGATCACCCTAACAGAGGCGAAACCGTGTCTACCGTGCTGCTGTAAATGAGACAGGGGCGCTGGAGCGCAGCCGAATATGCAGTCGACTTCCGCATCACGGCTGCGAGATCCGGCTGGAATATGACTGCGCTCTGCGCCGCCTTCATAAATGGACTGTCGTCGGTCCTGAAGGAGCACCTGGTGGCTAAGGAGGAACCGCGGGATTTGGCTGAGCTTATCGATTTGGTTATACGATTGGACAATCGGTTAGAAGAACGCCGACGGGAGCGAGGCGAAGGGCGTGGTCAGGCACAAGCCGTCCCTCTTCCTCCCGGGTCTGAAAGGGAGCCGTCTTCCCCACGCTCCACAGCCACAGCGCTCCGTGTGGCTACAGCTCCCCCTGCTGACGATGCTAGGGACATGAGCAGGGCCACATTCAGACAGAGGAGGCTGGTCCGCGGGGAGTGCTTTGTCTGCGGCTCGAGTGAGCATCAGCAGAGAAACTGCCTCAAACGGTCAAAACACAAACGGCCGCCCTTAGAGACTGGGCTGAGGGGGGTCAAAACATTCACGTGGGTCATACACATCTTTCAACACGACTCCCAGTTACAATCCTGAGCGGGGATTTAACCCTTCAAGCCCCAGCACTGGTGGACACGGGGTCAGAAGGGAATCTGCTGGACAGCAGATGGGCAAGGGAGGTAGGGCTCACTCTGGTGGCGCTTTCTTCGCCAGTGAAGGTGCGAGCACTAGATGGCACTCTTCTCCCTTTTATCACACACAAGACACTACCTGTAACCCTGGGAATCACCGGGAGGAGATTGAGTTTTTTGTGACTCCTTCTACCTCCCGTGTGATTTTGGGCTTCCCATGGATGATTAAACACAATCCCCGGATTGATTGGCCGTCTGGGGTTGTGGCTCAGTGGAGCAAAACCTGCCACCAGAATTGTTTAGGATCCTCGGTTCCTCCCAGTGTAAATGCTAATGAGGAGGTTAAAGTCCCTCCCAATCTGACGGCGGTGCCGGCTGAGTACCACGATCTTGCTGACATCTTCAGCAAGGATCTGGCGCTCACCCTTCCCCTGCACCGTCCGTACGATTGTGCCAATAGATTAAATGCAGTGTCTGCAGGCTGTCATTCTCAGCATCTATGTGGATGTTAAAATCACCCACTATAATTATCTTATCTGAGCTAAGCACTAAGTCAGACAAATGGTCTGAAAATTCACAGAGAAACTCACAGTAACGACCAGGTGGACGATAGATAATAACAAATAAAACTGGTTTTTGAGACTTCCAATTTGGATGGACAAGACTAAGAGTCAAGCTTTCAAATGAATTAAAGCTCTGTCTGTGTCTTTGATTAATTAATAAGCTGGAGTGGAAGATTGCTGCTAATCCTCCTCCTCGACCCGTGCTTCAAGCATTCTGATAGTTAGTGTGACTCGGGGTTGTTGACTCACTTAAACTAACATAATCATCCTGCTGTAACCAGGTTTCTGTAAGGCAGAATAAATCAATATGTTGATCAATTATTCTATCATTTACTAACAGGGACTTAGAAGAGAGAGACCTAATGTTTAATAGACCACATTTAACTGTTTTAATCTGTGGTGCAGTTGAAGGTGCTATATTATTTTTTCTTTTTGAATTTTTATGCTTAAATAGATTTTTCTGGTTATTGGTGGTCTAGCAGCAGGCACGGTCTCTACGGGGATGGGTTATTGGGGGGATGGCAGGGGGAGAGAGGCTGCAGAGAGGTGTGTAAGACTACAACTCTGCTTCCTGGTCCCAACCCTGGATAGTCACGGTTTGGAGGGTTTAATAAAATTGGCCAGATTTCTAGAAATGAGAGCTGCTCCATCCAAAGTGGGATGGATGCTGTCTCTCCTAACAACACCAGGTTTTCCCCAGAAACTTTGCCAATTATCTATGAAGTCCACCTCATTTTTTGGACACCACTCAGACAGCCAGCAATTCAAGGAGAACATGTTGTGTGGGCCGCCAGAAGAGGAGGTACTGCTGGCCCACCACTAGAGGGCGCCCTGCCTGAAGTGTGGGCTTCAGGCACGAGAGGGTGCTGCCGCCACGGACACAGCCAGGGGTGACAGCTGTCACTCATTATCTCTTGACAGCTGTCACCCATCTACACTTCATCATCTCACTCCATAAAGACCGGACGTCATCTCCACCTCGTTGCCGAGATATCATCTACCTGTGAGGGTACTTTTCTCTGCTGACTTAAATCATTGAGTAATAACCTGAACTTCTTTGCAGCCGTATTCCTGTGGCGTTTCATTATCTGTGGATTGGCGTAAAGTGTGATCAGCGACGGCTTCGCTTCACACTCCAACCAGATAAGTGATTTAACAGGAGCTGCACGAGTGTGTGATTAGAGGTGGAGGTGACTTTCCACCTTCTGACTGTTTTTGTTACTGGGTGTGCACACACCCACATCTCACTGTTTGTGCTCCTCGCCAGCAGTACCAGATCTGACAGTCGGGGACGGTGATCACCTGGGAATTCGGGACTTGGCGGCTCCAGTATTCACCAGGTTCAGTGGCGGTGGAAATCGTGTGGTTACGTCTTCTATCCTCGAGCCTGCCCACACGTCACCTTTGTGTATTGACTGCTTTCAGATTCTGTGATTGTCTGTATAATCATTGTGCACATTCACAACATTAAATTGTTACCTTTTGGCTCATCTATTGACCGTTCATTTGCGCCCCCTGTTGTGGGTCCGTGTCACTACACTTTCCCCAACAGAACATGCGGCTAAACATGTCACTCCCGGTCTGACTGGGGAGGGGCCCAGAGAAAACTACAGAGTCTGACATTGTTTTTGCAAAGTTACACACCGATCCAATATTAATTTTAGTGACCTCCGATTGGCGTAACTGGGTGTCATTACTGCTGACGTGAATTACAATCTTAGCAATCTTACCTTTACGCTTAGCCTTAGCAAGTAGTTTCAAATTTCTTGCAATGTCGTCTGCTCTGGCCCCCGGAAGACATTTCACTATGGTTGCTGGTGTCGCTAACTTCACATTTCTCAAAACAGAGTCGCCAATAACCAGAGTTTGATCCTTGGCGGGTGTGTTGCCGAGTGGGGAAAAACGGTTAGAGATGTGAAAGGGTTGGTGGTGTACAGGGGGCTTCTGTTTAGAACTATGCTTCTTCCTCACAGTCACCCAGCCGGCCTGCTTTCCCGGCTGCTCGGGATCTGCTGGGGGACAGCTAATGACGGCTAAGCTACCTTGGTCCGCACCAACTACAGGGGCCTGGCTAGCTGTAGGATTTTCCAAGGTGTGGAGCCAGGTCTTCCTAATTCGACCAGCCTGGCCTCCAAAGCTACGAAAAAGCTACACTTATTACAAGTACCGTTACTGCTAAAGGAGGCCGAGGAATAAATAAACATTTCACACCCAGCGCAGAAAAGTGGGGGAGAGACAGGAGAAGCCGCCATGCTAAACCAACTAAGAGCTAATAGCTGCGCTAAGCTAGCGGATTCCTAAAAACACACAAAGTGAATAATGTGTGAATAATTTAGAGGTGATTCAGCAGAGAGAGTGCTTTAATTAAGGCACATGAAGATTACACTGTGAAATAAATCGTTATATAGTTATCTAGATCAATCAAAATACGCAGATTACACAGCTAACAGATACAGCAAAACACCTCTGTGCTCCGGAACAGGAAGTGATACAATACCGCAGTGAGAGCCAACCACCAGTAAAGGCCCAGTCCATCTCTTATTTACAGTCCTGTAAATAGTCCATCCATCCATTTTCTATACCCATTTAGTCCAGTTCAAGGTCATGGGGGGCTGGAACCTATCCCTGCAGTCATGGGGCATGAGGCGAGGTACACCTTGAACAGGACACCGGTCTATCACAGGCCCGTGAAAATAATGACAAAATAAAATACAATCCCAATTACAATGAAGTTGGGATGTTGTGTGAAATGTACATAAAAACAGATACAATGATTTGCAAATCCTCTTCAACCTATATTGTGTGGCGCATTATGAAGCGCAAAATACGACAACAGAGACCCTGGACATGTTGCAGGCATCCATTTCAAAATGAGCAAATATTTGCACAAAAACAACAAAGTTTATCAGTTTGAACATTAAATATCTTGTCTTTGTGGTGTATTCAATCGAATATAGGTTGAAGAGGATTTGCAAATCATTGTATTCTGTTTTTATTTACATTTTACACAATGTCCCAACTACATTGGAATTGGGGTGGTAAAATGAATAATAAAATAATAATAAATAATAATTAAAAGCAGGAAGAAAAGTGTGGACAGCACACTCACCAATTTGCAGAATGATGATCAGTAGCTGCATCTGATCAATATTATTATTATTGTCCCTGCTGGATCCCCTATTCCCTACTCCGGGGAATAACAAATATATGATCATCTGCTTATATAATCCTCCACTGTCCGGGATATGGGATCTGCTCGATGTGCTCCTCCATGCACACACGGGCTGTGGTATCCTATGGAAGTCTCCTCGATGCAGAATGGTCCCCTCTCCGAGAATTGTCAAGGGTTACACAACAAAATAGGATGACACAGTGGGATGGACAGGACAAATCCAGCCCACTGATGTGCATTCATGGAGGATACGAGCCTTAAACTTATTTTTATTGTGGTCCCCAATGAAAAATAACGTAACAGAATGAATCTGAAGCTTTACCATAGTCCTCAACCCTGCACAGGTGACATCCAGCACTCTGTCCCTGAGTGTGGCAAAGCTCAAGCTACTGGTCTCGGTCAGCCAATTCCAGTAGTGTTATTCCTCTCTGACCTTGTTAAAGGATAAAGCCATTGTCACCCCCTCACAAGTTGTTTCACATGTTCTGAGTCATGGAGACTGCATTCAGAAGAGTTTGTTTTGCTAATGTGACGATTTGGTGAGAAACTTTGTCACCCCCATTTCTTTAACTGTTCAAAAATCAAGGAACAAATGAGTGATGCCCTGCAACTCACTCGAGAGGATGGCGAACCCCCTTGAAAGTGGCGTGACATTTCGCAAAATTCCTCGCAGATGCTGGTTGCAAGCTGTCATCTCAGTGAGATGCGACCATTACCTTCTGAGATCTGACCCAGAACAGGCTGGTATAGAAACAGTATTTGCTGACAAAAACATGAGAATACACTCCACTAAATTTACTTTCTGTGTGCAAATTGCTACAATTTTTTAATGTCATCTTCACAACATATTGGACAGTGTTTGCTTTCCACATTGTGAGTTTCTCTCATTTGTAACTGTGAAGGAATGTAGATTATTTCCTCTAAGGTTTTCTTCTTCTTCTTGGCAGTTTAGCACCTGTAAAATGAACTAATGAATCATTTGATTGTGTTGGTGTCTGAGCCCTGTGATGCAGCACTCTGCTGGATCGAAACAGGATCCACACACTTCCCCTCTCTGTCTTCCACCATCACAAATGTCTGCAAGCTAATTGCTGTAATTAATTTGTGTGACCCAGAGCTGCTTCCAGTTCCTGTTATCGTGGAGTCTTGGCATTACTGGAGTGTGAAATCAATTTACTGCTAATCACTGGAGGTGGGTGTCTGTGGGACGGTTCTGCAGAGCTGGTGGACACATGAGATAAAAGCACCTCTTAATTCACCCTGTCTGTTCAAATATTGAAAGAAGAATGGAGAAAAAGACAGAAAAACAACTGTGATCAATGGCTTCACTCTGCAGCCAAACAGAGAAAAATCCATATAATCAATATTAGACATTTCTAAAGAAAGAAATACAAATAATATGTGCACAGCCTGATCTAATTATACTCCTCTAAAACAAGACAAGCAACTCAGGCCAGCTGTTCAACAAATTTAATGTGGAAAAAAAAGAAGAAAAACAAAGCATTCTTGTATCAGATGAGATGATGTAATCCAATCTTGGTTTGATTGGGTGTTGCACACCGAACGGTCTGCCCCTAAAAATTGGTCTGTCCTGCCTCCACTGTGCATGTGTCATTTGCCACCACAGCAGCTCCTGTGAGATGGACTCTCTTCACCCAAAGTGATCAAATGGATTAATGGGATAATTAACCATCAGATGACAAGGTAATACCTCTTAAATTTCATATCATACTGACTGGAACAGTATTCTAGAATGAACAATGTCATCATTA
This sequence comes from Thalassophryne amazonica, assembly GCF_902500255.1. Lineage (NCBI taxonomy): Eukaryota > Metazoa > Chordata > Actinopteri > Batrachoidiformes > Batrachoididae > Thalassophryne > Thalassophryne amazonica. Next base: position 103,669,754 of record NC_047103.1, read on the forward strand.
CTGGATTAAAAATCAAACCTAGGTCCTTCTCACAAGCAGTAACAGGAGTTACTACTGAGGGCGGCAGTCATGAAGATACTCCAGAGGAACAGGTGACTGCATTCCTCCATAGTAAATATATTGTCATCAACAACGATAACATCGAAGCTTGTCACACCTTGCCATCCCGGAACAAGACATCCGTTTCAGTAATCATCGTCCATTTCGCAAATAGAAGGCACAAAGTTGAACTTCTCAAACAGGGAAGGAAGTTGAAAGGCACTAATGTTTACATCAATGTATATCTTACTAAAAAACGCAGACATGGCCAGGAAAGCAAGGCTGCTTAAAAAAACAGGGTAAACCGAAGGATGGTGACTGCTTAAAGCATCGTACTACTTTAAAAAGTCATTGTGTATCTGTTAAAGGGGTTAAAATCTGGAATGACTGCCCTGATAGTATTAAATTATCTGGTACTTTGGCTGGCCTGAAAAGATCTTATAAAAATAACAAAATTGCAGATTATAGTACAATAAATGAGGTAAATTGTTTTTGTTTCTGTTTTTCTGTTTAATCTGTGCATAATTGTTCTGCTATGTTCGGATGTTTGGTGTATTGATTAATATTGTATTGTATTGATTAATCTACAAAACCTTTTTGCTCGTCTTCTTGTCTTTTTCTTTTTTGTAGTTGCTGTTATGAGTGCATATATATGTGTATATGGCAACTCGTGATGGGGGGGGCATTTATAAGCCTTTGCTTCAGCCCACACCCTTTTGGCGCACACAACTGGGAAATTGTTTTTTTGAAATTGTTTGAGGTTTTGTTTGTTTTTCTTTGTTTGGTCTTGTGAGAGATTTGTTAAGTTTTTGTGTGTGTGTTTGTGCCAAATAAAAATGAAAAATAATAATAATAATAAAAAATTCTAAAGTCAGTTTTAAGCAGAAACGAGGTGATACTGGGTGACGCTTTGAAATGACTGACACATGGTGAATGCATCAGCTAGCAGCTCGTGTAGCCGCAGATAGATGGTGACTGGAAATAGATGATGACTGGAGTGCAGTTTTAAGTAGAAACGAGGTGATAATCCGTGAACCGTGGCTAATGAAGCATGCGCAGTGAAGGCAGTGCAGACCGATTTTTAGGGGGGACCGTTTGGTCGGTGACACCGGATCAAACCTTCAGTTTGTGTTCTTCAAAACCTGGAACAAATTTGGCCCAAAAAGATGGATTATTCTCATCCCAGGAGGAGAGTGGATTCAGTTGTGGTTTTCACAAGCGAAATCTAATTTATGAAAAATTTGTATCATGTAGTCTGTATGTACACATTCAAATTGTACTTGATCTGTCCAAACGTCACAAATTAGATAAAGCTGACAGTCACCATTTAGCAGCAGTTGATGCAGTTTAGTAAAAAAAAAAAAAACAAAAAAAAAACAAATTGGAAAAAAAAAAAAAAAAGCAAGTCATTTGTAGCTTATCTAACCTCAGCTTTATCTTGCATGCTCTCTGTGGTTCCGACTGTTTAAATGGAAATTACAAAAAGGCCTTGTCTTTCTTTATTGTTTTATTTTCTGTCTTTAAATAAATAAATAAAGTGACCCCATGCTATGATTTTTGTTCTTCATATAGCTTGCATTGCACAATTTAGTCCTGTTTAGAGCACTTTTACCCGGGTTTGGTCATCCGGAAAAGTCTGTACCTGGATCAGCGTTATCCAATACTTTTTAAAAATAAAACTATGACAAATTACATGATCCTGGACAGCAAAAAAACAAAAAAAAAGTATTCTCTAATCTGGATCACTTTTATCCAGATGAAATCTTTTGAACAAATGGCCCCCAATAGCCACATATTTATGCACATTTCAACAAAATAGTATTTGATGTGTTTGATGGATCTGCAGCCTTCTAAATGTGCAGCTTAATTAAGAAGCAAAGAGAATTTAGAAAAAAAAAAGAGTAAATGATGAAACATTTATTTAGAAGAGCTGGTGTGAAGTTGAAAAACAAATCCTGATTCTTATGGAAAATTTTACTTTTCATTAGAACAGTATTTGTCTTTGTGAGATATATTATTCACCAAAGACATTTTGATCAGTTTTCCCCTCAGTATGAAATGAGTCTGCAGTGTAAAATTAAGCCTCTTGGTGTGCTGTGACTTGCTGTCTTTTCCACCAATCTAAAAGCTAGAGAGGTTCAATTTAGGAAGGTCAGAGATAATGGCTGCGAAACACTCCAAATCATGCTCCAGTAGAGTTTCAAAACTCCAGACAGCGCCATCGGCACAGCGTTATTTGTCTTCAAAGCACCAAAGAGCTGCTCAATCAGCAGGACAGAAGCAGCATACTAAATGGACAGAACCACACTCAAAAACACTCACAATCAATATTTGGTCTGTGAGACAAGTGTTCAAGGTAACAAAGAGGAGAAATGTTTACTGAAAATCCTGGACAGCAGATATCAGAGTGCCCTGCTTTAAGCACAGCCTGTTGTGGGCTGGGGTGTTTGGCTGGCTTGGTTTTTGTTTTCTGTTTCTCCCACCAGGTGGTATGCATTCAGGACTGAGTGGCTGAGCATTAGGACCTCACCCTGAACACCTGAGGCTTGTTTTCACGTGCAGGTCATCAGGACTCACAGCTGTGGTGTATTTTGTCTTGATCAGAGATTGCTGCATTTAAACCTTGAATGCACAGTGTGTGATTGCCAGAGACTCGACCTTGTGAGCAGACGTGTGAGATCGACGTCAGGAGAACAATCTCACCATCACGGACACAGAGACCGCTCCAGGTTTGACGCCACAGTCTGTGAAGGAGGATTGGGTGAGAGAGAGAAAACTGACCCACCTTTCGTCAAAAAAGTGACAGCTGCCAATCAAAATCGGCCACGTCACTAAGCCCCGCCCCCTCTATGACTTCACAGCCAATCAGAATCGATGACGTCACTATGTCCCGCCCCTAAGCCCCTCCCCTAGTCCCGCCTCCAAGCCCCTCCCCTTATGACGTCACAGCCAATCATAATCGATGACGTCATTATGCCCCGCCCCTAAGCCCCGCCCCTGATCCCGCCTCCGAGCCCCCGCCCCTTATGACGTCACATCCAATCAGAGTCGATGACGTCAGTATGTCCCGCCCCTAAGCCCCGACCCCAGCTCCTCCCCTAGTTCCGCCCCTGGCTCCTCCCCTAGCCCCACCCCCAAGCTCCTCCCCTAACCCCGGCCAAGCACCGCCTCCAAGCCATACCTCCCCTCCCACCCAGGGTCTAATATTTTAATGTCATTTTATTTCATGAATTAAAGAACGATTAAAAATACCTAGATCTTTTTAATGTATTAAAGAATTAACTAATTCTGAAATAATTAAACATAAATCACTGTCTATTATTTAATGACCCTTTAATATCTTTAATTCTTAAATTATTACGTTTCCTTTTCTGTTTTTTAATTCGTAAATTAAAGAAGGGGAACAAATACCCGTCTCTCTCGGCTGTAAGTCTTTGCAGCAAGACGGTCAAATACCCACGCATAGAGCCGCTCGCGGAAACATGACCCCACGGCTGTAAAACCTGTTGCAGACGCTGTGTCTGTGTGAGTGCGTGTGTGTGTGCGTGTGTGTGCGTGTGTGTGTGTGTGTGTGTGTGTGTGTGTGTGTGTGTGTGTGTGTGTGTGTGTGTGTGTGTGTGTGTGTGTGTGTGGCGGGACACCCGCTGAGCGGAGATGCTGCCCCGAGGTGATGAACCCGAAGAACAATAAACAATGCTCCTTATCACTCACGCCAGATGATGTTTTCTTTTAAGATATTAGCCGATCGATCATGGGGCGCGGGACACCCGCTGAGCGGAGATGCTGCCCCGAGCCCGAACAATAAACAATGCTCCTTATCACTTACGTCCCTGGGAACGAGTCAGCGAGCATTTCCACTACGACCGGTGAAGAGTGAAGATGCCTGGACCCCCAGCTATGGGTATAAAATAGAATAAATTTGCGGAAAAAATCCTGGAAAACCATGTTGTTTAATTAAGTTTTCTTGTCTTCGAGCAGAGTGCGAAAACCGCATCAGCTTTCAGGGTAAGTGATTTAAGTAATCTGTTTTGATAGAAATGAGTGTTTTTAAATGATGCATGCCGTCTGAAACTGTTTTTTTTTTTTTTTTAGACAAAACCACGCAGACGGTCCAGAGCGCGTTCGGACCCGTCCTCGGTAATATATTTGAAATAGTACAGAATATCCGCTTGCGAGGGTGATGCTTTGTATTCATTTATTTATGTTAATTCTAGAAATCAAGTCAGAGCCCCCTGAAGAAGTTCGAAGGCTGGAAGCCCCGACTTCACCACGCAGATGTAAGTACAGCGATCGAGATTAAATCACGATTAAAACTCTGGAATAACCCGATTTTTTCTGTCACAGCCCATGGAGAAGCGGGTCAGTGGGAGAGACCCGTAAAACGATCCGCGGATGTACACGGTAAGGAGTCGGAGTTTATGTATTTATTTATTTTAAATATTTAATAACTAACGATTTTCTCTTTTTTCAGCACGCGGTGGAGGGAGACCGTCTATTTTCCACAGAGACGCAAGGCTCGAAGATATTCTGAGCTGGGATTAACCTCATCACGCAACTTTCTTGAAAATGTGTAGTCTGTTTTTATTTTTTTATTTTTTCTCTTATTCCGATGGAACGGGAGAATTCATTTTGAAGAGGTATATTAACTGAATTTCTTGAGGTAGATTCATCCTGCTACAGATTTTAAAAGATGGAAGGAGAGAATTCACATCGGGAAAATAACTTCGGACGTGTATTGGATTTAAACGCTTCAATAATCGACTCAGCGGGGAGCGCTCCTGGAGCAGATGGTCCATTACCCGAGGCGTTAAATTCACCGCCTCGAAATAACATCGAGTCCGGAGAGAGACTTTTAAGCCGTGTTCGTTTAACACCGTTAAATGAGGCTCTTAACAATTTAGCGGCTGAACGAGAATCGGAAGAAATTAACCCCTACATCATTTCTGCGATTAACGCTATAAATTCGACGGTCCAGTCTGATACTGAAGAGCCCCCTGACCCCCCGCACACCTCACCTCCAGACGAGTCCGGTCCCGCGGCGTTGAACCAGGTACGTCTGACTCCGTTAAATAACGCCGTAAACCTCCTCGCGTGTGAAGTTAATCCTCACGTCCAATCCGCGGTGGATGAATTAAATCAAACGCCTAACGACGCTCGCGCTTTTTCACCTTTAAGAAGTCCCTCCCCGCGCAATGCGCGCGGAGAAGAGATTTTAAACAGAGCTCGTTTAACCCCGATAAACGCTGCAATCTCTGTTTTGATGGAAGACGGGGATGATGCACGACCGGGGTCCAACCGACACTCTCCCATGACGGGCGGTGGGGCTGCTAACGTCATCAGGAGACCTGCTTTTAACAATATCGAAATCAGGCTGCCTCTCAATTTCCAGCGCGCCGACGAAATTCCCGACTACGCGGAATTTTACCGTAACGTCGTAGGGGCACTTCATAACTCGGTCGAAAAGGCTTTAACACACGCCAGGGCCGGGGACTTTATCCAAATGGAGATTCGTGGGGACTCAGTCTACAACGAGGCCGCTTTGATCAGCTCATATAACGACGCTGGCGATGTGACGGGCTTCCAAAATCTGTTAGAACGATTGATACAATCAAATTCCAACGTTTTAGCCGACGAGTCTCTGGAATTAGTGGTTCAAGTCATCCGCAACCAGAACGGCACGGGGAAGCGCAGAATAGATGACCTCCTCCATCACGAGGTTCTGAGGAAAAAATCCAAATGCCTTAATATCGTGTATAATCCTGACAACAGTTTATGTTTCGCGATAAACCTCGTTCAGTTATTGAATCCTCATCTGAGTACGCACGAGGCGGAGCAGCGCGGACTGGCGTTACAAAATAGCGTCGGATTAACGGAAGCTACGCCGGTATCTTTAGAGCAGGTGGGAAAATTTGAAAACGCTCTGGGTTGTAAAATTGTGGTGTTTTTCAGAGCCGAAGGGGAGAGAAAGCTGACAAAATTCCAGACAGGAATACCGGCGCAGCAGAAAACTCTTTTCGTTTTTCTGTTTAATAATCATTTTTACGGAATCATCGATTTAAAGAGATTTTTGGGAGTGAAATATGTATGTAAGTTTTGCTTTGAGGGGTACAATAACCACGCCTCCCATAATTGTCCGTCATATTGTAAAATTTGTGAATCCACGCAGTGTTATGAGAAAAATAACCCGGTATTCTGCAGCGAATGTAACAAGAAGTGTCGCTCTCCCACCTGTTACAGCCTGCATAAACAGCCGAAGTATCGTCCTTCCGCCGGTAAGTTCGTTAATGTGTGTGATAACAGAAAAAAATGCTCTCGATGTAAACGTGAGTATTACATAGCGTTTTCTAAAAACAGCGCTCCGCACGTGTGTAAGCAGAAGAGGTGTCATATATGCGGCGAGGCTCTCCAGGAGCCGGGCGAGGGTCACCTCTGCTATATGACCCCGCTCAAAGCTGAAGAGACGCATTCAGAGAAATATGTTTTTTATGATTTTGAAACGTATGTCGATAATAACGGGGAACACGTACCGTTTTACGTCAGCGCTGTAACAAAGACGGGTGATTTTTGGAGCGCATGGGGGACAGACTGCGTAGCCCGCTTCTTTAAACATTTTAGAACGAGAAAATTCAAAGAATACGTGTTCATCGCTCACAACTCAAAAGGTTTTGACGGCTATTTGCTTCTAAAGTATTTAGTCCAGCAGGGCGTAACCCCCGCTGTGATTATGACCGGGAGTAAACTATTACTCATGACAGACGCCGCCTTTAAACAGAAATATATAGATTCGTTATCTTTCCTTACAATGCGCTTATCTCAGATGCCTAAAGCCCTGGGGATCCGGCTGAAAGACGAAATCATCCGCAAAGGTTACTTTCCGCACCTGTTCAGTTCAGAAAAAAATCTGAACTATGTCGGTCCGTACCCTGACTCAGCGGCTTACGGGGTCGCAAATATGTCAGAGGGAGAAAGAGAGGAATTTAACGCGTGGTACGTGCGGAAAAAAAACGCAATTTTCGATTTTAAAGCCGAGGCCGTTATGTATTGTGATAACGACACAAAAATCTTGGCTGCAGCCTGCTCCAAATTTATGTCTGAATTCATCGCTGAAACACTCGTGGATCCTTTTACCTGCGTTACAATCGCCTCGGCGTGTATGAAAGTCTTCCAAACTAACTTTCTTGCTCCAAAAACGCTGGCGATCCCCTCCGCCGACAATTATAGAACGAGGCATAAAAAATATTCGGACGTGGCCGTGCAATGGTTAGAATGGGTTGCTGAGACACAAAACATTATCATCGATCATGCTCTAAACAGGGGCGAGAAAAAAATAGGAGGTTATTATGTTGATGGGTATGCTCAGATTGACGGCCGGATAAAAGTGTGGGAGTTTCTCGGATGTTTTTACCACGGGTGTGCAAGGTGTTTTACACAGCATGAAATAAACCCTCTCACAAACACCTCATTTGGAGAGCTCCACGCAGCGTGTCAGAAAAAAATAGCCTTTCTGCGGGCTATGCCGGGCGTCACCCTCAACGTAATTTGGGAGCATCAATGGCTTGAAATGAGGCTGAGGGATGAGAGCGTTCGGTGTTTCCTCGCCCGCAGGGGGTTACCCTCGAACCCGCCCCTCGAACCTCGCGACGCTTTATACGGCGGTCGGACTTGCGCGGCCCGTCTGAGGTACACGGCTGAGCAAGATGAGACGGTCTATTACGTCGACGTGACCTCGCTGTATCCTTACGTTAACGTAAATTTCACATATCCCACGGGGCATCCGGAAATTATAGAGAGAAATTTCAGAGACCCCAGGACTTATTTCGGGCTCATCAAAGCCATCGTGTACCCGCCCCAGGGGCTAAAATTCCCCGTCCTCCCACACAGAACTCCTCACGGTAAACTGGTGTTTACTCTGTGTCGCACCTGCGCTGATGAAAATAATCAAGCTGCAGCGTGCACACACAGTCAGCAGCAGAGAGCTCTGTCTGGGACTTGGACGACCCCGGAATTCCACAAAGCTCTGGATACAGGCTATGCTGTAGCTAAGATTTTTGAAGTCTGGCATTTTGAGGAAAAAAGTGATAAAATCTTTGAGGGGTACATAAACACCTTCTTAAAACACAAGCAGGAAGCCTCTGGTTTCCCTCCCGAATTTGATAAAGACTCCGAGAGCAGAGAAAAATACATCACGGACTACTGGCTGAATCAGAAGATTCGTTTAGACCCAGAAAAAATCAGTCACAATCCGGCAAAACGTCAGATGGCTAAGATCTGCCTCAACTCCTTCTGGGGGAAATTCGCCCAGAGGGCAAATCTGACGCAGACCGCGCTCGTTAAAAATGCTGACGATCTGTTCAGGTATCTGTTTTCTGAAGAGTACGAGGTCACATATCTAACATTCCTCAGCAGTCAGGCGGCTATGGTTCAATGGAGGTACGGCCCGCGGCACGTCAGCCGACCGGGTAAAACCGTCAATATTTTCATCGCGGCGTTTACAACGGCGTACGCGCGTTTGACCTTGTACGGTTTTATGGAGGCTGTGGCAAATCCTGACAGGATTCTGTATTATGATACCGATAGCCTGATTTACGTTTGTAGGCGGGGTGAAACCCCGCTGCCTACCGGTAATTATCTGGGGCAGCTCACCGACGAGTTGAACGGCGACGTCATCACAGAGTTTGCAGCGGCGGGACCTAAAAGTTACGCATATAAAACCGCACGAGGTAAAACGGTCATGCGTGTGAAGGGGATCACTCAAACCCACGAAAGCTGTCAGAAAATAAACTTTGACAGCGTCAAAGATCTGGTCGAGGGTTATATAAAAGATCCCGCCCTCGCTGCATCTATCATAACGCCGCAGCAGGGAATTAAACGTCATAAAAGCAGTTTCAGTTTGACAAACGTGTCATTTCAAAAATCCTTCAGGGTGGTGTATGACAAGCGGCGTCTTTTAAAGGACGGGGAAACCGAACCGTTCGGATTTTGAAACATGTCTCACTCTGGAAATACGGTGGAGATTGACCCCAGACTTCAGCTCCCATTCTCCTGTCTCATCGTTGGACCGAGTGGTTCGGGAAAGACTGTGTTTGTGAAAACATTGCTGGAAAATTGTAGCCACGCTATGAGACATGTGCCTGACAACATTGTATGGCTGTATACGTCTGAACAACCTCTGTATTCTGAACTGAAGAATAAAAATATTAAATTTGTAAGAGGACTCCCTGACTCATTTCTGGACGACAGCCTTTTCCCTGAAGGTCAGAGCCATCTGGTTATTTTGGACGATCTCATCTTTCAAGCAACGGATCATCCTGAAGTTGTAAGAATTTTCACCCAGTACAGACATCACCGGAATATGAGCGTCATCATGATCACACAGAACGTGTTTCATAAAGGGAAATACAGTCGAACCATCAGTTTGAATTGTAATTATATGGTGCTGTTTAAAAATCCCAGAGACAAGTTACAGATGAACATTCTGGCTCAGCAAATGTTTCCCGGCAGAAAACAATTTTTTTTGGAGGCACTTGATGATGCTACGAGCGTACCTTACGGGTATTTATTACTGGATTGCACGCAGGAGTGTCCAGATCAGTTCAGACTGAGATCGGGATTACTCCCGCACGAGTGGCCCACAGTTTATTTACAGAAAGATAAACGGATATGAGCTCTCTTTTAAAAAGGAACGCCCCCGCTCTTAAAGCGCTAATCAGAGCCGGGGCGTTCCTTTTTAAAAGAGAGCTCATATCCGTTTATCTTTCTGTAAATAAACTGTGGGCCACTCGTGCGGGAGTAATCCCGATCTCAGTCTGAACTGATCTGGACACTCCTGCGTGCAATCCAGTAATAAATACCCGTAAGGTACGCTCGTAGCATCATCAAGTGCCTCCAAAAAAAATTGTTTTCTGCCGGGAAACATTTGCTGAGCCAGAATGTTCATCTGTAACTTGTCTCTGGGATTTTTAAACAGCACCATATAATTACAATTCAAACTGATGGTTCGACTGTATTTCCCTTTATGAAACATGTTCTGTGTGATCATGATGACGCTCATATTCCGGTGATGTCTGTACTGGGTGAAAATTCTTACAACTTCAGGATGATCCGTTGCTTGAAAGATGAGATCGTCCAAAATAACCAGATGGCTCTGACCTTCAGGGAAAAGGCTGTCGTCCAGAAATGAGTCAGGGAGTCCTCTTACAAATTTAATATTTTTATTCTTCAGTTCAGAATACAGAGGTTGTTCAGACGTATACAGCCATACAATGTTGTCAGGCACATGTCTCATAGCGTGGCTACAATTTTCCAGCAATGTTTTCACAAACACAGTCTTTCCCGAACCACTCGGTCCAACGATGAGACAGGAGAATGGGAGCTGAAGTCTGGGGTCAATCTCCACCGTATTTCCAGAGTGAGACATGTTTCAAAATCCGAACGGTTCGGTTTCCCCGTCCTTTAAAAGACGCCGCTTGTCATACACCACCCTGAAGGATTTTTGAAATGACACGTTTGTCAAACTGAAACTGCTTTTATGACGTTTAATTCCCTGCTGCGGCGTTATGATAGATGCAGCGAGGGCGGGATCTTTTATATAACCCTCGACCAGATCTTTGACGCTGTCAAAGTTTATTTTCTGACAGCTTTCGTGGGTTTGAGTGATCCCCTTCACACGCATGACCGTTTTACCTCGTGCGGTTTTATATGCGTAACTTTTAGGTCCCGCCGCTGCAAACTCTGTGATGACGTCGCCGTTCAACTCGTCGGTGAGCTGCCCCAGATAATTACCGGTAGGCAGCGGGGTTTCACCCCGCCTACAAACGTAAATCAGGCTATCGGTATCATAATACAGAATCCTGTCAGGATTTGCCACAGCCTCCATAAAACCGTACAAGGTCAAACGCGCGTACGCCGTTGTAAACGCCGCGATGAAAATATTGACGGTTTTACCCGGTCGGCTGACGTGCCGCGGGCCGTACCTCCATTGAACCATAGCCGCCTGACTGCTGAGGAATGTTAGATATGTGACCTCGTACTCTTCAGAAAACAGATACCTGAACAGATCGTCAGCATTTTTAACGAGCGCGGTCTGCGTCAGATTTGCCCTCTGGGCGAATTTCCCCCAGAAGGAGTTGAGGCAGATCTTAGCCATCTGACGTTTTGCCGGATTGTGACTGATTTTTTCTGGGTCTAAACGAATCTTCTGATTCAGCCAGTAGTCCGTGATGTATTTTTCTCTGCTCTCGGAGTCTTTATCAAATTCGGGAGGGAAACCAGAGGCTTCCTGCTTGTGTTTTAAGAAGGTGTTTATGTACCCCTCAAAGATTTTATCACTTTTTTCCTCAAAATGCCAGACTTCAAAAATCTTAGCTACAGCATAGCCTGTATCCAGAGCTTTGTGGAATTCCGGGGTCGTCCAAGTCCCAGACAGAGCTCTCTGCTGCTGACTGTGTGTGCACGCTGCAGCTTGATTATTTTCATCAGCGCAGGTGCGACACAGAGTAAACACCAGTTTACCGTGAGGAGTTCTGTGTGGGAGGACGGGGAATTTTAGCCCCTGGGGCGGGTACACGATGGCTTTGATGAGCCCGAAATAAGTCCTGGGGTCTCTGAAATTTCTCTCTATAATTTCCGGATGCCCCGTGGGATATGTGAAATTTACGTTAACGTAAGGATACAGCGAGGTCACGTCGACGTAATAGACCGTCTCATCTTGCTCAGCCGTGTACCTCAGACGGGCCGCGCAAGTCCGACCGCCGTATAAAGCGTCGCGAGGTTCGAGGGGCGGGTTCGAGGGTAACCCCCTGCGGGCGAGGAAACACCGAACGCTCTCATCCCTCAGCCTCATTTCAAGCCATTGATGCTCCCAAATTACGTTGAGGGTGACGCCCGGCATAGCCCGCAGAAAGGCTATTTTTTTCTGACACGCTGCGTGGAGCTCTCCAAATGAGGTGTTTGTGAGAGGGTTTATTTCATGCTGTGTAAAACACCTTGCACACCCGTGGTAAAAACATCCGAGAAACTCCCACACTTTTATCCGGCCGTCAATCTGAGCATACCCATCAACATAATAACCTCCTATTTTTTTCTCGCCCCTGTTTAGAGCATGATCGATGATAATGTTTTGTGTCTCAGCAACCCATTCTAACCATTGCACGGCCACGTCCGAATATTTTTTATGCCTCGTTCTATAATTGTCGGCGGAGGGGATCGCCAGCGTTTTTGGAGCAAGAAAGTTAGTTTGGAAGACTTTCATACACGCCGAGGCGATTGTAACGCAGGTAAAAGGATCCACGAGTGTTTCAGCGATGAATTCAGACATAAATTTGGAGCAGGCTGCAGCCAAGATTTTTGTGTCGTTATCACAATACATAACGGCCTCGGCTTTAAAATCGAAAATTGCGTTTTTTTTCCGCACGTACCACGCGTTAAATTCCTCTCTTTCTCCCTCTGACATATTTGCGACCCCGTAAGCCGCTGAGTCAGGGTACGGACCGACATAGTTCAGATTTTTTTCTGAACTGAACAGGTGCGGAAAGTAACCTTTGCGGATGATTTCGTCTTTCAGCCGGATCCCCAGGGCTTTAGGCATCTGAGATAAGCGCATTGTAAGGAAAGATAACGAATCTATATATTTCTGTTTAAAGGCGGCGTCTGTCATGAGTAATAGTTTACTCCCGGTCATAATCACAGCGGGGGTTACGCCCTGCTGGACTAAATACTTTAGAAGCAAATAGCCGTCAAAACCTTTTGAGTTGTGAGCGATGAACACGTATTCTTTGAATTTTCTCGTTCTAAAATGTTTAAAGAAGCGGGCTACGCAGTCTGTCCCCCATGCGCTCCAAAAATCACCCGTCTTTGTTACAGCGCTGACGTAAAACGGTACGTGTTCCCCGTTATTATCGACATACGTTTCAAAATCATAAAAAACATATTTCTCTGAATGCGTCTCTTCAGCTTTGAGCGGGGTCATATAGCAGAGGTGACCCTCGCCCGGCTCCTGGAGAGCCTCGCCGCATATATGACACCTCTTCTGCTTACACACGTGCGGAGCGCTGTTTTTAGAAAACGCTATGTAATACTCACGTTTACATCGAGAGCATTTTTTTCTGTTATCACACACATTAACGAACTTACCGGCGGAAGGACGATACTTCGGCTGTTTATGCAGGCTGTAACAGGTGGGAGAGCGACACTTCTTGTTACATTCGCTGCAGAATACCGGGTTATTTTTCTCATAACACTGCGTGGATTCACAAATTTTACAATATGACGGACAATTATGGGAGGCGTGGTTATTGTACCCCTCAAAGCAAAACTTACATACATATTTCACTCCCAAAAATCTCTTTAAATCGATGATTCCGTAAAAATGATTATTAAACAGAAAAACGAAAAGAGTTTTCTGCTGCGCCGGTATTCCTGTCTGGAATTTTGTCAGCTTTCTCTCCCCTTCGGCTCTGAAAAACACCACAATTTTACAACCCAGAGCGTTTTCAAATTTTCCCACCTGCTCTAAAGATACCGGCGTAGCTTCCGTTAATCCGACGCTATTTTGTAACGCCAGTCCGCGCTGCTCCGCCTCGTGCGTACTCAGATGAGGATTCAATAACTGAACGAGGTTTATCGCGAAACATAAACTGTTGTCAGGATTATACACGATATTAAGGCATTTGGATTTTTTCCTCAGAACCTCGTGATGGAGGAGGTCATCTATTCTGCGCTTCCCCGCGCCGTTCTGGTTGCGGATGACTTGAACCACTAATTCCAGAGACTCGTCGGCTAAAACGTTGGAATTTGATTGTATCAATCGTTCTAACAGATTTTGGAAGCCCGTCACATCGCCAGCGTCGTTATATGAGCTGATCAAAGCGGCCTCGTTGTAGACTGAGTCCCCACGAATCTCCATTTGGATAAAGTCCCCGGCCCTGGCGTGTGTTAAAGCCTTTTCGACCGAGTTATGAAGTGCCCCTACGACGTTACGGTAAAATTCCGCGTAGTCGGGAATTTCGTCGGCGCGCTGGAAATTGAGAGGCAGCCTGATTTCGATATTGTTAAAAGCAGGTCTCCTGATGACGTTAGCAGCCCCACCGCCCGTCATGGGAGAGTGTCGGTTGGACCCCGGTCGTGCATCATCCCCGTCTTCCATCAAAACAGAGATTGCAGCGTTTATCGGGGTTAAACGAGCTCTGTTTAAAATCTCTTCTCCGCGCGCATTGCGCGGGGAGGGACTTCTTAAAGGTGAAAAAGCGCGAGCGTCGTTAGGCGTTTGATTTAATTCATCCACCGCGGATTGGACGTGAGGATTAACTTCACACGCGAGGAGGTTTACGGCGTTATTTAACGGAGTCAGACGTACCTGGTTCAACGCCGCGGGACCGGACTCGTCTGGAGGTGAGGTGTGCGGGGGGTCAGGGGGCTCTTCAGTATCAGACTGGACCGTCGAATTTATAGCGTTAATCGCAGAAATGATGTAGGGGTTAATTTCTTCCGATTCTCGTTCAGCCGCTAAATTGTTAAGAGCCTCATTTAACGGTGTTAAACGAACACGGCTTAAAAGTCTCTCTCCGGACTCGATGTTATTTCGAGGCGGTGAATTTAACGCCTCGGGTAATGGACCATCTGCTCCAGGAGCGCTCCCCGCTGAGTCGATTATTGAAGCGTTTAAATCCAATACACGTCCGAAGTTATTTTCCCGATGTGAATTCTCTCCTTCCATCTTTTAAAATCTGTAGCAGGATGAATCTACCTCAAGAAATTCAGTTAATATACCTCTTCAAAATGAATTCTCCCGTTCCATCGGAATAAGAGAAAAAATAAAAAAATAAAAACAGACTACACATTTTCAAGAAAGTTGCGTGATGAGGTTAATCCCAGCTCAGAATATCTTCGAGCCTTGCGTCTCTGTGGAAAATAGACGGTCTCCCTCCACCGCGTGCTGAAAAAAGAGAAAATCGTTAGTTATTAAATATTTAAAATAAATAAATACATAAACTCCGACTCCTTACCGTGTACATCCGCGGATCGTTTTACGGGTCTCTCCCACTGACCCGCTTCTCCATGGGCTGTGACAGAAAAAATCGGGTTATTCCAGAGTTTTAATCGTGATTTAATCTCGATCGCTGTACTTACATCTGCGTGGTGAAGTCGGGGCTTCCAGCCTTCGAACTTCTTCAGGGGGCTCTGACTTGATTTCTAGAATTAACATAAATAAATGAATACAAAGCATCACCCTCGCAAGCGGATATTCTGTACTATTTCAAATATATTACCGAGGACGGGTCCGAACGCGCTCTGGACCGTCTGCGTGGTTTTGTCTAAAAAAAAAAAAAAAAACAGTTTCAGACGGCATGCATCATTTAAAAACACTCATTTCTATCAAAACAGATTACTTAAATCACTTACCCTGAAAGCTGATGCGGTTTTCGCACTCTGCTCGAAGACAAGAAAACTTAATTAAACAACATGGTTTTCCAGGATTTTTTCCGCAAATTTATTCTATTTTATACCCATAGCTGGGGGTCCAGGCATCTTCACTCTTCACCGGTCGTAGTGGAAATGCTCGCTGACTCGTTCCCAGGGACGTAAGTGATAAGGAGCATTGTTTATTGTTCGGGCTCGGGGCAGCATCTCCGCTCAGCGGGTGTCCCGCGCCCCATGATCGATCGGCTAATATCTTAAAAGAAAACATCATCTGGCGTGAGTGATAAGGAGCATTGTTTATTGTTCTTCGGGTTCATCACCTCGGGGCAGCATCTCCGCTCAGCGGGTGTCCCGCCACACACACACACACACACACACACACACACACACACACACACACACACACACACACACACGCACACACACACGCACTCACACAGACACAGCGTCTGCAACAGGTTTTACAGCCGTGGGGTCATGTTTCCGCGAGCGGCTCTATGCGTGGGTATTTGACCGTCTTGCTGCAAAGACTTACAGCCGAGAGAGACGGGTATTTGTTCCCCTTCTTTAATTTACGAATTAAAAAACAGAAAAGGAAACGTAATAATTTAAGAATTAAAGATATTAAAGGGTCATTAAATAATAGACAGTGATTTATGTTTAATTATTTCAGAATTAGTTAATTCTTTAATACATTAAAAAGATCTAGGTATTTTTAATCGTTCTTTAATTCATGAAATAAAATGACATTAAAATATTAGACCCTGGGTGGGAGGGGAGGTATGGCTTGGAGGCGGTGCTTGGCCGGGGTTAGGGGAGGAGCTTGGGGGTGGGGCTAGGGGAGGAGCCAGGGGCGGAACTAGGGGAGGAGCTGGGGGCGGGGCTTAGGGGCGGGACATACTGACGTCATCGACTCTGATTGGATGTGACGTCATAAGGGGCGGGGGCTCGGAGGCGGGATCAGGGGCGGGGCTTAGGGGCGGGGCATAATGACGTCATCGATTATGATTGGCTGTGACGTCATAAGGGGCGGGGCTTGGAGGCGGGACTAGGGGAGGGGCTTAGGGGCGGGACATAGTGACATCATCGATTCTGATTGGCTATGACGTCATAGAGGGGGCGGGGCTTAGTGACGTGGCCGATTTTGATTGGCAGCTGTCACTTTTTTGACGAAAGGTGGGTCAGTTTTCTCTCTGGTGAGGTCTCACGCTCTTCAGCACACTTCCTGAGGTAATTTGGTTTTGGTGACTTTTGTGAAGTAATGACAGTGGATTTGGTGTCCCTCACACCTTGTGTTAGTGAGCTGTCACGTTATGCTAATTGTCTAATCAGCTTCTGCTGCAGTGGAGATTTGAACTGAGTTGTTCCGTGCTTGCAGGGTGAGAAGCTGATGTATAGATTTAAGCCAGGAAGTGTTTGCTGATTGCGTGCACCTTTGAGTTGTGTCTCTCTGTGTGGAGTTGGACTCACCTCCATGTTTTCTTTCTTCACAGACTTGGTTTGTCGCGGCCACCTGGGGGGTGTCGGCGGGGTCCCTGGGTCCGAACTGCTGTGGCTCCGGACCATTTGCGCTGTTGAGAGCGCGCCGTGTTTCCACCTCACCAGACCGCGGACTTTTTAGTTGTTTAGCACTTCACTCACTGTTATGTTTATTAAATTCTGTTACCTTTTGAACCGTGCTCTGCTTATTTCATGCTGGGTCCTTTCAAACGCTGGGTCGGTGCTCCGACTGCGTCCGAAACATAACACAGCCTCAGTATCACAAATCACTCTCACAAAGCACTCAGGTCTTTGTTCATCTTCTAAATGAAAATAAAAGCGAGAGAAAATGAACAAATGTAGAAACATCTTGCTTTAAAATAGAAAGAAAAAAAAACTTTTTTGGCTTTTTCACTCCTGTTTTTCAGTTAATTTGATCATGATCAAAGAAAAACAATGTAGTTCTATTTTTGCTTTTGTTCAGTGTGCATTTACTAGGGGAGCAACAACCACTACCTTTGGACCCCCCCCCCAGGACTAAACCAACCCAACTTTTTTAGGTTCCTTAGATCAGTGTTTCTCAGCCGTGGGCAGTTATCAAATATCACCATTATCGGGTGTATGTGCTGTAATAGTGTGGCAGATGGTGTAATGCTCTTTTATTCCAGTAGATGGCAGCAAAGCATGCAGTAGCGCTGAGCCGTGTGCCGACAAGGAGGCGTGATCGCCATTTTAATTCCGGGCAAGTTAGTGATTTGTGTGCATAGAAGTTCACTTAGTCTCGTCAAGAAACAGGTGGAATATGCCGGAAAGCTGCGCATGTTGGCAAAGTCACAAACGGAGGAACAAGGGAGACAATATTTCCTTCCATAAGTAAGTGGTTTTGGTTATTGTTGTCACTTTGTCCGTGATATTTGGATGATAAACAGCTGTATGTCTCCTGCCGTACCTGTGTCGCCCGATGACACGGATCATTATTTTCACTTATGTCTAGTTGATATTTTCCACTGCTAGACCAATGTCTAGTTAAAATTCTTGTCGTTAGTGACTAAAAATTGTTGGACAAGACTGGGGAGTTTTTTTTTTTTTTTTTTTTGCACCTTAAAATAATGAGATTAATGACCCGTGCTGTGCTGCCACACACACAGAGATGTGCACATACACACCACTGACTTCATGAATGAAAGTCGGTCAATAAAGGATAATTGTGTAAAAATATAATATATATAAAAGTATTGTAATGGTTTTAGGAGCCGCGCTGCGTTGAACACAGCCGATCAGCGTAGCTTAACAGCACAGATCCGTGTAACTTTCAACACTAATATTTGAAAATGTGTGTGTGTCAGAATAAGTTTAATACTTTCCTGACATAATTTAATGTAATCTAATTTTACTGGCTCGATATCCAGGACAAAATGGCATTTTAACATGTATTTTGCGAGCATTTTTCTGAGTGTGTTCAGTCGCGAATCTCCATTGAAAATGCATTAACATCCGGGTACTTCGTCAATATTTTGCCCGGTTAGGAGACGTCATGTTGCTGCCCATGAAGGGACGTTTTCGTTTAGTGTTCAGCAATGGGACTGCGCTCTCTAGTTCTTATATACAGCTCCATGACTATACTATACTATGTTACGTCATATCTGTACCGCACGTCTTGCTAACACGTGTAGAGACAGTCGAGTTAGTGGTGCATGACACGTGACACATGACAGTGGTGTGCCGCAGGATTTTGTAAATATAAAAAGGGTGCCGCGGCTCAAAAAAGGTTGAAAATCACTGCCTTAGATGACCCAAAAACACAATCAGGATGTTACCAAAAATAAAAACGGGCCTCAAGCCAGTTATCAAAGATGGTGTCCAAGATGGCCACCAAAATAGTTTTTTTTTTCACTAAAACACCTTTAAACAACATATAAACAATGTCCTACTATGTATTTTAATGATACGGGTCTATTGGGGGCCATTTTGGACACCATTTTGAATCTTAAACCATGAATGAATTTAGTTTAGGCACAAATGAGTTTGCTGTGACCTTCAGTGGTCTTCCCATTGCATCTCTGTGATATTTAAGTTGTTTATATGTTGGTTGGGTTTGGTGACACGAACAAAAAGACAGGAGGCAGAGCTGGAGGTGGCAGAGCTGAAGATGTTGAGATTCTCTTTGGGAGTGACAAGAATGGACAAGATTAGGAATGAACATATCAGAGGGACACCTCAGGTGGGATGGTTTAGAGACAAAGTCAGAGAGGTGAGATTGAGATGGTTTGGACATGTGCAGATGAGGGACACAGGGTATATAGGGAGAAGGATGCTGAGGATGGAGCCACCAGGCAGGAGGAGAAGAGGGAGGCCAAAGAGGAGGTTTATGGATGTGCTGAGGGAGGACATACAGGTGGTTGGTGTGACAGGGGAAGATACAGAGGACAGGGTGAGATGGAAATGATTGATCTGCTGTGGCGACCCCTAACGGGAACAGCCGAAAGACAAAGAAGAAGATATGTTGGTTTGGTTTAGTGGTCGTAGCTCCCCTAGTAATTCAATTTTATTTTTTTAAAGAAATAGTCAAAACCAAGTGTTTTTGCTTGTATTCCACTGAATCATAATGCGCTATAATTACAATTACCATGATATACCAATCATGAGATACTACTGCCCCCAAACCTATTATTCTGGAAACTCAAATGGTCAAAACTATATATTCAGCATCTACAAAGCCGCTGAAAAAATAAATTAAACAGGTGTTGGAACAAGTTAGTGGTCCTCAAATTTGTCATAAAAGGGGGAAAATAGTGTCATGGTGAATCAGAAGGGATTAGGTTTGGGACATAGGCTTTACATACAATGGATAATAGGGTGGCCCATGTATATGCAAAAAATAAAAATTCTGCAACAGTGCAAGACACCCTCCAAATATGTTACATTTGTGACCACAACTATGTAGGCACATTTTTATTTATTGATTGATTTTTCTTTATAGAGGTTATAGAGAAATATTGTTAAACATGAAAATAAAATAAAATAAAATATATTTGAATGAATTTCCCTTGCAAAATTTGTAACACCAGAAACAGTGATAAATAAAATGGTCCATTTTTGAATAAATGTCTGATACAGTTACAGTTTCTGCAGAGCTTCAACTGCAGATTTCTTAGTGTTTTGTGTGGGGACTATCTTCCACAACTTGCAACACAATCTGCTTTTCTTCAATTTCACTTGTAAGCATTGTGTTGTATTCTTGACACCTCATTCAGCAGCGTCAATCACAACACACAGTTTCTTAGACGGTCTTGACCTTGGCAGTAGATTTCATTGTTTTCCCTGTTCTCTGGCGGCAGACCATGGAATTTAACATTAATATTAAGTTGGTGCAGAAATCTGGTGGTTCTGGATGATCCAAGGCTGACATCATCTCCCATCAAGCCTGCATTCCCTCTGACTTAGTGTTCCTCAAATTCCCTGGTCAGTCCTTTGCAGATCACCAACTTTTCTAAAGGAGGAAGATTGTAAAAAAAAAAAGCTAATCCAATAAACTCATCAGACAAGTATCAAAGGTGCTTCTCGAGGACCTTTCTTGCAGCTGCAGTGATTTCTGGATCAGTAAGTGGGTGTCTTTTGAGAATTTTCTGGTGCTTCAGATCATTTCTAGGAGCTTCAACAGAATGTGGAGCAGAAAGCAAGGCAAGCTGCTTTTCTTCCTTCTTTGTCAACTTGACTGCCCACTGGTGACTACATTGCAAATGTAATAGGTGTTTTAATTATTACAGTGTGGGGAAATCCCACAGGTACACATGCCTCATGGTGGCGTCCAGCGTGGCAGCGCGCTGACATGGTGGTCAGTTGAAGCGATATGTGTTTTAATTTATTTCCGTGTGAGGACAACAAGCTGATGTCCACCCTTCACAGTGAAGTTACGTGACTTCTTATTCTACAAGCCACTAGGTGTTCTCCAGCTGTGACTTGCGAGCACAGATATCTGAGCAGCTGCAGTTTTTTGTCTTAAAACGTTCAAATTCTTTTTTGTCATCGCTCGGAACCAAAATACCTGACCGCTGCCTTTTTCTTTTATTATTTACATCATGTCTTGTCTTGCACCTCACGCAAAAGCGTCTTTGGGTTTTCCTGCCACTCTCCAAGCAGCGGACAATCGGAAAACATGATATCAATGTGTGCACAAGACCACGGTATGGAGTGTGCATTCGTAGAAGCTGACATTTTTTCAGGAATCCCATGGGATGGGAGTCAACTTTGCTATTTATCACGTGATTGGGACGATACAGGATTAAAAATTCACAGGAGCAGACGGGAGCGGGAACCAAGGTTTTAGGCAGCGAGCCGTCCTGCTGTCACTGAGCGGTCAGTTTTCGAAAAAGACGCCGAAAAAATAGCGGGCGGCTTTGCTTAAAGCCGTCTAAAATTAATACTGTGTTGTGTGGGCCGCCAGAAGAGGAGGTACTGCTGGCCCACCACCAGAGGGCGCCCTGCCTGAAGTGCGGGCTTCAGGCACGAGAGGGCGCTGCCGCCACGGACACAGCCGGGAGTGACAGCTGTTACTCATTACTTCCTGACAGCTGTCACTCATTCTTCATCACCTCACTCCATAAAACCCAGACGTCATCTCCAACTCATCGCCAAGATATCGTACTTCATTGAAGGTAATATCCTCAGCCGTTTTGTGTTACAATATATCTGTATATTGTGAGTGTTTGCAGGAGTACCGGTTCCTCTATCTGTGGAAGCTGAGTGAGTGCAGGACGGAACTCTTTTCCCCTGAGGAATCACTGCGGTACTCATCACATATTGAGTGAGAGGTGGAGGTGGCATTCCCACCGTTGTTGTTACTGGGTGTACACACACCCACACTTGACTGTCTTTGTTCTCGCCAGCAGTACCAGATCCGACAGTCGGAGACGGTGATCACCTGGGAATTCGGGACTTGGCAGCTCCAGTATTCACCAGGTTCGGTGGTGGCAGAAATCGTGTGGTTCCGGCCCTTCTCAGGACAGACGTCTTCTATCCTCGAGCCTGCCCACACGTCACCTTTGTAATTTGACTGTAATCATATTCTGAGATTGTCTGTATATTCATTGTGCACATTTCACAACATTAAATTGTTACTTTTTGGCTCATCTATTGACCGTTCATTTGCGCCCCCTGTTGTGGGTCCGTGTCACTACACTTTCACAACATACTGGGTCCGATCGTTACAGCCGTGTGTGTGTGTGTGTGTGCGCGCGCGCGAGTCGGCTGGCTGGGGGGGGGGGGGGGGGGGGGGGGCTCAGCACAGAGTGAAAAACAACACAAACTAAACTGTGGCGCTGCCTTTATTTCTCTCAAGACCATTCTGACGGTTCTTCCTGTTCACACCGTGTGCACGTGTCAGTGACAGTTATACTGAATTTATGAGATGAAATAAATTGGTCAAAATTCCTTATAATGAGAATATATGAATGAACAGAATAAAAATCACACACGTGTTTAAAAAAACCTGATGTGAAGAAACTCTGCAGTGATGTTCAGAAGCAGAAATCACATAAAGCAGCTGAGAACTCTGAACTCTGAACTTTAACAGGCTGTTATTTTACAAAGATATTTATTTTAGATGACTTAATGTAGTTGTTTATTGTTCAAGCACAAAAGGTGACTGAGGAGGAGAAAAAAAGATGAAAATGAACTCTAGTCAGCATAAAAATACAAGCTGCTGATTTATTATTTTTCAAAATTATTAGGCTGCAGCTCTGCGTTTCATTTATTTCAAAGTAAGTTAACGCTTATTATTTTCAAAAATCACGAGTCAAATCAGTCTGCATTTTTCAGTTTTTCCTGCACATTTGTGTATTTTTTTCCTTCTTTGTAAGAGTTTGGTTTTTGTGTTTGTTCTACTAAAATGTTTTAATAAACAATAAAATGTTAACACTTTTCCTTATAGCAGTTCTTTAATTTCAGAAATGGAACAGAAACAACCACAAATTAACAAAAAAGTAGGAACTGTATGTAAAATGAAGATAAAATAAAAATGTTGTTATATTCCCAGTTTCTCCACTCACACCCACAGAAGACAAACATTCTTCCAAAGTTGTGTCTTGGTGGCTTCCCTCACTTATCTTCTTCCTGCATGGACATTTAGTTTTTGAGAACTGCCTACCTGACACAGATTTACCATAAAGTACCACACTATTTGTATTTCTGAATGATTGATGTAAATAAAGTCTAAGAAATATTCAGTGAGTTGGAAATGTTCATGTTTTCATCCTCTGAAAACTGGCTGTAAATATTATTAACTAATTCTTACATTAATAATAAACTGCCCTGTCCCAACCTTTTTTTCTTGGAAAATGCCACAAGCCTCAATTGTAGGAATGGATATATATATTAACAAAAAATAAATAAAAATAATGCTGATCTCACAAAACATGAAATATGTTGGTTTCATACAGTCTGCAGTTACAGAAATAGAAGACAAAGTAAATGTCAGGATCATAACGTGTCCATCACCATCACATTTTGAAAAACTATAAGACCACAGGCCATGCATTATTTATGCTTTGTGTCTTTTAGTGATGTTTTTTATTTTTATTTTTAAATGTTGTGAAAGTGTAGGAACACGGCTCCTATCCCTGAGTCAGAGGTGTCCACGTCAACTATAAACTGGCATTTTGGATCGGGCTGCACCAGAACTGGTGCAGTCGAGAACCGGCGTTTCAACTCCCTAAACGCGGTTTCGCACCGATCCGACCAGGTGAAGGGGACTTTGGTGGAGGTCAGGGCTGTCAGGGGCCTAACTACCTGACTGTAGCCCTTGATGAACCTCTGGTAAAAATTTGCAAAATCGAGGAACTGTTGCAGTTTCCTACGGTTTGTTGGTTGGGGCCAATTTCTCACCGCCGCAACCTTGGCCGGATCAGGGGCGACGGAGTTGGAGGAGATTATGAACCCCAGGAAGGACAAAGAAGAGCGGTGGAACTCGCACTTCTCGCCCTTCACAAACAGCCGGTTCTCCAACAACCGCTGCAGGACCTGATGTACATGCTTGACATGGGTCTCAGGATCCGGGGAAAAGATGAGTATATCGTCCAGATATATGAAGACGAATCGATGCAGGAAGTCTCGCAAGACGTCATTAACCAACGCTTGGAACGTCGCGGGGGCATTGGTGAGGCCGAACGGCATGACCAGGTACTCAAAATGACCTAACGTGGTGTTGAATGCCGTCTTCCACTCGTCTCCCTCCCGGATCCGAACCAGGTGATAAGCATTCCTAAGATCCAGTTTAGTGAAAATTTGGGCTCCATGCAAGGGCGTGAACACTGAATCCAACAGAGGTAACGGGTATCGGTTGCGAACCGTGATCTCGTTCAGCCCTCTGTAGTCAATGCATGGACGGAGTCCGCCGTCTTTTTTGCCCACAAAAAAGAAACCAGCACCCATCGGGGAGGTGGAGTTCCGGATCAACCCGGCAGCTAACGAGTCCCGGATGTACGTCTCCATTGATTCGCGTTCCGGACGTGAGAGGTTGTACAGCCTGCTGGACGGGTACTCAGCGCCTGGTATCAAATCAATGGCACAATCGTATGGATGGTGCGGGGGCAGTGTGAGTGCCAGATCCTTGCTGAAGACGTCAGCAAGGTTGTGGTACTCGGCTGGCACCGCCACCAGATTGGGGGGGACTAAAACCCCCTCCTTAGCTGTCACACCGGGTGGAACAGAGGATCCTAAACACTCCCAGTGGCAGGTTTCGCTCCACTGCGTCACAACCCCAGACGGCCAATCAATCCGGGGATTGTGCTTTAACATCTATGGAAAACCCAAAATCACTCGGGAGGTAGAAGGTGTTACATAAAACACAATCTCCTCCCTGTGATTTCCAGACACAGCCAATGTCACTGGCTGTGTCTGGTGTGTGATTAGTGGAAGAATTGTGCCATCTAGTGCCCGTACCGACAATGGTGACAGTAAGGCCACTAGAGGGAGCCCAACCTCCTTTGCCCATCTGCTATCCAGCAGATTCCCCTCCGACCCCATGTCCACCAGTGCTGGGGCGTGAAGGGTTAGATCCCCACTCAGGATCGTAACTGGGATGCGTGCAGATCGTCGGGGTTTCCCCACGTGAGTGTCATGACCCACCCTTAGCCCAGTCTCTAAGGATGAGTGCTGCTGTTTTGACCGTTTGGGGCAGTTTTTCTGCGTGTGCTCAGTTGAGCTGCAGTGAAAACACTCCCCACGGACCAGCCTCCTTTGTCTCTGATCTGATTTTTTGGCCCTGCTCGTTTCCTTAACAACGGCAGCAGGGGGAGCTGTCGTCACGTGGAGTGCCCTGGCTGTGGAGCGTGGGGAAGACGGCTCCCTTTCGGACCCCGGAGGAAGAGGGACGGCTGGTGCCTGACCACGCCCTTTGTCTCGCTCCCATCGGTGTTCTGTTAATCGGTTGTCTAACCGTATTGCCAGGTCGATAAGCCCGTCTAAATCCCGCGGCTCGTCCTTCGCCACCAGGTGCTCCTTAAGGACCAGAGACAGTCCGTTTACGAAGGCGGCGCGGAGCGCAACAGCATTCCAGCCGGCTCGCGCTGCCGCGATGCGGAAGTCGACTGCATACTTCGCTGCACTCCGACACCCCTGTCTTATCGACAGCAGCACGCTTGAAGCGGTCTCGCCTCTATGAGGGTGGTCGAACACCTGTCTGAACTCCCTCACAAACCCAGTATATGTTGTTAGGAGCCGTGACTTCTGCTCCCAGAGCACCGTAGCCCAGGTGCGTGCCTCTCCTCGAAGCAGATTTATAACGTAAGCCACCCGGCTAGCGTCTGACGCGTACATGACGGGACGCTGTGAAAAGACGAGCGAACACTGCATTAAGAAGTCTGCGCACGTCTCGACACAACCTCCGTACGGCTCCAGAGGGCTTATGTATGCTTCAGGGGATGGAGGGGGGGTTCGTTGAATGACCACTGGAATGTCTGTATCTGGCATTCGATCAGCAGGAGGAGGTGCTGCAGCAGCGCCCTGTACGCGCGCTTCCACCTGGGCGGTGACAGCCTCCATCCTCCGATTGAGAATAACGTTCTGCTCGGTTACCAAGTCCAACCGAGCAGTGAAAGTGGTTAAGATGTGCTGCAGCTCACCTAACACGCCTCCTGCTGGCGCCTGTGCACCTCGCTCTTCCATTGGCTGTTCAAGCGATGGTTGACACCCCTCGGGATCCATGACGCTGGCCGAGAAATCCTGTTGTGAAAGTGTAGGAACACAGACCCACAACAGGGGGCGTAAATGAACGGGCAATGGATAAGCCAAAACAGTAACAATTTAATGTTATGACGTGCACAACGGAATACAGACAATAACAGGTTTGGAAATACAGTCAATTATACGTTGATTGACGTGTGGGCAGGCTCGAGGATAGGAGACGACCGTCCAGAAACGAGCCGGATCCCACATGGCTTCCACTGCCAATGGATCTGAAGAACACCGGAGCCGCCAAGTCCTGGGTCCCCAGGTGGCCACCGTCTCCAGCTGTCAGACCTGGTACTGCTGGCAGAGAACAGAAACAGTACAGATGAGTGTGAGTACGCAATAGGTTGGATAATTTTTTGGGATTACTGGAAATGCCCTTGCCTGGTTGATGTCATATCTGTCCAGTCGTTCTCAATGTGTCTTGTATAATGGCACTACCTCTGACCTTGCTGACATGAGATTTGGGGTTCCACAGGGATCTGTTTTAGGCCCATTGCTTTTCTCCCTGTATGTGGCACCCCTTGGGCGTATACTGTAGAGTTTTGGGATTGCCTTTCATTGTTACACTGATGATACTCAGTTGTACATGCCGATAACTGCGGGAAATCTCAGTCCCATAAAATCCCTAGAGGACTGTATTCTATCAGTGAGAAGTTGGATGTCTAGTAACTTCCTACTTTTAAACTTTGATTAGACTGAAATGATGGTTCTTGGTCCAGCGAGACATCGGCATCAGTTTGACCAGCTGGCGCTCAGTCTGGGTTCATGTGTCATACATCATATGGACAAAATGAGGAACCTTGGGGTAATTTTTGATCCCATGTTGTCTTTTGACCTCCACATCAGGGATGTTACTAGGACTGCTTTTTTCCATCTGCGAAATATAACGAGGATCCGCCCCATCCTGTCCATGGCTGATGCTGAGACCCAGAATCATGCTTTTGTTTCTTCTAGACTAGATTATTGTAATGTTCTTGTTATGTGTCGGACGCAGCCCGGAGAACCGACCAGCGTTTGAAGGACCCAGTATAAAATAAGCAGAGCACGGTACAAAGGATAACAGAGTTTAATGAACATAACAGTGCTGTGAAAAATATAAAAGTGCGCGGTCTGGCGTGGTGGATTGCGGTGCGCTCCCAGCAGCGCTAACGGTCCAGAGCCAGAACTGGTTCGGACCCAAGGACCCCGCCGACACCCCCCAGGTGGCCGCGACAAACCGAGTCTGTGAAAGAAGGAATCATTATGTGAGTCCACACTCAACACACAGAGAGAACGCTCAAAGGTGCACAAACAGCAAACACTTCCTGGCTTAATTACTAATCAGCTTCCCACCCTGCAGGCATGGAACATCCAGTTCACAAACTCACTGCAGCGGAAGCTGATTTAAACGACCAACATACAGCTCAATATAATAAGGTGTGAGGGACACCACATTTACTGACTGTATAAATGTTAGTCACAAAATCTAACGTACCTCAGGAAGTGTGCTGACGAGCGTGAGACCCCACCCCCTCCTCTTTCACAGACCATGCATCAAACCTGGACGTTCTCTGCATCCACTGATGATGAGATGGCTCCCGAGACGACGATCTCACCCGTCTGGTCACAAGGTCAAGTCTCTGGCAAATACACACTGTGTACTCCAGTCTTAAATGCCACCATGTTCCAATCCATGTAGATGCACCACAGCTGTGAGTCCTGACGAGCCGCAGGTGATCAGCCTCAGGTGATCAGGGTGAGGTCCTGATAAACTCAGCTACACAGCCACTCAGTCCCAAATGCAAGCCACCTGGAAGGAAAAACAAAAGACAGAAACAAAAAGGCAGCCAGGCCCCCCAGCCATACAACAGCTCTATTTTCAGGGTTACCGCAGTCCAGCATCAGGGGTCTTCAGCTGGTTCAGAACGCTGCCGCCAGACGTCTGACACATAGCAGAAGGTCTGAACATATCACACCCATTTTGGCATCTTTGCACTGGCTCCCTGTCTCTGTGAGAGCAGATTTTAAGGTTTTGTTATTGACTTATAAGGTTGTTCATGGACTGGCGCCATCTTATCTGGCTGATCTGGTGGAACTCTATGTGTCGGCCCGGGCTTTGCGGACACAGGATGCGGGACTTCTCTGTGTTCCCAGGGTGAAGAAGACGTCAGCAGGACAAAGAGCCTTTTCGTATCGTGCACCCACCCTGTGGAACAGTCTTCTTGCAACCGTGAGGCAGTCGGAGCCCGTGGACATTTTTAAGTCAAGACTGAAAACCTATTTTTATTCTCTTTCTTATGAATAGTTTTTATTTTTTTTAACTGTTTTATTCTTTTACTTCTGTTTTTATTTATGTATTTGAAATTTTTTTTATTTATTTTTAATTATTTATTACATTTTATGCTGAATTGTTTTATGTAAGGCGCCATGAGACGGCTTTTGCTGTGATTTGGGGCATTATAAGCTAATTCAATTAAATTAAAATAAATCTCGCTATATTATGCAGGGGTTCAAACGAGACTGCACTTCCCTGCCCTGTTACTTTTTCTTTCTTCCAAGTGGTGTTAACCTGAACCTTTTGTCAAGCTAATGTTTGCTGGTGAATGTTACTTACTCAGGTGAGTTTTCAAATTAAACTACCTTTTTTCTTAACTCCAGATCTGTTTTGTTCAACAGTTTTGTTACAAAGTTAAATGTTTCCTCAAGTAATGTTTGAGTAATTTTTTAATTTCTGAATACACCACAAAGACAAGATATATAATGTTCAAACTAATAAACTTTATTGTTATTGTGCAAATATTTGCTCATTTTGAAATGGATGCCTGCAACATGTTTCAAAAAAGTTGGGACAGTGGTATGTTTACCACTGTGTTACATCACCTTTCCTTCGAACAACACTCAACAAGCATTTGGGAATTGAGGACACTAATTGTTGAAGCTTTGTAGGTGGAATTATTTCCTATTCTTGCTTGATGTACGACTTCAGTTGTTCAATAGTCCGGGGTCTCCATTGTCGCATTTTGCATTTCATAATGCGCCACACATTTTCAATGGGCGACAGGTCTGGACTGCAGGCAGGTCAGTCTACTACCCGCATGAAGCCCCGCTGTTGTAATATGCAGAATGTGGCTTGGCATTGTCTTGCTGAAATAAGCAGGGACGTCCCTGAAAAAAGATGTTTGGATGGCAGCATGTGTTGTTCCAATACCTCGATGTACCTTTCAGCATTGATGGTGCCATCACAGATGTGTAAGTTGCCCATGCCATGGGCACTAACACAACCCCCATACCACCACAGATGCTGGCTTTTGAACTTTGCGCTGGTGACAATCTGGATGGTCTTTTTCCTCTTTTGTCTGGAGGACACAACATCCATGATTTCCAAAAAACAATTTGAAATGTGGACTCATCAGAGCACAGCACACTTTTCCCCCTTGCATCTGTCCATTTCAAATGAGCTTGGGCACAGAGAAGGCGGCGGCATTTCTGGATGTTGTTGATGTATGGCTTTTGCTTTGCATGGTAGAGTTTTAACTTGCAATTGTAGATGTAGCAACGAACTGTGTTAATTGACAATGGTTTACTGAAGTGTTCCTGAGCCCACACAGTAAGAACTTTTACACAGTGATGTCGGTTTTTAATGTAGTGCTGCCTGAGGGATCAAAGGTCACAGGCATTCAATGTTGGTTTTCAGCCTTGCTGCTTAAGTGTAGAAAGTTCTCCAGATTCTCTGAATCCTCTGATGTATTATGGACTGTAGATTATGGAATTCCTAAATTCCATGCAACTGAACATTGAGAAACATTGTTCTTAAACTGTTGGACTATTTTTTCATGCAGTTGTTCACAAAGTGGTGATCCTCACCCCATCTTTGCTTGTCAATGGCTGAGCCTTTTGGGGATCCTTCTTTTATACCCAATCATGACACTCCCCTGTTTCCAATTAGGTGTTCTTTGAACATTCATCAACTTTCCCAGTCTTTAGTTGCCCCGTCCCAACATTTTGAAACATGTTGCAGGCATCCATTTCAAAATGAGCAAATATTTGTACAAAACAACAAAGTTTATCAGTTTGAGCATTAAATATCCTGTCTTTGTGGTGTATTCAATTGAATATAGGTTGAAGAGGTTTTGCAAATCATTATATTGTGTTTTTATTTACATTTTACACAACGTCCCAACTTCATTGGAATTGGGGTTGTACAACACATAAAGTATACAGTGCATCCAGACAGCATTAGCAGCGCTTCACTTTTTCCACATTTTGTTATGTTACAGCCTTATTCCAAAATGGATGAAATTCATTCTTTTCCTCAGAATTCTACACCATGTGAAAAAGTTTTTTTTTGTTGTTTGTTTTTAGATTGCAAATATATATATATATATATATATATATACTCAACAAAAATATAAACGCAACACTTTTGGTTTTGCTCCCATTTTGTATGAGATGAACTCAAAGATCTAAAACTTTTTCCACATACACAATATCACCATTTCCCTCAAATATTGTTCACAAACCAGTCTAAATCTGTGATAGTGAGCACTTCTCCTTTGGTGAGATAATCCATCCCACCTCACAGGTGTGCCATACCAAGATGCTGATTAGACACCATGATTAGTGCACAGGTGTGCCTTAGACTGTCCACAATAAAAGGCCACTCTGAAAGGTGCAGTTTTATCACACAGTACAATGCCACAGATGTCACAAGATTTGAGGGAGCGTGCAATTGGCATGCTGACAGCAGGAATGTCAACCAGAGCTGTTGCTCGTGTATTGAATGTTCATTTCTCTACCATAAGCCATCTCCAAAGGCGTTTCAGAGAATTTGGCAGTACATCCAACCAGCCTCACAACCGCAGACCACGTGTAACCACACCAGCCCAGGACCTCCACATCCAGCATGTTCACCTCCAAGATCGTCTGAGACCAGCCACTCAGACAGCTGCTGGAACAGTCGATTTGCATAACCAAAGACTTTCTGCACAAACTGTCAGAAACCGTCTCAGGGAAGCTCATCTGCATGCTCGTCGTCCTCATCGGGGTCTCGACCTGACTCCAGTTCGTCGTTGTAACCGACTTGAGTGGGCAAATGCTCACATTCGCTGGCGTTTGGCACGTTGGAGAGGTGTTCTCTTCACGGATGAATCCCGGTTCACACTGTTCAGGGCAGATGGCAGACAGCGTGTGTGGCGTCGTGTGGGTGAGCGGTTTTCTGATGTCAATGTTGTGGATCGAGTGGCCCATGGTGGCAGTGGGGTTATGGTATGGGCAGGCATCTGTTATGGATGAAGAACACAGGTGCATTTTATTGATGGCATTTTGAATGCACAGAGATACCGTGACGAGATCCTGAGGCCCATTGTTGTGCCATACATCCAAGAACATCACCTCATGTTGCAGCAGGATAATGCACGGCCCCATGTTGCAAGGATCTGTACACAATTCTTGGAAGCTGAAAATGTTCCAGTTCTTGCATGGCCGGCATACTCACCGGACATGTCACCCATTGAGCATGTTTGGGATGCTCTGGACCGGCGTATACGACAGCGTGTACCAGTTCCTGCCAATATCCAGCAACTTCGCACAGCCATTGAAGAGGAGTGGACCAACATTCCACAGGCCACAATTGACAACCTGATCAACTCTATGCAAAGGAGATGTGTTGCACTGCATGAGGCAAATGGTGGTCACACCAGATACTGACTGGTATCCCCCCCCCCAATAAAACAAAACTGCACCTTTCAGAGTGGCCTTTTATTGTGGACAGTCTAAGGCACACCTGTGCACTAATCATGGTGTCTAATCAGCATCTTGATATGGCACACCTGTGAGGTGGGATGGATTATCTCAGCAAAGGAGAAGTGCTCACTATCACAGATTTAGACTGGTTTGTGAACAATATTTGAGGGAAATGGTGATATTGTGTATGTGGAAAAAGTTTTAGATCTTTGAGTTCATCTCATACAAAATGGGAGCAAAACCAAAAGTGTTGCGTTTATATTTTTGTTGAGTATATATATATATATATAAAATAAGAAATCTTGTGTACTTAAGTACTAACAGCCGTTGCCATGAAGCTCAAAACTGAGCTCAGGTCCATTCTGTTTCCAATGATCATCCTTGAGTTAGTTCTACAGCTTAATTGAAGTCCACCTGGAGTAAATTCAGTTGATTGGACATGATTTGGAAAGGTACACTCCTGTGTACATATAAGGTCCCACAGCTGACAGCACATGTCAGAGCACAAACCAAACATGAAGTGAAAGCTCCCAATTCAGATCAGGGAGACAGACACCCTCTCTACTTTTAAGATTAAGCTTAAAACTTTCCTTTTTGAAAAAGCTTATAGTTAGGGCTGGATCAGGTGACCCTGAACCATCCCTTAGTTATGCTGCTATAGACTTAGACTGCTGGGGGGTTCCCATGATGCACTGAGTGTTTCTTTCTCTTTTTGCTCTGTATGCACCACTCTGCATTTAATCATTAGTGATTGATCTCTGCTTCCCTCCACAGCATGTCTTTTTCCTGGTTCTCTCCCTCAGCCCCAACCAGTCCCAGCAGGGGACTGCCCCTCCCTGAGCCTGGTTCTGCTGGGGGTTTCCCCACTGTTGCCAAGTGCTTGCTCACAGGGGGTCGTTTTGACCGTTGGGGTTTTTCCGTAATTATTGTATGGCCTTGCCTTACAATATAAAATGCCTTGGGGCAACTGTTTGTTGTGATTTGGCATTATATAAATAAAACTGATTTGATTTGATTTGAAAGGAATGGTTTTGTAGACCTCCGAGACAGGATTGTCTCAAGCCATGAATCTGGAGAAGGGTCAAGAAATATTTCTGATGTTTTTAATGTCCCTATGAGCATAGTGGCCTCCATCATCCATAAATGGAAGACGTTCGGATCAACCAGGACTCTTTCTAGAGCTGGTCACCCATCTAAACTGAGCGATCAGGGAAGAAGGGCCTTGGCCATGAGCCCAATGGTCACTCTGTGAGAGCTCCAGCATTCCTCTGTGGAGAGAGGAGAACCTTCCAGAAGGACAATTATCTCTGCAGCAATCCACCAATCAGGCCTGTATGGTAGAGTGGCCAGATGGAAGCCAGTACTTAGTAAAAGGCACACGGCAGCACACCTGGAGTTTGCCAAAAGGCATCTGAAGGACTCTCAGACCATGAAAAACAAAATTCACTGGTCTGATGAAACAAAGATTGAACTTGTTGGCGTGAATGCCAGTCATCATGTTTGGAGGAAACCAGGCAACATCCCTACAGTGAGGCGTAGTGGTGACAGCAACATGCTGTGGGAATGTTTGTCAGTGGGAAGCACTGGGAGACTAGTCTGGATAGGAGGAAGATGAATTCAACAATGGACAGAGCCATCCTGCATGAAAACCTGTTCCAGAGCGCTCTTGACCTCTGACTAGGGTGACGGTTTATCTTTCAACAGGACAATGACCCAAAGCATACAGCCAAGATATCAAAGGCGTGGCTTCGGGAGAACTCTGTGAATGTCCTTGAGTGGCCCAGCCAGAGCTCAGACCTGAATCTCATCAAACATCTCTGGAGAGTATCACGTTTGATAGGCTGGACAGGCTGGACGCAAATGCAGGATGCAGGTACACAGCTCAGTGGAGTAAATACGTTTACTGGGTTAACAGGCTGGGGTCGGTACACAGAGAAGCCGTCCAAGCAGAGCAACAGATCAGAAGCATCAGACAAAAGGCGTGGTCGTGGTACACAAGCAGGTAGTCAAAAACACGATGAGGCAAACAGAGCAAGGCAAAAGTACAAGAACTGAGTTGGAAAAAGGCACAAGGCACATTGATCTGACGAGGGAAAAAGGAAAACTGTGAGGCTTATAAAGCACCCAGGTGATTAACTGCAAATCAAGAACAGGTGTGTGGAGAAGCTCCCAGAACTGGGGTGTGGCCAGACAGAGAGAAACGCCCACCACCAAGAGCCAAGAGAGAGAGAGAGAGAGAGAGAGAGAAGAAGAAAAAGCAGGACAGAGAAAACCCAAGCAGAAATACAGAACACAAAAGCAACCCAAACAAGACAGTAACATAAAACACAACCACCCAGCAGTCCAAAACCTGACAGTACCCCCCCCCACTCAAGGGCTGACTCTCGACAGCCCAGGAGCAGAAGGGTGAGAAGCATGAAAATCATGTTCAAGACCAGCATTCAAAATAAACCAGGAGGGAATCCAGGACCGCTCCTTGGGGCTATAACCCTCCCAGTCCACCAAGTACTGGAAGCCACAATCCTGCCACCGGCAAGCCAGGAGGTGCCACACAGAGAAGACGGGGCCTCCATCCACGAACCAGGTGGAGAGCGGGGGACTGGCAGGCAGACACAAAGGGCTAGAATGGACCGTTTTGAGATGGCTTTTGTGGAAAGTAGGATGAACCCTCGCGGATCTCGGAAGACAAAGACAGACAGACACAGGATCAATGATTTTTGATGCAGGGAACGGGCCAATGAACCTGAGACCCATCTTCCGAGGCACTCCACGAAGCAGCAGGTGTCGTGTGGAAAGCCAGACTTGTTGTCCCAGGATGTAGGAAGGTGCACCGACCATTTGCGATCCACTGTCTCTTTGTATCTTTTGGTGGCCCGTAACAGGGCCCTCCGGGCCCTCTCCCAGGTCCGTTGGCACCGCATGATGAGTCCCAGAGCCGAAGGTACAGGTGAGTGCAGATCTGTGGAGGTGAACAAAGAGGGCCGGTGACCAAAGACAATGTGTAAAGGGGAAAAACCAGAGGAGAAGTAGGGAGGCAGTTATGAGGTAGTTCAATCCAAGATAGTTGAGTGGACCACGAGGTGGGAAACTGGGAGGACAGGATACATAAACCTTTCTCCAGTTCCTGATTCAGGCGTTCTGTCTGTCCATTTGCTTGAGGGTGGTAACCAGATGTAAGACTAGACGTGACCCCAAGAAGATGGCAGAACTCCCTCCAGAATTGTGAAATAAACTGGGGACCCTAGTCTGAGACTATGTCCTGAGGCAAACCATGTAACTTAAAAACATGTAGCAATAGTGCTTCAGCAGTTTTCTTAGCAGAAGGGAGTTTAGGTAAGGGCACAACATGGACCACCTTGGGTAATTGGTCTACCACCATAATGATTACAGAATTGCCCCTAGAGTGCTTCAAACCAGTGACAAAATTCACACAAATGTGAGTCCAAGGCTGAACAGGGACGGGTAAAGGCAACAGAGCACACGCAGGTGGGCACGTAGATGATTTATGCATGGCACAGATAGAACAAGCATTTACATCTTCCTTGACACTGGATACCATTTTAGGCCACCAAAATGTTTGATTGAGAACATACAGGGTTCTTTGGGTGCTCAGGTGACACGAAAAGCGACTGTCATGACCCCATCGAATAACCTCCCCCCGAAGAGAGGCTGGAACGAATAACTTGCCACTCAGACAATCTGGGGGAATGGGAGTATTACCTAACACTCAGGAGCTCACACAAAAGACCTAAATGAGGAGGTTACATTATGCAGCGGAGCAGCAACAGTACTGAAGTTGCAGATAAATTTGCGACAAAAAAATCGCACTTGTTTAGAAACTCATGCAGCACGTCATTAATGAGGTTCTGAAACACTGCGGGTGCGTTGGTGAGTCCAAATACCATTACCAAGTATTCTTAGTGACCGGTGGGTGTATTAAAGGCGGTCTTCCATTTGTCACCTGTGCGAATACGAACCAGATGGTATGCGTTCCGTAAATCCAGCTTAGTAAAGATCTTGGCTCCTTCCAACAGCTCAAATGCTGATGAAATTAATGGTAAAGGATACCGATTCTTTACCGTGACATCATTAAGGCCTCACTAATCTATACAGGGCAGAGTGATTTATCCTTCTTCTCTATGAAGAAAAACCCCGCCCCAGCAGGCGAGGACGAGGAACAAATCAAGCCGGCCATGAGTGATTACTGTATATAGGTGTTCATGGCTTCGCGTTCCAGCGCTGAAAGAGAAAACTATTTTCCCCGGGAGGAGAGGCCCCCGGGAGTAGATCAATAGTGCAATTGTACTCGCGGTGTGTTGGAAGCAGTTTAGCTTTAGCTTTGCTGAATACGTCAGCAAGATCATGGTAACAGGATGGAACCCCCTCTAGATCTGACGTATTCACACCAGATGTGCTGACAAGCTGAGTAAAACAGACATTGCTACAAGCTGGTCCCCATGATTCTATCTTCTCATGAGACTAGTTTAGATGGGCTTTGTGGTGTGGCAACCCGTGGTGCCCCAGGATTACCGAGTGAGTCATTTTATCAAAGATGTGGAAACTGATGAGATCTGAATGATTGTCAGGAATGGTCATATGAACAGATTGTGTGCCGAACACAATTTTGCCCAATTGGTGACCATCCACCGCGGATGGGAGCCGGTGGGACAGCTGACGATCCCTTAAGTGATGTGGAGGTGGGAGTCGTGTTGGTCATAGCCTGATGTTTCATAGCATTGAGTAGTTGCTCCATCTGAGTGCTCACAGAGACCATACAGTTTTCTTGCCATTTCGCCAGTTCACTGATTCTGGAGTTTAGAGTGGCAAGCTGGTCCTCCATTTCAGCTAGCTGCTGGCTGTGGTGGCGTACCGCCTGCTGGAAAGGGTCTGCGTCTGCTGTGTCCATGGTTGGCCAGATTGATCTATCAGGTTTGTTAGGCAAGACAGGCTGGATGCAAATGCAGGACACAGGTACACAACTCAGTGGAGTAAAAGTGTTTACTAGGTTAACAAACTGCAGTCAGTACACAGAGAAGCAGTCCAAGCAGAGCATAAGTATCAAAGGCATCAGTCAAAAGGCGTGGTCGTGGTACACACGCAGGTAGTCAAAAACATGATGTGGCAAACAGAGCAAGGCAAAAATACAAGAACTGAGCTGGAAAGAGGCACAAGGCACATCGATCTGGCGATGGACAAAGGCAAACTGTGAGGCATATAAAGCACCCAGGTGATTAACTGCAAATCAAGAACAGGTGTGTGGAGAAGCTCCCAGAACCGGGGTGTGGCCAGACAGAGAGAAATGCCCACCACCAAGAGCCAAGAGAGAGACAAGACAAAGCAGGACAGAGACAACCCAAGCAGAAAGACAGACCACAAAGGCAACCCAAACAAGACAATAACATAAAACACAACCACCCAAGAATCCAAAACCTTGAGTGTTCGGCTCAGAGTGTGCCTGGCTGCTTCCTGCAAACATGCTCCATGACAATTCATGGCTGGATTCTTCACACCATATGACGGCTATGACGTGTGGCGTTCCCTGACTTTTAGATATCGGTGGCTCCGGCCGGTTGTAACTCAGCCACATGGGGTGTGCAGCCAGTACATTCTGAGTGCCGGTCCCAAGCCCGGATAAATGAGGAGGGTTGCGTCAGGAAGGGCATCCGGCGTAAAACAAGCCAACCCAACTATGCAGACTAAGAATCGATTTTCCATACCAGATCGGTCGCGGCCCGGGTTAACAACGTCCGCCACCGGTGCTGTTGCCCAACAGGGTGCCGGTGAAAATTGGGCTACTGCTGGGCAAAGACGACGAAGAAGAAGAGGAGAACGTTTCCACAAACAGTGGGAGAAGAAGAAAACTAGAAGGGTAGAAATGAGAGTAGGGACTTTGAATGTTGGTAGTATGACTGGTAAAGGGAGAGAGCTGGCTGATATGATGGAGAGGAGAAAGGTAGACATATTGTGTGTGCAAGAGACCAAGTGGAAGGGAAGTAAGAGCAGGAGCATCGGCGGTGGGTACAAGTTGTTGTACCATGGTGAGGACAGGAAGAGAAATGGTGTTGGGGTCATTTTAAAGCAAGAGTATGTTAAAAGTGTGTTGGAGGTTAAGCGAGTGTCTGACAGGGTGATGAGTGTGAAGTTGGAAATTGAAGGGGTGATGATGAATATCATCAGTGCATATGCCCCACAGGTAGGTTGTGAGATGAAGGAGAAAGAAGATTTCTGGAGTGTGTTAGATGAGGTGGTGGAGAGTGTGCCCAAGCATGAAAGAGTGGTGATAGGAGCGGACTTCAATGGCCATGTTGATGAAGGGAACAGAGGTGATGAGGAAGTAATGGGTAGATGTGGTATCAAGGATAGGAATGGGGAAGGACAGATGGTAGTTGATTTTGCAAAAAGGATGAAAATGGCTGTGGTGAATATCTACTTTAAGAAAAGGGAGGAGCACAGGGTAACATATAAGAGTGGAGGAAGGTTTACACAGGTGGACTACATTCTTTATAGGAGATGCAAGCTAAAAGAAATCAGAGACTGTAAGGTGGTGGCAGGAGAGAGTGCTGTTAGACAGCATAGGATGGTTGTTTGTAGGATGAATTTAGAGGTAAAGAAGAAGAAGAGAGTGAGAGCTCAACAAAGGATCAGATGGTGGAAGGTGAAGGAGGAAGACTGTTGTGTGAAATTTAGCGAGCAGGTGAGAGAAGCACTGGTTGGAGGGGAAGCAAGTTTGGACAACTGGAAAAGTACTGCAGATGTGGTGAGGGAGACAGCTAGGACAATACTGGTATGACATCTGGATAGCGGAAGGAAGACAAGGAGACTTGGTGGTGGAATGAAGAGGTCCAGGAAAGCATAAGGAGAAAGAGATTGGCGAAAAGTTTTGGGATAGTTGTAGAGATGAAGAAAGTAGACGGGAGTACAAGGAGATGCGGTGTAAGGCGAAAAGAGAAGTGGCAAAAGCGAAGGAAAAGGCATATTGCGAGCTGTACAAGAAGTTGAATAGTAAGGAAGGAGAAAAGGACTTGCACCAAATGGCCAGACAAAGGGCTGGAGCTGGAAAGGATGTGCAGCAGGTTAGGGTGGTAAAAGATGAACATGGTAATGTGCTGACAAGTGAGGAGTATGTGCTGAGAAGGTGGAGGGGATATTTTGAAGAGCTGATGAATAAAGAAAATGAGCGAGAGAAAGGGCTGGATGATGTGGTGAGAGTAAATCAGGAAGTAAGAGATTAGTAAGGAAGAAGTGAGGGCTACTATGAAGAGGATGAAGAGTGGAAAGGCAGTTTGTCCAGATGACATTCCAGTGGAGGCATGGAAATGTCTAGGAGAGATGGCAGTAGAGTTTCTAACCAGATTGTTTAATAAAATCTTGGAAAGTGAGAGGATGCCTGAGGAATGGAGAGTGTGCTGTTTCCTATTTTCAAGAACAAGGGTGATGTGCAGAGCTGCAGTAACTACAGAGGCATAAAGTTGATCAGCCACAGCATGAAGTTATTGGAAAGAGTAGTAGAAGCTAGGCTTAGAAAACAGGTGAAGATCTGTGAGCAGCAATATGGTTTCATGCTGAGAAAGAGCACTACAGATGCAGTGTTTGCTCTGAGAATACTATTGGAGAAGTACAGAGAAGGCCAGAAAGAGTTACATTGTGTATTTGTGGACTTAGAAAAAGCTTATGACAGGGTGCCAAGAGAAGAGCTGTGGTATTGTATGAGGAAGTCTGGAGTGGCAGAAAAGTATGTTAGGGTAGTGCAGGACATGTACAGTGTGGACAGGACATGAATAGTGTGACAGCGGTGAGATGCACAGTCGGAATGACAGACTCATTCAAGGTGGAGGTGGGATTACACCAAGGATCAGCTCTGAGCCCTTTCTTGTTTGCAGTGGTTATGGACAGGTTGACGGATGAGATCAGACAGGAGTCCCCATCGACTATGATGTTTGCAGATGACATTGTGATCTGTAGTGAGAGTAGAGAGCAAGTTGAGTCTAGTCTGGAGAGGTGGAGATATGTTTTGGAGAGAAGGGGAATGAAAGTCAGTAGAAGCAAGACTGAGTACATGTGTGTGAATGGGAGGGAGCCCAGTGGAATAGTGCAGTTACAAGGAGTAGAAGTGGTGAAAGTAGATGAGTTTAAATATTTGGGGTCAACTGTTCAAAGTAATGGAGAGTGTAGTAAAGAGGTGAAGAAGAGAGTGCAGGCAGGGTGGAGTGGGTGGAGAAAGGTGGCAGGAGTGATTTACGACCGAAGAATATCAGCAAGAGTGAAGGGGGAAGTTTACAAGACAGTAGTGAGACCAGCTATGTTGTACGGCTTAGAGACGGTGGCACTAACAAAAAGACAGGAGGCAGAGCTAGAGGTGGCAGAGCTTAAGATGTTTAGACTCTTTGGGAGTAACAAGAATGGACAAGATTCGGAATGAACATATCAGAGGGACAGCTCAGGTGGGACGGTTTGGAGACAAAGTCAGAGAGGCGCGATTGAGATGGTTTGGACATGTGCAGAGGAGGGACCCAGGGTATATAGGGAGGAGGATGCTGAGGATGGAGCCACCAGGCAGGAGGAGAAGAGGGAGGCCAAAGAGGAGGTTTATGGATGTGTTGAAGGAGGACATGCAGGTGGTTGGTGTGACAGAGGAAGATACAGAGGACAGGGTGAGATGGAAACAACTGATCTGCTGTAGTGACCCCTAACGGTAACAGCCGAAAGACAAAGAAGAAGGCTCCGGCCGGTTGTCCGGGGTGCTGGATCTCCACTTCCACGTCGCCGTCTTGTGAGGAGCTGCAGTCGTGGCTGTGTGCAGGAGAGTCTGCGCCCATTCAGTCGTGTCTCCCAGTAGACTGACGTGCGCTCAGTACATGTGGCGCTCGTCAACACAAGGTCACTCACAAGTAAGACTTTCATTTTGAATGACTTTTTCTCATCGTGCTCTCGATTTTCTCCTGTTAACGGAGACCTGGCTGAAACCAAGTGAAAATAGCGCCTTTTCTGAGCTCCTCCCCCCCGAATACTCGTTTTCAGCTCCCAGTGAGCATCAGGTCAAAGCGGTGGTGTAGCCACGGTTTTTAAAGACAGTTTTAAATGCCGATTTTTATCTTCTAATGTCTACTCCACTTTTGAACTTCAGCTGTTGGTGATGGAGTTTGACTGTCCTGTGCTCTGTGCTGTTGTTTACCGTCCACCAAAAATTAATAAGGATTTTCTGAGTTTCTGGCAGATTTTATCCCAAAATATGACAAATTTTTGGTCTGCGGTGATTTTAATATTCATATCTGTTGTCTTTCTAATCAACTGGCTGATGATTTTAAAAGCCT
Source organism: Thalassophryne amazonica (assembly GCF_902500255.1). NCBI lineage: Eukaryota > Metazoa > Chordata > Actinopteri > Batrachoidiformes > Batrachoididae > Thalassophryne > Thalassophryne amazonica. The sequence continues at coordinate 103,710,949 of NC_047103.1, forward strand.
CCTAAACTCTTTTGGTCTAACACAAGTTGTGGATGGACCAACACATAATCTTGGACACACTTTGGACCTGGTCATTTCTTATGGGCTCTCAGTTTCCCTTAAGGACATATCAGATATTGCTATTTCAGATCACTTTCCTGTTATTTTTGAATTTACTGCTCCTCCATCTGCTGGTAAGCCACTTGTTCCTGTCTCTCGCCGCTGTTTGGTCACCTCCTCGACAGCAGGGGACTTTGCTGCTGCCTTCATGGACTCTCAGTTTTATGCCATGAATGGACTGGTTTCTCCATTATTCCCAGATAACATCCTCTCTTCTTTCCACTCCACATGCACAGTAATTTTGGACTCTGTTGCACCAATGCGCTGCAAATCCAGGAAATCAAAATGCGACCCCTGGTTAAATGCCACGACCCGTGCCATCAGGCAACGCTGCAGACAGGCGGAGATAAAATGGAAAAAGGACAAACTACAGGTGTCTCTGGGTTTTCTGAGGGACAGTCTAACTGACTATCAGAAGGCTGTGAAGGAGGCAAAAGCACAATATCTGTCTCATATTATTTCTAGCAGTTGTCATCATCATCCCAGTGTGTTATTTCAGACTATAAACTCAGTTGTAAATCCACGCATCTCTGTTTTGATGGACGCTACAACCACAACTTGTGAGGAGTTTCTTCAGTTTTTTATTGACAAGGTTTCATCAGTCAGACAGAACGCTGATCAGAACTGTAATGTTGAGTTGTCTGTTCCTCGTGCACATTCCGCTGTGCTCGAGCAGTTTGAGCCCATTTCTTTTGCATCTCTCTCTCTCTCTGAAACACATAAAACCTACAAGTTGTCCTTCAGATGTTGTTCCAGCTAAGGTGCTGAAGGAGGTTTTTAATACTGTTGGGGCGGGTCTCCTAACTTTTATCAGTGTTTGTCTTAAATCAGGGTCTGTTCCAGCTGCTTTTAAATATGCTGTGGTTCGACCTCTTCTTAAAAAACCTCACCTGGACTCGTCAGTTTTATCTAAATTTAGACCTGTGTCTCATCTGCCATTTCTGTCTAAGGTTTTAGAAAAGGTTGTCTTTTTACAGTTACAATCACTTTTAGAAGACAATCTCATCCTTGAAAAATTCCAATCTGGGTTTAGATTGCGACACAGCACTGAGTCAGCACTTTTAAAAGTTCATAATGACATTAATTTGTCGGTGGATGCAGGGAATCCTGCCATTTGGGTCAATTATAACCCAGCACAACCTGTCCTTTCATTGTTATGCAGATGATCTGCAAATCTATCTGCCTGTGAGGACTAATGGGAGTGATGCTTTGTCATCATTATTTAATTGTATTTGTGATGTAAAACAGTGGCTGTCCCAAAACCAGTGGTGTCAAAAGTACACACAATTGTTACTTAAGTAGAAGTATAGATACTGCAGTTTAAAAACACTCTGGTAAAAGTTGAAGTATCAACTCGACTTCTTTACTCAAGTAAAAGTGAAAAAGTATGTGCTCCAAAACCTACTTAAAGTATAAAAGTATAAAGTAACCTTTTTTTAAAAAAAAAAAAAAGGTAGATGCCACTATATGAACTGAAAGCTTAATTTAAAAACTGATTCGTTCTATATGTGGCCCAAGACCCAAAACCCAAAATTACCCCCCAACACCACCTGCACGAAAATGTTTCAATTCTAGAAGCTCTGAAATGCAATCTAGGACTATTCCAGACAATAAACTGCAGTGAGTGCAGCATCCATTTAGTGAAGAAAAAAAAAAAAACTTTCCTTATTCAAATTCATTCCAGTAGTATTCTGCTCTTACTAGGATGCAGCAGTTTTCTAGTTTGGCAGATAGTTCTGGAGGAAATCACTGAAGAAATTAACACATTGAAAATATGGTTTGACCGAAACAAACTGTCATTAAATAAGAGAGGGATGAAGTGGAGGTGTAAGAGTCACTAGGTGTTCACAGGAAACACTTATTTATGTATTTATGCATGTTCATTGTTAGTTGCTTTTATATTTTCTGTTGTGTTTCTATTCAGGTTCTTTTTGCCTCTTTCTCTAAAATTGTATATAATAATCATTAGATTATTAATATATAAACAAAAATAAATTTAAGAAATATTACAATTTGAAAACAAATGCACCCGAACGTGATGAGCTGCAATTGCTTAATGCTAACTTTTAACATTGAAAATGCCATAGACATGCTAACGCGATAGCATCACTCCCGTTTTTAAGTTATAAAATACATCAACTGTTTCAGAAGACCATAACAAGTCGGTTTAACATAGAAAAGGTAAATAATACTCACAGAAGTATGCTCTTTATGGTTTTAGCGGGGGGAAATTAAGCGAAAGAAAAAGAATAAACGAAGCAATAGGTCGAAGCATTGCCTCAATCTGCGAACCACTGCTTCGATTGGTTCACGGTTCAAAGCAAAGCCGTGCTGCAGAAAAGTTGATTACAGGCGCACATGACGTGAAATATATATATAAACATTAAACTGAAGCCAAGAGTAACGAGGCTGTTTGTTTTAAAAATGTAAGGAATAGAAAGTACAGATACTTGTGTGAAAATGTAATGAGTAGAAGTCAGAAGTAGGCAGAAAAATAAGTAATGGAGTAAAGTATAGATACCTAAAAAGTGTACTTAAGTACAGTAACGAAGTATTTGTACTTCGTTACTTGACACCTCTGCCCAAAACGTCCTTTACCTGAATGATGGTAAAATGGAGATCATGGTGTTTGAGCGCTCTGGCATACCAAATGTGGTAACACCAAATTTTGGTGCTTTGGCTAACTGTGTAAAACCAGCTGTCAAGAATTTGGCAGTGATATTTGACAGCTGTTTGAGGTTCGATCAACAGATAAACTCTGTTGTCAAAGCTAGTTTTTTCCAACTTCACCTTTTGGCTAAAATAAAGCACTTCCTCAGTAGGCATGATCTTGAGACAGCCATTCATGCTTTCATCAGCTCCAGACTTGATTATTGTAATGCACTTTATTCGGGTATTAATCAGTCATCTCTTGCATGTCTCCAATTGGTGCAGAATGCTGCTGCTTATCTTTTAACAAACACTTTTAGACGTGAGCATATTACGCCTGTCCTGTACTCACTCCATTGGCTTCCAGTTCGTTTTAGAATTGATTTTAAGATTTTAATGTTTGTTTTTAAAGCTATTTATGGCCTTGTACCTCCATACTTGTCTGAAATTTTAACTTTGCACACCTACAGTAGGACATTAAGGGCGTCTGGCCAGCTTTACTTAGATGTTCCAAGGTCAAGATATAAACACTGGGGTGACCATGCTTTCACGGTAGCTAGCCCCAGACTGTGGAACGAGTTAAGCCTAGTCTACACTAGCAAACATTTGTTTGCATGCCATGAAAAGTTTGCCTGAGTTTGGTAGTGTGGACGTATTGCCAAACACCACCAAACTAGTTTGCAAAAGTTTGGACATGTTCATTCTTGAAAACATGTTTGGTGAAGTTTGCCAACAAACAGCCAATCAGAGAAGAGCTGGTGATCATGTGAATTACTATTTGGACTAAATGGCAGCCTCCAAGAAGGAAAGAGTGTGGGGATTTGAAGAGATATAAAATTTAATTGAGGAATATGAGAAACATCCATGCCTATACAACACCATAATCAAGTGTGTGTCTTGCTTTTGTATCAGTGGCTCCACCTTCTGAAGGAGTTCCTCGAAAGCTGCCTCATCCATCCTCAGAAAGTTCTTATAACTTGGTTTGTCTGAGGACTGTATTTCTTTAAGAAGGAATTGTAGGCCCCATACTTGTGTCTTTTCTTAATCCAGGATCTGCACCACAAGCGAGGCTTGTGTTGTTTTTGGCGGCGGCAGCGACGTTCCACAGCAATTACACATATTACTGCTGCAGATGCCCTGATGACTTCTCTCTTGAATTTTGCCATTGTTTCTGATAATTTTTAGAGGGAAAGTACAAAACATTGGAAAACATTACAAAACATTTGTTTGGTAATGTTTGGTACTGTTTCATAGTATGGACGCCCAAGCCAAACATAAGCACATGCAGTGTTTGGTAATGTTTGCAAACAAAAGTTTGCTCAAGTTTGCCAGTGTAAACTAGGCAGTACCTCTTGAGTTTCGTACTATTCCTGACCTAGCACTTTTTAAATCTAAGTTAAATACTTATTTATTTAAACTGGCTTTTAACACTTAGTAGGGAGGTGACGTTCTGTTTTTTATGTGCTGTTTTAAAATTTTATTCTATATGTGTTTTATTTTTGTGAATTTGTGTTTTTAATGTTAAGCACTTTGGACACCAGTTGGTGCTGCAAAGCGCTTTATAAATAAATGTTGTTTGATTGATTGATTGAAAACGTGACAGAGAGATCTGAAAATGGCTGTACACCGATGCTTCCCATCCAAACTGATGGAGCTTGAAAGGTGGTGCAAAGAGGAATGAGCAAAATTGCCAAAAGATAGGTGTGAAAAACTTGTGGCATCATATTCAATTGAATTGAGGCTGTTATTGCTGCCAAAGGTGCATCAACATAGTATTGAGCAAAGGGTGTACATAGTTATGCACATGGTTTCTTAGATTTTTATTTTTAATAAATTTGCAAATATTTCAAAAAACTTTTCCCACGTTGTTACTATTGCAAGGGTGCTCAAGTTCAGTACTCGAGATCTACCATCCTGACACTCTTAGTTGTCTCCCTGCTCTAACACACCTGAATGCAATGAAAGACTCATTAAATGCCTGCTAACGAGTCTTTCATTGGATTCAGGTGTGTTGGAATAGGGAGACAACTAAGGGCCCAGTCCCACTGGCGTTTAGGAGGATTTGCGGATGGAATGCGCACAAAAGTGGCCCACATCCGCCAAACAACCGCAATAACCCGTGTAACATTCCTGTATGAGTCGGCCGCCATCCGAACACGTCCGTGATCATCCGCAGAGGCACGTATGTCCGCAGCCAGGATTTTTGAACCGCTCAAAAATCCTGCTACGGATGAGATCCGCATCACTGCCTGAACACATACTGAAGACATATGCAGGACATACACAACCAACGCGCCGCATATCCCCTGTCATCTGCTGATATCCGCAACCGACGGGTTGGCGCGGCTTGGCGGCGGACCGGGACAGCATGCAAAACAGATATGATGCGTGCCCAACACGGCCACATCACGGTCGCAAATGGTATGTCACGCATGCAGACAGCGTGGGCACGGATGGAGCGAGTGCATCACGGCCGCTGTGCCCCTCATGGGGGCGCCTCCGTGGTCGCCTTCGCTTCTGTTCCCTGTTATATCCACTTTTCTTCCTCATGTATTCGCTGATCCACCCCGGGACATTTGTCATTTCCGCCCACCTTTGTTGTGGACGCTCAGCTTTTGTCTCCTCGTTTCAGGTGGAAATCCTCCTAAACGCCAGTGGGACAGGGCCCTAAGGAAGGTAGATGTTGAGGACCGAACTTGGGCACCACTGCACTATTGGGTGTTCTGTACAACACTTATTTCCAATGTGGTGCTCCAGACAACCAATAAATAAATAAATACGATTTTAAATAGGGTACATAATTGAAAATAATTAAAAAGTAACAATAATACCATAATTGCATGTCATATGGTGCAGGCCAAGAAACACAGTAATAATTATATTCGATGAATAAACCCATCAAGGTCCCCAAACCTGATTAATTGTCCATGTATGAACTAAATCATGGAAGAGTTTTTTTTTTTACTGTGTTCCTGCTTTTTTCTTACCATGCAAATGATCAAGCATTTATCACATCCAGTTCAATTCTACAATCATATCACACAACGCTAATTTCCACATTCTTATTGTGCCACACACTGAGCAAGCTTTCATGTGTCCACATGTGGTTTCAACAATAAACTGCAGTCAGAAAAACTGTTTTCCAGCCAAAACTGCAAGTCTGTATTCAAACACATGCTCAAATATGCTCCTCCCATGCATGCAGTGGTGGGCACACTTTGGATAATCCGATAACCGATAATTATCGAAGATAAAGTTTTCATTATCAGATTATCTTTTCAGATGACTTTGAAAACCATTATCAGACTAATTATCTTCTAATAAATTTTTGTCTGATCATTTTTAGACCGATAACGTGGTAAACAAAGGTGAACAGATGTGTAGTTCTATTCTCTGCAAGCAGAGGAGAGCTGGTTCTAGAAGAAACCGCTCTATCCTCTGCAGGCAAAAGAGAACTAGTCTCAAATTTTAACTAAACTTATTTCGGACAAGTTATTTAAATTAACGTCACTTCTGAAGTTTTATAAAGTGAAAATATCAGATATATGTTTTAGTTTTAAAGTAATGCACTGATTTTTAAGGTTTTAGTGTGGGCATGCTGTGCCCAGCAGTGCATTATGGGTAGGATAGGGTAATCTCAGTACGGTAATCTCAGTACGTTCACGACAGGAGAATGCAATTGAGATACTCTGATCAGGACAACAGCATTAAACTCTAGTGCCTAAAACTCTTGTGAATATATTCTCTGGGTTTATAGACATTTTTGTGTTTGCTTTTATTAAATTCCATACATCTTAAACGTAGCAAGTAGCAACACAGATTATCTGGAATTTTGTTTTGGCAAGTTTTCAAGGTCTCTACTGCCATTTACTGGTTAGTAGTGTTCATGGCAGTGCTCAGAGTGAAGCTGGGCAGACACTGTACCAGAGAACCACACGGTGTAAAAGGTCAGAGCACACAATTTTTGTTCTCACACACATTGTACGTTCAAAAACCACACGTCGGACTTGTGTTTCCAGAAGCAAAATGGAAACAGAAGCTTTTTTCCAAAGTAAAAAAAAAAAAAAATTACAAGACAGGTCTGCGGTGTTTGCACAGGCACAAGAATATCAAACAGGCTTGATTTTCATCTGACCATACGATTGGCGATCAGGAGGTGGTTGTGAGATGTTAAACGCAGCTCGTTACTCCATGTATACTAAACGATGCAGGACGCGCAATTAACCTGAAACTCGGTGCAATCCAAAAAATTCTCACACGAATGAAAAATCAGATGAAAAAGGGAAAAAACTCACACTAGCACCAGTAGTTGGCAGTGTTCTATTTATTTTGACAACGGTTATATGATAACGGTTATCTAATTACAACTTGGCTTTTTTTTTTTAAATGCCTTTTTTTTTACAAATAAAAAATGGCATATTTTACAAAAGCACATTTATCTGTAAACACCAACACACGACACACCTCACATTAACGTGTTGGTTTACATAGAATTAATCAACCAATCAGTGTTACCAGTGGCACATTTTACCCAGAATGCCATCTGTCTGTGTTTGTTACAAAACTTCAGAATTAGTGCATTATTCAACATTAAAAGATATATGTTATATCTTAACTTTGCACAAATGACAGAATTGACATTAATGGAGTTATTCCATCAGTATTCAATTTATTTATACACCAAACCATAACTCAGCATCGCTTTATTTTCCAAGACCTCCGCCTGATGGCAAAGCTGTGATTGAGTAGAGTTGAGCTTTTGAAGCTCCTCTCAGTTGCGTCTGTGCTGGAAGCCATGTTGTAAACAGGATCTTCCAGCAGAGGGCAGGGTGCTGAAAGACAAAAGTGCTGATTCAATGTTTGGGTCACGGTGTTAAAACTCAAAGTCAGCTTGTTAGTAGTTGCATCTATACAGGAGACAATACTGGAATTTATCGGTTATCTGTAACTTCCGATGCATTTTCGGGTGGTTTATCATTTTATCTTTATCAAAGGTAACTTTTCAGTTATCTGATTATCTGTTATCAAAGTTAATTTTTTGGTTATCTGTGCCCACCATTGCAAGCATGTGTACATGCGGGCAGGCCCGGTGCCAGAAAAAAAATATTAAGGGGGCGATGAGTTTATCACAGGGGGCGGGGTCGCCCCCCCCAAAAAAAAGTGCGCACCGGAGGGGACGTGCCTCTGAGTGTGCGTAATGAATTGGGTGTGCTCCTGGAAAGCTTGTGTATTTAGGCTACACCATTGTAAGAGACTGACTGAGTAAGAGTAAAGAGTGATGACTTTTTTTTTAATTATTATTTGAACGTATAGACCCTCGGTCAAGTGATCTCCTGCATACCACAAAACCAAACCAACAACTGATCTGAGAAACGACATGAGACAGTAGATTAACCCCATATACAGCCCTCCATCACAAGCGCAAACACAGCTCAGTTGGGCATGACAGTCACACAACGGGTCAAAGATAAACCTTTCATGTAGATATATTTACAACAATACATAACTTTAATATTTGTCATTGCGGGCGACTGGCCGTGAACGGAGGGACTGAGAAAATGCATGCCGCACGACAACAGCATGTTATTTGCATTATTATCACTTTTTACAGAGATACACAACATGTAACGCGTAAATAAAAAGTTGGCTCATTTAACTTTTGTCGTGTCGGCTAGCTGGCGCGCTGCTCTCCAGTTTAGCCAGTGCGTCCTCATCAACCTGGCTGCTTTAGCTGCTGTTCATTGTTGTACTATCCATGAGAAAATCATCCGGAATATCCATATTGGGACCAAAACACACTTCTCGCATTTTCATCTTTTCCTCTGCGGACAGTTGTTTGTTTTTTCCCCTCTGCGGACAGTTCTTGGGCTGCGCGCGCGCTATGATGTCATTTGTTTATACATAGCGGGCGGGTATAGCCAGGTACCGTTGACGTAAATCTACGATACTGGCCCAGCAACACCCCGGTAAAGTGATAATAATATTGAATAACTAATATTTTGCTATATTTTCCAGTATTTCTTTTTCTTTCTTTTTTATTTTTATTTTTTGAGAACTGTCACATCTAAGGGGGCGGGGTTGATGACGTGAGGGGGCGTTGCCCCCAAACGCCCCCTCGTGGTGCCGCGTCCGCATGCGGGCGGGCATACAGTTGGCCGCATGCATTGAATATATGTAATTTATATTTTTCCAGGAATATGGATATCAAGCAGTGGATCTGATTCACAAACAGCCCACAGAGACATGCAGCACGAAGAGCAGTATCACTGTCCAAAAGCTTCTACAATGTATAATCGCCAATTGAGAATTTGAAAATTTGTAATAAAGATGGAATGAATGGATATGCGTTTTTTTTTTGTTTTGTTTTGTTTTGTTTTTTTGTAATCTATGCATCGTATAATTTTTCAGATAAAAACAAATGCTACTTTTTTAAAATAGCATAATGAGTCATGAAAATATGGAAGTTTTCTGTACGGTCCTGAATGAAAACAAGGTGTCCAATGTTTTACATAAAATTTTAAAAATAAAATATTTGTTTTACATTGCAGTATGACCAGTATCAATGCATAAAAACTAGACTTTGTCAGAATCATGGAAAGTACAAAAAAAATCTTAGTTTCTAACGTTATTTTTTTTCACAAAAGATAATTTTCTCTATATTGTCTGATGAGAAAGTAACAATAATAATTTTAATTATAACACTTTATGGATAAATAAATTCATCTGAACCCACAAGCAGATGCTTGGAGACAGACATCATTTATCTGGAGATGTGGACTTTCAACAATCTCAGCTTCAAATGCAACACTTGGTTCTATGGTCTCATCTACATACTGCAAAAGACAGCAACTGTTAATGTGACCGCAGATTATGTTTGCACTGACTGTTGTGGAGCATAAGTCTGTACAGGCTTCATGAGTGCTACAGCTCCAGTCTCTAGATGAGGCTGCTTTTGCTTTTTTGATTTTTCACAGGCTCTGTGAGTACGGACTAGCTGCATTTCTTTGACTCAGACTGATTTGACCATAACTGCATCAAAATTATGGCAGCACGGTGGAATAGTGGTTAGCACTGTTGCCTCACATCAAGAATGGTCATAGGACTGAATCCCACTTGTGGCCTATCTGTGTGGAGTTTGCATGTTCTCCCTGTTTGTGTGGGTTTGTGTGGTAGGTGTGTCTGCAGGTGTGAATGTGTTTGTTTGTCTATATGTAGCCCTGTGACAGACTGGCGTCCTGTCCAGGGTGTACACTGCTTCAGGCCCTATGCCTGCTGTAATAATCTCCAGCCCCTATGACCCAATCTTGGGTAAGCGGTTGAAGATGAGTGAGAGTGCGAGTGCATCAAAATTAACACAGTTATCATATTAACCCCATGGAGTCGACTGAAGCGCCTCTGCATCAGTCACATGACCTAATTAAGTGGACTTAACACCCAATCCACTGCACTCTGAGTGTCCCTTTGAATTGTGTTGAACATGCAGACGCCAACCTATATACCAGTTTAGAAATTTTGTTAATAAGCCTAGTATAACTTGACTTATGAATATATATTACACCATGTGTTTTCATGAATATTATTGTCATTTTTGCTGTGTGTTTTTGTAGAAAGCTGCAGGAAACAGGAGTGTCATTTCTTTGTGAAGCAACGGCAGAGGAAGGGGTAGGAAGAAACATGACTCCTTCTTTTTCATTGGTGGAAAAAACACAAGCTAAACCAATCAAGTCACTAACCCCACATGTGTTTCATCAGGGGAGGTGATGGCTTAGAGCCTCTGTCCCACCGAATAATGAAGGCTGAAGAAGGAGCCATGCATGGGTGTGGGGTGATTATTCGAAGAATGACCCACGTTTTGATCTATCACGTATCCACTATGAAGGTGCCACTATGTGCCTCTCTGTACCCTGCATGTGCCACGTAGCAGCCTCTAGTGAGCCACGACCGACCTGTCATTCATTGCCTGTCATGTGCATTTCTGCATACAGAATGAGGTGGCTGTTTTATTATATACACCTGTGGATCATTTTCAATATATATATATATATATATATATATATATATCTTTATTTCTTCCGCAGCTTTTCTTTATTTCTTCCACAGCTTACAAGTTATCATGATACAACTTTTAACTTCGTGTTATGTCTTCAAAATCTGTCTTTTGCACGCTCTCCACCTGTGTTGCTGCACAGCTCCTGCTCTTAGCTGCTCCACTGGAGTTATTATCTTCCATGGCTTTAAACACCCCTCCTGTGGGTTCACCACCTGCAGAGGGGGCCATGGGGGTCGGGTGCAGAGAGGATTGGATGGCGGTCGAGGGCAGGTGACCCGGCGGTCCGGTCCATGCTCACAGCCCCTGGCTGTTGGGACGTGGAATGTCACCTCGCTAGGGGAGAAGGAGCCTGAGCTTGTGCGGGAGGTTGAGAGATACCGACTAGAGATAGTCAGGCTCACCTCCACCCACAGCTTGGGCTCCGGTACCCAACTCCTGGAAAGGGGCTGGACACTTCATTTTTCTGGTGTTGCCCACGGGGAGAGGCGGAGAGCTGGGGTCGCATTGCTTATTGCTCCCCAGAGAGAGAAGCAGAGACTGGGGACTCAGAGCCGGGATTACCCAGGCCGAAGTCACCGAGGTGGTTAGAAAGCTCCTTGGTGGCAAGGCTCCTGGGCTGGATGAAACCGTCCTGAGTACCTTAAGTCTCTGGATGTTGTGGGACTGTCTTGGCTGACACGCCTCTGCAACATCGCATGGCGATCGGGGACAGTGCCTCTGAATTGGCAGACCGGGGTGGTGGTCCCTCTGTTTAAGAAGGGGGACCGGAGGGTGTGTTCCAACTATAGGGGGATCACACTCCTCGGCCTCCCCGGTAAGGTCTATTCCAGAGTACTGGAGAGGAGAATTCGACCGATGGTCGAACCTCGGATTCAGGAGGAGCAGTGTGGTTTTCGTCCTGGTCGTGGCACAGTGGACCAGCTCTACACGCTCCATCGGGTGCTCGAGGGTTCATGGGAGTTCGCCCAACCAGTCCACATGTGTTTTGTGGATCTGGAGAAGGCATTCGACCGTGTCCCTCGGGGCACCCTGTGGGGAGTGCTCCGGGAGTACGGGGTCCGGGGTCCTTTGCTCAGGGCTATCCGGTCCCTGTACAACCGCAACAGGAGCTTGGTTCGCATTGCCGGTAGTAAGTCAAACCTGTTTCCAGTGCACGCTGGCCTCTGCCAGGGCTGCCTTTTGTCACCGGTTCTGTTCATTATTTTTATGGACAGAATTTCTAGGCGCAGCCAGGGTGTAGAGGGGGTCTGGTTTGGGAACCACAGAATCTTGTCTTTGATGTTTGCGGATGATGTGGTTCTGTTGGCTTTGTCAAATCAGGACCTTCAGCGTGCACTGAGGCAGTTTGCAGCTGAGTGTGAAGTGTCTGGGATGAAAATCAGCACCTTCAAATCCGAGGCCATGGTTCTCGACCGGAAAAAGGTGCTTTGTCCTCTTCAGGTCGGTGGAGTGTCCTTGCCTCAAGTGGAGGAGTTTAAGTATCTCTGGGTCTTGTTCACGAGTGAGGGACGGTTGGAGCATGAGATCGATAGACCGATCGGTGCAGCATCTGCAGTGATGCAGTCGCTGTATCGGACCGTCGTGGTGAAGAGAGAGCTGAGGAGGGGGGCAAAGCTCTCGATTTACCGATCAATCTACGTTCCAATCCTCACCTATGGTCATGAGATTTGGCTCATGACCGAAAGAATGAGATCGTGAATACAAGCAGCCGAGATGAGTTTCCTCCGCAGGGTGGCTGGGCGCTCCCTTAGAGATAGAGTGAGGAGCTCGGCCACTCGGGAGGAGCTCGGAGTCGAGCCGCTGCTCCTCCACGTCGAAAGGAGTCAGTTGAGGTGGCTCGGGCATCTTTTCCGGATGCCCCCTGGAAGCCTCGCTGGAGAGGTGTTCCGGGCACATCCCATTGGGAGGAGGCCCCGGGGAAGACCCAGGACACGCTGGAGGGACTACATCTCTCAGCTGGCTTGAACTCCTTGGGGTTCCCCCGGAGGAGCTGGGGGAGGTGTGTGTGGATCGGGAGGTCTGGGCAGCTTTGCTTGAGCTGCTGCCCCCGCGACCCGACTCCAGATAAAGTGGAAGAAAATGGATGGATGGATGGATAGATGGACTTTAAACACACATCCACTTTCACGCAGTCACCCAAATTTTAACTTTATGTTCGTCCAATATTGACTGAAATATCACTCTTTTGTGAGCTGGCGTTCTGCCTAAATGCTCGTTTGAAGCGTGGTGATGAGTCACTGCCTCAGTGCGCACACACAGCGGAGCTCATGTGATCCATTAATTCCAGAAGTGATTAGAGGTGTTTTCAGCATCCAAGGTTTGACAGAAAATGATTAATCCACTACAAAATAATTATTTTATATAGAGTCCAGCACACAGAGCAGGTGGAATTGTGTGCGCAAGACAGCCGCTCCAAAAATAGCCTCTCAGGTCTTGCCTCAGTGCACACACACAGCGGAGATCATGTGATCCATTAACAAGATATTAAATCAACATACTTTTACATACAACAGACATTAACATACAGACATACTTTTACAGCTAGGAACTGTTTTATCAAGCTATAAAAACATTAAAAATAATTACCTTAAGCTGTTCAAAATACATTCCACATGGAGCAGGAAAGAGAGGGGGAAAGATGCGTCCAGATGAAACAGTCCTCTAGAAGTGATTAGAGGTGTTTTCAGCATCCAAGGTTTGGCAGAAAATGATTAATCCACTACAAAATAATTATTTTATATAGAGTCCAGCGCACAGAGCAGGTGGAATTGTGTGCGCAAGAGGAGAGCTGTTCCAAAAATAGCCTCTCAGGTCCTGCGAAGGTGCCAGGCGCACGGATAATGGACTTTTTGCAGACTCGTAAGCACCACGCAAATGCCTCTAAGCCGTCGCAGTAACTCGAACACAAACTGTGCCACGCTGTTGTTGCTAAATTTTGAACATCTTGAAATTAGCCTCCACGCTCAGAGAGGAGCCTCGTTAACTGAAGATAATGCCTCTAAGAGCCACTCTGAGTCACTATACTGCCACGATAGCTCACGAAACAAAAAAAACAGGGTGCGTGGCTCCTTCTTCGTCCTTCATTATTCAGTGGGACCGTGGCTTAGTGGTTAAGGTGTTGGGCTTGAGACCAGAAGATCCCCGGTTCAAATCCAAAGACAAAGAATCAGAGCTCTATTGAGCTGAGTATTCCTTTAACTTTAACTAGTAATGACTTCATGACTTTCTTTGCTAATAAAATTTTAACTATTAGAGAAAAAATTACTCATAACCATCCCAAAGACGTATCGTTATCTTTGGCTGCTTTCAGTGATGCCGGTATTTGGTTAGACTCTTTCTCTCAGATTGTTCTGTCTGAGTTATTTTCATTAGTTACTTCATCCAAACCATCAACATGTCTATTAGACCCCATTCCTACCAGGCTGCTCAAGGAAGCCCTACCATTATTTAATGCTTCAATCTTAAATATGATCAATCTATCTTTATTAGTTGGCTATGTACCACAGGCTTTTAAGGTGGCAGTAATTAAACCATTACTTAAAAAGCCATCACTTGACCCAGCTATCTTAGCTAATTATAGGCCAATCTCCAACCTTCCTTTTCTCTCAAAAATTCTTGAAAGGGTAGTTGTAAAACAGCTAACTGATCATCTGCAGAGGAATGGTCTATTTGAAGAGTTTCAGTCAGGTTTTAGAATTCATCATAGTACAGAAACAGCATTAGTGAAGGTTACAAATGATCTTCTTATGGCCTCAGACAGTGGACTCATCTCTGTGCTTGTTCTGTTAGACCTCAGTGCTGCTTTTGATACTGTTGACCATAAAATTTTATTACAGAGATTAGAGCATGCCATAGGTATTAAAGGCACTGCACTGCGGTGGTTTGAATCATATTTATCTAATAGATTACAATTTGTTCATGTAAATGGGGAATCTTCTTCACAGACTAAGGTTAATTATGGAGTTCCACAAGGTTCTGTGCTAGGACCAATTTTATTCACTTTATACATGCTTCCCTTAGGCAGTATTATTAGACGGCATTGCTTAAATTTTCATTGTTACGCAGATGATACCCAGCTTTATCTATCCATGAAGCCAGAGGACACACACCAATTAGCTAAACTGCAGGATTGTCTTACAGACATAAAGACATGGATGACCTCTAATTTCCTGCTTTTAAACTCAGATAAAACTGAAGTTATTGTACTTGGCCCCACAAATCTTAGAAACATGGTGTCTAACCAGATCCTTACTCTGGATGGCATTACCCTGACCTCTAGTAATACTGTGAGAAATCTTGGAGTCATTTTTGATCAGGATATGTCATTCAAAGTGCATATTAATCAAATATGTAGGACTGCTTTTTTGCATTTACGCAATATCTCTAAAATTAAAAAGGTCTTGTCTCAGAGTGATGCTGAAAAACTAATTCATGCATTTATTTCCTCTAGGCTGGACTATTGTAATTCATTATTATCAGGTTGTCCTAAAAGTTCCCTGAAAAGCCTTCAGTTAATTCAAAATGCTGCAGCTAGCGTACTAACGGGGACTAGAAGGAGATAGCATATCTCACTCATATTGGCCTCTCTTCATTGGCTTCCTGTTAATTCTAGAATAGAATTTAAAATTCTTCTTCTTACTTATAAGGTTTTGAATAATCAGGTCCCATCTTATCTTAGGGTCCTCATAGTACCATATCACCCCAATAGCGCGCTTCGCTCTCAGACTGCAGGCTTACTTGTAGTTCCTAGGGTTTGTAAGAGTAGAATGGGAGGCATTGCCTTCAGCTTTCATACTCCTCTCCTGTGGAACCAGCTTTTTGCTAAAACTTATAGTTAGGGCTGGATCGGGTGACCCTGAAGCATCCCTTAGTTATGCTGCTATAGACTTAGACTGCTGGGTGGTTCCCATGATGCACTGAGTGTTTCTTTCTCTTTTTGCTCTGTATGCACCACTCTGCATTTAATCATTAGTGACTGATCTCTGCTCCCCTCCACAGCATGTCTTTTTCCTGGTTCTCTCCCTCAGCCCCAACCAGTCCCAGCAGAAGACTGCCCCTCCCTGAGCCTGGTTCTGCTGGAGGTTTCTTCCTGTTAAAAGGGAGTTTTTCCTTCCCACTGTCGCCAGGTGCTTGCTCACAGGGGGTCGTTTTGACCGTTGGGGTTTTTACATAATTATTGTATGGCCTTGCCTTACAATATAAAGCGCGTTGGGGCAACTGTTTGTTGTGATTTGGCACTATATAAATAAAATTGATTGAATTGATTGATTGAATCCCAACCTGACTGGAAAATCACTAAGGGCCCTTGGGCAAGGTCTTTAATCCCCAATTGCTCCTGGTGTGCAGTATGTACACCGCCTTGTATGGCAGCACCCTGACATCGAGGTGAATGTGAGCCATAATTGCAAAGTGCTTTGAGTGTCTGATGCAGATGGAAAATCGCTATATAAATGCAGTCCATTTACCATTTATTTACCATTCATCACAAACCACTGACACCACCTGGTTTTGCTTGTGGTTGTCCACTTCAAGCAAGACGTGCGTGAGCAGAGTTTGTTTTCTTCCTTCTCAACCCTCTGCCCATAGCAACGAGAATGAAAACAAACACAAATTTCTCTTTATCAGTGTTGGAAAATAAACTACATAAGCCGATAACAGTGATCCCCAATCCATGTAATTTGGTTGCTGAGGGAAGGAATATAGTGGGTGATTTTGGTGCAGAGAAAGAAAAGCAGACAGTGGTGAAAATTTTGCTATTTAAGAAATTTGAGAGTTTGTATTTGTGTGTTTGGAGTGTGTATTTTGTCTGTGGTGGAGTGCATTTAGCGTCTGTGGTTAGTGTGTGGTGTTGTTTTTTTGTTTTGTGCATAAATGAGGCATCTTATGATTGTGGAGCAGGCTGCCCAACTTTTTTTGAGCTGGAGGGAGACATGCACGCAGTGCATTGTCAGAGTCTGAACCAGTCAGTGAGGATTCTGATGATGAAGTGGATGATCCCTCTATTGTTCTGGATGAACAACCAGAACAGGTGGATCCACCAATGTGCGCAAGGAGATCTGCACAAAGGGTCGGATTGCACGCTTCTGTTTCCAGTTCCAGATTTCCACTCACAAACACAGAAGAGCCACGCTCAGCTCTGACTGCTGGAACACGGAGGAGGATGCAGACACTGCTCCAGAAGTAAACAGGTTCCAGTCAAGGAGAACATCAGGAGTCCAAGTAGATACGCTTTTCCCCAAAGTCCAAAAGACCTTTTTCTACTTTTTTTTATTTTTTTATTTTTTACAACTGATACAGTCCAGAAAATCTGCATCAACACCAGTAAAAATGCTGCAACAAACAAGGAGTTAGGGAATGAAATGATATTGATATGGAAGATGTGATCAATAATTACGGAAAAACCCCAATGGTCAAAATGACCCCCTGTGAGCAAGCACTTGGCAACAGTGGGAAGGAAAAACTCCCTTTTAACAGGAAGAAACCTCCAGCAGAACCAGGCTCAAGGAGGGACAGTCTTCTGCTGGGACTGGTTGGGGCTAAGGGAGAGAACCAGGAAAAAGACATGCTGTGGAGGGGAGCAGAGATCAATCACTAATGATTAAATGCAGAGTGGTTCATACAGAGCAAAAAGAGAAAGAAACACTCAGTGCATCATGGGAACCCCCCAGCAGTCTAAGTCTATAGCAGCATAACTAAGGGATGCTGCTATAGACGAGAGCTGCGTGTCGTCAGAGCGAGCTGCAAAAAGTTTGTACCTGAGTTTTCAGAGGTGGTGTTTGTAGTTGCCATCTGCCACGCCGGTGTTTGCCAACCCGGACAGTGGGAATACCACCTCAACCGGCAACTTAGCCCCGCGACTGGACAGCAACAACGTCCGAGGCCCGCCCAACGTGGTGAATTCACTGAGGCCGCGCGCTGCGTTATTTAAAGCCGCGCGTCATGAGTGCCGCTTCCCCGAGGCCTCGTGCAGCCACCGCGGATCCATCAGCGCGGAAACACCAAGGCCGCGCGGCACCAGCGCACTGCAGATCCATCCCGGTGACAAACAACGCAGGCTGTTAACATCGGCGATCGTCAAGCTGCTCATAAGCCGACCATGGGGCCTAAGAAGGTTCTGACAGCGGAGGAAGGTGACGATATTAAAAAATCTCTGGACTTTCTATCAGAGGAGATTTCTGTTGTGAAGCAGCAATAGAAATCAATCATGGATCTGGTGGAGGAGGTGAAGGCATTACGGCTCCAGAATGCCGAGAAAGACCGGCATCTGGTGCAGCTGGAAAATAGAGTGGCTGAATTGGAGCAGTACACCAGAATTAACGACGTCATCATCACAGGTCTTCACATCAAACCACGGTCCTACGCACGGGCGGTAACAGATGAGAGCGGAGGGGAGCCCAATGAACAGGAGGTCAGCTCTGTGGAAAAACAGGTTGCTGATTTCCTCCTATCTAAAGGTATAGAAATGGATTTAAATAATATTGAAGCGTGCCACCCTCTGCCCCGGAGAAATGATGGTGATAAACGAACCGTCATCATGAGATTCATCAACAGAAAACACAAAACAGCACTGTTAAAACAAGGAAGAAAACTGAAAGGGACAAACATATTCATCAATGAACATCTCACCAAACGGAATGCCGACATCGCCAGGAAAGCATGCTTCTTAAAGAAACAGGGAAAAATCCAGCACACATGGACTTCAAACTGTAAAATATTCATCAAACTGAACGGATCACCTGAACACGCAATGGTTATTGTTGGGAAAGTGTAGTGACACGGACCCACAACAGGGGGCGCAAATGAACGGACAATGGAGGAAGTCAAACAACAACACTTTACTGTTGTGAATAAGCACAACAAACACAGCAGATTACAATAATAGTCAATGAAGTCAATTCACAAAAATGTGTCGCGTGGGCAGGCTCGAAGATAAGAGACGTCTGTCCAAAGCAGAACCGGAACCACACGATTTCCTCCACCACCGAACCCCGGGAATACTGGAGCCGCCAAGTCCCGAACTCCTAGGTGGCCACTGCCTCCGCTTGTCGGATCTGGTACTGCTGGCGAGGAACAAAAACAGTTAGATGTGGGTGCGTCTGCACCCAGCAACACATATGGTGGAAAACCACCTCCACCTCTCGTCGGAAAAAAGGAAACAAAATATCTGCTATCCAACACACAAAGTAACAGGTATTCCTGTCAGGAAGACAACAAAGTCGGCTGAGTACGTTACCTCCTCGGTAGAGCGATATCTCGGCAAAGAGGTGGAGATGTCGTCTTGCTGATATACCACTGCTGATCAGATGATTGGTGACAGCTGTCGTAGGCGATAAGTGACAGCTGTCACCCCGGCTGCTCCTGTGAGGCGGCAGCGCCCTCTGGTGCCTGGAGCCCGCACTCCAGATAGGGCGCCCTCTGGTGGTGGTGGGCCAGCAGTACCTCCTCTTCAGCGGCCCACACAACAGTTATGGCAATAAGGAACATCGAGGAGCTGGACAAATATGAACAATAGGTATGAGGACTCAAACACATCACAGCACCATGATGCAGACTGGAGCAACCCACTCATCCACATCATCTACACCCGGAGACAAGAGAGACATAATGACTAAGGATAATGATCCGTTTATTTCTGCCCAGGAGCTCTGTCTAGATACATTTAATTATAATAACTCTGCTAACCACCCCTTCGAATCTGAAAATGATCCTGATACCTTTTTCAGTGAGAATATTGTGAGACAGTGCAAATATTTTACAGAAGAACAATTAAAAAATTATAAAATCAGTGATGAAGATTTTTCAATTATACATTTCAACAGCAGAATTCTTTCTCGTAATCTGTCCACTATTAATGATTGAAAACATCCAAAAAACGTTTTTCAGTTATTGCAATTTCAGAAACATGGTTAAATGAGGATAATAAAGATCTGGTATATCTTGATGGTTATGAATTGTTCCTGGTTAATAGGCAGACGAGAAGGGGCGGAGGCGTTGCATTGTTTGTAAGGTCAGATTATAACTGTAAACTCATTAACAACATGTAATTTACAGTGGACAACATCATGGAATGTGTTACCATAGAAATTACATCTATAAACTCCAAAAACATAGTTGTTAGTTGCATTTACAGAGCTCCTGGGACAAATATTGACACCTTTGAAGACATTATCTTAGGAATGTACAACAAAATCAACAGAAATAAGCATTTATTTGTCTGTGGAGATTTCAATATAGATTTTTTAAACCCTCACAATCATCCACAAATTACCTAATTTATAAACACCTTGTACTGTTTAGGACTGTTTCCAACCATCATTCATCCTAGCAGAATAACTATGGATACAACAACTCTCATTGACAATATTTTAACTAACGTTATATCCGGTAATCTTAGTGGGGGACTACTGGTCAGTGATATCAGTGATCACTTGCCAGTTTTCTCAGTCTTTGCATTGGAGGGTTGTTGTATGTATCGAAGCAATATCAAATTCATGAGTAGAAAAGTAACACCTGAAACAATTGATAATTTAAGGGAGGATTTATCAAGTCAGAATTGGTCAGATGTTTTTGTTGATGATGTTGACAGGTCATATGATGCTTTCATTTCCATTTTTTCCAGTTTGTATAATAAACACTGTCCATTTGTTGACAAAATATATAGAAATCAATATAGCAACAAACCATGGATAACTAAGGGGCTTCAGAGGGCATGTAAAAAGAAAAACGTACTATATAAACAATTCATAAAACTACGAACTAAGGAAGCTGAAAGTAAGTATAAAACATATAAGAATAAGTTAATCAATATCATGAGACTCAGTAAAAAAATATATTATAATGAGTTACTTGTCAAAAATAGAAATAACATCAAAAACACATGGAACATATTAAATGAAATAGTAAAAAAAGAATAGAGTAACTAGAGATTACCCTTCATTTTTTCAGAGTAACAACTACATCACGATTGATAACGACGAGTCTATTGCTGAACACTTTAATGAATACTTCGTTAATGTGGGTAAAAATCTTGCCAGTAAAATTGACTCATCAACTAATAACTTCTGGGTAAATAATTCAACATTTAACAAATCTGTTTCAATGTTCATTGGTGGTACTCATGAAAGGGAAATACTTGATCTGGTTCATGGTTCAAAAAGTAAGAAATCGACTGATTTTAATAATTTGGATATGGCTTTATTAAAAAAAGTTATTGATTGTATAGTAAAACCGTTCAATTATATTTGCAATATGTCACTAAGTACTGGTAAATTTCCTTCTCAAATGAAAATAGCCAAAGTAATTCCTCTGTTTAAAACTGGTGACAAACACACATTTTCTAATTATAGACCTATATCACTCCTGCCACAATTTTCCAAAATTTTGGAAAAAATATTTGCTAAAAGATTAAATGATTATTTACTGAAGCATAACATCATTTGTGAAGAACAATATGGATTCAGAAGGTCTCGAACTACATCACATGCTTTGATGGACTTTGTGGAAAGTATAGCAACTGCAATTGACAATAAACAATACACAATAGGTGTTTTTTTTTTTTTTTTGATTTACAGAAAGCGTTTGACACAATTAACCATGGAATACTATTAAGTAAACTGCAGAAATATGGAATCAGAGGTCTGGCATATGAATGGATAGCTAGTTATTTACAAGGCAGATTTCAGTATGTTCAATTCAATAATACAAATTCTGAACTCAGGGATGTCACATGTGGGGTGCCGCAGGGCTCAGTGCTGGGTCCTTTGTTGTTTATAATCTATATAAATGATATAAGTTGGGTGTCGAGTTCACTGAGATGTGTCCTTTTTGCGGATGATACAACTGTGTTCTGTAGCGGTGAAAATCTTGAACAGCTTCTGGACATAGTGGAGAAAGAACTGGAAAAATTTAAGGTTTGGTTTGACGCTAATAAGTTGTCACTCAACCTTGGGAAAACTAAATGTATTATATTTGGAAATAAACAGGCACCCAAATGTAAAAATTTAACTATAAACAATAAGGAAATTGAGTTAGTAACAGAGAATAAATTTTTAGGTGTTATAATTGATAATAAACTTAGCTGGAAACCACATATAAATTATGTGAAATCAAAATTGTCAAAAACTATAGCCATTTTGTATAAAGCCAAAGACCTACTGCCGCAAGAAGGGTTACTTACTTTTTATCATTCTCTGATGGTACCATATATGACATATTGTGTTGAGTCATGGGGAAACACTTACAAATCAAATACCAATCCAATATTCCCTTTGCAAAAACGAGCCATACGAATCATCTGCAATAAACAATATCGTGAACCAACTCATTCTCTATTTGTGTCTTTAAATTTATTAAAATTCATTGATTTGGTCAATTACATTACAATTCAAACTTTATTTCGAGCGAAAAACCAAGCCTTACCAAGACATGTCCAGAGTCTGTTCCGATTGAGGGAATCCAGATATAGTTTAAGAGGTTGTGCAATTTTTATGAAACCACCAGTAAGAACAAATGTAAAGGGTTTTTGTGTGTCTGTGGTTGGGGTGAGGAAATGGAACAAATGTTCAACAGAGGTTAGAATGAGTAGTACCTTAGTGAGATTTAAGAAACTTCTCAAAAAGAACATTATGTCTAAGTATCATAAAGAAGCAAATATAATTTGATTTATATGGAATGTTCAATTTATAAGTGGGACTTATTGTATATTTGAATGTGTGGGTATGTATATGCGTATGTAGATATATAGATATGGGTAGGTGTATATGTATATAAGTGACTGTGTATATGTATGTATATATTTATGTTTGTAAAGTATATACGTATGTATATAGGTATATATGGCACAGCCCAAGCAGAGGGTCACCCCCAAGAGCCTGGTCTGCTTGAGGTTTCTTCCTTATAGGGAGTTTTTCCTCACCACAGTTGCCTAGTGCTTACTCTGGGGGTTGGTAAGGTTAGTCCTTACTGGCGTAAAGTGCCTTGATTCGACTTTCTTGTGATCTGGTACTATATAAATATAATTATAAGTGAATAGTATATTGATGTGTATGTCTGTGTGTCAACATGTAGTAGTGAATTTATATTTATGTAAATATGACTGATTAGAATTGTTGGACTTGTACTAGCAGGGGTGGGCGCTAATAAGCTTTGCTTCAGCCCACACCCTTTCGGACTCACTAGTTTTGTCTGTGTGTGTTTGTGGAATTGTTCATTTTTTTTCTATTTGAATATTTTGTGTGCCGAATAAAAAACTTTGTCACTTTGTCATATATATATATATATATATATATATATATATATATATATATATATATACGAGGTCTGTTAGGTCTGTTAGGATGGTTCAGGGTCACCTGATCCAGATCCTACTCTTACAAACCCTAGGAACTACAAGTAAGCCTGCAGTCTGAGAGCGAAGCGCTCTATTGGGGTGATATGGTACTATGAGGTCCCTAAGATAAGATGGGACCTGATTATTCAAAACCTTATAAGTAAGAAGAAGAATTTTAAATTCTATTCTAGAATTAACAGGAAGCCAATGAAGAGAGGCCAATATGGGTGAGATATGCTCTCTCCTTCTAGTCCCTGTCAGTACTCTAGCTGCAGCATTTTGAATTAACTGAAGGCTTTTCAGGGAACTTTTAGGACAACCTGATAATAATGAATTACAATAGTCCAGCCTAGAGGAAATAAATGCATGAATTAGTTTTTCAGCATCACTCTGAGACAAGACCTTTCTAATTTTAGAGATACTGCGCAAATGCAAAAAAGCAATCCTACATATTTGTTTAATATGCGCATTGAATGACATATCCTGATCAAAAATGACTCCAAGATTTCTCAGTTGGCCCAAGAGTGGGCCACAGGTCCTTAAACAGTTTTGTTGGTATAGGATCAAATAAACAGGTTATGCTTTTTGTTGACATTACGGGTTTTGTCAGCATGCCTAGTGAGACACTATCAAATTCTTTAAATCTAGGTAATACCTCAGTAATGGCGCCCACCTCAATAGCAGGGTGTAGTGGCTGGGTTAAGGCATGCCGGGATATGTTTAACCTGATGTCTTCTATTTTCTTCCCAAAGTAATCCAGGAAATCTTGTGCTGTAAAAGGACAGCAAACTACAGGTGGTTGTCCATGCGTAAGTGTTGCCACCGTGTCGAACAAGAACAAGAGAATCAGATGCTCAAACGAGCTATATTTGTGACCCCCAACAGCTAATAAGCTAAACCTAGATTTACAAATAAGAGCAACACCCCTGCCTTGCTTCGCATTACGAGGGATGTGACTAAATGTATATGTTGGTGGGCAGGCCTCATTTAAGGGGAGGACAGCTGTAGGTTTAAGCCAGGTATCACATAGCCCAATCATATCAAGTGATGATCAATAATTAGATCATTGATCAACAGTGATTTTGAGGACAGTGATCTTATGTTAATGAGACCCAGTCTGAGTACCTCAGTGGGTTTGACAGTTGAACTGTTTGGGTTTAGGGGGTGTTCCAGAGTAGCATATATAAGATGCCTAGAAGTAGGTTTAGGTTTGAGACATTCCACGCGCGTTGTAGGTAGCAGACACGAAATATTTGCTATTGCTGGAACAGCCACTGGGCCATCCTCAATTTCAACATCATCCAATATAGTAATGGGTATTAAGTTTGGAAAGCATATCCCTCTATGATTTATATGGACACGACCACAGAAGCAGGCCACAGTCTCAACTTGTTGAAATTCCCACCCTGGCAAATAAGCTGCACTATCACCATAGTGGATTTTCTGTACTAAATTCCCCACTAAGCTAATGGATTCCACACCCACATTTGTCATAAGCCTTGCAGGGTCTCTAATCACCTGCTCCGTGGCCTGCTGTAGATTCCTAATGTTACCCTCCCTGTAGAGCTCTATCTATGTTCGCAGACAAGATGGCGGTGCCTTCCCCAGTAGGGTGGAGGCCGTCCGGCATCAGCAAGCCACGGCGGCCCCAAAACGAAGGCCAGTTATCAATAAAACTAAAGCCTTGCTGTCTACAAAACTGCGCCAGCCACCTATTTAACGATGTCAGCTTGCTAAATGCCTCATCAGTACCCCGGGAGGGGAGGGGACCAGAGACAATTAATCAATGCCGACACATCTTTCTGGCAAGGTCACAAGTCCTCTCTATGTCCGTTTTTGTGACCTCTGAGTGCTTCATCCTGATATCATTGGTGCCAACGTGAATAACTATGTGACTATATCTCATGTCATGTTCCTTCGTCTGTCTTCCCTTCTGCAGCATCAGAACCCTAAGATGAGATGCAGTGTCGGGAGCTCTGGCCCCAGGAATACATTTAACGTTAGCCGGCATCTGTAACCTGACTTCGCGGGTGATAGAATCCCCTATCACTAAATTCCGGTGTTTCGGCTTGGAGACAGGAGTGGAAGTCACTTGTGGGCTCAGAGATTTCACATCAGGCAAATCCAAGGGGGAGAACTGATTCACAGTTCGCACTGTCGAGTGTGATCGGGGTGCCACAACCGGGCACCAAACCCTACGGGGCTTCCTCCGCCTAGCCACAGTCCGAAAACCGTCCTCCACAGCCGGCGTTTCTAAGTTGATGCTAATGGGCTCGCTAGCCGGCCCAACACTAACCTCATCTGGAGTGCCTGTAACATCTAACTCCACTGAGCTAAGAAGCTGCTCTAATGTACGGACACGGCTCTCTAAGAGAGCCACCCTATCTTCCAACATCACACAGGATTTACGAAGGGTGTAAAGTAGGATTTGTAGTGTACTTTTGCAGTAAGAAATTCAAGAATGCAGCTAAGCAAACACGAGCTAACCAATAATGGATAAGCTATCCACTCCTAAGGCTCACACAGATGCAAATAAATGAATTAAAATTCACAGCAGTTACACTGAAAAACTAACAGAAGTATTAAACAGGTAAAAAAAGTAGCAGCTATAAAATACACGAAACAGTTAATTAACTAACAGAAGTATAAAAAAAATGAAATGAAAAAATGATGACCCGGGTCCGAAATAGCTAACGCAAGCTAACCCCAAGTGAAAATGCTAGCCGCTCCTAAGATTTTACACAGGAGTAAAATAATTACTTAAAATTCACAGCAGTTCGACTGAAAAACAAATAGAAGTATTAAATGGGTATGTAAGAAACAGCTATAAAAAGTAACGAGGGGGGAGTCGAGGAGTCAACCTAGCTAGCGAAAGCTAACCGCTCGCAAATGCTAACTGCTAGTGAATGCTAACTGCTAGCAAATGCTAACTGCTAGCGAATGCTAACTGCTAGCAAATGCTAACTGCTAGCGATTCACAACAGGACTGTTGTAAATAATGTTCAGAGTAGATACAATTAATAACCAGAAGAGTGCTAAACAGATAAACAAATAAAAGAAGTGAATACTACCATGTTTAGTTCAGAGTAGCATCACAGCAACAAACAATCCATCAGAAGCAAATTGCCAGATTTTTTTTTTTGCTTTTTGTGTTGTGTTGAGTCAAGCAATGGCTACACAATCAGGTTTTCCATCTGCACTGGTAAGACTGTGACCACAAGTGAGAACGGGTTGTCTTATGATGTGATTATGAAACTGATTCAGCCACCCTCTCTTGGTACTGAGTGCCACATTTACAGATACAATTTATCTACCAGTCCCAAACTGTTCATGGACCTGGCCCAGATGAAATTCGAAGCATGTGACACATACAGGGACAATAAGAAAGGAAGCCCCAGAGGGAGGGCAAATGCTCAATATCTGACGGTGCAAGATGAATGCATTTGTGGTTGGAATGTCAAGGAAGTACAGCAACATGGTCCTGTAGCAGTGAGCGGTTTTTCTGAGTGAAATAATATTGTGTGAGCTGGTCAGACAGGTCGACGCCACCTATGTTTTTATTGGAGGCTGGTGAAGGACAGGGAATGTCTTTCACAGTCCAGCATCCATCCTTTCCACCCTTCCCCCTTCTCTGCACCATCTGTCCTGAAACTTCAGGATGGATGGTGGAGCACACAGACACCTCCCATGTGTCCATCCATTTCACAAAAACCAGAGGCCCATCTCTAATCCATCTCACAGATCCTCTTCTACAGTTTTTGATGAGGGCATTTGCCCTCCCTCTGGGGCATCCTTTTGTATTGTGCCTCTAGGTTCCATATACTTCATCTTGGCCAAGCCCATGAACAGTTTGGGACTGGTATAAAAATTGTCCATATAAATATGGTATCCAGTGCCAAGACATGATGGCTGACTTAGACTCATTACCACATAATAAGATAGTCCATGCTCTTTTGTGGTCACAGTTGTGTTGCCCTTATGGCAATTGTTTTTCTTTAATAAATAAATTCATGGTTTAAAAATACATTAAAAAGCTAAAACATTTGTACAGTGATTAAGAAAGTGTTTTACTTAAATATTTCATGATTATTTGTAGTTTTGGTAAAAAAAAAAAAAAAAAAAAATATATATATATATATATATATATATATATATAGCGAAATAATACTACTTCCGGTTTACCGCATCACTTCCGGTTCCTGTGTTTTTATGGTGAAGAAGACACATGCAACGTCTGGCTTGACATCCACCTGTCCAATCTGTCTGCATCCACCCTGAAGTACATACAAGGCAATGCCGTAAGTTTGGAAAATGTTAATCTAATGTCTGGACAGGGATATTTTTGTATTATTTTGTAGAGATGCTTATTTTGATGGACTTTATTTTCATGATTCTGCCAAGCTCTGTTTTTAAGAGCACGTTGTATATTTTCTAGTTTTCACCATCCGGAAAGGTAAATTAAAAGCCTCCAAACGTCCTCTGTGGTCCCGGTCCTTCTTCGATGGTTTAGCTTGGTGTCATATTAATGGTGCTACAGTGAAAAGGCAGCATTTGATGCTTCAATGTGGACAAAATGGCAGCCAGCACCAATTCAGGAAAAACTGCTCTCACATCATCGACAGTAAGCAGTGTCGCCTGTGCTCGAGCTAAAGCAGAGGCGGCGAAGGTGAGGGCATCATATGCAAGCAAGGAAGCACAGCTTAAAGTTGACAAAGTGAAAATTGATGCAGAGCTCGAGGTGCTAATGCTAAAGAGAGAAGCAGACATGGCAGTAGCTGAAGCAGAAGTGCTAGAGGAAGCAGAAGCAGTACAAGATGGATTTGAGAGCAGAAGATCAGTGTCAGACAGCGTTAAAAAGGAAAGAACAAAAGAATATGTACAATCTCAAATAAACTTTTCCGAACCTCAAGCCCCCCCCACCAGTTCCAACCATTTATCACAATAGCAGACTCTCTGATGGCACATTGCTTATGTGGAACGAATCTGAAGGTTCAGAATTACAGCCACTACCTATCATCAGTAGGTCAAAGCTCAATGACCATCACACCCCTTTGCCTATTCAACACAAATCTGAGCCTACCAAAGTTGAGACCAAGCCAAAAGTTATACAAACAAAGAACGCTCTCAATCCACTCTCCAACTCGTTCACGCCTCATTACAATACACCTGCATGCATGTCACATCCCGCTGAGTCATTCGCTCAATATATGGCACGCCGTGACCTAATCACTTCAGGTCTCTACCAGTATGATGATCGGCCAGAGAATTTCAGAGCATGGTACTCCTCATTCACTGGTGTAACAGCAGAGGTCCCTCTCACACCAACTCAAGAACTTGACCTCATGACAAAATGGCTGGGAAAAGACTCGAGCAATCAGGTAAAACGCATTCGCTCTGTACACATCAACCCCACAATCGCTGTGCAAAAGGCATGGGAAAGACTTCACGATTGTTATGCAGCCCCTGAAATAATTGAAAAATCACTCTTTCAGAGACTGGACAGTTTTCCCAGATTAACAACAAAGGACAATGTGAAGCTACAGGAACTAGGGGATCTGTTACAAGAGATCCAAGGCGCAAAGGAGGATGGTTATCTTCCCGGCCTGCTTTATCTGGACGCTTCACGTGGAATCGGACCAATCGTGGACAGACTTCCATTTGGGCTCCAAGAGAAATGGATGTCCCATGGCTCACAATATAAAGAAGACAATCACGGTTGTTTTCCACCTTTTGACTATTTCTGCAAATTCATATGTAAAGAGGCCAAGAAGCGCAATGATCCAAGTTTCAATCAACAAAACAGCCAAACACAGCTAAAACTAGAAAGGCCGAACTTAAAGAACTTTCACTCTGCTAAACCAATCGCAGTGCACAAAACAAACATTACACCCCCTAACAATGACATTAACAGGAACTGCCCACTGCACAACAAACCCCACCCACTAAAGAAATGTAGGACATTCAGGAACAAGCTACTGGACGAAAGAAAGGCCTTCCTCAAGGAGAAAGGAATCTGCTTCAAGTGCTGCTCTTTAGACACTCATCTCGCCAAGGACTGTAAATCTACAGTAAGGTGCTCTGAATGCGACAGTGCAAGCCACGACACAATTATGCATCCTGGTCCTCCATCACAAACATTTAAGGCTCCTTCTCCTGCTAAAGAGGATGGCGGGGAGGGAGAACACCCAGACAACGTTGCAGTGACTGCAAGTTGTACAGCAGTTTGTGGTCCAGGTCAGTGGGGTCGTTCTTGTTCAAAAATATGTCTCACACAGGTGTATCCTAGAGGTGACAAGGGCAGTGCAGTCAAAGCTTATGTTATTCTCGATGACCAGAGTAATCGTTCCTTAGCTAGGCCTGAGTTCTTTGAACTTTTCAATGTTAAAAATGACCCTGTCTGCTACAATCTAAGAACCTGTTCTGGGCTAGTTGAAACATGGGGCAAAATGGCTAAAGGCTTTCAGATTGAGTCTTTAGATGGGTCGGTAGTAATCCCACTGCCACCTCTCATTGAATGTCTGGACATTCCTAATAATCGAAGTGAAATCCCAACCCCAAATGCTGTACTGCACCAGGCCGCACCTCAAGTCCATTGCAAAGCACATCCCGGAGCTAAACCCCAAAGCGGAAATACTCTTGCTGCTAGGGCGAGACGTTTTGCGTGCACACAAAGTAAGGGAACAAGTTAATGGCCCTCATCATGCACACTTTGCCCAGATTTAGGGTGGGTTGTAATTGGGGAGGTGTGTGTAGGTAATGTCCATAAGGAAACGGTTAACTCATTTAAGACAATTGTTCTTGAAAATGGCCGCCCTTGTTGGGAAAGTGTCGGTACACGGACCCACAACAGGGGGCGCAAATGAACGGACAATGGAGGAAGTCAAATAACAACACTTTACTGTTGTGAATGGGCACAACAAATACAACAGATTACAATAATGGACAAAAAGCCAAATCACAAAAGGTGTCGTGTGGGCAGGCTCGAAGATAGGAGACGTCCGTCCAAAGTAGAACCGGAACCACACGATTTCCTCCGCCACCAGACCCCGGGAATACTGGAGCTGCCAAGTCCCGAATTCCCAGGTGGCCACTGCCTCCGCGTGTCGGACCTGGTACTGCTGGCGAGGAACAAAGAGATAATTAAACGAGGGCGCGTTTGCACCCAGCAATCCGCACGGCAGGGAAAACTACCTCCACCTCTCGTTGGAAAAGAAGTCTGTTACAACGCACAAAGTCACAAGAAGGTTTACTGTCACACAGTTAGCTGAGTACGTTACCTTCCAGGTAGAACGATATCTCGGCAAAGAGGTGGAGACGTCGTCCTGCTGATATTCCCCTGCTGATCAGATGAGTGGTAACAGCTGTTGCAGGTGATGCGTGACAGCTGTCACCCTGGCTGCTCCTGTGCGGCGACTGCGCCCTCTCATGCCTGAAGCCCGCACTTCAGGCAGGGCGCCCTCTGGTGGTGGGCCAGCAGTACCTCCTCTTCTGGCGGCCCACACAACAGCCCTACAGTCTTTGGAAAATGTGATAACTTTCTGCAACTAAAAGAAATGTCACACACAGCTAGGCCCAGCAAAGCACCTGAACAAACTCTGGGACAAACAGTTTTCAACCGCACTGAAAATGACAACAAGCTAGCTCCCTCTATAGAGGACACGCTCTTTCTAGAAATAATGGACAACGGCATGTACAGAGATGACGACAACAGTTGGGTCGCCCCTCTTCCCTTTAAAGAGCCTCACCAGCCCATGCCAAACAACAGAGAGCTAGCACTGAGCCGATTTTCCTCTCTCAAAAGGAGCATGCAAAGAAAACCCCACATGCAGCAACAGTATGTGGAGTTCATGGAAGTTATCTTCTCTAATGGTCATGCAGAAGCAGCACCTGAACTAGAGCAAGGAGAGGAGTGCTGATTTCTATAAACATTCGGGGTTTACCACCCTCAAAAGCCCAACAAGATCAGGGTAGTTTTTGATTCCAGCGCCCAGCACTCCGGTGTCTCACTCAACAATGTGCTCCTCACCGGCCCCGATCTAAATAACAGTCTCATTGGGGTTCTCCTTCGCTTCCGTAAAGAGTGTGTCGCTATCATGGTCGACATACAGCAAATGTTTCACTGTTTCATGGTGCGTGAAGACCATCGAAACTATCTCCGTTTCCTGTGGCACAAGGACAATGATGTTAATAAGGAAGTCATTGATTATCGCATGAAAGTCCACGTGTTTGGCAACTCACCATCTCCTGCTGTTGCCATTTACGGACTGCGCAAGGCCATTCAATCATCATCAAAAGACTATGGGGCTGACACAGTCAAGTTTGTGGAGAGGCACTTTTACGTCGATGATGGCCTCATCTCTTTGCCTACTCCAGCAGAAGCAATCGACTTGCTCCAAAGGACTCAAGCCTCACTTGCTGAGTCCAATCTCCGCCTGCACAAGTTCGCTTCCAACTCTGACGCAGTTATGCAGGCCTTCTGCCCTGAAGATCGTGTGGCAATCGTTAAAGACTTAGACCTTGGTGGTGAGGAAGCTCAGTCACAGCGAAGTCTAGGTCTCATTTGGGAAACTATGACAGACACTTTCACCTTCTCAATGGCCACCACAGACAAACCATTCACTCGCTGTGGTGTCTTGTCATCTGTTAATAGCGTCTTTGATCCAATGGGCCTATAAGCGCCAGTCACAATCCAAGGAAGGGCTTTGCTCTGAGAACTCACCTCGGAAGGTTCAGATTGGGACACTCCACTTCCGGAGG
This sequence comes from Thalassophryne amazonica, assembly GCF_902500255.1. Classification (NCBI taxonomy): domain Eukaryota; kingdom Metazoa; phylum Chordata; class Actinopteri; order Batrachoidiformes; family Batrachoididae; genus Thalassophryne; species Thalassophryne amazonica. The sequence goes on from NC_047103.1 coordinate 103,742,832, forward strand.
ACAAGCAAAGCAAATGGGAAACGTGGAGGAGTTCCCTCAAAGACTTAAAAGATCTGCATGTCCCGAGAACGTACACAACTACCTCTCTGAGTCAGGCAAAATGCAAAGAACTATGTCTATTTTCGGACGCTTCGACTAAAGCAATAGGCACCGTAGCCTGCTTAAGAGCAGTTCTTCCAAACAACAAAGTTGAGATCGGCTTTGTTATGGGCAAGGCAAGACTAGCCCCTCAGTCAGAACCCACTATACCAAGACTTGAACTGTGCGCCGCTGTCTTGGCTGTGGAGATGGCTGATCTAATTCTGGATGAGTTGGATATCCAGTTCGATGCTGTTCGCTTTTACACAGACAGTAAGGTACCCACCCAGAAACCAAATGTTCTTTGAATGTTCATTGAACGTTTGCATGAGAACGTTTGCAAACATGGCATGAACACTGCATGAACATCATATCAACAAAGAATGAGGACAGGTAATGTTTGCATGCGAACATTCAATGAACATTATACAAACATTCACAAGTGTTCACAAACACCAAATGAACAGTTGCAGCAGAACATTAAATGAACATTTGTAGAGTGTTCGCATGCAAACATTACCTGTCCTCATTCTTTGTTCATATGATGTTCGTGCAATGTTCTTGCTCAATTACCTACAATTTTTGTGATTGTTCCTATTGAGAACAAAAAAAAAAAAAAAAAAGCAAAACAAACTTTATAAATGTTTTAAAATTCAATAGGTTTTATTTCAATAGTGACTTGCAATGTGGAATTATATTGTGGAACATATAAAATAAGTAATGGACAAACTTTTGAAATCACTTAATTGATAAAGGAATTCATCTTTACAGAATTAAACATCATTGCTCAAAAAGCACATAAAATGAAAACTTTTCAACGTTACAAAACATTTCTTAAGCGGTAAACCACAAACGCTACTCCAAAAAAAATGTTCAGATATAAGAATAAATCTTCTTGAATTAATAATGAAATATTAAAAATAATAATAATAATAATAATTCATCTATTTATCTACATACAACCAATAATACACATTTTAGGAGGAAAAATAAATTCAACTTAAACATAAATCACCACTTGAAACAAAAACTACAACAATCTTTTAGACATCTACATACAATTAATAAAAGTCATACTTAAGAGCAAAACTGTGGACAGTTTTAACACAAACATTACTATCAATAAATTCCCTGAGAAAATTCCTATGGAAGTTTTTAATCGCAGATTTGAAGACTCAGTATGACATTAGTCAGATAAAACAATGCAACTGAACACACATCATTTTAAGAGCGAAACTGAACAGTTTAACACAAACATATTACAATCAATAAATTTCCTGAGGAAATTCACGATGAAAAAAATATACAAAAATAATACAAAATTATTAATTTAAATTAATGTTTAATCCCCAAATAAAAAGGTTCTCTGGAGGTAAAATTAAATTTTATCAAAAATATTCCATGTACAATGCAAATTAAGTAATGCTACTAATCTGCCCATAAGCTTTGATATTATAGAAAATAAACCCCGATATCATATAAAATACCCTCAGCCGTATGTGCAGTCTTCTTAATAATTATTTAATTGGAATCTATATGTATACAGGTGGGGCCAAACGTTTACATACCCTGGCAGAAGTTTAGTTTTTTTTTTTTTTGGCCATTTTTCAGAGAATATGAACAATAACACAAAATTTTTTTTTTCGCTCATGGTTCATGGTTGGGTGAAGCCATTTACCGGCAAACAACAGTGTTTACTCTTTTCAAATCATAATGACAACACAAACTACTCAAATGAACCTGATCAAAAGTTTACATACCCCTCTTCTTAATACCGTGTACTGCCTGTCTTTTGTGGTGGTTGTGGACGAGGCTCTCTGAGGGTAAAGCTGCCACTGAATGTTTTGGACTTTATTTACATCAATTATGAAGAATACAAACAATATGGCACTCTATGGTAAATTTGCATGAACAGTTCTGAAAAACTGAATGAGTGTGCAAGAAGAAGAAGAGCGAGGAAAGCCACCAAGCCACCCAGACAACCCAGAAGTTATAGGCTTACGTGGCTGTGATTGGAGAAATTATGCACAGTTCAAGCTTTGCATTTTGTATCACCAGTTATCCTTCTTCATGATGAAGTTGTATAAAGGAGGATTTTCTTAAAAAAGAAGACCTGAACCTTTAGCTACAAACTGCCAGAAGATACACCTGAGATGCCTGGATTTGATCTGTTTTGGTGAAAGAAAATCCTTCTGTGCTCTACTCCACTATGAAGCTAAGATTAGTGATGCAAAATGCAAAGCTTGCACTGTGCACAATTTCTCCAGTCACAGCCACGTAAGCCTATTAACTTCTCCTAAGTTGTCTGGGTGTCTTGGTGGCTCCTTGTAAATCACTGCAGAGGTGTTATCAGGTTGTGAAAACAGTGTTTTCAGTTTTCAAAGTGTTTTTCAGTAGCTTTTACATAATATATGATAGACATGTTAGATTTACACAGAAATTAAGCTGTTTTGAAGTGGATTCTGCCACGTTGGATTCGCAGCCAGAGACCAGACGTCACGGTGCCTCTCTACTGTGACTGTCCCCCCCCCCAAAAAAAACAGATTTGCAAGATTGTTAGTTTTTCAAACGTGTAATCTGGGTCAGGAAAAAGTTCAGGATGGTCCCGTCTATACTTCTTTGATTCTGCTCGGACAGGACATCTTCGGATTATGGCACAATTGTAGAAATAATGGTAGTACTGTCCATTGATGTGATTTTTATTGCAGTTGCCATGACAACTCTAAATTTGTGGCACGTCCCTGGCAATTGACAGTTCCTGACTTGTCCTGGCTGCCAAAGATAAACAGGAGCCGTAGCGTTCAAGCCGCCCCTGACAATGACTGTTACTGTATACTTCCCTTGTTCCATTCCAGGGGTGTATGCAGTTAAGGTATTGATTACGGCATTCCTCTGGTGCCTGGTTCCCTCGTCCTCACCATCAAGTCTGTCATTAGTACTCTTGAGCTGCAAGTTGAAAATTTCCTTTGTTAGTCATAAGCAATTATATATATTTTTCTGTTCAGATATTGTATAATTTGAGCTACATGGTCACAACTGGTATTCAACTCAGCACCTTATTGGACAGGCCCTATATTTTTAACAAGCTGTTTATATTGCTTCCAGAATTTTCTCAATTTAGTTATCAATTAGGTATACCACACAGGTAAAAGCAGATCAGACAAAAATGATTAATCCTCTGTACCCACTGTTATTTGTGTAAAGGACTTTTCACACCACATGCTTTGGAAGCATCAGAGGCGCCACAAATCGGTCTAAAAAGTATTTTCAATGAAACGCGTTGCTTTTTAGAGGCGTCTGAAGCATCACGTCAAAAGCCGAGCTAAACCACTGCTTCTGCCGGGAGTGTGCACATTCCTGCTTGTCAACAGGCTGACGTGGTAAAAGCTCAACCCAATCCAACTTTTGCCGCTCTGAACTGTGACAAAGCTTCACACTGTCCAAAAGAAACAATGTGTCGGGTCCAAACATGGAAGACTAGCGGCAGAAACCATTGATGCCTACAAAACAGGAAGGTGTCACAGGACTGCTCATTTATACAGAGCAGTTTTCTGAAGAAAAATCCTTGCAAATGTTTTTTTTAAACCTCAAAATTAATTTGACTGCTGTATTAAAGCTTTTTCGTGGTTCATCGACACACATACAACATGGCGATCACTCAGCTTTCCTCTGGAGAAAGAAAAAAACAAAACAAAAAACAAAACAAAAAAAACATCTGAGCAAAAGTCTCCGCCCCCTTGCCACACAGAACGCGTCGGGGGTGTGGGAGGCGTTGACGCGATGCGTTGCCTGATGCGTATAAAGCATGCAATGTGAAAGGCCTTAGTTACCGTATTTCCAAGCACACACTTCTGGTTTAGCTGGCCATTCTTCGGATGATCATCTTAGCAGCGTCCACATTGTTCTCTCTCCTGGTATGTCTGGGAACTGACACTTTCAGGGACAGTCCAAGGATGCAGTGCACCAACTTTGTCATTTAGCTGTTTGATACTGTGAATGATGTCATTCTGCTTCTCCTGGAACACAAAATGTATACAGATCCATATGTTACAACCTTAATACAGAAGTTCTCACTTTACATAAAATCCTATGCTTCACAAATGATTAAACCAATGCTGTTGACCTTTCATCTTCAGCACGGACAAATCTGTGAATGAACTGAGTGATGAAAGTAAGTAGGTAAGTAAGTCCCTTCGGCTGCTCCCTTGTTTGCACTCGGGGTTGCCACAGCAAATCTGAGGTGGATCTGCATGTTGAATTGGCACAGGTTTTACGCCGGATGCCGTTCCTTATGCAACTCCACATTACATGGAGAAATGTGGCAGGGGTGGGATTTGAGCCCGGAACCTTTTGCACTGAAACCAAGCACATTAACCACTTGGCCACCACTCAGTGATGAAAGTGAGCCATGGAGGAAAAAAAACAACAACAACAAAAAAACAAACAAACTTGAAAGATCTTGGCAAGGCCCTGACGGGATCTGGTGGTTGTCCCCAAGAAAAATGTGAAATCTCAAATGCATTCTGGTTAGTGCTGTAGCTATCAATTATTTTAGCAGTCAAGTATTCTATCGATTATTCTGGCGATTAATCGGATAAAAAGTACTTTTGCGTTTTAAACAACATCAATGGGCTGTCTATAAGCAATGGCACAATGTCACTGTCATTTTGCTGAAATGGCGATGGGATGTAGCCTTCTATTTTGTTTTGTCCAATTTGTAAAAATTAACCAAGTTTTTTTTTTTTTTTTTTTAATAAAGGTTGATGGACTGGGTCCCTGCGTGATTTTATTATCCCTCTTTCTCTTCAGCAGATGCATTTCAGCTGGAGGTTGAACATGCAGCATCACAGTCAGTTTTTTATTATTTAAGTTACCATGTTTGTGAAGTGTTGTGTGTTGCCCAAAAACGCATCATTAAAAAGTCAAACACTCAGTGTGAGTCTGAGGTAAACACAGAAGAAAGAGTGGACTTCTGCTGTTTGTCAATGTAGCCGGGGACAGAGCTGTGACTCGCCCGGTCTGAGAGCTCCTCACGCTGGGCAGAGAGAGACAGCAGCTGGCCACCGGGTCAAGAGTCCCTCCCCACGTAGAGCAGAAAAATAGACAAACACACTGCTTCGCTTTAAATGCACAGTAAGTCTATTTCAGATGATCAGTGTGGACCATCTTTCTCTTAAAAGGCTTTATTTTACTCTGTGTCACGTTGGAAAGCGGTAGCTATCGTTGCTAATTTGATTAGCTGTTATGCTCGCCTTGTTTTTTTTTCTGTGGACGTTGCAGCGCCACACACAGGCCTGACATATGTGCTACAACATTAAACGAAGCTTCGAGGCACAGAATTTGCCTCAAACATTTTTTGTAATCAAATTATTCAAGTTACTCGACTCATCGTTTCAGCCCTAATTCTGGTGCTTCCTCAGGTCTATTTACCCACCAAAAGAATCTCAAAAAAAAATTTTTTTTTTTTTTTGGACAGATCACTTTTCCCACACCAGATAAGGTGGTAAACCTCAGTAGTATAGCATAAAAGTCCTCCTGTGTCAAGTGTATGGTACCATAGACAGTATGCACACACTATGCAAATGACACATTATGCAAGGGACATAGAAATTCAGTTTTTATAAAAGGAATTCTGTAACTTTATATCAGCAATAAATAAACATGTCAATTAAGTAACAAGACCTGTAAATTATTTCTTTAAATAAGGAAAGTTAGCATATACAACTTCATTACTGGCAGATTTTACTGTATTTTCAAATTATATCCCAAATAGAACAGAATATTTCTTGCCAGAAATTTTGAATATTTTGCTTGCTGAATGTGAATTTTTAGAATCTTCTGGCACAAGACACTGAACAATCTTATTTAACCATTATAGTACAAACCTCGGGATAAAGATCGGGCTGATGTGAATCAACTGCAGGCACACACTCAACCGACTGGTCAGATGGAGGATTCAGTGATTTAACAACTCTTAAGGCAGCAGGCATGGTTACTGTGGTGGGGAACAAACAATGATCGAAAATATTATCAAACTTATCTTTATAAAGTCTCTTTCTGGGCACTGACATTACTTAAACTTTAATTGCATCAACACCTAATAAAAGACAGTATATATATTTTAGTCATGGTCATAAAAAGTTATGTATATTTTAAATTTAGCATTTATTTAAGCAAATTAGTCCCTTTGAGATCGAGACCTCTTTTATAAGTGACCTGGACAATTATAAAGTTTCCAATTCACCCAACCTGCATGTCCTTGGAAGTGAGATGCCAACACACACTTTGACACCTTTAGGCTTCTGGCTTAATATCAGAATAAATTAAAACATGGACAAAATATGAATTAGGCCTGTGCCTCTCTGTGGCTAACGTTAGCTCCGTGCTAGTCAAAAATGTGCTGGTTTGGTTCTCATTAGCCCATGTCTGGCATAATCAAGCTTCAAGCAAGTTCTGTCTTTTCTGTCAAAAATGGGTTTGTGCTCACATCAGGTTCCGTTACCTCGTGATGACTGTAGGAAGGCCTCGCCATTTGAAGCTAGCTGCTAACTCGTGGTTGTGTTGGTTTTCTGTGATCCAGTCGGTGATCATCCAGCGTTACTCTCCTCTTCTGCTCTCACTGGTGTCTTAATCGTAGTATAGAGACTAAACAGGCAAATTAACGTCTTGAACATAAACTTTTATTTGCCAAAAGAGAGCGGAGAGCATGCAGCACTATTTGTTAGCCAAGTCGTGTTATTCTTCTACTTCTTCTTCTTCTATGTTAAACAGCGGGTTTTAACCCAACTCGGTGCACCACTGCCACCAACTGTTTGGTGGAGAGCACTACAAGCTTTTTTTTTTTTTTACCAGAATGAGAATGTTGCATTTTACATTCAGAAATAATTGTATCCAGGTGTTATGTGTACAATGTGCATGTTTTACCCTGGATAATTATAATATCATGCCTCACTGAAAACATGAATTGAGCAGCTGAAATTAAAGGAATCAGAAAGGAAGAAATATGTTGTTATGGTAACAATTCCCACCAAACACTGTTAGACTGTGACATGTGTGACTATTCATCTCATGTTCAGCATGTTTGTTTAAAAACATGTCTGATAATGTTTGAACTGCAAGTTGTGAAGTGACCAGTTGTTGGGTATTTTCTCCTCCAAACATTCTTAAAACCTTTAACAAGACAGACAGAGTCAAGAACCACCAGTGAGACAGAAAGTCAAATTTATCTCGCGAGGAGTGCAATCAGGCTGTACACCAAGGCTACACTAAAGTCTGGCCTGCGCTCCTGCTCTTTTATTGGAGAAGCCCTAACCACATCATAAAACTTGTCCTAAGGGTGGGGGGGACAACGCAAGACAAGTTTCTTCCCGTGACAGAAACACATACGTCAATAAGTGCAGCTGTAAGGAAAAACAGTTTCTTTCCTTTAATCTTATCGTCGAAGGTCAGCACATCCCGTTCGTTTGTTGCACTTATCTGTTCTGCATCTGCCTAGAGTGTCCTGTTCTTCACACTAAGCATCACATATCACAAGGCCATAAATTCACAACGGTCAAAATAACCTCCAGTTCTTTACTCCCAGTTCAGCCTGACCCCAGCATGCTAAAACGAAGTTGAATAATATGTGCATTCTCAGGGTTATCTTAAGACTGGTGCAAAACAGCACAATAACGTTTTCATAAGAAAGAAGACAAAGGTACAAATGTTTAACAGTGATAAAAATATATATATATATAAAATCTTTAACATTTCCCTCCTGTTATCACTTGTTATGTTGTGTGTTGGGGGGGGCGTGGCTGGATGTTTTGGTGTTCTTTTCTTTTCTTTGCTCTCCAGGTGGCATGAGGGCTGATTTGTCTGTGAAGAAGGTGCTGGCTGAAGAGTCTTCACCCTCATCAACATCATGGAAAGCACCTGTGATCGGTGCTCATGTGCAACCTGGACGACTTGCAGCTGAAGCAGATAATTGGATGGCGTTCTGCATTTAAGTCATGTGTGATTCAAGCAGAACTGCCGGGAAATCGACCTTGTGACGTTCGTTTGTGAGACGCTGAGGACCGCGCCTGGGTTTGACACATCGAGCCCGTGAAGCGGGGAGGGGTGAGGACACATGCTGTCAGCACACACGAAAGGTAATTAAGTGTTTAGGTACTTGTTGATAGTAATTTGGTGTTTTGTTACACAGTATACTGGAATTGTAAAGAGAATTGCGCAGTTTGCTTCTCACTGCTGTGGCGTGAAGGATAAGTGATCCTCCACTTGTTGTGAGAAGCTGCTCATTTGCATAAAGTAAAAAAAAAAGGACACTGACCTGAGTGTGTTGCTGGCAGCGTGTGTTTATTGGAAGATATAGTTGTATCTGTTGACTTACCTCACCGTCTCTTTGCTTCACAGAGAATCAGTTTGTCGTGTCCACCTGGGGGGTGTTTGGCGGTGGTAGGAAGTCCAGGAGCGCCGGCTTTAATCCTTGCGGGCGCTGGAGAGCGAGCCACGAATCACTCCACCAGAGGGACGTTGTTTTTTATGTTTTTACACTTTTAAACACAGGTGTATAATAAATAGTTTTTGTTTGGAACCGCTTTCTGGTTATTTTTAGCGCTGGGTCCTGTCTGACGCAGGTTCGCTCCTCAATCCGCGTCGACACATAACAGAATTTCCCAGCCATTCCATAATGGACCCAGCGGCAGAGGCGGTTCCTTTTGCCGAAAAGATTCAAGAACACTTGGAGAAAATATGGGAGCAATTACAGCACCTCGCAAATCAAATTAAACAAACAGACGCCCGTGTTACGGAGCTTGCAGCTCAAGCCGTTCCGCTTCCTGCAGCGCCAGCTGCGGCATCATCGATACCAAGGCAGATAACTCCGTCACCCAAAGATTCGGTGTTTGAACCGATCATTTGTCATCCGGAGCCCTATGCGGGAGACGTCGAAGCTTGTGCTTCGTTTCTGATGCAATGTTCTCTGGTTTTTGCTCAGCGACCGGCTTCCTTCTCTTCTGATGGAAGTCGTGTTTCGTATGTGACAAATTTGCTCCGAGGTGACGCCTTAGCTTGGGTCACGGCGTTGTGGAGTAACAACTCGCCATTGTTAGGGTCCTTTAAGGATTTCTCCCGGGAGTTCCGACTGGTTTTTGACCATTCGGTGAAAACGAATACCGTTGCTCAACGGTTGCTGAATCTCAGGCAGGGGAGGCGGAGTGCGGCGGTGTATTCCGTGGACTTCCGGATTTTTTCTGCTCAATCAGGTTGGAATGCCGCAGCATTACGGGGCGTGTTTGTAGACGGGTTAAATGAGTCATTAAAAGACGAGCTGGCGGTCCGTGATGAGCCAAACGATTTAGACGAGCTAATATCGTTGGTGATTCGTCTAGATGATCGGATGAAGGAGCGTGGACGCGAGAGAGGACGCCCATCAGAGCGGTTTTTTTTGTCTCGGGGCTTTCCCCGACACAAAGCTGGGCCGCCTCTTCTTCGCCCCACTGAGGCTCCTCCGACGGGACCTCCGGCTCCTCCTATTGACGAGCCCATGCAGCTCGGACGAGTCGAGATTCCTGTATTGCCCCGACACGTAAGCGTCAAGAGAAATAACGGTGACGTAACTCCAAGTGTTCTTGGACAGGCAAAAGAACCCACATAAAAAAAAAAAAAAAAAAAAAAAAAAAAAATTTAGCACACGTAAATGTTTTGTTTTCTTTAATCAGGGGTTACACTTGTTTGGGGAGGTAGGGGCGTATCTGGTGGAGTGATAGGCGGTTGGAAGCCCGCCTGGGCTCACTTACCTGTCAATTTTGTATGTGTTTTTAGGTATTTTCTGTTTGGGTTGTTGGGTCGTTTTTGTTTTGTTGTTTTTATTTCTCTACATTCCTAACCCCACCCTCACTTGCCCTTAGACCGCTTGTCTTGTGGGTTGTGGGGTGGTGCAGGTTGGTCACGCTGAGCATTCTCAGAAGACCTCTGCACCTAGGGGGGGGGGTGTTAGAGGCGTTCTTTTTGGTTTGGTTAAGGCCCGGTTCCACTCCAGCCTCGGTGAGCCGTTGGACCGACTGTCATGGGTGTTGCCGGGGTGTGGTGCCGCGGAGACATGCCTCAGTCGGAGGGGTGGGCCGATCTGTTGCCGTTTGCCATTTCGGTGGTTCCACCCCTCCCGAGTGGCTGGGGTATGGTCGAGTTGGGGCGCCGGACGTATTTCCGGTTCTCCGCTGCGCTTTGGGGTTGGAGCTGGGTTAGTTTTTACCTGTTCCCTTCTCCGGCTTAATATTTTGAGCTGTTCGCCGAAATAGAGCTGCCAAAGAGCTCTGGGAGGGACCTGGGGTCTTTCAGGGTGCCGGGGAGGGCAACGGGGTTTATGGTCGTTTTTTTTCCCCTGGGGTTGTTTTTGGTTGTCCTCCGGGGGTTGGTTTTTGGTTTTATTTTGTTTCCTTCCGGGTTCCGCCTCCAGGGTTGATGGGACGGTCCTCTGGGGGGGGGAATTGGCTTGGGACCGACCGGCCAAGTGTGACCGGATCTGGGGTTCCGGGGTTGTGGGGAGGGTGCCTCCTGGGGTTGATGATACGGTCCCCTGGGGGGCACCGTTTCACTCCATGTATACCTGGGGACCTTTGTGGGATCACGGTTTTGGCTGTTCCTCCTGGAACTGGCAATGAAGGCCTTCTGAGGGGGGGGGGGGGTTGGGCTCTGCAGGTCATTCTGGGGGGGTTGTTATTTTTCTTTTATGCATCTGCGTTTGTACTGTGTTGTGGGACTGTGTTGGGTTTTTGTGTTTGGGAGTTTTTCTTTTCCTCCCGGGGTTTGATGGGACGGTCCCCTGGGGAGGTTTTGGGTGGGTTTTATGTTTTTTTTTGTGTGAGTGGACTTGTTCTGGGGAATGTTTTGGGGCTTTTGTTGATTCCAGCCGGCCTTCCAGCTGCGGTGCCTGTCTTGCCGTCTGCTTCCTGACGTGGACCCCGGAGGGAGGGGCTGTTCTCGGGCCTGGTCTGTTCGGTCGCCGGGAGGCTTCCCGTTGATGGGGGGGTACTGTTGTGTGTTGGGGGGGGCGTGGCTGGATGTTTTGGTGTTATTTTCTTTTCTTTGCTCTCCAGGTGGCATGAGGGCTGATTTGTCTGTGAAGAAGGTGCTGGCTGAAGAGTCTTCACCCTCATCAACATCATGGAAAGCACCTGTGATCGGTGCTCACGTGCAACCTGGACGACTTGCAGCTGAAGCAGATAATTGGATGGCGTTCTGCATTTAAGTCATGTGTGATTCAAGCAGAACTGCCGGGAAATCGACCTTGTGACGTTCGTTTGTGAGACGCTGAGGACCGCGCCTGGGTTTGACACATCGAGCCCGTGAAGCGGGGAGGAGTGAGGACACATGCTGTCAGCACACACGAAAGGTAATTAAGTGTTTAGGTACTTGTTGATAGTAATTTGGTGTTTTGTTACACAGTATACTGGAATTGTAAAGAGAATTGCGCAGTTTGCTTCTCACTGCTGTGGCGTGAAGGATAAGTGATCCTCCACTTGTTGTGAGAAGCTGCTCATTTGCATAAAGTAAAAAAAAAAGGACACTGACCTGAGTGTGTTGCTGGCAGCGTGTGTTTATTGGAAGATATAGTTGTATCTGTTGACTTACCTCACCATCTCTTTGCTTCACAGAGAATCAGTTTGTCGTGTCCACCTGGGGGGTGTTTGGCGGTGGTAGGAAGTCCAGGAGCGCCGGCTTTAATCCTTGCGGGCGCTGGAGAGCGAGCCACGAATCACTCCACCAGAGGGACGTTGTTTTTTATGTTTTTACACTTTTAAACACAGGTGTATAATAAATAGTTTTTGTTTGGAACCGCTTTCTGGTTATTTTTAGCGCTGGGTCCTGTCTGACGCAGGTTCGCTCCTCAATCCGCATCGACACATAACATGTTAAACATATAGTAGGCATCACCTAGCTTAGCACTTCTTTTGAGATTTTCACTAAGAGGTTCATCATGGTATGTTCTACAGGCTTACACCCCAGAGGTTATGTCATCATTGTCATCATCATCGGTGTCTGGGTCATCATACTTCCATTGGTCTGGGTACAGGTCATGAGAGCCCTCTTCCTCTTCGTCGTCGTTTTGCCCCAGGAGTGGATATGAAGATGGTCCCCCTCCTGGTCCTGGACCTATTGCTGTGGTTATCATTCTATTTACAAGGCCTCGAAGACATGGAATACAACAACATCCACACAATGTTAGAATCGCAGCAAATACTGCTATAGACACTAATAGTGAAGAAATCAAAGACCTCCATTTTCCCATCCCTTCCAGCCACCAATCCCAGCCTTCGGTGTTTACTCCACTGTGCTCTTTCATCTTCCTGTTCAACGTCCTCAGCCCGTCGATGGCTTGAGTGAGGCTGCCATCTGCAGCTGTGTTGTTGGGAATGAATGTGCAGCATTGTTCTCCGAACATGGCACTTTTTCTGCCAACAACATATCCAGAGCAATACGATTCTGGAAGGCCATAAGGGACGTGGCTTCTAACTGCGAATGGACAGCCTTAAACCCTTCCTCAGTCCAATTTCCTAATTTCTGTACATTGTAGTGGATGTAGTTTATTCTGTCCACGTTCTTATTAATTGAACACCACCAACAGATGGAGGATTCGAATCCAGCTGCTATCTGATCAGCCAGTTTATACTCGTCAGGCACTCCTCTGGGGACTCCTATCGCATCAATATATGTTGGATCTCCCACTCCTTTCCAATCTCGTTTTACTCTATGTCTGACTATGCCTTTCTGCCAGTCTTCAGGAATGTGAGAGGCTGTATATGTCATGACTTCTTCAGGTGTCATGGGCATGGCTTTAACTGGTAACAATAATGATATAAATGCACAATAACCTGACACATTTCTTGGCAGTCTGTCAAAAATTCTGTTATCGCCACACCACCACCATACGTCACTCCTACTGACAGGTTTGAATGTGGGAGTACTATGGACCACATCCTTACACCAGGCAGTGTGGTTTAAGCTACCCAAAGTCTTACTTGTCCCTGTCAAGTTTACACATGTATGGTTAGCATGCCCAACTTTGCTTGAAAATAAAGGTTTAATCTTAGTCAATTTGGTCAATGGATAGATCTTGTCCCACTTAGAACAATCGTTGCTTGCTGCATAATAAGGACTGTCCATGGGGTCCGGGAACCCTCGTTCTTTTCGTTTTTTTCTTTTGCCATTTCTGCACACTACAGCACACCTATGTTCAGAACAGTGGCTTCTTAATGTCTTCTGCTAGCTTTCGTGTCTAACCTGGATCTTAACACCAAGCTCACACACTATTACTAGTCTTATCCTACTGCTCTTACTGTTTGTCTGTGTCTGCAGAAATGACTTTCTTACAGTGAGTTAAATGAATCCATGTACTTCTTTCCCCAATTTTCAAGCTGTGGGTGTTGTGAGTAGTACTTGATGGGGCCCTTCCCACTTAGGTGAATGCCAGTGTTTTCTCTTGATGCTTCTTATCAACACCCAGTCTCCAGGTACCACTTTAGGGTCATCCTGTGGAGAAATGGGATCATCAGTGTTTGAAACTCTCCCTCGTTGTCTTTCTAACATCTTCCTCATGTAATCTGCCAAATTGGCTTCCTCAGGTACATCCCAAATTTGCCCACAATATGGCAATCAGTATTTTCTGCCAAACAATGTTTCATACGGTGTCAACCCCATGGTACTAGTTATGTTTATATACATTTTTACCAAATCTACACAATGTGTCCATGGTCTGCCTGTTTCCTCCATTGTCTTTCTAAGTCTGTTTTTTACTGTTCCATTCATCCTTTCCACTAATCCGGCACTTTGTGGATGATAAGCACAATGATTTTTGAGATTAATCTGTAGCGCTTCTCCTACGTATTGCACTATTAACAAAATGCGCTCCATTATCTGAATAGACTGTTTCTGGTATTCCAAATCGTGGAATGATGTCTTTGCACAATGCTTTAGCCACTGTAAGTGCATCTGCATGTTTTGTGGGGAACAATTCTACCCATTTTGAGAACGCATCAATTATGACTAAACAAAATTCTTTTCCTTCATGTTTACTCAGCTGTATATAATCCATATGAATCACTTGAAAGGGATATTGTGGTGTTGGAAATTTGCCTCTTTGGGGTCTCAAATTGCCTTGTGAGTTGTGTTTTGCACATGTCATGCATGCTCTACAATGCTGTTTTGCATATGCATCGAACCCATAAAGACAAAAAATAGATTGCAATTGCGATATCATACCCCCTGATGAGACATGCGTCACGCCATGGCTCATAATAGCTGCCCATTTAAACATATTTTTTGGCAATATGGGTTTCTTTTGTGGTCATAAGTACAAATCATTTGCGAATGTAGCTCCTTTGTGTAACCACATCTGCCTTTCTTTCTCAGGTGCCTGCTGTTGCATCTCAGCAAGCAGTATGTGACCTAAGTGCAAATCTGGAGTGGTTTCCTGTACAACAAAAATAGAAGAAGCTGCTGCTGCTGCCGCCTTCGCAGCTCTGTCAGCAAAATCATTTCCTTGTGAAACTATATCAGAGCCTTTGGTGTGAGCCGCACATTTGCATATAGCAATTTGTTTAGGCAATTTCACAGCTTTCAGTAGTGCAGTTAGGAGAGTGGCATGAGTCACCGGCTTTCCAGATGATGTCAATATTCCACGCTCTTCCCACAGTTTTGCAAACACATGCACTGTGCTGAAAGCGTACTGGCTGTCTGTATAAATTGTTACAGCCGTACCTTTAAACAGATAGCAAGCTGCAGTTAAAGCAACTAATTCAGCTGCTTGTGCTGAAAATGACGATGGCAATGAAGCAGAATCCAATACTTCTGAATTTGTGACAACAGCATACAGACTGTTGCTACATCAAGACAATTGTGCGGCTCACCATCCTCAGGTAAAGGTATCAATGTGGATGGATTCAATGTTGTACAGCGCTCTACCGTAAGGTGTGGTTGTGATAATAGCAAGGACATGCACGAAAGATGTCTTGCTGGGGACAAAAAGCTCATGTTTGTCTGCAACAGGAGTGCAGAAACTGCATGTGGAACTTTCAATGTCAGCTGATGGATAGAACAACATTACTGCTACTTTGAACAGCCATAGAGGCTGCAATTACAGCTCGCACGCAGTGAGGCAATGCACTTGCTACTGTATCCAATTTGGAAGAATAGTAAGCCACTGGTCGTAATTTTGTACCATGTGACTGTACTAAGACACTTGTCATGAAATTATTTTTACAATCCACTGTTTGAGTAAATGGTTTACTATAATCTGGTAGTGTCAAAACTGTAGATGACACTAACGTTTGTTTTACTTTTACAAAAGCTTCCTCAGCTTCTTTGTTCCATTCCAACACGGTTGACATTGAAATATCATCTTTGTACATCAAATCAGAAAGTGGACTAGTCAATTCTGCATAGCAGGGAATCCATGCCCTGCAGTAATTAGTCAGTCCAAGAAATGACATCATCTGTCTTTTAGTTTGTGGTTTCGGAGCATATAAAATCGCTTCCTTCCTGTCAGACAGGATAGTACGCCCTGTGGCTGATAATTCATGTCCTAAATATTTTACTTTATCCCTACACAACTGAACTTTGTTTTTACTCACTTTGTGGCCATTATTAAATAAGAAACATAATAATGCTACTGTGTCAGTTATGCAGTTTTCTCGTGTGTCAGAGGCAATCAAAATGTCATCAACATACACTAATAGTTGGCTATCTGCCGGTGGAACGAAATTGGCTAAACATGCTGACATGACTTGAGAATAAATAGTTGGACTCTCTGCGTAACCCTGCGGTAATCTGGTAAATGTATATCGTTGTCCTTTAAAGGTAAAAGCAACCCAGAATTGACTATCTGGGTGTACTGGCACAGAGAAAAATGCATTACTTATGTCAATTACTGAGAAACTATTAGAATTTGGTCTCAGCGAATTTAACAAGGTGTGTGGGTCTGGAACACATGGTGCTCTTTTAATCACAGCAGCATTTACTGCCTGCAGATCTTGAATCATTCTCCACCCCACTGAGGGCGGAGCCTTTTTTACAGGAAATATGGGTGTGTTACATGGTGAATCTGGGCATGGCACTATTACTCCTGCTGTTAACAAATCCTCTATTACTGGCCTGATTCCTTCAATTGCATCAGGTTTCAATGGATACTGTCTTACACATGGTCTGTATTCTGTTTTTGGTCTTATAACTACAGGTTGTGCATTTTTAATCAGTCCTACGTCTGAAGGACCTGTTGTCCACAATCCTGATGGTACTGAAGAAAGAAGATCATCTTCTTCAGGACTCAACTGAAACACTCAGGATTGTGAAGTGGACACATCAATATGTGTTCCGGCTGTCAGCACCAATGAGACATTAACTGGCACTTTATACAATTTAGTTGATGGACTGAACTCCGTTCGTGGTCCAACTCTGCTCCAATCAGTGGCTGACAAAGCTGTCATGACTGTCAGTCCCAAATCTTGCCATTCTGTCAAATATGGTTTACAAAGTGACACGTAATGGCATACCTGTGAATCTCAATTTTAAAACATCTTCAGTGGCACCTGTCACTGTTATGACAGCTGTGGAGTTGCCATCATGAATCAAATCTGTCATTGTCAGCTTCACAGGTGAAATGTTTTTCAATTTGTTTTCATAGTCACCATCCGGACCTGGAGGATCTTTATGCCACATTGTGACATGCAGGTCAGGTGGCGACATCTTTTGTTCAGGATGTTTCAGTAGGGCTGTTGCTTGCAAAACGACATCTTTACCCCATCCTGCAGCATCTTCTTCAGAAATGTCAAATGTATAGTAATAGTGGAATGTGGGGTCATCGCTTTCTTCTCTCACCATGTTAACACCACCTGTGCGCTTAACAACTAATTTCCCTTGTTCCACAATTATGGACAAGCCCAATGCAGTCAATCCGTCTCGTCCTAGCAGATTTACGGGACACTGTGGCATGTTCAACAATGGCATTGTACACGCCATTCCAAAGGGATCTTCCAAGGTTATGGGTTTAGTAATAGGGACGTCTGATGTTTGTCCATTTGCAGAGCGAACCCTGAAGGTTTCGTTGCTTAGTTTATGGACAGGTATGTTGTTATTACATGTGGTTCTACATGCTCCTGTGTCACAAAGAAATACCACTGGTTGTCCATTTACTAACAAAGTCACTTCCGGTTTTGGTACTGGATTTCCCAGTAAGGCACATAAATCCATATCGCACTCAGATTCGCTGTCTGAAGTGGTGCCATGGATTATGGAATCTAGTCATTGTGGATACTGTGGTTGTGGAGGATTATTCCGTTGTGGAATTCTTCCTGCTGTGCCATCAGCAGGTGGATTCGAACAATTTCTAGACATGTGTCCCTCTCTTCCACAGTTCCAACAAATCAGGGGACCACGTGGTGGCCCTCCCTGTCTGCGCTGCTGTTGCGGTTGCCATGGTCCTTGACGTTGTGGCTGTCCACCTTGTCTGTTCTGCCATGGCTTTTGGGGGCGTTTCCACTTCTTCTGCTGTCTTACGTTACCCTGTTGGTAATATATTTCATCATCTCCTTGTGCTACATACACTCCTTTGTCGCTGTTACCTGTCTTTTTCTGCTTTAAGACTTCTTCTGCATGACAACAGTGGGTGTGTGTTTCTTCCAATGTGCCTGTAGGCAGTCCAATCCAATGTTTCTGTATCCAAGCTTTTATATCCTTGTTGGATTGCTGGATCAGAGCGTTTTTCAATTGTTGTTCATACACTGGTGTTCCTGGCATTATGCCACTGTGGACCTTAAATACACTCTCAAATCTGCATCTAAACTCTGTCCATGGCTCTCCTTCCTTCTGAGCTGTCCTGGTAATTTCAGTATAATTTATTTCTGGTCCTACTGCTAAGTCATAATGCTGTGGTTCGTCCTCTACCTGAGGATATAATGATTTTCCAGACGGTCCTGCCGCCTGTTTCTGAGGTTCTTGTGGTTCTTGTTGTACTATTACATCTTCCTCTGCTTTCCCTACTCCTTTCTTTTTCCTCATTTTTTCTAGTCTCCTTTTCTCTGCTTCCTCCTCCCAAAACGCCACTAAATCTGCCCCTATTGCTGTTTTTTTTTTTTTTTTTTTTTTCTCATCACCTTTATGTTCCTTTTCTAACCTTTCCTTCAACTTCTGAATACTAGTCAGGTTCAGTCGTCCGTCAAAGTCATGTTTATTTATCCAGGTCTCCAATTTCTTAGTTGCTTTTGGATTTTTTGCTTCCATAAATTTCCAGTCGTCAGTTGATAAATTTCCCTTATTTTTAGACGTCTTACCCCCCATTTTTATTATCCCTTGTTATAATTTGGACTTCAGACGGGGGCACACCTAGGGTGTTCTAAATCTGAAGTTTTCACTTTCTTTGGACGTGACAATTAATTTGCCGTCGTGTGGTTGATTCCTTTCACCTCCCCGTAGGAAGCGGAATCACTTGCCTTCGCTTCCACACACACGGTTGTCACTTACGTTGTCCAAAGTATTACACTCTCACACTTTTATTCTCAAAACCGGTATTACTTCGTATTAAAACAGAGGAGTCCGTACCCTCCTTCCGGAATTTCACTACGTGCGTCCCTCGCAACCGTAGAGGAGTCCGCCCTCCTCGCGGAGTTTAACTGCTTTACATTAACAGACGATTCCACGCCATCGTTTACGGAGTTTAACTGTTTATGTGATCACTTTTATCCCCTACCGGTACGCGTATATAAACAGAGGAGTCCGCACCCTCCTTCGGAATTTAACTACGTGCGTTCCTCGCCATCGTAGAGGAGTCCGACCTCCTTACAGAGTTTAACTGTGTTTCATTAACAGACGATTCTGTATCATCGCTTGCGGAATTTAACTGTTTATGTGATCTGATCACCACTCACTCAGTACTGTTACAAAGAAATTTTACTCACTGACTCGACTTCCTGTCTGTCTTCTTCGGGAAAATCTCGTCAACCAGACGATGCCACCGGCGGTCGACAATTGCAGACACGATCAATCGATCGGACCTTGGCCAAGGATTTACGTCTGGACTTGGCGACCCCCGCCGGACACCTCCGGTATTGTTGAGATCCTGGACGTAGCCCCCAGTCAATGTTGGGTATTTTCTCCTCCAAACATTCTTAAAACCTTTAACAAGACAAACAGAGTCAAGAACCACCAGTGAGACAGAAAGTCAAATTTATCTCGCGAGGAGTGCAGTCAGGCTGTACACCAAAGCTACACTAAAGTCTGGCCTGCGCTCCTGCTCTTTTATTGGAGAAGCCCTAACCACATCATAAAACTTGTCCTAAGGGTGGGGGGGACAACGCAAGACAAGTTTCTTCCCGTGACATAAACACATACGTCAATAAGTGCAGCTGTAAGGAAAAACAGTTTCTTTCCTTTAATCTTATCGTCGAAGGTCAGCACATCCCATTCGTTTGTTGCACTTATCATCTGTTCTGCATCTGCCTAGAGTGTCCTGTTCTTCACACTAAGCATCACATATCACAAGGCCATAAATTCACAACGGTCAAAATAACCTCCAGTTCTTTACTCCCAGTTCAGACTGACCCCAGCATGCTAAAACGAAGTTGAATAATATGTGCATTCTCAGGGTTATCTTAAGACTGGTGCAAAACAGCACAATAACGTTTTCATAAGAAAGAAGACAAAGGTACAAATGTTTAACTGTTATGTGTCGGACGCAGCTCGGAGAACCGACCAGCGTTTGAAGGACCCAGTATGAAATAAGCAGAGCACGGTACAAAGGCTAACTGAATTTAATACATAACAGTGATACATAAAAATACAAAAGAAAGTGCGGTCTGGCGTGGTGCGCTCCCAGCAGCGCTAACGGTCCGGAGCCAGAAGCTGTTCGGACTCAAGGACCCCGCCGACACCCCCCAGGTGGCCGCAACAAACCGAGTCTGTGAAAGAAGGAACCATTATGTGAGTCCACACTCTACACACAGAGAGAACACTTAAAGGTGTACAAACAGCAAACACTTCCTGGCTTGATTACTAATCAACTTCCCAACCTGCAGGCATGGAACATCCAGTTCACAAAACTCCACTGCAGTGGAAGTCGATACATGACTAACATACAGCTCAATATAAAAAGGTGTGAGGGACACCACATTTACTGACTGTATAAATGTTAGTCACAAAATCTAACGTACCTCAGGAAGTGTGCTGACGAGCGTGAGACCTCACCCCCTCCTCTTTCACAGACCGTGCATCAAGCCTGGACGTTCTCTGCATCCACTGATGATGAGATGGCTTCCGAGACGACGATCTCACCCGTCTGGTCACAAGGTCGAGTCTCTGGCCAATACACACTGTGCACTCCAGTCTTAAATGCCACCATGTTCCAATCCATGCAGATGCACCACAGCTGTGAGTCCTGATGAGCCGCAGGTGATCAGCCTCAGGTGATCAGGGTGAGGTCCTGATAAACTCAGCAACACAGCCACTCAGTTCCAAATGCAAACCACCTGGAAGGAAAAACAAAAGACAGAAACAAAAAGGCAGCCAGGCCCCCCAGCCATACAACATTAACAGTGATAAATATATATATATATATAAAATCTTTAACACCAGTAAAAAATATTATTTGTCTATGAGCTGTTTTATTTAAATGTCAATGTTTCCTGCTCATGCATGTTGAAAACATTATGTTGTAAATCAATTTTAATACCTTTAATGTATTTTTCCTTATTTCCAAAAATGCTAAAGATATTATGCTTTTAGAAAATTTGGCAAAATGTATGTAACTCAGGTCTGTGGGACTTCTGGATAATGAGCTGCCATTGCAATCTGTTTCCATAAAAAAACATATTTCAGTAGCTGACAATCACAGTCTGTAGTGACGTAAATTTTTTATTGCAACATGTTTATGCAAGTTGCCCCAAGACATGTTTCTGAGTTAGCTCTGTCAGTTTATCACAGTAATCTTGAAATTATACAAGGGTAGGCTGAAAAGTTCTAAGGCTCACTATAATGCAGTTAATGCATTACTCCTTCATGGGGAGCCTTAGAACTTTTCAGCCTACCCTCGTATATTCAGTAGGTCTGAATAAATCATAAATCGACAAATTATTGGTTACCATGAGTGTTGGAATCATTTCTTATTGTTCATTCTACCTATGTTTGCACACATAATTTAAATGGAGTCCAACATTAACTTTCTGTAGGCAGTAAATGATATTTAATGTTTTCCTGTAATATGAATTGTTACAAAATAATTGTAATAATTAAATAATAATTTAATTTATACTTTTATTTAGAGGCAAGCTTTACACATACAACATGAACATTATGTGAATGTTCGCAAACACACTGAACATTAAGCATACATTCTATAAACATTTGATTGATTTTTGCAAATGTTTGCTTACATGTTTGTCTAATGTTTGCTTTCATGCAAACATTAGACAAACATCACAAACATTATATGAACATTTGCAAACTTGCTGAACAGTAAATGAACATTCTATGAACGTTCACTTGATGTTCGCACATTTTCGCTTCCATGCAAACATTAGACAAACATCATGAATATTACATGAACGTTCGCAAACTTGCTGAACAGTAAACAAACATTCTATGAACATTTGTTTGATGTTTGCAAATGTTCGCTTCCGGGTGGGTAGTCTTGGGCTACATCTGCAATGAGTCTAAAAGATTCTACACATATGTTCACAACAGAGTGCAGCGCATTCGTCAGTCCTCAAAACCCGAACAGTGGCATTACGTGAGCACTGAGGAAAACCCAGCAGATCATGCTTCGCGTTCGCTCACAGCAACTCAGCTAACAGAAACGACTTGGTTTACTGGACCATCCTTCATTCATTGTCCACCTACAGAAACAAAAAAAGAAACATTTGAGTTGATTGAACCAGACAAAGAAACTGAAATCAGACCACAGGTAAAATCTTGCACCACTCACCTCCAAGTACTCACCTGCAAAAGCTTTGAACGCTTCTCCACCTTCAAATCCTTAGTCAGAGCAGTAGCGTTCCTCATTCACATCGCCAAATCTTTTAATGGCTCAAATCCAAACAGTGAATGCAAAGGGTGGCACAAATGTAACTTACCTCGAACACAAGATGAAATGACTCAAGCTAAAAACGTCATTCTCCAAAAAACTCAACAGGCAACCTTCAGAAAAGAACTGTCTGCCCTTAAAACTAGCAAACCAATTCCAAAACAGAGCCCCTTGCTAAAACTCAACCCAGTCCTTAACAACAACCTTATTTCAGTTGGAGGTCGTCTCAAACACTCAGAATTGGAGAACCTTGAAAAGAGCCCAATTGTTCTCCCCAAAGACAGCCACATCTCACTCCTGCTCACTCGCCAGTACCACGAGCAGGTCCACCACCAGGGCCATCATCTGACGGAAGGGGCAATAAGGGCAGCAGGACTGTGGATAATAGGTGGCAAAAGACTAGTGAACTCAGTAATCCACAAATGCATCACCTGTCACAAACTACGTGGAAAACAGGAAGAACAACGCATGGCAGATCTTCCACCAGAACGACTCAAAACATGTCCTCCCTTTAGCTACGTTGGCCTTGATGTTTTCGGGCCTTGGACCATTACATCTAGACGTACTAGAGGTGGACACGCACAAAGTAAGCGCTGGGCCATCATGTTTAGCTGCATGAGTTCAAGAGCTGTTCATATTGAGGTGATCGAGTCTCTGGACACGTCCAGCTGCGTCAATGCCCTAAGACGCTTATTTTCACTAAGAAGACCCGTCACAAAATTAATATCGGATCGTGGCACTAACTTCATCGGAGCTTCTAAGGAGTTAGCCATGGACAGGACACTGCAACAGTATTTAAAGGATCAAGGCTGCAGCTGGGAATTCAACCCACCTCATGCCTCCCACATGGGAGGCTCCTGGGAGCGCATGATTGGCGTTGCTCGGAGAATACTGGACTCTATGCTACTCCAAAGTAAGGTACAACTCACTCACAACGTGTTGTGCACAGTAATGGCCGAAATCACCGCAATTATAAATGCAAGGCCACTCCTTCCAGTTTCTTCCGACCCGGACAACCCCTTTATTCTCTCTCCCTCAATGTTGCTTACCCAAAAATCTTGCCTTCTTCCCCCTCCTGGGAATTTCCTGGACAAAGACCTTTACACCAAGCAATAGAGACAAGTTCAAGCCCTTGCAAACCAGTTTTGGACACGCTGGAGGCGAGAGTACTCACCTTCACTTCAGAAAAGAGTAAAAGTAAATGATCAAGGCAGTGTAAAGACTTTTATGCGACCAGTAACTCAAGTCATTCTTCTGCCAACGGACAATTCTTGCAAGGTTTAGGAAATTATAGTGGCCTTAGAGGCCAGGCAGGGAGTGTGTTGCCCTTATGGCAATTGTTTTTCTTTAATAAATAAATTCATGGGTTAAAAATACATTAAAAAGCTAAAAACGTTTGTACAGTGATTAAGAAAGTGTTTTACTCAAATATTTCATGATTATTTGTAGTTTTGGTAAAAAAAAAAAAAATATATATATATATATATATATATATATATATATATATATACATATATATATATATATATCGAAATAATACTACTTCCGGGTTTACCGCGTCACTTCCGGTTCCTGTGTTTTTATGGTGAACAAGACATATGCAACGTCTGGCTTGACATCCACCTGTCCAATCTGTCTGCATCCACCCTGAAGTACATACAAGGCAATGCCGTAAGTTTGGAAAATGTTAATCTAATGTCTGGACAGTGATATTTTTGTATTATTTTGTAGAGATGCTTGTTTTGATGGACTTTATTTTCATGATTCTGCCAAGCTCCGTTTCTAAGAGCACGTTGTATATTTTCTAGTTTTCACCATCCAGAAAGGGAAATTAAAAGCCTCCAAACGTGCTCTGTGGTCCCAGTCCTTCTTCGATGGTTTAGCTTGGTGTCATATTGATGGCGCTACAACAGTCTTGCCAGTGTATATGCTGAACCTGATGGTGTAGCCACTGCTTGATTCAGCCAATACAAATAGTTTCATCCCCATTTAATTGTCTTGTCCTTCATATACTGTGTCATTCCTGTTTTTGCCTTTGTCACCACCATCCCTTCATCCACTGCCAGCTCCCTCCTCGGGTGGTTATAAGCCTGGCAGGCACTGAGGATCTTGTCATAAAGAGGCCAGAGTCAAAAAAGTTTGTTATGGCCTGGTGTTCCTTTCCTTCTTGTCACTTTTTAAATCCTCATCAGTTCACTGAGGTGGATGTTTCCAAAATGTGTATGTAAACATGTCTGTTGTCATGACTTTTGCTGGAAGGGGCACAGACAAAATGTGTTTCTGTTTCCAGTAGTCTTAGAGACATGGCAGCAACACCAATGACATGTATATCAGAAGTCCAAAAAATGTACAGATCTTCCATCTCAATATCAGTCCATTTGTACTTTTCCCTCATTTTTATTGGTGTTGCTGCAGATTATCCTGACTGTATCAGTGGCAAATAAAACAACAGAAAAAAGGTCTTTTGGTCTTTGGGAGAAACGTGTCTCTGCCTGGACTCCTGGTGTTTTCCATCACTAGAACTTGCTTACTGCTGTTGCGGTGTCAGCATCCTCACCTGTCTTCCAGGAGACAGAGCTCGGGCCTGGCTCTGCTGCACGGACATGTGCGAGTGGAGAGCGAGACCTGGAAGCTGAGATGTGCCACCAATTCCTCTCTGCAGACCTTCGTGAAGTGCATATCGGGTCAACCTGCTCTTGTTGCTTGTCCAACGCAATAGAGGGATCATCCACTTCATCCTCAGACTCTTCACTGTCTGGTTCAGATTCTAATTCTGTGCTATGTGCTTTGTCTCTGTCCAGCTCAAAAAAAGATGAAGCGCTTGCTCCACATTCATGAAGCATCTCATTATTTTAATGCACTAAACAAAAAAAAAACAAAAAAATGACAACACTACACACTAAGCACACTACAGTACACACTAAATACACTCCATGAAACATTAACTGCACACTCCAAACTCAGCAAACATCACAAATCTCACAACTGTCTGATCACTTTTCGCTTTTCTCTTTGAGCTGTTGAACAGTGTGGTGCCTTTCATGTCCTCACGGTATGAAATGATTACACTCGGTAGCTTCAGTGGGCATCCTATCTTCTCAAGGAGCTTGAACAGGCTCTTCCTGCTGACAAGATTAAAGCCCTTGGTCAAGTCTATGAAGGCAAGTTACAGAGGCTTCTTCTGTTCTCGGCACTTCTCCTGCAGCTGTCTCACTGTGAAGATCATATAGATTGTAGACCTCTCTGCTCTGAAGCTGCACTGAGAATCTGGATATACTCACTCAGCAAGCTGTTGTAGTCTCTTCAGCACTACCTGAGCAAATGCCTTCACCATGGTGCTAAGCAGGGAGATGCTCTGGTAGTTGTTGCAGTTACTGCAATCTACCTTGTTCTTATATAGAGTGATGATGTTGTGGGGGTCTGAACTTTCCACCCAATGCTGGAGGAGTAGCTCATGGAGGTGGGGGAGGAAGGTGGGCTTGGCACAGTGGAAAACCTCTGCCAGGATGCCATCATTGCCTGGGGCTTTGCAATGGACAAGAGAGTCAATAGCCTTGCTGAACTCGTCCTCTGTGGATGGTTCATTGTTCACCATACAAAATCACAGACAACTTCACATGTTTAAAACATTTATTTAACTCTGTAGCGGAAAGCTGTGATCAAACAGCCAACATCTTAAGCTTGCTTTAAGATGAGGCCAGTGGGTTTTCTTCAAAGAAAAATAACCTCCATACAGCAGGGCCTGGTATATCTCCAGGTGTCAAGGAGGAGACACTTTAAGCCATGCACAGCTTGGATCTGTCAACAAAACCCACCATATTCAGGATTTAAAACTCCCCCAAAGTGCATTCCACACGTAGCTGTGAATTCTTATCAATTCCCCAAACCAGACGCAACTCAGCACCACTTTCACAGCTCTTCTAGATAAATATAAAATCTAACCATGGAACAAGAGTGACCCCTGTGGGACGATTTGGGAAGGACAAGATTGATTTCCTGCAAGACTCCAAACTCCTAACCTCATTTTAAAAAGGAAATTCCATTGTATTGTTGTAGCAAAAGAACAAAGAAAAAAAAAGAGAAAAGGAAACATGTCACTCTTTTCTATTTATGCATGAAAGTATTATATTTGATGTGTTATACTCTGTTCATTGGGGAATGTTTACTTAGTGTGTTCTTATATATATATATGTGTGTGTGTGGTATATAATTCCAGGTAAACCAGTTACAAGATTTATTCTACAGGACTTAGTTTGGTTTCAAAGCAGAATGTTGGAACCACGCTGATTTATATATATAAAACTAGACAAAGGAAACTCCAGAAACTACGTTACCCAGAATTCTTGGGGGTGGAGCTTATTAAACCTTTAAAAGAGCTCGCTCCTCTCTTGTTCTTATGCTTTTCTCTCTTCTTTTCTTGAGTCTAAAGATGCGCCTAAGTCATCAATAGTAAGATTTATGACCCTTTGTTTAATGCCACATGCTACTTAAGACTCATTCTTGTTTGGTGTACCGACAAGAATTTACTTTTTTTTTCGACAGATAACTTTTGCAACCTTTGTCAAGTTAAACGCGCCGATGCATTTAACTTCCTTTTTCGAATTTTCAAATTTAAACCTTTTTCTTCTTCAAACTCCAAATTCCTTTCACGAACAGTTTTCTTCTAAAGTCAGCTATTTTTGCATTGAATTCTGATTTGACCAAGCTTCCAAAAGGTGACGACGAAAGATGAATTTTTGATAGAGAATAAAGACACTCAAACCTTTATTCTGACAAGCCAGATTCCAGAGCATTGCAGAGAAAAACATCCAGGTCAGCTGAGACGTTCAACAGCGACTTGAACTGCTGCCGCAAAACCACAGCACAATAACAGAAATCATCCCCACCACTGACGAGACCGAGCGGGTCGGGTCATGTGAAGTTGTCTGTGATTTTTGGATGGTTTTACAGAGGGTGTCGGATCTGACCTGCGAAGCTTATCCTTTAGAAACTGAGACTGATTAATTAAACTGAGACTAATCAGTTAATGAGTGTTTAAACTAAGTACTTATACTTTGAAATAAGTGGTGCCCCGAGATAAAATTATCCACAAGTGATAATTTTCAATATTCCAAAACATTATTATATTCATCCTGTGACTCTGTTCCCTACAGCTCAGTCAGGAGTTAAATAACAGGACATATCATATCAAATCAATTTTATTTATATAGTGCCAAATCACAACAGTTGCCCCAAGGCGCTTTATATTACAAGGCAAACGTCATACAGTAATTACAGAAAAACCCCAACGGTCAAAACGACTCCCTATGAGCAAGCACTTGGCGACAGTGGGAAGGAAAAACTCCCTTTTAACAGGAAGAAACCTCCAGCAGAACCAGGCTCAGGGAGGGACAGTCTTCTGCTGGGACTGGTTGGGGCTGAGGGGAGAGAATCAGGAAAAAGACATGCTGTGGAAGACAGCAGAGATCAATCACTAATGATTAAATGCAGAGTGGTGCATACAGAGCAAAAAGAGAAAGAAACAGTGCATCATGGAAACCCCCCAGCAGTCTACGTCTATAGCAGCATAATTAAGGGATGGTTCAGGGTCACCTGATCCAGCCCTAACTATAAGCTTTAGCAAAAAGGAAAGTTTTAAGCCTAATCTTAAAAGTAGAGAGGGTGTCTGTCTCCCTGATCCAAATTGGGAGCTGGTTCCACAGGAGAGGAGCCTGAAAGCTGAAGGCTCTGCCTCCCATTTTACTCTTAAAAACCCAAGGAAATACAAGTAAGCCTGCAGTCTGAGAACGAAGCGCTCTATTGGGGTGATATGGTACTAAGAGGTCCCTAAGATAAGATGGGACCTAATTATTCAAAACCTTATAAGTAAGAAGAAGAATTTTAAATTCTATTCTAGAATTAACAGGAAGCCAATGAAGAGAGGTCAATATGGGTGAAATATGCTCTCTCCTTCTAGTCCCCGTCAGTACTCTAGCTGCAGCATTTTGAATTAACTGAAGGCTTTTTCAGGCAACTTTTAGGACAACCTGATAATAATGAATTACAATAGTCCAGCCTAGAGGAAATAAATGCATGAATTAGTTTTTCAGCATCACTCTGATGCTGAAAAACTAACTCAAACATATCACAGTAAGCAATTTGATAATGATGAGGTTCAATGAGCAATTATTATATGACATTTATGTAATTTGGTTAGTTGCGGGAGTTTAAGAATGAATTCTGTTCTAATCCACTGGGGATTTCCTTTGTTATTTATTAACGTGAAAGATGGTTAGTGACAATGAATAGAATTAAATAAAGCCACTCTGTTTTATCTGACACCATGCCCCAGTCTTACTTGGAGGCGCTGTGCAGCTGGTCTCCGTGAGGTCAGATGCTGGGAGCTGTCTTGTTTTCAGTTGAGGAACTGTCCGTCTGCAGAGCTGTTTCCGGTACCTTGGCAAAAAGACTGCCGGTCACCTCGCCTGGTTTCGTGGGTTACCAGGGGCGCATTCAGTTGTAATCGCCATGACTTTTGGCGGTGCTTCACTCGCTGTCGCAGCTCAGCTGACCTGAATGTTTTTACCTCTGCAGCACTTGCCGTCTGGGATCGTCAGAATAAAGGCTTGAGTGTCTATATTTTCTATTCGCCACAACAAAAATTTGTCTTTCTTCTTTTTGGAAGCCAGATCACATCAAAAATTCAATACAAAAATAGCTGACTTTGTAAGAAAAATGTTCACGGGGTGAATTTGGGCTGGGTTTTGGATTTCATCATAAAACATGAAATCCAGTAATCTTACATCGATTTTAACCAGACAAACTGCGTTGTGATGACCAAGTTGAGGGTAATCCTTCTGTGGTATGACCTTACTGGAATCTTGCTGTAAAGACATAGTTCTAGGACTTTTGGGGACAAATATGTCTTTCGGTGGTTTGTGTTTTTTAGATGAGAAGGAGTTCTGACCATCTGGCTTTTGGGATCTGATAAGGGTTTCACAGCTCCGTGAGGAATGCACTTTAAAGTGTCTTAAATCCTGTTAGCGGTGGGGGTTGATGATAGCTGGCCATCCTGTGCTAAGCCAGAAAAGCCTCCTTTTGATAACTAGATATATCCCAGATCTTTGGGATATATTGGGTTTCTCTGAAGACAGATTTTATGACTTTTGCTTTAATGCAAACTTAGGAGGTTGAATGGCAACTGCAGGCTTCTCGCTACACCCCATCTGCCCACAAGCAACTGGTTTTGAGGCACCAGTAACCCACCTTTGCCCTTTTTTCCTATCAGTAGAAGCAGTTCTGACATGAGCAGGCTACGAGTTGGACTTGGTTGTCAGAGGCTATTTTAGATGCACGCCATGAGGAGCATTTACCAACAGTGGGGGATTAGCAGCAGGGATCGCTGTCACTCTGAGGCAGTAACAACCTTGGAATGTGTCATTTTCATACATTTTTAACATAAGAAGAAAAAGTAATTGTGTGATATTTCAAAATCATTATACCACTGTATAACAAGACATTGGCAGGCATGTATTGGCATAGTATTTAAATATAAATACAATAGCTGTCATGAAGCTGTCATGAAATCATAAAAGTGAGGTGTCTGAAGTCAGTAGAAGTGTAATTTCTCTCATTACTGTTTCATCTGAGTGTTGTATCCAGTCTCACTTAACCCCAACAGAGAGTCATGTTGATTAAATCATACCCAGTTTCAATAAATGCACTAAAGTCAGGAGACAAAAATACTGCAGGGTGTGAACTCATTTTTTATCACTGCTCCACAAATTGCAGTTTAAAAGCAAAGTACTCTTAGAATTTCTACTTTTTCTACTTAGAATGTCAGGATGAAACAAGGGGTAAGAGGCCACACTGGGAAAAATAAAATAATTATTGTGATTTTTCTTTAATGCAAGCTCTTAGGGGAAACATTTTTATTGCAGCATTTTTTTTCTAGATGTTATTATTATACTGAGAGAAAATCAGAGAACACTTGTTCTGAGAGCAGATGTTTTGCCTGTGGAGGTTTAGCATCCTTTGTTAACGCAAATATAAAAATGCTAATTATTTCAAACTTGTAAATCTGACAATAATTAGGGAAATGGGAGTTATGCCAATTAGTGGACCAGTGAAATGGCAAAAAGGTGTAATGAAATGGGCTTGTAAGCTTTCTGTAATGCACACTGTACCATGTACCTGCATTTGACTTCTGAGGGAGGAACAAGAGATCATGTCTGTTTTAAGTAAAGGCCCAGTTACGCAGCACTTAACAAAGGGCAACGAAGCCCGAACGAAACAAGAAACTGGACTTTTGTTGGCATCGTTTAACCTTCACTCAGCTTTGTTCCTGCAGCGGTCACTTTGTCAGGATTTTTAAACAGTTGAAAAATTTGAACGAAGGGCAACTACAACCTCAATTCATCCGTATTTCGTTTTGCTGTCATTCTTGATGATTTCTTATCGTTTTCTTAGTTTTTGTAACTTTAGCCTTTTATTTGACTTCGTTCAACCAGTTGAATGTTTTCACACAGTACAAAAGCCAGTTTTTGAGTGCTTTTCCTGGAACGCAGAGATGCAGACACACAACACTGCTCCAGCAGTGGCTCCATGTGCATTTTGTTTAAAGCGTCGAGATCAACGTTAGCTTCAGTTTCATTTTGTTCCTCTTTCATCCCTTTTGCACTGTTGATTCTCAGGCTATTCGGTGATAAAGCTCGTTCATCCACCTTTTCTCAATGAACTGTGATATTTTTACTTTTTTCCCTTGGTTCAAGAATCGTCATATGCCATGTGACTGGGGCCAATAAAGGAAAAACTGTTGTGTGGGCCGCTGAAGAGGAGGTACTGCTGGCCCACCACCACCAGTCGGCGCCCTGCTTGGAGTGCGGGCTTCAAGCATGAGAGGGCGCCGAGACAGAGAGTGACAGCTGTCACTCATTTACACCAGCTGTCACCAATCACCAACGTCCCTACAAAAGCCGGATTATAGAGAACGACCCCCTCACAGGGGGTCGTTTTGACCGTTGGGGTTTTACATAATTATTGTATGGCCTTGCCTTACAATATAAAGCGCCTTGGGGCAACTGTTTGTTGTGATTTGGCGCTATATAAAAAAAATTGATTGATTGATTGATTGATTGATTATACTCCACCTCCTCGCCGAGAAATCAACTACCGTCTAAGGTAATTCTCTGCTGTGATTAGTGTTATCTAATTGTTCTGTGTGCAGCCGTATTCCTGAGGATTCAGTGTTTTTGGATTGGCGTGCAGTGAGAGTCTGCGACGTCTTCGCCTCTCACTCCATCCAAGGAGCCACTGTCAGGAGCTGCACGGGTGACTTTGTATCGGAGGTGGAGGTTTTCCCTCCTCGAAGATCTGTAGGTGAAGGATTACTGGGTGTGTGGATACACACTCACCATTAACTGTTTTTCATCTTCTGCCAGCAGTACCAGGGTCTGCAACAGAAGACGGTGACCACCTGGGGACTCAGGACTTGGTGGCTCCGGTGTTCTTCAGGCCGTTGGTAGTGGAAGCTGTGTGGGTCCCGGCTCTCTGATCGCCAGAGGTGTCCTATCTTCGAGCCTGCCCGCACGTCACCTTGTGTTTAATTGGCATTATCTTTGTCTGTATCCAGTTGTGCGTTTCACAACATTAAATTGTTACGCTTTGTCTTATTCATTGTCCGTTCATTTGCGCCCCCTGCTGCAGGTCCGTGTTACGACACCTTCCCAACAGGATTTCTCGGCCATTCGTCATGGATCCCGAGGGGCGTCAACCACAGCTTGAACAACCAATGGGAGAACAAGGAGCGCAGGCTGTTAAGGATTTTATATATATATATATATATATATATATATATATATATATATATATATATATATATATATATATATATATATATATGTTATCACTGTTAAACATTTGTACCTTCGTCTTCTTTCTTATGAGAACGGTGTTGTGCTGTTTGCACTAACCCTGAGAATGTACGTGTTATTCAACCTTGTTTTAGCATGCTGGGGTCAATCTGAACTGGGAATGAAGAGCTGGATGTACTTATTATTATTATTATACAACTTGTTTTCGTAGCCGCTAACGACTGGGAGTAAAAGAACTGAAGGTTGAATTTTGACTGATTGTAATGTGATGCTTAGTGTTCCAGGCAGATGCAGAACAGCTGATAACTGCAACAGACGAACGAGATGTGCTGACCTTCGACGATAAGAGTAAAAGAAAGAAACTGTTTTTGCTTACAGCTGCACTTATTGACGTGTGTGTTTATGTTACGGGAAGAAACTTGTCTTGCGTCATTCCCCCACCCTTAGGACAAGTTTTTGTTTATGTGATGAGGGATTCACTAATAAAAAGAGCGGAGCGCAGGCCAGACTTTAGTGTAGCCTTGGTGTACAGCCTGACTGCACTCCGCGCGTAAAATTTGACTTTCTGTCTCACTGGTGTTTCTTGACTCTGTTTGTCTTGTTAAAGGTTTTAAAAATGTTTGGAGGAGAAAATACCCAACATTGACTGGGGGCTACGTCCGGGATCTCAACAATACCGGAGGTGTCCAGCGGAGGTCGTCAAGTCCAGACGTAAATCCTTGGCCAAGGTCCGATCGATTGATCGTGTCTGCAATTGTCGACCACCGTTGGCATCGTCTGGTTGACGAGATTTTCCCGAAGAAGACAGACAGGAAGTCGAGTCAGTGAGTAAAATTTCTTTGTAAACAGTACTGAGTGAGTGGTGATCAGATCGCATAAAACAGTTAAATTCCGCAAGCGATGATACAGAATCGTCTGTTAATGCAAAGCAGTTAAACTCTGTAAGGAGGGCGCGGACTCCTCTGTTTATATACGTAAAGGAAATCCCGGGTAGAAATACGTGCACTGTAAAAAAGCAGTTAAATTTGGCAGGGACGGCGGAGTCCCCTAATGCAGGACATTAGTTAAATTTCACGGGAGGGCGAGCTCCCCTGGCATAAGAATACGCGTACGATTATTAAAAGTGTTTCTATGTGTACATAGTGTTTTGTGTAAGTGTAAATAACTGTGTGAAAGTGTAATACTTTGGACAACGTTAGTGACAACCGTGCGTGTGGAAGCAGAGGCAAGTGATTCTGCTTCCTACGGGGAGGTGAAAGGAATCAACCACACGACGGCAAATTAATTGTCACGTCCAAAGAAAGTGTGAAAACTTCAGATTTAGAACACCCTAGGTGTGCCCCTGTCTGAAGTCCAAATTATAACAAGGGATAAAAAATATAATAAAAATGGGGGGTAAGACGTCTAAAAATAAGGAAAATTTATCAACTGACGACTGGAAATTTATGGAAGCAAAAAATCCAAAAGCAACAAAGAAATTGGAGACCTGGATAAATAAACATGACTTTGACGGACGACTGAACCTGATCAGCATACAAAAGCTGAAGAAGGAGTTAGAACGGGAACATAAAGGTGATGAGAAAAAGATGCAGAAAGTAGGGGCAGATTTAGTGGCATTTTGGGAGGAAGAAGCAGAGAACAGACAGAAAGGAGCAGAGAAGCGACGATTAGAGAAAGCAAGGAAAAAGAAAGCTGTAGGTAAGGCAGAAGAAGATGTGATAATTCAGCACAGAGAGCCAGAACAGCCTCAACAATCACCGCCGGCTGGATCGTCGGTGACAAAGAGACCTTTATCTCCTCTACCAGAGGATGACGATGTACCGCCACCACAGTATGATTTGGCAGTAAAACCTAAGGTAAAAAGAGAAAAACCAGAAAAACCACAAACACGCAGTCAAGCGAAAGTGCCTACAGCCCCTCCCATGGTGGAACATAGTGATCAGGGAGGTGCCTATCCTATGATAGAAGTACCAAATCCTCGTGCAGGAACAGCAGGACAGCTATCAACCATGCTCGTTTATCGGACATGGAATGCTGATGATATCAAAGCAGCAGTCAACATGATACCATCGCCACATGTCGATATCGAGGGCTTTATGCAGGATATAGAAAACATTAGAACATCTTACCACCTTAATGGACCTGAAGTCCAACAGGTGTGGATGAAAGCATGTGGCCCTAAATGGAGTCAAGTACGCGGAGACTGGAATCCTGCAGATCAACAAGGCGTACCACTGACACATGATGATCTAGTCTTAGAAACAAGAGTGGAAGCTATGATTACACGTGCAAAAGGAGTGTTAGGACCAAAGATAAATTATACTGAAATTACCAGGACAACTCAGAAAGAAGGAGAGCCATGGACAGAGTTTAGATGCAGATTTGAGAATGTATTTAGGGTCCATAGTGGCATATTGCCAGGAGCACCTGTGTATGAACAACAATTGAAAAACGCTCTGTTCCAACATTCCAATAAGGATATAAAAGCTTGGATACAGAAACATTGGATTGGATTGCCTACAGGCACATTGGAAGAAACACATACACACTGCTGTCATGCAGAAGAAGTCTTAAAGCAGAAAAAGACAAGAAACAGCGACAAAGGAGTGTATGTAGCACATGGAGATGATGAAATATATTACCAGCAGGGTAACTTAAGACAGCAGAAGCAGTGCAAACGCCCCAAAAAGCCATGGCAAAATAGACAAGGTGGACAGCCACAACATCAAGGACCCTGGCAACCACAACAGCAGCACAGACAGGGAGGGCCACCACGTGGTCCCCTGATTTGTTGGAACTGTGGAAGAGAGGGACACATGTCTAGAAATTGTTCGAATCCACCTGCTGATGGCGCAGCAGGAAGAA
Organism: Thalassophryne amazonica; assembly: GCF_902500255.1. NCBI lineage: Eukaryota > Metazoa > Chordata > Actinopteri > Batrachoidiformes > Batrachoididae > Thalassophryne > Thalassophryne amazonica. Next base: position 103,777,674 of record NC_047103.1, read on the forward strand.
TTCCACAACGGAATAATCCTCCACAACCACAGTATCCACAATGACTAGATTCCATAATCCATGGCACCACTTCAGACAGCGAATCTGAGTGCGATATGGATTTATGTGCCTTACTGGGAAATCCAGTACCAAAACCGGAAGTGACTTTGTTGGTAAATGGACGACCAGTGACATTCCTTTGTGATACAGGAGCATGTAGAACCACATGTAATGACAACATACCTGTCCATCAATTAAGCAACGAAATCTTTAGGGTTCGCTCTGCAAATGGACAACCATCAGACGTCCCTATCACCAAACCCATAACGTTGACAGATCCATTTGGCCTGACATGTACTATGTCAGTGTTGAGCATGCCACAATGTCCAGTTAACCTCCTAGGACGAGACGGATTGACTGCATTGGGCTTGTCCATAATTGTGGAACAAGGGAAATTAGTTGTTGAACGCACAGGAGGCGTTAACATGGTAAGAGAAGAAAGCGATGACCCCACATTCCACTATTACTATACATTTGACATTTCAGAAGAAGATGCTGCAGGATGGGGTAAAGATGTCGTCTTGCAAGCGACAGCCCTACTAAAAAATCCTGAACAACAGATGTCACCACCTGACCTGCATGTCACAATGTGGCATAAAGATCCTCCAGGTCCGGATGGTGACTATGAAACTAAATTGAAAAATGTTTCACCTGTGAAGCGGACAATGACCGATTTGATTCATGATGGCAACTCAACAGCTGTCATAACAGTAACAGGCGCCACTGAAGATGTATCAAAATTGAGATTCACAGGTATGCCATTACATATGTCACTTTGTAAGCCATATTTGACAGAATGGCAAGAATTGGGACTGACAGTCATAACAGCTTTGTCAGCCTCTGATTGGAGCAGAGTTGGACCACGAACGGAGTTCAGTCCATCAACCAAGTTGTATAAAGTGCCAGTTAATGTCTCATTGGTGCTGACAGCTGGAACACACATTGATGTGTCCACTTCACAATCCTGAGTGTTTCAGTTGAGTCCTGAAGAAGAAGCTCTTCTCTCTTCAGTACCGTCAGGATTGTGGACAACAGGTCCTTCAGACGTAGGACTGATTAAAAATGCACAACCTGTAGTTATAAGGCCAAAAACAGAATACAGACCATGTGTAAGACAGTATCCATTGAAACCTGATGCAATTGACGGAATCAGGCCAGTAATAGAGGATTTATTAACAGCAGGAGTAATAGTGCCATGTCCAGATTCACCATGTAACACACCCATATTTCCTGTAAAAAAAGGCTCCGCCCTCAGTGGGGTGGAGAATGATTCAAGATCTGCAGGCAGTAAATGCTGCTGTGATTAAAAGAGCACCATGTGTCCCAGATCCACACACCTTGTTAAATTCGCTGAGACCAAATTCTAATAGTTTCTCAGTAATTGACATAAGTAATGCATTTTTCTCTGTGCCAGTACACCCAGATAGTCAATTCTGGTTTGCTTTTACCTTTAAAGGACAACGATATACATTTACCAGATTACCGCAGGGTTACGCAGAGAGTCCAACTATTTATTCTCAAGTCATGTCAGCATGTTTAGCCAATTTTGTTCCACCGGCAGATAGCCAACTATTAGTGTATGTTGATGACATTCTGATTGCCTCTGACACACGAGAAAACTGCATAACTGACACAGTAGCATTATTATGTTTCTTATTTGATAATGGCCACAAAGTGAGTAAAAACAAAGTTCAGTTGTGTAGGGATAAAGTAAAATATTTAGGACATGAATTATCAGCCACAGGGCGCACGATCCTGTCTGACAGGAAGGAAGCAATTTTGCACGCTCCAAAACCACAAACCAAAAAGCAGATGATGTCATTTCTTGGATTGACAAATTACTGCAGGGCATGGATTCCTTGCTATGCAGAGTTGACTAGTCCACTTTCTGATTTGATGTACAAAGATGATATTTCAATGTCAACCGTGTTGGAATGGAACAAAGATGCTGAGGAAGCCTTTGTAAAAGTAAAACAAACATTAATGTCATCCACAGTTTTGGCACTACCAGATTACAGTAAACCATTCATTCAAACAGTTGATTGTAAGAATAAGTTCATGACTAGTGTTTTGGTTCAAGTGTATGGCTCAAAATTGAGGCCAGTTGCCTACTACTCATCTAAATTGGATGCAGTGGCAAGTGCTCTACCACCATGTGTACAGGCTGTTGTTGCAGCCTCTATGGCTGTTCAAAGTAGCAGTAATGTTGTTCTATTCCATCAGTTGACACTGAAAGTTCCACATGCAGTTTCTGCACTTCTGTTGCAGACAAACATGAGCCTTTTGTCCCCAGCAAGACATCTTTCGTGTATGTCCTTGCTATTATCACAACCACACCTTACGGTAGAGCACTGTACAACATTGAATCCCTCCACATTGATACCTTTACCTGAGGATGGTGAGCCGCACAATTGTCTTGATGTAGCTACGGTCTGTACGAAAGCACGCCCAGACCTCCAGGACACACCCATCCCAAACAGTACAATTGTGTATGTGGATGGTTCTTCCACTAAAAACGCTTATGGACAAACACAATCTGGATATGCTGTTGTCACAAATTCAGAAGTATTGGATTCTGCTTCATTGCCATCGTCATTTTCAGCACAAGCAGCTGAATTAGTTGCTTTAACTGCAACTTGCTATCTGTTTAAAGGTACGGCTGTATCAATTTATACAGACAGCCAGTACGCTTTTAGCACAGTGCATGTGTTTGCAAAACTGTGGGAAGAGCGTGGAATGGTGACATCATCTGGAAAGCCAGTGACTCATGCCACACTCCTAACTGCACTACTGAAGGCTGTGAAATTGCCTAAACAAATTGCTATATGCAAATGTGCGGCTCACACCAAGGGCTCTGACAGTATTTCAAAAGGAAATGATTTTGCTGACAGAGCAGCAAAAGAGGCAGCAGCAGCTTCTTCTATTTTTGTTGTACAGGAAACTACTCCAGATTTGCATTTAGGTCATACACTGCTTGCTGACATGCAACAGCAGGCAACTGACAGAGAAAAACAAATGTGGATAGCTAAAGGAGCTACGTATGCAAATGACTTGTACGTATGACCACAAAAGAAACCCATATTGCCAAAAAATATGTTTAAATGGGCAGCTATTATGAGCCATGGCGTGACACATGTCTCATCAGGGGGTATGATATCGCAATTGCAATCTATTTTTTGTCTTTATGGGTTCGATGCATATGCAAAACAGCATTGTAGAGCATGCATGATATGTGCAAAACACAACTCACAAGGCAATTTGAGACCCCAAAGAGGTAAATTTCCAACACCACAATATCCCTTTCAAGTGATTCATATGGATTATATACAGCTGAGTAAACATGAAGGGAAGGAATTTTGTTTAGTCATAATTGATGCCTTCTCAAAATGGGTAGAACTGTTCCCTACAAAACATGCAGATTCACTTACAGTGGCTAAAGCATTATGCAAAGACATCATCCCACGATTTGGAATACCAGAAACAGTCTATTCAGATAATGGAGCGCATTTTGTTAATACAATAGTGCAATACGTAGGAGAAGCGCTACAGGTTAATCTCAAAAATCATTGTGCTTATCATTCACAAAGCGCCGGATTAGTGGAAAGGATGAATGGAACAGTAAAAAACAGACTTAGAAAGACAATGGAGGAAACAGGCAGACCATGGACGCATTGTGTAGATTTGGTAAAAATGTATATAAACATAACTAGTACCATGGGGTTGACACCGTATGAAACATTGTTTGGCAGAAAATATCGATTGCCATATTATGGACAAATTTGGGATGTACCTGAGGAAGCCAATTTGGCGGATTACATGAGAAAAATGTTAGAAGGACAACGAGGGAGAGTTCCAAACACTGATGATCCCATTTCTCCACAGGAGGACCCTAAAGTGGTACCTGGAGACTGGGTGTTGATAAGAAGCATCAAGAGAAAACACTGGCATTCACCTAAATGGGAAGGGCCCTATCAAGTACTACTCACAACACCCACAGCTTTGAAAATTGGGGAAAGAAGTACATGGATTCATTTAACTCACTGTAAGAAAGTCATTTCTGCAGACACAGACAAACAGTAAGAACAGTAGGACAAGACTAGTAATAGTGTGTGAGCTTGGTGTTAAGATCCAGGTTAGACACGAAAGCTAGCAGAAGACATTAAGAAGCCACTGTTCTGAACATAGGTGTGCTGTAGTGTGCAGAAATGGCGAAAGAAAAAAATAAAAAGAACGAGGGTTTCTGGACCACACGGACTGTCCTTGTTATGCTACTTTTCTTTTTTGAATTGGGATTATTATTAAAAGCCATGAGCACGGGACATGATAATAAGGATCACATCCGCAGATTGCAGAGACCAAAAAGAAGTAACGAAGACCCCAGTCCGATAATAAATGCCACAGTACATAGCTGTGATGGGAATAATGCGTACCGATTTGGTGTACAAGCCTGCATTCCTAGAAATACTTCTGTGATCATCTCTGTACCATATAGTGCTCTTACCCATGGAATGCCGGATGGTGACAGAGGGACTAATTACGGAAATAGTTTCTCATGGTATATGACCAACGATCAACAAGATAGGAGATGGGAAACGTTGGTAGCCGATGAATGGAGTAGATGGACACCAAGATGGGCACAAACCGAGTGGGCTAAGTACCAGAGTCAAATTCTCAAAATGTATCAAACAGATGATAAGCTGTCTATAGTGGTGAATACCACAGAAAAAGGAACCATATTCCCACCTGATATAGAGGGAGACTGTTGGTTGTTCCTCCTTTGGGTATACAAACAAGGAAAAGATTTCCATTCCATTTCCATTTTTTCCTCTGTGAAACAGATAGAGTACAGCAACCAATATTGACCGAATTAAGTACGTCAAAGGGGGTGTCCATACAAGCAAAGGGGGTGCCCATACAAGCAAAGGGGGTGTCCGTACAAGGCACAAAAGACATGAAGGCAGATGACTGGTTCCTAGTAACTACAGGAATTAGTGGACAAAATAACAATTGGCTTTTAATGGCAGAACAAGCAGGACTAGCAGCAAAGAAGGACTGTGTTGTATGTATGGGACCCAGACCTATATTACAGGTAATACCGGCAGCATTACCCAAAGACTGTCTACTGACTGCTATGACACAGACATACATTGCGGCAAACAACAATTGTTCTAAGTGGGACAAGATCTATCCAGTGACCAAATTGACTAAGATTAAACCTTTATTCTCAAGCAAAGTTGGGCATGCTAACCATACATGTGTACACTTGACAGGGACAAGTAAGACTTTGGGTAGCTTAAACCACACCGCCTGGTGTAAGAATGTGGTCCATAGTACTCCCACATTCAAACCTGTCGGGAGGAGTGACGTATGGTGGTGGTGTGGGGATAACAGAATCTTTGACAGACTGCCACGAAATGTGTCAGGTTATTGTGCATTAATATCATTATTGTTACCAGTTGAAGCCATACCCATGACCCCTGAAGACGTTACGACATATGCAGCCTCTCTTATTCCTGAGGATTGGCAGAAAGGCATAGCCAGACATAGAGTAAAAAGAGATTGGAAAGGAGTAGGAAATCCAACATATATTGACGCAATAGGAGTCCCCAGAGGAGTGCCTGACGAGTATAAACTGGTTGATCAAATAGCAGCTGGATTCGAATCTTCCATCTGTTGGTGGTGTTCAATTAATAAAAACGTGGACAGAATAAACTAAGTTAATAAACTAACTAACTAAGCTGGGTGATGCCTACTATATGTTTAACAGGCGATAAACAGGTGGGAAATGTTAAGGATTTTATATATATATATATATATATATATATATATATGTTATCACTGTTAAACATTTGTACCTTCGTCTTCTTTCTTATGAGAACGGTGTTGTGCTGTTTGCACTAACCCTGAGAATGTACGTGTTATTCAACCTTGTTTTAGCATGCTGGGGTCAATCTGAACTGGGAATGAAGAGCTGGATGTACTTATTATTATTATTATACAACTTGTTTTCGTAGCCGCTAACGACTGGGAGTAAAAGAACTGAAGGTTGAATTTTGACTGATTGTGATGTGATGCTTAGTGTTCCAGGCAGATGCAGAACAGCTGATAACTGCAACAGACGAACGAGATGTGCTGACCTTCGACGATAAGAGTAAAAGAAAGAAACTGTTTTTGCTTACAGCTGCACTTATTGACGTGTGTGTTTATGTTACGGGAAGAAACTTGTCTTGCGTCATTCCCCCACCCTTAGGACAAGTTTTTGTTTATGTGATGAGGGATTCACTAATAAAAAGAGCGGAGCGCAGGCCAGACTTTAGTGTAGCCTTGGTGTACAGCCTGACTGCACTCCGCGCGTAAAATTTGACTTTCTGTCTCACTGGTGTTTCTTGACTCTGTTTGTCTTGTTAAAGGATTTAAAAATGTTTGGAGGAGAAAATACCCAACACAGGCGTCAGCAGGAGGCGTGGTAAGTGATCTGCAGCAAATCCTTACCGCTTTCACCGCTCAGTTAAATCTGGTAGCCGAGCAGAATGTAGTCCTCAATCGGAGGGTGGAGGCTCTCACCGCCAGAGTGGAAGCGCGCGACTCGAGCGCTGCTGCAGTGACTCGTCCTGCTGGCTCTGGGCCACAGACAGACGTTCCACTGGCCATTTAACAAACCCCCCCACCGTCCCCTGAAGCTTACATAAGCCCTCCAGATCCGTACGGAGGCTGTGTCAAAACGTGCGCAGACTTCTTAATGCAGTGTTCGCTCGTTTTTGCACAGCGTCCAGTTATGTATGCATCAGATGCCAGCCGGGTGGCTTATGTGATTAATTTGCTTCGAGGTGAGGCACGCGCCTGGGCTACGGCACTTTGGGAACAGAATTCGTGGCTCCTGACGTCATACGCTGGGTTTGTACGGGAATTCAAACAGGTGTTTGATCATCCCAACAGAGGCGAGACCGCCTCGAGCATGCTGCTGTCAATGAGACAGGGGCGCCGAAGCGCAGCTGATTATGCAGTCGACTTCCGCATCGCGGCTGCGAGGTCTGGCTGGAATAATGTTGCGCTCCGCGCCGTCTTCGTAAACGGACTGTCCCCGGTCCTGAAGGAGCATCTGCTGGCTAAGGAGGAACCGCAAGATTTCGACGGGCTTATCAATTTGGTTATACGCTTAGACAACCGGTTGAATGAACACCGTCGGGAGCAGGCCGGGGGGCGTGGTCGGGCTCAAGCCGTCCCTCTTTCCTCCGGGTCCGAAAGGGTGTCGTCTTCCCCACGTTCCACTGCCAGAGGGCTCCGTGTGGCAATAGCTCCCCCTGCTGACGAAGCTATGGACACGAGGAGGGCCAAATTAAAATCAAATATCAGACAAAGGAGGCTGGCCCGCGGGGAGTGTTTTTTCTGTGGCTCTTGTGAGCACAGGTTAAAAGACTGCCCCAAACGATCAAACTCCAACGCCCATCCTTAGGAACTGGGTTAAGGGTGGGCCATAATATGTACACGGGGAAAACCCATAAATCAGCACGAATCCCGTAACAATCCTGAGTGGGGATTTAACCCTTCACGCCCCAGCACTGGTAGACACGGGGTCAGAAGGGAATCTGCTGGATAGCAAATGGGCCAGGGAAGTAGGGCTTCCTCTGGTGGCTCTGCCTTCACCATTGAAGGTGCGAGCACTAGATGGCACTCTACTCCCGTTAATTACACATCAGACACAGCCCGTGACCTTGGTTGTGTCTGGGAATCACAGGGAGGAGATCGTGTTTTTTGTGACACCTTCTACCTCCCGAGTGATTCTGGGATTTCCATGGATGGTGAAGCACAATCCCCGGATTGATTGGCCGTCTGGGGTGGTGACGCAGTGGAGCGAAACCTGCCACCGGGAGTGTCTTGGATCCTCGGTTCCACCCGGATTCACAGCTAAAGAGGAGGTCAAAGTCCCCCCCAATCTGACGGCGGTGCCCGAGGTGTACCACGATCTTGCTGACGTCTTCAGCAAAGATCTGGCACTCACTCTTCCCCCGCACCGACCGTACGATTGTGCCATCGATTTGATTCCGGGCGCTGAGTACCCGTCCAGTAGATTGTACAACCTCTCACGTCCGGAACGCGAATCGATGGAGACCTACATCCGGGACTCCTTAGCCGCCGGGTTGATTCGGAACTCCACCTCCCCGATGGGTGCGGGTTTCTTTTTTGTGGGTAAAAAAGACGGCGGACTCCGTCCATGCATTGACTACAGAGGGCTGAACGAGATTACGGTTCGCAATCGATACCCGTTGCCCCTGTTGGATACGGTGTTCACGCCCCTGCATGGAGCCAAAATGTTCACCAAACTAGATCTTAGGAATGCGTACCACCTGGTTCGGATCCGGAAGGGAGACGAATGGAAGACGGCATTTAACACCCCGTTAGGTCATTTTGAGTACCTGGTCATGCCGTTCGGCCTCACTAATGCCCCCGCGACGTTCCAAGCATTGGTTAATGACGTCTTGCGGGACTTCCTGCACCGGTTTGTCTTCGTATATCTGGATGATATACTCATCTTTTCTCCGGACCCTGAGACTCATGTCCAACATGTACGTCAGGTCCTGCAACGGTTACTAGAAAACCGGTTGTTTGTGAAGGGCGAGAAGTGTGAGTTCCACCGCACTTCTTTGTCCTTCCTGGGGTTCATCATCTCCTCCAACTCCGTCGCCCCGGATCCGGCCAAGGTTGCGGTGGTGAGAGATTGGCCCCAACCAACAAGCCGTAGGAAGCTACAACAGTTCCTCGGCTTTGCAAATTTCTACCGGAGGTTCATTAAAGGTTACAGTCAGGTTGTTAGCCCCCTGACTGCCCTGACCTCCACTAAAGTCCCCTTCACCTGGTCGGATCGGTGCGAAGCCGCGTTTAGGGAGTTGAAACGCCGGTTTTCGTCTGCACCAGTTCTGGTGCAGCCTGATCCTACTCGCCAGTTCATAGTGGAGGTGGACGCCTCTGACTCAGGGATAGGAGCCGTTCTGTCACAGAGCGGGGAGTCCAACAAGGTTCTCCATCCATATGCCTACTTTTCCCTCAGGTTGACCCCCGCTGAACGTAACTATGACGTGGGCAATCGGGAACTCCTCGCGGTGAAGAAGGCTCTTGAAGAGTGGAGACACCTGTTGGAGGGAGCTACGGTGCCTTTCACGGTTTTCACGGACCATCGGAACCTGGAGTACATCCGGACCGCCAAGCAGCTGAACCCCAGGCAAGCCCGCTGGTCCCTGTTCTTCGGACGCTTTGACTTCCGGATCACCTACCATCCCGGGACTAGGAACCAACGATCCGACGCACTGTCCCGGGTGCACGAAGAGGAAGCCAAGGCCGAGTTGTCAGACTCCATTGAGACCATCGTTCCCGAGTCCACTGTCGTGGCCACCCTCACATGGGACGTGGAGAAGACCGTCCGGGAGGCCCTGGCAAGGAACCCGGACCTGGGGAACGGTCCTAAGAACAGATTCTACGTCCCACCAGAAGCCAGGGCTGCCGTCTTGGACTTCTGCCACGGATCCAAGCTCTCCTGTCATCCCGGAGTGCGTAGGACCGTGGCAGTGGTCCAGCAGCGCTTCTGGTGGCCGTCACTGGAAGCCGACGTCCGGGACTATGTCCAGGCCTGTACCACCTGTGCTAGGGGCAAGGCGGATCATCATAAGAGCAGGGGCCTCCTCCAGCCCCTGCCTGTGCCTCATCGCCCCTGGTCTCACATCGGCCTGGACTTCGTCACGGGCCTCCCGCCGTCCCAGGGCAACACCGTCATCCTCACGATAGTGGACCGGTTCTCCAAGGCGGCCCACTTCGTGGCCCTCCCGAAGCTCCCGACGGCCCAGGAGACAGCAGACCTCCTGGTCCACCACGTCGTGCGTCTGCATGGGATACCATCGGACATCGTTTCGGATCGTGGTCCCCAGTTCTCCTCGCAGGTCTGGAGGAGTTTTTGTAAGGAACTGTGGGCCACCGTGAGTCTCTCGTCCGGGTATCACCCACAGACGAACGGCCAGGCAGAGCGGGCGAACCAGGAGTTGGAACAGGCCCTCCGCTGCGTAACCTCCGCGCATCCAGCAGCTTGGAGTGAACATCTGGCCTGGATCGAGTATGCCCACAATAGCCAAGTCTCATCTGCTACCGGCCTCTCCCCTTTTGAGGCGTGTTTGGGGTATCAGCCCCCATTGTTTCCACTTGTGGAGGGAGAGGTCGGGGTCCCCTCGGTCCAGGCCCACCTGCGGAGGTGCCACCGGGTGTGGCGGACCGCCCGTTCTGCCCTGTTGCAGGTCCGGACGAGGGCTAAGGCCCATGCAGATCGCCGGCGTTCCCCATTGGCTGCATTGGCTAACCGTTGTCGTACCAAATCTAACTGCTTAATGTATTCTAAAGTTGTAAATCATCAAGCGGACACTTTGTTTCTGCCTGAGAGGCTATCCGCTTGATTGACGTGAATTTATATCATTGGATGTTAGTTTTTTAAGACTAGTTAGCCAGTTAGCCGCTATCGCTTATCTGTTAATGGTGACCCATTCTGAATCCACGCTTAGCTGTTGGTTAGCAACTAATGGTGTCGTTTTGCTTATAGAAAGCTTATGAAATCCGGAATCCAAAAAACAATGCTAATATTTATTTTTCAAAGGTTGTTATGGTGGCCATCTCGGATTTCTAAAAATTAAACCTTCAAAACTAATTGCAACTTTCATGACTTGTGATTAAAAGGCTCATGATTGAAGTGACTAAATAATAATTTTGGAGTGCAAGAATGCAGAGATACTAATTGCAAATTGCTGAAGATGAATAATAGTAATAGTGTGTGCTGCCGTTTTGGATTTTTACTGCATATTGCTAACGTCAATGACTTATAGGCTATAGGAACCAGGTCCATGTGGGTGTCTTCTCCTTACTAATCAGATCCAGATATTTGTAATTGTCTATTATTTAAAAAAAAAAACATATTCTGTCATTCTTGGATTTTGTAATAACGGTTAAGAAAGGTACTGATATTGTATTTGTTAACTGTGTACCACAAACTGTGTACCAGTGTATGGGAAAAGCCATACACTGGGTCCTCCCGTGAAATAGCAAACAAACCATTTTTAAGGAACATTCATTGTACATCAGGCCCTCAGCATGCATATGACCCCCAGGCAAATGGGTAGGGAAGTGATTTTTCCTTTTATGTAATTCATACGAATGTCTTGTGACTTTTGAAAGAAAAATATTATTAATATTTATTAACTTTTGGAATGTTAACAATGAAAGAACAAATCAAAATATAAATTATGCATGGAAGAACTACATCAACAAGACCCACAGCGATTGTGACCTATGGCACAAACACAGCTGAGTTGCAACTGAGTATTCATGCAATCTTCCTCTTAGTTTGTTATCTAATTTTCACCCGAGGCCATCAAATATGGCCATCGAGTATTGTGAAGGCTTTTTGTCTGTCCGTGCATCCGTCTGTCTTTGCTCAGGTCCAGTCCTATTACTGCCAGGGTCTTCAAATTGACAGGGAACATTCTTGGGACACAGACCTTGGACAATTTCCAAGATGGCTAACCTTTACCTATTTTAAGAGGTATTTTAGGAGGTTAAAAATTCACATTCTGTTTAAATCTGTTCAGTTTTGTCTTTGAGCGGCAGGCATGACAGCCAATCAGAGTAGAGCTGCAATGTAACATCAGTGGCTGGTCTCTCCACAATCATTTTGTTTTGTGTTATATACATGATTCTCATATATTATCAATCAATCAATCAATCAACTTTTTTCTTATATAGCGCCAAATCACAACAAACAGTTGCCCCAAGGAACCGAATACCACCTCTGAAGTCATTTACAAGACATTTTGCAGAAATCAGTGCGCATGCTAACGTCCGCTAACTCAAAGCTAACATCCTATGGAGTTAAAATTGTCTCATTAATACCTGCAAATGCACAGAGGGTGATCGACAAATATTTCTTGATTTGCACAACGTCTGCTCTAAAAAGGTAAATATTGTTTGTGATTGATTGATAGAGGGGCTTTATTGAACATGTACAAATTGTAAGACAATTTGTATTTCAGCATTGCATCTCATGACATGGTTAAAAAAGAAAACAGGTCACTAGCCTGCTGCTCCTCACATGACATATGATCGCAGTGTCCACACGGGCCGTCCATCATGTGACAGCCTGACTGACAGCCTGCCTGACAGACAGTGTGGACAGCTCATTTGCCCCACATCCTGGAGCCGTGACCCCATTCATTTGAGCACTTTGCTGCTCTGGGCAGCATAGGTGGGGATGTCAACGGCGAGCCCGTCAACATGTTGCAGCTGACCACTGTGTCATCGCTACTCACAGCTGGAGAACACACATCATGCCATGAAGAACGTTAAATCTCAACATGCCGCTGCAATGCACGTGTCAGCATGCTCTGCGGGATCATATGGCATCCGTACAGGGTTGTCCGACAGTGGCTGGAATTTTCAGGGGGTTTTTGGCCTTTTTTCGGCTGGTTTCAGCCTCATTTGCCCAACTTCCTGTGTGAAGGGTCCATGAGAAAAGCCACCAAGACACCCAGACAACCCAGAAGATGTTACAGGCTTCTGTGACTGTGATTTGACAAATTGTGCATAAGGGCACCTTCACACATAGTGCGAAGTTTGGTCGAAGGGTGCATGATGTGCGCATGAAGCAGTAATTGTGTGCAAAATGTGTAAAATCATCCCTGCCTCGAACACTTCGTTCACCCGTACACTATTTCCATACACCAGTGGCAGCTGCTGGCCAAATTCCAGGTGACATGCATGAACATCTAACACTGCTCACATGGCACTTCGAAAATGTGTAGCCATTTGCAGCATTAACATGACAACACTCTGCAGACAATCATTGTTGTGCTGGCAGTGAAATTTGTCTAAGTTCCCCGTGAGGGTGGTTTTGGTGTGTGCGCTAATTTGACAGGAGGTGTGGCCGCGGACAGAAGCAGCTGTGGAGATCTGTGGATGTGGACATCCCAGCTGGACAACAGGTACTGTGTTTGGACAGACATGAAACAACTGCCCACTGTGATGCACGTGTGTCTGCTTGCTGTCCTTATGTGGACATAAAAAACATATATCGCAGTGGCAACAGGCTGCAGTGAGCGAGTGAGCGCACGCACGCTGCAACCCATTGACAGGCTACCCCTAGGTTGAAACGGACCGTCAGATCAGAACACGCAGCGGGCAATCTGACTGTCACGTGACCCACGTGAGCTCTATTCCACATGACGCGGTGTCTGTGCTTTGGTGCACCATCCACAAGACGGGCAGGACACACGCGCAGGGTGACTTTATGCACTGGACCAGCAGATATGGATGAGATGAAATAAAATGAAATAAAAACATCCCTCCCTCCCTCACACAGGCAGTGACCAGAGGTCAGGCCAGCGAAATTAACTGCTGCTGCAGGCCACCTGCTTGGAGCAGCTCTGAGTCACATGGAAGTGAGGCATCCGTGCATTTTCTGTGAACTGCGTGAAAAAATAGTCCAACAATTTAGAACAACATTTCTCAATGTTCAATTGCAAGGAATTTAGGGATTTCATCATCTACAGTCCATAATATAATCAGAAGATTCAGAGAATCTGGAGAACTTTCTACATGTAAGCGGCAAGGCCGAAAACCAACACTGAATGCCCGTGACCATTGAACCCTCAGGTGGCACTGCATTAAAAACCAACATCACTGAGTAAAGGATCTTACCGCGTGTGCTCAGGAACACTTCAGAAAACCATTGTCAGTTAACACAGTTCGTCGCTACATCTACAAGTGCAAGTTAAAACTCTACCATGCAAAACGAAAGCAATACATCAACAACATCCAGAAACTCCGCCGCCTTCTCTGGGCCCGAGCTCATTTGAATTGGACAAACGCAAAGTGGAAAATTTTGCTGTGGTCTGATGAGTCCACATTTCAAATTGTTTTTGGAAATCATGGACATCGTGTCCTTCGGACAAAAGAGGAAAATTTTGCCAGAAACTGGGCGACAGCCAGGTGGAAACCATTCGGATTATTCAGACGGCTTTCGGTGACGATCCTCTGGGCATCACACAGATTAAGGAGTGGTACAACCGGTTTAAAAATGTCCGCACAATGGTGGAGAGCGAGTCACGCGCTGGGCGGCCATCAACATGCTGAAATGACCAGATCATTTCCAAAGTGAACACTGTGGTGATCCAGGACCGTCATGTGACTATCCGAGAAATTGTGGAAGAGGTGGACATCAGCACTTTTTCAGCACATTCCACTGTGACAGAACATTTGGTCATGAAAAGAGTTGCAGCGAAATTTATGCCGATGGCTTTGGCAGGAAGCTGATGGCAGAGCAAAAGTGCCTTCGTGTTGAAGTCTCACAGGACATGTTGTGACATGCCCACCTCTTCCACAATTTCTCGGATAGTCACACGACTGAAAAGCCACCGAAAGCCGTCTGAATCTTCCAAATCTTCTCATCCCCTTCCACACCTCCCTCAAGTTGTTCTGCTTAATTTTGCTCTCCAGCTTCCTCCTATAACTGTCCTTCCCCTGTGTGATATTGTTACTCAATTCAGTCTGTACCCTCTTCAGCTCCTCTCTGTCTCCACTCCTGAATGCAGCTTTCTTCTTGTCTTGTTTAGTGTCACTTTGATGTCCTTGGTCACCCCTGTTTTGTTAATGGGGTAACGGTGCATAGTCTTGGTTGGGATGATATTGTCTGTACAGAAGTTGATATAATTTGTTATGCAGTCTGTAATGCTTTCCATGTGCATCCCCCTGAGCATCACAGAGGACACCACAGTCGGTCATCTCAAAACATCCACAAAGACTGTCTTCAGCCCACTCTGACCGCCTCCCTACCACTCTGGTGATCACAGGTTGCCGTTGAACTACAGGATTGTAGCTTGGCATGAAATAGAACAGGTTTTGTTCTGCTTTGCTGAGCAAGGAGAGGCTGTGGAACTGTATGTTTCCTTAACATTAGCATATAGCAGGTCAGTTGTCTTATTATCTCTTGTTTTACCATCCACAAACTGCTGAATGCCGTATACTGTGAAACCGGTCATGGAAGTGCACAAAGTAATCCCGATGGATCATCAGATGGTCATTAACAGCCTAAATCTTAATTGTTATGATTTCGGTGCAACATGTCCTTTAAAAGACACAATAATGAAGAGCACTCTGGCAGGCAGCCGTCCATAACAGCACCATCTTTACGAGGTCTGTTAGAAAAGTATCCGACCTTTTTATTTTTTGCAATAACCTTATGGATTTGAATCATGTGTGATTGCATCAGCCAAGCTTGAACCTTCATGCGCATGCGTGAGTTTTTTCACGCCTGTCGGTTGTGTCATTCATCTGTGAGCAGGCTTTGAGTGAGCACTGGTCCTCCCCCCTCGTCGGATTTTCATTGTGAGGAAAATGTCTGAACGGCAGGAGCAGCGCTGCATCAAATTTTTCCAGAAACTGTGAGAGACAGCCAGGTGGACACCATTTGGAAAATTCAGATGGCTTTCAGGGATGATTTTATGGGTATCACACAGATTAAGGAGTGTTACAGCCGGTTTAAAGACGGCGCACAATGGCGGAGGGCACCGTGCTCCAAGCGTCGTTCGACAGGCTGAAACAACCAGATCATTTCCAAACTGAATGCTGTGTTGATCCAGGACATCATCTGACTACCAGAGAAATGGCAGAAAAGGTGGACATAGCACTTTTCCGGCACATTCCACTGTTAAAGGAGATTTTGTCATGAAAACAGGAGCGGAGGAATTCGCCACGGAGCCGCTAATGGTGCGGAACGAAAGCACCTCCGTGTTGGTCTCACAGAGCATGTGACATGCCCAGCTCTTCGACAATTTCTCGGATACTCACTCGACTGAAAAGCCACCCAAAGCCATCTGAATCTTCCAAATGGTGGAAGAGCTGGGCATGTCCCGTGAGACTTCCAACACGGAGGTGCTTTTTGTTGTGCGCCATTACGCGGCTCCATCCTGACGTGCAAATTCCGCCACACGTCTTTCATTACAAAATCTCCTGTAACAGTGTAATGTGCCGAAAAAGTGCTATGTCCACCTCTCTTGCCATTTCTCTGGTAGTCAGATGACATCCCGGATCAACACAGCCTTCACTTTGGAAATGATCTGGTCGTTTCATCCTGTCGATGGCCGCTCGAAGCGCGGCGCGGCCTCAGCCACTGTGGGCCGTTTTTAATCCAGTTGTAATGCTCCTTAATCTGTATGATGCCCATAAGATCTTCACCGAAAGCCATCTGAATTTTCCGAATGTTTCCACCTGGCTGTCTCTCACAGTTTCTGAAAAAAATTTGATGCAGCAAAGCGGCAGTCACTCAGCCATTTTCCTGACAATGAAAATCCACGGAGGGGGTTGGACCACTCCTCCCACAAAGCGTGCTCACAGGCAAATGACACAACCGACAGGCGTGAAAAAACTCACGCATGCGCACGAAGGTTCAAGCAATCACACGTGATTCAAATCCATATGGTTTTTGCAAAAAATAAAAAGGTCGGATAGTTTTCTAACAGACCTCGTATACCAACAAATGATGTATCCATTTTGTCATAATTAGAATAATGGTTGGCCTAACACCGACTCATTGTGTGTTGATTGAAATGGGATACTCAAGTGTTTGGTTACCTCATAGATTAATAATGAGTGGCATTTTAGCTGAAATATGTCCAAGATTCCAGTTGTCCTGTAGGAGAATTAATCATCAAAGATGAAGATGTCTGCCTCATATGATTTCTGGACTTTGGGTTTAAGTTGGTGGATGGATTCCACTGTGAATAATGTATTCCACTGTACAGTGGGTCTGCTAAACACAGTGGTGTTCACAGGAAAGGGGAATGAGCCTACATTCCTGTATACTAATTAAGAGGACAAGCAGAGGGCCTTGAGGGTGGCATGGATTGTGAAGGCCTTGAAGCAAAGAACCCCTTTTTCTTTGTGTTTGGAAAAATAGAGGACACAGAAGTCCTCCTCAGAGAGTGTTGGGATCTGCAGGACCTCAAATTGAACACATTACGTAAAAAGGCTGTGGATTCCTACAACTACCTTGGCTGGATAGCAAACTGGACTGGACAACCCACATGAGCCATCTGTACAAAAAGGGACAGAGCAGCTGTACTTTCTGAGGAGGCTGGGGTTGTTTAACATCTGCATGAAACTCCTGTAGATGCTCTACCAGTCCGTAGTAGCCAGCGTCCTCTTTTACACTGTGGTGTGCACACCAAGAAGGACACATCCAGGCTGGGGAAACTGATCAGGCGGGCTGGCTCTGTGGTTGGCATGAAGCTTGTCAGAGAATATGACTTTAAGCTTGGATTCATCTCAGCATGAGGTGACGTGCTATGGGATTAACATGCTGAGAGTTTGGTACTTTCCAGAAACAAGTAAGATCATACTGGACTTTCCATTACAAATGGGGATTTCCAGAAGGTAATTGTGATGGTGAAAACAATGATGTGTGTTTAAATCATTCAGAATGTAACAGTATTTTAATCAAGTAGTGTTTTAATGAAACATGAGTTAAATATAAGAAATGATTAAGAAATGTGATTAACAATGATGTTAGGGATAATTAACGTTAATGATTATATGAGTTATTTTTAATAATATGTAAGAATCAAAAGCAAGGAAGGTCAAGTGTTGTTTTAGGGGTAAGAAAATCTGACTTGGGAAATGATTGAAGTTGTAAATATTGATTAATAATGATTGAACCTGTGTTATGATGATTATATGTTTAAAGAATCAAAGTGAGACAGGCTGAATTTTTTGAGAGAAAACAGGAAATGTGTTTAGCTGTTAGAGGGAGGTGCAGGGTTATGAGTCTTTGCTCCCTGGTGACTGAGGACCAGGGGCGTAGCACCAAATTCTGGGCCATAGGTACTAGCCATGTTGAAGACCTCCCCCACTGTTATGTTCTTTTTTATTAATGCAAACACCAATTTCTAATGTGTAGTTAAACCAGGTATAAATCATGCATACCTTAGATCACACCTGGGAGTCAGTGTTGTGTGGCTGGGGTGCCTGGCTGGCTGGGGGGGGGTGGTGTTAGCGGTTTTTTTTTTGTTTGCAAGCTTAAGTTTGGGTTGTGTTTTTCTTTTCTCCTCTTCCCGGGGTTTGATGGGACGGTCCTCTGGGGAGGGGGGGGGGGTGGTTTGGTTGTTTGTGTTTGTCTTTTTTGTTTTATGACTAAACAGACTCTAAACATGGTCGGACAAAGGCTGACCGCACAGGTTCAAGAACTCCTGGCCACACCTGTGCAAATTGAATGACAGACCGTACCAGGTTTGATGCCATGGTCTGTGAAAGAGGAGGGGGTGAGGTCTCACGCTCGTCAGCACACTTACTGAGGTACTTTAGGTTTTGTGACTAACATGAGTACAGTCAGTAGATGTGGTGTCCCTCACACCTTATTATATTGAGCTGTTATGTTAGTCGTTTAATCAGCTTCCACTGTAGTGGAGAATTGAACTGGGTGTTCCATGCCTGCAGGGTGGGAAGCTGATTGGTGATTATGTACACCTTTGAGTGGTCTCTCTGTGTGTGGAGTGGTGGACTCACATTATGGTTTCTTCTTTCACAGACTCGGTTGGTCGGTTGCTGGGAGTGCACCGTTTTTCCACCTCGCCAGACCGCGCACTTATTGGTTATTAATTGAGCACTCACTGTTATGTCATTAAATTCTGTTATCCTTTGAACCGTGCTCTGTTTCCTTTATGCTGGGTCCTAATGTCAAACGCTGGGTCGGTGCTCCGACTGCGTCCGACACATAACAGTAGTCTCTGGCCAATACATCACGGACCCAGCGGTAGCAGAGGCGGTACTGTGCCGGGAAGGCGGCAGCAGACATCAGAAGTTATCCGGATCAGTTGCGGGTGTTGGAGAACCGATTATTGAATAGTGATTTGAGCTCTCTTGCAGCCGTGTTCCTGTGGTGTTGCCTTATCTGTGGGTTTGTTGTGGAGTGTGAATAGCGACGGTTTCGCGTCACACTTCGTCCGGATAAGAGGTAAAACGGGAGCTGCATGAGTGTGTGTTTAATGGGTGAACGCGCACGGCGGAGTTCTGTGGCATGGGTCGCTGTGCGTCCTGTTGTTACAGTTGTAGCCCCGTCTCCCCGGGTGAAGATAGCTACTGCGTCTGTTGTGTCAGCTTCAGCGTAATTTAGTTGAAGCACATTTTGGTTGTGTGTTACACGTAGCTGCGCACAGGGAAAGCAGCATGAGTTGTTTTCTCGGTTACCAAAGGGGTTTTTTATTTTTAGCACTTTGGCTCCCCCTGTTGGTGACTGAGTCACATTACCGTCATAGCTCTTAAGGTGGAACAGGTGTGTTCCATTTGTTTGAGCTTAATGGTATAAGTCACTTATTGGTTTTGTGTTGGTTCATTTTTTGTGGGGGGTTTTTGAGTTGGTTTTTGTGTGGGATGTTCAGCACTATTAGTGTTCTGGGGTCGTGAACGTGCAGGCTGTCTGGAGCATAGAAAGGACCCAGGTGGCTTTATGTTAGTCTGTTAGTCTTTCTTTTTTATTTCTTTTGGTTTCACCTCCCGGGGTTTGATGGGACAGTCCTCTGGGGGGTGATGGGGGGGGTAATTGGGTTGTTTTTTCTTTTTTCTTTTTTTTGTTTTTGTTGTGCCCTCTCTTCTCCTCTGGCTCCAGCCGTGTGAGCTGTACGTTGTCGGCATTGCTGGGGTGGTGCAGTTCGGTTATTCTGGGCGTTTCCCAGGTGACCTCTGCATCCGGGAGGGGGGGGTTCGGGGTGTTGTTTTTTTTGTTGATTCCCTGTTCCACCTCCGGCTTCAGAGCGCCTTTGAGCCGTATGCCATCGGCGTAGCTGAGGTTTGGGGCAGTGGAATATACCCGCAGCTGGTGGCTGGTTTGGGAGTCAGAGGGGTGGCGCCGTTTTGTGCTGTGTGCCATTGCCGCTGTTCCACTCCTCCCGGTTGACTTTTGGGGTATAGTCGTGGTTGGTGACACTGGACGTACTGCATCCATTCTCTTAACTAAAATAGACATATAAATTTTATAATCTGTATTTAAAACACTAATTGGTCTGTAGGATTTACATTCTCTTTTGTCCTTTCCGTCTTTGGGGATCACAGATATAAAGGCTTCTTTCCATGAGGGAGGGATAGGACCTCCTTTGAGAATAAAGTTAAAGCTTTTTTCTAGTAAGGGGACAAGTTCTTCCTTCATTTTCTTGTACCACTCGGGTGGGAATCCATCTGTCCCCGGGCTTTTATTTGAGTTCAGGGAAGATATGGCTTTGTCTGTTTCCATTCGTGTTATAGGAGATGTCAACTTTTTATTTGCATCTCTGCCCAGGGAAGGAAGATCTAGTGAATGCAGAAAATTTGAGATATTCTTTTCATCGACTGTACCGTGACTATCCAGGGTTGGGACCAGGAAGCAGAGTTGTAGTCTTACACACCTCTCTGCAGCTTCTCTCCCCCTGCCATCCCCTCATTACCCCATCCCCGTAGAGACGGTGCCTGCTCCCAGACTACCAATAACCAGCAAAAATCTATTTAAGCATAAAAATTCAAAAAGAAAAAATAATATAGCACCTTCAACTGCACCACAGACTAAAACAGTTAAATGTGGTCTATTAAACATTAGGTCTCTCTCTTCTAAGTCCCTGTTGGTAAATGATATAATAATTGATCAACATATTGATTTATTCTGCCTTACAGAAACCTGCTTACAGCAGGATGAATATGTTAGTTTAAATGAGTCAACAGCCCCGAGTCACACTAACTGTCAGAATGCTCGTAGCATGGGCCGGGGCGGAGGATTAGCAGCAATCTTCCATTCCAGCTTATTAATTAATCAAAAACCCAGACAGAGCTTTAATTCATTTGAAAGCTTGACTCTTAGTCTTGTCCATCCAAATTGGAAGTCCCAAAAACCAGTTTTATTTGTTATTATCTATCGTCCACCTGGTCGTTACTGTGAGTTTCTCTGTGAATTTTCAGACCTTTTGTCTGACTTAGTGCTTAGCTCAGATAAGATAATTATAGTGGGCGATTTTAACATCCACACAGATGCTGAGAATGACAGCCTCAACACTGCATTTAATCTATTATTAGACTCTATTGGCTTTGCTCAAAAAGTAAATGAGTCCACCCACCACTTTAATCATATCTTAGATCTTGTTCTGACTTATGGTATGGAAATAGAAGACTTAACAGTATTCCCTGAAAACTCCCTTCTGTCTGATCATTTCTTAATAACATTTACATTTACTCTGATGGACTACCCAGCAGTGGGGAATAAGTTTCATTACACTAGAAGTCTTTCAGAAAGCGCTGTAACTAGGTTTAAGGATATGATTCCTTCTTTATGTTCTCTAATGCCATATACCAACACAGTGCAGAGTAGCTACCTAAACTCTGTAAGTGAGATAGAGTATCTCGTCAATAGTTTTACATCCTCATTGAAGACAACTTTGGATGCTGTAGCTCCTCTAAAAAAGAGAGCTTTAAATCAGAAGTGCCTGACTCCGTGGTATAACTCACAAACTCGTAGCTTAAAGCAGATAACCCGTAAGTTGGAGAGGAAATGGCGTCTCACTAATTTAGAAGATCTTCACTTAGCTTGGAAAAAGAGTCTGTTGCTCTATAAAAAAGCCCTCCGTAAAGCTAGGACATCTTTCTACTCATCACTAATTGAAGAAAATAAGAACAACCCCCGGTTTCTTTTCAGCACTGTAGCCAGGCTGACAAAGAGTCAGAGCTCTATTGAGCTGAGTATTCCATTAACTTTAACTAGTAATGACTTCATGACTTTCTTTGCTAACAAAATTTTAACTATTAGAGAAAAAATTACTCATAACCATCCCAAAGACGTATCGTTATCTTTGGCTGCTTTCAGTGATGCCAGTATTTGGTTAGACTCTTTCTCTCCGATTGTTCTGTCTGAGTTATTTTCATTAGTTACTTCATCCAAGCCATCAACATGTTTATTAGACCCCATTCCAAAAGGCTGTGAAGGAGGCAAAAGCACAATATCTGTCTCATATTATTTCGAGCAGTTGTCATCGTCCCAGTGTGTTATTTCAGACTATAAACTCAGTTGTAAATCCACACACCTCTGTTTTGTTGGACGCTACAACCACAACCTGTGAGGAGTTTCTTCAGTTTTTTATTGATAAGGTTTCATCAGTCAGACAGAATGCTGATCAGAGCTGTAATGTTGAGTTGTCTGCTCCTCGTGCACATTCTGCTGTGCTCGAACAGTTTGAGCCCATTTCTTTTGCATCTCTCGCTGATGTTGTAAAACACATAAAATCTACAAGTTGTCCTTTTGATGTTGTTCCAGCTAAGGTGCTGAAGGAGGTTTTTAATACTGTTGGGGCGGGTCTCCTAACTTTTATCAATGCTTGTCTTAGATCAGGGTCGGTTCCAGCTGCTTTTAAACATGCTGTGGTTCGACCTCTTCTTAAAAAACCTCACCCAGACTCATCAGTTTTATCCAATTTTAGACCTGTCTCTCATCTGCCATTTCTATCTAAGGTTTTAGAAAAGGTTGTCTTTTTACAGTTACAATCATTTTTAGAAGATAATCTCATCCTTGAAAAATTCCAGTCTGGGTTTAGATCGCGACACAGCACTGAGTCAGCACTTTTAAAAGTTCATAATGATATTACTCTGTCGGTGGATGCAGGGAATCCTGCTGTGCTGGTTCTGTTGGACCTCACAGCAGCCTTTGATACTGTGGATCACACAGTACTTGTTTCCCGGTTGGAACATTTTATTGGCATTCATGGTACTGCACTTGAGTGGTTTAGATCATATTTGGCTGAAAGGAGCTTTTCTGTCATGATTGGGGACCTTTCCTCATCAACTGCTCCTCTGTGCTGTGGAGTGCCGCAGGGATCTGTCCTTGGGCCGATTCTATTTTCTTTGTACATTCTGCCATTGGGGTCAATTATAACCCAGCACAATTTGTCCTTTCATTGTTATGCAGATGATCTGCAAATCTATCTGCCTGTGAGGACTAATGGGAGTGATGCTTTGTCATCATCATTTAATTGTATTCGTGATGTAAAGCAGTGGCTGTCCCGAAACTTCCTTTACCTGAATGATGGTAAAACTGAGATCATGGTGTTTGAACGCACTGGCATACCAAATGTGGTAACACCAAATTTTGGTGCTTTGGCTAACTATGTAAAACCAGCTGTCAAGAATTTGGGAGTGCTATTTGACAGCTGTTTGAGGTTCGATCAACAGATAAATTCTGTTGTCAAAGCTAGTTTTTTCCAACTTCGCCTCTTGGCTAAAATAAACCACTTTCTCAGTAGACGTGATCTTGAGACGGCCATTCATGCTTTCATCAGCTCCAGACTTGATTATTGTAATGCACTTTATGCGGGCATTAATCAGTCGTCTCTTGTGCGTCTCCAGTTGGTGCAGAATGCTGCTGCTCGTCTTTTGACAAACACTTCTAGACGTGAGCATATTGCGCCCATCCTATACTCACTCCACTGGCTTCCAGTTCGTTTTAGAATTGATTTTAAAATTTTAATGTTTGTTTTTAAAGCTATTTATGGCCTTGCACCTCCCTACTTGTCTGAAATTTTAACTTTGTGCACCTACAGTAGGACGTTAAGGGCGTCTGGCCAGCTTTACTTAGATGTTCCAAGGTCAAGATATAAATGCTGGGGTGATCATGCTTTCGCGGTAGCTGGCCCCAGACTGTGGAATGAGCTACCTCTTGAGTTACGTACTATTCCTGACCTAGCACTTTTTAAATCTAAGTTAAAGACTTATTTATTTAAACTGGCTTTTAACACTTAGTGGGGAGGTGACATGTTCTGTTATTTTTATGTTCTTTTTTATGTGTTGTTTTAAAATTTTATTTTATATGTGTTTTATTTTGTAAATTTGTGTTTTTAATGTTAAGCACTTTGGACACCAGTCGGTGCTGTAAAGCGCTTTATAAATAAATGTTGATTGATTGATTGATTCCTACCAGGCTGCTCAAGGAAGCCCTACCATTATTTAATGCTTCGATCTTAAATATGATCAATCTATCTTTGTTAGTTGGCTATGTACCACAGGCTTTTAAGGTGGCAGTAATTAAACCATTACTTAAAAAGCCATCACTTGACCCAGCTATCTTAGCTAATTATAGGCCAATCTCCAACCTTCCTTTTCTCTCAAAAATTCTTGAAAGGGTAGTTGTAAAACAGCTAACTGATCATCTGCAGAGGAATGGTCTATTTGAAGAGTTTCAGTCAGGTTTTAGAATTCATCATAGTACAGAAACAGCATTAGTGAAGGTTACAAATGATCTTCTTATGGCCTCGGACAGTGGATTCATCTCTGTGCTTGTTCTGTTAGACCTCAGTGCTGCTTTTGATACTGTTGACCATAAAATTTTATTACAGAGATTAGAGCATGCCATAGGTATTAAAGGCACTGCGCTGCGGTGGTTTGAATCATATTTGTCTAATAGATTACAATTTGTTCATGTAAATGGGGAATCTTCTTCACAGACTAAAGTTAATTATGGAGTTCCACAAGGTTCTGTGCTAGGACCAATTTTATTCACTTTATACATGCTTCCCTTAGGCAGTATTATTAGACGGTATTGCTTAAATTTTCATTGTTACGCAGATGATACCCAGCTTTATCTATCCATGAAGCCAGAGGACACACACCAATTAGCTAAACTGCAGGATTGTCTTACAGACATAAAGACATGGATGACCTCTAATTTCCTGCTTTTAAACTCAGATAAAACTGAAGTTATTGTACTTGGCCCCACAAATCTTAGAAACATGGTGTCTAACCAGATCCTTACTCTGGATGGCATTACCCTGACCTCTAGTAATACTGTGAGAATTCTTGGAGTCATTTTTGATCAGGATATGTCATTCAAAGCGCATATTAAACAAATATGTAGGACTGCTTTTTTGCATTTACGCAATATCTCTAAAATCAGAAAGGTCTTGTCTCAGAGTGATGCTGAAAAACTAATTCATGCATTTATTTCCTCTAGGCTGGACTATTGTAATTCATTATTATCAGGTTGTCCTAAAAGTTCCCTAAAAAGCCTTCAGTTAATTCAAAATGCTGCAGCTAGAGTACTGACAGGGACTAGAAGGAGAGAGCATATCTCACCCATATTGGCCTCTCTTCATTGGCTTCCTGTTAATTCTAGAATAGAATTTAAAATTCTTCTTCTTACTTATAAGGTTTTGAATAATCAGGTCCCATCTTATCTTAGGGACCTCGTAGTACCATATCACCCCAATAGAGCGCTTCGCTCTCAGACTGCAGGCTTACTTGTAGTTCCTAGGGTTTGTAAGAGTAGAATGGGAGGCAGAGCCTTCAGCTTTCAGGCTCCTCTCCTGTGGAACCAGCTCCCAATTCGGATCAGGGAGACAGACACCCTCTCTACTTTTAAGATTAGGCTTAAAACTTTCCTTTTTGCTAAAGCTTATAGTTAGGGCTGGATCAGGTGACCCTGAACCATCCCTTAGTTATGCTGCTATAGACGTAGACTGCTGGGGGGTTCCCATGATGCACTGTTTCTTTCTCTTTTTGCTCTGTATGCACCACTCTGCATTTAGTCATTAGTGATCGATCTCTGCTCCCCTCCACAGCATGTCTCTTTCCTGGTTCTCTCCCTCAGCCCCAACCAGTCCCAGCAGAAGACTGCCCCTCCCTGAGCCTGGTTCTGCTGGAGGTTTCTTCCTGTTAAAAGGGAGTTTTTCCTTCCCACTGTAGCCAAGTGCTTGCTCACAGGGGGTCGTTTTGACCGTTGGGGTTTTACATAATTATTGTATGGCCTTGCCTTACAATATAAAGCGCCTTGGGGCAACTGTTTGTTGTGATTTGGCGCTATATAAAAAAAATTGATTGATTGATTGTACCAGATTGACTGTATAATGATTTATAATAGTTCTCAAATGCTTTTTGAATATCATCCATATCAGTTACCATTCTATGACTTATTGGGTCTTTGATTTTGTGGATTGTATTCTCTGCCTGCTGCTTTTTTAGGCGCCACGCTAATAATTTTGATGCTTTCGGGCCAGTTTCGTAGTATCTCTGTTTCACGAAGCGTATATTTTTCTCCACCTCTTCACTTAATATCTTATCTATTTCTTGTTTGGACCATCTTATTTGTTGTATTAAATTATGACCTTTGTCAGTCAACTGTTTTTGTTCCAACATCTTTAATTCCTCCTGTAATTGTAGAAGTTTTTGAGATTTCTGTTTTTTTAGCGTTGCTGTTTTTGCTATTATTTTCCCCCTGAGAACAGCCTTAGCTGTGTCCCATACAATACTGGGGCTTGTCTCCCCATTATCATTATCCTGTAAGTACAGAACCAAGTCTGTTGACATTCCCTTTATAAAGGTGTCATCATTTAACATGCCAGTATTCAGTCTCCATAATGTCTTTCTCTGTCTAACATCAAGGTGTATTGTTAGATATAACCCTGAGTGATCAGAAATATCTCTTTGGCCAATTCTGCAATTTGTAATTCTATTTAAATCCTTACTGTACTAAAGCTATAATCTATTTTTGAATGCACACAATGGCGAGAGGAGTAAAAAGTGAACCCAGAGGTCTGACCATGCATAGAAGGCCATACGTCAACAAGGCCCAAATCTGAAAGCATTTTTTTGATTCATTTCTCCAGAGTAGTAGATTTCCTTCTTATATTGGTTGTGTCCCTTTTGGGATTCAGTAAAACATTGAAATCTCCTGCGCAAATTAAACAACCATGACATTCAGTGGCTACTGAGTTGAACAACCTCTTAAAAAAAGTGATATCACTTCCAGGGGGTGCATATACATTTAGCAGTGTGATATCCTTTTGATCAATTTTTCCTTTGACTTTATCACTTATTTCTGACTTAAATTCAAATTAAAGTTTGTTTGAGATTAAAATTGCAACTCCCCGTTTTTTGCCACTTCTGTGAGAGGAATAGAAAGTATTTGCAAAACCCATTTTTTTCAATTTATCATGTTCTGCATTGGATAAGTGGGTTTCTTGCCAATAAACTATATCTGCTTTTTCTTTTTTCATTTTGACCAAAAGCTTGCTCCTTTTAATAGGATTGTTCAGCCCATTAACATTCAGTGACAGTACAGTATATTGTTTAAGAGACATTTGTCAAGTTTTGAAAGTGCAATGCCATCCAAGACCTCAATGTAATAACAATAACTGAAAAAACACGAACATATCAAACAAAGAACCACAACATTGAACTGGACTTCCAATGAGAAGGATATGGTGTTGTCCTTCGGTGTTGAGGGGATTGGCCACAAGGTGAGGCCCCTCGACCAGGTATGTATCCAGGGCGGGGTAGGGGGGATTAGAAGAAATAAAAATAAAAGAAAAAATATCAACTGAGGGTAGTAGTGCGGTGGTCTTCTGTCTATTTCCGTCAGTACTAGCCCAAACCATAATTAAAGTATTTAAATCAAGCTACCGATCCGTATTTCTGAGCAGCCTTCACATAAAACTCACAGTGATCAGAATAATTTTACTTAATCATTCTCGGCTGTCTTCTTGTCTCCGGAATCCCTTAAGTTTTTCTCTTATGTTTTGGTGGAAGTCTCTGCGTCGTGATGGCTGTGTTTCCCACGGGAAGAGATCCGTCAGCGCGTCCTTCATCATCTGGCCTTTGCTCGGCTCGGCCGCGGTGATAACCTGGTCTTCAGTTATGCCCCGTTTCTGCAAGTCGTCAGCGGCCTGAACCATGCTGTTGTAAAGGACACTTCCTGTTGCATAGAAGACGCGCATCTTACTGAGTGGCATCTGGAAACGGATCCCTCTCTCTTTCAAAGCTCTTTTAATAGGAATGTACTCTTTTCTTTTCTTTTGCACGTCCTGTGCGTAATCATGGTCAAAGTACACTTGCTTGCCATTGATACATATCGTCTTTTTCCATGCTGCACGGAGCACCGCCTCTTTAACAGCAAAACGAAGAAAGCGGATTATTATTGAGCGTGGTGGGGCACTCGCTGGTGGTTTTGCTCCCAGAGCACGGTGTGCGCGCTCAATTCCAAGATCGTTACAGTAGGCAGGTAGGTCCACTCCCAGCTCGTTCTTGATAAGGTTTTCAACAAAAATGGTTGTGGACGTCCCCTCAGCGTTCTTGGGTACCCCGTATAGGCGAATGTTATTACGGCGTCCCCGTCCCTCTAGTTCTGATACCTTCTCCTGGAGAGCTCGTTGGCTTTATAGAAGTTGTACAAGCATGTCCTTGACTACTGGTCAAGGACATGCTGGTGGTTGACCTACTGGTGGTTGGCTCTCACTGCGGTATTGTATCACTTCCTGTTCCGGAGCACAGCGGTGTTTTTCTGTATCTGTTAGCTGTTTAATCTGCGCAGTTAGATTGATCTAGTTATCTAGATTATGATTTGTTTCCCAGTGTAATCTTTACGTGCCTTAACTAAAGCACTCCTTCTGCTGAATCACCTCTAAATTATTTACACATTATTCACTTTGCGTGTTTTTAGGAATCCGCTAGCTTAGCGTAGCTACTAGCTCTTAGCCGATTTAGCATGGCGGCTTCTCCTGTCTCTCCCGCACTTTTCTGCTCTGGGTGTGAAATGTTTAGTTATTCCTCGGCCTCCTTTAGCAGTAATGGTACTTGTAATAAGTGTAGCTTATTCGTAGCTTTGGAGGCCAGGCTGGGCGAATTGGAGACTCGGCTCCGCACCGTGGAAAATTCTACAGCTAGCCAGGCCCCTGTAGTCGGTGCGGACCAAGGTAGCTTAGCCGCCGTTAGTTCCCCCCTGGCAGATCCCGAGCAGCCGGGAAAGCAGGCCGACTGGGTGACTGTGAGGAGGAAGCGTAGCCCTAAACAGAAGCCCCGTGTACACCGCCAACCCGTTCACATCTCTAACCGTTTTTCCCCACTCGACGACACACCCGCCGAGGATCAAACTCTGGTTATTGGCGACTCTGTTTTGAGAAATGTGAAGTTAGCGACACCAGCAACCATAGTCAATTGTCTTCCGGGGGCCAGAGCAGGCGACATTGAAGGAAATTTGAAACTGCTGGCTAAGGCTAAGCGTAAATTTGGTAAGATTGTAATTCACGTCGGCAGTAATGACACCCGGTTACGCCAATCGGAGGTCACTAAAATTAACATTAAATCGGTGTGTAACTTTGCAAAAACAATGTCGGACTCTGTAGTTTTCTCTGGGCCCCTCCCCAATCGGACTGGGAGTGACATGTTTAGCCGCATGTTCTCCTTGAATTGCTGGCTGTCTGAGTGGTGTCCAAAAAATGAGGTGGGCTTCATAGATAATTGGCAAAGCTTCTGGGGAAAACCTGGTCTTGTTAGGAGAGACGGCATCCATCCCACTTTGGATGGAGCAGCTCTCATTTCTAGAAATCTGGCCAATTTTCTTAAATCCTCCAAACCCTGACTATCCAGGGTTGGGACCAGGATGCAGAGTTGTAGTCTTACACACCTCTCTGCAGCTTCTCTCCCCCTGCCATCCCCTCATTACCCCATCCCCGTAGAGACGGTGCCTGCTCCCAGACTACCAATAACCAGCAAAAATCTATTTAAGCATAAAAATTAAAAAAGAAAAAATAATATAGCACCTTCAACTGCACCACAGACTAAAACAGTTAAATGTGGTCTGTTAAACATTAGGTCTCTCTCTTCTAAGTCCCTGTTAGTAAATTATATAATAATTGATCAACATATTGATTTATTCTGCCTTACAGAAACCTGGTTACAGCAGGATGAATATGTTAGTTTAAATGAGTCAACACCCCCGAGTCACACTAACTGTCAGAATGCTCGTAGCATGGGCCGGGGTGGAGGATTAGCAGCAATCTTCCATTCCAGCTTATTAATTAATCAAAAACCCAGACAGAGCTTTAATTCATTTGAAAGCTTGTCTCTTAGTCTTGTCCATCCAAATTGGAAGTCCCAAAAACCAGTTTTATTTGTTATTATCTATCGTCCACCTGGTCGTTACTGTGAGTTTCTCTGTGAATTTTCAGACCTTTTGTCTGACTTAGTGCTTAGCTCAGATAAGATAATTATAGTGGGCGATTTTAACATCCACACAGATGCTGAGAATGACAGCCTCAACACTGCATTTAATCTATTATTAGACTCTATTGGCTTTGCTCAAAAAGTAAATGAGTCCACCCACCACTTTAATCATATCTTAGATCTTGTTCTGACTTATGGTATGGAAATAGAAGACTTAACAGTATTCCCTGAAAACTCCCTTCTGTCTGATCATTTCTTAATAACATTTACATTTACTCTGATGGACTACCCAGCAGTGGGGAATAAGTTTCATTACACTAGAAGTCTTTCAGAAAGCGCTGTAACTAGGTTTAAGGATATGATTCCTTCTTTATGTTCTCTAATGCCATATACCAACACAGTGCAGAGTAGCTACCTAAACTCTGTAAGGGAGATAGAGTATCTCGTCAATAGTTTTACATCCTCATTGAAGACAACTTTGGATGCTGTAGCTCCTCTGAAAAAGAGAGCTTTAAATCAGAAGCGTCTGACTCCGTGGTATAACTCACAAACTCGTAGCTTAAAGCAGATAACCCGTAAGTTGGAGAGGAAATGGCGTCTCACTAATTTAGAAGATCTTCACTTAGCCTGGAAAAAGAGTCTGTTGCTCTATAAAAAAGCCCTCCGTAAAGCTAGGACATCTTTCTACTCATCACTAATTGAAGAAAATAAGAACAACCCCAGGTTTCTTTTCAGCACTGTAGCCAGGCTGACAAAGAGTCAGAGCTCTATTGAGCTGAGTATTCCATTAACTTTAACTAGTAATGACTTCATGACTTTCTTTGCTAACAAAATTTTAACTATTAGAGAAAAAATTACTCATAACCATCCCAAAGACGTATCGTTATCTTTGGCTGCTTTCAGTGATGCCGGTATTTGGTTAGACTCTTTCTCTCCGATTGTTCTGTCTGAGTTATTTTCATTAGTTACTTCATCCAAACCATCAACATGTTTATTAGACCCCATTCCTACCAGGCTGCTCAAGGAAGCCCTACCATTATTTAATGCTTCGATCTTAAATATGATCAATCTATCTTTGTTAGTTGGCTATGTACCACAGGCTTTTAAGGTGGCAGTAATTAAACCATTACTTAAAAAGCCATCACTTGACCCAGCTATCTTAGCTAATTATAGGCCAATCTCCAACCTTCCTTTTCTCTCAAAAATTCTTGAAAGGGTAGTTGTAAAACAGCTAACTGATCATCTGCAGAGGAATGGTCTATTTGAAGAGTTTCAGTCAGGTTTTAGAATTCATCATAGTACAGAAACAGCATTAGTGAAGGTTACAAATGATCTTCTTATGGCCTCGGACAGTGGACTCATCTCTGTGCTTGTTCTGTTAGACCTCAGTGCTGCTTTTGATACTGTTGACCATAAAATTTTATTACAGAGATTAGAGCATGTCATAGGTATTAAAGGCACTGCGCTGCGGTGGTTTAAATCATATTTGTCTAATAGATTACAATTTGTTCATGTAAATGGGGAATCTTCTTCACAGACTAAAGTTAATTATGGAGTTCCACAAGGTTCTGTGCTAGGACCAATTTTATTCACTTTATACATGCTTCCCTTAGGCAGTATTATTAGATGGTATTGCTTAAATTTTCATTGTTACGCAGATGATACCCAGCTTTATCTATCCATGAAGCCAGAGGACACACACCAATTAGCTAAACTGCAGGATTGTCTTACAGACATAAAGACATGGATGACCTCTAATTTCCTGCTTTTAAACTCAGATAAAACTGAAGTTATTGTACTTGGCCCCACAAATCTTAGAAACATGGTGTCTAACCAGATCCTTACTCTGGATGGCATTACCCTGACCTCTAGTAATACTGTGAGAAATCTTGGAGTCATTTTTGATCAGGATATGTCATTCAAAGCGCATATTAAACAAATATGTAGGACTGCTTTTTTGCATTTACGCAATATCTCTAAAATCAGAAAGGTCTTGTCTCAGAGTGATGCTGAAAAACTAATTCATGCATTTATTTCCTCTAGGCTGGACTAT
Source organism: Thalassophryne amazonica (assembly GCF_902500255.1). NCBI lineage: Eukaryota > Metazoa > Chordata > Actinopteri > Batrachoidiformes > Batrachoididae > Thalassophryne > Thalassophryne amazonica. The sequence goes on from NC_047103.1 coordinate 103,809,778, forward strand.
TGTAATTCATTATTATCAGGTTGTCCTAAAAGTTCCCTAAAAAGCCTTCAGTTAATTCAAAATGCTGCAGCTAGAGTACTGACGGGGACTAGAAGGAGAGAGCATATCTCACCCATATTGGCCTCTCTTCATTGGCTTCCTGTTAATTCTAGAATAGAATTTAAAATTCTTCTTCTTACTTATAAGGTTTTGAATAATCAGGTCCCATCTTATCTTAGGGACCTCGTAGTACCATATCACCCCAATAGAGCGCTTCGCTCTCAGACTGCAGGCTTACTTGTAGTTCCTAGGGTTTGTAAGAGTAGAATGGGAGGCAGAGCCTTCAGCTTTCAGGCTCCTCTCCTGTGGAACCAGCTCCAATTCAGATCAGGGAGACAGACACCCTCTCTACTTTTAAGATTAGGCTTAAAACTTTCCTTTTTGCTAAAGCTTATAGTTAGGGCTGGATCAGGTGACCCTGAACCATCCCTTAGTTATGCTGCTATAGACGTAGACTGCTGGGGGGTTCCCATGATGCACTGTTTCTTTCTCTTTTTGCTCTGTATGCACCACTCTGCATTTAATCATTAGTGATCGATCTCTGCTCCCCTCCACAGCATGTCTTTTTCCTGGTTCTCTCCCTCAGCCCCAACCAGTCCCAGCAGAAGACTGCCCCTCCCTGAGCCTGGTTCTGCTGGAGGTTTCTTCCTGTTAAAAGGGAGTTTTTCCTTCCCACTGTAGCCAAGTGCTTGCTCACAGGGGGTTGTTTTGACCGTTGGGGTTTTACATAATTATTGTATGGCCTTGCCTTACAATATAAAGTGCCTTGGGGCAACTGTTTGTTGTGATTTGGCGCTATATAAAAAAATTGATTGATTGATTGACTCCAATGTCCCATCGCTCCGTCAGGGCGAAGTCATTTTCAACTTGTTGCATGCAGTCCTCCACCATTCTCATCCGTGTGTTTGTTTCTTCAAGTTTTTGGTTTATTTCCTTGGACAATTCAGCTGTTTGTCTTTTCATATCCTCAGAAATTTGTGAGCGTAAATCTTCCAAATTCCTCTTTAGTCCTGCTTGGAGAGTAGATATTTCAGCTGTGAGTACTTCTCTCATAGCCTCTTGAATCATGGCCATATTCATCGTGGGATCGCCATGTTGTTCATGTGCTAGCTCCGTTACATTAGCCGAGACTTCTTTCTCCATTTCCCGGTCAGGATTGTTTCGTAGCCCGTATACACCTTTCTTAGTCTTGTCCCCTCTCATTCCCACTGTGATATGTCGAAGTTTTAATCAAGTTGAGTACTCGGGTCTGGGGGTATTATAAGGTTAGTTACCGCAGCTCAGTCTTTATGCGTCCATATTCTATCAGGCGCCACCGGAAGTCCGAGCCGCCGCTTCTTGAGAAACAACCCCCTGAGGATGACGACAGTATACAACTGAGTGGAGATGAGTATGTGGTGCTGGATGAATGTCTCCAAACTCCAGCGCCGCCAATCTTGTCGCCGATGATGGATGAGCAAGAGGTGCTCACCCTTCATCCAGATGTTAATGAAGGAGATGTCCTAATGGAGCTTTAAGGGGACTGGCAGAGCTTCAAGTCATTGAGGGGGTGTCAGAGAATATGACTTTAAGCTTGGATTCATCTCAGCATGAAGTGACGTGCTATGTTAGGGGTAAGAGTAGTGCTGTTTTAGGGGTAAGAAAATCTGACTTGGAAAATGATTGAAGTTGTAAATACTAATTAATAATGATTGAACCTGTGTTATGATGATTATATGTTTAAAGAATCAAAGTGTAAGGACAGGCTGAATTTTTTGAGAGAAAAACAGGAAATGTGTTTAGCTGTTAGAGGGAGGTGCAGGGTTATGAGTCGTTGCTCCCTGTTGACTGAGGACAAGAGCATAAAAAACTGTTGAAAAACAGGAAACAAGGTTATTCTTCAGAACTCTGCAAGGCTCCTAAGAAATACACGGGTGCTGACCAGACTGTGGTGATCAACTGGACTTTTTATCATCGAGAGTGAGAGTTTTGGAGCTGGAAACATCAAGGAGAGAGATTTCTACATGCACACACATGGACATTCCAGGGAAGGAGCCGCAGACGGAGAAGATAACCACTGTCTGGTAGTCTGTGTGTGATATTTGATCTAAGATTTCTCTCTCTGCTCCCAACGACCCACGGACTGACACTCGGCACACGGGCGTCGGTTCTGGCCGGCGGCTGCCGGCTGAAGATAAGCCAACGTTCGGCATACGGATGTTGGATCTAGGTTGACTTTTGTCAGCTGAAGTAGGATTAACATTTGACATTCTGATGTTGGATTTAAGGTGGCTGTAGTCAACTGAAGAAGATTTTCAACTCATCAATTTGAGGTCAAGGTCCCCTGGCCAGGGAGCGTGATCTCATATCCTCATACTCTCACCTCCAAAGGACTTTTAGACAATTAGAATAGTCCCCGTTAAAGTGAGTAATCAGTTTAGAGTGTTAGAATCAAATCATTTCTGCCAACCATGTTTCTAATCATATTTTAATAAATTCTGTATCATCATCTGAAATATAATCCATGTTAACTATGTTATCTGCACTTATCTGTAATCTGCAGTAAATTCCTAAACTGCAGTTAAAGTGCTGATTCTGGACATTGGATTATTAAATCTCTTTAAGATGTAAAAATTGAGTACATAGGGTGTACAACATCAAAGTGCTCTTAAAGGTTGGTCTGGTTTAATGAAAATAAACACATCCCTGAGGTCCTTTGTATGGACCGCTAAAAAATAATTCTAGCAATTTTCCAAGAGCCCTGATCCATTAGAGTGAGAGCTGCTGTTAACGGGCGTGGCTGGCTGGTATCCTGGTTCCAGTGGAGGCTATTTGACCAGGGTGCGAGTCCATCTTCAGAGGGGTGGACATCCGGATGGAGGCAGTGGCAGCTACACCAGGGGTTGGCAACCTTTTCTAGAAAGGGCCAAGAGGGTGCAGGTTTTCTTTGCAGCCACTGACTCCACCAGATGACTTCACTGATTAATATCACTTTGAGCAGCTGGAATCAGTTAATCAGTGAAAAGCATCCAACAGCATCTTTAATTTGTGACTCGATAACAGTGTTATGGACCTTTCAGACCGGAAGCATCAGATGTGGCAGTTAACGCCCTCCAATGCATCAGTGACATCAGATGCATCGCGTTGGAAGTGACAATTGGGCAGAGGTTGCTACACCATACTCTGGCTGCTTTCCATAACTTGAAAAAAGCTGAGTGATCGCTATCTTGGATTTGCATCTGTAGAACCACAAATAAACTTAAACAGCAGCAGAATGCATCTCCCATCACCCTGCTGAGAGAATCTTTTTTTCAGATACTTTTTGGAGTGACACTAAGCCGAGGGAGGACTGATAACTTGGTGGGATCAATCAAACTATGATAGTGTGTAGAGCCACACGGAGGAGTCTCCGTGTGGCTTAGGCCTCATTCCGGGCAGAGCGAGACAGGCAGCCGGGATGATGGAGCAGACCGACTCGATGCGAAATTCCTCACTTTTGAAATATACAAACACCCAGTTTGACCAACGGAGCTTAGTTCTGCAGCTTACTCGTGGTTAAAATAATAAAAAAAAAAACATGAAGTTACTGCACTGCTGAAGTTTTAATGCTCGGCTAATGTTAGCTTAGCCTTTTAGCACAGGTGAGCTGAGTGAACGCTTTAATTTGCAAATGGTTCAGTCTATTTTTATTTTCCAAATAAAGCTACAGCTTTTTTTCTTACTTCTTAAACCACAGAAAACTCAACTTTAAAGGGTCCCTGCAACGGCATGACATTTTTACATATTTTTGAAGAATAAAAAAAGCTTTTTCCACATGTTGTCTTTGTTTTTTTTACCATAAAATTACACTGAATTACACTGGATTTAGACGTTTCGTTACTCTGACAATTTGAATTTACCGCCTCCGAGTTGACCTACTTTTTCGCTGTGACGGATGTGACATCATTTGAGTAGATGTCTCGCAGCGTGGCTCTGTTTACCAATACGGCAGACACGGACAGCGAAGGCATAGTGCGCGATTATAGCGAAGATTTAAGTGACATATCGATTGTTTTTGAAGAAGATGAAGTTTCTGATGAAGAGATTAACAGTGAAAATAATGAGCGGCTCCAAACTGTGTATGTTCCAGCCGAACGCGACAGAAAGAGGATGTGAAGCTGTCAGCTGTCAGCAGCAGCAGCGCTGTGGAGGACAACACAGAATGGTTTGTTCCCTCACCACCTTTTCTTATCAATGATCATTTATTCCTGGCACGGTGTACATTCTGAATATATTTAATCATTTATAAGTCAGTTTCTTGTGATTGCTAATTCTTCATCGGCTGACTGTGTTCACATGAGCACTCAAAAAAAAAAACAGAACATTGACATTTTTGTGTTTTCCAAATATACATATGCATGTAAACTGATCAGCCTGTTTTTTGTTCAGACGTCTGTTCATTCAGAGTAGATTAGATGTGATACAATTTATGATTACAGATGTTCTGTATGTGTATTTTAGACAGGTAAGTCTCCATTTAGCATAAACATTTTTCTACAATATTACTGTTATGGATAAGACGTGGATTGAGGAGCGGTCCAGTATCTGACTGAACCCAGCATGAAATAATCAGAAGCAGTTCCAAAAAGAAAACACATTTATTTTTCTCCCTTTGTGCTATACATGAAATACTAAATAATTAAAGTTCTGGTGAGGTGAAAAGGCGGCGCGCTCTCTCAGCGTCTCAACAGTCGGAGTCCTAACGTTCAGGACTCAGGAGTTCCGCCAACACCCCCCCCCCCCCAGGTGACTTTCCCAGACTGTACTCTGCGAAGGAGGAACAGAGATGAGATTATTCAACACTTATTACTACGAAATATTGTTTAGAGGCAAACTTATCAGCTACACGTTTTGGGTCTGGTTTCAAACTTAGTTCAAAGAGGCTGCTGCTCACAGCTAGTGGAGGATCATTAATCCGCACGCCACTGCCGTGAGGAGCACGCCAAACATTTTCCACCAATAATTACTTATAGCTGCGTATAAACGCCAGTTTACATTCACGGATAAACTTTTCAGAATATTCACCTCTGTCGTGTGCTGACAACATTTGCCTCTCACCCTCGTCCTCCTTCACAGGCGCGATGTCAGACTCTGAAACGGCCCTCAGCGTCCCCACACGGTCGTCACAAGGTCGTATTCTCCGGCAATCTTATCCAACTCACTGCTGGTTTAAATGTAGTTCTTCATCACTACATTGGTACCAGCTGGAAGTCCTCAGATCTGCACGTGAACATCACAGGTGTCGTGGATTGTCCTAATAGAGAGCCGCACGAGAATGCAACAGGTGCAGCCAATCATCGTAACAGAGGAGAGAGACTCTTCTGCAGCACAGTTTCCTCAGAGAACAGCCCCAAATCACCTGGGAAGGAAAATAAACACAAAGCAACCCAACAATGTCCAGCCACCCCCCCCCCCCCCAACACACAACAATTATGCCTGATAAAATTTGACAACAGATATAGAAGTAAAATTTTCTTTTATTAAGAAATCTTTTTCCCCCATCCCATGTGGGTCTACAGCTTTTCAGATAAAGATTTGCAATCATTTGCTTTGAATAAAAGTGAATTCGCAATCACAAGAAATTGACTTATAAATGATTAAATATATACAGAATGTACACAAACTTTATTTTCAGTGACTTTAAAACAAACTCCTGAATTTAAGCACGCTGTGCTGCTCAAATAATTTTTTTCATACACAAACACACTGTGCCAGGAATAAATGATCATTGATAAGAAAAGGTGGTGAGGGAACAAACCATTCTGTGTTGTCCTCCACAGCGCTGCTGCTGCTGACAGCTGACAGCTTCACGTCCTCTTTCAGTCGTGTTCGGCTGGAACATACACAGTTTGGAGCCGCTCATTATTTTCACAATTAATCTCTTCATCAGAAACTTCCTCATCTTCTTCAAAAACAATCAATATGTCACTTAAATCTTCGCTATAATCGCGCACTATGCCTTCGATGTCCGTGTCTGCCGTATTGGTAAACAGAGCCGCGCTGCGAGACATCTACTCGAATGGCGTCACATCCGTCACAGCGAAAAAGTAGGTCAACTCGGAGGCAATAAATTCAAATTCTCAGATGGGTAACGAAACGTCTAAATCCTTGTTCAGTGTAATTTTATGGTAAAGAAGCAAAGACAACATGTGGAGAAAGCTTTTTTTATTCTTCAAGAATATGTAAAAACGTCATAGTGTGGCAAGGACCCTTTAAATAACTTAGACTTTTTAGCGTTTTTTTTTTTGTACATTTTTTCTTTTTTTTTTAACTGTTTAGTGTTTCTTTATATTTTAAGAAATATAAATATAAATATTTTTTATTCGTCCCACAATAAATGGACAGCATTTTATATAGCACTTTTCCATCTGCATCAGACACTCAAAGCGCTTTACACATCAATGCCTCACATTCACCCCGATGTCAGGGTGCTGCCATACAAGGCGCTCACTACACACCGGGAGCAATATGGGATTAAACACCTTGCCCAAGGGCCCTTAGTGATTTTCCAGTCAGGCTGGGATTTGAACCAAAGATCTACAATCAGGAGCATTTGCTGTGCAAGCAACCTAAATTCAGATGCACTTCAAAAACTTCCAGTGCTGAGCTGAACACCATGACGCCTGGTCAGAAGAAACATCTCTGCTCTTCAAAATGGGACAAAAGTGTCAACAACTCCACCAGAGGCCAATGCTGGAGAAGAGACCATCTGGTTAAATATCCTGAGAATCCAGCAAACCAACACCTGCTTCTATGCTTCTAAATCAAAGAAAGGCCCTTTCTTTAAACAGCAACTATTTTATTATTTTTAAAAAAGCTGTTTCATTTTAGGGCATCATGGTGCCTTAGTGGTTAGCACTGTTGCCTTACAGCGAGAAGGTCATTGGTTCGATTTCCACCAGTGGTCTTTCTGTGTGGAGTCTGCGTGTTCTCTCCGTGTATGCATGGGTTCTCTCCGGGTGCTCCGGCTTCCTCCCACATCCAAAGACAAGCAGGTTAAAAAAATAGACATGCAAGTTAGGTGGACTGGAAACTTTAAATTGTCCATGAGTGTGTGTGCAGCTGTGAAAGTGTTTGTTTGTCTATATGTGGCCCTGTGACAGACTGGCATCCTGCCCACGATGTACCCCGCCTCACACTGTATGACTGCTGAGATGGGCTCCAGCCCACCGCAACCCTTAATTGGACTAAGTGGTTGAAGATGTGTGTGTGTTTCATTTTATATTTTAAAATTAAATGAATGGATCATTAAAAATGGCCATGAAGTCAAAGTTCAGTCAAAAGACATTTGCACAGCCCTGCTCCTATTGTGCAGTTTTAAAACATTCACAATCACTAGTCAAATTCATATTTTAGAAATGACTCTGTCCTGATCACATCATTAAAGGCAATCACATATTCTCATGTAATTACAAGTTGAAATGACTCAATTAAAACAAAAATTTCATCCTAAGGTTTATTTTACATAATTTACAATCACACTGTAGCCATTGTTAAATCATCTCCTGTTGCATTTATAATAAACCTTTGTATTTATTTACAGTGTCTGTTTTTCTGGTTGAAATGAGATATGAATAATTGACCAGACTTAAAAATGTACACATTCCCATGCTTTTTTAATTTGTCTAAAAATAAATGTCCAAGGTTCTGTTATTTCCCCTGGCTCTTTTATGCAAGATTCTGCTCCTTACTAAAAACCAAATAATTGTATTCCTCATTTTGAGTTTATTAAAGGTCACGTTAGAAACCAGGCCTGGGACTCTCACAGACAGTGTCCATCTTGTTAAAGACCCCTAAAATGAGTCATACAGCACTTTTTATACCTTGTGGGCATCACAGTAGGTGTGGTTTAGCCTCATATTTCTAATGCTACTGGCTCTCACCAACAGGGGTAGATCTCCCTGTTTCTGAAACTTGGACACGATGGAAGTGAAACATGAGCGAGTACACCACTATCTGTATCTGTTTAACCATCTAAATTATCTGTATCTGTACCTGTACTCATAGTAGGCGTGGCCTAAACCAGAAGTGGGCATAGTTTAACCTGAAATGGCTGGGGCTTAAATCAGTACAATAATTTAAGTCTGAAATTGATATGGATTGATCAGAAGTTGCTATATTTATTGTTTATTTGAAAACTATTTACCGAACAGCCTCAAAACTGAGACTCAAATCAATGTTTTTGATTACAATAGTAAGAGAACTATTTGCAGAACAAGTTTTATGAACTCAGAACATGAATATTCTTAATGTATGAATGAATGTTTTAGAGCCCAACCGATATGGATTTTTTGAGGCCGATGCCGATAACGATATTTGGATGAAAAAAATGCTGATAATCGATAAATCGGCTGATTTGCCAATAGCCGATAAATCAGCCGATATTATTATTATTATTTTTTAAATGAATAAAATGTTCTTTTTTGGACCCTTAACAAAAAGGTATGAGCTAACAGCTGAGGCTTTGTCCTCATATTGATTAACTTTATAACAGAGAAGAATTTTCAAGTTCAAAAAATGCAATCAAGAATTAAACCTTTGTGAAATTAGCAAATACATATCCTTAAAAAGAGTTGTGAAATACATCTGATCTTGTACCTCTTGTTGCTGCAACTTAGATATAGGTTATATTACAGGTAGAAAAACTTTTTCAGTTGTAGACAAGTAATTGTGAGAGGAAAGAAACACAAACACTTGTTGTGTGTTGGGGGGTTTGGCTGGACATTTTGGTGTTGTTTTCTTTTCTTTGCTCTCCAGGTGGTATGCAAACTGGTTTTTGTCTGTGGAGAAGGTGCTGGCAGAAGAGTCCTTCACCCTCATCAGCATTATTGGCTGCACTTGTGGAGGATGTTCACGTGCAGGCCTAATGACTTGCAGCACCTGTGGATGATGCTCACGTGCAAACTTAAAGACTTTCAGCTGAAGCAGATAATGAGATGGCGTTCTGCATTTAAGCCATGAGTGATTCGAGCAGAATTGCCGGGAACCCGACCTTGTGACGTTCGTTTGTGAGACGCTGAGGACCGCGCCAGGGTTTGACACATCGTGCCTGTGAAGGAGGACGGGTGAGGGACACATGCTGTCAGCACACATCAGAGGTGATGATTGTCTGAATAAGTGTTAACAGTAATTTGGTATTTTGTTACGCAGTATATTTGAACAGTGATGAGAATTGTGCAGTTTGCTTCTCACTGCCGTGGCGTACGGACTGATGATCCTCCACCTGTTGTGAGAAGCTGCTCATTTACATAAAGCTTAAATTCAGACCTGAATGTGTTGCTGATAGTGTGTGCCTCTGAAGGATATTTGTTGTAGCTCTGTTGACTTACCTCACCTTTTCCATCCTTCACAGAGTCAGTTTGTCGTATCCACCTGGGGGGTGTTCGGCGGTGAGTCTGGGTCCAGAAGCGCCTAGCTTTGATCCATTTGGGCGCTGGAGAGCGCGCCGTGCTTCACCTCGCCAGATAACCGCACATTTATGTTGTACACAAATTATTGCACAGGAGGGAAATAAAACTGTTTTGTTTTTGGAACCGCTTTCTGGTTATTTAGCGCTGGGTTCAGTCAGACGCTGGTCCGCTCCTCAACCCGCGTCTGCACATAACAACACTAAGGAAACATTATTTTCATAACACTCCTTTATTTTTCTATTCTGCAACTTTCAAGAACAAAAAACTTTCAAACAGCCTTAGTGCAAGCAGAGGTTGGTTTTAGTGCTGGTAGAACATTTTAACAAGAAAACATGGACCCTGATATAACGTGAGGAAACTATTATATTTGTAACAGTAAAATAAGATTCTTTTCACAAGACCCTGTAGTATGTTTGTGCAATTTTCAAGAACAGTAACAAAGAACTGTCTAGTACAAAAAAAATCTGTGCAAAGTTGCATTAATCTCTAAGGAAAAGATACACATTGCCAACACAAACATAATTTCAGTAACTGTTCTGTTATGAGAAATTATCGGCGTTCTATCGGCAAAATTTCGGCCGATAGTGAGTACTTTGAAAAGGGCTTATATCGGCCGATATATCGGTTGGGTTCTAGAATGTTTACAGAACAGCCTCAGATTTGAGATTCAATGTTTTTGATCACAATAGTAAAGGAGCTATTTTACAGAACAAGTTTTTTTTTATAAACTCAGAACATGAATATTCTTAAGTGTATGAATGAATAACAGAACAGCCTCAGAATTGACATTCAGTGTAGTAGGAAATTATGAACTACTAAGTATGCATGAACAAGAGTTGTCATACTCAACAGAACTTTCTTTTTTTTTTAATTTTATGATCAAACTGTGATTTTCTTTTCAATTTTTATTTATTTTTACTACCTAACATTCTTGGCATTTTTTCCCACACAAAGTTATTAAACAATATTGATTAAAGTCTGTGTGTGCATGTGTGTGTGACTGTGTGAGAGGGAGAGAGAGGTTGTTCGACTGACCAATTTATTTTTATGAATTGCAGTGAGAAAGTGTCAGATACTGCATGCAGCCATATTCAATAAAAATATTAACATAGGCTACTTTGTGTGTTCAGCTATATGTGTGTATGTGTGTAAGTGGCCTGTAAGACTGTTTATTTTTTTAATGATCTGTGTGAACGTGGTGATTCATGCAAACATCCAGTGATGACAAACAGGGAAATAATATGTCAGCCTTCCAGTAGTCCAGCCAGGAGACTGGGTATTCATCAGAGTGATTAAGAGGAAGAACTGGTCCAGTCCTCGTTGGGAAGGTCCATACCAAGTGCTGTTAACAACACCAACTGCAGTAAAGATAGCAGAGAGATCAACGTGGATACATCTAAGTCACTGTAAGATACAGCGTGTGTTGGCTGCCTCCACAATGTAAGGGGAAGTCTGGCTACAAAGGGAGTCTATTTAATTAGCAATAGATTGTCTCAACGCCAGTGAAGCAATGAAATGAATGAAATGCAAAAATATCATCACATGTTAAATTGTCATCACAACGGCGCACACATTCCCGATTTGCTTTTACGGGACAGGGAATAAAACTGTAGGTAAAATTAAGAAACGTCTGTGTACCCAAACGTATGTTTTATCAAATAATTTAAGCCTAACCAAAACATATTATGTGGATGGTACTTATCTTCATCACATTGGACAGGGATGTAATTATACAGGCTCCTGTCCATGGGGAACGGATGAATCATGTGCTTATGTTAGTAAGTTTTTGCTACCACCTGTAAATGGTACTCCGGTGTATGATGACATCTATTGGCTTTGTGGTTCCAGGCTGTACATGAGTCTCCCACCAAATTGGGGTGGTGTGTGTGCACCTACCCAGGTGACTGACCATACATATGTGGTAGTGCCAAGGACCTCCACAGAGAAGAATGGCAGCACTAGATGGAGGAGATCGATATACCCAGATGTGTTACCACATGATCACATGTGGGGCTCGGATGTACCAAAGGACCAAAAATTGTGGTCTGTAGGAGATAAAATAGCACATTCATTGTTCCCCTGGATAGGAGTGGTAAAAAATTCATTAATGATTGAAACTCTGAATTATCGATTGGGTCTGTTCATGAATGTAACTGAGAAAATAGTAGCAGCTCAAAACACTGAAATAGATGCTTTATGTACCATGGTGATGCAAAATCGCATGGTTTTAGACTTGCTTACTGGTTCACAGGGAGGAATTTGTGTTCTGCTGAACACAAAATGCTGTACTTTCATCCCAGACTCCATTCATTCAGTGGATGTGCAGGACGCATTGGAAGAGCTGAATAAACTTCGTGATGCAATGCATAAAGACACCCTAGCCGTGAACCGGTGGAATCCCTGGTCCTGGTTGACTTCAGGACCATGGTGGCAGTTACTATTGAAAATGGTGACACCAGTTATTATAGTCCTAATTCTGATTGGACTTTGCATGTGTTGTGTGATCCCTGGTATCAAAACAATGGTTGGCAAAATGGTGTCAAATACATTTGTACAGTGTAATCTGGCTTTCCAACAAACTATGCCAAAATATCAAACATTGAAACAGTCAGACCTTAGTGGAGAAAACTATAATGACTGTGTTGAGAATTATGATTGGCAAAAAAAAAATGGTTGGCAAAATGGTGTCAAATACATTTGTACAGTGTAATCTGGCTTTCCAATTTACCTGAAAAGCCATATTTCTTTTTCCATTTAGTTATGTACTTCAGATTTTCCGGATTGCGTTTGTGCATGTATTTTTTGTCGCCCTGAAATAGGGGCTTATTTTCTGTGCATGTGTTTCCCATGTTGGTCACCTATTCCCCTTCACTCTGCAAAGTTCAGGTCAAGCTTCTACCCCATGGGGCGGACCTTCCTTGGAATCCCCCTCTTTGCAGACTCGTCGGGAATATGTGAGTGTGGTGCGTATGGACTTAAAATGACCTACTTTGCAGACAACGGCTCCACTTTTATCCCCTGATAAAATGGGATATCAAGCTGTCCGTGCTTCAGTCACTCACAGTCTCATTCTTTTATCATTACTAAGGAATACTCAGTCAAACAATACCACACATACAGTCCGACACTGTCACACACACACACACACACACACACTCCCACAACCGCTCCAACTCTCACACATATACAAAATAAATTACAGATTTCATCAATGATTGCAATTACAGACAAGCCCTCATCTTAAAAAAAATAAAATAATAAATCATTTTATATCAAGACATAAATAACACAACAAAATCCTTACAACAAAACAACAAAAACAGAATTTTCTCTCATTCATACCACAAACACACTTAGTTTCACTTTTGAAATAATCAATTAATTCACGTCTCTCTAACTGCTTCTCCTGAAATTTATTCTTACTCCTCCTGTATTTCTCAGCCGGATGGGGACTTGAACCCCTCCGCCACCTGTGCCGGCAGGACCGGAGACTCTAACTCCCTTCCCCGCACTTTATTCTGGATGGGGACTCGAACCCCTCCTCAACATATTTTCCTCACAGGCAGGCAGTAATTACTTACGTTAATTTGTTGCGCCCCTCATTTGGTTCGGAGGCGTCGTCAATCTACTGCGGCGAGCGGAGGTGGACGTCTATAGTCACCGGCCCGACAGAGAATTCACTCCTCAGGACTTTCCTTCGATCCCTCTAGTAGAATCGGTTGTGCACAGTCTGCGGCGTGTCTTCCTCCGTTCGCTCGAGAAGATCTGTCGACGCCCCACGTTGGGCGCCAAGAAAAAACTGTTGGGTTTGCACCCTGTTTTTAAAGAAATGAGAGGCACAAACACTGAAAAGAAACCAGTCAGAGAGAGACAGATATATATATATTTTTTGCTCTGCGCAGAGGAGGAGAACAAGCAAAGCTCTCCTAAAATCTCCTCCTCTGGCCCAGCCTTTTATTTAGTTCATCAACATGAGAAAAAACAAACAAGGACAGTCGGGAGAGGTTACACATGAGTCATGTCTGCAAGAGGGTGATAGCAAAGCAAGGTAACGGCTGAAACCTTCCATTCCTGCAACATGAGCCTTGTGGCTCGTCAAAGCAGGATAAGGCAAAATGAAAAATAGTTTGCTCAATCATGAAGAATGCAGACAACAAGTCTTTCTTTCTAAAACCTCCTCTTCTCACAAAGAGGAAAAATAATAAGCATAAACTATAAGAAAATAAATAATAATAATATAAGCATAAACTAAAGAAAATAAATGATAATCAATCAATCAATTTTTTTATATAGCGCCAAATCACAACAAACAGTTGCCCCAAGGCGCTTTATATTGTAAGGCAAGGCCATACAATAATTACGTAAAACCCCAAAGGTCAAAACGACCCCCTGTGAGCAAGCACTTGGCTACAGTGGGAAGGAAAAACTCCCTTTTAACAGGAAGAAACCTCCAGCAGAACCAGGCTCAGGGAGGGGCAGTCTTCTGCTGGGACTGGTTGGGGCTGAGGGAGAGAACCAGGAAAAAGACATGCTGTGGAGGGGAGCAGAGATCGATACCTAATGATTAAATGCAGAGTGGTGCATACAGAGCAAAAAGAGAAAGAAACAGTGCATCATGGGAACCCCCCAGCAGTCTACGTCTATAGCAGCATAACTAAGGGATGGTTCAGGGTCACCTGATCCAGCCCTAACTATAAGCTTTAGCAAAAAGGAAAGTTTTAAGCCTAATCTTAAAAGTAGAGAGGGTGTCTGTCTCCCTGATCTGAATTGGGAGCTGGTTCCACAGGAGAGGAGCCTGAAAGCTGAAGGCTCTGCCTCCCATTCTACTCTTACAAACCCTAGGAACTACAAGTAAGCCTGCAGTCTGAGAGCGAAGTGCTCTATTGGGGTGATATGGTACTACGAGGTCCCTAAGATAAGATGGGACCTGATTATTCAAAACCTTATAAGTAAGAAGAAGAATTTTAAATTCTATTCTAGAATTAACAGGAAGCCAATGAAGAGAGGCCAATATGGGTGAGATATGCTCTCTCCTTCTAGTCCCCGTCAGTACTCTAGCTGCAGCATTTTGAATTAACTGAAGGCTTTTTAGGGAACTTTTAGGACAACCTGATAATAATGAATTACAATAGTCCAGCCTAGAGGAAATAAATGCATGAATTAGTTTTTCAGCATCACTCTGAGACAAGACCTTTCTGATTTTAGAGATATTGCGTAAATGCAAAAAAGCAGTCCTACATATTTGTTTAATATGCACTTTGAATGACATATCCTGATCAAAAATGACTCCAAGATTTCTCACAGTATTACTAGAGGTCAGGGTAATGCCATCCAGAGTAAGGATCTGGTTAGACACCATGTTTCTAAGATTTGTGGGGCCAAGTACAATAACTTCAGTTTTATCTGAGTTTAAAAGCAGGAAATTAGAGGTCATCCATGTCTTTATGTCTGTAAGACAATCCTGCAGTTTAGCTAATTGGTGTGTGTCCTCTGGCTTCATGGATAGATAAAGCTGGGTATCATCTGCGTAACAATGAAAATTTAAGCAATACCATCTAATAATACTGCCTAAGGGAATCATGTATAAAGTGAATAAAATTGGTCCTAGCACAGAACCTTGTGGAACTCCATAATTAACTTTAGTCTGTGAAGAAGATTCCCCATTTACATGAACAAATTGTAATCTATTAGACAAATATGATTCAAACCACCGCAGCGCAGTGCCTTTAATACCTATGGCATGCTCTAATCTCTGTAATAAAATTTTATGGTCAACAGTATCAAAAGCAGCACTGAGGTCTAACAGAAGCACAGAGATGAGTCCACTGTCCGAGGCCATAAGAAGATCATTTGTAACCTTCACTAATGCTGTTTCTGTACTATGATGAATTCTAAAACCTGACTGAAACTCTTCAAATAGACCATTCCTCTGCAGATGATCAGTTAGCTGTTTTACAACTACCCTTTCAAGAATTTTTGAGAGAAAAGGAAGGTTGGAGATTGGCCTATAATTAGCTAAGATAGCTGGGTCAAGTGATGGCTTTTTAAGTAATGGTTTAATTACTGCCACCTTAAAAGCCTGTGGTACATAGCCAACTAACAAAGATAGATTGATCATATTTAAGATCGAAGCATTAAATAATGGTAGGGCTTCCTTGAGCAGCCTGGTAGGAATGGGGTCTAATAAACATGTTGATGGTTTGGATGAAGTAACTAATGAAAATAACTCAGACAGAACAATCGGAGAGAAAGAGTCTAACCAAATACCGGCATCACTGAAAGCAGCCAAAGATAACGATACGTCTTTGGGATGGTTATGAGTAATTTTTTCTCTAATAGTTAAAATTTTGTTAGCAAAGAAAGTCATGAAGTCATTACTAGTTAAAGTTAATGGAATACTCAGCTCAATAGAGCTCTGACTCTTTGTCAGCCTGGCTACAGTGCTGAAAAGAAACCTGGGGTTGTTCTTATTTTCTTCAATTAGTGATGAGTAGAAAGATGTCCTAGCTTTACGGAGGGCTTTTTTATAGAGCAACAGACTCTTTTTCCAGGCTAAGTGAAGATCTTCTAAATTAGTGAGACGCCATTTCCTCTCCAACTTACGGGTTATCTGCTTTAAGCTACGAGTTTGTGAGTTATACCACGGAGTCAGGCACTTCTGATTTAAAGCTCTCTTTTTTAGAGGAGCTACAGCATCCAAAGTTGTCTTCAATGAGGATGTAAAACTATTGACGAGATACTCTATCTCACTTACAGAGTTTAGGTAGCTACTCTGCACTGTGTTGGTATATGGCATTAGAGAACATAAAGAAGGAATCATATCCTTATAATATATATAATATAATATATTATCCTTATATAATAAGAGCATGAACTATATAAAATCCTTGACATTCTCAAAAGCACCGCGTTCAGTATGTGCAAAGTTTTCCAACTGACTTTATATCACCAACAAAACGAAGAGCAAACAAACGGTTAAAAATAAATAAAAAAAAACAGACTGGAGTGGAGGCAGTGACCAATGCGACATGAGCTGTTTTAAGCTCTGTCTTGTCAAAAGCACCATGTATGATACGAAATAAGTTCACCAAGTAACTAAATATCAGACAAATCGACAAAGAGGTGAGTTGAAGAAAACTTAAAGAGTACTGACAGAGCAACGTGAGGTAGATGCCAGCCAAACACAGAGACAGAGATCCTGTCTGTGTGTGTGTGAGAAGCTGCAGTGAGAAGTAAGTGTCTGTGTAGGGAGGGGCGGGCACTGTGTGTGACTGGCCAATCACAGAGAAGACAGTCATTTAGCCAATGAGAATTTTCCTTCAGCACGAACACAGATATTGATGAGTTTTATTCTGATCATGCTCGTGCTCATCAAAAATGCTTTATCCGTACGCTCAACCCTACTGCTAAAGTCAAGTCAATTTGAATGTAATAATATAAAGGTACCAGCCCAACCATCTGCCAAAATATTCTACCAACTCAGTCAACTATTAGATTGATATCAAATTCATAGCCAATCCCTCAGCACATCTTTAGTCCTGTCAGTGCTTTGGTTATAGGGCCGTCAGATACAATATTGTTTGGAAGTAATTTACAACACTCTTAACCAAATATGTGAAATATATATATATATATATATATATATATATATATATATATATATAATTTATTTTTTATTTTTTTACTAAGATATATGAGCCATCCATGAAATGGCTAAGAATTAGTCAAATAGTCCAATCACAGCGTCTCTGGTCAGATTATCCATCTTTGCACATTGAAATAAACATAATTGATTCCGTCCACCTTTTTACAATTTAGAAACAACAATTTAGATTCATCAGGCACCCCCCTAAATACTGAACGGTCATATTTTCTAAATACTATATGTAAAATACTACAGCAGGCTTCCTTTGTACTCTATAATCTCTAGAATACTGTATTAAGTCCCTTTCCATCATATTAATAGTAATTAATGAAACAATTAGAAAATGATAGTGGATATTCCATGCCAATCTTCTGGAAGGATATATCTTAATATTTGTCCCCCTCAATGCCAATATGAATCAGCACAAACCTTTACTAACTTGGTGGTATAATCTTCCTGAGATTTCAGCAATTGTTTTGGTGTCCCAAGCTAAATGTTAATAATGTCCTTTTAAACATCCCCAGTAATTTTGAGATCATACTGATACATTCATAGTATAACAATCATCCAAATAAGTCTCACAAATTATTATAGTTATTGTAAAATTTTGGTCTCCATCGATGAAGTCTGCATATTGTATCCACCGAAACCCTAATCTGCATTTTCCTTTATCCAGTTTGACATGTCTGCCTTTTTATGAAGCTAATTTGCAACAATTAATCAAATTAAATTAATGAATAATTATTCAACACTCTCCCCGGCTAACCATGTCAGCCACTTACCAGGGGCCTGTCGCCAAACAGCTCACAGAAGCCTACGCCCACAGCATCGTAAAGGAGCAGCCGACTCAAATCCATGCCATCCACACGTGCACCTCCATGTCCAATGCCACGCACCAAAGCATAAACGCAACAGTCCAAGTTTAAAATTTGAGTCTGCATGGCTGCACCACATAGGCCAATACATAACTGATACCACAAAAGATAGGCAGCGAAAGTTCACACTAAAAAACGACCTGTCTGTTGTGGTTTGCCACTGCGCAGTTCCTTGGTTCAATAAACCCTTGTTTATTACTCCTGTGTCTGCCCTACTGTTCCAGCATTTGGGTCTAACATTCAACCCGGTTCTCAAAAGTAACACCGTCCTTAGGTACCATACCTTTGATGTTCAAAGTGTACATCAGAAAATTCAGCTACTTTGCCAGTTACCAACACCATAGCCAGAACGATACTGCTCGTTGTTGTCCACATAAGTAAGAATAAGTACAGTAGCTTGCCACCTATAACAGTGAGTATCCAGTCATGTTGTCCACCTTAATAAAGTAAAATAAAAGCAATTTTATAGTAAAGAATAACAACTTACCGGTGAAAATACAAAAATCACAAAATCAATAATAAACAAAGTACAGCAACCCCAGGTGCCCTCCGGTGGCTGCCAAGAAAAAAAAGGAAGAACAACAAATATCCACCACTCCCAACATACCTCATTCAAATCACCCAAAACAACGGGAACCATCCACAATGTCTGCCATTAAATCAGAAACTAAACAAACCCTGAAAAACCCGAACTTCCCTACTTGAAATGAATGATCAGCATCTGAAAACATATGATGAAAAACCACCAATGAAAAGCTACAAGAAAACATCCTCTTAAAGGAAAAACAAACCCACAGAGCTACGAATAAAAATAAATGGGAGAAAAGACACCACAAAAGGAACATAATCAATGGTCACATTTCACAAGGTGGTCCATAAAGTATCACATATACCCAAATTGTCACGGTATGTCATATTTTTCTTCTTTTTCCTGCCTATTGTATTTTTTTCAAAAAAGTTTAATGATAATTAATTATAATTATTAATTAATTATAATCATTTTCAAATAATTCACCTTGATATCTGTGTCAAGCAGGCTAAAACCAAGAAATACCACATTAAAATACAAAATAAATCTGAAATCTTAAAACCGATTGTTTTACATTTCTACTTTTCTTCAAAATACTCCCATGTCTTAGAGTTCTCATGGGATTCACATTAAATTTACAGAATCAGTGTAAAAATTATGTGCATACTGTAAAGCACAAAAGCAGCCTAGTTATTGAAGTACAAAATCGTAGCACATTCCAGGAAGTCCACCAAAAATAAAAAAAAAATAAAAAAAAAATGTGCATCTGTCACTATGTCTCAAACCCACTAAACTGTAACAAAAACCCATAAAAAGAAAAACACATATTATGTCTTGGTGGTCTATATTGCCTAAAAAGTAATCATATCATTACATCATAAATGTTATGCCTACATACAAAACAAAGTCTGCATGCATATAACTTAACTCAAACTGAGATCCTGATGTCTTTTGGAAAATCCAAAGAGTGACCCCCAAACAATGTTAAGCCCACAAAAAAATAGTCATTGATCAAAGGGAAACAAACTGCTATTATACCAACCTCTGTCCCTTCCAGACGGATCTATTATTTTACTTCCCCCTGTGCCCCCGGACTCTCTCAGTACTTTTACTCTAGCTTTCTCTTTTTTTTGATACTTTACGTTTGACTGTAGGATTTCTGGGTCATGCTGTCTTCGCTCTAGCCTTGGCCAGACATTCTGTCTCATGCATATCATAAGCTAAGTTGCTCTGTTATTGTTCTTCTTTGTCTGTCCCTATCATAGATTTCCTTCCACCCAGTTTAACTGGAGGCCCTGAAAAGAATCACAACATAGGTTGTTGTTATAGCACAAAAATAAAGCTAGAACTACCATTTTAAAGAAAATAAACCAGAAATTTCCTAGAATGGACCATCCTGTGAAATGCACCCTAACATGCTACCTACAGATAGCATAATTGTATCACAAAATCCAATAAAATATTATATGTATACATAAATATTTATCCATCCATCACCATCCCACATCACATCAGTATTCACATAAAAATAAGGCGGACATCTTGCAATAGCTATCTCTGATATGGGTTTCAGCCACATAGTTACTCATATCACTTAATTATTCATCTATTGTCATCATTACCTGTACAGGATAACACCACAGATTGTCTCACAAGATCTCTGAACGTCAGTCAGTTTATCCCCAAATGTCAGAGAATGTCCGCCAGCATCAACCCTAAATATGACAAACCACCAACCCCAGAAATTTTCCTTACCACACACATACTGAAGTCCCAATGTGTTCCATGGTCCATCAACAAACACAAAGAAACAACACATATTTTATCTATATAAGAAATAAACCATTCACATAATACATCTATAATATCAATACAACATATGTCATACCAGCTGCAATACATTAAGGTCCTCCTGAGATGTGGAATAAGCACCTCTGTCATTACCTGTATAAAATTAGTAGTAGTACATGATTGTATTCATCAATTAAACTGAAAAACAACAAAAACCAGCAAATGATTACTGACGCCACCAATAAACAATCCACCCACAAGGCTACCGACAGTAAAATCAGTAAACATATTCCAATCATCCCAGTTAGATATGTAAAGACCAGATTTTAAACCCATATGAATCCCCTTATTTGTAACATCACCGGAAAGAAATAATAAAATCACATTTAACTGTATCATACACGGCTATTAGCGCATCTACAAAAATATTAATATCTAGGAGCGCCACTATATATATTATTTCATCACATGCAACTGCCACTGCAATATATGCCATAACAATTTCCAAAGAATATTACCTATTATTCTACATAATTTCACTTCAATTAATTATTCATTTAATAACCATCCAAACCCCCCCAAAAATAAAAAAATCACTAATTGTATTTTCATCATAATTGCAACACTATGGAACCCTGGAAGTGTCATCGCAAAATGTTTTTCATGTGGAGAGAATGTGCGCATGTTTTATTATATTGTGTGCACCTTTTATTATATTGTGCGCACGTTTTAAGCATTGTTTGAGTAAAACAAGGGCATGAGCTACTTAAACGTGGCCACAATTTATAAAAGGTGCACTCAGTTATTCAATATTGTCTTGACACATAAATGTTGACTATTAGTCAACAAACCAGGAGACAGTGTAATACATTTCCCCATTAGAAATGGATCTGGTCAGGGTATGTCATGGTTTGGGCGCACAAGGACATAGAGAGAACTCCAGCTGCCCAGCATGGCATCATCTGGAGTTTAAGCACATTAAAAAGGATGCTGAGGGCAAAGCGCCTCCCCCTCATGAGTATGACAGTTTAGCTCATATTATGGAGTTAATTTTGAACGAATGGAAAACGTGCGCACATTTTATTAATTCAAGGGCTCAATGAAAGGAAAACGTGCGCACGAATTATCACGGCCAGGAAAACGTGCGCACGTTTTATTAATTTGAGAGCACGTTTTATTAATTTGAGAGCACATTTTATTAATTTGTGGACTCAATTAAAGGAAACCATGTGCACAAATTATCATGGCCAGAAAAAAAATATCACTTTAAGTCACTTCTCCCGGTTCCGTAGAACACACTGCAGAGGATACAATTAATATCACTACATATATACTCATATTAAGGACATCAATAATGTTACTGGTGTGACAAAGGTCACAAAATCTGCACTGCAACTAAATCTACCATTGAGCTAGTGTTTTATGACGACACAACAACGTGAAGGTAAGTCTAATCCTAAATTTCAATGATCCTCCAAGATCTCTGCTGATGTATTTTAGTATGCTCTTCAGGAAGAATCAAAAATTCCCCGTCTCATCCAGACTCCACACACGAGTTCTCCTCCATGTGATCCTGAAATTAAAAACAAAACAAAATCTTCCACTTCCATGTGGTTGGAGTAGCAGGGCCACTGAGAGTGAAAAGACTGGATTCTCATAGTTATTTTTGGAAAGGAACACATCCCTAGAGGTGGAAAATGGGTGATAGCAAGTCTGATTTGCCTAACCGTACCCCTAATTTGCCATGTTATGAAATACATAAAATATACAGTGATAGTAGATTTGCATACACTAATATTTTACCATATAAAGGCATATAAGGACCACAAATAAACAATAGAATAGCACTCTAGCATATTAGAACATCTAGAGAATGTTGTTTTTTCTTGACCAAAAAGATGAAAATTTTGTAAAAACAAATACTCTCATTTTTATATTATAGATTCCTGGAATATGCATATACATATTATCTTAATGCACAGATTTCAAGCAACATGAACTCTTTATGAATCTTTATTAGTATAGTTGCAAAACATGTGGCATGTATACTATAGCTATAACAAAAAGTATACATTTATTAATGCATAGCTTTTAATTTTGTTCCAGTAAAAAAAACACACACTTAAACTGTAGACAAAAAATCTTAAAACATAAAATTTAAACATTTAACTGTTAAACCAACAATGAATACAATTGTCTCTTTCTGCTTATCAAACAAATGCTCTGACATAATACTCTTTGAACAGGAATCACACAATTTGCCGCCTTGATATAACCCTTCTATCTTTGCATGTTACAGGTTTCTAAGTTTAATACACAACACTTGCAAACTTGCAGTTTAATAGTCATCTTCATCTTCAATGTTCTCTTCGGTCTACGAATACTCCATGTCTGATGCTTGGTTATCACAGTATTGCAGTTTGCACATATCAGTGCATTTCAGTCCATTTTCCAAACAGACACAATTTGGCCTCTCCCATTGTGCAGTTGCATGCCAGCAGGTCCAAAACAGCTTCTGGAGCTGGCTGGCCTTCCATCCAATAGATAACCAACTGTTCAGTCTCATTTTCCTTTTCAAGCTTCCGTCCTCTTCCCACAGGGCTTGGGGTCTGTGGGTCTTTCTCCAAGCATCTTCTCCAGATGGCAGCTTGGTAGTTGGCTCGCTCCGCATGTCTTTCTGAGCAATTCCTACATGGTGGCAACTGGTGGCTGTCTATTTCACCCTTCTTGGCACAAAACAAGTGGTATCTCAACTCATTGACCTTTGAAGATGCTGCTTTGTTTACATACAGGAGACAAGTGAATGCCTCCAACCTGTCCATCAGTTCTGGTGAGAGGTCCCATTCCTGGCCTAGATCTGTGAAGACCTTCTGGACATCTTTGCTGGTTGATTTTGAGAAGGTTCAGTGCTTTCGATTTGCCTTTGCTTGTGAATGCACTAACAGTGTCACATCCTGTGTAAGCATGCATCCCTGGTAAAGCCTTGCAGACTTCTCTTCCAACAGTTGTCACAATCTTCCCAATATCAACATATCTCACATGGCCTTTGCTTCTACACTTTTGGAAAAGTTTGGCACCAGTCTCACCATAGTTTGCCAGACATAGAATGAACACATTGGTATCTTCTGAAGCAATGACAACTGCATTGAAGCCCTCTCTTGCAACATGAGCTGCATGCAGAACCAAACGTCCATCTGCCTCTTCCTGTGCACAGCAAAGCTCTTGCATCTCCTTACTGCCCTCTTGTGTGATCATGAAGCATCTGTCACCAACTGTTGCAATGAGTTCCCTGTTGCTGAGCTTCTCACAATACTCTGGCTTCTTCCATTCATTCACAATAAATTCAGTGAGACTTGTTTTGTTGTTGACTTGGCTCAAATATTTCCTCCATTGCTGCTCTTTATGTGAGGGTGTAATGCTTTGTAAGCAAAGGCCTGTCTCTTCTCCTCTCAAAGATCTTTCGCTGTTTTTGATAGAGATGTCTTGGTATGTGTTGAAAACAACATTAAGTCTTGAACTTTGGCTTGCATCACTCAGTGCCATGTTCAAGACAGTAGCTGCCACCTCTTCAAATGTAGCCTGATCTCCTTTCACCCTTTGTACCAAGTTCATCCCATCAACAGTGGTGGCTGAATGACTAGGAATGTCTTTCCTTTCAACAACTGGCACATTCCTTTGAAGGAGAGGTGCAAGCGCTGCTTTCTTGGTCTTGCGCAGCCCACCCTCAGGTGTAGCGAGGGCCAATGGAAGAGTCCCCAGTGGATGTGAGAGGACAGGCACCATCTGTAGATTCCGTACCTGTGCCATCACAATTATGCGGCCAAAACAGAGTTCGATCTGCCTGTAGGATGAATGCCTTATTGCTGGTTTGCACCTTGTTCTTCTTTTGAAGCTTGCTGAATGTTTTTAGTTTTAGTGTCCTCATCACCCACTTCATGTGCATAACTGCATGTATTCTCCTATACCTTAGGATGTAGATTTAGACATGTAGATCATGTTTTTATACATTAGGTGAGAATTTCGATTGTTTTTTTTTTGTTTTTTGTTTTTTTTTGCATTTTAATGTTGGCCATTTTGAAATCCAAGATGGCCACCATGAAAACTGAATTTTTATGATTATCAGCAAACTACTCCTAGGTGAACATCTAGGTTAAGACACATAAAGCACAACTCTTTGGTGCCTATAAACCAAGAAATTGACCCGGTAGGCTATTGTGGTGGCCATTTTGAATTCATGATGATAACACATGGATGGCTAACAAATCTGCAATGTTATCACATATTTTCCATCTCTAGGGATGTACACCTTGCTAAAAATCACAATGAGAACCCAATCTTTTTGGTGGTACCGACCAACCCATCTGGCTCATCGACTAATTGGTCAATCCCCTGATAGAATTCAACAAATTAAAACAATCGGTTCCAAAAAACACCACGCTCACTGGTTGAATTTAATACACTGCAAAGGTCCCCTCTGAATTCCTTGCAAAAATAAGTTCAAAATCTGGAAAAAAAAGAATAGAAATGTTTAGTTGAAACAGTAACATCCAGACAACAACACCCATACTTCAATTAAGCCAAAATTTGGCTATTTTATGCTTTCAGTTAACTTGAATCTTTGAATTTGGTAAAAAAAAATCAGTTTGTCTGTTTTTTCTTTATCAGTTTCACTCAGAAAATTTGATTAACATGAAGAATCAAAAGATAACAAAAATGTAAGGCCAATTATTCACTATAAAACGCAATATAAAAACACTGGATTCTATCTATATTCACATACTTACCAAACCAAGGGAGATAAACAATACATCAAATCTAAAAATCAAAAATACCCATGCATAGTCATTAAAAATAAATATATAAATAATCATTCAGAACCAAAGAAAATGCAATAAAGACCTCCACCAATAGATGGTAGCACCTCCCAAAGGCTTGGAAAACCAGGAGGGAGGGATTTTCCCCTCCACATCTTACTGTCCACTAAAAACTTTTCTCTGTAAAAATAGGTCCGTAGCTCCCTGTGTAATAATAATAAAACTTGGAAGAGCCATCTTTTAACCATCTTGGACCGGACGGAATACTGTCACCTAATCAGGGCAGCTTCCACAATACACCAAGCCGCGTCATTCCGCAATGCCAAGCGAACATTAAAAATGGCTAGGCTAGATTAGCTTAGCCCGCATGGCTCCATGTAAACTAACTTTTTAAAGTGCTTTAAAATTTACAAATCGACAAACTAACTCGATGATCCAATCTGCCAAACTGTTGTGATTTGGCGCTATACAAGAAAAAAGTTGATTGATTGATTGAATTTATATGGTTAAAATTATTCACATGTTTTTATTTTAAAATCAGTTAGCATTTTAGCAGCTAACACAAATTGAATGGTACCCCGCTGGAAACCCCTCTCTGTACCAGTCATAAATTATTATTCGACAGAACAAAAGAACAGACCACTCCACCAAAAATCCATGTGAAATCAAACAACATAGTTTAAAAGCCACCAGGCAACAACCCTGTTTTCCCCTGAACATACACATTAAAGCAAAAAAGGCAAAAACTGCGGTTTGTCACAAACACTAAAACTAAACTTTTCACTCAGAGCACAACACAAATTTTCAAACATACAACGCCACAGTTAAACAAACAGACGAACTTAGATCCAGACCAACCTCACGTGAGTGGAATTTTGCATGCATTATAAGAAGCGCTTAGAACATCATGAATCCACTACACAGTACTATGAAAAAACACCTTCCCAAAATCAAACTTTAACCTTAACTCTTGGGATGGGTATCAGTAAGATTTTATTGATATCGATACCATTATCGATTCCGCTTATCGATCCGATTCCTTATCGATTCCCTTATCGATACCTCTTGTGATTTTTTGTGTACTAAAAGTAGGTTTTACAGGTTTTTTTATGTCAGCGGATCAAAGAGCTTTTTCTTATCGTGCACCCACTCTGTGGAACGGTCTTCCTGCGACTGTGAGGCAGTCGGAGCCCGTGGGATTAAGACTTAAAGCCTATTTTATTCTCTTTCTTATGAATAGTTTTTATTTTTTTATCTGTTTTATTCTTTTACTTCTGTTTTTAATTATGTATTTTCATTTTTTAAATTTTATTTATTTATTTATTTTTTTTATGTTCTATGTGAGGCGCCTTAAGATGGCTTTTGTTGTGATTTGGCGCATTATAAGCCAATTAAATTGAAATTGAATTGAAATTGAACAACATTTTATTGAGTCTTAAAGTAAATAAATATGAAATTGTTCACTGGATCCTTAAACTTTGGACATAATAAACTCTACATGGTGGATCCTTGATCTCTGATCATAAATAGAAATAAACAAAATCTGTAGTTATTGTCAAAAGCATTTCCTTTCAGACATTATTGGCATGTATGTCTTTCCATACATCTGAGCTGAGCTCTTGCAACTGTGCTGTGCTGCACGTCAGGATGTAATTTATAAGAATACAGCACGTCTCATTTTGGGAGGAAATAAACATTTTAGTTGATTGTAGTTTCTTGTCTGTCTTACAACGTTTGTAAGAGGTGTCATTTTATTCAAAGTGGCAATTCTTTTTAAAGTTATTAATTCCGACCGGACTCTGTCTCGACAGAGAGCCGCGCAGCGTTTGGAGCTGTGGGAACGGAATGGAGGACGATTCTTGTTTCTTGACTGCAGCAAGACATGAGTCCCATTTAGTGACTTTAATCAACACAAAAGTGACTCACGATATTTTAATGGCTTTGAGAGGGGTTAAGAAGTGGACTTGCTGTTTCTGAAGAGCAGCGAATCAAAGAACCAACGAGCTAGTGGATCGAAGCATTGCTTCAGTGGTTCACACTTCAAAGTGGTGTTGCGCTGCAGAAACGGAGGAGAATGATCATAGGAGAATGATCATTTTCCTGACAAACACCCTCAAAAACAACGACTGCTCTGAAGGACTGATAAGGGAATCGTTAAGCAAAAAGGCTATTGATATCGGTGGATCCAATAATTTCTTAATGATACTCGAAAAGAACCGGTTCTCGATACCCAACCCTACTTACCTCATTGTCCTACACCCAATTTTAACCCCACAGAACCGCACAGAGTCACAATCATGTCGCCCTCTGTAACATAAGCCACCCCACATTTATAAAAAATAAACATTTGAGACTCATTATCAAGGTGAATCACTTCTTGATAATAGTCTCTCATCATAGCAACACTACAGCATGGTGGACCCTCCACTCCCCCAAATCGAGCCCTCCTCCTCGGCATCAGCTGGACAATGAACCACAGCTGGACTTTCCCCCAACTACTAAAATTAGCATAAATGTTAGAAAAAAAGGAAGTTTTTATTTATTTATTTTTTGTTACCGTGACCTTCAACAACTCATCAGGTTAGCTACAAAAATTTCAGATGGAAACCAACACTTTTAAACAACCAACATCAATTTTACAATAGTCAATATTGCAGAAATTTGATTATAGTAACAGGTTTCCTGCTTACCTAATGACCAAAGCACCTTTGTTGGTTGCAATAAAAGCACATGGACCGTCGTCGTATGCTGGGAACAGATTACATCCCGGGTCATGAGCACTGATTGTTATTTCCCCCAGCTCTTTTACGTAAGATTCTGGCCCTTACCAAAAACCAAACCAATGTATTCCTCATTTTGAGTTTATTAAAGGTCACGTTAGAAACCAGGCCTGGGACCCTCACAGACAGTGTCCATCTTGTGAAAGGCCCCTAAAATGCATCATCCAACACTTTTTATACCTTGTGGGCATCACAGTAGGTGTGGTTTAGTCTCACATTTCTAATGTTACTGGCTCTCACCAACAGGAGGAGATCTCCCTGTTTCTGGAACTTAGAAGTGAAACTTAACGCTCAGAAGCTTCCAAACAGACAAACACTTGATAACTAACATAGAATAAGGAATTAGCACAGATATTACCTAACAGTTCCTTATTTTAAACAAGAAATCATCTCAACTGAAACAACAAGTAAGTTATGGTTTTAATTTACAGATGAAGAGAGGTGTGAATTTTAAAGAAGCTTCATTGGCTGCCAGTGTCCTACAGGATCAATTTTAAAATTTTGGTTTTAACCTTTAGAGCTCTACATAGTCAGGCGCCTTCCTATATCTGTGACCTCATCCAGCCTTATGCCCCTGCCAGGGCGCTGAGGTCTGTGGATCAAAATTTGTTGATGGTTCCACGCACCCGTTTTTCAACCAGAGGAGAGCGATCCTTCCAGGCTGTTGCTCCCAGGCTTTGGAATGGTCTCCCGCTCTCTCTGCGCTCACTGGACTCTATTGACACTTTTAAAAGCCAACTTAAGACCTTCTTTTTTACACAAGCTTTTGCTTAGGTTTTGGGCTGCTATGCTATGTATTTAAATGTCTTGGCCACTGTGTGGTGTATTGTGTGGTGTATTGTGCATTTTATGTTGTGAAGCACCTTGTGGCTGTTGTCTGTGAAAGGTGCTATACAAATAAAACTTATTTGCTTCTAAAGAATCTTAAATTTTTTTCTATTTTAAATTCAAGTGTTTTAATGTAAGAAATGCTTTTTTACAGTAATCAGAAATTTTGAGGTAAAAAAAAAAAACATTTGCAAAGATGTTCTTCAGAAAACTGCTGTGTATAAATGAGCAGTTCTGTGACATGCTTCTGCCACTGATCTGTATATAACATGGTGTTATATACAGATCAGTGGTGTCTGCAGTCTTCCATGTTTTGGCCTGATGCCTCATTTCTATTGGACAGTGCAAAGCTATGTCACAGCTCACAGCGGCAGAAGTTGGATTGGGTTGAACTTTGACCATGGCAGATTGATGACAAGTGGCAATGCACGCTCCCGCCAAAGCATCATTTTAGCTTTGTTTTTGGCATAGTGTCAAAAACGCAAAGCATCTCGCTGAAATAATGCTTTTAAGACCGATCTGTGATGCATCTAACGCCCTCAATGCTTCCTGTGTGAACGGCACATTAGAGCGATTCTCAATAGGCCCCACAACAGTAAAGTCCTTCACAAAGGGGAGGGGTGAGGTAGGAGCCAATGCCAAGGAGAATGGGATGCCAGAAGATGTGTTGTGAAAGTGTCGTGACACGGACCCACAACAGGGGGCATTAATGAACGGACAATGGATAAGCCAAAAGTAACAATTTAATGTTGTGAATCGCATGACGTACAGGCAATAACAATATGGTGGACTGTCAATCATACACCAGGTGACGTGTGGGCAGGCTCGACGATAGAAGACGCCTGGCGAGAGAAGAGCCGGATCCCCACACAGCTTCCACCACCAACAGAGCTAGCAAGAACACCGGAGCCGCCAAGCCCTGCGCCCCAGGTGGCCGCTGTCTTCAGCAGTCAGACCCGGTACTGCTGGCAGAGAACAGAGACAGTCCTGATGAGTGTGAGTTCGCACACTCAGTAATCCCACAGTCAGTGTTTAGTTAGGAGGGAGCACCTCCACCTCCAATCACACACTCGTGCAGCTCCTGTTTCACCACTTATCTGGTTTGGGGTGTGAGGCGAAGCCGTCGCAGATCACACCAAACGGCAATCCCACAGATAAGGACACACCAGGAAAACGGCTGCAAAGAAGTTCAGATTAATACTCAATGTTTTGAGTCAGCAGAGAAAATGACCTGAATGGTAGCTGATTTCTCGGGGGGGAGGTGGAGTTGCAGTCCGGCCTTTATGGTGGTGGTGATGAGTAGTGGATGAGTGACAGCTGGTACGGATGATGTGTGACAGCTGTTACTCCTGGTCACTCCGACGCCCTCTCGTGCTTGAAGCCCGCACTTCAAGCAGGGCGCCATCTTGTGGTGGTGGGCCAGCAGTACCTCCTCTTCGGCGGCCCACACAACAGGACCCCCCCCCCTCAACGGGCACCTCCTGGCGCCCGACCAGGCTTGTCCGGGTGACAGGTGTAGAAGTCGGCCAGGAGGGCCGGGTCCAGGATGAAGCTCCTGTTCACCCAGGAGCACTCTTCGGGGCCATAACCCTCCCAGTCCACCAGATACTGGAACCCCCGGCCCTTTCGACGGACGTCCAGGAGCCGGCGTACCGTCCACGCGGGCTCCCCGTCAATGATCCGGGCAGGAGGCGGCGCTGGTCCCGGGGCACACAGTGGTGAGGTATGGCAGGGCTTGAGTCTGGACACATGAAACACGGGGTGTATCCGCAGTGAAGCTGGCAGCTTCAGCTTCACTGCGGCCGGACTGAGGACTTTGAGAATGGGAAAAGGTCCGATGTACCTGTCTTTGAGTTTGTGGGATTCCACCTGCAGGGGGATGTCCTTCGTGGATAGCCAGACCTCCTGCCCGGGCTGGTATGCAGGGGCCGGGGAACGCCGGCAGTCTGCATGGGCCTTAGCCCTCGTCCGGGCTCTGAGCAGGGCAGAGCGGGCGGTACGCCACACCCAACGGCACTTCCTCAGATGGGCCTGGACCGAGGGCACCCTGACCTCTCCCTCCACCAGTGGAAACAATGGGGGCTGGTACCCCAAACACACCTCAAACGGGGAGAGGCCGGTGGCAGATGAGACTTGGCTATTATGAGCGTACTCGATCCAGGCCAGGTGGTCACTCCAGGCCGTCGGGTGATTGGAGGTCACGCAGCGGAGGGCCTGCTCCAGTTCCTGGTTCGTCCGCTCTGCCTGCCCATTTGTCTGGGGGTGGTACCCAGACGAGAGACTGACGGTGGCCCCCAGTTCCCTGCAGAAACTCCTCCAGACCTGGGAGGAGAACTGAGGACCATGATCCGAGACAATGTCCGATGGAATCCCATGCAGACGCACGACATGGTAGACCAGGAGGTCTGCAGTCTCCTGGGCCGTCGGGAACTTCGGGAGGGCCACGAAGTGGGCCGCCTTGGAGAACCGGTCCACTATCGTTAAGATGGTGGTGTTGCCCTGGGACGGTGGGAGGCCCATGACAAAGTCCAGGCCAATATGAGACCAGGGGCGACGAGGCACGGGCAGAGGCTGGAGGAGGCCTTGGGCCTTGTGGTGGTCGGCTTTGCCCCTGGCACAGGTGGTGCAGGCCTGGACATACGACCAGACGTCGGCTTCCATAGACGCCCACCAGAAGCGCTGCCGGACCACTGCCACGGTCCTTCGCACCCCTGGATGACAGGAGAGCTTGGAACCGTGACAGAAGTCAAGGACCGCAGCCCTGGCCTCTGGTGGGACATACAACTTGTCCTTCGGACCTGTCCCCGGGTCCGGGCTCCGTGTCAGGGCCTCCCGGACGGTCTTCTCCACGTCCCAGGTAAGGGTGGCCACGACAGTGGACTCGGGGATGATGGTGTCAGGGGGGTCTGACGGCTTGGTCCTGACCTCCTCTTCATGCACCCGGGACAGGGCGTCAGATCGTTGGTTTTTTGTCCCGGGGCGGTAGGTGATCCGGAAGTCAAAATGCCCGAAGAACAGCGACCAGCGGGATTGCCTGGGGTTCAGACGCTTCGCGGTCCGGATGTACTCCAGGTTCCGATGGTCCGTGAAAACCGTAAATGGTACCGATGCTCCCTCCAACAGGTGTCTCCACTCCTCAAGAGCCTCCTTCACCGCAAGAAGTTCCCGATTGCCGACGTCATAGTTCCGTTCAGCTGGGGTCAACCTGCGGGAACAGTAGGCACATGGATGGAGAACCTTGTCGGACTCCCCGCTCTGGGATAGCACGGCTCCTATCCCTGAGTCAGAGGCGTCCACTTCAACTACGAACTGGCGCTTGGGATCGGGCTGCACCAGAACGGGTGCAGTCGAGAACCAGCGTTTCAACTCCCTAAACGCGGCTTCGCACCGATCCGACCAGGTGAAGGGGACTTTTGTGGAGGTCAGGGCTGTCAGGGGGCTAACTACCTGACTGTAGCCCTTGATGAACCTCCGGTAGAAATTTGCAAAACCGAGGAACTGTTGTAGTTTCCTATGGTTCGTTGGTTGGGGCCAATCTCTCACCGCCGCAACCTTGGCCGGATCAGGGGCGACGGAGTTGGAGGAGATTATGAACCCCAGGAAAGACAAAGAAGTGCGGTGGAACTCACACTTCTCGCCCTTCACAAACAGCCGGTTCTCCAACAACCGCTGTAGGACCTGACGTACATGCTTGACATGGGTCTCAGGATCCGGAGAAAAGATGAGTATATCGTCTAGAACGAAGACAAACCGATGCAGGAAGTCCCGCAAGACGTCATTAACCAACGCTTGGAACGTCGCGGGCGCATTGGTGAGGCCGAACGGCATGACCAGGTACTCAAAGTGACTTAACGGGGTGTTAAATGCCGTCTTCCACTCGTCTCCCTCCCAGATCCGAACCAGGTGATAAGCATTCC
Source organism: Thalassophryne amazonica (assembly GCF_902500255.1). Taxonomy (NCBI): domain Eukaryota; kingdom Metazoa; phylum Chordata; class Actinopteri; order Batrachoidiformes; family Batrachoididae; genus Thalassophryne; species Thalassophryne amazonica. Next base: position 103,842,424 of record NC_047103.1, read on the forward strand.
TAAGATCCAATTTCGTGAAAATTTGGGCTCCATGCAGGGGCGTGAACACTGAATCCAACAGAGGTAATGGGTATCGGTTGCGAACCGTGATCTCGTTCAGCCCTCTGTAATCAATGCATGGACGGAGTCCGCCGTCCTTCTTACCCAGCACCCATCGGGGAGGTGGAGTTCCGGATCAACCCGGCAGCTAACGAGTCCCGGATGTAGGTCTCCATTGATTCGCGTTCCGGACGTGAGAGGTTGTACAGCCTGCTGGACGGGTACTCAGCGCCCGGTATCAAATCAATGGCACAATCGTACGGACGGTGCGGTGAGTGCCAGATCCTTGCTGAAGACGTCAGCAAGGTCGTGGTACTCGGCTGGCACCGCTGCCAGATTGGGGGGGGGACTAAAACCTCCTCCTTAGCTGTCACACCGGGTAGAACCGAGGATCCTAAACACTCCCGGTGGCAGGTTTCGCTCCACTGAACCACACCCCCAGATGGCCAATCAATCCGGGGATTGTGTTTTAACACCCATGGAAAACCCAAAATCACTCGGGAGGTAGAAGGTGTTACATAAAACACAATCTCTTCCCTGTGATTCCCAGACACCACCAATGTCACTGGCTGTGTCTGGTGTGTGATTATTGGAAGAAGGGTGCCATCTAGTGCCCGCACCGACAATGATGACGGTAAGGCCACTAGAGGGAGCCCAACCTCCTTTGCCCATCTGCTATCCAGCAGACTCCCCTCCGACCCCGTGTCCACCAGTGCTGGGGGCGTGAAGGGTTAGATCCCCACTCAGGATCGTGACTGGGATACGTGCAGATCATCGGGTTCTCCCCACGTGGGTGTTGTGACCCACCCTTAGCCCAGTCTCTAAGGACGAGTGCTGCTGTTTTGACCGTTTGGGGCATTCTCTCTGTGTGTGCTCAGTAGAGCTGCAGAGAAAACACTCTCCACGGATCAGCCTCCTTTGTCTCTGATCTGATCGCTTTTTGGCCCTGCTCGTTTCCCTAGCAACGTCAGCAGGGGGAGCTGTTGTCACGTGGAGAGCCCTGGCAGTGGAGCGTGGGGAAGGTGGCTCCCTTTCGGACCCGGGAGGAAGAGGGACGGCTTGTGCCTGACCACGCCCTTCGTCTCGCTCCCGTCGGTGTTCTGTTAATCGGTTGTCTAACCGTATAACCAGGTCGATAAGCCCATCTAAATCCCGCAGCTCGTCCTTCGCCACCAGGTGCTCCTTAAGGACCAGAGACAGTCCGTTTACAAAGGCGGCGTGGAGCGCAACAGCATTCCAGCCGGCTCGCGCTGCCGCGATGCAGAAGTCGACTCCATACTTCGCTGCGCTTCGACGCCCCTGCTGTATCGACAGCAGCACACTTGAAGCGGTCTCGCCTCTATGAGGGTGGTCGAACACCTGTCGGAACTCCCTCACAAACTCAGTATAAACCGTTAGGAGCCGTGAATTCTGCTCCCAGAGCGCCGTAGCCCAGGCGCGTGCCTCTCCTCGAAGCAGATTTATAACGTAAGCCACCCGGCTAGCGTCTGACGCGTACATGACGGGACGCTGTGAAAAGACGAGTGAGCACTGCATCAAGAAGTCCGCGCACGTCTCCACACAGCCACCGTATGGCTCCGGAGGGCTTATGTATGCTTCAGGGGAAGGTGGGGGGGTTCGTTGAACGACCAGCGGAATGTCTCTTTCTGGCACACGGTCAGCAGGAGGAGATGCTGCAGCAGTGCCCTGAGCACGCGCTTCCACCTGTGCGGTGAGAGCCTCCATCCTACGATTGAGAACACTGCTCTGCTCGGTAACTAAGTCCAACCGAGCGGTAAAGGCGGTTAAGATGTGCTGCAGCTCACCCAACATGCCTCCTGCTGGCGCCTGTGCAGCTCGCTCTTCCATTGGCTGTTCAAGCGATGGTTGACGCCCCTCAGGATCCATGACGCTGGCCGAGAAATCCTGTTGTGAAAGTGTCGTGACACGGACCCACAACAGGGGGCGTTAATGAACGGACAATGGATAAGCCAAAAGTAACAATTTAATGTTGTGAATCGCACAACGACGTACAGACAATAACAATATGGTGGACTGTCAATCATACACCAGGTGACGTGTGGGCAGGCTCAACGATAGAAGACGCCTGGCGAGAGAAGAGCCGGATCCCCACACAGCTTCCACCACCAACGGAGCTGAAGAACACCGGAGCCGGCTAGCCCTGCGCCCCAGGTGGCCGCTGTCTTCAGCAGTCAGACCCGGTACTGCTGGCAGAGAACAGAGACAGTCCTGATGAGTGTGAGTTCGCACACTCAGTAATCCCACAGTCAGTGTTTAGTTAGGAGGGAGCACCTCCACCTCCAATCACACACTCATAAATAAATTCATAAATTACTTGATGCGCTCCTCTCATGAAGATATCAGCCGGGGTTTCATCTCATGAAGAACTGGTGTTGCTGACCAAACGGTCCCCCCTAAAAATTGGTCCGTGCTGCCTTTACTGCGCATGCTTCATTGGCCGCGCTTCACGAATTAACACCTTGTTTCTGCTTAAAACTGCACTCCAGTCATCATCTATCTCCGCGACAGATATCTGTTAACACAGATATCTGTGATCTGTGTTAACACAGATATCTTTCCACATGAATTGAGCATTATTTCCTCATAAAAGATGGATGACGCGATCAGAGCACTGTGGCTACAAGAGCTGCTAGCTGATGCGTTCACTGCGCGTCGGTCATTTCAAAGCATCACAGAGATTCGCCTCGTTTCTGCTTAAAACTGACATTAGAATGATTTAAAAGATTTTACCTTGTCATCTGATGGTTAATAATCCCATAAATCCATTTGATTGCTTTGGGTGAAGGGACTCCATCTCAGATGTGCTACTGTGGTCCGAAATGACACATGCGCAGTGAAGGCAGGCACACCGATTTTTTATTTTATTTTTTTGGCGGGGGGGGGGGGGGGGGGTGGGGAGCATTCGGTCTGCGACATCGGCTCTCATGTTATGAACACATCAGGCGGCATGGCATGTCCAGCGTGCAGTGATCTGCTGCTGACCGCGTTGCAAATGTGATGTGTTTTTTTTTTTTATAATTTATTTGTATGTTACTGTATAAGTATAAGTACTTGAACACCCTGCGGTTTTGCAAGTTCTCCCACTTAGAAATCATGGAGGGGTCTGAAATTTTCATCTTTTTTTGTGATATATGTTTTAATTATTACAATGTGTAGAAATCCCACAGTTCCAAGCGCCTCGCGGTGGCATTCAGTGTTGCAATGCGCTAAGGGGCGTTGGACTGGGGGGGTAAAGGGTACTATGTACCCAGGGCCCAGAGCATGGGAGGGGGCCCACAAAAAAACTGGTATTAAATCCATTTTTGTGTTGCATGTTATTAATGTCCATACAATTCATGTTGTAAAATAATCTAATTAGAATGAATGTATAAATGTTGCGAAACATAATTCTGCTCTAACAATAATATTGAAAGATCTCTGAGGACCCTTCCACCCCTGCACAGTTTTACAATGGTTTAGTCCAGGCGCACAGGCGGCACGCTGACACACACAGACACACATCCAACACGGGATCTGACAGCATGAGGAGAGGTTTTTAGGCTGAAATAAGACGTCTTTACTAAAAAAAAAAAAAAATCAAAGTCTGGATTTCAAAAAGAAGAGAAAAAGAAAGCTAAATGAGGGAAAACAGCTGCTAACCAAATTCTTTGAGAAGAGAGGTGAGCTCGAAAACTATCTTAACATGCATGTAGGAACTAAGGACATATAATAAGCCCCCCCCACCGACCCCCCCCACCGTCCCCTGAAGCATACATAAGCCCTCCGGAACCGTACGGGGGCTGTGTTGAGACGTGCGCAGATTTCCTCATGCAGTGTTCGCTCGTCTTTTCACAGTGTCCTGTCATGTCAATAAGGGCACTAAGGACATATAAACACAGTTTAACAGGGAAAGACACGATAAACCAACGCCGGTTTTGGTGGCAAAATAACTAAACAAGCAGCTGCAGCTCTGCTCATCTCTCCCCACGGGACACACAGTCCACGAGGGAGGGAGAAAGGGAGGGAGGGGGACATGGAGCAGCATGCGGCTGCTGCTGTGACGACACACAGGACAGGAGCAGGACGGGAACAGGACAGCTCGCTTCTGCTGCAAGAAAATCAAATGTCTTGACCCAGTCTCTGTTATGTGGGCCGCTGAAGAGGAGGTACTGCTGGCCCACTACCACCAGAGGGCGCCCTGCTTGGAGTGCGGGCTCCAAGCACGAGAGGGCGCCAGACCCAGAGGAAGTGACAGCTGTCACTCATCACACCAGCTGTCACTCATCTACACCACTATTTAAGCCGGACTGCAACTCCACCTCCCCGCCGAGAAATCGACTACCATTAACAAGGTAATTTCTTTGCTGACAGACACTTTGTGTGTTTAACCTGAACTTCTGTTACAGCCGTTTTCCTGGAGTGTTTCCTTGTCTGAGGGATTGGCGTTTGGTGTGACAGCGACGGCTTCGCCTCACATCCCAACCCAGATAAGTGGTTAAACCAGGAGCTGTACGAGTGTGTGATTGGAGGTGGAGGAGCTCCCTCCTAACTGTGTATGGACTGTGAATTACTGAGTGTGCGGACTCACATTCATACATCATATCTCTGCTTTCTGCCAGCAGTACCAGGGTCGACAGCCGAAGACAGAGGCCACCTGGGGACTCGGGACTTGGCGGCTCCGGTGTTCTTCAGACCGTTGGTGGTGGAAGCCGTGTGGGACGCGGCTTCTCTCTCGTCGGGGGTCTTCTATCTTCGAGCCTGCCCACACGTCACCTGGTGTTAATTGACTGTGCAAATTCTGTGATTTTAGTTGTGTATTATCACAACATTCAATTGTTACTTTTTGGCTTACTCATTGTCCGTTCATTTGCGCCCCCTGTTGTGGGTCCGTGCTACGACACCTTCACAACAGTCTCCCCTGACTTGCCACTGCTTGTTAGCGCGTTTATGGTAAATTAATTACGCAAATGCTAAAAATAACTGTGTGCATTTAGTGCTGTCCCTTTCATTATATATGCGCAGATTTGGAAAAGTCTGTTTTATTACAAGGACAGAAAAAACATGCATTAGCCTGCCAGTCTTCTGTGGGATATAATATGACCACAGTCCACAGTTGCACACTCACCTGCCTACAAAAATACATGCACACACACAAACAAGTTAAACTTTTTACAATAAAAAATGTATTATCAGCAGTGTTGCCACAGTTACTTTGAAAAAGTAATCCAATTACTGATTACTGCTTGAAAAAGTAACTTAGTTACTTTACTGATTACTCAATTGTAAAAGTAACTAAGTTAGATTACTAGTTACTCTTTTAGTTACTTTTCCCAGCTGCCGACAACAACCCTCTGCCACCTCAACATGACAATGATACCTGTTTTGCCAAAACTTACTTTATAGTCACACTTTCTTGACTTCAATGAAAATAAATACTTGTTTTGTAAAAAGTAAAATAAAGACCTCTTTCTTGACCTCATATTTAACTGTTGACAGCACTGTAACAGTAAAACTTGCAATTTCGAACCTACATTGTTTATAAATGTAACTATTAAATTCATTCTAGCATTTTTCTAACATTTTAATTCTCTCTAAATATTTTACTTGTCGAAATTAATATTATTTTAAGTAGTATTAGTAGTTGTAGTAAAAAAAGGCTTCAAAACTGGAGCTTTAATCTAGGGGTGTTGTGAGGGGGGCACATCCCTCCCCCACGCCCCCATTCCATCAGGATTCGCCCCTACTTTGGCGTTTGAGCACAAAGAATGGATAACATTTATTTATGCAGAAAACGTGACCAGATTTACAGGTAAGAAAGTTTTACTGTGTTTTCACATCATGTGGTCCTCAGAAAGAGAGTTTAGGTGCATTTGAGTGGAAAATAGTGTTAGTTGTTGACGCGTCGCGGAGGATCAGCTGTTTTTAACGACCAGATACAGAGTGGCTCAGCTCAGAATTCTAAATAAAGGAGGAAAAAAAGTATAAAAATGTCTTTGTAAAGCTCAGTGCAGGTGTGCTGATCACCACGCTTTAAGAGGTGAGGACGAGTCGAGCAGCTGCAAAAAACCGCGGATGAAAAGCTCACAGCTCACTTAAAGTGGGCAGTTCAGTCGAACCCTGACCCCCTGCCCACGGACCAAGTTTAATGCTGCTATCGACCCACAATGAAAAATAATAGTAACGCACAGTGACATGAAGAAGTAACTTTAATCTGATTACTGATTTGGAAAGATTAACGCGTTAGATTACTCGTTACTAAAAAAAAGTGGTCAGATTAGAGTAACGCGTTACTAAGTAACGCATTACCGGCATCACTCATTATCAGAATGTAATATTAACATTATGAACCTTATGGCCTTTAGTGTCAGACAAAGCAGGAGGTGCTGGTCCAGGTTCTGGTCCCTCATCTTGTCAAATCAAATCAAATTTATTAATTTATATAGCGCCAATTCACAATGAGATTGCCTCAAGGTGCTTCACATGGCATAATAAAAACAGAGAAAATCGAATTCAAAATTTAAAAACAATAAAAAGACAAAACCATAAAAGAACACAAGCAACGAGGATGTTAGTGAAGGTGAGCTTATGGAGCCACTTTACAAGCAAATGATTTAAGTAAAATGTAATTAAATTTTAGTAACCTTTACAACATTTTTTTCCTGTTTTGTCTATTTGCTTTTTAGGATTACCTAATAAATGGTGTGTCTTTGTAGTCCCAGGAGCTGAGGGACAGATAGAAGATGACTAGACAAACTATATAATATTACAGAGAATTACAAAGTATACAGAAAAGGAACAGGGCTATTAATGTAGAGAGTATATAATATGAATCAACCTTTTTCCTTATTTTTTAACAAACACAAATATACTGCATTGATTTATTCAGTCTAATATTGTTAAGAAATAATGCCAATATGTATATATGTATATAATGTCAATATAATAATCAATATGGCTAGTACCTAGGGCCCAAAATTTGGTGCTACGCCCCTGAGTGCGCTGATGCCATGGTCAGTTTTTTTATTTTTAATTTTTTGTTTGTTTGTTTGTTTTTTAAAACCTCTATACCACTTCATCATGAAGCTGTATAACTGGTGATGCAAAACTCAAAACGTGCATGGTGCACAATTTCTTCAATCACAGCCACAGAGGTCTATAACTTCTTGAGAGTTTTCTGGGTTTCTTCGTGACTTTCCTCTCTAATCTCCTTCTTGTACAGTCAGTTTTTGAGAAATATCACCTCCACACAGATTTACCACAGAATACCATACTGTTAGTATTTCTTCATAATTCATGTAAATAAAGTCCAAGACATAATCAGTGTCTTGGGAATGATCATGTATCCATCCCCTGACTTGTCTGAAGAGAAAACTGGATGTAAAAGTGATGGTTTACATGTGCTATACTAAAGGGGAAACTTACTTATTCACACCATCAGCAACATATACTGTGCCCATAGAATACACTCTACACAACAGTGTCATCCATGTGGAAACAAATCATGTAGAAGGTCGAGGAAACAGGCAACACTTTATAACACAGGAAGTCAGTCCAACAACAGATGCAGATAAACAAACTGAGGGTCAATAAACAGCAACCAAAATGTATGTAGCCATGTATGTACAATAACAACTAGAGCACCATGCTCACAGAGCATAAACCTCCACCAACACCAGTTTCCAATCCCACAATTTTTTTTGCCCTGGAAAAACATTTAAGGTCAAAGTCCTGTTAGAAGTGGCTTTTTATAAACTAAAACATAACATAAAAGATAGATTAAAAGGGCTTTTCAATGTTAAAATCAAATGTCTGCTAAATCTGCAATATGGATCAGATGTGGGTCAAACTTAGTCTAATCATTGACAGTGTCAGTTTGCACCTCATTATCACAAATGAGAGTGACTGAGGCACTTTTGACTGAGATATAATGCAAACTGTACACCAAATGGGCTTTTCCATATTAAATTTAAATGTCCACAAAATCCACACCAGGATGAGATCCAGATCAAACTGTCAGGTGATAGTGACTGCCAGTGTGCACCTCACTTTAAAATATGAGAGTGATTGGGGCATGTCTGATAAAAATATAGTGTAAACTACACATTAAATGATGTTTTCAATGTTACATTTAAATGGCCACAAAATCTGTAATCTGGATCAGATCCGGATCAAACTGCGCCATTCGATAAAGGAGGCCATCCTACATAAAGATCTCAAATATGAAAGAAATTTGATCTTTTTTGACAGTTATGAATTTTTGAAAATTCATTTAATGTCAAAGATAGGGATTTTTCCAAGAATTTTCCTGACGTTGACCTGTGACCTTGAAAATTTATATCAATTTTCTTGCCTGTGAAGATAAGAATCTTCAGTAAACTTTCATAAAGATATATGAAGAATTGTGGGCTCCAGGCTGTTCACAAACAAACAGACAAACAAACAAACAGGGATGCCCAACTTCGCTGGCGGAGGTAATAAAGGTTGTTATTAAAGTACATTGAAGGGGAAATGGCAGGCAATACTCAGGAAACGTGTAGAGGCAGTGGGATTTGGCAACAGTAACTCAAACACAAAAGAACACAAGAGATCAGGCATGAGAGTGAGACACAAGCGAGTGGTAAGCTATGAGAAAGTAATGATGCACGTGAGCCCTGAAGCTCAAGTGACAGAAAATAAAGCCACAGAGAAGAAACATGAAGTAGATGTCAAAATAAAAGCATGAGGAACATCGAAAACATGGAACAGCCTTTCATGTCACAGAATGAGGGGAATAATTAACATGGAGGAGTAGTAGAATAGAATAAAATAGAATAGAATAGAATAGAATAGAACCTCTATTGTCATTGTACATATACAACCCCAATTCCATTGAAGTTGGGACATTGTGTAAAATATACATAAAACAGAATGCAATGATTTGCAAATCCTCTTAAACCTATATTCAACTGAATACACCACAGAGACAAGATATTTAATGTTCAAACTTATAAACTTTATTGTTTTGTGCAAATATTTGCTCATTTTGAAATGGATGCCTGCAATGTGTTTCAAAAAAGCCGGGACAAGTGGTATGTTTACCACTGTGTTACATCACCTTTCCTTCTAACAACACTCAATAAGTGTTTGGGAACTGAGGACACTAATTGTGAGTGTCATGACTGGGTATAAAAGGAGCATCCTCAGAAGGCTCAGCTGTTCACAAGCAAAGATGGGGCAAGGATCACCACTTTGTGAACAACTGCGTGAAAAAAAGTCCAGCAGTTGAAGAACAATGTTTCTCAACATTCAATTGCAAGGAATTTAGGGATTCCATCATCTACAGCCCATAATATAATCAGAAGAGTCAGAGAATCTGGAGAACTTTCTACACGTAAGTGGCAAGGCCGAAAACCAGCATTGAATGCCTGTGACCTTTGATCCCCCATGCGGCACTGCATTAAAAACTGACATCATTGTGTAAAGGATCTTAACCGTGTGGGCTCAGGAACACTTCAGAAACCCATTGGTCAGGTAACACAGTTCGTCGCTGCATCTACAAGTGCAAGTTAAAACTCTACCATGCAAAGCGAAAGCCATACATCAACAACATCCAGAAAAGCCATTGCCTTCTCTGGGCCCGAGCTCATTTGAAATGGACAGACACAAAGTGGAAAACTGTGCTGTGGTGTGATGAGTCCACATTTCAAATTGTTTTTGGAAATCATGGATGTCGTGTCCTCTGGACAAAAGAGGGAAAAGACCATCCAGGTTTTGGAGCAACACATGCTGCCATCCAAGCAACATGTTTTTCAGTGATGTCCCTGTTTATTTCAGCAAGACAATGCCAAGCTGCATTCTGCATGTGTTACAACAGCGTGGTTTCGTAGTAAAAGAGTGCGGGTACTAGCCTGGCCTGCCTGCAGTCCAGACCTGTCATCCATTGAAAATGTGTGGCGCATTATGAAGCGCAAAATACGACAACAGAGACCCCGGACTGAAGGTGTCCATCAAGCAAGAATGGGAAAGAATTTCACCTACAAAGCTTGAACAGTTAGTGTCCTCAGTTCCCAAATGCTTATTGAGTGTTGTTAGAAAGAAAGGTGATGTAACACAGTGGTAAACATACCACTCTCCCAGCTTTTTTGAAATGTGTTGCAGGCATACATTTCAAAATGAGCAAATATTTGCATAAAAACAATAAAGTTGATCAGTTTGAACATTAAGAATCTTGTCTTTGTGGTGTATTCAATTGAATGTAGGTTGAAGAGGATTTTCAAATCATTGTATTCTGTTTCTATTTACATTTTACACAACATTCCAACTTCATTGGAATTGGGGTTGTATACATACATATGATGAAATCTGTCTTCTGCATTTAACCCATCCTAATTACAGTTAGACACAATCCAACCACTAGTGAGCAGCCACAGTTTGGCACCCAATTACTAATTGATAATGCTAAATAATAACAAACCAACAGTAGGATATAATGCAAAACAACTAACACAAGAGAAGGGAACCTCAGAGAACAGAAACTAAACATAACAGATGTGACGCATATCAAACTTGAAGATGTAATTATAATTAAAACTAATTCTGAGTATGAATTCCAAAATGGAAATAAATTTGACCAAATTCAAATGATGTTACACCTTTTTAATAGTCTTGTCAGTGTAAAACAATACAGAAGATAGGTAAAGTTTGAGAAAACAACTTTGGAAGTAATTTCACTGCTGCAGTGACTCATGCATGTTTTGTTTTTGCCTGAATATGTCACATTGGTTTTGGGCAGATCATTTGTGACCTTTTGGAACAACAGGATGCAGTGGGCACATGTACAGGAAAAGGTCATCCATGTCAGTGTCACCTGGTCATTTCTTCTGACTACTGGTCAGAACACCAGAAGTGAAGCTCACATTAAACCCTTTCACTCCTTCACTCGTTGTTCCTCTTTCCATTTTTTAGACCTAATTAATCTGGTGATGTACAAAACACTCTCATGTGTTTGTTCATTATACAGTACATCGTGCATGTCCAGGAATGAAGTTGCTGTCTGATTCTGCTGTTAAATTTGACAAACTGCATGACATCCAACAAAGAAGCCTTTCTGAACTGAGTGGATCTGGGCATCACATGGAAGACACATGCAATCAGGTTGCAGAGAAGTTGGATTCTCATCATGGTCACCATGTGGAGTGCTATAAAATATTTACTATAAACTTAAATCCACCACAATGCCAAGCTGATGATCCTGATGGCATGAACTCATACCATGGGAGACTTCATGAAGACAACAAAGTTATCTTTAAGACAATTTAAAACATTTTTTGCAGCTGCCCATGAACCATCTCAGATTTGGTTTCTGGTGTCATGCAGTGTATGAACTCTCAGCACTGTATCAATGGTCACTTTTCAGAATCAAGATCTTTGGTGCACTCCAAGGCCCGTACCCACAAAGCAACCAAAGGCTAGAAGTAGCTCCCAGTGACGTTATTCTAATTAAAATTTTAGAATTCCTTGAATTCTTTGACATTTCTTTGAATTTTCTGTTGGAAAGATGAAAGTTGGCCATAAAGCACCTTAGGTCTTAAAAGAGCTGTCAAAGTGCCAAACTGGTAAGAGCAGGGAACAAGACTTTTAGGAAGGTAAGTGTGTCTTAAACAGACAAGATGGCAGAAAAGACAGAGGGAGGAGAAATGTTCTCTGTATGCAGAATGGCAGTGATTCAGTAACACTCTACTGGCTTGATCGTGCAGAGATGTTTGTGGTTGACCTCATCACGAATGAGCTTACCTTTCCCACCCAGCGTAGTGACATAATAACGCCTGAGATGAAGGTCATCATTACAATACCTGGCTATGGGAAAAATGTAAATTGCAGGTACATACATATTTGTATTATATATATTAATAATAATCATACAATGATTAATATGAAAGTAAGCAATGTCAGCAGCCATAGCGTAAACTCACCTGTTTGACAAGAAGTTTGCTTATGTACTGCAAGCTCTGCTCTTGGACTACAGCACATACCAGCACTTCTCACATTAGCCGCTTGTGAGCAACTACCAGCATGGAGAGTAAGACTGCTGTCACACAAAGTGAATGTGCAGGAATCATGCAGAATCAAAAAACCCAAACCTCACAGCACAGTCGGGAGGGACAGACAGTCGGACAGCCGTGAAGGACCGCCAGATGACCACGTGGAATGTGATCGGATCCAGTCCGTACTGAGTCATGCTTATCCGCACAACCGCAGCCCAAACATTGTCAGACAACAGTACACAGACTGCTGTCAGACTGCACCAGAAACATAAACAGAGTACCCAGACTGGTGGACGGATGAGCCTGAGTGCTGTCACTCATTCACTCACCCACTCATACACCAATTTGCTTACCCACTTGCTCCTGTGTGCACACTGATCTCTGAGCAGGACATAGCGGTGGCAGGATGGACAAGTGTCTCTGGCACATGAAAGACTATCAGCACTATTGTCACGGACACCGCACGGTGATATGTTGAGCACACAGAGTGCACGGGACAGCTGTGCTTTGCGCTGACCGGCTGGATCACCAGCGCGCCACAAGATAGCACCTGATATGGGATACTTTTATGCCATGATGGACGGGGCATATTTGAGCCGGTGTCATGAGCAAATGGTGCAGCTGGGGCAAGAGGGGCTTCCCTAGCCGTTGTTCACCCTGCGCTATGAAGGCTGCACTGGAGGTGAGATCACATGTATATTTATGGTGTCATTTGCTGTCCTCCGACAGAGTTAGATGGTAAATATGTCATAATGTAAGTATTACAGGGGTGACGTCCCGTTCAGCTCCTTTGCAGGTGCTGCACCAGGCCTCTGATGTGCACAATGATGCAAGGACTCACAGTGACAGGCAGTGCTTTCGGCTTGATTACGCAATGTTCACGTCCACTGCACATGATGGATGTGTGTGTGCCACATACATGTTACATATTAACATATCCTTAACATGCCCTAAACGGGATCCTGTGGAGGTGGACATACTTGGCACAAGCAGGACATGCCAGCAGGATCTGACACGCTCGATCCATGGTTCCCCCAACCGCGATCAGATTGTTCCGACTGCTGTTATGATGCCATACGAATATGTAAATTGCAGTGGGATTGTGCTCAGACTGCACATAGACTGCCATTGGATGGGTGTCCCACCTGAACTGCGCCATGAGTGTTTTTGACTGATAGCTTACATTTTCAGACTGCACCTCGACACTTTTCGGATGGGGGCTGAGTCATCATTCTGATGCCATTTGGCCTCATTTGTGCTATGTGTGATGGGGGTCTAAACATAACAGTAAGCCAATCAATATAATTAGCATGTTGTCTGTAGGTATCCACCAACTCTAAACTGGGTAGTGTTCATAACAAAGGTAACAGATTTTATCAATGGTGGTAATAAATTATGTAACGTTTTTACATATAATGAGTTGAAATGGTGCGTGAGTCCAGAATGGTTTTAGAATCAGGAGACATTAGGCCTCAACAGTGTTTAGAGGAGCTCAACCCTTTTCCCTGTAAAAGCTGGAATACATCTTCAATAGATATAGTCTGAAGTTTAATATATATAAACTACATCATATTTAGAACCCATTCAAATTTGGGGGGAATTTTTCATTCGTGGGAACAAACATAATTTGAGGGAAATCCATAGTGTATTTCGCCCCAGCGAACGTCAAAACCTGCAGACGAATTCAAGCCAGAAGTGCATTAGAGACAAGTTATCTGGCATCTGAGAAAATAATCTCCAACGAACAGTCCCATTCCCCCACCCTTTTTATGTTCAGCGGCTCAAAAATCGTTGTTTTATAGACCTAGATATCAGATAATAACCATAACTGTACACCGTCAGACACCAGTCACCAGGCAACTCACCTGTCCAAAAGCAGTGTTGCAAAATCCTTGTGAGTTCGATCGCCAGTCTTCTTTCGCAGTTGCTCCCAACGATCTCTTTGGTTCCCAATGTTCACCATCGTTGATCTTCTCTTTTTCTCTCGCTCCAAATGATGTCTTTTCTTCGCACTTTCTCTGTATATTGCCGGTCTTCCTCGCTTTTAAACGGTGAAACCCCCCCACATGACCTGTGACGTCACCCCAATGGTCTTCTGGCTTTCAAATTTTTGGCATGTGCCAATAATTCAGAATTTGCTTCGATACGGACGAATTTTAATCACGTTCAGACTAATATTTTGGGAATCCTTTATATTCACACTAACGAACAAAATTACTTTGGTCCCCATCAAAATTCTACCAATCGTCTCAATTTCATTATGCTTCCTGGCACTCCAGCTTTAAGTAATTTTTTATGTTAATTTACTGTTGTGACATATTCATAAATTGTTTAGGTTCTTGTTATCATATAGACACTTGAAATTGGCATTATGTGTATTCTTCTTCTTCTTCTTCTTCTTCTTCTTATTATTATCCGTATTATTATTATTATTAGTAGTAGTATTTTATTATTCCTTCTGTTTTGTGATTTGATTTTCAATGGACCTCAATGGGAATAAAAGTTTTCACTTCCTTGTGTCATACATGTATTTTTACTGTATTTACAATTATATTATGTACTTACAATCGACATACTAAATAAACCCCCGCACACACGCACACTTTTAATATATAGATAATTAGCATTTGAATAATGTACATTCAAACATTTCCAAGCTGTTTAACAAATCATTTCATTTTGCTGAGTTTCATCATCATAACATTATGTCATCCTCATGATTACATGTCTCAGGTTATATGTGTGATTTGGCGCTATATAAATGAAAAAAAAAAATTGACGTTTTACACCGGATGCCCTTCCGGACACAAATCTATGTTGGATGAAATGTGGTGGGGGTGGGGTTTCTGCACAGAAATCAAGTGCACTAACACCTTGGCCACCACCCCTGCCTCAAAACCTTTCCTGATCAGTATCTCAATAAAATCTCACTGATTATTTATATATATATATATATATATATATATATATATATATATATATATATATATATATATATATATATATATATATATATATATATATATATATATATATCTTTACAATAAAATGCCCGATCTGCCCTTGTATGTATGTGTGAGTAGTGTCTCTACAGGGATATTATTTTGTCAGTACTCTACATCACATTGAGTCTGCTGCCTTTCCCTGCAAAAATTAAAAATAAATATGATCACAGTTGCAATGGTTAATGGTTCATATGTATACAGCTGATCATCTAGAAGAATTCAAAAAGAAACTCAAGCAAAAAAGATGCCAATGTTTAAATTGTACTTTATAAATGCTTTACCAGTTTCAAATAGGGAAATCTCGGGACCATTTTCTACCTAAATGGACAATAAGCTTCAAATGTACCTTTCAGAACTTGGAATTTCTTCAATTATAAGAGAGAGAGAGAGACAGAGAGCTTTGCAGTGATGCTTTAAGTTTGGAATTGTGTAACTCATGTGGCCAATCAGGACGCAGTTAGCCAATCAACAGAAGCTGCATTTCTGTACAGAATTTATTCTGTTCTGGATGCTAGTGATAATATGGTTAAATATATGGAAATTAATCAATTGTTAACTTGTACTTCATGACTTTGATTTTTTTTAATCAAATAAATACTGCTCTGCTCTGATATGAAACAATATGACAGTTTCAAACCATCTGGGAAACATCTGTCAAACATTGTCCTAAAACATCCTGTTGTGACCTTAGGAAAACATACATAGAATATCTTACTGCAACATTCTGAAAACATTGTGTTACAATGTTTCGGAGACATTGTAATACCAAAGCAAAACATTTTGGATATGTTTTGTGTTTCCTGGGATGGTTCATTTAGATTTTCTGAGTGTTTATTGTCATTGTGTAGTCAAGCGATAAGCTTTGATGGTCTCAGATGAAGGTCACACAAAAGAAGAAAAAGTTGCAGTTCCTTGATTGGCTGCTTGAGTGTATCTCCAAAAGCAAGCAGGTTCCCATGTTATAAAAATAAACATGTTTACAGCCTGGTTTTGGTCTCTATGGACAGTTCTCCCTCCATAACAATTGTATGGGGGCATAATTTTTTTTTATTTTTTACTAATTTCTTATTTTAATCCATAGATTTATGCATAATTAAGGGTGTGGTCACTTTGAGTAACAGCTGATCAGCCAAGCATCTCTGACTGTCATAGCAATGGTCACACAGAGGCTGCTACCTATTATAAAGGGCTCTGTCTGCCATGTTGAGCATTTTATTACAATGGTGTGGTGAAATATTCTCTAGGGTCCTCTGAGACGTCAATGCTGTAATATTCACTATGAAATTATAGTCTTATTTAATGTTGTATGCTAATGGCGTTAGCACGATTGATAGTTTGAGCCATTGTGTTCCATTAATGCACAATTACTGACAAAACAGTCCCCAACAATATAATTTAATAAACACTTGAACTGAAGTTAGCATTTTAGCGTAGCTGGACTCAAAGACAGGGTGGTTTCCAAGCTACTTCCTGCATACACTGAGTGATCCACATTCCATTTATCTTTTTATGGGTTCTTGGGATAATTCAGGGGTCTCCAGTGACCTCATTCTCCTCTGTCTCGTGTCCGTTGATTTGAAAGAAGGTTTTGACCAGTTATTTAAGTTTGAACATAATTACTCTGAGGGCTAGACCACCACTCAGAGATTTATTAAACAGAATTTAAATGTCACAGAATTAATCAGAATGCAAGTTTTGCAGAATGAGTGAGATCATACCCAGAAGTTCTGAGGGTCCCAGGAGCTGAGAGCTTCCAACCAGGCCTCTGGTGCTCCAGCAAGCTCTCAGCAAAGAGGAACCCCGAACAGTGGACTGGGCTCCTTTTTTATACTCTATGCTAATACAGTGTTTTTATGCTAAACTTGGGCGTTATCCTTCATTTGAATGACCTTCATCCCTCTACTTCGTGGCATTGGTCGTGCCTACTGCGCTGTGCAGTCTTCTTACTTCCTCCTTCTCCTGAAGTGACACCTGTGTCTAAACTGATAAGAAACTGTTTTTGGGCAGAAAACTGGTAACTGAAAGACTGTCAGCAATTCTCATCACGCAGTTATACCACAAGAATATTAGCACATCTCAAAACTGCACAACATTCTGACAAACAAGTCTAATCATACCCACGTATCAACTTTAGTCTCCTTGTCTGACGGTTTGTGGTCAGTACTGGCATCCTGTTCCATACGCTGTATGCAACATCTGGATGTTTCTCAATGTATCTTTCGTGGGCCTCACTGAAACAGGGACACATCACAGTTACAACACTTTGAAAATGATATAAGTAAATCATCTTTATAACAGCATGCTAAGAAACTAAACTAATAAAGCAGAAGAAAATCTTGAAACAAAAGCAAATATAATCAAACATAACATACCTTTGTATTTGGTACACACAATAGACAGTTCAAAAGCATACAAACATATTTTCAAAAGTATTTGAATATATAGACATCATGTAATTAACACAAGCTATTGATTACATGTTTAATAAGCATTGATAAATATTGATCACTATGAGCATATGAGTAATATATTCAACAGCAACAAGCTCTATTAATATATAAATGATCACTTCTAAACATTAGAACACACTCATAAATGTGACAATATATTCTTGGCTCAATAAAAGATAAAGAATAGGATAATTCTGAATGGGGGGGGGGGGGGGGGAGCACAAATGGTTAATGCATATTTAAGCACATTTAGGATATCTTCCTTCAATTCCCCCTTTTGACCTCTGATCCCAGAGGTCAACACCTTAAGGCACGGGTTCCAATTCAGGTCACTTTAATATGATAATTCAATTCCCGAGAATGATCCAATACTCCAATCAAAGCAATACTGCTAAACATGTAGGCATACAGGCAAACATCAATTTGACCCCACCAGAGTACCCCTGTGCCGTACCTTCATTGCCAGTCCAAGTGAGTCAGTCAGTCCCACAGAGACAAGGTCAAGTAATAGTGACTGTGCCTGCCTTAGGTTGTCCCAGGATTGAAGATGGGATCTTTCAATACTCGCCTGAAAAAGGATACCAACTAGGCAGGGGTACCAAGGGGTGGGGGAACAACCATTTGAGGTTGTTGTGTGTTGGGGGGATTTGGCTGGACGTTTTGGTGTTCTTTTCTTTCCTTTGCTCTCCAGGTGGTATGCAAACTGATTTATTGTCTGTGGAGAAGGTGCTGGCAGAAGAGTCCTTCACCCTCATCAACATGATGTGCAGCACCTGTGTATGGTGCTCACGTGCAACCTTAAAGACTTTCAGCTGAAGCAGATAATGAGATGGCGTTCTGCATTTAAGTCATATGTGATTCAAGCAGAATTGCCGGGAACTCGACCTTGTGATGTTCGTTTGTGAGACGCTGAGGACCGCGCCTGGGTTTGACACATCGTGCATGTGAAGGAGGAAGGGTGAGGGACACATGCTGTCAGCACACATCAGAGGTGATTGATTATCTGAATAATTGTTAACAGTAACATGGTATTTCGTTACGCAGTATATTTGAACTTTGATGAGAATTGTGCAGCTCGCTTCTCACTGCCGTGGCATGCGGACTGATGATCCTCCACCTGTTGTGAGAAGCTGCTCATTTACATAAAGCTTAAATTCAGACCTGAATGTGTTGCTGATAGTGTGTGCTTTTTGAAGGATATTAGTTGTAGCTGCTGACTTACCTCACTTTTTTCTATCCTTCGCAGAGTCGGTTTGTCGTGTCCACCTGGGGGGTGTTTGGCGGTGAACGTGGGTCCAGAAGCGCCGGGCTTCGATCCTTTTGGGCGCTGGAGAGCGTGCCATCCTTCACTCCGCCAGACCGACGCAGTTTTCATTTGTACACTTTTTTATGCACCAAAGGGTGGAAAAATAAATTGTTTTGTTATTGGAACCGCTTTCTGGTTGTTTTAGCGCTGGGTTCCGTCAGACGCAGGTCCGCTCCTCAACCCGCGTCAACACATAACAGCAGTTCCCGGCCGTTCCATAATGGACCCAGCGGCAGAGGCGGTTCCGTTCGCCGAAAGAGTTCAAGAACACTTGGAGAAAATATTGGAGTAATTACAGCATCTCACAAACCAAATTAAACAAACAGATGTCCGCGTTACGGAGCTTGCAGCGCAAGCCGTTCCACTTCCTGCTGCTCCAGCTGCGGCACCATCGATACCGATGCAGATAGCTCCGTCTCCCAGAGATTCGGCTTCCGAATTGATTGTTTGTCGTCCGGAGCCTTATGCGGGAAATGTTGAAGCTTGTGCTCCGTTTTTGATGCGATGTTCTCTGGTTTTTGCTCATGCCGTTGCCCAGCGGTTGCTGAATCTCGGGCAGGGGAGGCGGAGTGCGGCGGATTATTCTGTGGATTTCCGAATTTTTCCTGCTCAGTCCGGTTGGAATGCCGCAGCATTAAGCAGAGTGTTTGTGGTTGGTTTAAATGATCCATTAAAGGACGAGCCAGTAGTCCGTGATGAGCCAAATGATGAGCTAATATCGTTAGTGATTCGTCTAGATGATCGGATGAAGGAGCGTGGACGCGAGAGAGGGCGGCCATCAGAACGGGTTTTTTTGTCTCGGGGCTTTCCCCGACACAGATCTGGGCTGCCTCTTCTTCACCCCACTGAGACTCCTCCGACGGGACCTCTGGCTCCTCTTGCAGATGAGCCCATGCAGCTCGGACGAGCTGAAGCCGTTATATTGCCCCGTCATAGAAGCGTCAAGAGAAACAGTGGTGACGTATCTCCAGGTGTTCTGGGACAGACGAAAAAAAATACACACACACAAAAAAAAAAAAATTATTTGGGCTAATGTTTTGTTGCTTTGAAAGGGGTTATAACTTGTTTGGGGAGTCGGAGGCGTGTCTGGTGGAGTGAACGACAGGCGGGTCGAAGCCCGTCTGGACTCACTTGATCGTTGTTTTTTTATGTGTCTTTAGGTAGTTTTTGTTGGGTTCTGGGGTCGTTTTGTTTTGTTGTTTTTATTATTTCCCTACTTCCCTAACCCCAACCTCACTCGCCCCAAGACCGTTCGTCTTGTGGGTTGTGGGGTGGTGCAGGTTGGTCACGCTGAGCATTCTCAGAAGACCTCTGCACCTAGGGGGGGTTGTTAAAGACGTTTTTTCTGGTTTAGTTAGGGACCGGTTTCACTCCAGCCTCGGTGGGCCTTTGTACCGTTCGTCATTGGTGTTGCCGGGGTGTGGTGCAGCGGGAACATACCTCAGTCGGAGGGGTGGGCTGATCTGTTGCCGTTCGCCATTTCGGTAGTTCCACCCCTCCCGATAGGCTGGGGTATGGTCGGGTTGAGACACCGGACGTATTTCCGGTTTTCCGCTGCACCTTGGGGTTGGGGCCGGGTTAGTTTTTCCTGTTCCCTTCCCCGGCTTGATGTTTTGTGCCGTTCGCCAAAATTGAGCCGCCGAGGGGCTCTGGGAGGGACCTGGGGTCTTTCGGGGTGCCGGGGAAGGTAACAGGGCTTATCGGTTGTTTTATTTGCCCCCGGGGGTGTTTAAGGTAGTCCTCCGGGGGTTGGACTTTGATGTTTTTTGTTTCCTTCCAGGTTCAACCTCCAGGGTTGATGGGATGGTCCTCTGGGGGGGAATTGGCTTGTGGGGCCGCCTAGCCAAGTGTTGCCGGGTCTGGGGTTCCTGGGTTGTGGGGAGGGTGCCTCCTGGGGTTTGATGGTATGGTCCTCTGGGGGGCGCTGTTTGCTCCATGTGTACCTGGGGACCTTTGTGGGATACCGGCTTTGGCTATTCCTCCTGGAACCGGCGGTAAAGGCCTTCTGGGGGGGTGTTGGGCTCTGCTTGTCCTTCTGGGGGGGTTGTTTGTTATTTTTCTTTTATGCATTTATGTTTGTATTGTGTTTGTGGGGCTGTGTTGGGTTTTTGCATTTGGGAGTTTTTCTTTTCTTCCCGGGGTTGGATGGGACGGTCCCCTGGGGAGGTTTTGGGTGGGTTTTATGTTTTTCTTGTCTGTTAGGTTGTATTTGGGACTGTTTTGGGTTTTTGTTGATGCCAGCCGGCCTTCCAGCTGCGGTGCCCTGTCCTGCTGTCTGTGGTGGACCTTGGGAGCGTTACGCTGTCTGCTTCCTGGCGTGGACCCCGGAGGGAGGTGCTGGTTTCGGACCTGGTTTGTTTGGTCGCCGGGAGGCTTCCCGTTAAAAGGGGGGGTACTGTTGTGTGTTGGGGGGGTGTGGCTGGACGTTTTGGTGTTCTTTTCTTTTCTTTGCTCTCCAGGTGGTATGCAAACTGATTTATTGTCTGTGGAGAAGGTGCTGGCAGAAGAGTCCTTCACCCTCATCAACATGATGTGCAGCACCTGTGTATGGTGCTCACGTTCAACCTTAAAGACTTTCAGCTGAAGCAGATAATGAGATGGCGTTCTGCATTTAAGTCATGTGTGATTCAAGCAGAATTGCCGGGAACTCGACCTTGTGATGTTCGTTTGTGAGACGCTGAGGACCGCGCCTGGGTTTGACACATCGTGCCTGTGAAGGAGGAAGGGTGAGGGACACATGCTGTCAGCACACATCAGAGGTGATTGATTATCTGAATAAATGTTAACAGTAACTTGGTATTTCATTACGCAGTATATTTGAACTTTGATGAGAATTGTGCAGCTCGCTTCTCACTGCCGTGGCATGCGGACTGATGATCCTCCATCTGTTGTGAGAAGCTGCTCATTTACATAAAGCTTAAATTCAGACCTGAATGTGTTGCTGATAGTGTGTGATTTTTGAAGGATATTAGTTGTAGCTGCTGACTTACCTCACTTTTTTCTATCCTTCGCAGAGTCGGTTTGTCGTGTCCACGTGGGGGGTGTTTGGCGGTGAACGTGGGTCCAGAAGCACCGGGCTTCGATCCTTTTGGGCGCTGGAGAGCGTGCCGTCCTTCACTCCACCAGACCGACGCAGTTTTCATTTGTACACTTTTTTATGCACCAAAGGGTGGAAAAATAAATTGTTTTGTTATTGGAACTGCTTTCTGGTTGTTTTAGCGCTGGGTTCCGTCAGACGCAGGTCCGCTCCTCAACCCGCATCGACACATAACAGTGGTGTCATATCCAAACAAATTTTCACAGATCATCAAATTTGTAGGATCACTGAAAGTGAATTGAAGTACCTCTTTAATAATTTATCTCAGAATCTGTTGGATCAATCAATGCTTAAACAATGCATGAGTAGTATTAAGTAGTGTGTACAGTAGTAGACAGTAGTGTGTTTGGGGTCATTGCCATAGCGATGGCATCACTGCGCATCAAACACTTCAGTGTGTCACAGAATTTCGCTGAGCTTTCTGATTAAAACAGTAACAGTAAGTAAGAAATCAGTAAGAAAGAAAGTAAAGATCGGATTGGCCGCGAAGCTAACGGCGACCTACCCAGGCCGGCGGCGTACCATCCAGGCCACGGTGTTGGCGGAGACGTACCATCCAGGCCACGGCGTTGGCGGAGGTGAACCATCCAGGCTCGCAGCGTCGGCGGAGGGAACCACCCAGGTCCGCGGCGTTGGTGCGAGCGAACCATCCAGGCCCGCGAAATCGGCGGAGGGAACCATCCAGACCGCGGTGTTGGCGGAGACGTACCATCCAGGCCGCGGCGTTAGCGGAGGGAACCATCCAGGTTTACGGCGTCAGTGGAGGGAACCATCCAGGCCCGCGGTGTTGGCGCAGGAGGCGACCCATCCAGGCCAGCAGCATCGGTGGAGAAGGCGAACTATCTAGGCCAGTGGCATTGGTGGAGAAGGCGAACCATCTAGGCCAGCGGCATCAGCGAAGGAGGTGATCCATCCAGGCCCATGGCATCGGTTGCATCCGGGGTGGTGACGGCTGCACCCGAGGCTGGAGACGGCTACATCCGAAGCTAGTGGAGGCTACATCTGAGGCTGCGGCAGCTGCGACCAAGGCTGACGGCGTCTACGACAGTGGCTGGTGGCGGCTATATCTGGGATCAACATCGGAGAAGGTTGGTGTGTGGCGACCGGATTTGTGGTGGTGGAGGTGGTGGAGACCACGAGTGAGAATTGCTTTACAGTGGCCTGTACTGAGCTACAGGAGTTAACATGGCACCAACCAGGAAGACAGAGAAAATGGAGGAAGAGATACAGACCTCATTGAATCGTATTTCAAAAGACATGTCCAATTTAGACAAGTTGATTAAGGAGCTCCAAAATCTTGTTAAAGAAAAGGACAAGATTATTATGAAACTTGAGCAACGGGTGGATGAACTTGAACAATATACTAGGAA
Organism: Thalassophryne amazonica; assembly: GCF_902500255.1. NCBI lineage: Eukaryota > Metazoa > Chordata > Actinopteri > Batrachoidiformes > Batrachoididae > Thalassophryne > Thalassophryne amazonica. The sequence continues at coordinate 103,865,714 of NC_047103.1, forward strand.
AGATGATGTTATAATAACTGGTTTGGAAACAAAACATCGGTCGTATGCAAGGGTGGTGGATTCTGGTGGAGCCAGTGGGGAGGATTCACCACCTGAAGAATTACAAACATTAGAACAGCAAATTAGAAATTTTTTAAATCAAAAAGGAGTTGTCATACATCAAGACACTATTTCAGACTGTCACACAATTCCATCCAAAGACATTATTAATACAGGCAAAGAATCTGAAAGGAACAAATATATAAATAAATGAGCATCTAACGAAAAAAAATGCAGATATTGCCAGGGAAAAACAGAAACATATTGTTGCTACATGGGTCTGGAACTGTAGGGTTTGGATCAGAGTGAGAGAAGGGACAAAGGGTATACAAATCAGAGACATGGAGGACCTTACAAAGTACAGACCTGAGTAGACAAATGAATATGATGTCAGTTGGTAGTATGACCAACAAAAAATCAGATTAAACATGGAAACAGATGATAAAATATATGACAGACACCAATATTGATGAAAGTATATTTGACTTGACTACAATTGGTTGTGAGTATTATACGGAAAAACAGTTAAATAGTGAAAAAATTACTGAAGATACCCTGTCACTCATACATATAAACATTCGAAGCTTGTACTATAAAATGTCAAGAATAAAAGATTTAAACCAGTTTAAAAATAGATTCAGCATTGTTGCAATCACATAATCTTGGCTTAAAAATGACCTCATGGCTGATGTTCAAATGGAGGGATATGAGTTATATTTTGTAAATACGTAGAAGAGAGAGAAAAAAAAAGGTGGAGGTATTGCTTTGTACATAAAAACAGATCTGACATGTAAAATTGTAGAAGAAATGACAATTATAGATGATGTCATAGAAATTGCGACAGTGGAAATTGTACATGAAACATCTAAAAATATTCTAATCAGTTGTGTATACAGAGCACCAGACTCTTGTGTTGTGAAATTTACAGATAAAATAATAGAATTATTCCATCAAATCAAAAACAAAATGCTCTTTATGTGTGGAGACTTTAATGTTAATGTGGAAAGCTCCAGTTGCCAAAGAGTAAGTGATTTTGTGAATTCAATGAATAGCTTGGGTTTATTCCCCTTGATAACAAAACTAACCAGAATTACATCGCAAAGTGCAACTGCAATTGACAATATATTCACAAATAGAACAGATGAAATTATTAAGAATGGGATATTGATGACAGATCTCAGTGATCATTTACAAGTTTTTTTCAATATTTAAATATAAAAATAGGTACAAAAAAAAAACTGTTATAAACTTTAAAAGAGATGTCATTAAAAGCCTTAGAGGCATTAAATTATGATCTTAAAAATCAAAATTGGGAAGAGGTTTATGTCGGTGACGTTAATGTAGCATATAGTTCAATCATGAAAATACTGATGAAATCACATAATAAAAATTGTAAATTAATAAAAACTAGTAAGAAAAGAGTCAATAAACCATGGCTGACCAAGGGAATAAAAAACGCTTGTGTAAAGAAAAACTATTTATATAAGTGCTTTTTAAAAATGCAAACAAAGGAAACAGAACACAGATACAAAAAATATAAAAATAAACTATTGACAATTAGGTAACAAAAAAAAAGATTCTTATAGTGAACAATTGAATAAGAGTAAAGACAATATGAGGGCAACATGGGGAATTATAAAAAGTGTGATGGAAAGGGACGGAGTGAAATCAACTTTTCCGAATTACCTTGTCAAGGAAAATAAAGAGATAAATGATATAAAAGTAGTTGTAAATGAGTTTAATGATTATTTCTCAAGGTGGGATCAAATCTGGTGGGAAATAAACCAATACTAGAAGATAAATTAAATACAATTGTAAATACGGTCAATAGTATTTTCCTTGACAATGTGGAAAAAGATGAAAAAAGGAATATTGTAAAAAACTGTGTAAGCAAAAGATCAATCAATCAATCAATTTTATTTATATAGCGCCAAATCACAACAAACAGTTGCCCCAAGGCGCTTTATATTGTAAGGCAAGGCCATACAATAATTACGTAAAAACCCCAATGGTCAAAACGACCCCCTGTGAGCAAGCACTTGGCCACAGTGGGAAGGAAAAACTCCCTTTTAACAGGAAGAAACCTCCAGCAGAACCAGGCTCAGGGAGGGGCAGTCTTCTGCTGGGACTGGTTGGGGCTGAGGGAGAGAACCAGGAAAAAGACATGCTGTGGAGGGGAGCAGAGGTCAATCACTAATGATTAAATGCAGAGTGGTGCATACAGAGCTAAAGGAGAAAGAAACACTCAGTGCATCATGGGAACCCCCCAGCAGTCTAAGTCCATAGCAGCATAACTAAGGGATGGTTCAGGGTCACCTGATCCAGCCCTAACTATAAGCTTTAGCAAAAAGGAAAGTTTTAAGTCTAATCTTAAAAGTAGAGAGGGTGTCTGTCTCCCTGATCTGAATTGGGAGCTGGTTCCACAGGAGAGGAGCCTGAAAGCTGAAGATCAACTGACTATGAAGATTTAGACATGATGACTGTAAAAAGTATAATAGAAACTGTTATTGAACCATTCACTTAACATTTGTAATCTGTCTGTCAACAGGAACTTTCCCAGACGAAATGAAAATTGCCAAGGTAGTCCCGTTATATAAAAATGGAGACAAACATAACATTTCAAATTACAGGCCAGTGTCATTGCTTCCACAGTTTTCTAAAATTATGGAAAAGGTTTTTGTGACAAGGTTGGATAAATTCACTGAGAAACATCATATTTTAAATAATGCTCAGTATGGATTCAGAACAAAACATTCGACAGCTATGGCAATTATGGAATTAACAGAGAAAATATCAACAGCAATAGATAATAAGGATTGTATGGTAAGTGTTTTTATTGACTTGAAAAAAGCTTTTGATGTTATCGATCATTCAAGATTGCTTCACAAGTTACAACAATATGGAATAAGAGGGATTGCACATCAGTGGGTAAAAAGCTACTTAGAAAATAGAAAACAGTTTGTTCAGATAAATAATACTAAATCAGAATTGTGTAATATTATGTGTGGCGTACCACAAGGGTCGGTACTTGGACCCAAACTGTTTATTTTGTATATCAATGATTTTGTGAATATATCTAATGTACTTGGTAGCTGATGACACAACATTATTTTACTCTGGATCAGATATACAGGAAGTAGCACAAGTGATAAATACAGAGTTGGAAAAAGTGAAATATTGGTTTGATATAAACAGATTGTCACTTAATCTTAATAAAACAAATTTCATATTGTTTAATGACAAAAAAATGATGTGTCATTAAAAATAGATGGAATGGACATTCAAAGGGTAAAAGAAACAAAATTTTTAGGAGTTATGATTGATGAAGATTTTACATGGAAGTCACATAAATTACATAAAAGGAAAGATAGCGAAAGCCATTGCTGTTTTGCATAAAGTTAAATATTCATTAAATAGTTATGGATTATTAACACTGTACAATTCATTGATTGTTCCATATTTTACTTATTGTGTAGAAATCTGGGGATCAACATGTACAACCTATACACAACCTTTATTTATTTTGCAGAAAATAGCTTTAAAAGTGATTTGCGTCAGTTTAGAGATCCATCTAATCCATTGTTTAAGTATAGGGTACTTAAATTTCATGATTTAGTTGATTTGAAATGACTACAAATAACGTACCAAGCGAATAACAATACCTTACCAATAAACATTCAAAATATGTTTGAAAAAAGAGTAAGTAGTTATAATTTGAAGGGCATAGAAGTCTTTAAAAAACCAAGATTCATAACCAAGATAAAGGTGTTGTTGTTATGTGTCGACGCGGGTTGAGGAGCGGACCTGCGTCTGACGGAACCCAGCGCTAAAATAACCAGAAAGCGGTTCCAATAACAAAAACAATTTATTGTGTCACCCTCTGGTGCTAAACAAAGTGTAGAAACTAAAACAGCGTCATTCTGGTGGAGTGAAGGCTGGCACGCTCTCCAGCGGCCAAAAGGATCGAAGCCCAGCGCTTCTGGACTCACTGTTACCGCCAAACACCCCCCCAGGTGGACACGACAAACCAACTCTCTGCGAAGGATAGAAGAGGTGAGGTAAGTCAGCAGTTACAACCAATATCCTTCAAAAGACACACACCATCAGCAACACATTCAGGTCTGTATTTTAAGCTTTATGCAAATGAGCAGCTTCTCACAACAGGTGGAGGATCACTTGTCCGCACGCCACAGCAGTGAGAAGCGAGCTGCACAATTCTCATCACAATTCAAATCTACTGCGTAACAAAATACCAAGTTACTATCAACAAGTAGTCAAACAATTAATCACCTCTGATGTGTGCTGACAGCATGTGTCCCTCACCCTTCCTGCTTCACAGGCACGATGTGTCAAACCCAGGCGCAGTCCTCAGCGTCTCACAAACGAACATCACAAGGTCGAGTTCCCGGCAATTCTGCTTGAATCACACATGGTTTAAATGCAGAACGCCATCTAATTATCTGCTTCAGCTGAAAGTCTTTAAGGTTGCATGTGAGCACCATCCACAGGTGCTGCACATGATGTTGATGAGGGTGAAGGACTCTTCAGCCAGCACCTTCTCCACAGACAAATCAGTTTTCATACCACCTGGAGAGCAAAGAAAAGAAAAGAACACCAAAATGTCCAGCCACACCCCCCAACACACAACAGTTGTGTAGTGACACGGACCCACAACAAGGGGCGCAAATGAACGGTCAATAGATGAGCCAAAAAGTAACAATTTAATGTTGTGAAGGTGCACAACGAATATACAGACAATCTCAGAATTTGATAACAGTCAATCCACAAAGGTGACGTGTGGGCAGGCTCGAGGATAGAAGACGTCTGTCCTGAGAAGAGCCGGAACCACACGATTTCCGCCGCCACCGAACCTGGTGAATACTGGAGCCGCCAAGTCCCGAATTCCCAGGTGATCACCGTCCCCGACTGTCGGATCTGGTACTGCTGGCGAAGAGCAAAGACAGTCAAGTGTGGGTGTGTGTACACCCCGTAACAACAACGGTGGGAATTCCACCTCCACCTCTAACACACACTCATGCAGCGTCTGTTTAACCACTTATCTGACGGGGCGTAGGACGAAACAGTCGCGACCCACGCCGGTCCTCGGGCTGACAGCTGCAACACAATAGCTCTTGGAATTACTTAATGCTGGCAGAGAAAGTTACCTCCATAGAAGTACGATATCTCGGCGATGAGGTGGAGATGACGTCTGGGTTTTATGGAGAGAGATGATGAAGAATGAGTGACAGCTGTCAGGAAATAATGAGTGACAGCTGTCACTCCCGGCTGTGTCCGTGGTGGCAGCGCCCTCTCGTGCCTGAAGCCCGCACTTCAGGCAGGGCGCCCTCTGGTGGTGGGCCAGCAGTACCTCCTCTTCTGGCGGCCCACACAACAAAAGGAACGGAGTATTGCAGTGAATGGTGTAAAATTATGGAACAACCTCAACAAAGAAATCAAAGAATCAAGGTCGCTTAAATTATTTAAAAAACATATTAAACTTGATGTATTTCGTAAGTATGAAACTATGAAATAAGTCAGTGGGCTGTGACAAAGCCAAAAATGTAATCTGTTAATAATGTTTAGAATGTTTGAAGTTTAAAATGTAATGTATTAGGGATGTAGTCTTTTAAATAATGGTTAAAATTAGGAAAGAAGTCGGTGGTCTGTGACAAAGTCATAGAAATGCAATGATGTCGATTGATGATGCTTTGCAAGACTGTATTGTTAAAAAAGGGGCAGAATATATGACTTGTTCTTCCAAACTGCTCCTTTTCATTCAATGGTTTGTAATGTTTTGTTAATTTTGCTTTTATATTTTTTCTTTTAAATGAATGAAATAAATCCTCAATACTAATACTAATTAAAATAATAATAATACCAATAAGAAATAATAAGAAATAAAAAAATGAACAAGGACAGGATCAAATATATAGCATTATCATTATGTTGACAGCCCCCATTCAGTTTAGCCCCCAACCCTGCACCCTGTTGTGTGTAAGCAGTTACTTCATTGCAGCATCTATATCAGTAACAAAAATTGTGTAAGCAGTTCTTCGTTATCAGATTTAAGAACAGCAAGCAAAGTGTTGTGACACGGACCCACAACAGGGGCCGGTAATGAATGGACAATGGATTAAGCCAAAAAGTAACAATTTAATGTTGTGAATTGCACAACGGAATACAGACAATTGCAGTTGAGGAGTACAGTCAATCATACACAAGGTGACGTGTGGGCAGGCTCGAGGATAGAAGACGTATGTCCAGAGAAGAGCCGGATCCCACACGGCTTCCACCGCCAAGGGATCTGAAGAACACCGGAGCCGCCAAGTCCTGGGTCCCAGGTGGCCACCGTCTCCAGCTGTCAGACCTGGTACTGCTGGCAGAAACAGAAACGGTTAATGGTGGGTGTGTGGATACACACCCAGTAATCTCTCCGTACTCAGTTCCTCCGGGAGGGAGAACCTCCACCTCCAGAAACAATTTCACCCGTGCAGCTCCTGTTGGTCTCTTTCCTGGATGGAGTGAGAGGCGAAGAACGTCACCCTCTCACTGTCTGCCAATCCAGCCTCCGACAGAGCCCGCAGGAACACGGCTGCACACAGAACAATGTTATTAGTCTCAATATAAATCACAGAGAAGGTTACCTGAGGGGTAGCTGATTTCTCGGCTGGGAGGTGGAGTTGCAATCCGGCTTTTATGGTGATGGTAGAATGAGTGACAGCTGGTGCTGTTGACGAGTGACAGCTGTCACTCTCTGTTGCTCCGACGCCCTCTCGTGCTTGAAGCCCGCACTTCAAGCAGGGCGCCCTCTGGTGGTGGTGGGCCAGCAGTACCTCCTCTTCAGCGGCCCACACAACAGGACCCCCCCCTCAATGTAGAAATCGGCCAAGAGGGCCGGGTCCAGGATGAAGTTCCTCTTCACCCAGGAGCGTTCCTCAGGTCCGTACCCCTCCCAGTCCACCAGGTACTGGAACCCCCGACCCTTCCGACGGACGTCCAGGAGCCGACGCACAGTCCATGCCGGCTCCCCATCGATGATCTGGGCAGGAGGCGGCACAGGTCCGGGGGTGCAGAGTGGAGAAGTGTGGTAGGGCTTGAGGCGTGACACATGGAAAACAGGATGCGGCCGGACTGAGGACTTTCAGGATAGGAAATGGACCAATAAACCTGTCCTTGAGTTTTTGGGACTCCACCTGAAGAGGGATGTCCTTGGTTGATAGCCAAACCTCCTGCCCGGGCTGGTATGCAGGGGCCGGGGAACGCTGGCGGTCTGCATGGGCCTTGGCGCTCGTCCGGGCTTTGAGCAGGGCAGAACGGGCAGTATGCCACACCCGACGGCACCTTCTGAGGTGGGCCTGAACCGAGGGCACCCCGACCTCTCCCTCCACGAGCGGGAACAATGGGGACTGGTACCCCAAACACACCTCAAACGGGGAGAGACCGGTGGCAGACGAGACTTGGCTATTGTGGGCGTACTCGAACCAGGCCAGGTGGTGGCTCCAGGATGTCGGGTGCGCAGAGGTCATGTATCGGAGGGTCTGCTCCACGTCCTGGTTCGCCCGCTCTGCCTGTCCATTCGTCTGAGGATGGTACCCGGATGAGAGACTCACGGTGGCCCCCAGTTCCCTGCAGAAACTCCTCCAGACTTAGAGGAGAACTGAGGACCACGATCAGAGACGATGTTGTTAGGGATCCCATGCAGACGCACGACGTGGTGGACCAGGAGGTCTGCAGTCTCCTGGGCCGTCGGGAGCTTCGGGAGGGCCACGAAGTGGGCCACCTTGGAGAACCGGTCCACTATCGTGAAGATGGTGGTCATGCCCTGGGACGGCGGGAGGCCTGTGATGAAGTCCAGGCCGATGTGGGACCAGGGGCAATGAGGCACCGGTAAAGGCTGGAGGAGACCTTGGGTCTTATGATGGTCTGCCTTGCCCCTGGCACAGGTGGCAAGGCAGGCCTGGACGTAGTCCTGGACGTCGGCTTCCAAAGACGCCCACCAGAAGCGCTGCCGGACCACTGCCACACTTCTTCGCACCCCCGGGTGGCAGGAGAACTTGGAACCGTGACAGAAGTCCAAAACCGCAGCTCTGGCCTCTGGTGGGACGTACAATCTGTCCTTCGGGCCGGTCGTCGAGTCCGGGTTTCGTGCCAGGGCCTCCCGGACAGTCTTCTCCACGTCCCAGGTGAGGGTGGCCACGACAGTGGACTCGGGGATGATGGTCTCCGTTGGGTCTGACAACTCGTCCTTGGCTTCCTTTTCGTGCACCCGGGACAGGGCGTCAGATTGTTGATTTTTAGTCCCGGGGTGGTATGTGATCTGGAAGTCAAAATGCCCGAAGAACAGTGACCAGTGGGCTTGCCTGGGGTTCAGACGCTTGGCGGTCCGGATGTACTCCAGGTTCTGATGGTCCGTGAAAACCGTGAATGGTACCGTCGCTCCCTCCAACAGGTGTCTCCACTCCTTTAGAGCCTCTTTCACCGCCAGAAGTTCCCGATTGCCGACGTCATAGTTCCTTTCAGCCGGGGTCAACCTACGGGAAAAGTAGGCACAAGGATGGAGAACCTTATCGGACTCCCTGCTCTGGGACAGCACGGCTCCTATCCCTGAGTCAGAGGCATGCACTTCAACAATAAACTGGTGATTTGGATCAGGCTGCACCAGAACTGGTGCAGTCGAGAACCGGCGTTTCAACTCCCTAAACGCGGCTTTGCACCGATCCGACCAGGTGAAGGGAACTTTAGTGGAGGTCAGGGCTGTCAGGGGGCTAACTACCTGACTGTAGCCCTTAATGAACCTCCTGTAGAAATTTGCAAAGCCGAGGAACTGTTGCAGTTTCCTACGGCTTGTTGGCTGGGGCCAATCTCTTACCGCCGCAACCTTGGCCGGATCAGGGGCGACGGAGTTTGAGGAGATTATGAACCCCAGGAAGGACCAAGAAGAGCAGTGGAACTCACACTTCTCGCCCTTCACGAACAGCCGGTTGTCCAACAACCGCTGCAGGACCTGACGTACATGCTTGACATGGGTCTCAGGATCCAGAGAAAAGATGAATATATCGTCCAGATATACGAAGACAAACTGATGCAGGAAGTCCCGCAAGACGTCATTAACCAATGCTTGGAACATCGCGGGTGCATTGGTGAGGCCGAACGGCATGACCAGGTACTCAAAGTGACCTAACGGGGTGTTAAATGCCGTCTTCCACTTGTCTCCCTCCCGGATCTGAACCAGGTGATAAGCATTCCTAAGATCCAGTTTAGTGAAAATTTGGGCTCCATGCAAGGGCGTGAACACTGAATCCAACAGAGGTAACGGGTATCGGTTGCGAACCGTGATCTCGTTCAGCCCTCTGTAGTCAATGCATGGACAGAGTCCGCCGTCTTTTTTGCCCACAAAAAAGAAACCAGCACCCATCGGGGAGGTGGAGTTCAAGATCAACCTGGCAGCTAACGAGTCCCGGATGTAGGTCTCCATTGATTCGCGTTCCAGATGTGAGAGGTTGTACAGCCTGCTGGATGGGTACTCAGCGCCCGGTATCAAATCAATGGCACAATCGTACGGACGGTGCAGGGGCAGCGTGAGTGCCAGATCTTTGCTGAAGACGTCAGCAAGGTCATGGTACTCAGCTGGCACCGCCGCCAGATTGGGGGGGACTAAAACCTCCTCCTTAGCTGTCACACCAGGTGGAACCGAGGATCCTAAACACTCCCGGTGGCAGGTTTCGCTCCACTGTGTCACAACCCCAGATGGCCAGTCAATCCGGGGATTGTGCTTTAACACCCATGGAAAACCCAAAATCACTCCGGAGGTAGAAGGTGTTACATAAAACACAATCTCCTCCCTGTGATTTCCAGACACAACCATTGTCACTGGCTGTGTCTGATGTGTGATTAGTGGAAGAAGGGTGCCATCTAGTGCCCGTACCGACAATGGTGACGGTAAGGCCACTAGAGGGAGCCCAACCTCCTTTGCCCATCTGCTATCCAGCAGATTTCCCTCTGACCCTGTGTCCACCAGTGCTGTGGCGTGAAGGGTTAGATCCCCACTCAGGATCGTAACTGGGATGCATGCAGATCATCGGGGTTTCCCCGCGTGAGTATTATGACCCACCCTAGCCCAGGCTCTAAGGACGAGTGCTGCTGTTTTGACCGTTTGGGGCAGTTTTTCTGCGTGTGCTCAGTTGAGCTGCAGAAAAAACACTCCCCACGGACCAGCCTCCTTTGAATCTGATCTGATCACATTTTGGTCCTGCTCATTTCCCTGACAACGGCAGCAGGGGGAGCTGTCATCATGTGGAGTACCCTGGCTGTGGAGCGTGGGGAAGGCGGCTCCCTTTCGGACCCGGGAGGAAGAGGGACGGCTTGTGCCTGACCACGCCCTTCGTCTCGCTCCTGTCGGTGTTCTATTAATCGGTTGTCTAACCGTATTACCAGGTTGATAAGCCCGTCTAAATCCCGCGGCTCGTCCTTCGCCACCAGGTGCTCCTTAAGGACCAGAGACAGTCTGTTTACGAAGGCGGCGCGGAAAGTGTAAAAAAGTGTAGTGTGAAAGTGTAGTGACACGGACCCACAACAGGGGGCTGTAATGAACGGACAATGGATTAAGCCAAAAAGTAACAATTTAATGTTGTGAATTGCACAACGGAATACAGACAATTGCAGTTGAGGAGTACAGTCAATCATACACAAGGTGACGTGTGGGCAGGCTCGAGGATAGAAGAGGTCTGTCCAGAGAAGAGCCAGATCCCACATGGCTTCCACCGCCAACGGATCTGAAGAACACCGGAGCCGCCAAGTCCTGGGTCCCAGGTGGCCACCGTCTCCAGCTGTCAGACCTGGTACTGCTGGCAGAAACAGAAACAGTTAATGGTGGGTGTGTGGATACACACCCAGTAATCTCTCCTTACTCAGTTCCTCCGGGAGGGAGAACCTCCCCGCACTTCAAGCAGGGCACCCTCTGGTGGTGGTGGGCCAGCAGTACCTCCTCTTCAGCGGCCCACACAACAGTGTATTATGGAAAACATCTACAGTGCGTATCAGTCACTCACTAAAAAGTCATAAACCAAAACATAAAAATTGTGAGAAGAGAGAAAAATAAAACATAGGACACAGTAATAGCAGTAATAACATATCGGTCTTCATTGAAGGTCTGGTTTCATTAGGAGAGTGCTTTGGCATTTATTAGGGGTGATTGGCCCCCCAAATTTTTATCTAAGGCAGCAGTGATGCATCAGAGAGACAAATGTCTTATACAACGGACCAGTACAGTTACTGCTACAGTGAGAGAAATTAGAATTGAAGCAACCAGTCCTTTCCACTTGCCAGAATGTTTTTAAAACCAGCCAACTATTACGTTATTAATTGCAGTTTTTCAGCCAATTCCTCAGAGTGTCTTTTAGTGCTGTCAGGGCTCTGGTTACAGAACCGCCAAGTGCAATAAGGTTTTGGGATAAATGCACAGCACTCTGTGGCCAAACATGTGGCATACATCCCCCTTTGGCTATAACAAAGTCCAAGCTGATCTGTTTTGGTAATCCATCAATGTAACTTTTAGTTGTTCATGTGCTCCAGTCACAGTGTCTGGACAGATTATTCAGTCTGTGCACATTAAAATCACTGTAAAACTCAATAAGTAAGTTAGACTCAAACCTTTTGAGGAAACTATTACTTATTAGGGACGAGCTGGTGGTCCGGGACGAACTGGCTGACCTGGATTCCCTTATTTCCTTAGTGATCCGTCTGGACAATCGGTTGAGGGAGTGCGGTCGGGACAAAGACCATCGGGCTGATCGGGTAGCTTCCACTCCCCGCAACACGCACTGGGGCCGTCCCTACCAAGCTCTGCTGAATCTCTCTCCGACACTCCAGCTACCCCTGCTGGCAAGCCTATGCAGCTCGGCAGGGCCAAATAGTCCCCCCATGAAGGACAACGGAGATTGGCGGCCAGGGAGTGTCTATATTGTAGTGCTAAGGGGCATATCCTCAGCACTTGAACCATTTGGCCGACAGCCAATGCTCACCCATAGGTTCCGGAGTGCGGGTGAGCCAAGCTCGATTCACGGGTGTGGTTTCCAGTCGCGCTCAAATCCCAGCAACTATACTTTTTGGGGATGAGACTTTTTCGGCCCCGGCTCTTGTTGATACTGGAGCCGAAGGGAATTCCATCGATTTAGCATTAGCATCCAAGGCTAATGTACCTCTGGAACCACTTCCTTCCCCACAGTCCGTGCATGCTTTAGACGGCACGGCCCTCCCAGCCATCACTCACCGTACTAAACCAGTCACGTTAGTGGTGTCAGGTAATCACAGAGAATCCATACAGTTTTTTTGTTATTCCTTCTTCATCTCCCGTGGTTTTAGGCCACCCTACACAATCCTGGTATCGATTGGTCGACTGGGGTTATCACTCAGTGGTGTGAAGCCTGTCTCAAGGGGTGCCTCAGTTCCTTGGTTCATCCCAGCATTGCTGTCAAGGAGGTGGTCCATTCACCTCTTGATTTGTCCTTAGTTCTCCCTGAGTATTACGACCTTGGTGAGGTCTTCAGCAAGGATCGTGCACTCTCACTTCCTCCTCACCGTACTTATGACTGCAACATTGACTTGCTTCTGAGCATGCTGCTATCTTCTGGTAGGCTATACAATCTCTCTTGCCTGGAACGTGAGTCAATGGAGACCTATATCCAAGACTCCTTGGCTGCTGGGTTGATCCGGCCTTCTTTGTCTCCCCTTGGGACAGGTTTCTTTTTTGTTGGTAAGAAGGATGATACCCTGCACCCCGGCATTGATTTCCAGGAACTTAATGCCATTACGGTCTGCAATTAGTACCCTCTACAACTCCTAGATTTGGCATTTAGTTCTTTGCATGGGGCAACCATATTTTCCAAGTTGGACCTCCGTAACGCCTACCACCTGGTGTGTGTCTGGAAAGGGGATGAGTGGAAGATGGCCTTCAATACGCCATTGGGGGACTTTGAGTACCTAGTCATGACTTTCGGCCAGACTAACGCACCCGCTACCTTCCAGGCATTAGTGAATGATGTGTTGCGTGACTTCCTCAACCAATTTGTGTTTATCTGGATGATATTTTGATCTTTTCCCCAGCTCCTCAGACCCACAACAAACATATTCGGCTCATGCTCCAGTGGCTGCTGGAGAACCGTCTGTCAAAGTCAAGAAATGTGTGTTCTATCTCTACACAGTGGCCTTTTTGGGCTTCACCATCTCTCATAACCAAGTCAAGATCCCAAGTTTTGCAGTTCTGCCATTCGTCCAAACTGTCCTGCCACCCTGGAGTTCACCGGACGTGGAATCTCCTCCGTCGCCACTTTTGGTGGCCCACTGTCCAAGCAGACATAAGGGAGTTCGTGCAGGCCTCTTCCATCTGTGCCAGGGGCAAGACATCTCATCAGCCTCCCACCGGGCTACTACAGCTGCTCCCGACTCACGGCCGTCCGTGGTCGCATATAGGTCTGGACTTTGTTACAGGACTTCCTCCATCCCAGCGTAGCACAGTCATCCTCACAGTCGTGGATCGGTTTTCCAAGGCAGCCCACTTTGTGCCCCTGCCAAAGATTCCATCAGCCCAGGAGACTGCCGACCTCCTGGTCCTCCATGTGGTCCGGCTGCATAACATCCCCCCAGGACATCGTTTCTGACCGAGGGCCCCAGTTCACTTCGCAAGTGTGGCAAAGTTTCTGTTCCGCTCTCGGGTCCTCGGTCAGCCTATCATCTGGGTTCCATCCACAGACCAACGGGCAGGCAGAACAGGCGAACCAAGACCTTGAATCCACCCTCAGATGTGTCTCCGCCTCACACCCCTCGGATTGGAGTCACCATCTTCCCTGGGTGGAATATGCACAAGTTTCCTCAGCCACCAGATTGTCCTTTTTTTGAAGCCTCCCTCGGCTATCAACCTCCTTTGTTTCCTTCCCAGGAAGCCGAAATCACTGTTCCGTCAGTGCAGCTCCACCTCAGGAGGTGCCGTCGGGTGTGGAAGACCGCCGGTTCTGCCCTGCTGCGGACCAAAACCCAGACTCAGAGCCATGTCGACCGGCACTGGAGCCCTGTCTCCGACTACCAGCCTGGGCAGGAGGTGTGGCTTTCGTCATGGGACATTCCTCTTCAGACTGACTCTCCCAAGTTGGCACCCAGATACATTGGGCCATTTGTTGTTGACCGGGTGGTCAACTCTTCCGCCGACCGGCTCCGGCTACCCCGTTCTCTGCAAATCCACCCGGTCTTTCATGTTTCTCGGTTGAAGCCATAGTGCACCAATCCTTTGTGCCCTCCGGCTCCTCCTCCTCCTCCTGCCCGGATCATGGACAGTCACCCAGCATGGACCGTAAGAAAGATACTGGATGTTTGTTGTTGGGGACATACCTTTTAATTTGGTGCATACAAACATATATTTCAAAAGTATATGAACATATAGATATCATGTTCAATAAGCATTGATAAATATTGATCACTATGAGCATATGAGTAATATATTCAACAGCAACAAGCTCTATTAATATATAAATGATCACTTCCAAACATTAGAACACACTCATAAATGTGACAGCATATTCTTGGCTCAATAAAAGATAAAGAATAATAGGATGATTCTGAATGGGGGGGAGCACAAATGGTTAATGCATATTTAAGCACATTTAGGATATATTCCTTCAGTGTCCTCTCCAGATTACTCGTCGACAGCTTGCAGGCGGCCACCTGGCTCCCGGACTGCATCATCCACTCCTCGCTGTGCTTCCAACACCGTCTGGACTGTGGTTCCCTGGGTCCTCCACTAAGTGGGCCCTGTCTCCACTCTGCAAAGCTGCTGACTCGTCCACATCCTCCATGCACATTTCATTCTCAATAAATCTGTTTTCTGATTCCCTCCACTCTCGTTTCTACCACTGTCCCAGCTTTTTTGAAAAGTGTTGCAGGCATCCATTTCAAAATGAGCAAATATTTGCACAAAAACAATAAAGTTTATCAGTTTGAACATTAAATATCTTGTCTTTGTGGTGTATTCAACTGAATATAGGTTGAAGAGGATTTGCAAATCATTGTGTTCTGTTTTTATTTACATTTTACACAACGTCCCAACTTCAATGGAATTGGGGTTGTAAGTTGCCCATGCCATGGGCACTAACACACCCCCATACCATCACAGATGCTGGCTTTTGAAATTTGAGTTGGTAACAATCTGGATGGTCTTTTTCCTCTTTTGTCAGGAGAACACGCCGACCATGATTTCCAAAAACAATATGAAATGTGGACTCATCAGACTACAGCACACTTTTCCACTTTGCCTCTGTCCATATCAAATGAGCTCAGGCCCAGAGAAGGCGGCAGCATTTCTGGATGTTGTTGATGTATGGCTTTAGCTTTGCATGGTAGACTTTTTAACTTGCACTTGATGTAGCGATGAACTGTGTTAACTGTGTTAATGGTTTTCTGAAGTGTTCCTGAGCCCACGTGGTAAGATCCTTTACACAATGATGTCGGTTTTTAATGCAGTGCCGCCTGAGGGATCAAAGGTCATCGGCATTCGGTGTTGGTTTTCAGCCTTGCTGCTTACGTGTAGAAAGTTCTCCAGATTCTCTGAATCTTCTGATTGTATTATGGACTGCAGATGATAGAATCCCTAAATTTCTTGCAACTGAACATTGAGAAACACTAACCTGTTTCCAATTTGGTGTTCTTTGAGCATTCATCAACTTTCCCAGTTTTGAAATGTGTTGCAGGCATCCATGACAAAATTAACAAATATTTGCACAAAAACAAAGTTTTTTCAGTTTGAACATTAAATATCTTGTCTTTGTGGTGTATTCAATTGAATATAGGTTGAAGAGGATTTGCAAATCATTGTTTTATGTTTTTATTTACATTTTACACAACATCCCAACTTCACTGGAATTGGGGTTGTATAACACCATACAGGATAGAATAAATAAATTTTAACAACTAAAAATGTGTAACACTAGTTCATAAAATGTCAAATGAGCTGACTATTCCAACTAAATAAAGAATTATGAAAATATTGATGTACTGCATTTTTTTTTCGGTGCCATATGCCCTGAGAAATTAGATCCTAAACATGTGAAATTTAACCTGATTTCACCTGCTCCTGATAAACACTCAGAAACATGAACCTCTCAGAAAACAGGATTTTGATGACATCATGTACATTAATGCCCCCTCAAGGGCCTCTATTGAAATGAATGGAGAAAAACTGAATTTTTTTACAGTATGAAATCAGTGTTTTTTGCGGACTTTGACAGTGAATATGTCACAATGGTTAATATGTGTGTTTTACAAGGATGCACTAAAATGGCTAGTGTTCCTTATTAGGTGGACAGATTTTCCAAAGGTAATATTTTGAGGAAGAAAGTTTTTTATTGCTTCTTGGACAAACAGCGGAAGTGAAGCCCAGCACAGTGTGAGAATGGTCTTCAAAATATGGATCTAACCACGGACAAGGTCTGTTAGAAAAGTATCCGACCTTTTTATTTTTTTCAAAAACCATATGGATTTGAATCACGTGTGATTGCATCAGCCAAGCTTGAACCTTCGTGCGCATGCGTGAGTTTTTTCACGCCTGTCGGTTGCGTCATTCGCCTGTGAGTAAGCTTTGAGTGAGGTGTGGTCCACCCCTCTCGTCTATTTTTTTATTGCGAATAAATGTCTGAACGATTTGGAGCTTTGCTGCATCAATTTTTTTCCAGAAACTGTGAGAGACCTCCAGGTGGACACCGTTCGGGAAAATTAATATGGCTTTCAGGGACGATTTTATGGGGATTACACAGATTAAGGAGTGATCCAGATGGTTTAAAGACTGCCCACAACTGCTGAGAGCGCGGCGCGCTCCCAGCCCCCATCGACAGGCTGACGCCACGCTGGAACAACCACATCATTTCCAACGTGAAGGCTTTGTTGATCCGGGACCTCGTCTGACTTTCACAAAAAGGCTGAAGATGTGGACATCAGCACTTTTTCAGTATATTCCACCATTACAGGAGTTTTTTTCATGGAAAGAAAAGTGGAGGGACGCGCCACGGAGCCGTTCATTACGCGGGACAAAACCACCTCGGTGTTGATCTCACAGGACGGCTTAAAGGTGGATTTCAGATGGATTCCGGTTGCTTTTCAGTCGTGTGATTATCCGATTGTGATTGTGCATGAGCTGGACCTGCCCCAACATGTCCTGGAAGGCTTCATCACGGCGTTGCTTTGCGCCATGCAGCTCAACCGCGACAGCCTTTTTGTGAAAGTCAGACGAGGTCCCGGATCAACAAAGCCTTCACGTTGGAAATGATCTGGTTGTTCCAGTGGGGTGTCAGCCTGTCGATGGGGGCTGGGAGCGCGCCGTGCTCTCGTCTGGATCACTCCTTAATCTGTGTAATCCCCATAAAATCGTCCCTGAAAGCCATATTAATTTTCCGAACGGTGTCCACCTGGAGGTCTCTCACAGTTTCTGGAAAAAAATTGATGCAGCAAAGCTCCAAATCGTTCAGACATTTATTCACAATAAAAAATAGACGAGAGGGGTGGACCACACCTCACTCAAAGCCTGCTCACAGGCGAATGACGCAACCGACAGGCGTGAAAAAACTCACGCATGCGCACGAAGGTTCAAGCTTGGCTGATGTAATCACACGCGATTCAAATCCATATGGTTTTTGAAAAAATAAAAAGGTCGAATACTTTTCTAACAGACCTCGTATTTTATTCTTTCCATTTGTGTGGCCAGGAGAACAAAGCACATTTCCTCTCCAAATCCGTGGAATTGACCATGTTTGTGGCTTGTGCCAAGGAAACCACTGCTGTGATCATGGAGTTTAACAGGACAGCCCGTATGTGGAGCAGTTCCCAGTCCTTTGAGTTATTCGCTAAGCTGAGCTAAACTGATGGCTAATCTAAGCACTACTGGAAGCCCTAGCAAGTCTGGGGAAAGACTGAGGAATGTTGTTTCTGTGGACAAAAGACAGCTCCACAAAGTGGAACAAGAATTGTACATGGCTCTGTGTGCACAGCAGGAGTGAAATCACAGACAACACCTTGGTATGCCATTATTATTCAGTCTTATTGAGACATTTGCGATGTTTTTTCTAAATACATAGAAAGAAAGAGGCTGAGACAAATATATTTTGATTGCAAAGCACAAAATTTGATTTGAAAGCCAAATTAAAGCCACATTAAAAACATATTTAAGCCATTTTACATTTGGAGACAATAACCAAAGTAGATTGTGTACTGGAGTAAGTCATGAAGTGGACCTACAGGCAGCCAAGTGAATTTGAGGAAGCCAATTCTCTGTACCTGAGGTTATGGCACTTTTATGGCTTATAGCTCTGAATCTTTGAGCATTTTTCAGATGTTATATGGCTAATTTTATTTTTAATCAGCTGCTTCAGGACTTGCAAAAGTTGAAGACTTGGAAGTTGTGAATCATAATCTGGTATATATTATTTTAAAAGATAGTATTTATTAGGGGCAGCACGGTGGCTTCTCCTCGTGTTTGCGTGGGTTTCCTCCAGGCACTCCGGTTTCCTTCCACATGCAAAGACACGCAGGTTAGGTGGATTGCTAAATTTAAATTGTCCGTAGGTGTGCGTGCGGATGTGAATGTGTTTGTTTGTCTAAATGTGTTCCTGTGACAGACTGGCATCTTGTCCAGGGTGTACCCTGCCTCATGCCCTATGACTGCTGGGATAGGCTTCAGCCCTCATGACCCTTCACTGGAGTAAGCGGATGATGATAAGTGAGTGAGTATTGACTGGAGTGTGATTTGCTTTTCAAATGCAACATGAACAATGTCTTCAAATTGCCCACTGGGGATAAGTAGTTTTCCTGAAAATTAAATTAAGTCTTTACATAAAATCACCAATAAATATTAATAATGAAATCAAAAACTGTTGCAATATAAACCTTTTAAACAAACAATGCTACTTGTTTTTGTCAAAGCCATACACCAAGTTCTTCAGAATGTTGGTTTTCTTCAAAAGTTGCTTTGCCTAAGACACAAATCTACGCTTGTAATCAAATTGTTAATATAGATGGCCAAAATAATTAATTGACATGAATGCAACATGTCCACAAACAAAATTTAATTATTTATTTGAATTTCAAATGTGTGTGTCCACATGCACACAAATGCAATTCCAAGGCTCAGGAAAAGGTATATGGCGAGCTGTACAAGAAGTTAAACACTAAGGCTAAACACGGGGCTGTGACTGGTGGAGACACAAAATCTCGTGAAATGGAAACAACTTTCTCATGTGGAATCTCACTGAATTGGTCCTCCTGACACGTGCATACATGGCGGCCCACTGTCCACTGAATACTGTCCAGAACAGCGAAAATATGGCCACAAATCTCAAGCAGTCCACACACATACCACGTGAGAGCCACTGCCATCATCGAGCAGCACTTGTACTGTGCACCTAGTGCTCAGGATGGATGTGGACTATTGCATTACTATCTGGCTGTGAAAATTCCCCTGACTTCAGGAAGAAAAAATACTATAAATAATAATCAAATAATAAATAATAATTAAAAAAAACATGAAGAAAAGTGAGAACAACCATGTAACCACTTATGGATTTACAGAATGATGTCCAGGAGCTGCATCTCTCAGCTTTCATTGACGTCCTCACAGACAATGAAAATAAAAACAATAAATTTGGCTCATCTTGTCCACATTCTCCACACAGGTGTAGCCTTTGCCCCTGCATGCACAAGTGTCAGTGCTGGCCCAGCAGCATAAGACTTATTTCCACTGTGGTCCTCAGAAAAATAAATAAAAAGAGAAAAACACAGTAAATCCATTTCATGCGGCTCCTCTCTGGCCGGACAGGACATGTCCAGCACCTGAATGAAATAAAATAAAAAAATTAAAGTGCTGGCGTAGTCCTTATTCCCTGCACAGGTGACATCCACAACACTGTACATGCATGCACAGTGGTTGGCTGTAGGCCAGCAGCATTAAACTTAATTTACACTTCTTTACACAGAAAAATAAATAAATAAAAAGAGGTATACACAATACATCTGGTTTGTGCCCCTCTTCTGTGGCCTGACAGGACACATCCAGCATGCCCACGTGCGTGCACAGCGAGTGTGCACCAACCAGGAGCATTAAATTTAATTTCCACTTCTGTTCTCAGAAAAAAATTAAACGAGGGAAATGCAATAAATCCAGTTTGTGCAGTTCGCTTGTGGCTGGACAGGATGTATCCTGCTCAGCCTGCTCATGCGTGTGCATACAGTGGAGGAAATAAACATTTGATCCACTGTCAATTTTGCATGTTTTTCCACCGACAAAGAATGGAGAGGTCTGTATTTTTTATTGTAGGTACACGTCAACTGTGAGAGACAGATGTTTCTGTGAAGGCTCTCAGTTGTCCAGGTGGTTTCCCTAGTAGAGAAGCTTGAATTCGACTGGACTGGGTTGCTTGATGTGAGGACATTTCGCTTCAAATCGCAGAAGCGTCCTCAGCTAAAATTCTTGCTCTGGTAGTCTGACTTCTGTCTGACCCTTGTAGATTGTAGAGAAGAACAAACAGAAGCCACAAAAGCTGGAGTTTTAAACCTAACCAGACCCCTCCTACCGAGAGGCAGACTGCTGTTGGCTAGTGACTAAATATTGTTATTAATTAATTAATTATAATAGTGTGATAGTAATAAGTGTAATAGTGTGCCACTCTTCGCAAAGCAGAGTGGCACAGGAGGAGGGGAAGAGAGAGAGCCAGGAAGAGAACAGCCTTTATCGCCAATCCCTTTGGCTTCGTGAAACAACTGCTGGGGGATAGGCGCAGTGGGCGTCTTCAGTGCTCAAAAGAAGAAGTGAATCACTTCTTCCAGGACAGCTTGAGTGATCCAATGAGGGAACAAGATCTGGACACCAACAAGGCACTCATCAACGCTGCCCTTCCAACAGTAGACTTCAACTTGAAGGAGCCAAGCCTGAAGGAGGCTGAGGAGGTCATCAAGGCTGCCCGATCAGCATCTGTTCCAGGCCCCAGTGGTGTACCCTATCTTGTATATAAGTGATGCCCAGAGCTTCTCTGGTACCTATGGAAGATCTTGAAGGTGATTTGGCAAAAAGGGAAAGTGGTCGACCAGTGGAGGTGCACTGAGGGAGTTTGGATTCTCAAAGAGGAAAACTCGAGGCACATCGACCAGTTCTAGATAATCTCTTTGTTGAGTGTAGAAGGGAAGATGTTTTTCAGCCTCGTCTCTCGGAGACTGACAGAGTTCCTCCTCTGGAATGGCTACATTGACCCCTCAGTCCAGAAGGGTGGGATCCCAGGACGCCTAGGTTGTTTGCAGCACACAGGGGTAGTCACACAGCTCATTAGAGAGGCCCATGAGAACAGAGGCGACCTTGGTGTCGTGGTTAGACCTGGCTAATGCCTATGGGTCTATACCACACAAGTTGGTTGAGCTGGCACTACACCGTCATCATGCCCCAGTAAGATCAAGGACCTGATCCTGGATTACTACAATAATTTCAGGCTAAGGGTGACTTCGGGGTCAGAAACGTCAGTTTGGCATCATCTTGGAAAAGGGATTATAACAGGCTGTACCATGTCTGTTATCCTTTTTGCCCTTACCATGAATATGGTGGTGAAGTCTGCGGAAGTGGAATGCAGAGGACCCCTGACCAAGTTGGGAGTACGGCAGCCCCCGATAAGAGCCTATATGGATGACCTGACCATCACTACAACATCGGTTCCAGGATGTAGATGGATCCTTCGAGGACTCGAGAGACTCATCAGCTGGGCAAGGATGAGTTTCAAGCCCTCTAAGTCAAGGTCCATGGTGTTGAAGAAGGGTAAGGTGCTTAACAAATTCCAGTTTACCATCAGGAATTGTCATTCCATCCATCACTGAGCAGCCAGTCAAGAGTTTGGGGAAGCTCTTTGACTCGACCCTGATAGACACCGCCGCCATCCAGAAGTCCACCCAAGATCTTGGTATTCGGCTCACCAAGGTTGACATGTCTGGCCTGCCTGGTAGATTTAAAGCATGGATCTATCAGCACTCCATTCTGCCTTGAGTTCTGTGGCCTCTGCTGAGCTATGCCGTCCCAATTACAACAGTTGAGTCCCTCGAAAGGAAGATCAGTGGCTTTCTTTGGAAGTGGGTGGGCCTACCACGCAGCCTCACCAGCGCAGCACTGTATGGGACGAGCTGCACCCTGCAGCTACCATTCAGTGGTCTCACTGAGGAGTTTAAGGTGGCACGCACACGAGAAGCGCTACAGTATAGGGACTCCAGGGATGAAAAGGTGTCATCAGCAGGCACTGAGGTGAGAACAGGAAGGAAATGGAATGCATAGATGGCAGTGGAGATGGCGGAGTCACGCCTGAGACAGAAGGCCCTGGTGGGCACCCTGGCAACTGGCCGAGCAGGATTGGGCTTTTTCCCAAAAGCCCAGGTCAGCAAGGGTAAGGAGAAACACTAGCTGCTCCTGCAGGAGGTCTGTGCAGGGGTGGAGGAGGAACGGGTGAGCAGGGCAGTAGGACACCGGCAGCAAGGAGCATGGACGAAGTGGGAGAGTACACTGCAGAGCAGGATCACCTGGGCAAATAGCATGCAGGCAGACTTCTTCCGCGTCTGATTCCTGGTGCAAGCAGTCTACAATGCCCTGCCAAGACTGGTGAACCTTTATACCTGGGGGAAGAACGAAACACCTTCCTGCCCACTCTGCATTGGAAGAGGCTCATTAGAGCATATTCTCAGCAGCTGCCCCAAAGCCCTGGCGGATGGTCGTTACCAGTGGCGCCATGACCAGGTGCTCAAATCAATTGCTGAGCGCCTAGCCTCAGCTATTAACACTTGTGGGCAGCACTACTGTAAGAGGAAGGAAGTCACCTTCATCAGAGCAGGAGAAAAACCCCAGGCACAGGCAAAAACAACAGGCCTCCTCCACACAGCTAACTGGTAGCTACAAGCTGATCTTGGAAAGCAGTTGAAGTTCCCACAGCACACTGCCATAACATCGCTACGACCAGACTTGATCATCACCTCCGAAGCTTCAAAACATCTTATCATGCTGGAACTCATAGTGCCTTGGGAGGACTGCATAGAGGAAGCAAACAAAAGGAAACGGGCCAGGTACCAAGAACTGGTGGAAAAATGCAGGAACCAAGGCTGGAGAACCTACTACGAACCTGTAGAAGTTGGCTGTAGAGGAATTGCAGGATGCTCGCTCTGCAAAGTTTTCAGTCAGCTGGGCATCACAGGAGCGGCCAAGAAGAAGGCCATTCGTGCCGCGAGCGAGGCTGCAGAGAAAGCAACCAGGTGGCTATGGTTGAAGAGGGCTGATCTGTGGGTTGCTGAAGGGACACTAGCTAGGTGATCAACCCTGGCTGGGTCGCCTGGGCAAGGGTGTCTGATGTTGTGAGACCTGAAACACTCGATGACCCCAGGATACATCACTGAAGTGCCCCATTGCATCCAGAAGATGTTTCTTGCTCAGATATTATTATTAATTAATTAATTATTATTAATATTAAGTCTAATATTAATATTAGACTTAAATTAGCAATTGTTTAAGCAATTAAATTAGCAATTTAGTCACTAGCCAATAGCAGTCTGCCTCTCAGTAGGAGGGGTCTGGTTAGGTTTAAAACGCCAGCTTTTGTGGCTTCTGTTTGTTCTTCTCTACAAGGGTCAGACAGAAGTCAGACTACCAGAGCAAGAATTTTAGCTGAGGAAGCTTCTGGGATTTGAAGCAAAACGTCCTCGCGTCAAGCAACCCAGTCCAGTCGAAGATTCAAGCTTCTCTACTGTGAGAGACAGAATAGAAAATAAATCCAGAAAATCACATTGTATGATTTTTAAATAATTAATTTGCATTTTATTGCATGAAATAAGTATTTGATCCAGTAGAAAAACAGACCTTAACAATTGGTACAGAAACATTTCTCCGCCATTACAGAGGTCAGACATTTCCTGTAGTTCCTGACCAAGTTTTCACCCACTGCAACAGGGATTTTGGTACAGTCCTCCATACAGATCTTCTCCAGATATTTCAGGTTTGGCATTTCAGCTCCCTCCAAAGACTTTCTACTGAGTTCAGGTCTGGAGACTGGCTCGGCCACTCCATGACCTTGAAATGCTTCTTACAGAGCCCCTCCTTAGTTGCCCTGGCTGTGTGTTTGGGGTCATTGTCATGCTGGAAGACCCAACCACGACCCATCTTCAATGCTCTTACTGAGGGAAGGAGGTTGTTTGCCAAAATCTCGCAATACACAACCCCATCCATCCTCCCTTCAATACGGTGCAGTCGTCCTGTCCCCTTTGCAGATGAGCATCCCAGAGTATGACATTTCCACCCCCATGCTTCACAGCTGGGACGGTTTTCTTGGGGTTTTCTCATCCTCTAAACACGGCAAGTGGAGTTGATTCCAAAAAGCTCTATTTTGGTCTCATCTGACCACATGACCTTGTCAAATGGCTCCTCTGGATCATCCAGATGGTCACTGGTGAACTTCAAATGGGCCTGGACATGTACTGGCTTGAGCAGGGGGACCTTGTTGCCCTGCAAGTTTTTAAACCATGACAGCATCATGTGTTACTAATGTAATCTTTGTGACTGTGGTCCCAGCTCTCTTCATGTCACTGACCAGGTCCTCCTGTGTAGTTCTGAGCTTTCTCAGAATCATCCTTACCCCACAAAGTGAGATCTTGCATGGAATCCCAGACGGAGGGAGACTGACAGTCATCTTGTGTTTCTTCCACTTTCTAATAAATAATCATAACAATTGTTGTCTTCTAGCAAGCTGCTTGCCTGTTGTCCTGTAGTCCATCCCAGTCTTGTGCAGGTCTACAGTTTTGTCCCTGGTGTCCTTAGACAGCTCTTTGGTCTTGACCATGGTGGATAGGTTGGAATGTGATTGATTGTGTGGACAGGTGTCTTTTATACAGGTAATGAGTTCAAACAGGTGCAATTAATACAGGTAAAGAGTGCTTCTTAAAGAACAACTAACAGGTCTGTGAGAGCCAGAATGCTTGCTGGTTGGTGGGGGATCAAATACTTATTTCATGCAATAAAATGCTAATTCATTTAAAAACCATACAATGTGATTTCCTGGATTTCTTTTTTTTTTTTAGATTCTGTCTCTCACAGTTGAAGTGTGCCTATGATAAAACTTACAAACCTCTCCATTCTTTGTCGGTGGGAACACCTGCAAAATCGACAGTGAATCAAATACTTATTTCCCCCACTGTAGCAGGCAGGTACTGGCCTGGGTTGAGTTGGCTGCTGGTCTAGTTTGGCCACTTAACTTAACCACTGTTCCTCTCCAATCATATACCAACCAAGAATCAAGTTTACAAGGTCTGTTAGAAAAGTATCGGACCTTTTTATTTTTTTCAAAAACCTGATGGATTTGAATCACGTGTGCTTGCATGAGCAAACCTTGAACCTCCGTGCGCATGTGTGAAGTTTTTCACGCCTGTCGATTGCATCATTTTCTGGTAAGCAGCCTTTGTGTGGGACGTGTGCAGCGCACTCAGCAGATTTTTATTTCAAGGAAAAAGACGGAACGACTGGAGCAGCGCCGCATCAAATTTTGCCAGAAACTGGGCGACAGCCAGGTGGAAACCATTCGGATGATTCAGACGGCTTTCTGTGACTTTTCAGTCGTATGACTATCTGAGAAATTGTGGAAGAGGTGGGCATGTCACAACATGTCCTGTGAGACTTCCAACACGCAGGCGCTTTTGCGGCTGATGAGAGATTATGGAGTGTTACTGTCGCTTTAAGGCCTTCCCACGGAGCGGGACGTCGCGCAGCGCTCCGAGGCGCCGTCGTCAGCCTGTTTTGAGCTGAAAACCTCCAAATTTAAGCCTCTGTTGACCCAGGACGTCGTGAGAGAACAGAGAACTTTCAGAAGAGGTCGGGATCAGCAGTTTATCCGGACATTCCACTGTTTAAAGGAGATTTGTAATGGAAGACGTGCGGACGGATTGGTGCGTCGACAGGCAGCCGGCGCGGCACGCCGCCACAGGAAAGACACCTCCGTTGGAAGCCTTAAGGACAAGTTGGAACATGTCCAGCTGTTAAACAATTTCTCAGATACTCACTCTACTGAAAGCCATCAAAAGCCGCCTGGTTTTTACAAATGCTTATCAACACGGAGGTGTTTTTCCTGTGGCGGCGCGCCGCACCAGCTGCCTGCCGACGCGCCAATCCGTCCGCACGTCTTTCATTAGAAAATCTCCTTTAAACAGTGGAATACAGGTTCAATACAACATTATATGTTGGTGGATGACCACCAACATAGAATGTACCCATAACAATGTCCTAATCTCCAGCACATGGCTCTCAATTGAAACATTCATTTGCAATCACTGATAACAGTCCTGTTGATCTAATGGGTGAGCATATGTAAATTGATGCATGTTTTCGTATCACATTTCCTAAAACACTTCCAGCAATTTCAGTTTATTGGTCCACAAGGGTGTGCAATATCAATGTAATAAGAAAAAAAACCTTAAACAATCTTTGCAATAAACTGAAAGTGTGTATCCTTTTTTTTTTCTTCCCCCCACCCCCCATCTGCATATATTGTAATGGTAAATGCTACACTGGCAGAACCATTTATGTCAGCCCAGTCTCATTTTTTTTTTCGTGCTCCCATGACGAAATTAGTCAAATCTTCGTGACAGGGTTTTTTTAACTCACTATTCCTAACCCTACTCCTACCCCCAACCTTAACCATAACCTAATCTTCCTCTTTCTCCCCACCCTAACCATAACCACCCGCATCACCCCCGCTTCACTTTTAATTTCGTGCAGGCATCACGAAATGAATTAGAATGAATTTGTGCTGCCGTGAAGAAAATGAGGCACTTTTCGTCACAATGTCACGAACCAATAGATTAATGTATATATCGTGCTGCTGAATCACGACTTACCATGAGACCAGGTTTTTTATGTACATTAATACACATATATGCAATTTATTCCTGCAAGACAGAAGGTATGTAGTGCGTGAGTGAACGTGGTGTGCATGTGTGACCCCCATCCGCCCTTCCCGATCAGCCTACACCATCCTACTCAAAGGCCAACCAACATCTTCTATCAGGAAGAGCCGACCACCAAAACAACACAAAGACAGACAAGAACGAGAGACAAGTGGTGAAGGCAATAACTGTGAAGATGAAAGTGTGTATCCTGATGAAACTGTGCATGTTTCAACAGGTTCTGAACCTAAATCTCACAGAGTAGGCATCATGGTGTTACACTGTAAGACCATATCAGGCCATCAACAGGAGCTCTACTGTGGGTGAGTCTCAAAATATGACTGTAACAGACCTTTAGCTGTTTTTCACAAAATTATACAGCAACCACCTCTGAAAATAAATAATTAATAATACATTATGTGTATCCTGTGCAGTGGTGGGCACAGCTAACAAAAAAGTTAGCTTCAGTAACCATTAATCAGATAACTGAAAAGTTATCTTTTATGACAATAAACCGATAAACTGCTAAAAAAGTTATCGTTATTACAGATAACCGATAACTTTTAGTATTGATTCGGACGTGGCCACATCAGATTACACTGTTGGCTTCTGATAAACCCGTTTCACTTTAAGCGCCGCAGGGGCTGCTGGGTAAATTTAAGGATCACAAACACACAAGAACACACGAAAAACAAATGAATAAAAAAATGAAACCCCAAACACTGTCATCATCTTTCAAAAGCAGTAAAACACAGCATTAGAAGTCACAGTTTATCTCGGTATAGATACACTGTCATTTACGAACTAAAAGCTGCTGCTTTTTTCACACGCTTTCAACCCTATGGCTTAAACAACTGAAATACATCCATTAATTCATTGATTGGCAGAATAAAAGATAAGTACTAAATATAAATTCTTACCTGTTAGTTTCAGTGGGATTCATCTGAAAAAATAATCATCCTGAGATTATCCAAAACGGTCTAAATAGTGAAGAAATGTCCCAGTACACAGCTGCACTGTGAGAGCTCCTCTCCCCCACTGAGTCTTGGCAATACCATCAGCCACAAAGAAATAAAATAAAATTGTTAAAATTAATCCATTTTGCTTTAGTGTCAAGTGGATGATAACACTTCTACTACTTCTTCTTCTTCTTCTTCTTCTTTCGGATCCAAATGGCGGAGGACACCAGCTTAAGGTACATTTACTGCCACCTACCGAGCTGGTGAGTGATCGCTGAGATTTTACAAAACCATAACGCCTGGCAGCCATAGTCATTTGTTTAGATGCGATGAAGTCATCCAGTGTCCTTTAGATATTTAAATAATTCTTTCTGCACGGTGTGTGATGGGTTTTGCAGCAGATTTCCAAGGGACTGTAACACTGTAAGGTCCAAAGTGAACCAGAACTACACTACCCACAATGCTCCCTGTGTCGACCAGCCAATCACGTTTTACACTTAATGATGATGTCATCAGCAAGTGACAGTCTGCAATAAATAAACACACAACAGATGCACTAAAATGTTTGATTTTTAGGGTTTGCAAATGTTTTACCAGCAATAAATAAATCAATAAATAAGAAAATGTTATCAGACTGAAAGTTATCTAAACTAAATTTAGAGGAAGATAATTGGTCCGATGATGGTTTTAAAACTTATCTGAAAAGCTAATCCGCTAGCAAAAATATTAGCTTTGATAATTATCTATTGGATTAGCTGAACTGTGCCCCCCACTGATCCTGTGTGCCCAACAACTTCGGCTGGGCCACACTGAGTTACAATGAAATGAATGAATGAATAAGTTTATCTCAGTACAAAGAAAACCTTTTCAGTACATAATGAAACAAAACAGAACTGATTTCTCAGTGAACTTAAATGAAGCAAACCTGATATACACCTACCCCTTTTACCTCAATAAATTTTACTCCTCACAACAAAGGCACAATGAGCAGAACAAGCAGAGCACAAACATTTGGATCAATGAACTTAAAGTTATCATAACAAAATAAGTTTAGCGCACACAATCCAAAAAATAACAGTACAAAATCAATAAACTTAATTGTCCATACTGTAATCAGCTGACTAGAGTAAAGCATAATTTAATACCCTCAAATGTCAATATCCCTCACAAATTATAAGTGGTTCTTCATTTTAAATAGATTTTGGACATCTTGGTACAAAAACAATCTAATACATCTGTGCCAAATTGCCAGTGATTTAAGCAATTCAAAACATACAATACATAATGATACAGGACAATTCATCCCAAAACACTGTTGACAGAAGTAATAATACTCTTTTATTATTATTAGGTGTAATTAGGTCCTTGATAGATACATAAGATAAATAACATTTGTTGAAGATCTGCAGGCTGTTTCCCACAACAGTGTTGTACCCAAACCGATTGTTCTAGATGCAAACTCAGTCACCTGCATCACATCTGGTTTGTGATTGCACAATCTTGGATATTGTTCAATTTCATTCTGTTCTGTTGCAACCAGACAGCCAGTATCTGTTTTCATTCACATGTAAAGGTAAAGCATACCCTTGAACTGGGATAATTCAGGGATTAGTGGGGAGTTCTGCGGTGCACAGCAGTGATAAAACATGACCCGGGAACACACCCTTCTTCAGTATACGGATGATCTGTTATTAGCTTCTCCCGCTACGGAAGTTTACCAACCTGGTTCAGTCATGTTCCTGAGAGGACTGACTCAGTGTGGTCGTAATGCATCTTTGACCAAACTGCAGTTTTGTCTCAAGTGACATATTCGGAGACATTTCCAACATCTGTCATCTCCTTGGCACTGCCACCACTAATGAGGGAGTAAAGTTGTTGACCAATATGTCACCCAGGGGCTAAAAGGAATGAAGAGTGTTGCTCTCTGATGGACAGGGCTAACTACTGCAGACATTGGAGTGTACTGCTATAGACTTTGTGTTGACGGCCCCAATGATGTCAAGTGGACGTGGACATTGCAGACTACCTTAAGGATCTCAAACGGACACATCAGCTTGGATTGTATTGTCGATAGGAATCTGCTGACATCTTTTGTAAGCCATTCCATCTTCACACCGATGAAAGGAGGGTCGATAAGATAAACTTTACTGATCCCACAATGGGGAAAATCACTTGTTGCAGCAGCAAAGGCGTACAGTAGTAAAAAAAAAAAAAAAATTTACATTACAGAAAGGTGACTAAAGTATACCACGTTTGCTGGTGGGTGCATAAATATTAATGTGAACAGATTACATGAAAAATAGAATATAGGTGAGTAGATATATGCTTAAGTATGTGTAGAGATGGTAAATTATAGCACAGGATAAACTGCACAGTTGTGCATGTAATAAAGCACAAAAGGTGACAGAAGACATAGTTAATGGTGCAAAAATCAGTATGGTGCTGAAACATGCAGGCATGCGTGCATGCATGAAAGGAAATAATTGCTTGCATATCAGACACATGACTACCCACTCTTTTCTGATTTATTATGAAAATGTATGTGCACTGTAAAAAATGTTCGTAAATTTTGCGGTGAATAACTGTGAATCATAACAGTAAATATCTGTAAATCTCCAGAACAGTTTGATAGTGTTTATATAACACTGAATCACTGTAAATACGTTAATCAGAAAAAAACTGTATTTTTTAAATTTTTTCTCTTGAAAAACTACATTTCCCTACTCTTGCACAGTTTTTTTAATGGAAAAATGCCGTAATATGTATAACATTCAATACCGTGAATTTTGCATTTATTTCTTGAAAAGAATACAGTATTTCACAGTTAAATGTACGTACTGTTGTGCTGATCACAGAAACATGCTGTGATATTTCTAACAAGTAACATGACAATTTTTGCATTTATTTCACACACACTATTACTTTTGTGTTAATAAAAGGCATATGCTTTAATATTTCTGACAGCTTTATGTCAAGCTAAAAATCTAAAATGTTAAATACATTAACTGTTATGCTGATAATGGAAAATGCTGTTATATTTTTTAACAGGTCACACTACAGTTTTTACATTCATTTCTCGTAAAGAATGCAGTTTGTAACTACTATTGTACTATTCGACTATACCATTGTGCTGATGAGAGAACTATGCCATAATAAACTGAAACTGAAAATGTACAATGCTAATTGTTGTTGTTTTTCATATGGTTGGACAGCCTGTTTATTGGCCTTTACAATGAATTACATTAACAATTTCTGTCCTAAGGAAAAAAAATCGTGCTTTTAAATGTTTAAATGCATATCTTGAAAATAACTCTCATATGAACTTTTGGAATTAAAATGGGAGCGTGCCTATATTCCCACAGCCTTATGTTCCCAGCTTTCTAAAAAAAAAATACTAAATTAAGCCCTATGTTCCTACAGTTCCTACATTCCTACCCTTGGTAATTAGGGGTTTGCTGTTGGGAAGGTGTCGTAGCACGGACCCACAACAGGGGGCGCAAAGGAACGGACAATGAATAAGCCAAAAAGTAACAATTTAATGTTGTGATAACACACAACTAAACACACAAAATCTGTGAAGTCAATTAACACCAGGTGACATGTGGGCAGGCTCGAAGATAGAAGACCCCTGACGAGAGAGGAGCCGCGTCCCACACGGCTTCCACCACCAACGGTCTGAAGAACACCGGAGCCGCCAAGTCCCGAGTCCCCAGGTGGCCTCTGTCTTCGGCTGTCGACCCTGGTACTGCTGGCAGAAAACAAAAACAGGATGGATGAGTGGGAATTCGCACACTCAGTAATCCACAGTCTGCACTCAGTTAGGAGGGAGCACCTCCACCTCCAATCACACACTCGTGCAGCTCCTGTTTAACCACTTATCTGATTGAAGTGTGACGCGAAGCCGTCGCTGATCACACCAAACGCCAATCCCACAGATAAGGCAGACACAACAGGATAACGGCTGCAAAAGAAGTTCAGATTATCACTCAACGATTTGAGTCAGCAGAGAAAATTACCTCTTCGGTAGTTGATTTCTCGGCGAGGAGGTGAAGTTGCAGTCCGGCCTTTATGGTGATGGTGATGATGATGAATGAGTGACAGCTGGTGCTGAGGATGAGTGATAGCTGTCACTTCTTCTGGGTCTGGCGCCCTCTCGTGCTTGGAGCCCGCACTCCAAGCAGGGCGCCCTCTGGTGGTGGTGGGCCAGCAGTACCTCCTCTTCAGCGGCCCACATAACAGTTTGCCACTTATCTCGTGTAAATAAGAGGCCAAACCGCATGGAAATATCTGTGCTTTCCCTTCATGTAAGCACGGTCTTAGAAATATGAGAAATGTGGGAACATAGGGTTGTGGGAACATAGGGTTGACTCCAATAAAATATGCATACATTTTGCAATTTTTTTGTAGATGTCAGGTTATTTATAATATAGTGGTGATTAACCCTGGACCGAGGGGCCCCAACAGACTTTAGAATTGCCACTGCAACATCACTAAGGTGAATAAACAGGCTTTCCAACCATATAAAATACAATGTCAATTAGCATTGTAACAATAGAGAAATAGTTGTTCAATCAGAAGTTTCCATACATTTTGCCAGGTTTATGTATTTATTTAAAGTGAAATGTTTGGTGTTCTGATCACTTACATTTTTATGTAAAAAATATAAAAACAAAAAAATTTAAACATTAATCTGTCTGCTCTGCCTATAGTCCTACAGTATGTGTTATGTGTCGGACGCAGCCCGGAGAACCGACCAGCGTTTGAAGGACCCAGTATAAAATAAGCAGAGCACGGTACAAAGGATAACAGAGTTTAATAAACATAACAGTGATGTGAAAAAAAATAAAAGTGCGCGGTCTGGCGTGGTGGATTGCGGTGCGCTCCCAGCAGCGCTAACGGTCCGGAGCCAGAACCAATTCGGACCCAAGGACCCCGCCGACACCCCCCAGGTGGCCGCGACAAACCGAGTCTGTGAAAGAAGGAATCATTATGTGAGTCCACACTCAACACACAGAGAGAACGCTGAAAGGTGCACAAACAGCAAACACTTCCTGGCTTAATTACTAATCAGCTTCCCACCCTGCAGGCATGGAACATCCAGTTCACAAAACTCCACTGCAGTGGAAGCTGATTACACGACCAACATACAGCTCAATATAATAAGGTGTGAGGGACACCACATTTGCTGACTGTATAAATGTTAGTCACAAAATCTAACGTACCTCAGGAAGTGTGCTGACGAGCGTGAGACCTCACCCCCTCCTCTTTCACAGACCATGCATCAAACCTGGACGTTCTCTGCATCCACTGATGATGAGATGGCTCCCGAGACGACGATCTCACCCGTCTGGTCACAAGGTCGAGTCTCTGGCAAATACACACTGTGTACTCCAGTCTTAAATGCCACCATGTTCCAATCCATGTAGATGCACCACAGCTGTGAGTCCTGATGAGCCGCAGGTGATCAGCCTCAGGTGATCAGGGTGAGGTCCTGATAAACTCAGCTACACAGCCACTCAGTCCCAAATGCAAGCCACCTGGAAGGAAAAACAAAAGACAGGACAGAAAACAGAAACAAAAGGCAGCCAGGCCCCCCCAGCCACACAACAGCACCCCACCCTCACGGGAAGCCTCCCGGCGACCACACAAAACCCGGCCCAGGAGAAACACCCCCCTCCAGGGACCATGGCTGGAAACCGTATCCGCATTCATCTTCCAACAGAATCTTCATCTAACAGAACGGTTGATGTCTTCTCCTCTGGCTGCATCTTTGCCCTTGTTTCTATCAGTCAATTAGCACAGGTGTGGCCAGGAGTTCTTGAACCTGTGCGGTCAGCCTTTGTCCAACCATGTTCACAGTCTGATTAGTCATAAAACAAAAAAGACAAACACAAACAACCAAAACACCCCCCTCTCCCCAGAGGACCGTTCCATCAAACCCCGGGAAGGGGAGAAAAGAAAAACAACCCAAACTTAAGCTAACAAATAAAAACACTAACACCCCCCCCCCCCAACGACATGTAGGGACCAACACCCCCCAGAGGACATCCCACCAGCTCCAGGAGTAATAACCACAGCCGAGGTCCCTCTGGGATCCAATGTCACCCACGGGGACTCCCAGCGCCTCCCAGAGGACCATTCCATCAACCCCAGGAGACGCCTCCCCTCATGACCAACGGACCCAGCCCCGGCCGTCTATGGCTAGATGGACCCACAGCCCTTTCCCCCCCAGAGGACACCACAGTCAAACCCTGAGGGCGGAAACTGGGGGGAAAAACAAAAGGAGAAAAAAAAAATACAAACAAAACAACCCCAACCCCTCCCCCTTGGCGCAGTGGAAACTGGAAGCACGTCCAGTGTCACCAACCATGACTATACCCCAGAAGCCAACCGGGAGGAGTGGAACAGCGGTTATGGCAGACGGCACAAAACGGCGCCACTCCTCCGACTTCTAAACCAGCCACCAGCTGTGGGTATATCCCACTGCCCCAAACCTCAGCCACGCCGATGGCAGACGGCTCAAAGGCGCGCTGAAGCCGGAGGTGGAACAGGGAATCAACAAACCAAAACACCCCCCCCCCCCCAGGTGCAGAGGTTACCTGGGAAACACCCAGCATAACCAAACTGCACCACTCCAGCAACGCTGACAACCTACGGCTCACACGGCTGGAGTCAGAGGAGAAGAGAGGGCACAACAAAAAACAAAACAATAAAAAAGAAAAAACAACCCAATTACCACCCCATCACCCCCCCAGGGGACCGTCCCATCAAACCCTGGGGAGGCGAAACTAAAAAAAAAAAAAAAAAAAAAAAAAAGACTAACAGACTAACATACAGTTGTTTGGGTCCTTTTCTGCTCCAGACAGAACTGCAGGGTCACGACCCCAGACACTAAATAGTGTACAAATAAAAACCCCACACAAAAACCAACTCAAAAAACACCCACACAAAATGAACTAACACAAAACAAATAAGTGATTTATACCGTCAAGCTCAAACAAATGGAACACACCTGTTCCAACTTAAGAGCTTGACGGTAATGTGACTCAGTCACCAACAGAGGGAGCCAGAGTGCTAAAAATGAAAAACCCCCTTTGGTGACAAAAAATAATTCATGCTGCTTTTCCTGTGAGCAGCTGTGAGCAACACACAACCAAAAATGTGATTCAACTAAATAACACCGGAGCTGACACAACAGACGCAGTAGCTATCATTACCCGGGGAAACGGGGCTACGACTGTAACACAGGAAGCACCGCGACCCGTGCCACAGAGCTCCGCCGTGCGCGTTCACCCATTACAGACCCACTCCTGCAGCTCCCATTTAAACCTCTTATCCGGTCGAAGTGTGACGCGAAGCCGTCGCCAGTCACACTCCACCACGACCCACGGATAAGGCACAAACACAGGAAACACGGCTGCAAGAGAGCACGAATCAGTATTCAATAATGGGTTCACAAACACGCACCATCCGGGCGGAGAGCACCCGCAACTGATCCGGATAACTTCTGAACGTCTGCTGTCGCCTTCCCGGCGCGTTACCGTCTCTGCTACCGCTGAGTCCGTGATGTTTGGCCAGAGACTACTGTTATGTTCATTAAACTCTGTTATCCTTTGTACCGTGCTCTGCTTATTTTATACTGGGTCCTTCAAACGCTGGTCGGTTCTCCGGGCTGCGTCCGACACATAACAGTATGTCCCTCTTTAGTTACCACCCAGAGGCACATTCAGCTTATATAAAGAAAACCATTTGAATGATTTAAAAACATCTCACTAAATTTAAAAGCATCTCAAAACTGAGTAGAAGTCTTATTTCCCTTACAGTTCTTTCTACAGACTGTTCTTTGACAACGCGCCTAAAATTCAAGCGGGCCAATCAGCGCATCGCATCTGACTCCCGTCTGTTAACCTCCGATACGCTCCGGTTCGGTTTGATTTTTTGTTTTGGACTTCAACTGTTCAAGTTCATTGTCATCACCGGAGGAGCTTTATCAGCGGTCTGGACTTTTTAGAGTTTTCCAGCCAGAACCTGTCTTCACTTCGGTAAGTACCCTTCAGTTTGACTGCTTTCAGAAAATGCGGTGTGTGTTTAGCCACCTAGCATCAAGCTAACGCGGGGTCAGTCTGCTGAAGCCTCTGGTTAGCTAACCACATTGCTCGCGTTGTAGATATAAACCTGTGTTTCTTTGATTATTTAATATGTATTCTTGTGACGTATGTGGAGAAAACGTTCCGTCGGTAAAAGAATATGTTTTGCATTGCAAACTGCACCGCAATGAACCCCGACGTGTTTTCAAATGTGTTGGAACAAGTTGTAAGCAGGTCTTTTGCCACCACAACAGTACACCAACGGCTACTCAGGATACGACTTTAACGCCATTAACGTGCACCATCTCACTTTGTGAACATCAGTGTGAGGGAACTAAATCGTTGGTTGCTCACTTAAAGGAGCACATACCAGAAGGGCATCATGTAGCTTGCCCAGTGAGAGGATGCAAAAGTGTGTTCACTGCAAAAACATCTTTTACCTCTCACATGTCCAGAAAGCACAGACATTGGTCAGAAAATGTGATTTGTCCATCAATCAGAGATACACAGTGTGAGAGTCCCACTACAAGTGCAACCACACAGGGAGCAGCCAATGTGTCAGATGCTGAAGACATTGTTGGGGATGGGTCTAATTTCAGTGACCTGTATCTGAGAAATATATGTATGTTTTACATAAAACTACAGGGACAACATCTTCTTCCAGTGTCTACCATTCAAAACATTGTTGAAGAAATACAGAATATACATGAGCTGGGACAGACATATACTTCGAATCAACTTAACTTATTTCTAAAAGATATGTTAGCTTCAGATGAAGAGATTGTAAAAATCCATGACACAATTAAACAATCTGACTTGTTTACAGCTTGCCACACAGGGCCCATGAGAACTGCTTACTCAAGAGCCCAGTGCTTTAAAGACACGTTCAAATATGTGGAGCCCCAAAAAATGTTGTTGGGCAGAGATGAAAACAGGACAGAGCGGTGTGCCTATTATATTCCTGTGCTCCACACTTTAAAGGGTATGCTGGAGTCCAGTTTTTGGCAGGGCCTCATGTCAGTGGATCCTAATGATGTTTCCAAAAGAGATGTTCTCTCTGACAGTTGTGATGGTAAGGTGTTTATGTCTAACACATTTTTTCAGGAAAATCCAAACTGTCTCAAGCTGGTTTTATACCAGGATGCGTTCGAAGTTGTGAACCCATTAGGTTCTGCAAAAAAGAAGCACAAGGTTTTGGCTGTGTACTTCTCTCTACTCAACATGCCCCCCCATGTGCGATCAAATGTTGACCACATGCAGCTGGTTTTGTTGTGTAGAGAGAAAGATTTTAAGGAATTTGGCCATGCCAAGGTTTTTTCTGAACTGCTTACTGATCTGAAACAACTGGAGGAAAATGGGATAACAATGGGAGATGAACTTAAGGTAAAGGGACCTCTCTACTGCATTGCTGGAGACAACCTAGGCTCTCACACAATTGGCGGTTTCATAGAAAATTTCAGTTCATCTGAGTACTTCTGCAGATATTGTCTGATTTCTCGAACTGAATTTCAGGGTGCTGATCCTAACATCTGTGGACTGCAGCGGACTCCAGAAAGGTACAGATCTGCCATCGAACAGCTGGAGACAGAGGATGCCTCGCAAGTCCAAGGGATAAAGTTCACGTCGGTATTCAATACTTTACAAAACTTTGACGTTTGTTCACCTGGCCTGCCCCCCTGTCTCGGTCATGACATCTTTGAGGGTGTCCTCTCATACGATGTTGCTCTTTACCTCAAGTACTTCATCAACAAAAAGAAATGGTTCACCTATACAATTTTGAACAGACGAATCAAGCAGTTTGAATACAAAGCAACAGATGCTTGCTCCAAACCTTGTGAGGTCGGTCCTCAAACACTAAAACTGAGTGGACATGCTGCCCAAAATTGGAACTTCTTGAGACTGTTGCCTCTTATAATTGGAGACAAAGTGCAGGACTTCCAAGATAATGTATGGCAGTTAATTTTGCAGCTTAAGGACATTGTTGACCTGATTTGTGCTCAGCAAATTTCCATAGGTCAGGTTGCTTATCTGGATGTACTCATCCAAGAATATTTGGAAACCAGGAAGGCACTATTTCCAGATATCAACTTGAGACCTAAACACCATTATTTGCGGCATTATCCAGGACTGATCTTGAAATTTGGCGCACTCATTAGGCTATGGACTATGCGGTTTGAGAGCAAACACAGTTACTTCAAAAGATGTACAAGGCATCTGAAGAATTTCAAAAATCTGTTTGACTCTTTCAGAGAGGCATCAGATGTTTCAGGCCTTTCTTTCTGCAGGGTCAGTGAGTCCACCAGCCTTGCAAATAAAAGATGGCTCACCATTTTACTCAGAGCTTTACAGTGAGCAAGTTAAAGACACAATCCTCCATTTTGGCTTCACTGAAAGAAATACAACCGTTCATGTTAATGTGCAGTATCATGGGATAATTTACAAGAAGGGCCAATTTGTTGTCACTAAGAATGATGATTCAGTGGAGTTTTGTGAAATCATCCTCATTCTTGTGAAAGATGATTTTGCACTTCATTTTCTCATGAGAGTGCATGATGGTGAATTTCTTTCACACTACCACATGTACACTGTAAAAAAGGTCACTGAACGATTCAAATTCAGACTTGTTAGTGAACTGGTTGACATGTGGCCTTTATCATATTACATACAAAATGGATGCCAGATTGTCCCTTTGAAGCACAGTCTCTTTTCACACTAAATCCTTTTATTACAGTGGGCCAGGTGCTGAATTCTCTTGTTTGTGTCATACAGATATGGCTGAATCACAGATACCAAAGAAGCTAAGTGATGCCGTAGCAGCAGTGCTACCGGATCTTCCTGATCAAGTTATCAAGTCAATAGAAGATACTTTGAAGGCACTTGGTGCAACAAGAAGAGATGATTTACAGTACATTACAGAGGGAGACTTGCTACCAGTATTAAAGCCCATACAAGCAAGACGACTGGTTGCTGCCTGGGCCCAAAACGGTGAGTGTAAAACATTGCCACCACAACACAGCACACTTCTCTTACAGAGCTGCATAAGTAAAATAGTTGATAGATTTTTCAAATGGGCCATGAGTGGGAAAAGTTTGGGAACCACTGAACAACTGATCTAGAAATTTATCAGTACGTTACATTCTGTTACAGAGTAGAAAAACATTCAATGTTTAATGCTTTTAAATGTTTTTGTTGTACTTTTACAGACTTATCCACTCCAGCTCCAGCCCTGGCATGTTCCTCTCCAGTGTCTCTCCTTTCCTCTCCCTCGCCATCCTCAGTCACTGCCTCACCAGCATCATCCACAGCTACATCATCACCCTCAGGAAGCTGTTGTGCACTTGCGCCAAACTGGGTAGACCATTTTCAGATACCATGGCAGAAGCTCCCTGAAGAGTTGGTACAGAGTTTGGAAAGACAGAAAAGGCCAAGTGCCCGACTACGACGAGAAATGGTGAGGACTGTGGTCTCTGAGATGATGAAGACTTGTAAGAATCCAACCAAACACAATACCACAGAGATAGCAAAAAGGATGGTGGCCAGGTATCAAAAGTCTCTTCAAGATGTGATTGATGGTGATGTTATTGGACATGGATACCATTCCCTGGTAAAGCAACTCCAGTCAAGAGTTGAAAATATCAAACGACCTGACACACCAAAGATAAAGAAACGCAAAGTAGCATCAGATGATGACACTGATGAAATATCTGCCAAACAAAGAGCAAGTGTTCAGGACACATATGGCTGTGTCAACTGGGAGCCGAAACTTTTGCCACTCTCTGAGACTGTGGAGAGTCAGCTAGAAAAAAAAAAGACCAAATGAAGATGCTTGAAGAGATGAACTACAATTCAAATGCTGTGAAAGAATTAATGAAGTCCACCTATTTCACACAGCGCAAAGAGATCAATAAAGGTGCAAGCATCCAGATATTATGCCAGGAATGGCCATTTTTGTTTAAGGAAGTCGGTATGGCAGCACAATTCCAGGAACTGACTGGCATGAGTTTGATCGAGTCCTTCCTTGCCAATGTGGACAAAAAGGGGGCACGTCTCCTAAACTTCTACAAACGTGTTGATGCACATAAACGCAAACAAGTTCTGGATGCTCTTCTCAAGCAGCAAACTGAAAGAGGTCATT
This sequence comes from Thalassophryne amazonica, assembly GCF_902500255.1. Taxonomy (NCBI): domain Eukaryota; kingdom Metazoa; phylum Chordata; class Actinopteri; order Batrachoidiformes; family Batrachoididae; genus Thalassophryne; species Thalassophryne amazonica. Next base: position 103,905,904 of record NC_047103.1, read on the forward strand.
CAACTGGTTGCTCAGAAGAAGTCATACAGATGGTGCTTCTTTTACTGGCTCATTTTGATGAGAAGGAAGAGCATCTGTTCCATTTTGTCAAGAAGACAACCCTTGCTGAGGAGGTTCAGATAGAGACTGTTCCACCAACACCCTGCCTTATTGTGTGTGGTAAGTAAACCAAATAAACCTGAAAGCTTTCTCTACCGTTGTACCAACACCCATTTGTATTCTTGGCTTATTTACTTTCATGTTATCTTGCATATGGAGGTAAATCAAGGCCAAATGTTTCGTAATCTGAAAATAAAAAAAAGATTGAAAAAATAAATTTTGAAACTGAAAATTAAAGTTTTGTAATCTGAAAATAAAAAGATTGAAAAAATAAATTTTGAAACTGAAATTTAAAGTTTTGTTCTTGAATTTTATAATCATTTAAAAAGTTTTCAGTTTAAACAAATTTTTGATTCAGCTCTAATTTTTTTTTTTGATCAAATAATTTATTTTCATTCATATTTCTTTTATTCACTTTCAGATCTTATTTTTTCAGTTTCAAACTTTTGGCCCTGTTCTGGCGTGAGAGGGCGTGGCTTCGATTGAGAGAGCTGTGGAATTGTGAGTGACAGGAGAGCAAATAGTCCTCACATGATGTTGCTTTCAGGAAACGTGGGTCCTTTGATAGATAATGACTTAACACTTTCTCTCCACTGTGTTGTCTTGATACCTGTAAATAAAGTGATGCTAAAGATGTCTATTACATCTAGACCACTCTTGGTCATTTTTGATGTTTAAAAACTGGAAAATATGCAAGATTGCAAAGTTTAACACCTTTACCTAAAAAAACTGATGTGTCCCAAATCCACACAAGACCGTGAACGCAGCGCAGCATCTGCATGAAAATGAGGCAGGTCGTTCATTTTACAGGCTGTAGTGAAGCGTTACGAGCTTTAAGTGACACACAGAGAGACCAGGCTCAGCAGATCTGAAGGAAGCTTTAATATGGACCAAGCAGCAGAACCAAGCAGACCGCCCATAAATCCAAAGCCACCCAGAAGAGCGTTCCGGCTACCGGCGGTGTGAAGTAGCCTCGCCATTACAGGCCCGGCACCGTGGCACTCCGCTGCTACCAGAAATATACCGAACTGCTGATCCACAAGCTGCCCTTCCAGCACCTGGTGAAAGAAATCGCTCAGGACTTCAAGACCGACCTCTGCTTTCAGAGCTCTGCTGTGATGCTCTGCAGGAGGCCGGCGAGGCTGACCTGGTCGGCAGCTTGTGGATCAGCAGCTCGGTGGATTTCTGGTAGTGGTGGATCTCTCTCAGTGCCTGTGTTCTGTAACGGTGAGGCTCCTTCACACCGCCGGTAGCCGGAGCGCTCTTCCGGGCAGCTTTGGATTTGGATTTACGGGCGGTCAGCTTTGTTATATCGTCATTAAATTCACTATCCTGTACAACATACAGATCCACTGAACCAACTGTTACGCATCGATCACAATAAACAGCTTTATCTCGAGGGTTTAAAGCCTCGTAATAAGCTTTCATTCTCTCTATTTTCTTTCACGCGCCAGCCACGTAAATAAATGATGGAGACGGGAGCAGAGTCATTAACTATCAAAGTACCCATGTTTCCTGAATGCAACATCATGAGGACTGATTGCTCTCCTGTCACTCACAATTCCACGCCCCTCTCAATCGAAGCCATGCCCTCCCACGCCAGAACAGGGCCAAAAGTTTGAAACTGAAAAAATAAGATCTGAAAGTGGAAAAAAAAGGAATATGAATGAAAATAAATTATTTGATCAAAAAATTACAGAGCTGAATCAAAAATGTATTTAAACTGAAAAATATATATCTTACACTTTTTATTTTGATAATACTTTTTAAATGATTATAAAATTCAAGAACAAAACTTTAATTTTCAGTTTCAAAATTTATTTTTTCAATCTTTTTTATTTTCAGATTACAAAACGTTTGGCCTTGATTTAGCTCCATACATGCAGCCCACTTTATGACTCATCCTGTATTGAAATAAGTACCATTGAATTTCTGTTTATGGCTGATATTGAAGTCCTTGTCATTAAAGTTTTGTTTTTATTCATTTTATTTACTCTTAGGGTCCTCCTGCTTTGCTGCTGAGACATTTATGTTGAGCATCGACAAAGAGGTTGTCAACAACCACATCACTTCCTTCACATCTGCTATCTGCCTGATGTTTGGCAGTTACTACTGCTTCAACATACACTACCCAGTAGAACTACGGTCTACACTGGAGTTCCTCCAACGGTAACATTTCTTTCTTTTTATAATATCAGAAAATGCAATTTATTTGATGTCCCACCTGAGGTTCATTTTCTTTCTTTCTTAAAGGTGTTTCTTTTCAATAAATCCTGAGAAAGGCACCAAAGTCGAGTGGAATAAGAAGAAGAAAGTGTTCTCAGTCAATCCCAGGGTCCTCACTCTGATCTCAGACCTTGCTGACCATGAGTGGACCTACAAGTGATGCTGAAGGATGATATTATAAAAGGTACACTGCATGTTATATACACTGCAGATATTTTGGTGTTAGAGTTAAATTTCTGAAAGTTTTACAAAATGTATAGTTTCACAAGGTAAACTGTCTGGTACAGTTTGTACATGTTTGACTTTACTGCACTGGTTTTGTACTTTAAACAAGTTGAGTTATACTTGCTAGTTCCAGGATTGTCTTAAAATGTGTAAGCATCAGGGTGAGTAGATAATGAAGGAATGCCCTTTTAATGTGAACTATTCACTTAAGTAAAACTGAAATAATGCATAATTCATAATGAACTACTGCATGCAATAATGAAGGACTCCTGATTAATTCCTTTTGAAAAACTTGTTTTTTCCAAACGTAACAGATCATCAATCAAGGGTTGTTAGTTCAGTTACTTCATATGTTTATTGATATTTGACAAGATTAGCTTAATTATTTTCTCTTTTTGTTTTGTATAAAATTTTATGGACCACATCTTAATTTCCCTTAAAACATTGAAGGGAATAGACCATATTTTGGGGGCGATTTACAACACAGTGGTTGGAATATGTTATGATCAGATATTTTTAAGTTCAACATTGTGTTGCAGACCGTGCCAAGAAATGGTCGATTGAGTGTAAAGGACACTCATTCGCTAACAAAATAATACCATCAGTTGTCCAACAAATTCTATTAGGCTAATGCCATAAAGATGCAGGTGTTGTCCATAAACCTTTATACTACAGAAATCAAGCTGATCTCATCAAATATCAATTGATATTATGAAATACCTGTGAATTAATAATCCTTAATTGATGATCTATTAAGTGTGATCACATAAAGTCATAGTGACTTCATAATCTGTTAACTGTGAGCAACATTAAATAATTATCCATCTTTTGGTAGTGCATGTAGTAATTCATGATGAATTATGCATTAAACATTCCTTAAGTACGACTTGTACCCCTCAAGTGAACTGTTACCTTTATCAATTCCTTATAGTCATAGAGATATTATATTCTTTAGCTTTATGATGCAAGATTTGAAACTTTTGCTCCCCTTCAAGGATGATTTTATTTTGATAATGTGAAAATGAAACACTATGTACACTGATATCAATTTGTGGTTAGATTTGTACCAGAAAAATGCACTTAAATGTTACCAAATTAAGTTTCAAGGATTCTTGGCAAATTGTCTGTTAAAATTTGTAAGTAAAAGGTCTGTTCAGCTATTACACTGTTTGAAATTGAAACAGTTTCAAAGTGAACTTCTGAACATTTTTGACATGATTTTCTCGTTCATAGATATCTTGTGATATGCAAAACTTCAAATATTTGTTACTTACAACCTCACAATTATCAAATAAAGTTTATATTTTTGAAAAGTTTAAGGTGGTTATTTTTTGTGACTGTTTTGGTACATTAAGTAATTTGACAATATTAATTCATGCTCTTTGTTTTAAGTTTACAGAACAGAATGAATGACAAAGAATACACACTTGTCTGTCAAGTTCTGTATCCTCTGACAACAGTGGAAATGATAATTTAGCTGAATATTTAAAGTATATATTTTTTCAAGAAATATGCACATTGATCTTTTTTATATTATGTTCTCGATTCTACTCTGAAGCATACTTTACTTCACTACATTTATCTAACATCTTTTGTTAGATTTTTGCATTTTGATGGATTTTAGTACTAATTATACAATTAAAGAATATGTTTCATGGTACAAATCTTTTTGTTTAGTATTTAGGTTAAAGAGGTCTTTCAGTGTTTTTTTACAGTAAAATATGTGGAAAAAAATGTTTAACCATAAAAGCAGCAGCATTGGCACCCATTGCTATTACTAACAGACATCGAATTACTGTAATTTTTACAGGGATTTCTGCATGGACCTTAATATTTGCAGTAATTTTTGGTCATTTTTACAGAATAAATTAGTAGTTTATAATTTAGACTGTTAATTGTCAAGCAAAAAACCGTCATATATCATGACACAAACTTTGTTTTATGCAGTATTTTTTATGTAAATTTTCCAAGTAAAACAATTTTTTTAAAGGTTAAAACTATTTTTTTTCACAGTATAAAATGGAACAATGTACATTTTTAAGCTGTAAAATCAACAGTATCAATAGTAAATGAAGAAAATGTTTTACTGTAACTTTACGGTAGTGTTTCGGCAACCACAGCTGCCGGAGGTTTACCGTAAAAACAACAGGGTTTTTTTTATAGTGTGGAGCAGTTCTCCATTCATGCGCAAGTCCAGCACGAGTGAACAGGACTTCTCTGATTCTTTTCTCTTCTCTGCCTGCAGCAATTACAAGGTGAAAGAAAACCTAACTGTCCCTTTCTGATTTGGTGCTAAATGCACATTATAAACCAAACCGAAATTTATAATAAACCTACGTACTTGATTGCGGAGGCGCTGCATTCAGCGTGCAATAATCCATGTCATGTGACATACAAAGCATCAATCAAATGACAAGGATCCACTCAGTCGTTTTAATAAAATATCAAATGACAAGGATCTATTTTAGCCATTATATAAAACAAATAATGAATGTTTTTCATTATTTCAATGGAAGGAATATTTAATTCAGTGAAAGCTGGAATGTTCCATTCAACTTGGCTTTGCCTCCTTCAATGGTACATTCCATCTTTCACCTCATGAAATATGCAGATCATTGATTTCATAAACATTCATTATTTGTATAATATAGAAGAACATGCCCTAAGCTTCTATTTTGTTTTCTCTGTATGACCTCTACTGAGCAACTAAAATCAAAGTACAGTCCATCTCAGAACAACACCATTAGGACACAAACAGTTCAGCTGATAATTCAGAAAAATAAATAAATAAAATTAATCTTTCCCTCACAACAGAAGGCAATTTGAGAGAGGCATGGAGAGGAAGGTAAGACAAAGAAGGGACAGGAAGCAGTGAAGGGTTGGAGGAAGTAAAACAGATAAAAAAAGAGCGAATGAGAAAGGATGATGAAAAGATTTTTGCAGTGTAGGAGCCAGACAGTAATAAAGCAGGGTCAGTCTGCAGCCAACTCCATCAACAATAGAGAATAACCACAGGAACATTAAGGCAGTATCACTCACCATCAATGGATGTCTCATAAGCCTCAGTCAAATGCTGTGGCCCGCTGACACACAGTTATGGAGGTCTTTTTAATACTGTTGACTGACAACTTTTTTTTTCAACACACATTGCTGAGGTGCTGCTCACTCACAGGTTATGTATGCCTTTGAATTGATGGACACACTTTTCATGGACTTTTTGCACAATGTTTTCTAGATTTCATTTTACCAGGAAGATTCATCTCTCTGATCAAAGTCTATCTTGAAGAATGCCAATGTTGAATATGTATCAAGAAATGGTAAATGGATTTGAGTAGAAAGCATACTCAGAAACTTCACGCCTCCAACAGGATCAAATGCCCAACGATTATTTGCTCTGCTAAAAGACATATGAGAACAAAATTCTAAATTTAATCCCCACCTTAAATCAATCCCCACCACATGATAAACAAATGGATACTAAAGAAGTAATTAATTCTCTAGAGTTTCGGGTATTTTTTGGGCATTTTTGACTACTTTTAGTTTTACCTTCCTATTTTACCTTAAAAACTGTTTACTTGGCCTTGTTTGGTGTCTTTTTTTAGTACAGCCTTTTTTTAGTACAGCCTGCCTCACGTGTGACAATTTTTCTTTCATTCTGTCATACTGCATTAAAACAGTGACCCTAACATCACCCCAAAAACTAACATTTGAATCAGACGTTTTTTTTTTGTTGTTTGTTTTTTTTTACTGTGAAAACCAGAAATATGTTTAACAAACATTTTTATAACTTAGAATCCAAATATAAATTGTAAATTTCAAAAACACATGTAAAAATGTAGCATAAACAAAGTTGTAACAATTATTTGCTAGCCTCCCAACGGGGGACCATAAAGATGTAATGAATTTGGTCAATTCTAGATCGGCTCACACGGGAGCACCAAAATAAAATGTAATTAGGTATTGTTAAACTTCCAAATTGAATTAGATTGGCCTAGACCATTTAATGGGTCACCAAAATAATTAACAATTTTAGGGTTTAATAATTATTATTTAATATTTAATTTACTCAGGGCACCACCTATTTGAAGCATAGGTACTTTAATTTATACATTAATTAATTTATCAGTCTCAAATTAATCAATCAGTCTCAATTCAATTAATCAGTCTTGGGTCTGAAAGTCTGAATTCTACGATACGATTGATCAAAGGTTTCCTTCTGTACACAAAATGAACAATTTATTTACAATTATACAAGAAATGAACAGTTTACTGGCATTTTTGTGGGCAGTGATTAAATAAGTTCATTTATGGACACAGTTCTTACTAAGTCATGAGACATGAAAGAAAGAGAGATGAAGCTTAAAGACTTTAAGTGAATAAATCTGATTAGAATTTAGTGATGAAATTGGAAGCCAATTATTTTTTATGAAAAATTATTCAACAAACGTATGAATATGTTTAAAAAATTAATAATAATAAAAAGAAGCCACTTTGTATCCATTGACGACAAACCGTCTGTCCTTGATGTATGTTCTGCAGCATGCTCACTTGGGTCAGGGGTTAACTCAGTGGTCTCCCCGGGTGATCCCAAAGGCTCGTCAGCTGGCTTTACTGACAGGATGGCTGCTTGCTGTCAGGTCGTCAGCTTGTTGGACCCCAGAGGTGTAAGGCATTTGTTGAAAATTGTTTCCGGTAGCTTTTCAAAAGTTTGTTGGAGCCGGAAAAAAAGTCTTTGTGAATTTAAAAAAAAAAAGATAAAACTTTAAGAGCATTGGAAAAATAGCTGACAGAAAACGAAAATCGCTTTTCTGTAAATTCGCTATTATTTTGAAAAGTTCAGCTTGGAAGTTCTCTTAAAACTTCGAAAGACTTGATGACCTTAAAGCGCCAGGTTAAAATTCTAAAAAATTGAGACAACAATAAAACAATGAATGAATGCCACGTGGTAGCTTCAGCTAGGTTAGCTTAGCATGAGGCCTTGTTGACCCCAAAAATAATTAAGCATTTAAGAAAGGAAGAGAATGAGGCAAGAGAGACAAAAGAGAGGAGCGAAGAGAGGGGCAAGAGAGAGCAGCACTCTGTTTTAACTTTTTAAGGTGGACTGACATCACTAAACTCTGCCCATTTAGGGTGTGTAATCTCACAGAAAACTTCATGTCTTCACAGGGCCGACCCAAATGATTCAACTATTTAAACACACTATTTTGGTATAACATTGTTCTAAGACACTCAAATGGAGACACGTTATAAATCATCACTTAAACACATCCTTTGGATAAAAAGAATACCTCACCATCAACATATTGATAATGCAGAAAGATCACACTTAAACACACATTAGTTAAAAGGAACACATGTCAATAAAATGGAATGATTATATGCAAAGCATTTCATTTGATTAATCAATACAAACACCATTAGAAGTCTTTATATATGAATAAAAGAAATACTGATGCAATTCTGTTATTTTAAAGGAATGGTCTTTTCCTTTGCTTACACCTAAAGATAAAAGCTGATTGTCAAGACAAAGTTACATGGCCACTCTTATCATGGAAGGGATACCATCTTGCAGTCTTGAGAGGGTCTGGACTTGGTGTGAGGCCATAAAAGTGGGTTCTTCTGGCCTGGAGAAGCTCAAACTCTGATGTGAAGCCATTATAATGTCATGTAATTCATAGTGACAGAAAATTCAACCATTAAACCAGGCAAGGGATCCCTTTGAAGAACTTTGAGTTACCGTTCTGTTTTGCTGTGAAGCCCAGTGTTGGCCCATGGGGGGATGTCTCCATCTTATCTCTAGATGGACCAGATGACTTAGGAATTTCTCAACTGGGAGTGAGCACAGTCTGTCCGCAGTTCCAAATTCAGGTTTTTGTGGCGACAGCATTAATGTATTTATTTAATTAGGGCGAATCGAGGCCATGCAATTCACATTAAAATGCAGGAAATGCTTCAGGCATTTTTTGTGGCTATTTACATGCAATAAGATGCCACACAAATTATATTTGTGCCACTCAGAAAAACAATTCCTCTCCAATGCACATCAGAAGCCCCAAATATTTGTACAGATATTCCACCTCAATATCCATCCATGTGTATTTTTCCCTAATTCCTTGTTTTTGTAGCATTTTTATTGGTGTTGGTACAAACTGTCCTGACTGTGCTAGTGGCAAACAAACAAACAAAACAATAAAAAAAATGTGTTTTGGACTTTGGGGGGAAGTCTCGACCTGGACTCCTGTGTTCTCTGCCCCTGAAGACTGCTGACTGCTGGGGCAGTGTGTTTCCACCAAAGAGGTTATATATGAGAGTCTGCATTCCCACTACTGCCCACTAAATGTTAATGTACCTTCATGGACAGTGACATGACGCCTCCTAACCGGTCAAAACATTGATGAAGTTCCCGGATGTTAATGCATTTTCAATGGGGATTCGCAAATGAACACATACAGAAAAATGCTCGCAAAATACGTGTTAAAATGTCATTTTGACCTGGATATCGAGCCAGTAAAATTAATTAACATTAAGTTATGTCAGGAAAGTATCACACTTACTCTGACACCCACACAATCCGAAATATTAGTGTTGAAAGTTACATGGATCTGTTTAAACTGCTGAGCTGAGACGTCCTGCTGCTGCTGTGTTCAACACAACGCAGGTCCTAAAACAATTACAATACATACATATATATATATACACACACACACACAATTATCCTTTACTGACTGAGTTTCATTCATGAAGTCAGTGGTGTGAGCGCTAATCAGCTAACTGATTAGCTAACTGATTACACTGTCAGCTATGGACGAGCCGGTTTTGAGTTTAAGCACCGCCAGTGCTTCTGATTAGAATCAAAGATGATTACAAACCCAACACAACCAATGAGTCAGCGCTTCTGTCTTTGTGTGCCCTGCCCACTGCTGTAAGAAATAGTAATTTCCATTCACAGAATACAGTGGTCCAGCTGTGAGGCAGAAGTCCTGAAAAGGAAAGCATGTTTGACTGTGCGTGCCATCCAGTAAATGGGTCACACTCCCATTTGCTGGATGGTAGTGTGAATGACACCCGGTTATATCATACGGTTGTAGAGTTGAATCACAACTTAAACAGAATTTTCAGTTTTGCAAAAGCTTTTGGGAAGGTGTCGTGACACGGACCCACAACAGGGGGCATTAATGAACGGACAATGGATAAGCCAAAAGTAACAATTTAATGTTGTGAAGCGCACAACGAAGTACAGACAATAACAATAGTGCGGAATGTCAATCATACACAAGGTGGCGTGTGGCAGGCTCGAAGATAGAAGACGTCTGGTGATAGAAGAGCCGGAACCCACACAGCTTCCACCACCAATGGATCTGAAGAACACCGGAGCCGCCAAGCCCTGCGCCCCAGGTGGCCACTGTCTTCAGCAGTCAGACCCGGTACTGCTGGCAGAGAACAGAAACAGTTTTGATGAGTGTGAGTACGCACACTCAGTAATCCCACAGTCTGTGTTCAGTTAGGAGGGAGAACCTCCACCTCCGATAACACACTCGGACAGCTCCTGAGACAACCACTTATCTGGGTGGGGTGGGAGGCGAAGCCGTCACAGTCCACACCAAACGCCAACACAGCAGACAAGGAATCCGTCCCAGGAAAACGGCTGCAAAAGAGACCAGACTAATGTTCGAGTTAGATTCAGCAGAGAAATTACCTGTATGGTAGATGATTTCTCGGCGAGGAGGTGGAGTTGCAGTCTGGCCTTTATGGTGATGGTGATGGTTGAATGAGTGACAGCTGGTGCTGATGAAGAGCGACAGCTGTCACTCCCAGTGGCTCCAGCGCCCTCTCGTGCTTGAAGCCCGCACTCCAAGCAGGGCGCCATCTGGTGGTGGTGGGCCAGCAGTACCTCCTCTTCAGCGGCCCACACAACAAAAGCCCTTTTTTAACAAATGAAAAAAAAAACGAATACACATTTATTTGTAAAAACCAACATGTGTTACAGTCATTTCTGTGTTGGACTTTACATCAACCAATCAGTGATGAGACGAGGCTCATTTTACCCATAATGCATTTTGGCATCTGTGTGTTAATTTTCAAAACATTCAGAATTGGTGCATTATTTTAAAATTAAAAGATATGTGTTATATTTTCACTTTGTAAAAATGTCAGAGTTGACATTAATGTAGTTATTCTATCCAGATTAATTTGATTTCTAAATCAAAACCATAAGTCAAACATGCTTTCCTTTTCAGGACGTCTGCCTCACAGCTGGACAGCTGTATGCTGGGAATGTAAATGACTTTTGTTTTATTTGTAGCGGCCTGGCAGCTAGTTTCCTTGTGCTGGGGTAGAGATGAGCTCAGCGCCTATCAACTGCCTGACTGCTGCAAAATACATAAGAGACAGGAACGGACGTGTATGATTTTAGGGTTTACAAATGTTTTTCTCTGTGACTATGAAAATGTTAGTGACCTGAATTAGCAGAGCTAAATTTAGAGGAAGCTAATTGGTCCACTGATGGTTTTTGAAGTTAGTTGAAAAGCTAATTCGTGAACAAAAAAGTTAGCTTTGCTAATTAGTCACACAACATGGAGAGCACACCCTCCCCTCTGGTCTTTTGTTGTTGTGCTGTCATGTGGCTCAGCGGCGCCAGCCAACAGCCATGCAGGTAGGCTCAGCCTGGACCGCTCATTCAGCACTCTCCTCGAGTCAGCCCTCTACCTCAGGAGATTGTAATTTGTGTTGAGTGATATTTTTTAAACAAAAATGTTGATTGTGACAATGAAGTATTTTGTTGTCACGTACAATGTTTGGAGAAATTCCATCCTAGGTCTTTTAGATCCTTTGGATCTATGAAGCTTAAATATGAAAAAGTATCGGTACTGGTATTGATATCGGCGATACTGGACCTGCATATTCCCGGTATCGCCCACCTTTACTGTTCGCAAAATGCACACACACACACACACGAGCACAGCCATGTGGGGTCTGTGGGTTGCCATCAAACCCACATTTGGTTGGTGATTTTGACTGGTTAGCTCCTGAGTTTTCCACCAATGGTGAACACCCCTTTCTCCTGGTGCAGTTGAGGGAGTCCTGTTTCATTCTAGCCCTCTCTCTCCTCCAGCAGAATGAGGAAATGAGTTTTTTTTTGCTCTGGGTGTCTGTAAAATGCACAGCATAGATTACCCCCCCCCCCCCAAAAAAAAAAACCTTAAATAAGCATAAATTATTAATCATAATTCAAGTTATACTTGGCCATTAACAAAATTTTAAAAGCTGTGTACAGGTTCAACAACATGCTTAGGGTCTGCTCCTTTCTTTGCCCCTGTCCAAGGCAGCATTTACATCTGAAGTTGGTCCCTGTGCGACTGTGGCTGCCCACTGCTCCTACTGGTTAGATTGCGTCTAACTGTAATTAGGATGGGTTAAATACAAAAGACAAGTTTCATTGTATGTATGTGTGTGCAGTGACAATAAAGTTTCTATTCTATTCTAGGTTAAATTCCACACGTTCAACACACATTCAAACAGATACTCAGAGTGGAGCATATTGTGTGCTGCATCCACTTAATTAGGTCATGTGACTTTTTACACAAAGGCGCGTCAATCAAATCCAGAGGGTTAATCAAAAAATTGTTGGCAAATTCAGCACCAAAATTGACTCAACTGTCCCCTGATTCAGGGTCTTTGTCTGTACACAGTTTATACAATCCAAAAATCCGCTTTTGAGTATTTATGCCCATTCACCTATGAAATGAATGTCTGATGCCTGCTGATGTCGTAGATTCACAAAAATCTCTGTGAAACATAGGAAAAGGCATGCTTGATTTGGTCAGAATCCCATGTAATCAATTCCCCTTATAAATTCTTTAGTTTTTTGTTATCCTTGATTGCTGGTCCACATCCCACACATCAAATGGTCTACCTGTATCATTAGCAATTAGTCAATCCGATGTTGATCATTTGTTTTAAGTCTGATTGACAGAGTAGACCACAGCAGCCTGCACTGAAACCCCCAGATATCATGGGCATTCCAGAAGGATATATGGACATACAGGGGGTGTTTACCAAGAGTAGAGCAACATCACCGCCTCCACACTGACCATACAATTGTGTCATCGATCTCCTTTTCATTACAAATTGATAGGGATACCCATCAGCTGAGAAAATTCAAAATGTCTCTGCAGCCAAACAAATTTCCAAAAATTAATAACTCTGTCAAAAAAGATCAAATTCCTTTCATATTTGCAAGTGCTATGTAGGATGGTATCTTTTATCGACTGACGAGGTTTGATCCAGAACTGATCAAGATTACAGATTTTGTGGTGATTTAAATTTAACATTGAAAACTCCATTTAATGTATATTTTACAGTATATGTTAATCAAACATGCCCTAATCACTCTCATTTTTCTGTTATGATTTCACTACACCACCAAAATTCAATAGAAGTTCCAATTTTATGCCTGTTTGTCTATCTTTCAGTTATCAATCGGAAAGCATGTGCCAAAAAGCAATGACAAATTGTGCATTGCAGAGAGACAATGTTCTTTGAAAATTATCAGAAACAGAATTCAGAAACCAAAAAAAGTTGAAATAAAAATATGACAACACCACAAAAAAACTTCAAGTGCATGAACTAAATACATATGCCTGACATTTGATCACATCTAATTTAGCTTATGAAAAGCTACTTCTAGTAGGACTTTGACCTTGAAAATTTTGTTGAAGGTAACATTTTGTGTAATTGGAAACTAGTGTTTCTCTAGTTTTTTTTTAAGTTTTTCCTTTTGCTCAGTGCAGCAAAATACTCTTACCAATGTCATTTATTGGAATATATGGGTGATTCTTTAACTACGGGCCTTGTAAATGTAATTTCCACCACACCATTGCCTTACAATATAAAGCGCCTTGGGGCAACTGTTTGTTGTGATTTGGCACTATATACATGTGCTCTGATGTCACTGTTTATCTCCATAGAAACTACCCAAACAATCTTTCATACAAACTGTTTAAAGGGACATTACAGTGTTGTGGTGGAAATTACGGCAATAGTGTGGGACAACTACATTTTGTTCAGTTGTATGACACTGAATACCCCAATTATGTTTTGATTATTTTACTGATATTTTATTCAGAGATATTTTAAAACATTAGAAAAAATGTTTCTTTACCATTCATTTTTATCATTGAAGATCAAAAGTCTGGGTGTGGGACAAGCACAAAATGGCAATATTTGCATATAATGATGCTGAAAAAGGTGAAAAAGTCATCATAGACTACTAGAACAAATTTCTTAACACACGTTCATTGTAAAGATAACTATGAAAGTGTGAAATTTCCCCTTTTTTCTGTTTTTCATACAATATGATCAAAGGACATAATAAGTGCCCGTAGTCTAAGAATCACCCATACACAACAAGTCAGACATCTGTTTCCAAGGTTCCAATCCACCTAACCCGTGTCTCTTTTGGATGTGCAAACATGAGGAAAGCACACAAACTCCACACAGAAAAGCCACAGGTGGGAATCGAACCCATGACCTTCTTGCTGTGAGGCAACAGTGCTAACCACTAATCCACCATGCTGCCCACAGCGGACCTATTTCTCTCAAATATTGTTCACACATCTGTGTAAATCTGTGTTAGTAAGCACTTCTCCTTTGCTGAGATATTCCATCCCACCTTACAGGTGGGCCTTAGGCTGGCCTCAATAAAAGGCCACTCTGAACTGTTCAGTATTGCTTTTTGGGGGGGTCAGAAAACCAGTCAGTATTGGTGTGACCACTATTTACCTCACTCAGTGCAACACATCTCCTTCACATAGAGTTGATCAGGTTGTTGATTGTGGCCTGTGGAATACTGGTCTACTCCTCTTCAATGGCTGTGCGAAGTTGCTGGATATTGGCACGAACTGGTACATGCTGTCATATACGCTGATCCAGAGCGTCCCAAACATGCTCAATGGCTGACATGTCTGGTGAGTATGCTGACCATGCAGGAAGTGGGATGTTTTCAGCTTCCAGGAATTATGTACAGATCCTTGCGTCATGGAGCCTTGCATTATCATGCTGCAACATGGTTGGATGGCACGTGGATGAATGGCACTGAATGGCACAAAAAGGCACCACAGGATCTGTATGCATTCAAAATGCCATCAATAAAATGCACCTGTGTTCATTGTACATAATATACACCTGCCCATACCATAACCCAACCACCACAAGCCACACGATCCACAACGGTGACATCAGCAAACCTCTCACCTACACAACTCCACACACGCTGTCTGCCATCTGCCCTGAACAGTGAAAACTGGGATTTATCCATGAAAAGAACACCTCTCCAACATGCCAAACGCCAGCGAATGTGAGCATTTGCACACTCAAGTTGGTTACGATGATGAACTGCAGTCAGGTCGAGACCCTGATGAGGACCATGAGCATGCAGATGAGCTTCCCTGAGACAGTTTCTGACAGATTGAGCAGGAATTCTTTGGTTCTGCAAGCTGATTGTTGCAGCAGTTGTCTGGGTGGCTGGTCTCTGATGATCTTGGAGGTGAACATGCTGGATGTGGAGGTCCTGGGGTGGTGTGGTTACACGTGATCTCCGGTTACACTACCAAATTCTCTAAAACACCTTTGGAGATGGCTTATGGGACAGAAATGAACATTCAATTCACAGGCAACAGCTCTGGTGGACATTCCTGCAGTCAGCCTCTCAATTGTACGCTCCCTCAAAACTTGCAACATCTGTGGCATTGTGCTGTGTGATAAAACTGAACCTTTTCAAGTGGCCTTTGTGGCCCGCCTAAGACACACCTGTGCAATAATCATGCCATATATTATCTCAACAAAGGAGAAGTGCTCACTAGCACAGATTTAGACAGAATTGTGAACAATATTTGAGAGAAATGGTCTTTTGTGTATATAGAAAATGTTTTAGATCAGCTCATGAAAAATGAGAGCAAAAACAAAAGTGTTGCATTTATATTTTTATTCAGTGTATTATGCTGTATTTCACACATAAAAACACTGTAGCAACATATCCGCAGACAGCAGATAGTACTGCGTGTACAACTTACTAAGTGAAAGAGTAAAAACTACCACATTCACTAAGTAGCCATACTGAATTGTGATCTCAGGGTATGTGCTATTCAAACAAGTTAATGTTTTTGAATTATGACTTCAGGGGATGCTCCAATTCAAACTTCCCAGTCATAAACCTCCGAGTGCAACTGGAACGCATCATCAATTTTCCAGAGAGAGAGAGAGAGAGAGAGAGAAGAACAGACTCAAGAGAACTGGTGCCATGAAGCACTTATGCCATTTTTAGGGTTATTTCTGAACATCACCATAAGGCATGTGTCAGATGTACTGTTAGAGTGGAGCATATGCAAAAGCATACACACACCCACAAAGAGGAGCATGTGTATACTTGCTCAGATGCAGTGGCCGTGTAAATGGCCTGTGCTGTACTCTTGTGTCCTGTGGGATCCTTCTTCAGTGGGTGATTATGTGTAAATATTCATGTAATGACGTGTTGGACTCTTGCTAATGCTCTCATCAAATAGGCATGGTTACGACAGAGCTGTCCCCCCTCAGATACCATAAAGGACACTCTAAGCTTGCATGAGTCCTTGGGAACAGAAGGATAATGTGGATGAAAAGGCAGCAGGAGGTCATATTAGCTGTGGAAGCACTACTATGGTATCTCTGAATTGGAATCAGCCAGGGGATGATACAGATGTGCTGTTGGGATTCCAGTGTTTGACCAGTTAAAAGGATGCACCCAGAGTGGAGGAGAAATCAGCTGTCGTGTGGAGCTGAGCAGTGGTGATGTGAGAACAGTTGGTAGAAAACTGTGGAGTGCAACAAAAATTAATTCATATGACTGATGGTGGAACATAAAAACCAAGGAGCATTCAGAGAGTATAATACCCCTGCTTTTCTTGTTTGACACAGACTCATTAAGATAATTCTTTGTGACCTCACCATTTAATTTGTTCTTTCCAGAATTAAAACAGTTTATCCTTGACTAACATATAACACTTTCACAGTGTTTAATCCATACCGGCCCCAAACTGTATAGGTTAAACAGTTATGACAATGAGAGTGACCTTTCAGGATCACTCAAGGTCAAAGGTCACGTCACTAATAGTTTTTAATATGATCATATTAGTTTGACAGTAAATATTGATGTATCTGTGAGCAGTTCCTTGGTACTGGCATTCTAAATATCCACAATACAAATACAAGCCTGCTGGACCATAATGCATTTTTATTGGCCTTCTTTGCAGACTCAGAGACATTAACATGCAGTACCTGGAGCTGACCAAACCTGAACTCAAATATGTGGCACTGTCAGTGGTGGGCACAGCTAACTAAAAAGTTAGCTTCAATAACCACTAATCCACTAACTGAAAAGTTAACTTTTATAACAACAAAACCAAAAACAATAAACCGCTAATACATTTAGCAGAAGCTATAGCTAACCTTCAGTATTGACTCAGTACACTATCAGCTACTGATATTTAAGCACTGCAGGGGCTTCTGAGTAAATTCAAAGGCGATCACAAACCCGAAACAAACGAGCCAGAGCTTTTGCCTTTATACACCCTGCCAGCTAAAGTAAAGAAGTGTCATTTACTTCTCACAACAACACAGATGGTGGCAGAAGACATCAAACACAAGGCACTTTTCACTCATGGTCACAACATACATTGTAACTCTTCACTAAACTAACTACACTACTTGAACTATAAGAACACAACAAATCTATAACACTAACAACACCGCTAAACCAACATGTACTACAATAAGAATAATAAAAAAAAAAACAAATCCCAAACACCCATAATGCACTGCAGCAGCAATCAACAGTGTGTCTGGTTTAAAGACGGTGTGTACATGCAAATTGAAAAGACACTTATTGCTGTATTTTATGCTCCGTTTACACATAACGACAACAAGTCACAAATGCCACAAAGTATACATTCTCGCCCGCTGATCACGAATGTGATGATTTGAGGCAGAGGCGTCAGGTGTCCTCAAGACTTGCTGCAACCTGTTACGACACGTTACAATTAATTGCATGTGTTGATCAAAAACCATTATGCACGGTAAAGACTAATGTTCTGTTACATTGTGAATGAGGTGAATTGTCTCCACACACACACACACACCCATATTCATCCATCAGCTGCTGAACAATTCAGATTGCTCCAGTTTGCTCCTCAAAACCTAGATTAATCCACAGCAGAAGAACATTGTTACTGCATGCTTAGTTGGGCTCTGGGCCATGGAGTGGTGCAGAAAGAAGGAGGAGACAGAGAGAGCCAGATGTGTGGCTCCACGCAGCTCTCGTCTCACTCATTTTGCCAAACATCAGGCACAGCAGCAGTAGCAGGTGGAACACCTGCAGGAGTGCACTGAGGATCACTGGAATGAGAGTTTTAGCTGGCTTGGTGTCACTGTCCTTCAGCATACTGCTGCAATGAAACTGAATGTGGTGTAGCAGGGTTTAATTGTGCGTGGATCAGAGAAGAACTGTTGTGTGGGCCGCTGAAGAGGAGGTACTGCTGGCCCACTACCACCAGAGGGCGCCCTGTCTGGAGTGCGGGCTCCAGGCACCAGAGGGCGCTGCCGCCTCACAGGAGCAGCCGGGGTGACAGCTGTCACTTATCACCTACAACAGCTGTCACCAATCATCTGATCAGCAGTGGTATATCAGCAGGACGACATCTCCACCTCTTTGCCGAGATATCGCTCTACCTAGAAGGTACCGTACTCAGCTGACTGTGTTGTCTTTTTGACAGTAACCCTTTATTACTTTTGTGCGTTAAATAGCAGACATTCTTCCAACGAGAGGTGGAGGTGGTTTTCCCGCCATACGGATTGCTGGGTGCAAACGCACCCACATTTAACTGTTTTTGTTCCTCGCCAGCAGTACCAGATCCGACACGTGGAGGCAGTGGCCACCTGGGAGTTCGGGACTTGGTGGCTCCAGTATTCCCGGGGTTCGGTGGCGGAGGAAATCGTGTGGTTCCGGTTCTGCTTTGGACAGACGTCTCTTATCTTCGAGCCTGCCCACGTGACACATTCTTGTGAATTGACTTCTTTGTCTATTGTTGTGATCCGTTGTGTTTGTTGTGCTTATTCACAACAGTAAAGTGTTGTTATTTGACTTCCTCCATTGTCCGTTCATTTGCGTCCCCTGTTGTGGGTCCGTGTTCCTAGACTTTCACAACAGGATATCTCGGCCACCATGATGGACCCCGAGGGGCGTCAACCGGCTGTTGAACGGCCAATGGAAGAGCAGGGCGCACAGGCGTCTGCAGGAGGAATGATCGGTGAGTTGCAGCGAATCCTCACCGCTTTTACGGCTCGGCTGGATGTAATGACCGAGCAGAACGTCCTCCTTAACCGCAGGGTGGAGGCTCTCGCCGTGCAGGTGGAAGCGCGCCCTCAGGGCGCTGCTGCGGCTCCCCCTCCTGTCGATCCTGTGCGCAACAGTGACATTCCACAGGTCGTTCAACGACCCCTCCCATCTTCCCCTGAAGCATACATAAGCCCTCCAGAGCCGTACGGGGGTTGTGTGGAGACATGCGCGGACTTTCTTATGCAGTGTTCGCTCGTCTTCGCACAACGTCCCATCATGTACGCGACTGATGCTAGTAAGATAGCTTATGTAATTAATCTGCTTCGCGGCGAGGCACGCGCTTGGGCTACAGCGCTCTGGGAGCAAAATTCACGGCTCCTTCTGACATATGATGGGTTTGTGAGGGAGTTCAGAACAGTGTTCGATCACCCAAATAGAGGAGAGACCGCTTCAGCCGTGCTGCTGTCAATGAGACAGGGGCGCCGGAGCGCAGCTGCTTATGCAGTCGACTTCCACATCGCGGCTGCGAGGTCCGGCTGGAATAGCACTGCCCTCCGTGCCGCCTTCGTAAACGGACTGTCGTTGGTCCTGAAGGAGCACCTGGTGGCCAAGGACGAACCGCGGGATTTAGACGGGCTTATTGATCTCGTTATACGATTAGACAATCGGTTAGAAGAACGCCGTCGGGAACGAGACGAAGGGCGTGGCCGGGCACGCGCCGTCCCTCTCCCTTCCGGTTTCGACCGAGTTCCGCCCTCCCCACGCTCCACGGCCTCTACGCTCCGTGTGGTTATAGCTCCCCCTGCTGATGAAGCTATGGACACGAGCAGGGCCACATTTAGGCCACCAGATAGACAGAGGAGGCTGGTCCGCGGAGCGTGCTTTGTTTGTGGCTCAATAGAGCATCAAGTGAGGGACTGCCCCGAGCGGTTAAAACACCAACGCCCGCCCCTAGAAACTGGGTTAGGGGTGGGCCAAAACATTCACGTGGGACATACCCATATTGCCACACGACTCCCAGTAACAATCCTTTATGAGGATTTAACCCTGAAGGCCCCAGCACTGGTGGACACGGGCTCTGAAGGGAATCTGCTAGACAGCAGATGGGCCAGGGAGGCAGGGCTCCCTCTGGTGGCGCTTACCTCGCCTGTGCAGGTGCGGGCACTAGATGGCTCCCTACTCCCTCTAATCACACATAAGACACCACCAGTAACTCTGGTGGTGTCAGGAAACCACCGGGAGGAGATCGAGTTTTTAGTCCCGTGTGATTCTCGGGTTCCCTTGGATGTTAAAACACAATCCCCGGATCGATTGGCCGTCCGGGGTAGTGGTTCAGTGGAGCGAGACCTGCCATCGGGTATGTTTAGGTTCCTCGGTTCCTCCCGGTTCCCAGGCTAAGGAGGAGGTAAGAGTCCCGCCCAATCTTGGGACGGTGCCGGTGGAGTACCATGACCTTGTGGATGTGTTCAGTAAGGATCTGGAGCTCACCCTTCCCCCCCACCGTCCGTACGATTGTGCCATTGATTTGGTTCCAGGCGTTGAGTTCCCGTCCAGCAGGCTGTACAACCTCTCACGACCTGAGCGCGAATCAATGGAGACCTACATCCGGGACTCTTTAGCCGCCGGGTTGATCCGGAATTCCACCTCCCCGATGGGTGCAGGTTTCTTTTTTGTGGGTAAAAAAGACGGCGGACTTCGTCCATGCATTGATTATAGGGGGCTGAACGAAATCACGGTTCGTAATCGATACCCATTGCCCTTGTTGGATTCAGTGTTCACGCCCCTGCATGGAGCCCAGATATTCACTAAGCTAGATCTTAGAAATGCGTATCACCTGGTTCGGATCCAGAAGGGAGACGAGTGGAAGACGGCATTTAACACCCCCTTAGGTCACTTTGAGTACCTGGTCATGCCGTTCGGCCTCACAAACGCCCCCGCGACGTTCCAAGCATTAGTTAATGATGTCTTGCGGGATTTCCTGCACCGATTCGTCTTCGAATATCTAGACGATATACTCATCTTTTCTCCGGATCCTGAGACTCATGTCCGGCATGTACGTCAGGTCCTGCAGCGGTTGTTGGAGAACCGGCTGTTTGTGAAGGGCGAGAAGTGTGAGTTTCACCGCACCTCTTTGTCCTTCCTGGGGTTTATCATCTCCCCCAACTCCGTCGCTCCTGATCCGGCCAAGGTTGCGGCGGTGAGAGACTGGCCCCAACCCACCAGCCGTAGGAAGCTGCAACAGTTCCTCGGCTTTGCGACTTTCTACAGGAGGTTCATTAAGGGCTACAGTCAGGTAGTTAGCCCCCTGACAGCCCTGACCTCTCCAAAAGTTCCCTTCACCTAGTCGGATCGGTGCGATGCCGCGTTCAAGGAGTTGAAACGGCGCTTCTCGTCTGCACCAGTTCTGGTGCAGCCCGATCCTAGTCGCCAGTTTGTGGTTGAAGTGGACGCCTCGGACTCAGGGATAGGAGCCGTGCTATCTCAGAGTGGAAAGGCTGATAAGGTCCTTCACCCGTGTGCCTATTTTTCCCGCAGGTTGACCCCGGCCAAACGGAACTATGACGTCGGCAATCGAGAACTCCTTGCGGTGAAAGAGGCTCTTGAAGAGTGGAGACATCTGTTGGAGGGAACGTCCGTGCCATTCACGGTTTTCACTGACCACCGGAACCTGGAGTATATCAGGACCGCCAAGCGGCTGAACCCCAGGCAAGCCCGCTGGTCACTGTTCTTCGGCCGTTTTGACTTCCGGATCACCTACCGTCCCGGGACCAAAAACCAGAGATCGGATGCCTTGTCGCGGGTGCATGAAGACGAAGTCAAAATGGAGTTGTCGGATCCACCGGAACCTATCATCCCGGAGTCCGCTATCATGGCCACCCTCACCTGGGACGTAGAGAAAACCGTCCGGGAGGCCCTGGCACGGAGCCCGGATCCCGGAACTGGGCCGAAGAACAGACTTTATGTCCCACCAGAGGCCAGGGCTGCAGTCCTGGACTTCTGTCACGGCTCCAAGTTCTCCTGTCATCCAGGGGTGCGTAGGACTGTGGCAGTTGTCCGGCAGCGCTTCTGGTGGGCGTCCCTGGAGGCCGACGTCCGGGATTATATCCAGGCCTGCACCACCTGCGCCAGGGGCAAGGCTGACCACCGCAGGGCATCTGGACTGCTCCAGCCGCTGCCTGTGCCTCATCGCCCCTGGTCCCACATCGGCCTGGATTTTGTCACGGGCCTCCCGCCGTCCCAGGGCAACACCATCATCCTCACGATAGTGGACCGATTCTCCAAGGCGGCCCACTTCGTGGCCCTCCCGAAGCTCCCGACTGCCCAGGAGACAGCGGACCTCCTGGTCCACCACGTCGTCCGGCTGCATGGGATTCCAACAGACATCGTCTCCGATCGCGGTCCCCAGTTCTCCTCGCAAGTCTGGAGGAGCTTCTGCCGGGAACTGGGGGCCACGGTGAGTCTCTCGTCCGGGTATCATCCTCAGACCAACGGGCAAGCAGAACGGGTAAATCAGGAGGTGGAACAGGCCTTGCGCTGCGTGACGGCCGCGCACCCGGCGGCCTGGGGTACCCATTTGGCCTGGATCGAGTATGCCCATAACAGCCAGGTGTCTTCAGCCACCGGCCTCTCCCCTTTTGAGGTGTGTCTGGGGTATCAGCCCCCGTTGTTTCCGGTGGTTGAGGGAGAGGTCGGTGTGCCCTCGGTCCAGGCCCACCTGCGGAAGTGCCGTCGGGTGTGGCGCGCCGCCCGTTCTGCTTTGCTAAAGGTCCGGACGAGGGCAAAAGCCCATGCAGACCGTCGGCGGACCCCGGCCCCTGCGTATCGGCCAGGGCAGGAGGTGTGGTTGTCCACAAAGGACATTCCCCTCAAAGTGGACTCCCCCAAACTACAGGACCGTTACATCGGCCCCTTCAAAATCCTTAAGGTCATCAGTCCAGCCGCAGTGAGGCTTCAGCTTCCGGCCTCACTGCGGATCCATCCTGTTTTCCATGTGTCCCGGATAAAGCCGCATCACACCTCACCCCTTTGTGCGCCGGGTCCGGCGCCGCCTCCTGCCCGGATCATCGATGGCGAGCCGGCTTGGACTGTGCGCCGGCTCTTGGATGTCCGTAGGATGGGCCGGGGCTTCCAGTATTTGGTGGACTGGGAGGGGTACGGACCCGAAGAACGCTCCTGGGTGAAGAGGAGCTTCATCCTGGACCCGGCCCTCCTTGCCGATTTCTACCGCCGCCACCCGGACAAGCCTGGTCGGGCACCAGGAGGCGCCCGTTGAGGGGGGGGTCCTGTTGTGTGGGCCGCTGAAGAGGAGGTACTGCTGGCCCACCACCACCAGAGGGTGCCCTGTCTGGAGTGCGGGCTCCAGGCACCAGAGGGCGCTGCCGCCTCACAGGAGCAGCCGGGGTGACAGCTGTCACTTATCACCTACAACAGCTGTCACCAATCATCTGATCAGCAGTGGTATATCAGCAGGACGACATCTCCACCTCTTTGCCGAGATATCGCTCTACCAAGAAGGTACCGTACTCAGCTGACTGTGTTGTCTTTTTGACAGTAACCCTTTATTACTTTTGTGCGTTAAATAGCAGACATTCTTCCAACGAGAGGTGGAGGTGGTTTTCCCGCCATACGGATTGCTGGGTGCAAACGCACCCACATTTAACTGTTTTTGTTCTTCGCCAGCAGTACCAGATCCGACACGCGGAGGCAGTGGCCAGCTGGGAGTTCGGAACTTGGCGGCTCCAGTATTCCCGGGGTTCGGTGGCGGAGGAAATCGTGTGGTTCCGGTTCTGCTTTGGACAGACATCTCTTATCTTCGAGCCTGCCCACGTGACACATTCTTGTGAATTGACTTCTTTGTCTATTGTTGTGATCCGTTGTGTTTGTTGTGCTTATTCACAACAGTAAAGTGTTGTTATTTGACTTCCTCCATTGTCCGTTCATTTGCGCCCCCTGTTGTGGGTCCGTGTTCCTACACTTTCACAACAGGAACGCTGTCACACTCTATTAAGGATCACCCCTAATCAAGATGGATCAACACACTCAGTTGTGACCTCCACAACATTTGGCAAAATGAGGTTGATGTGTGACATTCTTGGTGTTACGGTTTGGACGAGCGTGGAGGACGAACCCAAAAGCAGGGAGCAGAAAATGATATTAGATAATGGATTTATTTACAGAGGAATTATATACAGAGGAATAATGATGTGCAGGGGCGTAGTCTAGCCGGATGGAGACGGGCCCGCACGGTGGTGGACCCAGGGGATCCGCAGTCCCGGCACTTAGGTACTGGAATGGTGGTTCGGAGCCAGGTGGCCACCACAAGCTGTCGACGAGGCTGGGAATGAGACACAGATGGGTGAGTGCTGAGCCAGTCACTTCCAGAAGTGGTTCACACAGACAATCAGTGATAACTATCACAGCTGGTCCAGAGATGCAGACAATTACACAGAGTGATTCAGTTCAGTTTCTTTGAGTTATGTTTTATCAGGGAAAAAGTCCACAGTTCAGTTTGCATCAGAGATAACTGATTGCAGCTGGTCCACATAAGCTGGCAGTGCAGCAAGAAATCAGTTCAGTTGTTTCTAACTGTTCTTTATCAGGAAAAGTTCACAGTTCAGTTTTTATAATATTCCAAGCAGAGTTCAGTGTGCAGCAGCTTGTGTGAGCAAAAGGTGAACAAACACTTAGCTTGGCAGAAGCGACGCGTCAGAGCTCAGTAACAAGCGGCAGATGAGTCTTGGTAGCAACGGGTTGCATCAGAGATAAGCTGCAGCTCTTTCAGGCTGGTGTGTGGAAACACTGAGAGAGGAAAAAACATCAGCAAGTACAAAAATTACCAGTCTTACCATGGAAGGTTTGCAGAGTTTCTGGCGAAGATGGAATGAGGAGCCAGGGTTCATATGCTGATGCTGATTAGATGGAAAACAGGTGTGTTGATCAGCCTGCGGCGTGCCACCTGTGCAGGAAAGGAGAGAGGAGGGAGAAGAGAGGAGCAGCAGAACAGAACAGGCAGCCCACAACACTTGGAAGATTTTTTGACAGCCAAAAACATGCTCCATGAAAATTATGAATATCACGCACCAACACGCACTATTAAGTAACCTATTCAGATATGTTAAGTCACGTTAAGAATGTCAGGAATGTGCCACGAATGACGCAAATATGACATTCATAATGCATCCTGCCTATGTGTAAATGCAGTATTACATGTGTTTTCTTCGGTGAGGAAGCTGAGGTTTTTATGT
This sequence comes from Thalassophryne amazonica, assembly GCF_902500255.1. Classification (NCBI taxonomy): domain Eukaryota; kingdom Metazoa; phylum Chordata; class Actinopteri; order Batrachoidiformes; family Batrachoididae; genus Thalassophryne; species Thalassophryne amazonica. The sequence continues at coordinate 103,931,065 of NC_047103.1, forward strand.
AAAGACAAAACATGTTGGTTTTCTTCCTTCAGTGGGGAAGCTTATGATGAGGTGTAGATTTTACCATCACATTGAATGCAACACAGGTGAGCTGCTCATGGGAAGATGTTGGAGACATCTGGGCCCGAGCCCCTGCCTAGAGCCAAGCCTGGAGGGAGGGCCATCACTGAATGTCTGGTGACCAGGCTTGCCACGAAGCACGATCGGGTACAGCCTGAAAAAGCAATGTGGACATTCCATCTCCACCCTATGGGCTCACTACTTGCAGGGGAAACGTCTGAGTTCAGGTGCGCTGTCCCATGGGTGGCAGTGAAAGTCAAGGGTATACTACCAATGACCATAACCACTCTCCTTGATACAAGTTGGACCTTATTCTCTCTGAAGTTGCCCAGGCTGTGAGGCACCAGGTTGGTGTTGGGATACTCACGAGTCCCCAGCTGAGTACCACTATGTCAGATTTTACTCTGGTACATGAGAGGGTTGCCTCCCTGCACCTTTGGGTGGTGGGGAGCTCTGTCGCTTGTTTGTGCATATGCACCAAAAAGCAGTGTGGAGTATTTGGCCTACTGTAGTCCTTGAATGGAGTCCTGGAGAGGGCTCCATTGGGGGACTCCATTGTGCTGCTGGGGGACTTCAACGCACATGTGGGCAATGACAGACACACCTGGAGAGGTGTGACTGGGGAGGAATGGCCTCCCTGATCTAAACCTAGTCATGGGATGTCCATAAGGAATACCATGTTCAAACATAAGAATACTTCTAAGTGTACATGGTACCAGAGAACCTTAGGCTGAAGGTCGATGCTCAATGTTGTGATCATACCATTTGATCTGAGGCTGCATGTTTTGGACACTAGGGTGAAGAGAGGGGCAGAGCTGTCAGCTGATCACAATCTGGTGGTGAGTTGGATCAGAGGGTGGGGGAGGACTTTGGAAAGCCCAAACAGATAGTGTGGGTGAACTCGGAATTTCTGGTGGAACCCACTGTCCGACACATGTTCAACGCACACATCCGGCGGAGCTTTGCTGGCATCACTGTGGAGGTTGTGGGCATTGAACCAGAATGGCCAATGATCAAAGCTTCCATTGCTACAGCTGCAGTGGGGAGCTGTGGCCTGAAGGTCTTACGTATCTCAAGGGGCAGCAACCCTCAAACACCATGGTGGACACCAGTTGTCAGGAAAGCTGTCTGACTTCAGAGGCATTTGCAAAGTAAAGGCCTGAAGGGGCCTGTTGGTACTTTGGGGACAATTGTATGCAAAAGTTTGGGCACCCCTGATAATTTTCATGATTTTTCTTTATAAATCATTCCTTGTCTGGATCATAAATTTCAGTTAAATATATCATATAGCAGACAAACACAGTGATATTTGAGAAGTGAAATGAAGTTTATAGTATTTACAGAAAGTGTGCAATAATTATTTAAACAAAACTGGGCAGGTGCATAAATTTGGGCATCTTTGTCATTTTATTGATTTGAATTTAGCACTAATTATTGGAACACAAAATTGGTTTGGTAAGCTCATTGACCCTTGACCTCCTTACACAGGTGAATCCAATCATGACAATGCATCCAATCATGGTTGCATCCATGTGGCGTCGTCAGCATGACGCAACTTGAAATGGGCCCGGTGTGAAAGGGGCTTTACACAGGTGAATCCAATCATGAGAAAGGGTATTTAAGGTGGTTCCTCTCTTTGCATCTCTTCTAATGAGTGGCAACATGGGAGGCTCTAAAGAACTGTCAAATGACCTGAAAACAAAGATTGTTCAACATCATGATTTAGGGGAAGGATACAAAAAGCTATCTCAGAGATTTCAGCTGTCAGTTTCCACTGTGAGTAACATAGTGAGGAAATGGAAAACCGCAGGCGCAGTCGTAGTTAAGGCCCAAAGTGGCAGGAAAAGAAATATCTCAGATAAGGTGAAACGAAGGATGGTGAGAACAGTCATAGTCAACCCACAGACCTGCTCCAAAGACCTACAACACGATCTTGCTGCAGATAGTGTCTCTATACATCATTCAACTATACAGCGCACTTTGCACAAAGAGATGCTGTATGATGCTCTAATGCAGAGGAACCCTTTCCTGCGTACACGCCACAAACATAGTTGCTTGAGGTATGCTAAAGCACATTTGGACAAGCCAGCTTTATTTTGGAATAAGATGCTATGGACTGATGAAACTAAAATTAAGTTATTTGGACATAACAAGGGGCGGCATGTATGGCTGAAAGACAACACAGCATTCCAAGAAAAAACACTTGCTACCTACAATAAAATTTGGAGGTGGTGCCATCATGCTGTGGGGCTGTGTGGCCAGTGCAGGTACTGGGAATCTTGTTAAAGTTGAGGGTCACGTGGATTCCAGTCAATGTCAGCAGGTTCTTGAAAACAATGTTCATGAATCAGTGACAAAGTTGGACCTTTCAACAAGACAACGACCCTAAATGCTGCTCAAAATCTACTAAGGCATTCGTGCAGAGGAACAAGTACAATGATCTGCAATGGCCATCTCAGTCCCCAGACCTGACTGTTATTGAAAATCTGTGGTGTGATTTTAAGTGGGCTGTCCTTGCTCGGAAACCAACAAACCTGAGTGAACTGGAGATCTTTTGTAAAGAAGAATGGTCCAAAATACATTCAACCAGAATCCAGACTCTCATTGGAAGCTATAGGAAGCATTTAGAGGCTGTTATTTCTGCAAAAGGATGATCTATTAAATATTGATGTATTTTTTCTGTAGGGGTGCCCAAATTTATGCACCTGCCTAATTTTGTTTAAAGAATTATTGCACACTTTATATAAATCCTATAAACTTCATTTCATTTCTCAAGTATCACTGTGTTCGTCTGCTATATGATATATTTAACTGAAATTGCAGATCCAAACAACAAATGATTTACAACCCCCCTATTCTAATGAAGTTGGGACGTTGTGTAAAATGTAAATAAAAACAGAATTCAATGATTTGCAAATCCTCTTCAACCTATATTCTACTGTATACACCACAAAGGTAAGATGTTTAATGTTCAAACTGATAAACTTTATTGTTTTTGTGCAAATATTTGCTGATGTTGAAATGGATGCCTGCAACACATTTCAAAATAGTTGGGATGGGTAAACAAAAGACTGGTAAAGTTGATGAATCCTCAAAGAACACCTGTTTGGAAACAGGTGGGTGTCAAGATTGGGTATAAAAGGAGCATCTCCAAAAGGCTCAGCCGTTCACCAGCAAAGATAGGGCGAGGATCACCACTTTGTGAAAATGCATGAAAAGTATAGTTCAACAGTTTAAGAACAGTGTTTCTCAATGTTCAATTGCAAGGAATTTAGGGATTCCATCATCTACAGTCCATAATATAATCAGAAGATTAAGTGAATCTGGAGAACTTACTACATGTAAGTGGCATGGCCGAAAACGAACACTGAATGCCTGTGACCTTTGTTCCCTCAAGCGACACAACTGACATCATTGTGTAAAGAAACCTATTGTGAGGGCTCAGGAACACAACAGAAAACCATTGTCAGTTCACACAGTTTGTCACTACATCTACAAGAGCAAGTTAAAACTCTACCATGCAAAGCAAAAGCCATACATCAACAACATCCAGAAACACTGCCGCCTTCTCTGGGTCCGAGCTCATTTGAAATGGACAGACGCAAAGTGGAAAAGTGTGCTGTGGTCTAATGAGTCCACATTTCAGATTGTTTTTGGAAATCATGGACGTCCTGTCCTCTGGAGAAAAGAGGAAAAAGACCATCCAGATTGTTACCAGCTCAAAGTTGAAAAGCCAGCATCTGTGATGGTATGGGGGTCAACCAGTCCCAGCAGAAGACTGCCCCTCCCTGAGCCTGGTTCTGCTGGAGGTTTCTTCCTGTTAAAAGGGAGTTTTTCCTTCCCACTGTAGCCAAGTGCTTGCTCACAGGGGGTCGTTTTGACCGTTGGGGTTTTACATAATTATTGTATGGCCTTGCCTTACAATATAAAGCGCCTTGGGGCAACTGTTTGTTGTGATTTGGCGCTATATAAAAAAATTGATTGATTGATTGTTTGTGCCCATGGCATGGGCAACTTACACATCTGTGATGGCACCATCAATGCTGAAAGGTACATCCAGGTTTTGGAGCAACACATGCTGCCATCCAAGCAATGTCTTTTTCAGGGACGTCCTTGCTTATTTCAGCAAGACAATGCCAAGCCACATTCTGCGTGGCTTCGTAGTAAAAGGGTGTGGGTACTAGACTGGCCTAACTGCAGTCCACACCTCTCGCCCATTGAAAATGTGTGGCACATTATGAAGTGCAAAATACGACAATGGAGACCTCGGACTGTTGAACAACTGAAGTTGTATATCAAGCAAGAATGGGAAAGAATTCCACCTACAAAGCTTCAACAACTAGTGTCCTCAGTTCCCAAAAACTTATTGAGTGTTGTTAGAAGGAATGGTGATGCACCGGTAAACATACCACTGCCCCAGCTTTTTTTAAATGTGTTGCAGGCATCCATTTCAAAATTAGCAAATATTTGCACAAAAACAATAAAGTTTATCAGTTTGAACATTAAATATCTTGTCTTTGTGATGTATTCAATTGAATATAGGTTGAAGAGGATTTGCAAATCATTGTATTTACACAATGTCCCAACTTCACTGGAATTGGGGTTGTATAAAGGAAAATCATGGACTCATCAGGCGTGCCCAGACTTTTACATACAACTGTACATATATGAATAATATTGATATTCCATATATGATTCGCTCACACACACACACACACACACACACACACACACACACACACACACACACACACACACACACACACACACACACACACACACACACATATACGAGGGCTGTCCGTAAAGTATAGGTCCTTTTTATTTTTTTCAAAAACTATATGGATTTCATTCATATGTTTTTACGTCAGACATGCTTGCACCCTCGTGCGCATGCGTGAGTTTTTCCATGCCTGTTGGTGACGTCATTCGCCTGTGAGCACTCCTTGTGGGAGGAGTCGTCCAGCCCCTCGTCGGAATTCCTTTGTCTGAGAAGTTGCTGAGAGACTGGCGCTTTGTTTGATCAAAATTTTTTCTAAACCTGTGAGACACATCGAAGTAGACATGGTTCGAAAAATTAAGCTGGTTTTCAGTGAAAATTTTAACAGCTGATGAGAGATTTTGAGGTGATTCTGTTGCTTTAAGGAGTTTTCACGGTGCGAGACGTCGCTCAGCGCTCTCAGGCAGCGTCATCAGCCTGTTTCAAGCTTAAAACCTCCACATTTCAGGCTCTATTGATCCAGGACGTCGTGAGAGAACAGAGAAGTTTCAGAAGAAGTCGGTTTCAGCATTTTATCCGGATATTCCACTGTTAAAGGAGATTTTTTTAATGAAAGGCGTGCGGACGGGTCCGTGCGGACGGGTCCGCGCGTCGGGACGCAGCCGACGCGGTGCGGCGGCACAGGTAAAACACCTCCCTGTTGATAACCATTTGTAAAATCCAGGCGGCTTTTGATGGCTTTCAGTGGAGTGAGTATATGAGAAATTGTTTATCAGCTGGAAATGTTCCAACTTTTCCTCAAGTCTTCCAACAGAGGTGTTTTTCCTGTGGCGGAGCGTCGCGGCGGCTGCGAGCCGACGCTGCAATCCGCCCGCTGCGAGACGTCTCGCTCTGTGGGAAGTCCTTAAAGCGACAGAATCACCTCAAAATCTCTCATCAGCTGTTAAAATTTTCACTGAAGACCAGCTTAATTTTTCGAACCATGTCCACTTTGATGTGTCTCACAGGTTTAGAAAAAATTTTGATCAAACAAAGCGCCAGTCTCTCAGCAACTTCTCAGACAAAGGAATTCCGACGAGGGGCTGGACGACTCCTCCCACAAGGAGTGCTCACAGGCGAATGACGTCACCGACAGGCGTGGAAAAACTCACGCATGCGCACGAGGGTTCAAGCATGTCTGACGTAAAAACATATGAATGAAATCCATATAGTTTTTGAAAAAAATAAAAAGGACCTATACTTTACGGACAGCCCTCGTATATATATATATATATATATATATATATATATATATATATATATATATATATATATATATATATATATATATATATATAAAGGTTATCTATTTTTTATAGCAATATAATTCATTAGTCAGTATTTTGTTTACATATGTAAATATTTATCTATCAATCAATCAATCAATCAATTTTTTTATATAGCGCCAAATCACAACAAACAGTTGCCCCAAGGCGCTTTATATTGTAAGGCAAGGCCATACAATAATTATGTAAAACCCCAACGGTCAAAACGACCCCCTGTGAGCAAGCACTTGGCTACAGTGGGAAGGAAAAACTCCCTTTTAACAGGAAGAAACCTCCAGCAGAACCAGGCTCAGGGAGGGGCAGTCTTCTGCTGGGACTGGTTGGGGCTGAGGGAGAGAACCAGGAAAAAGACATGCTGTGGAGGGGAGCAGAGATCGATCACTAATGATTAAATGCAGAGTGGTGCATACAGAGCAAAAAGAGAAAGAAACAGTGCATCATGGGAACCCCCCAGCAGTCTACGTCTATAGCAGCATAACTAAGGGATGGTTCAGGGTCACCTGATCCAGCCCTAACTATAAGCTTTAGCAAAAAGGAAAGTTTTAAGCCTAATCTTAAAAGTAGAGAGGGTGTCTGTCTCCCTGATCTGAATTGGGAGCTGGTTCCACAGGAGAGGAGCCTGAAAGCTGAAGGCTCTGCCTCCCATTCTACTCTTACAAACCCTAGGAACTACAAGTAAGCCTGCAGTCTGAGAGTGAAGCGCTCTATTGGGGTGATATGGTACTACGAGGTCCCTAAGATAAGATGGGACCTGATTATTCAAAACCTTATAAGTAAGAAGAAGAATTTTAAATTCTATTCTAGAATTAACAGGAAGCCAATGAAGAGAGGCCAATATGGGTGAGATATGCTCTCTCCTTCTAGTCCCCGTCAGTACTCTAGCTGCAGCATTTTGAATTAACTGAAGGCTTTTTAGGGAACTTTTAGGACAACCTGATAATAATGAATTACAATAGTCCAGCCTAGAGGAAATAAATGCATGAATTAGTTTTTCAGCATCACTCTGAGACAAGACCTTTCTGATTTTAGAGATATTGCGTAAATGCAAAAAGGCAGTCCTACATATTTGTTTAATATGCGCTTTGAATGACATATCCTGATCAAAAATGACTCCAAGATTTCTCACAGTATTACTAGAGGTCAGGGTAATGCCATCCAGAGTAAGGATCTGGTTAGACACCATGTTTCTAAGATTTGTGGGGCCAAGTACAATAACTTCAGTTTTATCTGAGTTTAAAAGCAGGAAATTAGAGGTCATCCATGTCTTTATGTCTGTAAGACAATCCTGCAGTTTAGCTAATTGGTGTGTGTCCTCTGGCTTCATGGATAGATAAAGCTGGGTATCATCTGCGTAACAATGAAAATTTAAGCAATACCGTCTAATAATACTGCCTAAGGGAAGCATGTATAAAGTGAATAAAATTGGTCCTAGCACAGAACCTTGTGGAACTCCATAATTAACTTTAGTCTGTGAAGAAGATTCCCCATTTACATGAACAAATTGTAATCTATTAGACAAATATGATTCAAACCACCGCAGCGCAGTGCCTTTAATACCTATGGCATGCTCTAATCTCTGTAATAAAATTTTATGGTCAACAGTATCAAAAGCAGCACTGAGGTCTAACAGAACAAGCACAGAGATGAGTCCACTGTCCGAGGCCATAAGAAGATCATTTGTAACCTTCACTAATGCTGTTTCTGTACTATGATGAATTCTAAAACCTGACTGAAACTCTTCAAATAGACCATTCCTCTGCAGATGATCAGTTAGCTGTTTTACAACTACCCTTTCAAGAATTTTTGAGAGAAAAGGAAGGTTGGAGATTGGCCTATAATTAGCTAAGATAGCTGGGTCAAGTGATGGCTTTTTAAGTAATGGTTTAATTACTGCCACCTTAAAAGCCTGTGGTACATAGCCAACTAACAAAGATAGATTGATCATATTTAAGATCGAAGCATTAAATAATGGTAGGGCTTCCTTGAGCAGCCTGGTAGGAATGGGGTCTAATAAACATGTTGATGGTTTGGATGAAGTAACTAATGAGAATAACTCAGACAGAACAATCGGAGAGAAAGAGTCTAACCAAATACCGGCATCACTGAAAGCAGCCAAAGATAACGATACGTCTTTGGGATGGTTATGAGTAATTTTATCTCTAATAGTTCAAATTTTGTTAGCAAAGAAAGTCATGAAGTCATTACTAGTTAAAGTTAATGGAATACTCAGCTCAATAGAGCTCTGACTCTTTGTCAGCCTGGCTACAGTGCTGAAAAGAAACCTGGGGTTGTTCTTATTTTCTTCAATTAGTGATGAGTAGAAAGATGTCCTAGCTTTACGGAGGGCTTTTTTATAGAGCAACAGACTCTTTTTCCAGGCTAAGTGAAGATCTTCTAAATTAGTGAGACGCCATTTCCTCTCCAACTTACGGGTTATCTGCTTTAAGCTACGAGTTTGTGAGTTATACCACGGAGTCAGACACTTCTGATTTAAAGCTCTCTTTTTCAGAGGAGCTACAGCATCCAAAGTTGTCTTCAATGAGGATGTAAAACTATTGACGAGATACTCTATCTCCCTTACAGAGTTTAGGTAGCTACTCTGCACTGTGTTGGTATATGGCATTAGAGAACATAAAGAAGGAATCATATCCTTAAACCTAGTTACAGCGCTTTCTGAAAGACTTCTAGTGTAATGAAACTTATTCCCCACTGCTGTGTAGTCCATCAGAGTAAATGTAAATGTTATTAAGAAATGATCAGACAGAAGGGAGTTTTCAGGGAATACTGTTAAGTCTTCTATTTCCATACCATAAGTCAGAACAAGATCTAAGATATGATTAAAGTGGTGGGTGGACTCATTTACTTTTTGAGCAAAGCCAATAGAGTCTAATAATAGATTAAATGCAGTGTTGAGGCTGTCATTCTCAGCATCTGTGTGGATGTTAAAATCGCCCACTATAATTATCTTATCTGAGCTAAGCACTAAGTCAGACAAAAGGTCTGAAAATTCACAGAGAAACTCACAGTAACGACCAGGTGGACGATAGATAATAACAAATAAAACTGTTTTTTGGGACTTCCAATTTGGATGGACAAGACTAAGAGACAAGCTTTCAAATGAATTAAAGCTCTGTCTGGGTTTTGGATTAATTAATAAGCTGTAATGGAAGATTGCTGCTAATCCTCCACCCCGGCCCGTACTACGAGCATTCTGACAGTTAGTGTGACTCGGGGGTGTTGACTCATTTAAACTAACATATTCATCCTGCTGTAACCAGGTTTCTGTTAGGCAGAATAAATCAATATGTTGATCAATTATTATATCATTTACCAACAGGGACTTAGAAGAGAGAGACCTAATGTTTAATAGACCACATTTAACTGTTTTAGTCTGTGGTGCAGTTGAAGGTGCTATATTATTTTTTCTTTTTGAATTTTTATGCTTAAATAGATTTTTGCTGGTTATTGGTAGTCTGGGAGCAGGCACCGTCTCTACGGGGATGGGGTAATGAGGGGATGGCAGGGGGAGAGAAGCTGCAGAGAGGTGTGTAAGACTACAACTCTGCTTCCTGGTCCCAACCCTGGATAGTCACGGTTTGGAGGATTTAAGAAAATTGGCCAGATTTCTAGAAATGAGAGCTGCTCCATCCAAAGTGGGATGGATGCCGTCTCTCCTAACAAGACCAGGTTTTCCCCAGAAGCTTTGCCAATTATCTATGAAGCCCACCTCATTTTTTGGACACCACTCAGACAGCCAGCAATTCAAGGAGAACATGCGGCTAAACATGTCACTCCCGGTCCGATTGGGGAGGGGTCCAGAGAAAACTACAGAGTCTGACATTGTTTTTGCAAAGTTACACACCGATTTAATGTTAATTTTAGTGACCTCCGATTGGCGTAACCGGGTGTCATTACTGCCGACGTGAATTACAATCTTACCAAATTTACGCTTAGCCTTAGCCAGCAGTTTCAAATTTCCTTCAATGTCGCCTGCTCTGGCCCCCGGAAGACAATTGACTATGGTTGCTGGTGTCGCTAACTTCACATTTCTCAAAACAGAGTCGGCAATAACCAGAGTTTGATCCTCGGCGGGTGTGTCGTCGAGTGGGGAAAAACGGTTAGAGATGTGAACGGGTTGGCGGTGTACACAGGGCTTCTGTTTAGGGCTACGCTTCCTCCTCACAGTCACCCAGTCAGCCTGCTTTCCCGGCTGCTCGGGATCTGCCAGGGGGGAACTAACGGCGGCTAAGCTACCTTGGTCCGCACCGACTACAGGGGCCTTGCTAGCTGTAGAATTTTCCACGGTGCGGAGCCGAGTCTCCAATTCGCCAAGCCTGGCCTCCAAAGCTACGAATAAGCTACACTTATTACAAGTACCATTACTGCTAAAGGAGGCCGAGGAATAACTAAACATTTCACACCCAGAACAGAAAAGTGTGGGAGAGACAGGAGAAGCCGCCATGCTAAATCGGCTAAGAGCTAGTAGCTACGCTAAGCTAGCGGATTCCTAAAAACACGCAAAGTGAATAATGTGTAAATAATTTAGAGGTGATTCAGCAGAAGGAGTGCTTTAGTTAAGGCACGTAAAGATTACACTTGGGAAACAAATCGTAATCTAGATAACTAGACCAATCTAACTGCGCAGATTAAACAGCTAACAGATACAGAAAAACACCGCTGTGCTCCGGAACAGGAAGTGATACAATACCGCAGTGAGAGCCAACCACCAGTAGAGGCCAGATTAGGCCATCTATAGCCTAATCATATATTGTCTCTTCAAATAACTAAAACTTGACTTTACTGCTACTATCTGCTTCTCTATCATATGTTAGTGTGTGTATATGTAGTGTGTGTGTTTACAGTGTTTGCAAAATACCTATCTACACTCTAGGCTACATCAGAATATTCTATTTTTGTTAATCCCACTATTAATATTAAATTACGCCAAACCATGTGTACTGTATCATAGCTACTTCCACAACATTTGCAGAAAAAAACCCCATGTGAAAATCAGTTTTGTATTCAGAGAGTTGCAATGGATTAAATGCACTGACACGTCATTGCACCGGCCAAACAGCACTGAGTGCAATGGGTCGGATGATCGGTCTAAGATGGCGGCCCCATGGCTCGTCAGCGGCAATATGCAGTCACAGTCGATGTGATGTCAAGGTTCAAGGTTCAAGGTTCACTTTATTGTCCCAAGGGAAATTTGTCTTGGGCTTGCAATGCTGTGATTAGAATAGTAAAAACACATACAATCATACAACAACAACAACATAATATACAATTACAAGAACACAGGAAACAGTCAGTTAAAATTAGATAGTCTTCTGTGAGACCCCTCAATGTCCAGTAATGCGTCTGTAGGTGCTATCCAGATTTATTCAGAAGAGTAATAGATAAAGGGACAAAAGATTTTTAAAATCTATTACTCTTATACCTGACAGCCCGATACCGTCTCCCTGATGGCAAGAGCTCGTATTCGCTGAAAAGCATGTGGGAAGGCTCCTTAAGAAGGTTTTTAGCTTGCGCCAGGACCGAGGTTTCGAATATAGTTTTTAAAGAGGGATACTCTCTCTTGCTACTAATTTTCATGGCGTATCGAACTAGTTTCTCAATTTTGGATTTGCTCTGGACAGTAAGAGAGCCAAACCAGGCTACCATACCATTTTGTTGGCTTGTCCTCCAAATATTGAGTCATTCCAGTTTTTGCCTTCGTCGCCACCATCCAGCAGGCACTGAGGATGCCATCATAAAGAGACCTGATTAGAAACTGTTTGTCATGACCTGCTGTTCCCTTTTATCTATCATTTTCTACATCCACATCTGGATCACTTAGATGGATGTTCCAGAATATCGATCTAAATCTGTCTCTGGACACTACATTTGCTGGAAAGGGCACAGACAAAATATGACTTTGTTTCCAGTAGTCCTGGAGACTTGGCAGTGACACCAACGACATGTATATCAGAAGTCCAAAAAATTTGTACAGATCTCCCATTTCAATGGCTGTCCAGTTGTATTTTTTCCCTAATGCCTTGTTTTTTTGCAGCAGTTTTATTGGTGTTGGTGCAAATTTTTGTAATTGTGTCAGTTGCAAAAAACAAAAGAAAAATGTCTTTTGGACTTTGGGTGGAAAGTGTATCAACGTGGACTCCTGGTGTTCTCCGAGGCTGAAATCTGCTTATTGCTGGTCCAGTGTCTGCATCCTCCTCCGTGTTCCATCAATCAGTGCTGGGGCGTGTCTCTGCTGCGTGTCTGAGCGGAGATCTGGATCTGGAAAAAGAAGCGCAAGCGCCGACCCTGTGTTTAGATCTCCGTGCACATGCTGGTGGATCCATCTGCTTTGGTTGCTCCTACAGAACAGAGGAGGGATCATCTCTTTCATGACCAGAATCCTCACTGTCTGTTTCAGAGTCTGACAACAAGCTGCACGCTCCGTCTTCCTCCAGTTCAAAAAATAATTGAAGTGCTTCCTCCACATTCATAAAACGCCTTATTTTTACATAAAAAAAATCTCCAAACAACAAAACACTAACCACACATGCTTCCCACCAGTAACAAAGAGAAAATGCACACACATTCAGACCCACGTGGTGTGGGTGGGGTGTGATCAAACACTCATGGGGTGAGTGAACACACATGGGGTTAGTAACTTCTGATTGGTGGAAAATTTCAGGAGCCAACCAATGAGGAAGAAGGAGTCATATTTCTTCCCACTGCGGTTGATGCAGTAGAGAAGGAAATGATTATTTTGGCTGTGTGTGTGTACATAAACCCGCAGTGAAAAATGACAACAATATTGATGAAAATGCATGACATAAAAAAATACATGTCAAGTTATACTAGACAAAATTATACTAACAAAATTTAAAAAGTGCTATAAAGGTTGAAGTCTCCACATTCAACATGCATTTAAAGGGAGCCTCAGAGTGCAGCAGATTGTTACATCCGCTTAATTAGGTCATGTGACTTTCTACGAGAGGGCGCGTCATTCGACTCTAGATGGTTAAAATAACTCTGTAAAAACAGGTTATCTTCTATTTTTAGCCTCAGCCAAACAAGGCTGCAAGGACACTTTCATACTGTCCAATCTGCACCTCTGTCCATGGACTCCTCTCTTCCAGCACATTTGACAGAACATGGTTTTAAATGGTCTGGGCGGCTTTGCTTGAGCTGCTGCCCCCGCGACCCGACTCCGGATAAAGCGGAAGAAAATGGATGGATGGATGGATGGATGGTTTTAAATGAAACAACTTGAAACTTTCTGGATGTGTTTGAGTCAAGTTCTCATCAAAATGTAGTGATACAGGGACCAGAAGTTCAAATATCAAGGTCATTAAAGATAATGTCATTAAAAATATTACAATTCAACTTGCACATTGGCTGTGGTGTTGAAAAGGAGTTTCATACCACTGTTGTTATGTGTCGGACGCAGCCCGGAGAACTGACCAGCGTTTGAAGGACCCAGTATAAAATAAGCAGAGCACGGTACAAAGGATAATAGAGTTTAATGAACATAACAGTGCTGTGAAAAAATATAAAAGTGCGCGGTCTGGCGTGGTGGTTTTGCGGTGCACTCCCAGCAGTGCCAACGGTCCGGAGCCAGAACCAATTCGGACCCAAGGACCCCGCCGACACCCCCCAGGTGGCCGCGACAAACCGAGTCTGTGAAAGAAGGAATCATTATGTGAGTCCACACTCAACACACAGAGAGACCACTCAAAGGTGTACAAACAGCAAACACTTCCTGGCTTAATTGCAAATCAGCTTCCCACCCTGCAGGCATAGAACACCCTGTTCACAAAACTCCACTGCAGTGGAAGCTGATTTAAATGACCAACATACAGCTCAATATAATAAGGTGTGAGGGACACCACATTTACTGACTGTATAAATGTTAGTCACAAAATCTAACGTACCTCAGGAGGTGTGCTGACGAGCGTGAGACCTCACCCTCTCCTCTTTCACAGACCATGCATCAAACCTGGACGTTCTCTGCATCCACTGATGATGAGATGGCTCTCGAGACGACGATCTCACCCGTCTGGTCACAAGGTCGAGTCTCTGGCAAATACACACTGTGTACTCCAGTCTTAAATGCCACCATGTTCCAATCCATGTAGATGCACCACAGCTGAGTCCTGACGAGCCGCAGGTGATCAGCCTCAGGTGATCAGGGTGAGGTCCTGATAAACTCAGCTACACAGCCACTCAGTCCCAAATGCAAGCCACCTGGAAGGAAAAACAAAAGACAGGACAAAAGACAGAAACAAAAAGGCAGCCAGGCCCCCCCAGCCATACAACAACTGTAACTTGTTCCATCTACTCTGTCTCCATGAAGAAGCTTGGCTTTACATCACAAGCCAACGAAATAGTTGAAGAAAGGGATGTGAAGGAAAACTACAAGAAAACCAAATGATGCTTTTTTTCAGAATTTTTGCTCCTTAAACTTCTAAAGGACTGCTCAAACATCTGGGCAACGTGAGTGGCACATTTTTGCCATCTTTGCATCGGTGCAAGCTCACATTGGAAGCTCATTGTTTACATCATCTGCTACACCCACTGCTGATGATCTGTGAATAAAATAGAGCTGTTGCATATTTAAAGACAAGCTGTTAATGTTCTTGATAGCTTGCACTTTGGGTGTACTGACTGTGCCATTTCGGCACTACGCTATGAACAGCCCAGTGTCACTTTTTTTTTTTTTTCTTCATGCTCCTGTGACAAAATGATTCAAATTTTCATGATGGTTTTTTTTTAACTCACTATTACGAACCCTACTCCTACCCCGACCCTAACCTTAACCATAACTTAATCTTACTCCTTTCTTCCACCCTAACCATACCCCCCCCTCCACACACACACACACACACACACACACACACACACACACACACACACACACACACACGCACACACGCCTCACTTGTAATTTCGTGCAGCCATCACGAAATGAATGACAATAAATTTGTGCTGCTGTGATGAAAACGAGGTGCCTTTCGTCACAATATCACAAACCAGTAAATTAATGTACTGTATATTTCGTGCTGCTGAATCACTACTTGCCGTGAGACGGGGTTGCTAATGAAACAAAAGTGAGACTGATGTACTGTTGATCTGTGTGAATAAAACTGACTAAATTTGTATTTAAAGCAAATTAGTGTGTTGATTTACTTTTAAAATATGCACTGCTGCTCTGTGTTTAATTCAGCAGCAGTGCTGACTGGCTCAAAGTTTTGAGGGGTTTCTGTCTCACATTAAATTTACAAAAGCATTCATTTTTTAAACATTTGTATATTTTCACAGTGATATTTTTGTCTGTAATATTCCAATTATATAAATATGGCTGTCAGAATAGAAAATTCTTCAGACTGGAAATCTTTTTTCTTTCAGTTGCTCCCATTTGTACGGAAGCGTATTGCGTTCACTGGATAAAAAAAAAAATTTGACCGCTGATCTCGTAATTACGAGAAAAGATCTCATAATTACGAGATCAGGATCTCGTAATTACAAGAAACAAATCTTGCAATTACGAGATCACGATCTCGTAATTATGAGAAAAGATCAGGTGTCTAAATTGTTTTTGTTGTGTGGGCCGCCAGAAGAGGAGGTACTGCTGGCCCACCACCAGAGGGCGCCCTGCCTGAAGTGCGGGCTTCAGGCACGAGAGGGCGCTGTCGCCTCAGGAACAAGCCGTGGTGACAGCTGTCACCCATCATCCGTGACAGCTGTCACTAATCATCCACATCTGGTATAAAAGCAGGAAGACACCTCCACCACACTGCCGAGATATCATCTTCTATCAGAGGTAATACTCTCAGCCTTTTTGTGAGATTTGTAAATCTGTTATTGTGAGTGTTTGCAGGAGTACCGGTCATTTTTGTGGAGGCTGTGCAAGACGGCGCTCTTTTTCTTCTGAGACCGCTGCAACGTGTTGAGTGAGAGGTGGAGGTGGAATTCCCTCCAGGATTGTTACTGGGTGTTCACACACCCACCCTTTGACTGTCTTTTGCTTTTTGCCAGCAGTACCAGATCCGACACGCCGTGAAGGTGGCCACCTGGGACTCCGGGACTTGGCGGCTCCAGTATTCCTCGGGTTCGGTGGCGGTGGAAATCGTGTGGTTCCGGTTCGTTTCCAGACGGGCGTCTCCTATCGTCGAGCCTGCCCACACGACACCTTTATTGATATCTCGGCCAGCGTCATGGACTCCGAGGGGCGTCACCAGGCTGTTAAACAGCCAATGGGAGAGCAGGGAGCGCAGGCGTCTGCAGGAGACGTGATTGGTGAGCTACAGCATATTCTCACCGCCTTTACGGCTCGAATGGATCAAATAGCCGAGCAAAACATCCTCCTGAACCGCAGGGTGGAGGCTCTCTCCGCGCAAGTGGCGGCAAGCGCTCAGGGCGCTGCTGCAGCTCCACCTCCTGCCGACCCTGTGCTGGATATAAATATCCCAGTGGTGGTTTAACAACCCCTCCCACCATCCCCTGAAGCTTACATAAGCCTGAGCCGTACGGAGGTTGTGTGGAGACGTGCGCGGACTTTCTTATGCAGTGTTCGCTCGTCTTCGCACAACGTCCCGTCATGTACGCGTCAGACGCAAGCAAAATAGCTTATGCGATCACTCTGCTTCGGGGAGAGGCACGCGCTTGGGCTACGGCACTTTGGGAGCAAAATTCACGGCTCCTTCACACATACACTGGGTTTGTGAGGGAGTTCAGAACTGTGTTTGATCACCCTAACAGGGGAGAGACCACTTCAACCGTGCTGCTGTCGATGAGACAGGGGCACCGAAGTGCAGCTGCTTATGCAGTCGACTTCCGCATCGCGGCTGCGAGGTCCGGCTGGAATAACGCTGCGCTCCGCGCCGCCTTTGTAAACGGACTGTCGTCGGTCCTAAAGGAGCACCTAGTGGCCAAGGATGAACCGCGGGAATTAGATGGGCTTATTGATCTCGTTATACGGTTAGACAATCGGTTGGAGGAACGCCGTCGGGAACGAGACGAAGGACGTGGCCGGGCACGCGCCGTCCCTCTTCCTTCCGGGTCCGAGCAAGGTCCGCCCTTCCCACGTTCCCTGGCCTCTACGTCCCGTGGGGCGACAGCTCCCCCTGCTCACGAAGCTATGGACACGAGCAGGACCACATTTAGACCACCTAATAGACAGAGGAGGCTTCCCCGCGGGGCGTGTTTTGTTTGTGGCTCAATGGAGCATCAATTGAGCAATTGCCCCGAACGGTTAAACACCAACGCCCGCCCCTAGAAACTGGGCTTAGGGTGGGCCAAAAAATTCACGTGGGACACACACATATTGCCACACGACTCCCGGTTACAATCCTTAGTGGGGATTTAACCCTTCAGGCCCCAGCACTGGTAGACACAGGGTCAGAAGGGAATCTGCTAGACAGCAGATGGGCCAGGGAGGTAGGGCTCCCTCTGGTGGCGCTACCTGCACCATTGCAGGTGCGAGCACTAGATGACACCCTACTCCCTTTAATCACACACAAGACATACTGGTAGTGTCAGGGAATCATAGGGAGGAGATTGAGTTTTTGTGACTCCTTCTACCTCCCGTGTGATTCTGGGGTTCCCCTGGATGCTGAAACACAATCCCCGGATTGATTGGCCATCCGGGGTGGTGGTACAGTGGAGCGAAACCTGCCATCGGATGTGTTTGGGATCCTCGGTTCCTCCCGGTTCCCAGGCTAAGGAGCAGGTCCAAGTTCCCCCCAATCTGTCGGCGGTGCCGGTTGAGTACCACGATCTTGCTGACGTTTTTAGCAAGGATCGGGCACTCACTCTTCCCCTGCACCGTCCATATGATTGTGCCATCGATTTGTTGCCAGGCGTGGAGTTCCCATCCAGCAGGCTGTACAACCTCTCCCGACCTGAGCGCAAATCAATGGAGACCTACATCCGGGACTCCTTAGCTGCCGGGCTGATCCGTAACTCCACCTCTCCGATGGGAGCAGGTTTCTTTTTTGTGGGCAAAAAAGATGGCGGTCTTCGTCCATGCATTGATTACCGGGGGCTGAACGAGATCACGGTTCGCAACCGATACCCGTTGCCTTTGTTGGATTCAGTGTTCACCCCCCTGCATGGAGCCAAAATCTTCACAAAGTTGGATCTTAGGAACGCATACCACCTAGTTCGGATCCGGAAGGGAGAAGGAATGGAAGACGGCATTTAACACCCCGTTAGGTCATTTTGAGTACCTGGTCATGCCGTTCGGCCTCACTAATGCCCCCGCGACGTTCCAAGCTTTGGTTAATGATGTCTTGCGGGACTTCCTGCATCAGTTTGTCTTCGTATATCTGGACGATATATTCATCTTTTCTCCAGATCCTGAGACCCATGTCAAGCATGTACGTCAGGTCCTGCAGCGGTTGTTGGAGAACCGGCTGTTTGTGAAGGGCGAGAAGTGTGAGTTCCACCGCACTTCTTTGTCCTTCCTGGGGTTTATCATCTCCTCCAACTCCGTCGCCCTGGATCCGGCCAAGGTCGCAGCGGTGAGAGACTGGCCCCAACCTACAAGCCGTAGGAAGCTGCAACAGTTCCTCGGCTTTGCAAATTTCTACAGGAGGTTCATTAAGGGGTATAGTCAGGTAGTTAGCCCCCTGATGGCCCTGACCTCACCGAAAGTTCCCTTCACCTGGTCGGATTGGTGCGAAGCTGTGTTTAGGGAGTTGAAACGCCGGTTCTCGACTGCACCGGTCTTGGTGCAGCCCGATCCTGGTCGCCAGTTTGTGGTTGAAGTGGACGCCTCTGACTCAGGGATAGGAGCCGTGCTATCCCAGAGCGGAGAAACCGATAAGGTTCTTCACCCGTGTGCCTATTTTTCCCGCAGGTTGACCCCAGCAGAGCGGAACTATGACGTGGGCAATCGAGAGCTCCTTGCGGTGAAAGAGGCTCTTGAGGAGTGGAGACACCTGCTGGAGGGAGCGTCAGTGCCTTTCACGGTTTTCACTGACCACCGGTACCTGGAGTATATCAGGACCGCCAAGCGACTGAACCCCAGGCAAGCCCGCTGGTCACTGTTTTTCGGCCATTTTGACTTCCGGATCACCTACCGCCCCGGGACCAAAAACCAAAGATCGGATGCCCTGTCCCGGGTGCATGAACAGGAAGTCAAGACCGAGCTGTCGGATCCACCGGAACCCATTCTCCCGGAGTCCACTATCGTGGCTGCTCTGACCTGGGACGTGGAGAAGACCGTCCGGGAGGCCCTGGCACGGAGCCCGGATCCCGGAACAGGACCAAAGAACAGACTATACGTCCCACCAGAAGCCAGAGCTGCCGTGCTGGACTTCTGTCACGGGTCCAAGCTCTCCTGCCACCCAGGGGTGCGTAGGATCGTGGCAGTAGTCCGGCAGCGCCTCTGGTGGGCGTCCCTGGAGACTGATGTCCGGGCTTACATCCAGGCCTGCACCACCTGCGCCAGGGGCAAGGCGGACCACCAGAAGGCACAGGGACTTCTACAGCCACTTCCTGTGCCTCACCGCCCCTGGTCCCACATCGGTCTGGATTTTGTCACGGGCCTCCCGCCGTCCCGGGGACACACCACCATACTCACGATAGTGGACCGTTTCTCGAAGACGGCCCACTTCGTGGCCCTCCCGAAGCTCCCGTCGGCCCAGGAGACGGCGGATCTCCTGGTCCACCATGTCGTCCGGCTGCATGGGATACCAACAGACATCGTTTCGGATCGTGGTCCCCAGTTCTCCTCGCAGGTGTGGAGAAGTTTCTGCCGGGAACTGGGGGCCACTGTAAGCCTCTCGTCTGGGTATCACCCGCAAACTAACGGACAGGTCGAACGGGCCAACCAGGAGTTGGAGCAGGCCCTCAGGTGCACAACCTCCGCACACCCGATGGCTTGGAGTGAACATCTGGCCTGGATCGAGTACGCTCATAACAGCCAGGTGTCCTCTGCCACCGGCCTCTCCCCGTTCGAGGTGTGTCTGGGGTACCAACCCCCTTTGTTTCCTTTGGTGGAGGGAGAGGTCGGTGTGCCCTCGGTCCAGGCCCACCTGCGGAGATGCCGTCGGGTGTGGCGCACCACCCGTTCGGCCTTGTTGAGGGCCCGGACGAGAGCTAAAGCCCATGCAGACCGTCGACGGTCCCCGGCCCCCGCATACCAGCCCGGGCAGGAGGTATGGCTTTCCACCAAGGACATTCCACTCCAGGTCAAGTCCCCCAAATTAAAAGACCGATTCATTGGACCCTTCCCCATCCTCAAGGTCCTCAGTCCTACCGCAGTGAGGCTCCAACTCCCGGCCTCACTGCGGATCCATCCGGTCTTTCATGTCTCCAGGATTAAACCGCATCACACCTCACCCCTCTGTGCACCCGGTCCGGCGCCGCCTCCTGCCCGTATTATCGACGGGGAGCCGGCTTGGACAGTTCGCCGGCTCTTGGACGTCCATCGAATGGGCCGGGGCTTTCAGTATTTGGTGGACTAGGAGGGATATGGACCTGAAGAACGCTCCTGGGTGAAGAGGAGCTTCATCCTGGACCCGGCCCTCCTGGCCGATTTCTATTGTCGCCACCCGGACAAGCCTGGTCGGGCGCCAGGAGGCGCCCGTTGAGGGGGGGGGTCCTGTTGTGTGGGCCGCCAGAAGAGGAGGTACTGCTGGCCCACCACCAGAGGGTGCCCTGCCTGAAGTGCGGGCTTCAGGCACAAGAGGGCGCTGCCGCCTCAGGAACAAGCCGTGGTGACAGCTGTCACCCATCATCCGTGACAGCTGTCACTAATCATCCACATCTGGTTTAAAAGCAGGAAGACACCTCCGCCACACTGCAGAGATAACATCTTCTATCAGAGGTAATACTCTCAGCCTTTTTGTGAGATTTGTAAATCTGTTATTGTGAGTGTTTGCAGGAGTACCGGTCGTTTTTGTGGAGGCTGTGCAAGACGGCGCTCTTTTTCTTCTGAGACCGCTGCAACGTGTTGAGTGAGAGGTGGAGGTGGAATTCCCTCCAGGATTGTTACTGGGTGTTCACACACCCACCCTTTGACTGTCTTTTGCTTTTTGCCAGCAGTACCAGATCCGACACGCCGTGAAGGTGGCCACCTGGGGACTCCGGGACTTGGCGGCTCCAGTATTCCTCGGGTTCAGTGGCGGTGGAAATCGTGTGGTTCCGGTTCGTTTCCAGACGGGCGTCTCCTATCGTCGAGCCTGCCCACACGACACCTTTATTGATTGACTGTTGCACATTCTGAATCTGCTGTGTTTGGTTGTGTCATTCACAACAGTAAAGTGTTATAATTTGATTCCTTCTATTGTCTGTTCATTTACACCCCCTGTTGTGGGTCCGTGTCACTACACTTTCCCAACATGTTTTATGTATTTACTTCCATACTTTCAGTTCCTCAGTAAAGAAGTGGGCTTAGCTCAGCCGATGATAACACACTGCAATCAAACACAAAGTGTGGATTTTCCCCAAGTGCTCCTGGATGAATGTCCAGGGAGGACCACGGGGTGTCTTCCAGCTTTCACTTACACAGCCCCACCGACCACTGAGGGACACAGCAGGGCTCACTCCCACCCGGGTGCATGCCAGTCTGTGGGTCCTGTGGCCGCCTCGCTGGAGGAGTTTGATTCATCCAGGAATAGTTTAGGGGGAAATCCACACTTTGAGTGCGCCGTGGTGCCAGAGGTTACAAATTGGCACGATTTTCAATTATGATTCGGGAATTCTCGTGCTTGTCTTTACTGAGGGACTGGAAGTACGGAAGCACATTGTATGGAAGTAATTACACACGCACACACACACACGCACACACACACACACAAAATAAATAAATAAAAATAGCCTGATCTTGTAATTACGAGATCCTGATGTCGTAATTATGAGATCTTTTCTCGTAATTACGAGATCAGCGGTCAAATTTTTTTTTATCCAGTGAATGCAATATGCTTCCTTAAGTTTTGGGTCGCCACAGCAGATCAACCAATTTCCATCTCACCCTATCCCCTGTATCTTCCTCTGTCACATCAGCCACCTGCATGTCCTCCCACAGAACATCTGTTGTGTGGGCCGCTGAAGAGGAGGTACTGCTGGCCTACCACCACCAGATGGCGCCCTGCTTGGAGTGCGGGCTTCAAGCACGAGAGGGTGTCGGAGCCACTGGGAGTGACAGCTGTCACTTATCATCTGCACCAGCTGTCACTCATCCAACTCATCACCATCACCATAAAGGCCGGACTGCAACTCCACCTCCTCGCCGAGAAAACAGCTACCACTCAAGGTAATTTCTCTGCTGTATTTAATGCTGACAAATAGTCTGAACTCTTTTTGCAGCCGTTTGCCTGTGGATACAGTCTGAAGCTGGATTGGCGGATAGTGTGAGTGTGACGTCTTCGCCTCTCACTCCTTCCAGGGAAGTGACTGACAGGAGCTGCACGGGTGATTCTGTTTCTGGAGGTGGAGGTTCTCCCTCCCGGAGGAACTGAGCAAGGAAGGATTACTGGGTGTGTCTTCACACACCCACCATTAACTGTTTCTGTTTCTGCCAGCAGTACCAGGTCTGACAGCTGGAGACGGTGGCTACCTGGGACTCGGGACTTGGCGGCTCCGGTGTTCTTCAGATCCACTGGCGGTGGAAGCCGTGTGGGATCCGGCTCTTCTCTGGACATACGTCTTCTATCCTTGAGCCTGCCCACACGTCACCTTGTGTATGATTGACTGTACTCCTCAATTGTTATTGTCTGTATTCCATTGTGCAATTCACAACATTAAATTGTTACCTTTTGGCTGATCCATTGTCCATTCATTAACGCCCCCTGTTGTGGGTTCGTGTCACTACACTTTCACAACAACATCCATATACCTCCGCTTTGGCCTCCCTCATCTCCTCCTGCCTGGTGGCTCCATCCTCAACATCCTTCTCTCGATATACTCTGGGCCACTCCTCTGTACATGTCCTAACCATCTCAGTCTCACCTCTTTGACTTTGTCTTCAAACCGTCCCACCTCATCTGTCCCTCTGATATGTTCATTCCTAATCTTGTCCATTCTCGTCACTCCCAAAGAGGATCTCAACATCTTCAGCTCTGCCACCTCCAGCTCTTCCTCCTGTCTTTTTGTTAGCGCCACCGTCTCTAAGCCATACAACATAGCTCATCTCACTACTGTCTTGTAGACTTTCCCCTTCACTCTTGCTGATATTCTTTGGTCACAAATCACTCCTGCCACCTTTCTCCACCCACTCCACCCTGCCTGCACTTTCTTCTTCACCTCTCTGCCACACTCTCCATTACTTTGGACAGTTGACCCCAAGTATTTATACTCATCTACTTTCACCACCTCTATCCTTGTAAATGCACTATTCCACTGGGCTCCCTCTCATTCACACACGTACTGTCTTGCTCCTACTGACTTTCATTCCCTTACTCTGCAGAGCATATCGCCACCTCTCCAGGCTAGATTCTAGAACTTGCTCTCTACTGTCACATTGTCATCTGCAAACATCATAGTCCATGGAGACTCCTGTCTGATCGGATCAGTCAACCTGTCCATCACCATTGCGAACAATAAAGAAAGCTGATTCTTGGTGTAATCCTATCTCCACCTTGAATGAGTCTGTCATTCCTACTGTGCATCTCACACTGTCACACTGTTCTTGTACATGTCCTGCACTACCCTAAAATACTTCTCTGCCACTCCAGACTTCCTCATACAATATTACAACTCTTCTCTTGGCACCCTGTCATAAGCTTTTTCTAAGTCCACAAACACATAATGTAAATTTCTGGCCTTCTCTAAACTTCATTATTCTCAGAGCAAACATTGCATCTGTAATGCTCTTTCTCTACATTTAATCATACTGCTGCTCACAGAACTCCACCTGTTTTCTAAGCCTAACTTCTACTACTTTTTCCCATAACTTTATGCTGTGGCTGATCAACTTTATGCCTCTGCAGTTACTGCAGCTGTGCACATCACCCTTGTTCTTAAAAATAGGAACCAGCACACTTCGTCTCCACTCCTCAGCCATCCATCCTCTCACTTTCTGAGATTTTATTCAACAATCTGGTTAGAAATTCCACTGCCATCTCGCCTAGACATTTCCATGCCTCCACTGGAATGTCATGTGGAATAACTGCCTTTCGACTCTTCATCCGCGTGATAGCTGCCCTCACTTCTTCCTTACTAATCTCTTGTAGTTCCTGACTTACTCTCACCACATCATCCAGCTTCTTCTCTCATTCTCTTCATTTATCAGCTCCTCAAAATATTCCCTCCACCTTCTCAACACACACGCCTCATTTGTTAGCACATTGCCATGTGCATCTTTTACCAGCCTAACCTGCTGCACATCCTTTCCAGCTCTGTTCCTTTGTCTGGCCAATCGGTACAAGTCCTTTTCTCCTTCCTTACTATTCAGCTTCTTGTATAGCTTGCAATATGCATTTTCCTTTGCTTTTGCCACTTCTCTTTTCACATTACACCACATCTCCTTGTACTGGTGTCTACTTTCTTCTCTCTGACTATCCCAAAACTTTTCTGGCAACCTCTGTTCCACCACAAAGTCTCACTGTCTTCCTTCCACGGTCCAGATGTCACACCCAGTACTGTCTTAGCTGTGTCCATCACCACATCTGCAGTACTTTTCCAGTTGTCCAAAATTGCTTCCACTCCATCCAGTGCCTCTCTCACTTGCTCAGTCAATTTCACAGAACAATCTTCCTACTTCAGCTTCCACCATCTGATCCTTTGTTGGGCTCTCACTCTCTTCTTCTTCTTTATCTCTAAAGTCATCCTACAAACCACCATCCTATGCTGTCCAGCTACACTCTCCCTGCCACCATCTTACAGTCTCTGATTTATTTTAGCTTGCATGTCCTACAGAGAATGTCGTTGACCTGCGTGCACCTTCCTCCACTGTTATACAACCCCAATTCCAATGAAGCTGGGACATTGTGTAAAATGTAAATAAAAACAGAATACGATGATTTGCAAATCCTCTTCAACCTACAGTATATTCAGTTGAATACACCACAAAGACAAGATATTTAATGTTCAAACTGATAAACATTATTGTTTTTGTACAAATATTTGCTCATTTTAAAATGGGTGCCTGCAACATATTTCAAAAAAGTTGGGACGGGGCAACAAAAGACTGGGAAAGTTGATGAAAGCTCAAAGAACACCTAATTGGAAACAGGTGAGTGTCATGAATAAAAGGAGCATCCCCAAAAAGCTCAGCCGTTCACAAGCAAAGATGGGGCATCATCACTTTGACATCACTGTGTAAAGGATCTTACCGTGTGGGCTCAGGAACACTTCAGAAAACCATTGTCACTTAACACAGTTCGTTGCTACATCTACATCTATGTCCTCAGTTCCCAAATACTTACTGAGTGTTGTTAGAATGAAAGGTGATGTAACACAGTGGTAAACATACGACTGTCCCAGCTTTTTTGAAACGTGTTGCAGGCATCCATTTCAAAATGAGCAAATATATGCACAAAAACGATAAAGTTTATCAGTTTGAACGTTAAATATCTTGTCTTTGTGGTGTATTCAATTGAATATAGGTTGAAGAGGATTTGAAAATCATTGTATTCTGTTTTTATTTACATTTACACAACGTCCCAACTTAATTGGAACTGGGGTTGTATGTCACCCTGCTCCTCGTTTTTCTTAAAGTAGGTGTTCACCACAGCCATTTCCATGTTTTTTGCAAAATCAACTACCATCTGCCCTTCCACATTCTCATCCTTGATACCATATCTACCCATTACTTCCTCATCACCTCTGTTCCCTTCACCAACATGCCCATTGAATTCCCCCGGTATCACCACTCTTTCATGCTTGGCACACTCTCCACCACCTCATCTAACTCACTCCAGAAATCTCCTTTCTCCTCCATCTCACAACCTACTTGTGGGGTATATGCACTGCTTATATTCATCATCACCCCTTCAATTTCCAACTTCACACTCATCACCCTGTCAGACACTAGCTTAACCTCCAACACACTCTTAACATACTCTTCTTTATATGCTCCCACTGGAGCAAGGTCCACTGGTGAAGCTACAAAAGTGGAGCTCTTTATTGCAGATAATTTCATACAATAATGACAAGTGCAGATGTTATGTGATTTTGAGCTACAAAACTGTAGATGTGTCAAATTGTTGGTTCAAATCTGGTGGTCACAACAAAGAGCACCTGGCAAGAAGAGATCTGAAACTTCAGGGAGTGTAACACACAACCCTAACTAATGAATCTTTATGACAACAACTTAATATTTTTTAATCCCTTGTCAGCCATTGTCTTGATCCCGGTGTTCACCCTCTATCCTGTATTCGGTTATTATTTTCCTCAGCTTTCATTAGCGCTTATTCTTTGAGTGTTCAGTTTTTTTTTGTTTTGTTTTTTGTTTTTAGTGTTTGCTGTTTATTTCATCTGTGTTCACTGGTTTAATTTATAAATGGTTTTGAAGTTTGATTTTATTCTGTGTTTTCTGTTGGGTTCAATTATAGTTTCCATCAGTTATAGTGCCCCTGGTTACAATATTGCTGTAAATATAATCTTTTTTAAGTGTCTACTTTGTAAACTATTATTTGAGAATTATTACTATTAGATTATTTCTAAGTGTCTTGCAGGCATGTGTGTGTCAGTTTGGGTTCATTTCCTATTTTATTTTTGCATCCACTTGCTGTTTTATTTTGCCGGCCTTGTTATTTATTAGTGTGTTTCCAGAGTTTTCTTCCTTTGTCCCTCCTTAGCCATTTCTCACTGTCCTGATTGCACCCAGTCTGTTTAAACCGCTGTATTTTACTCAGTTCCTGTCTGATCATTGTGCTTACCAGCCCTCTTCTTGCTACATATTATACTCCCATAGTTCTAGTGTGTTTCCTGTTGCTGAACTGCACTTCCATTGCATTTTTTTCTGAGCTAGCCTGGCATTTTGGACACCATTGCCCTGATTCTTTTTTGTTTGCTTGTTTTGGTAGATTTTTTTTTCCTTTCTCTGGTTCTGATGGTCCCATCAAGATTGAAGAGAAGTGGCCCAAAATTTCATTATAACATTCTCTCTCACTCACTCATCACTCAACTTCAACCGCTTATCCAGGATGGGGTCACGAGGGCAACAGCTCCAGCAGGGACCATATTGACCACCTCCAACTGGGGGATCCAGAGGCATTCCCAGGCCAGTGTGGAGATATAATCTCTCCACCTAGTCCTGGGTCTTCCCTGGGGTCTCCTCCCAGATGGATGTGCCTAGAACACCTCCCTAGGGAGGTGCCCAACGGGCATCCTTACCAGATGCCCAAACCGCCTCAGCTGGCTCCTTTCAATGTGAAGGAGCAGCGGCTGTACTCCGAGCTCCCCACGGATGACTGGGCTTCTCACCCTATCTCCAAGGGAGACACCATCAACCATCCTAAGGAAGTCCATTTCAGCTGCTTGTAACCGCAATCTAGTGCTTTCAATCATGACCCATCCCTCATGACCATAGGTGAGAGTAGGAACAATGACTGACCAGATAAGATAAGATAAGAAAAGCAGCGTCGTAAATCTCAGGGGATCATCGTAAGTCTCTCAGGGGATGAACAGGGTTATCTGGCATGATCAAGATGGCAGTATGGCGGTAGATGGCATCACTGCGCATCGAACATTTCAGTGTGTCACAGAATTTCACTGAGTTTTCTGATTAAAACAGTAACAGTAAGTAAGAAATCAGTAAGAAAGAAAGAAAGAAAGTAAGCAAAGTAAAGATCGGATTGGCCGCGAAGCTAACGGCGACCTACCCAGGCCGGCGGCGTACCATCCAGGCCGCGGCGTTAGCGGAGGTGAACCATCCAGGCTCGCGGCGTCAGCGGAGGGAACCACCCAGGTCCGCAGCGTCGGCACAAGCGAACCATCCAGGCCCGCGAAATCAGCGGAGGGAACCATCCAGACCGCGGTGTTGGCGGAGACATACCATCCAGGTCCACAGCGTCGGCGGAGGGAACCATCCAGGCCCACGGTGTTGGCGCAGGAGGCGACCCATCCAGGCCAGCGGCATCGGTGGACAAGGCGAACCATCTAGGCCAGCGGCGTCGGCGGAGGAGGTGATCCATCCAGGCCCACGGCGTCGGTTGCATCCGGGGTGGTGACGGCTGCATCCGAGGCTGGAGACGGCTACATCCAAAGCTAGCGGAGGCTACATCCGTGGCTAGTGCGGTGACATCTGAGGCTGCGGCGGCTGCGACCGAGGGTGGCGGCGTCTACGACCGAGGCTGGTGGCGGCTATATCTGGGATCAACATTGGGGAAGGGTGGTGTGTGGCGGCCGGATTTGTGGTGGTGGAGGTGGTGGAGACCACGAGTGGGAATTGCTTTACAGTGGCCTGTACTGAGCTACAGGAGTTAACATGGCACCAACCAGGAAGGCAGAGAAAATGGAGGAAGACTTGGAGGGATAAAGACCTCATTGAATCGTATTTCAAAAGACATGTCCAATTCAGACAAGTTGATGAAGGAGATTAAGGAGCTCCAAAATCTTGTTAAAGAAAAGGACAAGATTATTAAGAAACTTGAGCAATGGGTGGATGAACTTGAATAATATACTAGAAAAGATGATGTTATAATAACTGGTTTGGAAACAAAACATCGGTCGTACGCAAGGGTGGAGGATTCTGGTGGAGCCAGTGGGGAGGATGCACCACCTGAAGAATTACAAACATTAGAACAGCAAGTTACAATTTTTTTAAATCAAAAAGGTGTTGTCATACGTCAAGACACTATTTCAGACTGTCACACAATTCCATCCAAAGACAGTAAAAATAAACTACCAAATATAATAATATGATTTATAAGCAGAAAATACAAAAATGAATTATTAATACAGGCAAAGAATCTGAAAGGAACAAATGTATATATAAATGAGCATCTAACGAAAAAAAAAATGCAGATATTGCCAGGGAAGCAAGACTATTAAAAAAACAGAAACATATTGTTGCTACATGGGTCTGGAACTGTAGGGTTTGGATCAGAGTGAGAGAAGGGACAAAGGGTATACAAATTAGAGACATGGAGGACCTTACAAAGTACAGACCTGAGTAGACAAATGAATATGACGTCAGTTGGTAGTATGACCAACAAAAAATCAGATTAAACATGGAAACAGATGATAAAATATATGACATAGACACCAATATTGATGAAAGTACATTTGACTTGACTACAATTGGTTGTGAGTATTATAAGGAAAAACAGTTAAATAGTGAAAAAATTACTGAAGATACCCTGTCACTCATACATATAAACATTCGAAGCTTGTACTATAAAATGTCAAAAATAAAAGATTTAAACCAGTTTAAAAATAGATTCAGCATTGTTGCAATCACATAATCTTGGCTTAAAAATGACCTCATGGCTGATGTTCAAATGGAGGGATATGAATTATATTTTGTAAATACGTACAACCCCTGGCAAAAATTATGGAATCACCGGCCTCGGAGGATGTTCATTCAGTTGTTTAATTTTGTGGAAAAAAAGCAGATCACAGACATGACACAAAACTAAAGTCATTTCAAATGGCAACTTTCTGGCTTTAAGAAACACTATAAGAAATCAAGAAAAAAAGATTGTGACAGTCAGTAATGGTTACTTTTTTAGACGAAGCAGAGGAAAAAAAATATGGAATCACTCAATTCTGAGGAATAAATTATGGAATCACCCTGTAAATTTCCATCCCCCAAACTAAAACCTGCATCAAATCAGATCTGCTCATTGACATTGACCCTATGCCATGACATTGACCCTATGTGTCTTTTTGCAAGGAACGTTTTCACAGTTTTTGCTCTATGGCAAGATGCATTATCATCTTGAAAAATGATTTCATCATCCCCAAACATCCTTTCAATTGTCCAAAATATCAACATAAACTTGTGCATTTATTGATGATGTAATGACAGCCATCTCCCCAGTGCCTTTACCTGACATGCAGCCCCATATCATCAATGACTGTGGAAATTTAGATGTTCTCATCAGGCAATCATCTTTATAAATCTCATTGGAACGGCACCAAACAAAAGTTCCAGCATCATCACCTTGCCCAATGCAGATTTGAGATTCATCACTGAATATCACTTTCATCCAGTCATCCACAGTCCACGATTGCTTTTCCTTAGCCCATTGTAACCTTGTTTATTCTGTTTAGGTGTTAATGATGGCTTTTGTTTAGCTTTTCTGTATGTAAATCCCATTTCCTTTAGGCGGTTTCTTACAGTTCAGTCATAGACGACTCCAGTTTCCTCCCATTTGTTCCTCATTTGTTTTGTTGTGCATTTTTGGATTTTTGAGACATATTGCTTTAAGTTTTCTGTCTTGACGCTTTCATGTCTTCCTTGGTCTACCAGTATGTTTGCCTTTAACAACCTTCCCATGTTTTTTGTATTTGGTCCTGAGTTTAGACACAGCTGACTGTGAACAACCAACATCTTTTGCAACATTGCATGATGATTTACTCTCTTTTAAGAGTTTGATAATCCTCTCCTTTGTTTCAACTGACATCTCTCGTGTTGGAGCCATGATTCATGTCAGTCCACTTGGTGCAACAGCTCTCCAAGGTGTGATCACTCCTTTTTAGATGCAGAGTAATGAGCAGATCTGATATGATGCAGGTGTTAGTTTTGGGAATGAAAATTTACAGGGTGATTCCATAATTTTTTCCTCAGAATTGAGTGATTCCATATTTTTTTCCTCTGCTTGGTATAAAAAAGTAACCGTTACTGACTGCCACAATCTTTTTTTCTTGATTTCTTATAGTGTTTCTTAAAGCCAGAAAGTTGCCATTTGAAATGACTTTAGTTTTGTGTCATGTGTGTGATCTGCTTTTTTTCTACAAAATTAAACAACTGAATGAACATCCTCCGAGGCCAGTGATTCCATAATTTTTGCCAGGGGTTGTAGAAGAGAGAAAAAAAAGGTGGAGGTATTGCTTTGTACATAAAAACAGATCTGACATGTAAAATTGTAGAAGAAATGACAATTATAGATGATGTCATAAAAATTGTGACAGTGGAAACTGTACATGAAACATCTAAAAATATTCTAATCAGTTGTGTATACAGAGCACCAGACTCTTATGTTGTGAAATTTACAGATAAAATAATCGAATTATTCCATCAAATCAAAAACAAAACGCTCTTTATGTGTGGAGACTTTAATGTTAATGTGGAAAGCTCCAGTTGCCAAAGAGTAAGTGATTGTGTGAATTCAATGAATAGCTTGGGTTTATTCCCCTTGATAACAAAACCAACCAGAATTACATCACAAAGTGCAACTGCAATTGACAATATATTAACAAATAGAACAAATGAAATTATTAAGAATGGGATATTGATGACAGATCTCAGTGATCATTTACCAGTTTTTTCAATATTTAAATATAAAAATAGGTACAAAAAAAAAACTGTTATAAACTTTAAAAGACGTAAGTCATTAAAAGCCTTAGAGGCATTAAATTATGATCTTAAAAATCAAAATTGGGAAGAGGTTTATGTCAGGTGACGTTAATGTAGCATATAGTTCATTCATGGAAATACTGATGAAATCATATAATAAAAATTGTAAATTAATAAAAACTAGTAAGAAAAGAGTAAATAAACCATGGCTGACCAAGGGAATAAAAAACGCTTGTGTAAAGAAAAACTATTTATATAAGTGCTTTTTAAAAATGCAAACAAAGGAAACAGAACACAGATACAAAAAATATAAAAATAAACTATTGACAATAATTAGGAAACAAAAAAGATTATTATAGTGAACAACTGAATAAGAGTAAAGACAATATGAGGGCAACATGGGGAATTATAAAAAGTGTGATGGAAAGTGACGGAGTGAAATCAACTTTTCCGAATTACCTTGTCAAGGAAAATAAAGAGATAAATGATATAAAAGAAGTTGTAAATGAGTTTAATGATTATTTCTCAAAGGTGGTATCAAATCTGGTGTGAAATAAACCAATAGTAGAAGATAAATTAAATACAATTGTAAATACGGTCAATAGTATTTTCCTTGACAATGTGGAAAAAGATGAAATAAGGAATATTGTAAAAAACTGTGTGAGCAAAAGATCAACTGACTATGAAGATTTAGACATGATGACTGTAAAAAGTATAATAGAAACTGTTATTGAACCATTCACTTACATTTGTAATCTGTCTCTGTCAACTGGAATTTTCCCAGACACAATGAAAATTGCCAAGGTAGTCCCGTTATATAAAAATGGAGACAAACATAACGTTTCAAATTACAGGCCAGTGTCATTGCTTCCACAGTTTTCTAAAATTATGGAAAAGGTTTTTGTGACAAGGTTGGATAAATTCATTGAGAAACATCATATTTTAAATAATGCTCAGTATGGATTCAGAACAAAACATTCGACAGCTATGGCAATTATGGAATTAACAGAGAAAATATCAACAGCAATAGATAATAAGGATTATATGGTAAGTGTTTTTATTGACTTGAAAAAGCTTTTGATGTTATCGATCATTCAAGATTGCTTCACAAGTTACAACAATATGGAATAAGAGGGATTGCACATCAGTGGCTAAAAAGCTACTTAGAAAATAGAAAACAGTTTGTTCAGATAAGTAATACTAAATCAGAATTGTGTAATATTATGTGTGGAGTACCACAAGGGTCGGTACTTGGACCCAAACTGTTTATTTTGTATATCAATGATTTTGTGAATATATCTAATGTACTTGGTAGCATTTTATTTGCTGACGACACAACATTATTTTACTCTGGATCAGATATACAGGAAGTAGCACAAGTGATAAATACAGAGTTGGAAAAAGTGAAATATTGGTTTGATATAAACAGATTGTCAATCTTAATAAAACAAATTTCATATTGTTTAATGACAGAGTTAAAAAAAAATGATGTGTCATTAAAAATAGATGGAATGGACATTCAAAGGGTAAAAGAAACAAAATTTTTAGGAGTTATGATTGATGAAGATTTTACATGGAAGTCACACATAAATTACATAAAAGGAAAGATAGCGAAAGCCATTGCTGTTTTGCATAAAGTTAAATATTCATTAAATAGTTATGGATTATTAACATTGTACAATTCATTGATTGTTCCATATTTGACTTATTGTGTAGAAATCTGGGGATCAACATGTACAACTTATACACAACCTTTATTTATTTTGCAGAAAGAGCTTTAAAAGTGATTGGCAACAGTCGATTTAGAGATCCATCTAATCCATTGTTTATTAAGTATAGGGTACTTAAATTTCATGATTTAGTTGATTTGAAATTACTACAAATAATGTACCAAGCGAATAACAATACCTTACAATAAACATTCAAAACATGTTTGAAAAAAGAGTAAGTAGTTATAATTTGAAGGGCATAGAAGTCTTTAAAAAACCAAGATTCAGAACCAAGATAAAGGAACGGAGTATTGCAGTGAATGGTATAAAATTATGGAACAACCTCAACAAAGAAATCAAAGAATCAAGGTTGCTTAAATTATTTAAAAAACGTATTAAACTTGATGTATTTCATAAGTATGAAACTATGAAATAAGTCAGTGGGCTGTGACAAAGCCAAAAATGTAATCTGTTAATAATGTTTAGAATGTTTGAAGTTTAAAATGTAATCTATTAGGGAGGTAGTCTTTTAAATAATGGTTAAAATTAGGAAAGAAGTCGGTGGCATGTGACAAAGTCATAGAAATGCAATGTCGTCGATTGATGATGCTTTGCAAGATTGTATTGTAAAAAGGGGCAGAATATATAAGACTTGTTCTTCCAAACTGCTCCTTTTCATTCAATGGTTTGTAATGTTTTGTTAATTTTGCTTTTCTGTTTTTTCTTATAGATTAATGAAATAAATCCTCAGTATAATCAATATAATAATATAAAAGCCTTTATTCATCCCTCAATGGGGAAATTTCAGTGTCACATCGCAGCATAGAACAGTAGGAATAGACAGAAGGGCATGCAATAAAACAAACAAGTATCTCTTAAAAAAAACAAGAACTAAAAAAGCACTGAGTGCCGGGTAAAGCTAAGGCTACCATTGTTCAGTTCAATGCTGCACTGTCGGGATGTAAAAGTGATCAGATAAAGTGGCTTCAGGGTGAAATATACGATACGTTACTCTGATATTTACAATATGGACAGGTTAAAATATAGTAGGTAAATTGACTTGAGTTTGCACCATGAGTTAAATTATTGCATCTAATAAATACAGCAGGTAATGACATGATTATTGTCCTGGTTGCTATGGTTACCACAGTACTAGCATTGTTCATTGTACAGTCTGACAGCAGCCGGGAGAAATGATCTGCGGAATCTCTCCCTCACACAGCGAGGGTGGATGAGACTGTCACTGAAACTGCTCTCCAGAGCAGACAGAACCAGTAGATCAAGACCTTTACCTTTTGGCTCAGCTCCTTTTTCATCACAACAGTACTGTTGTGTGGGCCGCTGAAGAGGAGGTACTGCTGGCCCACCACCACCAGAGGGCGCCCTGCCTGGAGTGCGGGCTCCAGGCACCAGAGGGCGCTGCCGCCGACGAAGGCTGCCAGGGTGACAGCTGTCACCCATTACTGGACACAGCTGACTGCACTCAGGACGGAGGTATATCAGCAGGACAGCGTCTCCACCTCAGTGCCGAGATATCGCCTTGAGATTAAGGTAACCTTCTCTGCAAGCTCATATTGAAGACTCTGATAAACCTTGGTAAACCTTTTCAGGACAGCTGACTACAGAAAGCTACTTGCTTGGATAAGTACTCACCTTTCCTGCTTCATTGTAACAAGAGGTGGAGGCGGCTTCTCCCCTCTCTGTCTACTGGGTGCTGTCGCACCCATACCTGTGTGTTTGTGCTCTTTCCCGCCAGCAGTACCGGATCCGACGAGCGGAGGCAGTGGCCACCTGGGAATTCGGGACTTGGCGGTTCCAGTACTTCTGGGGTTCGGTGGCAGAGGAAATCTGGGTGGTTCCGGTTCGACTAGGACGGACGCCTCCTACCTTCGAGCCTGCCCACACGACACCAGCAGATTTCGGCTTCAAACTCCAAATTATTAATTGTTGTATTGGTTGTGCTCTTTTCACAACAGTAAAACTTGTTATTCACCTTTCTCCATTGTCCGTTCATTGCGCCCCCTGTTGTGGGTCCGTGTACCTACACTTTCACAACAGGTACAGTAGAGCAAATGCAATACCACCCCCTCTGTGCTGATTCTCCGGCCAATCTCACGCTCGATTGTCCCCTCACTCATCAACAAGACCCCAAGGTATTTGAATTCCTTCACTTGGGGCAAGACACATTCCCTAACTGGAGTAGGCAATCCATCAGATTCCTGCTGAGAACCATTGCCTCAGATTTAGAGGTGCTGATCCACTGAGTTTTG
Source organism: Thalassophryne amazonica (assembly GCF_902500255.1). Taxonomy (NCBI): domain Eukaryota; kingdom Metazoa; phylum Chordata; class Actinopteri; order Batrachoidiformes; family Batrachoididae; genus Thalassophryne; species Thalassophryne amazonica. The sequence continues at coordinate 103,966,554 of NC_047103.1, forward strand.
GAGGTCACATGCCGATGACCTCATTATCTACAAGACCACAGGACCACATTATCTGCAAAAAGCAGCGCTGAGACCTTGAGCCCACCAAACTGGAAACCATCTAACCCCCAACTAAGCCTCGATATCCTGTCCATGAATATCACAAACAGGATTGGTGACAAGGCGCAGCCCTGGTGGAGGCCAACCCCCCAACGAAAATGAGTCCAACTTACTGCGGAGCACCCGAACACAGCTCTCGCTTTGTGAGTACACAGATTGGATGGCTCTGAGAAGGGACCCCCTCACTCCCGCAGCATCTCCCACAGTATCTCCTCATGTAGCCGATCATACGCCTTCTCCAAGACCACAAAACACATGTAGACTGGATGGGCATACTCCCAGGCACCCTCCAGGATCCTTGTGAGAGTGAAAAGCTGGTCGGTTGTTCCATGACCAGGACAGAGCCTGCACTGTTCCTCTTCAATCAGAGGTTCAACTATCAGCCGAACCCTCCTTTCCAGCACCCTAGAGTAGACTTTACCAGGGAGGCTGAGTAGTGTGATGCCCCTGTAATTGGCACACACTCTCTGGTCCCATTTTTAAATATGGGGACCACCACCCCAGTTTGCCACTCCTTAGGCACTGTCCCAGACCTCAACACAATGTTGGAGAGACATCTCATCCAAGACAGTCCCTCCACACTCAGAGGCTTCAGCATTTCTGGACGGATCTCATCAACCCAGAGGCCTTGCCACTGCAGAGTTGTTTGACTACCTCAGTGACATCCACCAGGGAAATTGATGATAATCCTCCATCAGCTTCCAGCTCTGTCCCTACTATAGAGGGTGCTCAGGTCTGATGCAGGAGTTCTTCAAAGTGTTCCTCTCAGTGCTGGATTACATCCTCAGTTGAGGTCAACAGAGTCCCATCCTTACTGTAGACAGTTTGATTGGTTCCCTGTTTTTTCCCCTCCTGAGGTGCCTCATGGTCCAGCAGAAGCACCTTGGTACTGACCGAATAGTTCCGCATGGTTGCTCCGAAGTCCTCCCACACCCCCCTGCTTTGGGCCTGTTGATACCTGCAACTGCCTCCGGAGTCCTCAGAGATAACATATCCTGCAAGGACTCCTTCTTCAGTCGGACAGCTTCTCTGACCACTGGTGTCCACCACAGTGTTTGAGGGTTGCTGCCCCTTGATGCACCTAAGAGCTTCAGGGCACAGCTCCCTGCTGCAGCTGCAGCAATGGAAGCTTTGATCATTGCCCATTGTGGTTCAATCCCCCAACCACCACAGGGATGCTGGAAAAGTGCCGCCGGAGGCGTGCGTTGAAGATCTGTCAGACAGTGGGCTCCTCCAGATGTTCCCAGTTAACCATCTGTTCCTGTGATCATCATGTTGTAAGTTCCTGGTTACTGTCAGTTTTTGTGACAGTTGTTTTTTGTTACCATCGTTTGATGTTGAAAAGACTTCTTTTCTGTTGGCATTTTTGGTCACTCAGTTATTAATACCTCTGTTGGTCACCAGTCCAGTTTGGAACATTAAACACCTTGTTTTTTTCACTCAACCTTCCTGTGTCTGGCTACTCTGCATTTTTGGGGTCCTACTGTCTTAGTGGACTAAACCATAACAATTTTCTTCGATATTTTTTTGCAATTTTTGAACCCAATATCTTCACTGGCTCCATCCATATGGGTTTTTGGAACCATATGACCCAAAATTTACCCAGCTATGGTTTATTCTGTGTATATTTCCATATTCCATGCAAATATTTATAGATTTCCAAATTTTTTGAAATAACACACCTCCCTATCTAAAGTCCTCCCCACCCTCTGATCCAACTCACCACCACATGGTGATCAATTGACAGCTCTGCCCCTCTCTTCACCCAAGTGTCCAGAACATGCAGCCTCTGATCTGATGATACGATCCTTGTGTTTGAACATGGCGCTTGTTATTGACAGTCCATGACTAGGACAGAAGTCCAATAACAAACGTCCATTTAGATCGGGGACACCGTTCTTCCTAATCACACCTCTCCATGTGTGTTGAAGTCCCCCAACAGAACAATGGTGTCTCCCATGGGAGCCCCATACAGGACTTCATTCAGGGACACCAAGAAGTTATCCACCCGGCCATGTGAAGGTGCAGGGAGGCGACCCTCTCATCTACTTGGGTAAACTCCAATGCACTCAGCCGGGGACTCATGAGTATCCCCACACCTGCCCGGTGCCTCAGACCCTGTGCAACTCCAGAGAAGAATAAGGTCCAACCCCTATCAAGGAGAGTGGTTCCAGAGCCGAGGCTGTGCATGGAGGCGAGGCCCACCAGATCTAACTGGTATTGCAACACCTCCTGCACAAGCTCTGGCTCTTTCCCCCACAGAGAGGTGACATTCCACACCCCCAGAGATAGCCCCTGCTGACTGGGTCTCATCTCCCTAGGGTTGACTTTCACTGCCACCCATGCGACAGAGCACCCAACACCAGTGGTTCCCACTGTGGGTGGTGAGTCCATAAGGTGAAGATGAAAGTTGCCTTTGTGGGCTGTGCCCAACTGGGCTCCGTGGCCAGCACCAGGCGCTCACTGGCAGACCCTTGATCCAGGCCTGTCTTGAGACAGGGGCCCCGGGCTTCCTCCTGGTCGGGTCACATTTCCTCTACCTCGTTTTTTTCATGGTGTCTTATGAACCATTTTTTGTCTGGTCCCTTACCTGAGGCCAATTTGCCATGGGAGACCCTACCAGGAGCACAAAGGCTCCAGGCAACACACCTCTCAGGTTCATAGGGGCACACAAACCTCTCCATCACAAAAATGGTGATGGTTCCTGGAGAGGTTATATACAGGTTATAACATTCTTCTTAAGAAAAACCAAACAAATATAACATTTATAACCTGCTAATTAAATATATATTAACAGCTTTCTTATATTTGTCCACACTGCAAGTAAAGGAACATATGCTCTCAGTAAGTAAAGTCCACACCTGATATGTCATTGGTATATAGGAAGACGAAGATTTCTGTATGAAATGGGAATGGTAACAGTGTATGGGTGAGCACCTCCAGAAGATTGTTGTGCTAATGAGAGGAGACTTCAGGAAGAAGTGTCGATACAAGTGCAGAAATGGAAGGTCCCTTCCGAGCTTCTGGGATAGATTCCAACCTTGGTAGAGCAGTCTGTTCTTATTAGACAGAGGGCTTTCTGCAACAGAGTGTCCAGTGTTGGTGCCACACTTCTTCCCTTGAAGAAGGGAAGAAGTGTGGCTTAGCCGCCGTTAGTTTCCCTCTGGCAGATCCCGAGCAGCCGGGAAAGCAGGCCGACTGGGTGACTGTGAGGAGGAAGCGTAGCCCTAAACAGAAGCCCCATGTACACCGCCAACCCGTTCACATTTCTAACCGTTTTTCCCCACTCAACGACACAACCGCCGAAGATCAAACTCTGGTTATTGGCGACTCTGTTTTGAGAAATGTGAAGTTAGCGACACCAGCAACCATAGTCAATTGTCTTCCGGGGGCCAGAGCAGGCGACATTGAAGGAAATTTGAAACTGCTAGCTAAGGCTAAGCGTAAATTTGGTAAGATTGTAATTCAGGTCGGCAGTAATGACACCCGGTTATGCCAATCGGACGTCACTAAAATTAACATTGAATCGGTGTGTAACTTTACAAAAACAATGTCGGACTCTGTAGTTTTCTCTGGGCCCCTCCCCAATCGGACCGGGAGTGACATGTTTAGCCGCATGTTCTCCTTGAATTGCTGGCTGTCTGAGTGGTGTCCAAAAAATGAGGTGGGCTTCATAGATAATTGGCAAAGCTTCTGGGGAAAACCTGGTCTTGTTAGGAGAGACGGCATCCATCCCACTCTCATTTCTAGAAATCTGGCCAATTTTCTTAAATCCTCCAAACCGTGACTATCCAGGGTTGGGACCAGGAAGCAGAGTTGTAGTCTTACACACCTCTCTGCAGCTTCTCTCCCCCTGCCATCCCCTCATTACCCCATCCCCGTAGAGACGGTGCCTGCTCCCAGACCACCAATAACCAGCAAAAATCTATTTAAGCATAAAAATTCAAAAAGAAAAAATAATATAGCACCTTCAACTGCACCACAGACTAAAACAGTTAAATGTGGTCTATTAAACATTAGGTCTCTCTCTTCTAAGTCCCTGTTAGTAAATGATATAATAATTGATCAACATATTGATTTATTCTGCCTTACAGAAACCTGGTTACAGCAGGATGAATATGTAGTTTAAATGAGTCAACACCCCCGAGTCACATTAACTGCCAGAATGCTCGTAGCACGGGCCGAGGCGGAGGATTAGCAGCAATCTTCCATTCCAGCTTATTAATTAATCAAAAACTAAGACAGAGCTTTAATTCATTTGAAAGCTTGACTCTTAGACTTGTCCATCCAAATTGGAAGTCCCAAAAACCAGTTTTATTTGTTATTATCTATCGTCCACCTGGTCGTTACTGTGAGTTTCTCTGTGAATTTTCAGACCTTTTGTCTGACTTAGTACTTAGCTCAGATAAGATAATTATAGTGGGCGATTTTAACATCCACACAGATGCTGAGAATGACAGCCTCAACACTGCATTTAATCTATTATTAGACTCAATTGGCTTTGCTCAAAATGTAAATGAGTCCACCCACCACTTTAATCATATCTTAGATCTTGTTCTGACTTATGGTATGGAAATTGAAGACTTAACAGTATTCCCTGAAAACTCCCTTCTGTCTGATCATTTCTTAATAACATTTACATTTACTCTGATGGACTACCCAGCAGTGGGGAATAAGTTTCATTACACTAGAAGTCTTTCAGAAAGCGCTGTAACTAGGTTTAAGGATATGATTCCTTCTTTATGTTCTCTAATGCCATATACTGACATAGTGCAGAGTAGCTACCTAAACTCTGTAAGTGAGATAGAGTATCTCATCAATAGTTTTAGATCCTCATTGAAGACAACTTTGGATGCTGTAGCTCCTCTGAAAAAGAGAGCTTTAAATCAGAAGTGTCTGACTCCGTGGTATAACTCACAAACTCGCAGCTTAAAGCAGATAACCCATAAGTTGGAGAGGAAATGGCGTCTCACTAATTTAGAAGATCTTCACTTCAGAGTTGGTTGCTCTCTAAAAAAGCCCTCTGTAAAGCTAGGACATCTTACTACTCATCACTAATTGAAGAAAATGAGAACAACCCCAGGTTTCTTTTCAGCACTGTAGCCAGGCTGACAAAGAGTCAGAGCTCTATTGAGCCGAGTATTCCTTTAACTTTAACTAGTAATGACTTCATGACTTTCTTTGCTAATAAAATTTTAACTATTAGAGAAAAAATTACTCATAACCATCCCAAAGACGTATCGTTATCTTTGGCTGCTTTCAGTGATGCCGGTATTTGGTTAGACTCTTTATCTCAGATTGTTCTGTCTGAGTTATTTTCATTAGTTACTTCATCCAAACCATCAACATGTCTATTAGACCCCATTCCTACCAGGCTGCTCAAGGAATCCCTACCATTATTTAATGCTTCGATCTTAAATATGATCAGTCTATCTTTATTAGTTGGCTAAGTACCACAGGCTTTTAAGGTGGCAGTAATTAAACCATTACTTAAAAAGCCATCACTTGACCCAGCTATCTTAGCTAATTATAGACCAATCTCCAACCTTCCTTTTCTCTCAAAAATTCTTGAAAGGGTAGTTGTAAAACAGCTAACTGATCATCTGCAGAGGAATGGTCTATTTGAAGAGTTTCAGTCAGGTTTTAGAATTCATCATAGTACAGAAACAGCATTAGTGAAGGTTACAAATGACCTTCTTATGGCCTCAGACAGTGGACTCTGCTGCTTTTGATACTGTTGACCATACAATTTTATTACAGAGATTAGAGCATGCCATAGGTATTAAAGGCACTGCGCTGCAGTGGTTTGAATCATATTTATCTAATAGATTACAATTTGTTCATGTAAATGGGGAATCTTCTTCACAGACTAAGGTTAATTATGGAGTTCCACAAGGTTCTGTGCTAGGACCAATTTTATTCACTTTATACATGCTTCCCTTAGGCAGTATTATTAGACGGCATTGCTTAAATTTTCATTGTTACGCAGATGATACCCAGCTTTATCTATCCATGAAGCCAGAGGACACACACCAATTAGCTAAACTGCAGGATTGTCTTACAGACATAAAGACATGGATGACCTCTAATTTCCTGCTTTTAAACTCAGATAAAACTGAAGTTATTGTACTTGGCCCCACAAATCTTAGAAACATGGTGTCTAACCAGATCCTTACTCTGGATGGCATTACCCTGACCTCTAGTAATACTGTGAGAAATCTTGGAGTCATTTTTGATCAGGATATGTCATTCAAAGCACATATTAAACAAATATGTAGGACTGCTTTTTTGCATTTACGCAATATCTCTAAAATTAGAAAGGTCTTGTCTCAGAGTGATGCTGAAAAACTAATTCATGCATTTATTTCCTCTAGGCTGGACTATTGTAATTCATTATTATCAGGTTGTCCTAAAAGTTCCCTGAAAAGCCTTCAGTTAATTCAAAATGCTGCAGCTAGAGTACTAACGGGGACTAGAAGGAGAGAGCATATCTCACCCATATTGGCCTCTCTTCATTGGCTTCCTGTTAATTCTAGAATATAATTTAAAATTCTTCTTCTTACTTATAAGGTTTTGAATAATCAGGTCCCATCTTATCTTAGGGACCTCATAGTACCATATCACCCCAATAGAGCGCTTCGCTCTCAGACTGCAGGCTTACTTGTAGTTCCTAGGGTTTGTAAGAGTAGAATGGGAGGCAGAGCCTTCAGCTTTCAGGCTCCTCTCCTGTGGAACCAGCTCCCAATCCAGATCAGGGAGACAGACACCTTCTCTACTGTTAAGATTAGGCTTAAAACTTTCCTTTTTGCTAAAGCTTATAGTTAGGGCTGGATCAGGTGACCCTGAACCATCCCTTAGTTATGCTGCTATAGACTTAGACTGCTGGGGGGTTCCCATGATGCACTGAGTGTTTCTTTCTCTTTTTGCTCTGTATGCACCACTCTGCATTTAATCATTAGTGATTGATCTCTGCTCCCCTCCACAGCATGTCTTTTTCCTGGTTCTCTCCCTCAGCCCCAACCAGTCCCAGCAGAAGACTGCCCCTCCCTGAGCCTCGTTCTGCTGGAGGTTTCTTCCTGTTAAAAGGGAGTTTTTCCTTCCCACTGTCGCCAAGTGCTTGCTCACAGGGGGTCGTTTTGACCGTTGGGGTTTTTACGTAATTATTGTATGGCCTTGCCTTACAATATAAGGCGCCTTGGGGCAACTGTTTGTTGTGATTTGGCGCTATATAAATAAAATTGATTGATTGATTGATTGATTGATTGATGTGACGGCATGTCATCAGCAGAGGGGGAATGGACACCAGGAGGGAGCAAGCTGAGAGTGTTTTTTGCTGGGAGGATGAGGTCCCCCTGCTCAGAGCTAGCAAAACTGGAATTGCTTCATCAGCCAGGGTTGCTGTAATGGAAACTGTGCACACTGGCGTGCAAAGAGGGAGGAACGATATCATAATCAAAACCAGGACATTGAGGGTTAGGAGGTAGCGAGGTCCTTTCTGTATGGAGTCTGCCTGTTCTCCCTGTGTTTTGTCCCTTCCTCCCACTTTCAAAGACATGCAGGTAAGGTAAATTAGTGACTCCAAATTGGTCTTCATGGTTGTGCATGTGTGAGTGTGTTTGTCTGTCTATGAGTGGTCCTATGACAGACTGGTGGCCTGTACAGGGTGTACCCCACCTTATGCCTATGACTACTGGCACAGGCTTCAGCACCCCCGTGACCACTGGAGTAAGCGGATATAGAAAATGAATGAATTACTAAAGCTTCTTGTTAAAAAAAACATGAATACAGAGATAATATACCCTCATATGGTGTTTGACCGAGGGGCGGGTTACAATAAAAATAGGACCAGGTTACAACTTTCCACCGGACTGAGGGGATGGAGTTGCCAGAAGGCAGGATAGGGTACATACAGGACAGCTACAAGTGCCTCAAAATCCCACAGGCCAATGGGAACCATGATGAAGATGCAAAATGGTCAGCCACAGCCAAATACAGGTGCTGAGAAGCCAGCTCAATGGTAAGATCCAAGCCATCAATATATATGCCCTACACAACCAGTCTTGTATCACTGTGTGACAAGTTGTGGGATGAGTCATTGTGCAACTGCTCATGGCACTTGACTCAAGGTGCCACCAGCGATAATAACCTTATGGTCAGTAATGTCATGTGCCATGAGCTCTGACTTGTGGAATGGGTGGTAGCGTAATTTGCTCAGTGACTTGAATCATTTTATTGCATCCCAGGGTTAGTTTGGAAATTGTTATAATACATGTGTAATCAGTACTGTGCCAGGCGCTATGCTTTCTCATTCACTCTGCAAGTGTTCTTGTGTCTATCTGCACAAAAACAGCTCTCCTGTTAATGTGCTGCTTCCATTATGAACACACATTCAGATATGCTCCGTGTGTGCTGGTTTGTGTTTGCACGTCTGTGTGCACACAGGCAGACATGCTTTGATGTAGCTTGGATTTGTAGGAAGAGGAATGTTTTTATTTCTTTTTTTGATTTCAGTACCACAGACAGTGATCAACACCTTTTATTCACAAGTACCAAAAACAAATTTTTAGAGACTGGACATGCCAAATCAAATAGTCGTGCATACTGGTGTGACAATGGCTTTGCAGAGCATATCACCAGCACAAGATAGCATTTCTCTGCATTGCTTGCATGAAGACATAGCGATATGAACAATTTCCCCCTCGCACCACTCTTCAGTTTACTGTCCACACTTCCAGATGTAATAACACCATGTGAAATAAATCAGCAATGCTTTTCATAAAGAGGCCTTCGCTGGGAACTGATTTGATGAATATGTATAATCATGTTGTGGTGCATTGTACTTTTATTTATGACCCAATCCTAAAAATGGCAAATTTATTATTGAAGCCCACATTTCCATCAAAATGTTATTTTCTTGGCACCATCAAAAGGGCTTTTCAAATACTGTCAAAACCTTGTTGACTCAAACCAAACTAACCTTGTACCCATTCTCAGAAATCTTTTATTTTCTGGCTGCATTCAAATGACTCCCCGCAATTGCTTACCTCTCTGTGCTGCTTCATTATGAAGCACGACTTTTGTGCTTGTTGAGGATGATTTGCTGTGATGTTGTCTATTCATATTGTAATAAGGTGTTTTAGAATTTGATTCCCTTTCTTACTTGTCCTTTTGTCATTCTGTGGTTTCCATCCCCCACCTCTCTTGGGCTAAGCTGTAGTTACCTTCAGATGCACCTGCTCATCTTTAATTACAGCCTCAGAGCCTCAGCTTTGATCAGCAGCTAATGAGCTTTGTAACAATAATAAAGAAGGGATTTGTCACAATGAACTCACCCACCTCTTATTGCCTTCCTCATCTCAATTTTTTTCCATTGAAGTAAAATCAGAACCATTAATTGTGCCATTCTTTTCTTAACTGTTAAATAAATATATAAAACTAAAACTCAAACAACAGTGTTGCTAAACAACAGAAAATATCACATTATCCCTTTAAGAAATTGCAGCCATTTATATATACATGGTGTTGACATTTATTGGGACCTTAAGTAATGAAACAAACTGAAGATGATGATTATTTTAAAAAAAACAAATCCATCAGATTTACAGCAGGTTTTCTTTAGACAGGTCAAGGGATGGATACAACAACACATCCAAGTCATTGAATATGTCCTCGACTTCATTTCCATCAATCATTAAGGATCACAACCAGTATGACAAATTTGTGTGGAGTGACCATGCAAGAAAGGACACGATTTAGGGAAGTCACCAAGTCTCTCATGGGTGACCAGGGCTGGCTGTGGCCACTTCATGCTGAATCTTAGCCACCCTGTTGGCTATGCCAATCACAGCAGTCAGTCAGCACTCCACTGAGTGCATGCAATGCTGTAGTCTGTATGTGCCATGATTAAAAAAAAAATTTTTTTTTTTTTTTTTTTTGACCATACATCAGATTCACACACATACATCTTCAACCACTTATCCAAGATCGGGTCACAGGGGGCTGGAGGCTATCCCAGCAATCATAGAGCGTGAGGCAGGGTACACCCTGGACAGGACGCGAGTCTGTCGCAGGGTGACATATAGACAAACACATTCACACCTGCACGTGTTAAAGTTTCCAATCCACCTAACCTGCATGTCTTTGGATATGGGAGGAAGCCGGAGCACCCAAAGAGAACCCATGCAAACACAGGGGGAACTCACAAACTCCATACAGAAAGAAAGGCCACATGTGGGAATCAAACCCCTGACCTTCTCACTGCTGGGATAGGCTCCAGCCCCCGCGACCCTTAATTGGACTAAGCGGTTGAAGATGAGTGTGTGTGTGTGTGTATTTCTTATGAAAATACGTATGTACATAGTTATTGTTTATTTATTAGTTGTCCTTCATCTGTCTGTGCTGTGTGTTAATTTAACATGGCGTGTGCACTGTCGGTTCCAGCTGACAGTGAGTCACTGGCCAGCAATCAGCTGAGAGGTGCTGTGTGTCCACTATGACCTTGCATGAATGAGTTCATGGCTTTCCCCATGTTTTATTTATTTTTCTGTCTGTCATGTGGACTACAGTTTACATGGTGGAAGGTTTGTTAGCCTGGCTGATAACAAAGTTCATGCTGTGTGCGCTGAGACGTGATCTTGTCTGTACGTAATTATCAGAATGTCATGAGAGCCTGCCCACACATGTGCAATGTGTGGAGTGTTGTTCATGACACAACATATGTTCTCCAGCTGAGTTGCAAGTGCATAGCAGTCAACTGTTCCAGCTGGACATTACAGCCAACCAGATGCACTCCAACGACCTCAGCCACACCTGATGATGTTGTGTGTGTGTGGGGGGGGGGGGCAGATGTAGAGTGCATGTGCCATGCCCAAATGGTTGTGGAGACTGCTGTTCAAGGCGGCTCCAATTTTTCACGGGTGGCATACAATTCCTCCTTCGTGCGCCAGTCAGCTTTAATCGTGTTATGTGTGAAGGGGCCCTTAGGAATTACAGCACTATAAACATTCTCGCCAATCACAGAAGCCTGTAATTCCTGGAGAGTAGTCTGGGTGTCTTGGTGGCTTCCCCCACTGAAAGTAAGTCCCTTTTGTTTCTCCCTTTCCCAACTACTCAGGGTCACCACAGCAGATTAAAGTCAGATCTGTATGTGGACTTGGCACACATTTTATGCTAAATGCCCTTCCTGATGCAACTCCACTTTACATGGAAAATGTGGTACAGTGGTCTTGAACCAGGAACCTTCTGCTCTGGATTCAAGTGCACTAATCACATCACCACCAACTACTCGTAAGAGAACCTGCAAATAAATTATTAAGCCACAGGCCCTGAGCTGGGGTTCAAACATTTCTTCAGTTTGTTTGACTGGCAGGAAAACTGCTCACGGGAGCAACATCACAGTCACTCCCCACTGAAATGAAAAGTAACCCAGTGCCCCTAATTCCTGTTGTGGTTTTATTTTCACGGGTCATTTCCTTTTTATATCCCTGCCCACCGTCACTTCCTCCTGCTTGACTGTGGCTCTCACAGCTTTGCTGTGCATGCTACGCTACAGACCCATGCCGCTCTCTGCTGTGGCTTGTGTTGGCGTTTTTGCCGAAAACTGTGAGATTTCTGCATAAACCGTGGAAACCGCGATATGGTGTTGTGAAAGTGTAGTGACACGGACCCACAACAGGGGGCGCAAATGAACGGCCAATAGATGAGCCAAAAAGTAACAATTTAATGTTGTGAAATGTGCACAATGAATATACAGACAATCTCAGAATATAATTACAGTCAATCCACAAGGCTCGAGGATAGAAGACGTCTGTCCTGAGAAGAGCCGGAACCACACGATTTCCGCCGCCACAGAACCTGGTGAATACTGGAGCCGCCAAGTCCCGAATTCCCAGGTGATCACCGTCCCCGACTGTCGGATCTGGTACTGCTGGCGAGAACAAAGACAGTCAAGTGTGGGTGTGTGTACACCCAGTAACAACAACGGTGGGAATGCCACCTCCACCTCTCACTCAGAATGCTGATGTATTTACAGTAATCCCTCAGAGGAAAAGAGTGCCGTCCTGCACTCACTCAGCCTCCACAGGAAGAGGGACCGGTACTCCTGCAAACACTCACAATATACAGCTTAAGATAAACACAAATGGCTGATGATATTACCTCCAATGAAGTATGATATCTCGGCGATGAGGTGGAGATGACGTCTGGGTTTTATGGAGTGAGATGATGAAGAATGAGTGACAGCTGTCAGGAAGTAATGAGTAACAGCTGTCACTCCCGGCTGTGTCCATGGCGGCAGCGCCCTTTCGTGCCTGAAGCCCGCACTTCAGGCAGGTTGCCCTCTGGTGGTGGGCCAGCAGTACCTCCTCTTCTGGCGGCCCACACAACATATGGTCGTTCTTGCCATATAATCCGCGGAACATCCTACCTCTGATATACGGTCCACAACTTCCGGACACTCATCCCGTACTGTTGGAAAACACCCCTACTCTCTGGACAGGTTTTTTTTTCTTGCTGGAATTCCTTCTTCCTCCACTGGCTGGTGAGCCACCCAATCACTGCCGAACCGCGGTGATTGGGTTGTCGAACCAAGAACTGGATGTATGGACTGTGAAACTCCAGTGGGGAATATTGGAACTGAACTAAAATACAAAGAAAGAACTTTGGGAAAAAAATGACTTTGAAAGAACTTGAAAGAAAAAAAAATCTTGAATGAACTGTATTTTGTTTTGGCTATAGGCCATTGCTCTGGTTTATAATTCATACCTTTTTGTTCATAACATGCAACGCATATATTTATCACATATACATGTATGGTTATAGTAAGTAGTAAGTAAGTCCCTTTGGCTGCTCCCTTGTTTTTGCACTTGGGGTCGCCACAGCAAATCCAAGGTGGATCTGCATGTTGAATTGGCACAGGTTTTATGCCCTTCCTGATGCAACTCCACATTACATCGAGAAATGTGGCAGGGGTGGGATTTGAACCCGGAACCTTCTGCACTGAAACCAAGCGCATTAACCACTTGGCCACCACCCCTGCCTTGTTATGAACTATACATATTATCCCCATAGCTTATTAATTTATACCCATGTGAACTGTATTATTATATAAGACCTATAATAGATATCTTCTTAATCAATCAATCAATCAATCAATCAATTTTATTTATATAGCGCCAAATCACAACAAACAGTTGCCCCAAGGCGCTAACCCTAACCCTAACCCTTAAAATCACTCCTTTTGTTTTCTTCCCACACCTTCTCTCTGTGGCTGAACCTATTTCTGCTAACTTTCATACCCTGACACAGTCGGTTACACGCTAGGTGTAGCGTTGCATTTGGTGAGCCAGCCAGGAGCCATTGTGCGTGAACAAAATTATTTGATCAATTTTTCTGAAAGAAAAGGGGATTTTTTATTTTTTTTGCTCCAAACCCGACAATGGCCAATTTTATTGTTGAATCCGGCATTAACATTTCAGATGCAGTGCTAGTTACTGGTGTTACCGATACCGATGCAGGGCTTGAAATTACTGATGCCTTGCTCAGTTATGGTCCCATGAAACGTACATTGAGAGTTACTGATCCAACCAGTAGTTTCCTTAAAAAACCTGATTGTTGAGTTTGCAGACCTTTCCACACTTGACGCATTAAAACCACTGTTGCCGTACAACTACCAATCGCAAACTTCACCCAACCATATTTTCTGTGTTATGTCACTTGCATTGGAATATACAGCCACAGTGGAGAGCAGCAACCCTTCCCTTGAAACAGACTACCTCAAGGAGCTCAAGCGCATGGTAAAATGCTCAGGTAAGCACTTTGAGGATGTTCTTAAGTCTGTTATGACCCAAATTGGGACTCACTTGGATCGAGTTGATTTACATAATGATAATAACGACGATGATGACGTTGATGACAATGATGACGATGGTGATGCTGATGATGATGATGAAGAAATTAAAGTGGAAGTAGATGAAGAGTCTGAAGACACTGTTCTGCTGAGCCATCCCTCACAATCTCAGGCTTTCCCTCAACTCCCACTAACCCACAGGGGCGACCATTGAGACAAAGCTATTCCTGCATGCCATCTCAAAGAGTATCGCTGTCTGGAAATTATCTTAACCCCCAGGAAGTACAACAAGTTGTAGTGGAGCATATTGTCCGTAACAGTGAGATAACTTGCCTCATCCACCCTGTGTCTTCGGTCCTTCTCGGGAAAAGTCCCAAAACCCAGCAATGAGGTGGACTACGATTCATGGAAATCCAAGATTGAATTGTTACTTGCTGACCCCGGCCTTGCAGCTCTTCATGTCACACACCTCATCATGGAGAGTTTGCTGTTGCCAGCTGCCAATTTGATAAAAGAACTTGGGCCCAATACACTGCCCACTGTCTTCCTCCAAGTGTTTGATTCAGCATTCAGAACAGTGCAGGATGGGGAGGCTTTTTGCTCAATTTCTGAACACGCTCCAAAACCCTGGTGAACAGCCATCTACGTATCTGCAGAGGTTGCAACTAATGCTCAACACCGTTGTGAGAAGAGGAGGTATCCCAGCTAGAGACAAAAACAAGCATCTACTCAAGCAATTCTGCCATGGATGCTGGGACACTTCAATCATTACCAAGCTACAGCTCGAATAGAAAAACGACAATTCCCCCCCATTTTCTGAACTCTTGTTGTCACTGAGGACAGAAGAGGACAGACAAGTTGCCAATGAGTCGCTAATGAAAAAACATCTCAGCTCATCAAAGCAGAAAGTCAGTCTTCAAACGCAAAGTACCTGTTCCTGAGCTCATGATAGTTCTAGCACCACAACCGGTGATGAACTGAAAGATCTAAAGAAACAAATACAGCAGCTCCAATGTCAAATGTTCACCCTCCTGTCCAGAAAGACACTGCCGGAACAAAACAAACCCCAGCAGTACAGACCAAAGTTCGGCA
Organism: Thalassophryne amazonica; assembly: GCF_902500255.1. Lineage (NCBI taxonomy): Eukaryota > Metazoa > Chordata > Actinopteri > Batrachoidiformes > Batrachoididae > Thalassophryne > Thalassophryne amazonica. The sequence goes on from NC_047103.1 coordinate 103,981,591, forward strand.
GCCACCCTACGCCACCAACTAAGCTGTCAATAAAGCCTAGTCCTGGCTACTGTTTCAGTTGTGGAGAAAAATGGTCATCTCTCCTTCACTTGCTCCAATAAAGCAAACCTCAACTTGTTGAACAGAAAAAGAAACAACTACATAAGAGACAACAAGCCTGGGAAGAAGAAAATAGTTTAAACTAGACACAGCTAGTTTCTTCCACTTTATTGGATTTCACATTTTTACAGCTAATCAAGTAAATTATATTTTTGTACTACATGTCATTTCTGTTTCACGTGAGCTAACCTTGTACTGTCTACCTGTGGTGTTACTACTGAAGTTATTCCCTTCTACTATGTATTTGCAAGTTTTACATCTACTACTACCACATTTACTAACTTCAATGTCCTGCACATCACATTTGCGCAGCGCTTGTGTTGGAAATCCAATCGGGATGCAGTCATACCACCATCTCACTGAAGTCACAACATTCACACCACAAGTTGGTACACAAGTCAGACCATTTGGCCCGTGGTCGAAGAGCCATACGAAAAGTTCGGCTACGTAGAATCCTGGCCAAATATCCTGATCAAGCCAGCCTTCACACTACACGCCAAATGCCCATTTGACCCACACTAGGCGAAAGTCGACATGCAATCCAACTACCTCTAGCAGCAGTCACAGTGCACTTACAACAGCCAGGCCCATTCAAAGTTTGAATATAGTGCACATGACGGCACAGGTGGCAGAGGCTCACAGGGTGTTTGAGTTGTACCATATGTGCATCACCACTGGATCCTGTTTGAGGTTTGCAAAGGAGACATTTTTATGTACAATGTCCATGGCACACATACATCCTGTGAACTACATGTGGACATTGCCCACTCAAACTGAACAGTCACAGTGTATCCTTGCGGGTCAATGCATCCCACAGCAGTGGAGCACAGCACACACATCTGAACTGGGTGGTATATCCATAATAAACATTTTAGATATCAGATACAGTGTCATGCCCTCTCATGGGTTGCATAATGATCATGGATTGTCATGATTACCGTGCTGGAACACCACATGGAGCCGCATGGCACCATGCTGGCAGGATTGCAGGTGCAATGAGGCTGGACAGAAATGCATGACTCCAGAACACAGACATTGGAATAATAAAAGGCTTTGTCTAAAGACATTGCAGGGATATGATACACAGTATGGCAGGCAGAGAGGCGGCAGTACAAACAATCGAGAGGCTGAGGTGTGGTCCAGGCGAGTAGAGTCCAAACACAGCGTGACAAAGTACAAGGGCTAAGACAAAAACGAAATCCAAAAATACAAAGCAAGGTCAAAAATACCAAGAGGCAACAGGACAAGTACAAAGGCTGGAACGTGGATAACTAGATCTCAACAAACTGGCACCGGAGTGAAGGGCTTAAATAACAGTGGAACAAGACGCAGGTGTTAGTGAAGGTTCTGGAAGTAGGTGTGGTCTGGTGAAGCAGAGAAGAGTGTCAAGAGGGTGAGTGAGTGAAAAACAATGCAGTGCAGAGCAAGATGAATAAGTGACAGAAAAAAGCAATGGTGAAAATGGTTGGTCAAAGACCAACCAAAAGAAACGTGTACAAGATAAAGGGGCAAAGTAGGAAACAGAGTGACAGACCTAAAAAAAAGAGAACAAGAACAATAAAAGACTATAACCAAAACTAGAACAGAACTGAACATGGCTGAAGAATAAAAGTTGCAGCAAAGCAATGATAATAAAATAGTAAATCAAACTAAAGGTTAAACAGGAAATAAATGATGACCAGAAACCCATTAATACAATAAACATCAAAAGATAAACCCTAACAGAAAGCAGGACCACTGACAACAGGAACATAACCAGATGAAAAACCAAAACCAGAGAATACCAAAACATAAAGGAGGGGTCAAAAGAAAAAGTAAAAAGAGAAGGTCCATACAGTCCAATTAAAACAAATGAGTTACATCCTGTGAACTATACGTGGACATTGAGCTATCAGACCGAAAAGGCACGTAGTAGTCAGAGTGCATGAGTGAGGGAAGGGGAGCCAGTGAGTGTGTGGGTGGTTGAGGGAGGAGGTCCCAGCAATTAACATATGTGGATGGATGGATGGATGGATTCTGAGTGGTTGTACGTGGCTGTCTGAATGTCTGTCCCTCCCGACTGTGTCTCGATTTTGGCCATTTTTTCCACATTTGGCCTAATTCTGCTTCATTTGTGCTCATTTGCGTGATGTGTGAAGGGGCCTTTAACTTAACAAAAAGTGTTCAATGAGGTAAATTTGGCATTTTAAGAAAAAAACGGTATTTTATTTTGGACGTAACGCTCACTAGCAAATGTTAGCTTTACAAAAAGTTGAAGTTAAAACCACTTGGAAGAAGCAAAAGTAAGGTAAACTGTTGTGTGCAAGACAAAGAAATCAAAATCCAATGAATTTCATGGGATTACACCATCAAAAGAAAAGTTTTTCTCTTTCTTTTCCTCTTCAAACAAACCAAAAAAGGAAAAACAAACAAAATACATTTGTTTCTTTTTTGTGAAAACCTTGAAATAAAATAAAGAGTATGTGTCAATTCCCAACTTGTCTGCTTGGGGTAGCTGTTGTGTCATCCTTCCACGGAAAGTGGTAATGCTGAAGAAACTTTTAAAAGTGAATATGGTCGTTCTGGGGTTCATTTTGGCCAGAGAAACTGTGTTGTAATCCCAGTGTGGTGTGCAGTTAATTTTTGGAAAGAGTTATCGTCAGCTTGGGACTCCGATGAGGGCAGTCACATCTCCTGCACTCTCCCTTATGTCTGCTCTCTGCTTTAACCTTCAAGTCCCTACTTCACCAGATTGTGAATTCCACAAATTATATTGGATACTGGATCTATTGTACTACTATTGGATTAACCATGGAATTGATCAGCTATTCTCTGAACACTATTGACACCATATTTTCTACAAGAAGGTCAGGACCGGGGGATCCTACCTGCCCAGATGGAACACATCCTGCGGGCTATATTCTCGACTCCTGGGGGTCTTGGCGTATTGCATGCTTGGCGCCTTTCTCCGTTGAGGATGTCAAGGATTTATTTATATTTGGTCTCATGGTAGCAGGGCTGGTACTCTCTGGCTTATGTGCTACCCTGATCTATCGGAAAATTGGCAAGACGGCGGCATCAAGAACCACAGCCCCTCGTTTGTCCATCATGATTAACAAGGTGGGCAAGGCATTGCATTCTCAGACTGCGATGACTCTTGAACTTAGACGCAAGTTGGATGACATCTTGGAGCAGATGCGTGCCTTGCAGATGAAGTTGAAGAGTTTGGAGGCCGGTGAATATTCTTAATTCATAATTGGGAATATTCTTAATTCATAATTGGGATTTGGTTTGTTCAAGTGGAACTGTAAAGAATGTTTTTCACTGCTCAAACCACAACACGGCAGGCTTATCAAGCCTGAAGGACAAATTGCCTGGCTGTTTCCCTCCAGAGGAATGTCTTCTGGCCTTGGTGATTATTTGGCTCCTTCTTATCTCAACCCACAAAGACAATAAACTGTTTTTCATAGGACTGAAGCATGCTCCACTCCTTCTCCCCACCCCACATCACACACTCCCCACTCTGGCTTCTGCTCACATCACTCCCTTTCCCTTCTGCAGGGGCGGCATGGTTTTAGCTGCAGCTGGTCCCCCCCCCCCCAAGCTGACGGTGGCGCAACTAAGGGTTGCTGCGCGACCTTCACCCACTTGCCTCAATTCGGATAACGAACTTCTTCAAATTTAGTGCACATAAACAATGTTAAATGTGTATGTGCTGTCTTTAATTCTGATGTGTGCCATTATTACGGTAAACAAGTAATTGTGGACTAATTGCTGTCTGAGGTAACTGGAATGTAAACATAATTTCTCCACTGTGAGATTAATAAAATATATCTCACTGGATCTGACCATCTCTGCCTGTCCCTCACCCTCACCTACACCCCACTGCTGAGGCAAACAAAGCCACAACGGAAGACAATCCAAACCTGGCCTGAAGGAGCACTCTCCCAGTTACAGGACTGCTTCTCACGGACTGTATGGGATTTATTTTCCAGCCACAACCTGCAGGAGTACACCGACACCATACTCTCCTACATTAAGAACTGTGTTGACAATGTCACCATCAACAAAAGGGTTAAGGTTTTTCCAAACCAGAAGCCCTGGATGAACAGTGCAGTCCAGTCCCTATTAAAAAGCCACAACACCGCCTTTAAATCAGGGGACAGGGCCCTGTACAGCGCGGCCAGGTCCGATCTGAAAAGCGGCATCAGAGAAGCCAAGGCTGCCTACAAGGAAAAGATAGAGGACCACTTCACTGTAAATGACCCCAGAAGGATGTGACAGGGAATACATCATAACCAACTACAGAAGCAGCAAACCACGAAATGCTAGGTCTGACGCCTTGCTGGCAGAGGAGCTGAACCGCTTCTTTGCCCGCTTCAAAGCAGACAGACCAGCAGCAACTCCACACCCACCACCCTCCACCACTAGCATGCTAACACTTCAGGAACATGAAGTGAGACGTGTGTTGAAGGCGGTGAACCCCAGGAAGGCGGCCGCCCCGATGGTGTACCTTGAAAGGTATTGAAAGCGTGTGCTGACCAACTAGCTGGAGTTTTCACCTGCATCTTCAACCTGTCCTTGTCGCAGGCCACCATTCCATCCTGCCTCAAATCCTCCACCATCATTCCAGTCCCAAAGAAGTCAGCAGTGGAGAGCATAAATGAGTGTGAGAGCATAAATAAGTGGAGAGCAAAAGTTACTTACCACCAGGCATAAGTGCAAAAGTTGCCTGTTGCACTTACGCCTGTGGGCATGAAGTGCTTTGAAAGACTGGTCTCTCAGCACATCAGAGCCTGTCTGCCTCCCACTCTGGACCCCCACCAGTTTGCCTACAGGGTAAACCGCTCCGCAGAGGACGCTATCACCACAGCTCTCCACACCACACAGAGCCACCTGGAGCACCAGGGGAGCTATGTGAGGATGCTCTTCCTGGACTTCAGCTCAGCCTTCAACCACATCATCCCGGAGATCCTGGTCCAGGAACTGACACATCTGGGCACCTCCACCCCATCTGCCAGTGGATCAAGGACTTCCTCACAAACCGCCCACAGTCCGTGAAACTTGGCCCCCACCTTTCCTCCACCAGCACCGGTTCCCCTCAAGGCTGTGTACTGAGCCCCCTCCTGTTCACCCTTTACACGCACAACTGCTCTCTGACCCATCCCACAAACACCATCATAAAGTTTGCGGATGATACCACCATGATTGGGCTCATCTCAGGGGGGGATGAGACCGACTACAGAGATGAGGTAAATCGACTGATAGCGTGGTGTTCAGCTAACAACCTGCCGCTGAACACCACGATAACAAAAGAAATAATCCTGGACTTCAGGAAGAACAGGGCTGAACCAGCCCCACTCTACATCCAAGGGGACTGTGTGGAAAGGGTCAGCTACATCAGGTTCCTGGGAGTGCAGCTCTCTGACAGCCTCTCCTGGACTGCCAACACCGCAGTGGTGGTGAAGAAATCCCAGCAGAGACTCCACTTCCTGAGGGTGCTCAGGAGAAACAATCTGGAGGAGAAGCTGCTGGTGTTGTTCTACAGAGCCACCATCGAGAACATCCTGACGTACTGCATCACAGCGTGGTATGGGGGGTGCACAGCAGCAGACAGGAGAGCATTGCAGAGGGTGATGAAAACGGCCCAGGGCATCACTGGCTGCTCTCTGCCCAGCCGGGAAGACATTGCCAGCTCTCGCTACCTCAGCAGAGCTGCCAGCATCAGCAAAGACACATCCCACCCCATCAACCACCTGTTTGACCTACTACCCTCCGGCCGATGGTATAGGTCAATCAAAACTAGGACAAACAGACTCAAGGACAGCTTTCTCCCCAGAGCGATCACTGCTCTGAACAAAAACAAATTACTCTAATCCCCACCTTCAAGTTTCTTGTGCAATATCTGTAAACCATGTGCAATATTCCCGTGCAATATGATTCCACAGTTGTATATTATTCTCGTTTTACATTACTTAGTCCACATTTAATTTTATTTTATTTTACCTTAGGTTTATATTAGTTGTACATATACTCTGAATAATTTACTGTTAAATTTCACTATCTTTTATTTGGCTTAAAAATTACTCGCACCACGGAAAGCACCTTTTTGGAGTTGTACTCTAATTTTGTTGTAATGCAAATTACAATGACAATAAAGGCGATTCTGATTCTGATTCTGATATCTCATCTCATCTCATTATTTAGACTTTACTGTTGTGTGGGCCGCTAAAGAGGAGGTACTGCTGGCCCACCACAAGAGGGCGCCCTGCCTGAAGTGCGGGCTTCAGGCACGAGAGGGCGCTGCCACCTCGCGGGAACAGCCGGGAGTGACAGCTGTCACTCATCATCTCTTGACAGCTGTCACCCATCTCCACCTCATCAAGCACTCCATAAAGCCGGACGACATCTCCACCTCGTTGCCAAGATATCGTCTATCTACGAGGTAATCTCTCAGCCGTATTCTGTGCCTACCGCACTAATTCTGTATTGTTTGCAAGCGTACCTGTTTCTCCACTTACAGCTGAAGGCTGGGTTCGAAGCTGGTGACAGAGTGACGATCTTCACTCCTCACGCTGAACTGTGATAAGTAGTGATTCAGGCGCTTCTGTTTTTCTGTGTTCCTCTTTCGGAGGTGGAGGTGTTTTGCCCACCATAAAGGAACTGTTGCTGACTGTGTTACTGGGTGTGCACACACCCACACCTAACTGTTTCTGCTTCCTGCCAGCAGTACCAGATCCGACAGCTGGAGATGGTGGCCACCTGGGGACTTGGGACTTGGCGGTTCCAGTATCCTCCGGGTTTGGTGGCAGTGGAAATCGTGTGGGATCCGGTTCTTCTCTGGACAGACGTCTTCTATCCTCGAGCCTGCCCACACGTCATCTTTATACATTTGACTCTATCCAAATTCTGTATTTGTCTATATTTCATTGTGCACATTTCACAGCAGTAAAGTGTTGTATTTTGGCTCATCTATTGTCTGTTTATTTACGCCCCCTGTTGTGGGTCCGTGTCACTACACTTTTCCAACACTTTACCATTTAAACAGAGTTTTGGGGACTCATGGAAAGAGCTGGTTAAGGCTCCATACTGTTGGCTTTTATAGGTCCCATGGGGTGATGTCTCCCAGCGGATGGTTAAAGGAGCACAGACTCCCCCAAAAGAATGCTTTTAGGGATCAAAAACTGATCAGGGAGTGGGTTTTACTGACAACTCCATCCCCTTTGAAAAAGGATTAGCTTTCTCTGGCTGCTCTGGATTTTTTGGCGTCATGCAAACCCAGGAAAGCTTAAAGTTGATCACAGATTCTCATTACATTCCCCCACTCAATTCAATTTTGGGCTCCAACTTTGAATTGCAGAGGCAAGGGTGGCTGGGAAGAGTGTTGTGCGATGTCTTCCACTGGCAGGGAGGTTGTGAAGGGTTAATGTCAGACTAGGTGAGTGTCTGATACTAGTGCACTCTAAGAAATGAAACATACACTCTTAGGTATAGTCTATATGCACGGTCTATTTCCGCATTCCACCTAAGATTGCGGCGGAACTTCCGGTGGAGGCAACACAATAGAAGAGCGCACTTCAAACATGGCTGAGGTTACGGAGTTTTCACGCTGTTTACCGGAGCTTCCGCAAGTATCAGTAAATGATGTGAGGCGGATTGTCAGGTTGTCTGCCTCAACACCACAGAGTCTGAAGGAGAAGGGATTTAAATTTTATGTGAGTTCTTATATAACCGGCTTTGAAGGTAAGTTGCTAATGCTAACGCTAACTCGTAACTTGAGAAAATGTTTCAGACTTTTCACAACGATAGCTCACCTATAGACTTATGTTAACGCGTTTAATGATATCACATGATGTATTTGTAATGTTTCAGTGTCAGGTAAAAACAGTCTGTTAGGAGAAGTGACCATTAGAGCGCGGTGTTATCGGTCCATGAAGAAGTCAGAGGCTCCACACACACTGAGAGTAGGATGAGCTGTCAAACTGTCACGTTCATAGTCCGGTTGGACTTGTTCTGTTGTTCTACATTCTAAAACATTTATATTTAACATGAGCTCTGAATTCAGCTGAAATGATGATGCAGATCATGGGCAAACTGAGTATAATTAGGAGTGTGTTTTATTTAAAAAGATGTGATCTGTTTTCTTTGACTTAAACTGTCCCAGTTCATATAATTTGTTATTTCAACCTACTCAGCTGCCTTTACTCTTAAATGTGCTATATGCATTGTATGTATTGTCTGATTTTTTTTTTTTTTTTAATGTATATTGCAGATGACCCTGCGTGATTCATCTCCAGTTGTGATGGGAAGGAGTTCCTGTTCTTGTGTGGCTGGCAGGGCATTATGTAATCATTTGGTTGCCCTGCTCCATCAGACTGCACATTACTCAGAGAGTGGAATGTCAGTAGTCCCACCTGTCCTGCCATGCACCGAAACCGAGCAAAAGTGGCATAAACCTCGGACCATGGTTGAAATTACTGAATGTTGTAGCATTTCAGTTGCAATAGTTTTTGTTATTAACAATTTGTTATTTTACAGGGTTTAAAGCCTGGCCCAGTGGACAACATGGTAGTTGTTAAAGCCAAACCAGGGGCTACTGCAAACACTGGAATAAGGTTTCTTTCACTTTTCAATTGAATTTAATTGGCTCAGCACCTAATAACAAAATCACCTTAAGATGAGTTATAGCAAAGATGTATGCCTTTATAGATAAGTAAATAAGTCAATAAATAAGTTAATTTAAAGTTAATAAATAAAATAAGTTAATAATTAAATAAGTTGGCAAATAGTTAATAAATAGAATAAGTTAATAAGTTAGCAAATAGTTAAATAGAATAAGTCAATAAATAAGTTAGTAAATAGTTAATAAATAAAATAATAAGTCAATAAATAAGATACATGAATTAAATACTATACCTATTTTATTTTTTCCCCCAGATCAACACACTACAGAGCATACCGGGGTGAACGTCCAGCTCCTTCAACTCTGAACCCTGCAGCTCACTATCAAATCAAATCAATTTAATTTATATAGCGCCAAATCACAACAAACAGTTGCCCCAAGGCGTTTCATATGCAAGGCAAAGCCATAAAATAATTACAGAAAAACCCCAACTGTCAAAACGACCCCCTGTGAGCAAGCACTTATACAACATAAGGAACCGATTCTCTGGCCAATCTCACGCTCAATCGTCCCCTCACTTGTGAACAAGACCCCGAGGTTCTTGAACTCCTTCACTTGGGGCAAGGCCATATTCCCTACCCGGAGTAGGCAATCCATCGGTTTCCTGCTGAGAACCATGGCCTCAAATTTAGAAGTGCTGATCCTCATCCCAGCCACTTCACACTCGGCTGCGAACAGATCCAGTGAGTGTTGGAGTTCACCGGCCGATGAAGCCAACAGGACCACATCATCTGCAAAAAGCAGTGATGAGACCCTGAGCCCACCAAACCGGAAACCCTCCTCCCCCCGACTACGCCTTGATATCCTGTCCATGAATATCACAAACAGGATTGGTGACAAGGCGCAGCCCTGGCGGAGGCCAACCTACACTGGAAATGAGTCCAACTGACTGCCGAGCACCCAAACACAGCTCTCACTTTGCGAGTACAGAGATTGGATGGCCCTGAAGAGGGACCCCCTCACTCCATACCCCCACAGCACCTCTTTACCTAATTTAGAAGATCTTAATTTATTCTGGAAAAAGAGTCTGTTGCTCTATAAAAAAGCCCTCCGTAAAGCTAGGACATCTTACTATTCATCACTAATTGAAGAATCAAATTAAATCAAATCAATTTTATTTATATAGCGCCAAATCACAACAAACAGTTGCCCCAAGGCGCTTTATATTGTAAGGCAAGGCCATACAATAATTACGGAAAAATCCCAACGGTCAAAACGACCCCCTGTGAGCAAGCACTTGGCGACAGTGGGAAGGAAAAACTCCCTTTTAACAGGAAGAAACCTCCAGCAGAACCAGGCTCAGGGAGGAGCAGTCTTCTGCTGGGACTGGTTGGGGCTGAGGGAGAGAACCAGGAAAAAGACTGTGGAGGGGAGCAGAGATCAATCACTAATGATTAAATGCAGAGTGGTGCATACAGAGCAAAAAGAGAAAGAAACACTCAGTGCATCATGGGAACCCCCCAGCACTATGCTGCTTTTAAGCCAGATGAACTCCCAGATATCTGCAGGATGAACATATCAGCTGACAAACCTCTCGATTCAGTGTTTGGTAAAGTTCAAGCTGGCAGCATCCTGTCCTATCATCATCCTCCACCATCTTCTCAAGGACTTACCATGCACCATGATGCCCCGCCTTTTCCAAGACTACCGCTTGATGACTACCATATTCCTCCAAGTGACTGTAGTTTTGTGCCCATATCCCAGGAGCTGTTTCATGTGCTCTCACTGTACATCACCTTGTCTCAATCCCGCCACATTGAAGCCTCAACCAGAAAACAAAGTGCAACACCAGAGTGGCATCTTCTTCGAAGAGAGAGGCTAACAGCATCACACTTCCGAGAGGTTTGTCATGTGCGAGGAGACAAATCTGCAGAGAATCTGGCAGAGAGGATCATCCGGGGCACAAGACAAACTGCGCTGATGAGGAGAGGGCTCAACATGGAAGCAGGAGCTCTAACACCATGCGGTCTAATTATTCATCCAGATGCACTGTGGCTTAGAGCATGACCTGATGGGCTGGTGTATGATCCTCTGGAGAGACCAACATGTGGCCTGGTTGAGATCAAGTGTCCAAATGCTCAGAGTTATGTTGATTGTGGATACCTCACTGTGCAGCAGGGTCAAAGCAAACTGAAGGAGAGTCACGCATACTACTGGCAGGTCCAGGGACAGCTGCTGGTAACTGGAATGGGGTGGTGTGATTTTGTTGTGTGTGCCAATAACGATATGTTTGTTCAGCATATATATAGAAATGAGGAAGTCTTGCGCAAATTAAAACAGAAATGTGATTTGTTTTTCTTTTACACTTACCTTCGTAAGTACCTTAGCTTTTTGAACTTGGGTCTTCTCTAATTCTGGCTCTCCTGGGTTGGTGAAATGCTTTGGGTGGGGGTATTGTATATAGTTTTGGCTAGTGGTGGATGAAGTACTGTACTCCAGTAAGTAAAAGTACAGATACAGCGGTAAAAAGTTGTGAATAAAAGTATATCATGAGAAAATACAGTATTAAAGTACATGGTTAAAAATGTACTACAACAAAAAAAATTCAGAGACTGTAGAACTAATAAAACAGACTGTTGTGACTTTGAAGAATTGTGCTTTTTACTGATGGGATTTATGTTCTTTATACTAATACCTTTTATGTATTTGAATAATTTTGTTTGTCAATGTGACGTTTTAATTCAAAGTAACATGATGAAAATTACTCTAACAATTATCAGGTCTCAACTGTAAGAAAAATACTATTACTTTTCAGTGTTATTAAACATGTAGTGCAGTAGAAAGTACTGGTCATTGAAAAGTAAGTATCTTTGAAATGAAACAGATACCCAAACAATTTTAGTACATTACCTTTACCTTAGTAACTTTCCACCACTAGTTTTTGGTATTGGCTGCTTTAATTTATTGTGTAGATGAATAAACTATGTGTATATAATTAATCAGTATTAAATAGGCACCCTTATTGATTCTTGTTGGGTGGGGATGATGGCGCCAGCAGTGTGCACGGCGAAGCGTCTATCAGCTCTTAGTTTTCTGTCACTGTTTTTTTGCTTCTGTGGCAACGAAATGTTTCAGCTTTCAATCAATCAATCAATTTTATTTATATAGCACCAAATCACAACAAACAGTTGCCCCAAGGCGCTTTATATTGTAAGGCAAGGCCATACAATAATTATGTAAAAACCCCAATGGTCAAAATGACCCCCTGTGTGCAAGCACTTGGCGACAGTGGGAAGGAAAAACTCCCTTTTAACAGGAAGAAACCTCCAGCAGAACCAGGCTCAGGGAGGGGCAGTCTTCTGCTGGGACTGGTTTTCACTGTGTATGATCGCCAGTTACTTTTAAGTATTCGTGATGATCATGAGAGATTTTTAAAGCAAGTATATTTTGATGATTTTACTTCATGCCCACTACCACCTTTTCTCTCTGCGGTGCCAGATTATCTGAGGCGTGCACCTGCAGTTGTACCCTGGAAGAAGGACCAACGACCAAGGAGACAGGGTAAATGAGGTGGAGTACTCGTGAGAGTAAGGGCTTACTTTCGGTCCCTTCATGGGCAAAATTTTGAACTGCAACGCCGCTGTCTCTTTCCGGCAAACCAAGCCTCTCTGGTAACGCGCTGGATTATTCCCGTCGCTTGTGACGGCACTGTTGTGGAGCAGTGCGCAACGGCGCTGGAGTACTTTCCTCGGTGACGTCGAGTTCCAGACCACGGTGTGGATTTTATGAATCTTCAATTGTTTTCCCAAGAACGACGTTCACAGACGGCTGATGACTTCATCCTTCATCTATCTCTGATGAACACAAGGTCTGTGAGCAATAAAACTTTCATTCTTAATGACTTTTTTACATCCCGGAAGCTGGATTTTATGCTTTTAACAGAGACATGGCTTCGGGCTGGTGAGTCCTTTGCCTTCTCGGAGCTACTTCCCCTGGGTTGCTCCTTCTTCAGCTCCCCTCGCACTACAGGCAAAGGCGGTGGTTTGGCGACAGTGTTTAAATCTGACTTTGTTTGCTGCCCGTTTCCCACTAAAGCCTATGCGAGCTTCGAGCTACAGCTCTTTGAAATCAGATTGGATATACCTGTCTTGTGCGCACTCATCTATTGCCCTCCTAAATTTAACAAAGATTTTATAAATTACTTTTCTGACTTTGTGGCAGGTATTGTTCTTAATCGTAACGCATTTTTAATTGCTGGGGATTTTAATATTCATGTTTGTTGTCCATACAAGCCCTTGGTCAATGACTTTCTTAATGTTGTGGACTTTTTTAATCTTAAGCAGGCAGTAAATGTCCTGACCCACGACAAGGGTCATACTCTGGACCTTATCTTATTCAGTGGTCTAAATGTGAACGTCATAGAGATCTGTAACGCAGGCATATCGGACCATTTTCCTGTGCTTTTTTCTGTCGCGGTGTCCTCCACTATTAGGAAACAATGCGTTCCGGCACGCCAGCGGCGCGCTATCTGCCCCGCTACTGCGCCACTCTTTTCTGCTGCGTTTCATGCTTCTGAACTTAAGTCTTACGATTCTAATACAAATATTGATGAGTTGGTTAGCTTGTTCAATATTACGTGTTCAGAGATTCTCAACGTTGTCGCCCCTTTCACTAATCGGCGTGCAAAACGCTCAGAGTCATGGCACAATGATTTTACGGGCGCCTACAAATCTTGGTTCTTTTTAATGTTTTGAACAAGATTGTTAACCCTGTTGATTCAACTGGTGCTGTTCCCTCTGTTTCTTTGTGTGAAAATTTTTGTCAATTTTCAGTGACAAAATTTCACTCATTCGATCTTCTTTGCCAACTGTCATCGCTGACCCCTGCATCATTCCTGAGTGCACAGCTGTTTTTAGTCAATTCGAGCCTATTTCTCTGTGTGAACTATCTAAAACTGTTCAAAGTTTTAAGGCCTTCAGACTGTGCACTGGATTTCCTTCCTGCTAAGGTTTTGAAAGAAGTCCTTGATTCAGTTGGCCCTTGTATTTTACAGCTGATTAATGCTTCTCTGTCTTCAGGTGTCGTTCCTTGTTCCTTTAAACAGGCCATGATACAGCCCCTTTTAAAAAACATAATTTGGACCCTGCTATTTTTTCTAATTATAGACCCATTTCTAAGACATCATTTTTATCTAAAATACTTGAAAAGGTGGTCTATACTCAACTACAGTCGCACCTTACTGCATTTGACATAACTGAAAAGTTCCAGTCTGGATTTAAACCTTTGCACAGCACTGAAACTGCTCTTTTAAAAGTTTTTAATGATCTTCTTTTAATCATGGACACTGGTAGCTCAGCTGTGCTTGTGCTTTTGGATTTAACTGCAGCTTTTGACACTGTTGACCACCAGGTCTTATTATCTCGCCTTGAATCGTGTGTTGGATTAAATGGCACAGTGCTCAAATGGTTTAAGTCTTGATCACGTCTCGTTTAGACTACTGCAATTCTTTGTATGTTGGTCTTAGTCGTCTTTGCATCGTCTCCAGATGGTGCAAAATGCAGCTGCGCGTCTGTTCACTGGAACCAAACGGCACCAACACATTTCTCCTGTTTTAGCTTCACTGCACTGGTTGCCTGTTGCTTTTAGAATTGATTTTAAGATTTTGTTGCTTGTTTTTAAATCTATTCACGATCAAGCCCCATCCTATTTATCTGATATGCTGTCAGACTCCAGGAAGAGCTCTGCGCTCCGCGGACCAGAGTTTACTGGTCTGTCCCAGATCTAAGCTAAGGACCAGGGGAGACAGAGCCTTTGCTGTTGTGTGGCCCAAGCTCTGGAACTCTCTGCCATTGAATGTCCGACTGGCTCCTTCAGTTGACTCTTTTAAGACTCTTTTAAAGACATATCTTTTTGCACTGGCTTTTAATACAAGATGAGCTGAACACTGCCACATCTTTTACTGTCTTGTTGATTTATTTTGTTCTTGTATTTAATTATATAATTTTAAATTCTTTTATTGTACAGCACTTTGGGGCAGTGTTGACTGTTTGTAAATGTGCTTTATAAATAAACCTGACCTTGACCTTGTTTTACATACATTGTATCTTTAGTATTTTTAAGATTTTACAATTTGAATGTGTATTGTAAATATGTTAAATACAACTTTCCAGTTATGAAATAAATTTGACAGTATTTATTACATTTTCCACAAGAATACTTTTGCTTTCCTACCATGCAGTCTGTAGTATGACAGATTACACACAGGTCTCAGTAAAATGTAGGAATTACTATACACAATTATTAGATTGAAAGATGAACTATACACATACATTGGTTTTCATTAGATTTGCAAATTAACTATACACAGATTAGAAAATTACTATATACACTCCATTTTCTAAGATAAAAAATAAAAATAGACATTTAGCTGGCCCACGCTTTAACAAGGGGTCTGTGCTGGTAGTTTGTTAAGAGGCAGGTTACAGCAAACAGTTGATTGATGCTCCCAGCTAAGGGCAAGGGGATCACTGAACTGAAAAGTTTGCGTTCTTTCACCCTTCCTATGACACGCTCAACATGGATTCTGAGGCGCGCAATTGATTGGGTCTTCCTCACCTCTGCACCAGATAGCTGTTTCTTCTTCTTAAGAAAAGCAGGTATGTGGACCGTGCAGGGGACCAGATCCTCTACAAGGAATCCGTTGTCCACCATTATGGCCATTGAGGGCTTCAGGAGAGACACCAGTCCGGACTGTTTGAGGATCTCCCGGTCACTGATGGAGCCTTCATAGAGAGGGGAGATGAAGGTGACTGGTCCATGTGGGGCGATTCCGACCAAACCTTTGAAAGTGCTGTGAGACTTGTAGCTGGAGTACAGTTCACTTTTCAGCACTAGAGAGTCAGGTGTTTGGCAGTATATCTCTGTGCAGTCCAGAATGATGTGAGTGTCTGCATAATCACCAAAGACCTCTGGCATGTTCTGCTTGATGGTCTCCTCATCCTGCCAAATTCCAATTGATCCCAGGACCTCATACAAAGTTAGCCCAGGTAATGATGATGCGGCTCACAGTTGACTGGTGGATCTTGAATCTGTTAGCCAGATCCTTCTGCACCAGGTGTAATGACAGATAGCACATGAAGAGGAAGAATTCATCGATAGGCTGAAGAGACTGTAAAGAAAATACAAAATAACATTAACTGTTGTCCTTTGGGAAGTCCTTTTATAATTAGCATTTTGCAAATACATATTATACATTTAAAAATCTACTTATGGTTGCAAAAGCATGTCGAAAATCCTGTCCTTGATTTGCAGTGTGTGTCCTAGACACACGCACCATGTCAGGTAAGGCTGGTTCAATTTGGCTCCAAAATGACATCAGGTGTGCATAACTAACAAACCTGTTCATGAGAAATAAAGAAATATTAATAATTTTAATCAACTTTTGATTTCCCTAAAATGCAGAAAGAATTGAAGAAAATTGTGTAAAGTGTGAATTTACTGACAATTGAAAGTTGCTGTTTGAGCGTGTGACAAGCAGATGGCACTGTTGCATTCCTTATAAACAAGCTTAACTACAATGTGACTATCAAAATTAAACTTGTAAAAATGAGACAATGCAACAGCTTAAATTAGGTTTATAGTCTGTCAAGTGTTAGCCAGTTATCATCATGATATTTAATTGTTAATGTTCAAAATAACAATTTTAAAACAACATTTTTAGTCATTCAAAATTCTTCTTACCTTGTTTACAACCTGATGTCATCATCGGAGCAGGCAAACCTCTCCAAGCCAAACTTGCAGCTGATGGTCATCTCCTCCATCTTCCTCTCTAGAGCTGCCACCTTTGACCGGAGCGCTTCGTTCTCCTCCAGTGCCAAATCCACTGCAGGCTGGCTCAGCAGAGGCGCAGTAGTCGTGGTCAGGCACAGTCTCCATCGCTGGTTCCTCCACGTGATCGGGGAAAGAGTTAGGTCGCTCTGTTCACTCCCAAACACAGGGACGAGGGGCAGGAACAGTATAGTTGTTCCACTCAACATGAACGGGGACAACTCCTTTCTTTAGCATACGGCGCCCCTTTGTGGATGACGGCTCAGAATCAGAAGAAGTTTATTGCCATTGCCAATGAACAGGATTCACAGACTAGGAATTTGCTTTGATATAATGGTGCAACATTAAGCAGAAAGCAATATAAAATGCTAAGATAAAATAAAATATAAAATATGTGCTAAAATAAGATAAAATATAAGATAAAATATGAAATATGAAAGGCTGTGTGCAACAGAAAAACAGAACAACAGTGCAGTGGGAGGAGTGCAATTAAAAACCAAAGTACATTGTCTAAAGTGACCCGTGATAAAATGATAAAGTGACAGAGTTAATGTTAAGGTGACTGAGTTATGAGGTGTTCATGAGTCTAACAGCAGAGGGGAAGAAACTGTTCTTATGGCGAGAGGTTCTGGTCCGGATGGACCGTAGCCTCCTGCCCAAGGGGAGTGGTTCGAATAGACCGTGTGCAGGGTGAGAAGGGTCAGCTGTGATCCGACCTGCTCATCCCAGAGTCCTGGAGACGTGCAGGTCGTGGAGAGATGGAAGGCTACAGCCGATCACCTTCTCAGCAGAGGCCACAATGCACTGCAGTCTGTGTCTGTCCCTGGCTGTGGCCCTGGCGTACCACACCGTGATGGAGGAGCAGAGGATGGACTCAATGATGGCCGTGTAGAACTGCACCATCAGCTGGGCAGGCAGCTTGGCCTTCTTCAGCTGCCGCAGGAAGTACATCCTCTGCTGGGCTTTCTTGATGAGGGAGCTGATGGTTGACTCCCACTTGAGGTCCTGGGTGATGGTGGTGCCAAAGAAGCGGTGACAGTCCACAGTGGTGATGGGGCTGTTGGAGGGCGAGGGAGGGCGGGGGGGCTGTGGCTTTTCTGAAGTCCACGATCATCTCCACTGTTTTCTGGGCGTTGAGCTCCAAGTTGTTGCTGCTGCACCAGGTCACCAGCTGGTCCACCTCCCTCCTGTAGGCAGACTCATCCCCATCCGAAATGAGTCCGATGAGGGTGGTGTCGTCTGCAAACTTGATGAGCTTTACGGGGTCGTGGCTGGAGGTGCAGCAGTTAGTGTACAGGGAGAAGAGCAGAGGGGAAAGGACACAGCCCTGTGGAGATCCTGTGCTGACAGCCCGAGTGTTTGAGACATTCTTTCCCAGCCTCACACGCTGACTCTGGTCCGTCAGGAAGTCTATGATCCACCTGCAGGTGGAGTCGGGCACGTGGAGCAGAGAAAGCTTGTCCTGGGGCAAAGCCGGAAGGATGGTGTTGAATGCAGAGCTGAAGTCCACAAACAGGATCCTAGCGTTCCATGGCGTTGCTTTGCGCCATGCGGCTCTGCCGCGACATGCGGAGTTCCTCTGCTCCTCTTTCCATGACAAAAACTCCTGTAACAGTGGAATGTGCCGTTCATTTCTAAACTGGATGCTGTCTTGATCCGGTATGTCGTCTGACTAGCACAGGAATTGCGGAAGACGTGGACATCAGCACTTTTTCGGCACATTGAGAGAGACGGTTGGAGGAACTCTGCGCGTCGCGGCAGAGCCGCATGGTGCAAAGAACCGCAGTGATGAAGCATCACAGGACATGTTGGGGCATGTCCAGCTCATGCACAATTTCTCGGATATTCACACGACTGAAAAGCAACCGGAAGCCGTCTAAAAGCCACCTGAAAGCCATCCTGTGAGACCAACATGGAGGTGGTTTTGTCCCGCGCCATGAGCGGCATGGTGGCGCAATCCTCCACTTCTCTTTCCATGAACAAAAACTCCTGTAACAGTAGAATGTGCCGAAAAAGTGCTGATGTCCACGCCTTCTGCCTTTTTTGTGAAAGTTAGACGACGTCCTGGATCAACAAAGCCTTCAAGTTGGAAATGATCTGGTTGTTTGAGCGGGGTTTGAGCCTGTTGATCGGCGCTCGGAGCGCGCCGCGCTCTCAGACGCTGTGGGCGGTCTTTAAACCTGCTGGAGCACTCCTTAATCTGTGTAATCCCCATAACATCGTCGCTGAAAGCCATCTAAATTTTCCGAATGGTGTCCAGCTGGAGGTCTCTCACAGTTTCTGGAAAAATTTGATGCAGCAAAGCTCCAAATCATTCAAACATTTATTCGCAATAAAAATCCGATGAGAGGGGTGGACCACTGCTCACACAAAGCCTGTTCACAGGCGAATGACGCAACCGACAGGCGTGACAAAACTCACGCATGCACACGAAGGTTCAAGCTTGGCTGATGCAATCACACGTGATTCAAATCCATTTTGTTTTTGCAAAAAATAAAAAGGTCAGATACTTTTTGGACAGACCTCGTAGTTGGTCCCATTTGCTTAGCTGTCCCGAGTGTGTTGCACATGTTCAAAACACTCTTGGCACCATCAAGATGGGAGATCCATCTCACGGTGGTTTGTGTGCCATCTGATCACAATCTCCATATTCTGATGGTGTCATTAGAGCATTTGCCACAATCTGATCACGGTTGATTGAGCTCTGAGATGCATCAGTCACAGTAAATCCTGCCAGCATGTCCGGCCTGTACTGCATATGTCCATCTCCACTGGACCCCGGCTAGGGAGGGCAAAGAAAATGTTGATATGTAATAACATGTATGTTGCACACCTTCATCATGTGCAGTGGATGTGAACATTGCACAATCAAACCGAAAGTACCATGTGCCAATGCAGGTCAATGAGTTGCTCAGCGCACGCCACTGCAGATCCATAAAAGACCTTACAGTACAGATACATTTCCTTTCCTTCCCACGGGTGACATAAATAATGTAAAATATTGTGCCCTTCATATCTGTGACACCATGGGCAGGTGTACGCCACTACTGCCTCATGCGCATCAATGCAACATTGCATGCATCAGAGGCTTGCAGCCGAACAGATTTCAACACTGTAATATACATATTATTACTTGATCACCAGCTAACTCTGTAACAGGTATGACATGGAACTGTTTCACCAGCCCATGACAACATTATTAAACATGAATCTCATCTGTGGCACGGCCTCAAGAGCGTTTCACAGTGCAGGGCAGACAGGATCCAGGCACCACAGTGTTAATAAATTACTTAGAAATACATATGCCACATAATATTATTATTTCAGACTCTCTAAACCCATGTTAATAGATTGTTGCATTTCTGCTGCGGCTATGTGAGGTTAAGCACGATGACTGTCAGCAAGTCTGCACTGGATCAATATGTTCTTGATTCAATATGTTCTTGATATCTGCATTGTAAGCTTCTGCACTTTTGTCTGCACCAAAGGTTCATCTTATAAAAGCTAAGTACCTTTTATTATCTTGTTATCATGTGAAAAGACGTAAACAGCAGACAGCGGTTCCACTAACATGAGGCTGTGCTTTTCATGTTTTTCAAGTTAGCCACATGGCCTAAACATGACATGGTTTTTTTTTATCACTTAAGTCCACAAACGTCTTTATCAATGATGTTAATAGGTGTCTATAAAACTTTACTGGAAACTGTGTTTGGGGTCTCATTCCTGAATGAGCTCCTGCGTGACCTTGAGATGGTAAGAACACCAGATCTGGTATGATTAACTTTACATGGAATTCATTAAATTGTCCTTTTTGTAATAAAGTCTCGTTTGTAATAAAGTCTCAGGACAGACCCAAAGAACCCAGGGTCTAATAATAGCCTGTGATAAAAATCCTCTCACCCAGCTGTGCTGTGTGCTGGAAACAACCACAGCATAAATAAATCCCATGTGACATGCTGCGCACCGATAATCCAACCAGACATCGTGGTGTACAGAGTTGCGTTGTGCTGTGTATGCTGAAAGGGCCAAAAAAGGTTTGCTGGATTGGCTACATCTGACAAATGTTGCACACGTGGGGAAGCTTTGCCCATTGTCAGAAAAGTTCATCAGCTCAAAGAGCCCAGTGGGATGAATAAAATCTGGAAATGCGGGCATATACTGAAAAAAAAATGAAATGGATACACCAGGAGGCGATCACTGACAGTGAAGAGGCAAAATCAGCACCTCCACTTTTGCTCCAGCTCTGAATGACAAAAGCAAGTTTTAGAACTGTCATTTCTTTGTGTATTAGCAGCTGAAATCCAACATGATCTTTAAATTGTGACTTGTAGTCCAATGATGCTGTGCACTGACTTCGTACTTCCATAAAAAAGACTTTGTGTAGTTCCTCAGTCCAGCCAAAAAGCACATCAGCTTTTCATCTGAACAGCTATTCATGCATCCAGAAGGTTTACAGCAGAGTGGATTTGTGTGTGTGTGTTTGTGTTACAAGAACTAGCACCGTCAGTTAGCTCAATCAAATCATAGTCCTGCTTGTGTCATTGTCCCTCGTGCGTGCAGTGCGCTCACACAACCGGGACAGAGCTTGTGTGCAGTGTATTACCAAACAAAAAAAAGACTGTGTATGTCCTCAGTACAAAAAAATCACATCAGAAATGAGTCCAGATGTTCATTCTAACTTCCTGCTAACAGCCTCCAGATGGCTCACACCTTGCTAAGCTATGAGTAATACTGGAGTATACCCCCAGGGCGACCCGAGGGGGGGGTGAGGAGCCCAAGGATGACACCGTTGACAAAACTGGATTTAGCCCATGGACAATGACAGCTTGCTGTTGTGGAAGAGAGTTCAAGACAATAACAGGGATGAAGATCCATCAGACTAAGATGGGGTGTCTGAAAGCAGCAGAGCAGTGCAGATTGTCTAGCCAGACTAATCGTAAGGTGGTTGAGGGGAACACGGGCCAGGAGCAACACTACAGTGCCCAAGTACCCCCAGCTCAGTGGCCAAAAATGAGTGATAGTTCCTGCTGGAAGGAGCTTTATGATGATCTAACAACAGTTCTTGAGTATAGTCTGAGAGGAACTGTTGAAAGGAAGTTGATTGCATTACAGTCAATTGTCTATAGCTTTTGTTATGACAAGTTTGGTGGAGAAGAGAAGAAGAAGCAGAATAGACCTAAGCAAGCCAATCGCAGACAAGTTGAGAAAGGGCACCTCAGAATCCAGTTGAGAGCCCTGAAGAGGCAGTGGAAGGATGCTGCTCAGCATCAGAAGGAAGGCTTCCTGGTACTCATGGAAGATATCAGGAAGCAGATTCAGGCTATTAGTAGGGCTGAGTATGCAAGAAAGAAGAGGAAAGAGAAGAGGAGAAAGAGGGAGCGGTTTATTAAGAACCCGTATAGTTTTGCCAAGTCCCTCTTTGAGCAAAGCAAAGGTGGTACATTGAAAGTCCCACAGGAGGAGTTGGAAGAACACCTACGCAAAACCTACTCAGACCCTAATAGGGATGTGCCATTGCCAGACATGGATGGGCTACCCAGGCCAATAGAACCAAGGGTAGCCTTTGACATGGAAGGCTTGAGATGATCTGAGGTGCAGGAGAGTGTGAGAAGAGCAAGAGCAAACAGTGCTCCAGGAGTGAATGGACTCTTGTACAAATTGTACAAGAAGTACCCTAAGGTACTGAAGTTCCTGAGGAAGCTTTTATGGCTGATGTGGGACTGGCAGGCAGTCCACACTGATTGGTGCCTAGCAGATGGAATTCATATTCCAAAAGAGGCCGAATCAATAGGTCTGTCACAGTTCCGCAACCATTTCACTCCTAAATGTGGAAGGGAAGATTTTGTTCAGTGCTCTGACTAGAAAGATGATGAAGTTGCATTGGAGAATGGTTACATCAACACATCAGTGCAGAAGGCTGGTGTGCCAGGATCTCCGGACTACCTGGAACATGCTTACATGATCTGGAATACCATCCAGTGTGCAAAGCAGAAGAAGAGCAATCTCCATGTGGTTTGGCTTGACCTTGCTAATGCATATGGGTCAGTGCCTCACATGCTCATAAAAAAGGCTATGGGGTTCTTCTACATCCCAGTGACAGTCAGGAAATTCATCATGGCATATTATTGTGCTTTCCACATGAGGTTCTCTACAGTAGAGTACACCACCAGGTGGCAGGCATTAGAGGTAGGCATACCTATGGGATGCACCATTTTCCCACTTCTGTTCATGCTGGCGATGGAGATGTTGATCAGAGGGGCAGAGCAGGTTGCACCTGGAGTCGGGCTGGCAGATGGCATCATAATGCCCCCAATGAGGGCATTTATGGATGACATCACTGGCTTGATTTAAGTCGAAGAGAGAGCAAGAGCATTTTTGCAGCGGCTGGATGAGCTGATTGTCTGGGCAAGGATGAAGTTTAAGCCTAAGAAAAGCAGAAGTCTCTCCTTGGTAAAAGGCAAGCCTAAGAGTATCCACTTTGGGACTGCTGGTGAAGCAATTCCCATAGTCATCGACGAACCAGTCAAGAGTCTTGGAAGGTGGTACTCCCTCCCACTGACAGACAAGTACAGAGGTGGTGAGGTGCAGGAACAGCTAGAGGCAGGACTGAAGGCAATAGATGGTTGTGGCTTACCTGGCAAGTTTAAGGTATGGTGCTTCCAGTTTGGCTTGCTGCTAAGGATCCTCTGGCCGCTCCAGATGTATGCTGTCACAATGTCCAAAGTGGATGCTATGGAGAGATCAATGAGTAGTCACATCAGGAGGTGGCTTGGAGCACCAAGATCACTGACCAATGTGGCCTTGTATAGCTCATCAGCAAAACTCCAGCTACCCACAACCTCCCTGGTTGAAGAATTTAAGACAGCGAAGGCCCGGGTGTACCTCATGCTGAGAGACTCCAAGGATCCCTTCATTAGGGATGCTCAACCAGACATGGAGTGACGGAAACAGTGGACCAGGCAGAGAGTAACCTTAGACTGAAGGAGATTGTTGGTGCTGTACAAAGGGACAAGGTGGGTATTGACTGGAGACGGAACAACTGGTGGTCAAAACAGAATGGGAAGGATAGAAAAGGCATAGTGATAGAAGAGATAAGGAGGATGGAGGAAGAGAGTCGGACAGTGAGGGCAGCCAGCCAGGCACAGCAGGGGTCCTGGACCTCATGGGAGGATGCTTCGGACCGTAGAATCAGTTGGTCCAACCTGTGGTCCATGGAGCCACTTCGCATCAGTTTCCTGCTGCGCTCAGTGTGCGACCTCCTGCCAACTCCCGTCAACCTGCAGAAGTGGAAGTTGGTTGAGTCCAATGCATGCGTCAGATGTGGAAAGAGGGGTATATTGGAACATGTCAATGCTGGTTGTGGCTCAACATTACAGATGTATACATGGTGACACAATCATGTCCTCAAGGTACTTGTGGATGCCCTGAATACACAGTGTGAAGCAACCAGCTTTCAAAAGCCCTGCCAGGATATCCCATTTGTGAAGGCTGGTGCAATGGTCACGAAAAGGCCTAAACAGGACACTATGTCCTCTGTTAGTGCACTGAGACAGTGGAGTATCCAGGCGGACACTGGACATTTAGGAGTCACCACTCTGCGGCCGGACATAGTACTGTGGTCGGACGATGCAAAGGCTGTCATGTTAGTTGAACTAACAGTACCATGGGAGACCAACATGGAATGGGCCTATGAGAGAAAACTGTGTTCTGTCTACCCAGTAGAAATTGGCTGCCGAGGTTTTGTGGGACACTCTACCATCAAGTTTTTGACTGACACTGGGGTGTCCCCAAGGCTGAGGAGGGCCACTGTGACCAAGCTCCAGGAGGTAGCTGAGTCTTGTTACGGCCCTGGGCCTTGTGGGCTGGGCATTTGGTTGTTTGTTTTGCCCTCTTCTTTGTCTGCAGGGTGCTCATTTCCGGAGGACGCACTATATAAAGCTCTGCCTGTTCTTCCGTTTAGTTCTCCCTCTCTGCTGCTTTGGGTCCTGACGTGCTGCTGCTGGGCTCTGGGTCCTTCGACATGCACCTTTGAGTTTGCTTTTTAATTTCACATATCACACATCTTCGCACACATACACGTACAATAAATCCAAACACCTGCCTTCACCACTGACGCTGACATTCACACCTCATCTTTGTTTTTTGTTAAATAAATTCTTATTTATACACGTTATTCCAGCATGGTCTCCATTTTTGTTATGGCTTTGAGCCGGTCATAACAAATTGGGGGCCCGTCCATTTTTAGGTTTAGTAATATGTTGTAGTTTAAGTAATTCTGTCTAAACCATGTTTCTGGTGTGGATTACGGTGTTGGACTGGGCGCTTGGGAGTATTGGATAGCTCTTGCATTTTGTCGGCTTTTGGCCTTGTCTGAGTTATCTGTGCATTCTGATTGGCGTGTGTTGGGGGAAGCCCATGACGTCATTTTCCTTATTTGGTTAGTTTGCGCTTTTTGGAGACGTGCCGGAAGTCAAGTTTGGTTGCGTTCTTTGTGCAGTTTGAGGGAGCATTTTTCCATGGTTTTGGGACGCAATGCGTTATTTTGTGGAGACTTGGAAGGTAAGTGTGAATCCTCTGATGTGCACTGGTGTTAAGTTTAGACGGGTGTCCCCTTGTAGGTTGTAGCGGCGTTTCCCAACAGGGGTTTCACCGTGGGGTTTTTTTTAGTGTGGAGGTATGGCGGGTGGAGCTTCCACTTTTTCCCTTTGCCTACTTCGGCTTGGGTGCATTTCCGTGGCTTCGTGTGGTTGCCAGCGTGCTGGTCACCTGTAGCGTGCCACTGGGTGATAAGTGCTTAAAAACCCACCACTACGCCTCATGAAGACTAGGGTTGAGTTTGTAAGTTGGTGGGTAGGTAGTTTAGCGGGGGCATCCTCGTCTTTGGTTGGCTATCATTAAAGCCAGGTGGTGTGCATTAGATGGATTCTCACTTAAGCTTCTGTTTGGTCTCTTGTGACGTTTTGCCATCGATGAAGTTGTTGAAGATTTTATTGAGTCGCCATGTGAAAATGGCTTGGATGTTTGTACAAAAAAGCAGCTTTTAATGTTGGCAGCACATTATAAGGTTGAAGTTGGTACAACTCAGAGAACTAAAGAATATATTAAAGGTAATTTGAAGACCAAGTTGTTTGAGACTGGTGTTTTAAAGCCTGGTACTGTTGAGCCTGGAACATTTGGGGACTTGTCTCTGTCTGTTTGGACGAGTGCCTCTGGTTTATCTTTTGAACAGCAGAAGAAATTGCTTTTGTTGAAATTGGAAGCTGAGCAGGAATCTGAAAGATGGCGTAAGGAGTTGGAAATGGCTAAAATTGAGGTGGAGAGGCGGAAACTTCAGCTTATTGTTGAAGGTAAGCTGGATGGTGTGGAGCGCCCTCTGGGTGTGCATGCAGGAGTTACATCGGATAATTTGGGTGATTTGAGATTGGTTCCAAAATTTAATGAAAAAGACCCAGAAACGTTTTTTTCTTTGTTTGAGCGTTTAGCTGAGACTCGTGGTTGGTCAGATTCTACACGCATGTTGTTGTTACAGTGTGTTCTGACCGGTAAAGCTCAACAAGCTTTTTCTGCTTTGAATACTGCTGATTGTGTGGAGTATAGTACTGTTAAATCTGCTGTACTTAAAGCCTATGCGTTAGTGCCTGAGGTGTATAGACAGCGTTTTCGGGGGTGGAAACGTGGTGAAAAGTCTCATTTGGAGTTTATGCGGGATCTGTGTACTCATTTTGACAATTGGTGCTCCTCGGCTAATGTCACCACTTTTGAAGGTCTCCGTGATTTAATTTTGTTGGAACAGTTTAAAAGTTCTGTTTCTGAGCGTATTGCAACTTACATTGTTGAGCGTGGAGTTAAGTCTGTGGCGGAGGCTGCGGCACTTGCTGATGATTATTATCTGACTCATTCATCTGGGAGTAGTTTGGGTTGCTCGGGTTCACGTGGAGGTTTTTCAAAAAGGCCTGATTTCGAGTCTAGAAATGAAAGGTTTTCACGGGAGTCTGAACAAATTTGTAATTATTGTCACAAGCACGGACACTGGAAAAGTGACTGTTATGCACTGAAGTCTCGTCTTAAACAGGGTACTGGTAGTGCTAAGCCTGTCATGTGCACTGCATCTGTTGTGAAGGGGCAGGAAGTGGCAAAAGTTACTGTTAAACCTGAGTTGGAGTTATATTTGCCATTTATTACTGATGGTTTTGTGTCCCTGGTGGACAGTGAAGAGCAGGTGTGCGTAAGAATTTTACATGACACTGGTGCTTTTGACTCTTATTGTGGCTTCTGCTTTGCCATTCTCAAATAAAAATTCTGTTGGCTCAGACATTCCTGTTATGGGGATGAGCATGAATGTTTTGAGTGTGCCACAGCATAACATGATGCTTCATTGTGATCTTTTCCAGGGTGAGGTGGCTGTTGGGGTACTTCCAGCCTTACCTGTGGACGGTGTGGACATGATTTTGGGCAATGACATTGCAGGTAGCCGGGTGTGGGCGGATGTTCCTCCACCTGTGAAGGTGACTGATGTTCCTGTGCTGCGTAGTAAGCCTGATGAGAATGAAGTACAGTTTCCAGACGTGTTCAGTGCCTGTGTGGTAACCCGTTCAAGGACGCAGGGAGATAAGTGTTCTGATGATGACTCTAAAAATGATTTGACTGTGCCTGTGGCTCCCTGGTCTATTTCTTGCAGTGATTTGGTAAAGGAGCAAAAGGAAGACAACACTTTAGCAGCTTTGTGGGAGGAGGTTTGTTCTGCAGTGGAGGTTAGGAACAAGTCTCATGGCTACTTTGTGCACAATGATGTGTTGATGAGAAAATGGACACCTCAGTTAGATGAGTTTATTGCTGATCCTGTGTATCAAGTGGTTGTTCCTCTTAAATTTCGGCCTGTGGTTTTACAGATCTCTCATGATCACTCTGGACATTTGGGGTAAGGAAAACTTATGACCGTGTTATGAGGTATTTCTTTTGGCCTTGTTTAAAAAGAGATGTGTCCGCGTACATAAAATCATGTCACACTTGTCAGTTGACTTGTAAGCCCAATCAGTCTTTGAAACCAGCTCCACTGTGTCCAATTCCAGCTATAGGACAACCATTTGAACATTTGTTAATAGATTGTGTAGGCCCACTGCCACCATCTAAGTCCAGGGCCCGTTACTTGTTGACTGTGATGTGTCTGTGAACTCGGTATCCAGCTGCATATCCTCTTCGTACCATTACTGCAAAATCTGTAGTCCATGCATTGTCTTGGTTTTTTCTGTTTTTGGTGTCCCACGTGTGCTACAATCTGACAGGGGATCGAACTTTTGTTCAAAATTGTTTGCACAGGTCCTTAAACAACTAAATGTGACACACAATCTTTCTTCTGCTTGTCATGCGCAGAGTCAGGGCGCGCTTGAACGATTTCACCAGACTTTAAAGGCCATGTTGCATTCTTTTTGTGTCCAAATGCAGGGTGATTGGGAAGAGGCCTTACCGTGGATGTTGCTGGCTGCTCGAGAGGTGGTCCAGGAAAGCACAGGGTTTAGCCCTAATGACCTGGTATTTGGCCATAAGGTCCGTGGTCCCCTGGCGTTGTTACAGGATGGTTGGAGAGATTCTGACCCTCCCAGTAATTTATTGGATTTTGTGAATGGTTTCCAATATAGACTATATTTGGCTCAGGAAATTGCTAAGAAAAAGCTTACGGGAGTGCAGTTTAAAATGAAAAATCTGTTGAGACCTTATGTTGCTCGTGAGCCGGACTCAGTTTTGAATTCTGTAGCTCATCCTGCCTGTATGTCTGTTCCATCAGGATCTCCTGTTGTGGCAGCGCTGGATGTTGACGATCTTCCTGGTCCGGATGATGCTATTGTAACTGGTCGGTTGAAAAATATAGAGTCTTTGGAAAGGTTGGAAAGTTTTTTGGGCCACTTGGAACCATGGAAAAGAGATCAGTTGGTCCAGTTAATTCACAGCTTTCCTTGTATTTTTGGTGATACTCCATCACGCACCACTTGGTTAAAGCACGACATTGATGTTGGAGATGCTAAGCCTATAAGGCAAAGATTTTACAGAGTACATCCTGAAAAACGCAATCATCTCCAGGCAGAAATGGGGTATATGATTGAGAATGATATTGCGGTGCCTTCTGATTCTAGCTGGGCTTCTCCTTGCCTTCTGGTCCCCAAGTCTGATGAGAGTCCACGTTTCTGCACTGACTTTCATAAAGTAAATGCAGTCACAAAACCTGACTCCTTTCCTTTGCCACGAATGGAGGACTGTGTGGACCAAGTGGGTGGAGCGAGCTTTGTGACCAAGCTGGACTTGTTAAAGGGGTATTGGCAGGTCCCCCTGACAGAAAGGGCCAAGCAGATTTCTTCTTTTATAACCCCTAGTGGCCTATACTAATACAACGTCATGCCGTTTGGTTTGAGAAATGCACCAGCGTCATTTCAGCGCCTTATGAATTTAGGTGTGCGGGACTTGGAAGGCTGTGCTGTGTACCTGCACGACCTGGTTGTTTTTGCAAATAGCTGGCAGGAGCATTTGGAGCGGCTTGGAGCTGTGTTTGACCGCTTGGCTCAGGCCAATCTAACTGTGAACCTGGCTAAATGTGAGTTTGCTAAAGGCACAGTGGTATACCTGGGTCGTGTGTTTGGCCAGGGCACTGTGAGGCCTGTGCAGGCTAAAGTCCAGGCCATTGATCAATTTCCTTTACCCACTACAAAAAAGGAGCTGATGCGGTTTTTGGGGATGGTGAGCTATTACAGGTGTTTCTGTAAAAATTGTTCTACTGTGGTAGCGCCCCTGACCGATCTTTTAAAAGGAAAGGTAAAATTTGGGTGGTCCAATCCATGCTAGAAAGCATTTGAGCATGTCAAGGCATTAATTTCAAATGCCCCCATTTTGGCTGCTCCTAGGTGGGACAGGGCATTTCAATTGGAGGTCGATGCAAGTTCAGTTGGTGCAGGCGCTGTGTTGTTGCAGGCAGATGATGAGGGGGTGAATAGACCAGTTTGTTTCTTTTCAAGAAAATTCAATCGTCATCAGAGGAACTATTCCGTTATTGAAAAAGAAACACTTGCTTTGATTTGGTCTTTACAGCATTTTAGTGTTTATGTCGGATGTGGTCCGGTAACCCGCTGACCTTCCTCAGCAGTCTGTAGTCTCCCAACCAACGTTTAATGCGTTGGGCCCTATTGCTTCAATCTTATTGCCTTGAAATACGACATATTAAAGGCTGTGATAATGTGGTGGCGGATGCATTGTCTCGGGCGCATTGACCAACTTTGCCTGGCAGACACCTGTGAAGATTGGTGACCAGGTGTTCTGCTCTGTTGTGCCTGTTTGCCACAAGATCTTTGTCTAAACTTCTAGTGTTTTAGGTGCCTGGATACCTCTGTGGTCCAAACGTCTACGACAATGTTGTGACCTGGTTCACACATTGTCCACCTTCTAGAGGTACATTAGATTGGCACACTGTTCAAATATTCTGTGGTTTGACTCCTTTCATGAGTTAAATTTTTTTTGTATGGGAATTGTAAAGGTCCCTGATGGGTCCCCTTTTTGTGAGGGGGGGGTGTTACGGCCCTGGGCCTTGTGGGCTGGACATTTGGTTGTTTGTTTTGCCCTCTTCTTTGTCTGCAGGGTGCTCATTTCTGGAGGACGCACTATAAAGCTCTGCCTGTTCTTCTGTTTAGTTCTCCCTCTCTGCTGCTTCGGGTCCTGACGTGCTGCTGCCGGGCTCTGGGTCCTTCGACATGCACCTTTGAGTTTACTTTTTAATTTCATATATCACACATCTTCGCACACATACACGTACAATACATCCAAACACCTGCCTTCACCACTGACACTGACATTCACACCTCATCTTTGTTTTTTGTTAAATAAATTCTTATTTTATGCACGTTATTCCAGCATGGTCTCCATTTTTGTTATGGCTTTGAGCCAGTCATAACAATCTGCATGGATCTGGAATAAGGGCCGGGAGCCCTAGCACCTAGTTCTTGAGCTGAGCTGTTTCCGTCGTCCACCAGGTGGCACCCCTTGGGTGCTGCTGGGGCCACCCATACATCTCTTCTCCTACTGAAATAGGCCCCGGAAGGAGGTATGGGTTCCAGCTGAGGATGGTGAGTGAAGAGCAGGGAATCTAATTCCCTGTATGAGCTGTACAGAGCAGTGTGTGTGTGTGTGTGTGTGTATATGTGTGTAGAGTGCAATGGTACAAAACATATGGAACCAAATTTGCACTCTTAATGGAACAAAATTGCACTCTAAATGCAATGCAACACAAATGGGATGAATAATCTGTCATGTAACATACAAAGCACCAATCAAATGACAAAGATCCACTCAGCCATTACATAAGAGCAGATAGGTGCTGGGTACAGATGTGAGAAACAGAAACTAACAAAGAGACAGGAGACTAAACCAAATAAAAGCCCAACACTGAGAGAACCACAACATAATGACCTTTTTTTTTTCCATTCTTTCAATGGAATGAATATTTGGTGAAAGCTGGAACATACCATCTTTCACCTCATTAAATATTCATACCATGGAAATAATACACATTCATTATTTATATAATAGATGTTTTGATTAATACTAGCTGTTATTCAAGTAATAGAAAATCGACAAACAGTAAACTATATTGGGACTCAAATGGAGAAATTATTGCGTGCATTGCGAGCTAGCGACCGGCAGTTGGCATCTGATTACTATGGCATGCTATTAGGATGTTAGCGGAAGCTAGGCTAATTAGCTAGGCACATTAGCTGCAGTGTTTAGTACTTGGTTTAATTGGGTTGTCTGGGCTCCAGTGGTTGAAAGCAGCTAATGGGCTTTATGCAGTTTTGTTGACCAAAAAACAAAACCAAAAAAAAAAAACAACCTTAATGATTTTCAACACAGCTTATGTCTCGACAAAAGGCTTTTGAACGGGGTATTCAAGATAGCAGTTGTTTACGTTGAGCATATGATGTAGCACGTCTTGATGTCAGTGCATCACAATGCTGATATGTCATGACATCAGTCCGTCATGATGTTGAATGCACACAGAGGGTAGTTTGAAGGGCAGTGGGTCTTTTCAAACTTTACACTTTAACAACAATGAATTCTTCAAACGTGCTGACTTTTCTCAAGATATCGGATGGGGCAGTCCCTCTGTAACACCTCATAACAGCACTCGAAAACACAAGCTGGAGGACATAGCAGTCTTTTTTATAATACCTCACAACTTAAAACCCAGTGGTGGATATGGATCTCCCCCCTTTCTCTTCTCAAAGAAACTTTTATCAGGGCATTTCCATCTGATCATAAAATTGCCACTGACAATTCTTTTCTGGAATACAAGCTCTGCACTTTTCACAGCTCACACAAGCAGTGGCTGAAATCCAAATCACAACATGCTGATTCTGACATCCAGGTTTTGTGGATGGTCCAGGTAGCTAATTTGAACCAAACTCTTGGAGTCATGGACACAGTGGTCACACAAGTTGGAATCTCGCAAATTATGTGATATGTGTCTGGTGATCAATTAAACCTTGAGACTCACAGAATTTAACAGCCACAGAGGCCTCAAAATAAGCATGAATTTTATCATGCATCAACAACACAGCACTTTCTATTAATTTTACACACACACAGAGAGTTCAGAAGGAGGGGAAAATATTAAGTGCCTTTATAACTTCCAATTTAACTATTAACATTTTTTGTATGATTACACAGGATCAGTTCTAATTGCTGCCTCACATGGGGCACCAAAATATGTAGTGAATTAACACTAGCAATTAAGTTTACCTGGAATAAAATTTGGGGCACACATCATAACTATGTTATAGTGTCAGTATGTTTAGTATGAGCCAACAGAAAATATTAAATTAGTCTTTAACTTCAGTCAGAAAGCTCTGCGGGTCGATATCCGATAGTTCTGTTCAAACATACAGACAACCGCATATGTTTCAACATTCAACATTTATTTAACTCAGTCAGGGGTTAAACAGAACAAAGTAATCAGATCAAAGTAATGCCGGGGTTTTTTAAAACTCACTATTACTAACCCTACTCCTACCCTGATCCTAACCTTAACCATAACCTAATCTTACTCCTTCCCCCCACCCTAACCATAGCCATCACAGAATAAATTTGAATGAATTTGTGCTGCCATGACGAAAATGAGGCGCTTTTCGTAACAATATCACGAACCAATAGATTAAAGTATATTTTGTGCTGCTGAATCATGACTTGCCGTGAGACCAGGTTGGGTGATCAAACAGTGGAGCAGAGGTACAAACAGGGTCAGGCAAAAATGCAGTCATATTCAAACAGAGTTCAGAGGCATGAGCAAACACAGACGTCAGGAATGAGGCAAAAAGTATAGTAAAAAAAAAAAAAACAGAGCAGATTACAAAGAACATGGCTAGGTAAAACAAGACTGAGAACAAGAGCTAGAATGTGTACACACCATGACAAACTGGCTGGGAAGTGGTGGCAGGGAGGTGATTAAATAGGACAGGAGTTAACAAGGTGCACCTGAGGAACAATTTAGAAAGGGGGCGTGAGTAGTAAACAAAGATTAAACACTGTGCAAGATGGGGAGGAAAAGAGTGCACAAAGTGAAGTGATGTAGGATACAGAGATGCGTGAGGAAGTGCCAAGAGTGAGAGTGAAAGAAAACACAGAGCAGACAGAATCAAAGTGTGAGACAAAGACAATAGCAGGTGCAGTGCTGTGGAGTGAACATAATAAGATGGATGTGAGGGCAAACTGAGAACGGAGCTAACACAGAATATAAAACTACTATAACAGGAACTAAAGTCAAACATGAGCATGAGAACAAACAGAAACTACCGTATTTTCTGCACCATAAGGCGCACCGGATTATAAGGCGCGCCCTCAATTAGCGGGTACCTTAACCCTTACAAAAGGCGCACCGGATTATAAGGCGCGGCCTCAATTAGCGGGTACTTAACCCTTACAAAAGGTGCACGCTAAAACATATAGTCTACAAAAAAAAAAAAGGTCACAGAAGTGAGTTTATTTGAACTTTTAAACAACTTTGAACTACCGGTATTTAACAATATGGTACTCACATTATTTTTTATTATGGTTCTATCACAAATCCATCGAAGTCTTCATCTTCTGTGTCTGAATTGAACAACTGGTCTTCTAGCTGTGGCCACCTCGCTTTGTTTCTGCGGAAACTCCGTTTGGTCTTTTTAACTTGGCGCAGTTCATTTTCTTGTTTCCTCTCGCAGCTGCTCTATTCCCATGAGCAACCGTGTAACTGATAGCCTGCAGTTTGAATTGTGCCTCGTAAGCATGTCTCTTCCCTGGCGCCATTTTCGGGGGTCCTTAGACAAACAAATGTTGTTTTGCAGGATACCTGTAGTATACGGTAACTACCGGAGGAGTGGCGGAGGTAAGTGTACGTACCACGGACTCTTCTCTGATTGGTTTATCGCTGGCAGCGTACGTACTCTATGCTACCAGCGTACGTACTTTATGTATTACGTAATGTTCTCCGATTGGTTTATCACTGCCAGGGTACGTACTCTATGCTGCTAGTGTATGTACTTTACGTATTACGTCCTTGTGTCAGCGGGAAATGGTCCGATATTCCGACGGTCAAAGACAATGTCGGTCGTTTTTACAGATTTTGGAATTTAGTGCGCACATAAGGCGCACTGGATTATAGGGCGCATGGCCGATTTTTTTTGAAAATTTAAGGCTTTTAGGTGCACCATATGGTGCGGAAAATACGGTACATGAGAACTGATCAGGAAATCAATACTAAAGCAAAACTAAACAGGAACAGACTAATAAACATTAAGCAAAGGCCAACATAAAAGTACAAGGTCTGTTAGAAAAGTATCAGACTTTTTAAATTTTTTTCAAAAACCTGATGGATTTGAATTACGTGTGCTTGCATGAGCCAACCTTGAACCTTCGTGCGCATGCGTGAATTTTTTCATGCCTGTCGATTGTGTCATTTGCTGGTAAGCAGCCTTTGTGTGAGGATGGGTGTGGTCTCTCATTGGATTTTCTTTGCAAGGAAAATGGCGGAACGACTGGAGCAGCGCGACTGCATCAAATTTTGCCAGAAACTGGGCGACAGCCAGGTGGAAACCATTCGGATTATTCAGACGGCTTTCGGTGACGATCTTCTGGGCATCACACAGATTAAGGAGCGGTACAACCGGTTTAAAGATGCCCGCACAACGGTGGAGAGCGAGCCGCGCTCCGGGCAGCCATCAACATGCAGAAATGACCAGATCATTTCCAAAGTGAACGCTGTGGTGATGTGGGACCGTTGTGTGACTATCCGAAAAATTGTGGAAGAGGTGGACATCAGCACTTTTTCAGCACATTCCACTGTGACAGAAGATTTTGCCATGAAAAGAGTTGCAGTGAAATTCATGCAGATGGCTTCGGCACGAAGCTGATGGCGGAAATAAAGCGCCTCCATGTTGAAGTCAGGACATGTTGTGACATGCTCACCTCTTCCACCATTCGGAAGATTCAGACTGCTTTCGGTGGCTTTTCAGTAGTGTGACTATCCGAGAAATGGTGGAAGAGGTGAGCATGTCACAACATGTCCTCTGAGACTTCAACACGAAGGCGCTTTTGTTCCACCATCAGCTTCATGCTGAAGCCATCGGCATGAATTTCGCTGCAACTCTTTTCATGGCAAAATCTTCTGTCACAGTGGAATGTGCCGAAAAAGTGCTGATGTCCACCTCTTCCACAATTCCACACGTGATTCAAATCCATCAGGTTTTTGAAAAAAATAAAAAGGTCCAATACTTTTCTAACAGACCTCGTACAACAGAAAACAACCAAAACGAGAACATCAAAAATAAACAGATGAAAGCTAAAGGATAAACAATGAAAACACAACCCAGCTGAACAGATCTAGAACGGAACTGGGCAATGGCCAAAATCATAACAGTTTGTAGATGCCCACCAGGACCAGCTTCGGCAGTTCAGGGCTTGTTGACTTTCTGACAGTGGTTTGAATCACTGCGCAGCTCAGGATAAACCGGATGAGTAAACTTGTGGTGAGGTTGCTGTCTCAGATTATCAGAATAAAGGTTTAGTGTTTTTATTCATATTTGTCAAAAACTGCATCTTCAGTCTTTGTCTGGGAAGTTGGACCAAAAATCATTTGAGGCAGAAATGTTAACTTTACAGCTAAGTGTTCAATGAGGTAGATTTGGAGTTTTAAAAAAAATATTTTAACTTGAAAAGGCATCCGAGGAAGCAAAATTCACTAGCAAACATTAGCTTTACAAAAAGTTGACATTAAAACCACTCGGAAGAAGAAAAAGTAAGGTAACTTGTTGCACGCAAAGCCCAAAACATGTGGGCAATGAGTGAACAAAGGGCAATAAAATGAGACTCCAGACCAACACAGCAAATAGCCAAAGAGGAGCAGATGGAGAACAAAAAGCAAGAGAAGAGCCAGGGACATTTAACAGGTGTTTAACTCCAACCAAAAACATTCTGAGTAGCGTAGTCTTTGAATTTCGGTCTTTGAGATGACCCACAATTTATTTTCCACATTCATAAGTTTTCCCTCTTAAAACCAACAATGTCCCGTTGTGACCTAGTGTTTTTGTAAAGTCCCACTCGGAAGCAAAGATTTGCGAACATCAAGCAAACGTTCATGGAATGTTCATTTACTGTTCAGCAAGTTTGCGAACATTCATATAATGTTTGTGATGTTTGTCTAATGTTTGCATGGAAGCAAACATTAGACAAACATGTAAGCAAACATTTGTAAAAATCAATCAAATGTTCATAGAATGTATGCTTAATGTTCAGTGTGTTAGCGAACCTTCACATAATGTTCATGTTGTATGTGTAAAGCTCGCCTCTAAATAAAAGCATATATATTCTAAAATTTTGTAAAATTTCATATTACAGAAAAACATTAAATATCATTTACTGCCTCTACAAGAGTCAAGACAGAAGTCAGACTACAAGAGCAAGAATTTCTGCGATTTGAAGCGAAACGTCCTCGTGTCAAGCAACCCAGTCCAGTCGAAGATTCAAGCTTCTCTACTATGCCTACAGAAAGTTAATGTTGGACTCCATTTAAATTATGTGTGCAAACATAGGTAGAATGAACAATAGGAAATAATTTAAACACCCTGGTTACCATGGTAACCAAGAATTTGTCGATTTATGATATATTCAGGCTTACTGAATATATAATTTCAAGATTACTGTGATAAACTGACAGAGCTAACTCAGAAACATGTCGTGGGTCAACTTGCATAAACATGCACTCTGTTAATTGGAATATTAATTTTTGCAAAATAATTTAAGTCACTATAGAGGCTGTGATTGTCAGCTACCAAAAATATGTTTTTTTATGGAAACAGATTGCAATGGCAGTTTATTATCCAGAAGTCCCACAGACCTGAGTTACATACATTTTGCCAAATTTTATAAAAGCATATTCAGCATTTTTGTAAATAAGGAAAAATACATTAAAGGTTTTAAAATTTGATTTCCAAAATAATGTTTTCTACATGCATGAGCAGGAAGCATTGACATTTAAATAAAACAGCTCACAGACAAATAATACTTTTATTTAATATATTTAAATATTTAAAATATATTTTATTTTTACATTTACCATTTACTGGTCACTTCACAACTTGCAATTCAAACATTATCAGACATATTTTTAAACAAACATTCTGAACATGAGATGAATATAGCATCCACACATGTTACAGTGGCATGTAGAACATCAACTAGATTTCACATTTTCAGAATGAACATTTGTCCAGGGTTTAGTGTTTCGCTCAGGCCTCAGGATGCCTTCATGTCACAGTTGAGCAGTGCTTAGTGGGAACTGTTACCATAACAACATATTTCTTTCTTTCTGATTCCTTTATTTAGACTGCTTAATTCATGTTTGCAGTGAGGCATGATATTATAATTATCCAGGGTAAAACATGTACATTATACACAATATAATTGTAACACCTGGATACAATCATTTCTGTATGTAAAATGCAACATACTCATTCTGGTTAAAAAAAAAAGCATCAGTGATCATTGTGTATAATTTCCTGTAATCACATTATACATTCAAGTATTGCCAATTAAGTTAACAAATTTCTAGCATAAGTGTTTGGTTCCTTCATGGTTAAAGGTAAAGGCAGGTGCATGTTTATCAGCTCAGAGAAATGCTGTCTCACAAAACTACTGTAATAATTGGGTCAAAATGTCTGAAACACTATAGTGCTTTACTTAAAAAAAAAGTTTGACCAACATTATCAGAAGATACAATTCAAATGAATTCATTTTATTTAAAGTAGTTTGTGTACATACATCTGTTTACTATTAACTTTTTTGTTATGCTTGCTGCTTCACAGTTGCTTGCACTGCTCCCCACCAACCAGTTGGTGGCAGTAGTACACTGAGTTGGGTTAAAACCTGCTGTTTAACAAAAGAGAAGAAGAAGACTTTGCTGAGAAATAGCACTGAACTCTGTTCTGTTTTGGAAAAGAAAAGTTTGTGTTCTACAAGTTACTTCGCCTGTTCAGTCTCTATACTATGACTAATAGACCACGGAGCAGAAGAGGAGAGTAATGCTGGAGGCTCGTCGACTGGGATCACAGAGAACCAACTCGAAGCTACCATGAGGTAGCAGCTAGCTTCAAATGGCAGGGCCTTTCTACCGTGATCACGACGCTGTGAATATTAAAAGACACTTTAAGGTAACAGAACCTAATGTGAGCACAAACTTGTTTTAGCCAGAAATGACAGAACCTGCTTGATGCTTGATTATTGCAGCCATGGACTAATGGGAACCAAACCAACACATTTTTGACTAGCACGGAGCTAACGTTAGCCACAGAGAGGCACGGACCTAATTAATATTTTGTCCATGTTTTATCTATTCTGGTATTAAGCCAGGAGCCTAATGGTATCAATAAGGTGTGTGTGGGCATCCCACTTCCAAGGACATGCAGGTTGGGTGAATTGGAAACTTTATAATTGTCCAGGTCTCACTTGTAAAAGAGGTTTCGATCTCAATGAGACCAACTTGGTTAAATAAAGGCTAAATTTAAAATGTACATAACTTTTTATGACCATGACTAAAATATATACTCTGTCTTTTATTAGGTGTTGACGCAATTGAAGTTTAAGTAATGTCAGTGCCCAGAAAGAGACTTTATGAAGATAAGTTTGTGACAATATTTTTGGATTATTGCTTGTTTCCCCCCCAAAAGCAACCACGCCGGCTGCCATAATAGTTGTTAAATCAATGAATCCTCCTCCAATCTGCCAACTTTCCTTCCTTAAAGAAATAATTTACAGGCCCTGTTACTCAATAAACATGTTTATTTATTGCTGATATAAAGTTTCAGAATTTTTTATATAAATAAAAAAATCTGTGTCCCTTGCATAATGTTTCATTTGCATAGTGTGTGCATACTGTCTATGGTACCATACACTTGAAACATAAGGACTTCTATGCTGTATGACTGAGGTTTACCACCTTATCTGGGGTGGAAAAACTGACCTGTCCCAACAAAAAAAATACATTTTTGTTGATTCTTTTGGTGGGTAAATAGACCTAAGAAAGCACCAGAATGCATTTGAGATTTCACATTTTTTTCTGGAGGACAACCACCAGACCCCACTAGGGCCTTGCCAAGGACTTTCAGGGTTTTTTTTTCCATGGCTCACTTTCATCACTCAGTTCATTCACAGATTTGTCCATGCTCATGATGAAAGGTCAACAGCATTGGCTTAATCATTTGTGAAGCATAGGATTTAATAAAAAAGTGGGAATTTCTGTATTAAGGTTGTAACATATGGATCTATATACATTTTGTGCTTGAGCAGAAGCAGAATGAAATCATTCACAGTATCAAACAGCTGAATGACAAAGTTGATGCACTGCATCCTTGGACCATCCCTGAAAGTGTCGGTTCCCAGACATACCAGGAGAGAGAACAATGTGGACACTGCTGAGACGATTATCTGAAGAATGGCCAGCTAAACCAGAGGTGTGGGCTAGAACCAATTATAAGCAGTGCCTGGAAGTAATGGGGCTTCCACTAAAGTCACTCAAACAAGTGAGTTAATGTATTTTCTGTTTGTTCGATCCTCTTCACTTCAATAAAGTTTTGCCTTTTTATTTTTTTCCACAGTACATTATGAAACATGCTGTATTTATGGAAATACAGTAACTAAAGGGCCTTTCACATTGCATGCTTTGTACGCGTCAGGCAACGCCTCCCAATGCTTCGTCAGTCGTGTTGCATCAACGCCTCCCTACGTCCTGACATGCTGTATGCGGCAGGGGGGGATTTTCACTCTGATTTTTTTTTCCAGAGGAAAGCTGAGTGATCGCCATGTTGTATGTGCGTCGATGAACCACAAAAATGCTTTAATATAGCAATTTGATTTCACAATCAAATTAATTTTGGGTTTTAAAAAACAATTTGCAAGGATTTTTCTTCAGAAAACTGCTCTGTATAAATGAGCAGTCCTGTGATATGTTTCTGTTTGTAGAGATCAGTGGTTTCTGCCACTAGTCTTCCATGTTTGGACCCAACACGTTGTTTCTATTGGACAGTGTGAAGCTTTGTCACAGTTTAAATGTTGTGTATTGGGGGGTTTGGCTGGACATTTTGGTGTTGTTTTCTTTTCTTTGCTCTCCAGGTGGTATACAAACTGGTTTTTGTCTGTGGAGAAGGTGCTGGCAGAAGAGTCCTTCACCCTCATCAGCATTATTGGCTGCACTTGTGGAGGATGTTCACGTGCAGACCTAATGACTTGCAGCACCTGTGGATGATGCTCACGTGCAAACTTAAAGACTTTCAGCTGAAGCAGATAATGAGATGGCGTTCTGCATTTAAGCCATGAGTGATTCGAGCAGAATTGCCGGGAACTCGACCTTGTGACGTTCGTTTGTGAGACGCTGAGGACCGCACCAGGGTTTGACACATCGTGCCTGTGAAGGAGGACGGGTGAGGGACACATGCTGTCGGCACATATCAGAGGTGATGATTGTCTGAATAGTGTTAACAGTAATTTGGTATTTTGTTACGCAGTATATTTGAACAGTGATGAGAATTGTGCAGTTTGTTTCTCACTGCCGTGGCGTACGGAATGATGATCCTCCACCTGTTGTGAGAAGCTGCTCATTTACATAAAGCTTAAATTCAGACCTGAATGTGTTGCTGATAGTGTGTGCCTCTGAAGGATATTTGTTGTAGCTCTGTTGACTTACCTCACCTTTTCCATCCTTCAGAGTCAGTTTGTCGTATCCACCTGGGGGGTGTTCGGCGGTGAGCCTGGGTCCAGAAGCATTGGGCTTCGATTCATTTGGGCGCTGGAGAGCGCGCCGTCCTTCACTTCGCCAGACAACCAAATATTTATGTTGTACACCAATTATTGCACAGGAGGGAAATAAAACTGTTTTGTTTTTGGAACCACTTTCTGGTTATTTAGCGCTGGGTTCGGTCAGAC
Organism: Thalassophryne amazonica; assembly: GCF_902500255.1. NCBI lineage: Eukaryota > Metazoa > Chordata > Actinopteri > Batrachoidiformes > Batrachoididae > Thalassophryne > Thalassophryne amazonica. The sequence continues at coordinate 104,022,599 of NC_047103.1, forward strand.
GTTGGTCCGCTCCTCAACCTGCGTCTGCACATAACAGTAAAGTGGCAAACGTTGGATTGGGTGGAACTTTGAATGTCAGCCTGTCGACAAGCAAGAATGTGCATGCTCCCGGCAGAAGCGTCGGTTTAGCTCAGCTTTTGATGTGACACTTCTGACGCCTCTAACAAACGTGTTTCATTGAAAATAATGCTTTTTAGACCAATTTGTGATGCCTCTGATGCTTCCAAAGCATGCGGTGTGAAAGGCCCTTTACACAAAGCAGTGGGTACAGAGGATTAATCATTTTTGTCTGATCTGCTTCACCAATATGGTATACCTAGCTGATAACTAACTTGAGAAAATTCTGGAAGCAATATAAACAGCTTGTTAAAAATATAGGGCCTGTCCAATAAGGAAATTATACAGTATCTGAACAGGACAATATATATACAGTAATTGCTTATGACTAGTGTTGCCACAGTTACTTTGAAAAAGTAATCCAATTACTGATTACTCCTTGAAAAAGTAACTTAGTTACTTTACTGATTACTCAGTTGTGAAAGTAACTAAGTTAGAATACTAGTTACTTTTTTAGTTACTTTCCCCAGCTGCCGACAACAACCCTCTGCCACCTCAACATGACAGTGATGGTTGTTTAGCCAAAACTCGCTTTATAGTCAACCTTTCTTGACTTCAATGAAAATAAATACTTGTTTTATAAAAAGTAAAATAAAGACCTCTTTCTTGATCTCATATTTAACTGTTGACAGCACTATAACAGTAAAACTTGCAATTTCTAGCCTACATTGTTTATAAATGTAACTATTAAATTCTTTGCCCACATCCATGCCCCACGCCCCCATTCCATCTGGATTCGCCCCCGCTTTGGTGTTTGAGCACAAAGAATGGATAACATTTATTTATGCAGAAAACATGACCAGATTTACAGGTAAGAAAGTTTTATTGCGTTTTCACATCTTGTGGTCCTCAGAAAGAGAGTTTAGGTGCATTTGAGTCGAAAATAGTGTTAGTTGTTGACGCATCGCGGAGGATCAGCTGTTTTTAACTACCAGATACGGAGCAGCTCAGCTCAGAATTCTAAATAAAGGAGGAAAAAACATAAAAATGTCTTTGTAAAGCTCAGTGCAGGTGTGCTGTTGTCACCGTGCTTTAAGAGGTGAGGACGAGCTGCTGCAGAAAACCGCGGATGAAAAGCTCACAGCTCGCTTAAAGTGGGCAGTTCAGTCGAACCCCGACCTCCTGCCCAAGGACCAAGTTTAATGCTGCTATCGACCCACAATGCAAAAATAATAGTAACACACAGTGACTTGGACAAGTAACTTTAATCTGATTACTGATTTGGAAAGATTAACGCGTTAGATTACTCGTTACTAAGAAAAGTGGTCAGATTAGAGTAACGCGTTACCGGCATCACTGCTTATGACTAACAATGGAAATTTTCAACTTGCAGCTAAAGAGTGCTAATGACAGACTCAATGATGAGGACAAGGTAACCACGCACCGGAGGAATACCCTAATCAATACCTTGACTGCATACACCCCTGGAATGGAACAAGGGAAGAATACAGTAACAAGTATTGTGAGGGGCTGCTTGTATGCTACGGCTCCTGTTTATCTTTGGCAGTGCTTCAGCAGTCAGAGCAAGTCAGGAACCGTCAAAGGCAGCCTTGTCAGGGATGTGCCACAAATTTACAGAGTTGTCATGGCGGCTGCAATAAATATCACATCAATGGACAGTACTACCATCATTTCTACAACTGTGCCATAATCTGAAGATGTCATATCCGAGCAGAAGAAGTACAGCCGGACCATCCTGAACTTCTTCCTGACCCAGATTACAGGTTTGAGAAACTAACAATCTTGCAAATCTGTTTTAATCTGCTCCAAAACAGCTTCATTTCTGTGTAAATCTAACGTGTATCATATAATATGTAAAAGCTACTGAAAAACACTGCAAATCGCACAACCTAACAGCAAATCACACACCAGCAAATCGCACAGCACACCAGCAAATCGCACAGCACAACAGCAAATCGCACAACAGCAAATCAAAAAAACAATAGCAAATCGCACAGCACAACAGCAAATCGCACAGCACAACAGAAAATCGCGCAACACAACAGAAAATCAAAAAAACAACAGCAAATTGCACAACAGCAAATCAAAAAAACAATAGCAAATCGCACAGCACAACAGCAAATCGCACAGCACAAGAGCAAATCGTGCAACAACAGAAAATCAAAAAACACAACAGAAAATCAAAAAACACAACAGCAAATCGAACATCACAACAGCAAATCGCACATCAACAGCAAATCAAAAAAACACAACAGCAAATCGCACATCACAACAGCAAATCAAAAAAACACAACAGCAAATCGCACAGCACAACAGTAAATCACACAACAGCAAATAGCACAGCACAACAGCAAAAGAAAAACGACAACAACATTAACCAAAACGGAAAAGGTAGGTACCTTTGGGTGACACGAATTGTCGCTGATTGGACGGTGGTCCGTCCTGTCCTGTGAACTGGAAGGTTTACATGTTTTCAAAATATGAGCACTGCTAGTGAAAACGTACATGCTCTTATTAAAGAATATTTTGATGCAGGACATGAATATGACGTTATATTGGATATGCTGTTGACAATTCATAACATAAACATTAGTCTTCGTACGCTGAAGACAAGTTTAAAAGAAGCAGGGCTGAACAGAAGACTAAATTATTCCCCACTCCCGGAAGTGAGGTGTGCAATTCTGATTGAGCTGGAAGGACCGGGACAACTCTTTGGTTATCGGACTATGTGGCAAGCTCGCCAACAAAAACAGGATTCGCGTTAAACGTGATGTAGTAATGGGGTTATTGAAACAACTGAATCCACGAGGGACGGCTTTGAGAACACGCAGGAGGTTTACAAGACGTACCTATCACTCCGTGGGTCCAAGCTACATATGGCATGTACAGTAGTGTTCAGAATGATAGTAGTGCTATGTGACTAAAAAGATTAATCCAGGTTTAGAGTATATTTCTTATTGTTACATGGGAAACAAGGTACCAGTAGATTAGACCAGTAGAACATGCTTTTCTCTTTGAAAGCCTGAGGAAAATGGAACGTTCAAGACATTGTTCAGAAGAACAGAGTAGTTTGATTAAAACGTTGATTGGAGAGGGGAAAATTTATACGCAGGTGCAAAAAATTATAGGCTGTTCATCTACAATGATCTCCAATGCTTTAAATTGGACAAAAAAAAAAAAAAAAAAACACGCGTGGAAGAAAATGGAAAACAACCATCAAAATGGATAGAAGAATAACCAGAATGGCAAAGGCTCACCCACTGATCAGCTCCAGATATTTTGTGGACTGATGAGAGTAAAATTGGTCTCTTTGGGTCCAAGGGCCGCAGTCAGTTTGTGAGACGACCCCCAAACTCTGAATTCAAGCCACAGTTCACAGTGAAGACAGTGAAGCATGGTGGTGCAAGCATCATGATATGGGCATGTTTCTCCTACTTTGGTGTTGGGCCTATATATCGCATACCAGGTATCATGGATCGGTTTGGATATGTCAAAATACTTGAAGAGGTCATGTTGCCTTATGCTGAAGAGGACAAGACAATGACCCCAAGCACACTAGTAAATGAGCAAAATCTTGGTTCCAAACCAACAAAATTAATGCCTCGCAGATGTGAAGAAATCATGAAAAACTGTGGTTATAAAACTAAATAAGTTTAGTGATTCACAGGATTGCTAAAAAAGCAGTTTGAACATAATAGTTTTGAGGTGTTTGTAGCGTGAACAGCAGATGCTACTATTATTGTGAACACCCCCTTTTCTACTTTTTTTTACTAATAGCCCAATATCATAGCCTTAAGAGTGTGCATATCATGAATGCTTGGTCTTGTTGGATTTGTGAGAATCTACTGAATCTACCGGTACCTTGTTTCCCATGTAACAATAAAAAATATACTCAAAACCTGCATTAATCTTTTTAGTCACATAGTACTACTATTATTCTGAACACTACTGTAGATGGGTATGATAAACTGAAACCATTTGGTCTGGCCCTCTCAGGATATATAGATGGCTTTTCAAGAAAAATGATGTGGCTTGTTCGTGGACCAACAAACAATCCATCTGTCATTGCTCACAATTATATTAACTGTACCAAGAGTGTTGGTGTGGTTCCAATGAGATTAAGAACTGACCTCGGAACAGAAAATGGGACTAAGGCAGCAATACAATGTACCCTCCGCCATGCTCATACGGACTACTATGCAGGCTCTTCTAACCACAGTTACGGCTCATCACCAGGGAATCAGCTCATCGAGTCATGGTGGTCTTTTTTCAGAAGAGGGAGGTTGGTACATCTGTGTTTATTATTTATTATTATTAATGTTTTCCTCTCATGTGAAATAAGCCACTCTGCATTTAATGTATACCTAGGTCTCAATTTTGGATGGACTTGTTTGGAGACCTGAGAGACTCTGGACTCTTTAATGGCAGCCATGAACATCAGTGCCTACTGAGATTTAGCTTCAGTAATCTTCTGCAGAAAGACCTGAATGAATGTATGGATCTATGGAACAAGCATCAGATTCGACAAAGCAGACTTGCATCATGTCCAGGAGGGATTCCAAATTAACTGTATCTCTTGCCTCACAGGTAGTAATGATCATATACATATGATCATTAAATATTGAATATACATTACAAAAATACAAGGTGTTATGGTATAGCCTAAACTGGAAAATACTGTAGTTGGACAATTGTACATGTTGGTGTATTCCATTCTTGAATTTAGAAGCTATCTGTCTATACCATTGTTTATATATTTCTGTATATCAAACCAATCTAACAATGACCACTTCAAACCTTGTCCTTAATATCATTGTATCATCTTATTTTGCAGATTTGGTTCAAGGGACTGTGGATTCGCTGTTGAAGACAGGGAACTGGATGTGTTTCCCGAGTCAAGGCAAGTGATTGATTTATGTGATGATCCAGACATTGAGGAATCAATCAATCAATCAATCAATTTTTTTTTATATAGCGCCAAATCACAACAAACAGTTGCCCCAAGGCGCTTTATATTGTAAGGCAAGGCCATACAATAATTATGTAAAACCCCAACGGTCAAAACGACCCCCTGTGAGCAAGCACTTGGCTACAGTGGGAAGGAAAAACTCCCTTTTAACAGGAAGAAACCTCCAGCAGAACCAGGCTCAGGGAGGGGCAGTCTTCTGCTGGGACTGGTTGGGGCTGAGGGAGAGAACCAGGAAAAAGACATGCTGTGGAGGGGAGCAGAGATCGATCACTAATGATTAAATGCAGAGTGGTGCATACAGAGCAAAAAGAGAAAGAAACAGTGCATCATGGGAACCCCCCAGCAGTCTACGTCTATAGCAGCATAACTAAGGGATGGTTCAGGGTCACCTGATCCAGCCCTAACTATAAGCTTTAGCAAAAAGGAAAGTTTTAAGCCTAATCTTAAAAGTAGAGAGGGTGTCTGTCTCCCTGATCTGAATTGGGAGCTGGTTCCACAGGAGAGGAGCCTGAAAGCTGAAGGCTCTGCCTCCCATTCTACTCTTACAAACCCTAGGAACTACAAGTAAGCCTGCAGTCTGAGAGCGAAGCGCTCTATTGGGGTGATATGGTACTACGAGGTCCCTAAGATAAGATGGGACCTGATTATTCAAAACCTTATAAGTAAGAAGAAGAATTTTAAATTCTATTCTAGAATTAACAGGAAGCCAATGAAGAGAAGCCAATATGGGTGAGATATGCTCTCTCCTTCTAGTCCCCGTCAGTACTCTAGCTGCAGCATTTTGAATTAACTGAAGGCTTTTTAGGGAACTTTTAGGACAACCTGATAATAATGAATTACAATAGTCCAGCCTAGAGGAAATAAATGCATGAATTAGTTTTTCAGCATCACTCTGAGACAAGACCTTTCTGATTTTAGAGATATTACGTAAATGCAAAAAAGCAGTCCTACATATTTGTTTAATATGCGCTTTGAATGACATATCCTGATCAAAAATGACTCCAAGATTTCTCACAGTATTACTAGAGGTCAGGGTAATGCCATCCAGAGTAAGGATCTGGTTAGACACCATGTTTCTAAGATTTGTGGGGCCAAGTACAATAACTTCAGTTTTATCTGAGTTTAAAAGCAGGAAATTAGAGGTCATCCATGTCTTTATGTCTGTAAGACAATCCTGCAGTTTAGCTAATTGGTGTGTGTCCTCTGGCTTCATGGATAGATAAAGCTGGGTATCATCTGCGTAACAATGAAAATTTAAGCGATACCGTCTAATAATACTGCCTAAGGGAAGCATGTATAAAGTGAATAAAATTGGTCCTAGCACAGAACCTTGTGGAACTCCATAATTAACTTTAGTCTGTGAAGAAGATTCCCCATTTACATGAACAAATTGTAATCTATTAGACAAATATGATTCAAACCACCGCAGCGCAGTGCCTTTAATACCTATGGCATGCTCTAATCTCTGTAATAAAATTTTATGGTCAACAGTATCAAAAGCAGCACTGAGGTCTAACAGAACAAGCACAGAGATGAGTCCACTGTCCGAGGCCATAAGAAGATCATTTGTAACCTTCACTAATGCTGTTTCTGTACTATGATGAATTCTAAAACCTGACTGAAACTCTTCAAATAGACCATTCCTCTGCAGATGATCAGTTAGCTGTTTTACAACTACCCTTTCAATACCTACAACAGTCTGTGGAACAGAATTAACTACAACAGCCACAGGACTGGGAGACAGCCTCAGAACTGTACATCACTCTGAAGGAAATAGCTGGTCTATAAACATGGAAATAAACAATGGAACCCGTTTCTACCTTTCATATTAACTTGAGACAATATTTTCCTGATTTAGTGTTTCAATTTAATGCATCTTAATGCTTTATCAATAAATGATTTGTGGTCTATACATGCCTGAGTTTTGAACACTTTCCTTTTCCATTCACAAATGTGATCTGACATTTACAAATTGCTTCAAGAGATAAATTTTAGGATATGATCCCTAAAGTTTCAAATGTGGTTCTTTTGAATTTACAGGTTTGGCAACTTGAACTGTGGGACTGAAGTGGAGACATATTAAACTTAAATAGCAAACAAACAGCAAAATAAACAAAAATCAGGACATAGCTCAGAAATATTTATAGGTAAGATTTGCAAGTAGCAAACTACACATTCAAACAATGTATAGAAGCCCTCACAACAATGAACAATGACTTTAATGCATAACAAGTAACAAATTGGCTTTTACAAGAGGCAGTGACTGATGCAAACAAGCAAACATGACCTTGTAAGGTGAGGTGGAAAAAAATTAAATAAGAGCCTAAATCAGGCCACAGCTCTTACAACTATTAAGGGCAGTCCCTTTGACATCTAAAAACATCCAAATCCTGGAGCATTCTGGATCCCAAACTCCATGTTTGTCTTAAAGACACTGTAGGAATCCAAGAGCAGTAGCTTCAGTGTGTACATGTGCTTGCCATTGGAAAAGGTGAATCAGTTAAAAAGTCAATGCTTGGAGGTGGTGTCATTCCTGCTGGTGGAAGTGCTGCTAAACCAGTGGCAAACATCAGCACATCCTCGAGGGACACAGCCGTCACTTTTTCTAAAAAGAAAAAGTCAACAATGTAGTGCGTTGTATGACTCTGCATTATCTAAAAACATACATACTATACAATGTGTGTATGTTTATACACACACACTGTGTAGTTATATATAAAAACAAAACTGCCTTGACAAACCTTCACAATTGAGAAGAAAATCAGCCCAAAAAACAGTTATTTAGACCTCCTTCTGCAGCCTGTTGCTTCCTCTTGGGCTGAGGTCTGGATGGAACATGCTTTTCATTTCGGCAGCAGTCAGGGCCTTGGAAGAATGGTATCAGGTGGGAGCCAGCACACCATTATGCTGTTGCAGTGCAGTCAGAAACTGCAGACTAGCCAGTCCATCTTTGAATCTATCAAGGACAAGTATTGTGTAAGACATAGGTGTGGTTTATCAGACAGAACAAAAATCTAATACCCAACATATAGCAACAATGTATGCAAATATACTTATTAGGGATGAGCGAATACAACACAATCTGTATCCATTCAACCATCTAAATTATTTGTATCCCGCAGTGGGTGGGCCCTAAACCGGAAGTGGGCGTGGTTTAACCCTGAATGGCTGGGCCTTAAATCAGTACATTATTTTAAGTCTGAAATTGATATGGATTGATCAGAAGTTGCTATATTTATTGTTTATTTGAAAACTATTTACAGAACAGCCTCACAATTGAGATTCAAATCAATGTTTTTGATCACAAAAGTAAGAGAACTATTTACAGTACAAGTTTTTATGAACTCAGAACAAGAATATTCTTAAGTGTATGAATGAATAACAGAACAGCCTCAGAATTGACATTCAGTGTAGTAGGAAATTATGAACTACTAAGTATGCATGAACAAGAGTTGTCATACTCAACTGATTTTTTTTTTTTTTTAATTTTATGATCAAACTGTGATTTTTTTTTTTTTTTTTCAATTAGTCATTTTTACTTCCTAACGTTCTTGGCATTTTTTTTCCACACAAAGTTAAACAATATTGATTAAGGTGTGTGTGTCTGTGCGTGCATGACTGTCTGTGTGTGCATGTGTGTGTGACTGTGTGAGAGGGAGAGAGAGAGGTTGTTCGACTGACCAATTTATTTTTATGAACAGCAGTGATAAAGTGTCAGATACTGCATGCAGCCATATTCAGTAAAAATATTAATATAGGCTACTTTGTGTGTTCAGCTACGTGTGTGTGTGTGTAAGTGGTCTGTAAGACTGTTTATTTTTTAATGATCTGTGTGAACTTGGTGATTCATGCAAACATCCAGTGATGACAAACAGGGAAATAATATGTCAGCCTTGTTCACTGTATTCTTCTCAAAAGCACCACGTTCAGTTCGAGCAAAGTTTTCCAACTGACTTTATATCACCAACAAAACGAAGAGCAAACAAACTAAATAAATAAAAAACCCGACCGTAGTGGAGGTAGTGACCGACGCGACAGGACCTGTTTTCAGCTCTGTCTTGTCAAAAGCACCACGTAAGATACAAAACAAGTTCACTAACTAATTTTAAATATCAGACAAACCGAAAAAGAGGTGAGTTGAAGAAAACTTAGAGTAATGACAGAGCAACATGAGGCAGAATCCAGCCAAGCACAGAGAGAAATCCTGTCTGTGTGTGTGAGAAGCTGCAGAGACGTGTCTGTGTAAACAATCTCATAGTTACAGGCCTTGACATTAAACCAAGAACCTATGCAAGAGCAGTAACCAATGAAGAGGAGCCCACTGACAAAGATTTAGAATCAATGGAGCAGCAGGTGGCCACCTTCTCTGCTACCAAAGGAATTACTATGAACACGCAGGATATAGAGGCATGTCACCTGCTGCCCCAAAAAGACAAGCAACAAAAACCTGCAATAATAGTAAGGTTTGTTAATAGGAAACATAAGTTAACCATATTCAAGCAGGGAAAGAAACTCAAAGGGACTAAGGTATACATAAACGATCATCTGACCAAAAAAAAAATGCAGATATAGCTAGAAAAGCCCGACTACTAAAGAAACAAAACAAAATCCAAGGAACATGGACCTCTAACTGCAGAGTTTACATAAAACTATTGGTTACACCAGAAGAAGCCAAGGTACTATGCATCAAAGAAGAACATGAACTGCACAAATACAGTTGAAAAATGAAACATAAATAAAAAATCTAGACAATTATACCTTCAACTCAAAATGACAAATTAAATATTAATAATTCCTTGCCCACAGATGACAATGAAAGTACAAAACCAAGAAATACAATTTAAAACCTTCGAATGTGACGAATCTAAAATGCAAATGTTATAGATGAAGTGGACCCAGATATAAACTTTTATAATGACATAAGTGATGACTGCATATATTGTCAAGATCAACAAATACCAACACAAAATAAACCTAATGAGATGTTGTCAGTTATCCACTTTAATAGCCGCAGATTACTTGAACCAATTGGGCACTTTGTTTAATGTATTAGCAATTTCAGAAACCTGGATAAAAAATGATGAAACAAACAACTTTATGTTAGAAGATTATGAGATGTTTGCACAGAACATTAGCAATTGATGATATTATGGACTGTATTACAATTGAATTTACAATGGAAAGCAGAAAAAACATATTGATTACGTGTGTTTATAGATCTCCTGGATCAAGTATTGAAATGTTTACAGAACTAATGCATAATTTGTATACAAAAATGGAACATAAAGATGTCTTTATATGCGGGGATTTTAACATAGATCTATTAAAAATGAGTACACATAAGCCTACGGAAAATTTTATAAATACTATGTACAGCTTGTCATTCCATCCAAAAATAACTAAACCAACCAGAATCAAAGCACAGAGTTCATCACTAATTGATAATATTTTCACCAACATATTAAATAATGACATTTCCAGTGGCATATTAATAAATGACATAAGTGACCACTTACCAGTATTTGCAACTATGAAAATAAGTTATAACTATAGGAGAGCTAAGAAAAATACTAATACTACTAATTTTCTAAGAGTAAAAACAAATGAATCAATAATGATATTCAAACAAAGTCTATTAAAACAAGACTGGAAAGTAATATGAGATGAAACTGAGGTTAACTCAGCTTATAACACTTTTTTGAATAAATTCCTAACTATGACCAATGTTGCCCTGTGAAATCAATCAAAATCAAACAACAAGCTAAAACCAAACCATGGATGACAAGTAGTTTAATTAATACCTGTAAAAAGAAAAACTGGCTATACAAAGTATTTATTAAAGAAAGAACAACTGAAACAGAAAATAAATATAAAACATATGAAAATAAATTGACAAGTGTATTAATAAACTGTAAAAAAAATGTATTATAAAACTCAACTAGAACAGTATTCTGCCGGACTATTTCATTAACAGTGACAAAAAAAATTATAACAACGAAGAGCTAGTAAATGCATTTAATCATTATTTTGTCAACATAGGGCCAGAATTGGCAGCAGAAATAAAAACGTCATATTCAACCCCAGAAACAGGTGCTGAACAAGCAAACTCAAATTCATTCTGTTGTGTGGGCCGCCCGAAGAGGAGGTACTGCTGGCCCACCACCAGAGGGCGCCCTGCCTAAATGGCGGGCTTCAGGCACCAGAGGGTGCAGTCGCCGCATGAGAACCCCAGGAGCCCGGAGCTGACAGCTGTCACCACTCATCTCATCATTCATCACACCATAAAAGCCTGGCAGAGACGTCACATCCCTGCCTAGAAATCAGCTTACCCGACAGGTAAACCTCTCAGCCGTAACTGTGCCGTTCGCACATTTCCTGTTTCTAAGTCTGGCAGTCATAACCTTGTATACTCACAGCTTGGAGCTGGGTGGTGAAAGTTGGAAGGATTTGGCGTTCCCGCTCCTCACTTATCACTTAAGTATATTATTGGTACTGCACGTACTTAGCGTCCCTGTTTTCCTGGGAGTGGTGGATTATTCCCTCAGGAGGGGACTGTGACTTTGCTGAACTGTTTGCTGGGTGTGCACACACCCACTTGATCTGTTTGTTCTTCCTGCCAGCACTACCCGATCCGACAGCTGGAGGCGGTGGCCACCTGGGGACTCAGGACTTGGCGGCTTCGGTGTGTTGCAGGTCTCCGCTGGCAGTGGAAATCGTGTGGGGCCAACTCTTCTCTGGACGGGCGTCTCCTATCCTCGAGCCTGCCCACACGTCACCTATTGTTTAATTGACTGTTACCTAAAGTTGTATCTATTCCGTTGTGCACATTTCACAACATTAAATTATCTTTGCCATTTTCATTGTCCGTTCATTTACGCCCCCTGTTGTGGGTCCATGTCACTACACTTTCTCAACAGGATTTCTCGGCCAATCGTCATGGATCCCGAGGGGCGTCAACCATCGAGTGAACCACCAATGGAAACACAAGGTGCACAGGTGCCAGCAGGAGGCGTATTAGGTGAGCTGCAGCAAATCTTAACCGCCTTCACTGCTCGGTTGGATTTGGTAACCGAGCAGAATGTTATACTCAATTGGAGGATGGAGGCTCTCACCGCTCAGGTGGAAGCGCACGCGTAGGGCGCTGCTGCAGCACCTCCTCCTGCTGACTGAGTGCCAAATACAGACATTCCAGTGGTCGTTAAACGAACCCCCCCCCGCGTCCCCTGAAGCATACATAAGCCCTCCGGAGCCATACGGAGGTTGTGTTGAGACGTGCGCAGACTTCCTGATGCAGTGTTCGTTCGTCTTTGCACAGCGTCCCGTCATGTACGTGTCTGATGTGAGCCGGGTGGCTTGTGTTATAAACTTGCTTCGAGGAGAGGCACGCGCCTGGGCTACGGCACTCTGGGAGCAGAACTCATGGCTCCTAACAACATATGCTGGGTTTCTGCAGGAGTTCAAACAAGTGTTTCATCACCCCAATAGAGACGAGACTGCTTCGAACGTGCTGCTGTCAATGAGACAGGGGTGTCGGAGTGCAGCCGAGTATGCAGTCGACTTCCGCATCGCGGCAGCGAGGTCCGGCTGGAATACTGTTGCACTCCGCGCCGCCTTCATAAACGGACTGTCTCCGGTCATGAAGGAGCATCTGCTGGCTAAGGATGAGCCGCAGGATTTTGACGGGCTTATCGACCTGGTTATACGGTTAGACAACCGACTAGAAGAACATCGTCGGGAGCGGGGCGAAGGGCGTGGCCAGGCACGAGCTGTCCCTCTTCCTTCTGGGTCCGAAAGGGTGCCGCCGTCCCCACGCTCCACAGCCAGAGAGCTCCGTGTGGCAACAGCTCCCCCTGCTGACGAAGCTATGGACATGAGCAGGGCCAAAGTGAAATCAAATAACAGACAACGGAGGCTGGCCCGTGGGGAGTGTTTCTTTCTGTGGCTCGAGTGAGCACATACAGAAGAACTGCCCCAAACGGTTAAACTACAACGCCCGCCCTTAGAGACTGGGCTAAGGGTGGGCCATAATACTCATGCGGGGAAACCCCATAAATCTGCATGCATCCCAGTCACGATCCTGAGTGGGGATCTAACCCTTCACGCCCCAGCACTGGTGGACATGGGGTCAGAAGGGAATCTGCTGGACAGCAGATGGGCAAAGGAAGTTGTGCTCCCTCTAGTGGCCCTACCTTCACCATTGATGGTACGGGCACTAGATGGCACCCTTCTCCCATTAATTACACACCAGACACAGCACGTGACTTTGGTTGTATCTGGGAATCACAGGGAGGAGATTGTGTTTTATGTAACACCTTCTACCTCTCGAGTGATTTTGGGTTTTCCATGGATGATAAAGCACAATCCCTGGATTGACTGGCCGTCTGGGGTTGTGACGCAGTGGAGCGAAACCTGCCACCGGGAGTGCTTAGGATCCTCGGTTCCACCCGTGTGATAGCTAAAGAGGAGGTTCTAGTTCCCCCCAATCTGGCGGCGGTGCCAGCCGAGTACCACGACCTTGCTGACGTCTTCAGCAAGGATCTGGCACTCACGCTGCCCCCGCACCGTCCGTACGATTGCGCCATTGATTTGATCCCGGGCGTTGAGTATCCGTCCAGCAGGCTGTACAACCTCTCACGTCCGGAGCGCGAATCAATGGAGATCTACATCCGGGACTCTTTAGCTGCCAGGTTGATCCGGAACTCCACCTCCCCGATGGGTGCTGGTTTCTTTTTTGTGGGTAAGAAAGACGGCGGACTCCATCCATGCACTGATTACAGAGGGCTGAACGAGATCATGGTTCGCAACCGATACCCGTTACCTCTGTTGGATTCAGTGTTCACGCCCTTGCATGGAGCCCACATTTTCACAAAACTGGATCTTAGGAATGCATATCACCTGGTTCGGATCCGGGAGGGAGACGAGTGGAAGACGGTATTTAACACCCCGTTAGGTCTCTCTGAGTACCTGGTCATGCCGTTCGGCCTCACCAATGCGCCCACGATGTTCCAAGTTTTGGTTAATGATGTCTTGCGGGACTTCCTGCATCGGTTCGTCTTTGTATACCTTGACGATATTCTCATCTTCTCCCCGGACCCTGAGACTCATGTGCAGCATGTACGTCAGGTCCTGCAGTGGTTGTTGGAGAACCAGTTGTTTGTGAAGGGCGAGAAGTGTGAGTTCCACCACACTTCTTTGTCTTTCTTGGGGTTTATAATCTCCTCCAACTCCATTGCCCCTGATCCGGCCAAGGTTGCGGCGGTGAGAGATTGGCCCCAACCGACAAGCCGTAGGAAATTGCAGCAGTTCCTCAGCTTTGCAAATTTCTACCGGAGGTTCATCAAGGGCTACAGCCAGGTAGTTAGCCCCCTGATGGCCCTAACCTCCACTAAAGTCCCCTTCACCTGGTCGGATCGGTGCGAAGCCGCGTTTAGGGAGTTGACATGCCGGTTCTCGACTGCACCAGTTCTGGTGCAGCCCGATCCCAATCGCCAGTTTGTAGTTGAAGTGGATGCCTCTGACTCAGGGATAGGAGCCGTGCTGTCCCAGAGTGGGGAGTCCGACAAGCTTCTCCATCCTTGTGCCTATTTTTCCCGCAGGTTGGCCCTGGCTGAAAGGAACTATGACGTCGGCAATCGGGAACTTCTGGCGGTGAAAGAGGCCCTTGAGGAGTGGAGACACCTGTTGGAGGGAGCTGCGGTGCCATTTACGGTTTTCACGGACCATCGGAACCTGGAATACATCCAGACTGCCAAGCGTCTGAACCCCAGGCAAGCCCGCTGGTCACTGTTCTTCGGGCGTTTTGACTTCCAGATCACATACTGCCCCGGGACCAAGAATCAACGATCCGACGCCTCGTCCCGGGTACACGAGGAGGGAGTCAAGACCGAGCTGTCGGATCCTCCAGAAACCATCATCCCCAAGTCCACTGTCGTGGCCACCCTCGCCTGGGACGTGGAGAAGACCGTCCGGGAGGCCCTGGCATGGAACCCGGACCCGGGGACTGGCCCGAAAGACAAACTGTATGTCCCACCAGAGGCCAGAGCTGCAGTCCTGGACTTCTGTCATGGTTCTAAGCTCTCCTGCCACCCAGGGGTGCGAAGAACCGTGGCACTGGTCCGGCGGCACTTCTGGTGGGCGTCTATGGAAGCCGACGTCTGGGATTATGTCCAGGCCTGTACCACCTGCGCCAGGGGCAAGGCAGACCACCACAGAGCACAAGGACTCCTCCAGCCGTTACCTGTGCCTCATTGCCCCTGGTCCCACATCGGAATGGACTTCGTCACGGGCCTCCCACCATTCCAGGGCATGACAACCATCCTCACGATAGTGGACCGGTTCTCCAAGGCAGCCCACTTCGTGGCCCTCCCGAAGCTCCCAACGGCCCAGGAGACAGCAGACCTCCTGTTCCACCATGTCGTGCGTCTGCATGGGATTCCATCCGACATTGTCTCTGACCATGGTCCCCAGTTGTCCTCGCAGGTCTGGAGGAGTTTCTGTAGGGAACTGGGGGCCACCGTAAGCCTCTCGTCCGGGTACCATCCCCAGACGAACGGACAGGCAGAGCGGGCGAACCAGGATTTGGAGCAGGCCCTTCGCTGCGTGACCTCCACGCACCCGACAGCCTGGAGCCACCATCTGGCCTGGATCGAGTACGCTCACAACAGCCAAATCTCATCTGCCACCGGCCTCTCCCCGTTTGAGGTATGTTTGAGATACCAGCCCTCATTGTTTCTGCTCGTTGAGGGAGAAGTCGGGGTGCCCTCGGTCCAGGCCCACCTAAGGAGGTGCCATCGGGTGTGGCGTACTGCCCGCTCTGCCCTGCTTAAAGCCCGGACAGGGGCCAAGGCCCATGCAGACCGCCGGCGTTCCCCGGCCCCTGCATACCAGCCCGGGCAGGACATCCCCCCTTCAAGTGGAATCCCAGAAACTGAAAGACTGATTCATTGGACCATACACCATACTCAAAGTCCTCAGTCCGATGAATCCGCAGTGAAGCTGAAGCTGCCAGCTTCACTGCGGATTCATCCTGTTTTTCATGTCTCCCATATCAAACCTTACCACACCTCGGAACTCTGCACCCCCGGACCGGCGCCGCCTCCTGCCCGGATCATCGACGGAGAGCCTGTTTGGACCGTGCGCAGACTCCTGGATGTCCGTCGGAAGGGCCGGGGGTTCCAGTATCTGGTGGACTGGGAGGGTTACGGACCCAAAGAGCGCTCCTGGGTGAAGAGGAGCTTCATCCTGGACCCGGCCCTCCTGGCCGATTTCTACCACCGTCACCCTGACAAGCCTGGTCGGGCGCCAGGAGGCGCCCACTGGGGGGGGGGGGGGGGGGGTCCTGTTGTGTGGGCCGCCTGAAGAGGAGGTACTGCTGGCCCACCACCAGAGGGCGCCCTGCCTGAATAGTGGGCTTCAGGCACCAGAGGGCGCAGTTGCCGCATGAGAACCCCAGGAGCCCGGAGCTGACAGCTGTCACCACTCATCTCATCAATCATCACACCATAAAAGCCTGGCAGAGATGTCACATCCCTGCCGAGAAATCAGCTTACCCGACAGGTAAACCTTTCAGCCGTAACTGTGCCGTTCGCACATTTCCTGTTTCTAAGTCTGGCAGTCGTAACCTTGTATACTCACAGCTTGGAGCTGGGTGGTGGAAGTTGGAAGGAGTTGGCGTTCCCGCTCCTCACTTATCACTTAAGTATATTATTGGTACTGCATGTACTTAGCGTTCCTGTTTTCCTGGGAGTGGTGGATTATTCCCTCAGGAGGGGACTGTGACTTTTCTGAACTGTTTGCTGGGTGTGCACACACCCACTTGATCTGTTTGTTCTTCCTGCCAGCACTACCCGATCCGACAGCTGGAGGCGGTGACCACCTGGGGACTCAGGACTTGGTGGCTTTGGTGTGTTGCAGGTCTCCGCTGGCAGTGGAAATCGTGTAGGGCCGACTCTTCTCTGGATGGGCGTCTCCTATCCTCGAACCTGCCCACACGTCACCTATTGTTTAATTGACTGTTACCTAAAGTCGTGTATTCCGTTGTGCACATTTCACAACATTAAATTGTTATGTTTGACATTTTCATTGTCCGTTCATCTACGCCCCCTGTTGTGGGTCCATGTCACTACACTTTCTCAACACATTCTATCAGCAACAGATGAAACGGAAATAATAAACACTGTTAATAAATTGAAGGCAAAAAAATCATTAGATTGTAATAAGCTGGACACTACAATAATTAAGCAAGTCATTAATGAAATTGCAAAACCTCGAAGTCATATCTACAACTTATCATTTATTAATGGAGAGTTTCCAAGTCAAATGAAGATTGCCAAAATTACAACCATATATAAAAGTGGAGATAAGCATCTATTCTCAAATTATAGACCTATATCTGTGTTATCTCAGTTTTCAAAAATTACAGTACGGTTAGATCATGACATTGAAAAGTTCAAGATATTAAACGACAACCAGTATAGTTTCAGAAATAATAGATCAACAGCTTTAGCTTTAATTGATTTAGTGGAAGAAATAACAAATAATATTGATAAAAAGAAACATACAATGGCGATCTTCATTGACTTAAAAAAAGCGTTCGATACTATTAACCACAACATATGATTACGTAAATTGGAAAAAAAAATTGGCATAAGAGGTACTGCACTAAATTGGCTCCAATTTTATTTAAACAACAGGCAACAATATGTACAAATAGGAGAGCATAAATCTTCGTTCAAACAGATACATTGTGGAGTTCCACAAGGGTCCGTTTTAGGACCTAATTTTTTTCTAATTTACATTAATGACTTGCAACTCATCTCTGAAAAACTGAAATTTATCCTCTTTGCTGATGACACGATAGTATGCTCAGGGGAAAACCTGGAACAACTTATGATCGAAATAGAAATTATTAAATTAAAAAATTGGTTTGATGGTAATAAATTGTCACTTAATATTTCAAAGACAAAACTAATGCTCTTTGGACAGCGAGAAATCAAAACAAAATGAAATCTTAAAATTGACATGGTTCCTATTGAAAGGGTTAACCAATACAGATTTTTAGGAATAATAATCGATCATAGGGTGTGCTGAAAACCCCACATTGCTAGCATACAATCCAAAATAGCCAGAAGTATTTCCATAATGGGGAAAGCCAAACATTTTTTAGATCAGGATTCCTTACATATTATTTACTGCACATTAATACTACCATATATTAGTTATGGCGTTGAGGTATGGGGTAATACATACAAAAGTAATGTAGACACACTTTTTAAGCTGCACAAAAGGGCAATAAGAATCATCCATAATGCAGGCTTCAGAGATCACACGAGTACACTGTTTTTACAATCCAAAATCCTAAAATTTAGAGATCTTGCTGAATTTAAAACTTTACAAATAATTTACAAAGTGAGACAAAATCTACTACCAGATAACCTCCAAAAATTGTTTAGTGAAAGAAAGGGAGGTTACAATTTAAGAAGGAAATATAATTTAAGAAACAGTGTGCCCGTACAACAATGAAACAAATGTGTCTTACGAAACATGGGGTGGATTTATGGAATAACCTAACCGAGGACATCAAAGTATGTACTAAACTTAAAATACTAAAAAAAAATATGAAACTGAATAACGTAATCTTCTGTATATACACAGGTGTGCATGTTTGTGGATCTAAACTGTTATATTATTAGGTCATTTCGAATGTATGGGAAACGTGCATGCACACGTGGACACAGGTTGCCCATGGGTGCATGTATGTGGATACAAACTGTTATATTATTAAGTCATATCGAATACAGGGAAACGTGTATGCACGCATGGACACGGGTTGCCCATGTGTGCATGTAAGTGGATAAAACTGTTATATTATCAAGTCATATCGAATACAGGGAAACGTGCATGCACGCGTGGACACGGATTGCCCATGGGTGCATATATGTGGATAAAAATTATTATATTATCAAGTCTAATCGAATACAGGGAAACGTGTATGCACACATGGTCACGGGTTGCCCATGTGTGCATGTATGTGGATTAAAACTGTTATATTATCAAGTCATAAGATACAGGGAACGTGCATGCACGCATGGACACGGGTTGCCCATGGGTGCATGTATGTGAATCAAAACTGTTATATTGTCAAGTCATATTGAATGCAGGGAAACATGCATGCATGCATAGACGCGGGTGCCCATGGGTGCATGTATGTGGGTTAAAACTGTTATATTATCAAGTCATATCGAATCTCGTGTGTGTATTGGTGTATGTAAAGGTATCTGTGTATATGTGTATAGAGTGTGAGACAGAATCTGGCTCTCACAGACCTGTTAATTTTTCTTTAAGAAGCCCTCTTATTCTGCACTCTTTACCTGTATTAATTCCACCTGTTTCAACTTGTTACCTGTATAAAAGACACCTGTTCACACACTCAATCAATCACACTCCAACCTGTCCACCATAGCCAAGACCAAAGAGCTGTCTAAGGACACCAGGGACAAAACTGCAGACCTGCACAAGGCTGGGATGGACTACAGGACAACAGGCAACCAGCTTGGTAGAAGACAACTGTTATGATTATTTATTAGAAAGTGGAAGAAACACAAGATGACTGTCAATCTCCCGCAGCCTGGGATTCCATGCAAGATCTCACTTTGTGGGGTAAGGATGATTCTGAGAAAGCTCAGAACTACACAGGAGGACCTGTTCAATGACCTGAAGAGAGCTGGGACCACAGTCACAAAGATTACATTAGTTAACATATGATGCTGTCATGGTTTAAAATCATGCAGGGCAGCAAGGTCCCCCTGCTCAAGCCTGCAAATGTCCAGGCCCGTTTGAAGTTCACCAGTGACCATTTGGATGATCCAGAGGAGGCATGGGAGAAGGTCATGTGGTCAGATGAGACCAAAATAGAGCTTTCTGGAATCAGCTCCAACAACCATGTTTAGAGGATGAGAACAACCCCAAGAAAACCATCCCAACCGTGAGGCATGGGGGTGGAAACATCATACTCTGGGGGTGCTCTTCTATAAAGGGGACAGGACGGCTGCACCGTATTGAAGGGAGGATGGATGGGGTCATGTATTGCGAGATTTTGGCAAACAACCTCCTTCCCTCAGTAAGAGCATTGAAGATGGGTCATGGCTGGGTCTTCCAGCATGACAACGACCCCAAACACACAGCCAGGGCAACTAAGGAGGGGCTCCGTAAGAAGCATTTCAAGGTCCTGGAGTGGCTGAGCCAGTCTCCAGACCTGAACTCAATAGAAAATCTTTGGAGGGAGCTGAAACTCCAAACCTGAAAGATTTGGAGAAGATCTGTATGGAGGAGTTGACCAAAATCCCTGTTGCAGTGTGTGAAAACTTGGTCAGGAACATCTGACCTCTGTAATGGTAGAAAAATGTTTCTGTACCAATTGTTAAGCTTTGTTTTTCTAGGGGGTCAAATACTTATTTTATGCAATAAAATGCAAATTAATTATTTAAAAATCATACAATGTGATTTACTGGATTTTTTTTAGATTCTGTCTCTCACAGTTGAAGTGTACCTGCAATAAAAATTACAGACCTCTCCATTCTTTGTAGGTGGGAAAACCTGCAAAACTGACAGGGGGTCAAATACTTATTTTCCCCACTGTACTTCTCACTGAAATCTCTCCATTTAAATAAAACTGTGTAAAAACTCAGTGTCGTCTTACTCTAAATTACTGAAGTAATTTTCAGATTATTTTCTACCTGACGTAGAGCTTTCCCTATATCCTCATTGGTTATATCTTCCAAAGTGGCGCTGAAACTTGGCTTCCCTATTATGTGTTGGATGAGGTCCTTTGAGAGGAAATGTGGTGCTGGTCCCCCGTGTACTATAGACACTGCAATCATTTTGCCTGCAAGAAAGTATTCATCTTCCCTGACAGCTGTTACAGAGAGTACAGAATTATTAAAATAAATACCATCAGTGAAAAGTGTGTATATATACATATACTGAAAATTTTAAAATGACTTAAGAAAAAAAAAAAAAAAAACACCTGTGGAACTGTACACAAGGTATGGCCTTTCTGGAGGTCCATCAAAGATGGGGCGATTTCTCAGGCAGTTCATCAGAAGCGTGAGGAATTCTTGCCTCGGTCCACCTGTGTCCAACCCTTCTTCAAAGGACCCAGCATCATCAGTAACCTTAATAAGGATGTCACTGTTTTCGGAGTAAGAGCTGCGCCAAAATCCTTTCACAGCTCCATCCCATACATCAGATGTGATATGTTAAACCTGCTGACTTTCTTGTGGTCAATTGCAAGTGCCAAATTTGCAATAATTTCAGATGTCTGTAGACTTGTGGGTCTAGAAAAAGTGAAAAAATTACTTTAGACTTTAAAAATATACTCAAAGCATAGTAGCTACTTTACTAAACAACAACTGAACAATAATCTTTCATTCCATATTCATAAACCATATCCTGACGCTTCATTGACACGAGAGACACTGATGAGTCAGTCTCTAAAAGAATGAGCAACATTTTCTTATTAACCAAATTCCAATGGGCTCTCTTCAAACACACAGCTCAAGAACTGCACCTGTCCCAAGCAGTTACAGGCAGACAAAGTCACATTGGTGTTCATTTTAGTGACTTCTCACTTTTGTATCATTTAATTTTGCACAGAATAGAGACCTGGTTAATTTTTTACTTATCTCTATATGACTTACTCAGATTCTTCTGAGGGCATGTCATTTCTTTTCTCAGGAATGACAACTTCATCCTCGTCATCGTCAATGACAATTGGTGAAAACAGGTCGGTGTAGTTTCTGCAAAATGAAGACATTGGGCCTCATGTATCAACGTTGCGTACGGCGATATTTGAGCGTATATGGGGTGTACGCCAAAACGGCTGCGGTACTTGGCATTTATCAATGTGGTCATTGGCGTATGCTGCGCTGAAAATATACGAGGTCTGTCCGTAAAGTATCGTACCTTTTTATTTTTTTCAAAAACTATATGGATTTCATTCATATGTTTTTACGTCAGACATGCTTGAACCCTTGTGCGCATGCGTGAGTTTTTCCACGCCTATCGGTGACGTCATTCGCCTGTGAGCACGCCTTGTGGAAGGAGTGGTCCCGCCCCCTCGTCGGATTTTCATTGTCTGGAAATGGCGGAATGAAAAGGACTTTTTTTCCATCAGAATTTTTTCAGAAGCTGTTAGAGACTGGCACCTGAAAACCATTCGAAAAATGTATCTGGCTTTCAGTGAAAATTTTATGGGCTTCACAGAGAATAAGGACTTTAACTACAGGTATAAGGACCCCTTTAAGGACGGTCGGTGCGCCGCGCTGCGAGCTGCGACGATGCGGCACAAACCACTGGATCATTTCTAAGCTGATGGCTCTGTGGATACGAGACTGTCGTGTGCTCTTTCTCTGGTTATCACAAGACCTGGACATCAGCCATTTTCCGGCAGATTTCACTTTTAACAAGAGATTTTGTCATGGAAAGCCGCGCGGAGGCTTCGCGCGTCACGACCGATTCACTGATGAAGCGAGACAAAGGAACACCTCCGTTTCGGAGTGTTAGAGGACAAGTTGGGACATGTCCAGCTCTCCACAAGTTCTTTTATACGCACTTGACTGGTAAGCACTGAAAGCTGAGATAGGCATGTCCCAACTTGTCCTCTAACACGCCGAAACGGAGGTGTTCCTTTGTCTCGCTTCATCAGCGAATCGGTCGTGACGCGCGAAGCCTCCGCGCGGCTTTCCATGACAAAATCTCTTGTTAAAAGTGAAATCTGCCGGAAAATGGCTGATGTCCAGGTCTTGTGATAACCAGAGAAAGAGCACACGACGGTCTCGTATCCACAGAGCCATCAGCTTAGAAATGATCCAGTGGTTTGTGCCGCATCATCGCAGCTCGCAGCGCGGCGCACCGACCGTCCTTAAAGGGGTCCTTATACCTGTAGTTAAAGTCCTTATTCTCTGTGAAGCCCATAAAATTTTCACTGAAAGCCAGATAAATTTTTCGAATGGTTTTCAGGTGCCAGCCTCTAACAGCTTCTGAAAAAATTCTGATGGAAAAAAAGTCCTTTTCATTCCGCCATTTCCAGACAATGAAAATCCGACGAGGGGGCGGGACCACTCCTTCCACAAGGCGTGCTCACAGGCGAGTGACGTCACCGATAGGCGTGGAAAAACTCACGCATGCGCACAAGGGTTCAAGCATGTCTGACGTAAAAACATATGAATGAAATCCATATAGTTTTTGAAAAAAATAAAAAGGTACGATACTTTACGGACAGACCTCGTACACCAGGTCGAGAGGTGGCGTAAATTATACACCAAAATGAACCAGCGCTGGAATCCACATAAAAATGAAGATGATCAACATGATAAACAGTGCCATTATACAAATCAATGCATATGTTACATAAATAACACTTTCCTGATTATACTACATAATAATCAATACAAATCCCGCCTTTGCGGGATTGTTATGGAGCACGATCCGTGGTCACAGCGCTGACTGCAAAGAAAGCACTGCACGCCCTTTTCTCCAGACTTCGAGCCTGGAGCCAGAGCAGCGCTGAGCTTAACTTCATGTGGTGTGATCGTTTTAGACAATGAAATTGATAATAACAACTGTAGTTTCGTCATTCCCTTAATTCGCCCATGCTGCAACCAGGTTTTGTCGTCTCCATTCGGTTGTCACAATAAAATAAATACAGAAATACATTTAAAAAATAAAGAAATCTGACAGATTAGGCGTGTCTTATTAATTGAGCGAGCAAATATCCACATGTCAAGAATTATTGACATGTGAAAAGAGAATACAGTGGTCCCTCGCTATAACGTGGTTCACCTGTCGTGGCCTCGGAGTCTCGCGGAGTATTTAGTCCAATTTTGCATGCCTTTTTTTTTTACAGTGTTCTGTGTTCTGCGTATCTGTTTATAAGAATCTTGTCGCCCAGAAGAGAAAAGAGCGCCAACAACTATTCATAACTGTGTTTGTCACACAGAAACAAACACCTGCTGCAGCGAGATGTGAGTGGAAAAGGCGCAGCGCCAGGACGCAGAGGCCCGATCTGTGACATACTGGTGAGTCACTATTAATAATTTCTTATGTGTCCAACCTCGTTCGTTGATCGTTAAAATGAATTTGTTAGTTCTAAATGCCATCATAATTATTTATAGGAAAACGTTCTATTTTTATTTCTCAAACAAATGTTTGGGCCTGAAAACAGTTTGGTCTTATTTTCCTACTAAGGTTTGAACTTTGAGAGTGTGTTGTATGGCTGGGGGGGCCTGGCTGCCGGTTTGTTTGTCATTTGGTTTCCTCCCAGGTGGCATGCATTTGGGACTGAGTGGCTGTGTTGCTGAGGCTGTTAGGACTTCACCCTGATCACCTGCGACTCGTCAGGACTCACAGCTGAGGTGCATCTGGAGGGATTGGAGTATGTTGGCATTTAAGACTGAAGTGCACAGTGTGCATTTGCCAGAGACTCGACCTTGTGACCAGACGGGTGAGATCGTCGTCTTGGGAGCCATCTCATCAGCAGCGGACGCTGAGAATGTCCAGGTTTGATGCACGGTCTGTGAAAGAGGAGAGGGTGAGGTCTCACGCTCGTCAGCACACTTCCTGAGGTACGTTGGATTTTGTGACTAACAGTTATACAGTCAGTAAATGTGGTGTCCCTCACACCTTATTGTATTGAGCTGTATGTTAGTCATGTATCAGCTTCCACTGCAGTGGAGTTTTGTGAACGAGATGTTCCATACCTGCAGGTTGGAAGCTGATCAGTAATCAAGCCAGGAAGTGTTTACTGTTTGTACACCTTTAAGTGTTCTGTGTGTAGAGTGTGGACTCGCATAATGGTTCCTTCTTTCACAGACTCGGTTGTTGCGGCCACCTGGGGGGTGTCGGCGGGGTCCTTGAGTCCGAAACAGCTTCTGGCTCCGGACCATTAGCGCTGCTGGGAGCGCACCACGCCAGACCGCACTTTTTATTATTATTATGATCACTGTTATGTATTAAATTCAGTTAGCCTTTGTACCGTGCTCTGCTTATTTCATACTGGGTCCTTCAAACGCTGGTCGGTTCTCCGAGCTGCGTCCGACACATAACAGAGTGTTTACACACGAGAGAAAAGTGAGAAAATGTTCATGCCTGATTGAGAAAGTGTATAAACTGTGTAGTGAGGGTTTTACAGCTTTGAAACGTCTATAATAATTGTAAAAAATAACGCTGACTACATCGCGGTTTCGCATATTACGGGCTATTTTTTAGAACGTAACTCCAGCGATTAATGAGGGACCACTGTAACACTTTATTGATTATATACTACAAAACAATTGATACGACAGCCGCTTTTGATGCTCTATTGGCACGCGTTGTGATTGGTGGAGTTCTTTTTCATTGCCGTCTTTCCGGCTTCAGTGTCGTAAAATGAGGGTGTGTCTGAAGCGGAGTCTGAATATTTATGGGCGTGTTTATTATAATTACGATCGTTTCCACCCGCCGCATTTATCAAGATCACGTCAGGCGTACGCCAGAAATGGGCAGGTGCGCACTGCTTGATACATGTCACGGCGACTTTGGTGTATTTCAAGTTTACGCCGTAAATTTACGCCACAAGTGCACAACATTGATACATGAGGCCCATTATGTGCACACAATACAAATATAAATGCCCAATGTTCCAGCTTAAACTGAACATCTAATCTTTGTCAGGAGATAAATGTGTTTACTCCTCAATACTGTTGCATGATATTTTGCCCACCATATAATAAGACAAAACACACCTGTAACAGGAGCTCTTGACATCATGACATCCAGAGGTACCTGGATAAGTATGGTCCTCATCCAAGCACCATTTCTAAGAGGGCATAAACACATGAATCATAGTGTACTCCAAAATATATTGATGACATTGCAAAACCAAAGAAACAGATATTACAAAAAGATATTAGCGTAGCAATGCATTTACGCATAGTAAATGCTACAATAACCACAAATTACAAAGCTATGTCAATAGCAAAATAGAAATTTTCTATCTCACACACACACACACACACACACACACACACACACACACACACACACACACACACACACACACACACACACACACACACACACACTACTACACGGCTACTTACACTTTGTCAGGCTCTTTGTGTACAGGACTGCTTTTGTGAAGAGGTTCAAATGGCTGTAGTAAAGACAAATTTTTGTTTAGTACTGCTGACCGAAGTCAAAAACCCACACAGGTTGAGGGCAAGTTAATCACACTTGAAATGAACACCCAAATACGTTTTAAATTACACCTACCAGTGTATCAGCTAGATCAAACTGTTTTGATGTTGTTTTTATCACAATCTCAGAGTCAGATGTGTCTGGCAATTCTCCAACTGTAAAACATGAAAATAAATGAAGCTCACCTCAATAATAATTGCTAAAAAGGGAAGTTAGCCTGGAGAAAATGCTTAAAATAACTCCAAGCTGGTCAAAAAAAAATATGAACATTTCCAGTCTAATTTAAAGGTTTGTTTGTGATGACTGATGTTTTTTGCAGTCTACAAATTACTCCACTGTTCCAGATTAGAAAATTAAGATTATTATGTTTGTAGGTAGATCAAATTAGAGAAACTCAAGACTCCATTATGAAACAGGATGCAGATTTTTGGTAAAATAAATGAGGATACAAACAAACAATAAATATCACATTTCTCAATGACTAACACATAGCTGAACAGCAAGTCAAGACATCTTTGCACTGAACACATCTAGGTCAAAACAACACAGTTTACCTTCCTCAAAATCTTTTTTTGATCAGATAAAAATGGTGATCCACTAATGTTGCCTGCCAATTTCTGCCTTGTATGTTTTTAGAGTAAATGTTTTTTTGTGTCCCAGGGATATTAATAACTTCACAGCCATCTGGATAAAGGAGGAGGAAAGGTCCTTCATCCATGTCTTTGTTGAAGTCCCTGATGTCAGGATGTGTAGAAAGGCAAAGAGTTCTCCCGCGCTGTGGCTTGACACCACCACCCTTCCCAATGGTCATCAAACCAACAAATACCTGCAAAAGTAAATAAATAAATAAACTGTGGGGTGGGTAATGTTTAAAGATTAAAATTATCATTAATGCTATGTTACATGTCACACTTGCATACAAAATGGACAATTATTAATTCAAAACTAACACTCAAAGCAGAGTGACCCATAACTTTAACTTTTAATGAGCCTTTATTGTCATTATACAGTGAATTGTATAACTAAATTATGAGATTAGAATGGAGGTTTAGTCCTGAGCTGCTGTGACTGAGCATGCTGCCAAACCTAACCTTTAGTGCCAGTCATGCATGTCCTAAACTCAGTAAACAGCAGAATTGAAGGGTACTTTTCATTACAGATACTTTGTAACTCAATGAATATTTGCATGTCACAGTTACATATTCATCCTGATCACAAACTAGTAAATACAGTGGTCCCTCGTTTATCGCGGGAGTTACGTTCTAAAAATAGCCCGCAATAGGCGAAATCCACGAAGTAGTCAGTGTTATTTTTTACAATTATTATAGACGTTCTAAGGCTGTAAAACCCCTCACTACACACTTTATACACTTTTCTCAAACAGGCATTAACATTTTCTCACTTTTCTCGTGTGTAAACACTCTCAAAGTTCAAACTTAGTAGAAAAATAAGACCAACCTGTTTTCAGACCCAAATATTTTTTTTGAGAAATAAAAATAGAATGTTTTCCTACAAATAATTATGATGGCTTTTAGAACTAACAAATTTAGTTTTAACGACCAACCTACGAGGTTGGACACATAAGAAATTATTAATAGTGACTGACCAGTATTTCACAGTTCCTCTGACCGCGCCTCTTCATCCTGGCACTGCGCCGCTGTTGGGCCTTTTTCCACTGAGTGCAGGTGTCTTTTGCCGAGTGAAGAACATAGTTATGGGTAGTTGTTGGCGCTCTTTTTTCTTCTGGGCGAGAAGATTCTTATAAACAGACACGCAGAACACAATGCACGTACTCTCCCTTCGCGGTGCTGCGACCGGCCTGCTTGATAAGGATGCAGAACACAATGCGCTGTAAAAAGAAAAAAAAGCATGCAAAATTGGACTAAAAAAATCTGCGAAACTACGAGACCGCGAAAGGTGAACCGCGTTATAGCGAGGGACCACTGTATATACAAAAGTGAAAACAGGCCAGTGTCATTATTATCCAAGTAATATGATCATGGCACAGAAGCCCATTAGTACAGGCAAAAATATAATGGTCACCATAAAACTGACCCTACCATCAGGATTACTTTTAGAGGACTGCAATGATGGAAGAATGTCAACAGGTAGTTAACAGTTGTTCATTCTCAACCTGAGCCATAACCAACTTCCCTGGACTTTACTTGTTTTGTTTTTTTTTTTTTTTTTTTTTTGGTCTCCATTTTTACACAAAAATATTTTTGCCTCTCCTCTGTCAGTCTCTTTCTGTACTCCAGAAAGGTCCCCAGAGTAGGGATTTGAATAGTCTGTGATTCTACAGGGAAGCAAAGGAACAACATGCTACATTATACATATGTAGACATAACACACATATACATAAATACAGCAGTAGCCTGATGTTTTTCAGCATACAAGAATCAAATTAAGACAACAGACTATCTTTCGCAAAATAGGGGTGCAGTTTTGGGGACACAAACTGAAAGTAAACAAAGTATCAAATTTAAAAACAACTGCAAAATTATAAAATTAAAGCCTGAAGATACCTGTCTTCAGTTTCACTGCCTATAACGTGCAGTCTAATGTTACTGACCACCAAAAGATACTCTGGCAAATGGTAACATCTGCCACTCCAACAGTAGCATTCAAGAAACACATGTTGCCCCCTCACTCGTAGATGATTACACATGCCCCTTATCACGTCTTTGATTTCCATACACACACACAGACCATTTCTTTAACAAGTCAACCAATATGTTGTCCATTCGTCTGCTCCCGTTTTGTGTTCGGGGTCGCCGCAGCGAATACAACCAGACCCGCATTGATATTTAGACCCGCACAAGTTTTACGCCGGATGCCCTTCCTGATGCAACTCCATTGTTACATGGAGAAACACACACAGCCGCTGGTGTTCCAAAGTGAATTCTCTTCCAAGTCCTTATCCTGTGCTCAAACAACCAATGGCTGTGCGAAGCTGAGCAAAGCTGAGCACTCAACAGCCAATCATCTCAGCATCTCATCCTCAGGAAGACCAATCCTGAGACGCAGCTCTAATGGCCAACGTGTTCCCATTCTGGTAGACCAATGGTAAAAGGCGTTATATTCGGCAGCAGTCACCAGCGCGAGTTTCGTCTGTCGGATGAGAGAATACACACATTCGCTGAAGTAAGTAATTTCTCCTTCATGATCTCTCACTGTTTTAGCAAAACAGGAATTTTGGCATGTATTAAAGCCATATGATAAATGCTATGCCTATGCTAATTTTGACTGGAAACTGTCAACTAGCTGCTGCTATTGTTTGCTAGCTTCTTCATCTGTAATAAGCTGCACGGGCTACTTAGCATAGCGATCGGTGAAAACGAGATGAAAACAAATAGCCCATAAATTGTGTGCCCAGACACTTGGGACAAGATTGTCAGAGAGAAACCATCCATCATATGTCGCAATAATTTCAGTTGAGGGCAATCAACTATGATTTTAGCCTTGCAGTAGCCGTGTTGTAGTTTGCTAGTTTGTTCTGTAAGCTGCCTGGGCTAATTAGCACAGCGATCGGTGAAAACGAGATGAAAACAAACATCAGAAAATTAAACGCTATAGCTGGTGTTATAATTGTTATTCCGTCGTTATGATCAAAAACACATCTTTCTCTGACTGCTTAGGTGTGTGTCATCTTGAAATCACAAATTAGAAACAGTATTTGTGTGTTGGTGCCTACGGTGTAGATGAATTGTCAGTTATGTTTTTAAAAACCTGGTATTGTCAAATTGCTCTGTCTTGTATGATATCCTTCTATGGTGTGTGTGTGTGTGTGTGTGTGTGTGTGTGTATACGTGTGTACATGCATGCATTTGTTAGGAGAGAGGATGACTTTCTGCTTCACTCCAATGACTCATATCATATGTTTTGTTGTACCAGATAACCAACATTAATTTTCAGTATGGACCACAAGACCTTTCGATGCAATGTGTGAGATAAAAAGTTCACTAAGAAGTCAAACCTCACTCGCCACATGAAGATCCATGATCCAAAGGAGCATGACTGTGACATTTGTGGGAAGAGTTTCACCACCAAACCCCAACTGCACTTACATCAAAAGCAGCACCAGTATCCGACTCACCTCTGTACCAGACTCTGCTGTACAAGGCCCACACAGCTGGATCTTTTCCATTATCAACTTCATCGACATCTCAGAGGGGCATCCTGTCCATGGTAAAACCTGCTGGCACCTACACCCCAGCATTTCCCAGTCTCCCCTTCGATCTGCCCGCATGCTGAGGCGTGCTGACCTAATCCTGGAGATGGAAATGATGCCTGTCTACCGCAACCAAATCCTCAGTGTGACCGGTGAAATCCTGAGCATTGATGGCACAAGAAAGGCATATATAAAGTTATCACATTGTACATCATAGAAAAAAAAATATTGTTAATTAAGACCACCTAATGAATTTAGATTTTCTAATGATATTTTGATTTTGTCTTTCACTAAAGCTTCTCAAGAAGATCTACAGTGAGTAGATCGTGGAGAGAACTGGCAGCGGTGACAAAGGTGTGGTGAGAAGCGGAAGGTAAGCTGTTTAAGCACTTCACTTATGATATGACTTATGATATGATTCCTTCTTTATGTTCTCCAATGCCATATACCAACACAGGGCAGAGTAGCTACCTAAACTCTGTGAGTGAGATAGATTATCTCATCAATAGTTTTATATCCTCTTTGAGGACAACTTTGGATGCTGTAGCTCCTCTGAAAAAGAGAGCCTTAAATCAGAAGTGCCTGACTCCGTGGTATAACTCACAAACTCGCAGCTTAAAGCAGATAACCCGTAAGTTGGAGAGGAAATGGCGTCTCACTAATTTAGAAGATCTTCACTTAGCCTGGAAAAAGAGTCTGTTGCTCTATAAAAAAGCCCTCCGTAAAGCTAGGACATCTTACTAGTCATCACTAATTGAAGAAAATAAGAACAACCCCAGGTTTCTTTTCAGCACTGTAGCCAGGCTGACAAAAAGTCAGAGCTCTATTGAGCCGAGTATCCCTTTAACTTTAACTAGTAATGACTTCATGACTTTCTTTGCTAATAAAATTTTAACTATTAGAGAAAAAATTACTCATAACCATCCCAAAGACATATCATTCTCTTTGGCTGCTTTCAGTGATGCCGGTATTTGGTTAGACTCTTTCTCTCCGATTGTTCTGTCTGAGTTATTTTCATTAGTTACTTCCTCCAAACCATCAACATGTCTATTAGACCCCATTCCTACCAGGCTGCTCAAGGAAGCCCTACCATTAATTAATGCTTCAGTCTTAAATATGATCAATCTATCTTTATTAGTTGGCTATGTACCACAGGCTTTTAAGGTGGCAGTAATTAAACCATTACTTAAAAAGCCATCACTTGACCCAGCTATCTTAGCTAATTATAGTATTACTGACCTCTAGTAATACTGTGAGAAATCTTGGAGACATTTTTGATCAGGATATGTCATTCAATGCGCATATTAAACAAATATGTAGGACTGCTTTTTTGCATTTGCGCAATATCTCTAAAATTAAAAAGGTCTTGTCTCAGAGTGATGCTGAAAAACTAATTCATGCATTTATTTCCTCTAGGCTGGACTACTGTAATTCATTATTATCAGGTTGTCCTAAAAGTTCCCTGAAAAGCCTTCAGTTAATTCAAAATGCTGCAGCTAGAGTACTGACAGGGACTAGAAGGAGAGAGCATATTTCACCCATATTGGCTTCTCTTCATTGGCTTCCTGTTAATTCTAGAATAGAATTTAAAATTCTTCTTCTTACTTATAAGGTTTTGAATAATCAGGTCCCATCTTATCTTAGGGACCTCATAGTACCATATCACCCCAATAGAGCACTTCGCTCTCAGACTGCAGGCTTACTTGTAGTTCCTAGGGTTTTTAAGAGTAGAATGGGAGGCAGAGCCTTCAGCTTTCAGGCTCCTCTCCTCTGGAACCAGCTCCCAATTCGGATCAGGGAGACAGACACCCTCTCTACTTTTAAGATTAGGCTTAAAACTTTCCTTTTTGCTAAAGCTTATAGTTAGGGCTGGATCAGGTGACCCTGAACCATCCCTTAGTTATGCTGCTATAGACTTAGACTGCTGGGGGGTTCCCATGATGCACTGTGTGTTTCTTTCTCTTTTTGCTCTGTATGCACCACTCTGCATTTAATCATTAGTGATTGATCTCTGCTCCCCTCCACAGCATGTCTTTTTCCTGATTCTCTCCCTCAGCCCCAACCAGTCCCAGCAGAAGACTGCCCCTCCCTGAGCCTGGTTCTGCTGGAGGTTTCTTCCTGTTAAAAGGGAGTTTTTCCTTCCCACTGTCAATCAATCAATCAATCAATCAATTTTTTTATATAGCGCCAAACGTTCAACTGTTCATATGATGTTTGTGAACATTTGTGAACGTTTGTATAATGTTCATTGAATGTTTGCATGTGAACATTACCTGTCCTCATTCTTTGTTCATATGATGTTCGTGCGATGTTCATGCCATGTTTGCGAACGTTCTCATGCAAACGTTCATTGAACATTCAAAGAACGTTCAGTTTCCGGATGGGATACACTTGAAACACCACACTTCACCACCGCACTTAATCATAATGTTAAAATAAGAAAAATACTTCCTAAGACTTTCTAACTTCAATGTAAAACCTCCAAAGAAAATGTAGAACAAAAAATTTCATGGGATTGTGCCATCAAAATTTTTTTCTTTTTTTTCCCTCTTCAAACAACAAAAATCCCCAAAAAGGAAAAACAGACAAAATTCATTGCATTTAAAAACAAACAAACAAACAAACAAAAAAAAAAACACACAAAAAAAACCTTGGAACAAGAGAAAGAAAAGAGTCCGTGCCAATTCCCAACTTGTCCACTTGGGGCAGCTGTTGTGTCTTCCTTCCAAGGAAAGTGGTAATGTTAAAGAAACTTTTAAAAGTGAATTTGGTAATTTTGGGACCAATTTTGATCGGAGAAACTGTTGTAATCCCAGCGTCGTGTGCAGTTCATTTTTGGAAAGAGTTATTTGGACTTTAACCATTTAAACAGAGTTTTGGGGACTCATAGAAAGAGTTGGTTAAGGCTTCAAACTGTTGGCTTTTATGGGTTCCATGGGGAGATGTCTCCCAGCGGATGGTTGATAAGGGATCACAGACTTCCCCAAAAGAATGCTTTTAGGGGTTGTAAATTAATCAGGTAGTGGGTTTTACTGACTAACTCCATCCTACCTTGGACTCAAAAAAATAATATTGGTTGTCATTTTGACATAGGCGTTGGAAGTAGAGGTGAAAAAAGGTTTATCGTTTGGCTTCATGCAAACCCAGGAAAGCTTAAAATTGATCACAATGTTCATGTCACAAAGGTTATCATTGAGCAAGTCAGGCCAGATGGTGTTGAATGCACTGGAGAAGTCAAAGAATGTGACGCTCACAGTGCTGCCTGCCTCCTCCAGGTGAGAATAAGCTCTGCACAACATAAAGATGACGGTATCCTCCACTCCCCTGTTGGGCTGGTATGCAAACTGTGGGGGGGTGTCTAGTGATGATTCAGTGACTGTGGGGAGGTGCCTCAGGATGTGACTTCATAACATGTCATGCAAGGGCCACAGATCTGTAGTCATTAAGTGTGTTGGGGTTCTTCTTCTTGGACACAGGGACCAGACAAGAGGTTTCCCACCGCTCAGGAAAACCATCTGTCTCCAGCTTAAGTTGAAGATGTGCTGGAAAATCCCACACAACTGGATAGCACATCCCTTCAGCACTCTGGGGTGGAGGATCGCTAGGACCCGCAGTTTTACCTGGACACAGGCGACTAAATCCACTTCTCACATCCTCAGCAATGATGGTGATGGGAGGCGTCGAGGAGAATGAGCTTCATAATGAAGTACAATGGAGACGGATATTCTTTCACCTAAACAGATCAAATCTAATCTTGCATATCAGATGCACCTTCTGCCAATATGTAGCTCAACTTTCAGGTTTTCTTTTTCATACAATCCTCTATACCACTTTATCATGAAGCTGTATAACTGGTGATACAAAATGCAAAGCTTACACTGTGCACAATTTCTCCAATCACAGCCACATAAAACCTATAACTTATTCTGGGTTGTCTCGGTGTCTTAATGGCTTTCCTCACTCTTCTTCTTGCACAGCCACTCAATTTTTAAGAACTGTCTACTCTATGCAGATTTACCATAGAGTGCCATACTATTTGTATTTTCATAACTGATGTAAATAAAGTCCAAGACATATTCAGTAGCAGCTTTACCATCAGAGAGTCTCGTCCACAGCGACAACAAAACACTTCAAGCTGTCATTGATGTTAAACGGGGCAATACACAGTATTAAGAACAGGGGTATGTAAACTTTTTGACCATTGTCATTTTGTTAGTTTCTGTTGTCATTATGACTTAAAAAGAGTATCACAGTTGTTTGGCAATAAATGGCTTCACACAACCACTAACCATGAGTGAAAAAATGTTTTTGTGTGTTATCATTCATATTCTCTGAAAATGGCCACAAAATCAAAACTTCTGCCAGGGTATAGGGTGTATCCTGCCTCAGGCCCATGACTGCTGGGATAGGTGCCACCTCTGTGATCCTTAGTTGGAGCCAGCGGATACAGAAAATTGATGGATGGAAGTTTGCGGGGGTCCTAACTCCCCTACCACTTACAAAATAATAGAAATGTGTAAAATTGCTTTTGCTATGTTTTGCATCAACACAGCTTCACCCTGTAGACTCGGTGTGTAAAATCCCATTCAGTAGTTTATGTGTTAATAACAAAAGCTTTAAGTTTGATTTCTTAAAGTCAATGACAAAAGAGTAATACTATTAAAAAATATATATTTATATATAGACCATCTGAGCACTTTGAGTAGCCATGTATGTAAGAAGAACTTGTGCATCAGTGAAAGGCAACTCTACCCAGTGTCATCTTTGCACACATATCAGAAGCAGAAAACAATATCTTCCCACATACTGAAAAAATAAAGTAATTAGTAACTCATCACTTGAGATGATGCAAAGTGTGACACATTTGTAGGAGGATGTGAATAAAAATAGATTGAAGTCCAGGAGAAAAATAATGGATTATTGTTAAATATGACAGTGTAAGTGAACTCAATTAAAAAGTTACACAAAGAAAAGTCTAGGTCTGCTTCAAAATACCATTTCAGTGCAGATGTAGCTTATTATAGTGAAATTAGACATGTGACATTAGATGTTCACCATTAATGCAAAGGGATCAACTAAAATATTGCATTTACATTAACAGTGCTATGAAATTCGATTTTATACAGTCATATACAACCCCAAATCAGAAAAAAAGTTGAGACACTGTGGAAGTTGTAAATAAAAGACCCTGCAGTGATTCTTGCATTTACTTTCTATTGCATTGCAGACTGTATGAAACCAAGATATTTCATGTTGTGTGTGGTCAAGTTCATTTCATTTGTTAATATTATAGCTGCAAAAATTATGTATTAATTTAGATTAATCAATTACAGTTCCTGTACAGTGGGGCAAAAAAGTATTTAGTCCTCGATTGTGCAAGATCTCCTACTTAGAAAGATGAGAGAGGTCTGTAATTTTCAACAAAGGTACACTTCAACTGTGAGAGACAAAATGAGAAAAAAAAAATTCAGGAAATCACATTGTAGGATTTTTTAAAAGAATTTATTTGTAAATTATGGTGGAAAATAAGTATTTGGTCAGTAACAAAAGTTCAGCTCAATACTTTGTAACATAATCTTTGTTGACAATGACAGACGTCAAACGTTTCCTCTAAGTCTTCACCAGGTTTGCACACACTGTAGCTGTTATTTTGGCCCATTCCTCCATGCAGCTCTCCTCTAGAGCAGTGATGTTTGTCACTGTCCATTTACTGCACCTTTGACTGTCTAGAGTCCAAATTTATGAAGAATATTCTCCAGTCTTCAGCAGCACATTCCTTTGCAATGTTGCTATATGCTCCAAGATGGTATCCATTTTGCATTTGAGTTCAAGAGTTCAGCATTGCCCAACTCATTAATCATGATGGACAGATGAGGGGACGAGATTCTGGAAGCAGCTGTCTTGCTAATATTCCTGTGGGTCAGGGCAGCGCACAAACCAATCAGCGCCAAACCTCCCACCGTAAAAGTGAATAGAAATAAATCCTCAACGTCTTCCACAGAGAGTGGAGCCAAGCATGTCACACTCCATTCTCTCGGGTGTCAAGAGCATAGCCCGCTGGGAAGGTTCCATCAGGGCAGCCTCTTTTTTAAAGGTTGCTGACTAAGCAACCTTTAAACAAGAGGCTATACCAGCACAGCAGAGAGGTCGCCAGTGGACCTCAGTCTGCAGTTCATCTCCACCTGAAAGACACTAACCACACGTTTGAGGACAAGGAAGTTAAAATCTTAGCCAGAGAGAAGAAATGGTTTGAGAGAGGAATCAAAGAAGCATTCTTTGTAAAACAGTTGAAACCCAGCCTTAACTGGGGAGGGGGTCTCAGACATGCTTTGTCCCCTGTTTACAATGGGGTACTCAGGTCAAAGCAGTTTCAGTCTTTTGTTCATGGTAATGAGTCATTCACGTCATCAGGAGAGTCGTCAAGGGAGCCATCAGGGGAGTCTTCCATCCCATCATTAGGAGAGTGCTAACTAGAGCACAATAGGTGCTAATTAGAGCTATTGTTTAGTCACTAGCCTATAGCAGTCAGCCTTATTCTTCTCCACAAGAGTCAAGACAGAAGTCAGACTACCAGAGCAAGAATTTTAGCTGAGGAAGCTTCTGTGATTTGAAGCGAAACGTCCTCACATCAAGCAACCCAGTCCAGTCGAAGATTCAAGCTTCTCTACAATTCACAGTCAGGTGAAGCTGGGACTTTGAAGGTCAGAGCAGAGATAGAGAACAGAAAGGAGGAGAGGGGAGGAATGCGACCATCCTTGCCGGAGTCCCAAGCGTAAAATCTTGATACGTACTTGATACGCATCTAAACATAACTGTAGTTGGATTATTGTTGTGGGACGGCACTTCACATGGTATTTATTTATGCAAGAGGTGGAATATGAATTTGTGAGCCGATGGAAGTTGCCAGCACACAGCGCAGCCAGGTGAAAGGAGCTTGATCAGCTGTCTAGACGGGACGCTCACATGACCAGTGCGACCTGAGACCAGAGTCCGTTTGTTCATTTATTTGTCTCTTAGTCATTGTTTGCTTGTGTGTTCTTTTATCTTCTCTGTTTTGGAGTTAATGTGGAAGTGCTTCTGACCATGAGGGGAGCTTACCTCTGAGTTTTTGTTGCACTTTGGTCCTTTATAGGACAATTCATCCTGGGGCTTTACAATGGCAGCGGGGAGGCTCCTAACACAGTCTCCTATGGCTGCGAGGTCCTTCTCGCCCTTTGGCCACTAGCAGCAAGAGACTTTCGTTTGAATACTTCCCATTTTCTTCAGCGAAGTCAACAAGATGACAAAGTCTGCTACAGGCAGTATAGTGTCAAAAAAGCACCGAAGGGAAGAGAGGTAGGAGAGGAGATGTTCAGCTCAGAATGAGGAAATACAGGCTCTGTGACAGATGCCGGATACCTCCTTTTTGATCCATCCTCCTCTCAAATGTACAGCCCATTCTGAATAAAATGGATGAATTAGAGGCTCATGCCAGAAGTATATGCGACTTCAGAGATGCATGTCTGTTAGCTTTTACCGAAACGTGGCTGGGAGAAGCGGATCTCAAAGAAGATCTTTACATCAGCGGCTTTGGGGAGCCTGTTCATATGGATTGGTCACCTGTCATTACAAACAAATCATGTGGGGGTGGAGTGTGTTTTTACATCAACAAAAACTACTGCAATACGGTTATAGTTTGGGAAAGAATATGCACCCCAAAAATGGAGCTGTTGTCTATTTCACTCCGCCCCTTTTACTTGCCGAGGGAGTTCCCTCAGCTCTTTTTCACCCTTGTTTACATTCATCCAGATTTACTGTTGTTATATATATATTTTTTTTTAATGGACTGCTCAAATGAAATTGCCCCTTGTGGGATTAATAAAGTTCTTGATTGATTGATTGATTGTCTGCACTGGGGTACCGGAGGCGAGTTATATGTTTATTTAGTTATATGCTCGGCAAACATTTCCACATCATATCTGCTACAGACTTAGGAGGTGAACATGTAATAATACGTGTATTACAGCAGTAACATCCCATTCAGCTGCATTGCGGCGCTGCACCGAGCCTCTGACATGCGCACAGGGTGGGGTCTAAGCCGGAAGCAGGGGTGGTTTGATCGAAATGGGTGGGGCTTAAATCGGTACATTATTTTAAGCCTGACATTGATATGGATTGATCAGAAGTTGCTATATTTATTGTTTATTTGAAAACTATTTACAGAACAGCCTCAATTTTGAGATTCAAATAAATGATTTTGATCACAAAAGTAAGAGAAATCTTTACAGAACAAGTTTTTTTATGAACTCAGAACATGAATATTCTTAAGTGTATGAATGAATATTTACAGAACAGCCTCAGAACTGAGATTCAATGTTTTTGATCACAATAGTAAAGGAACTATTTTACAGAACAACTTTTTTTTAAACTCAAAACATGAATTTTCTTAAGTGTATGAATGAATATTTACAGAACAGCCTCAGAATTGAGATTCAATGTTTTTGATCACAATAGTAAAGGAGCTATTTCCAGAACAGCCTCAAAATTGAGATTCAAATCAATGATTTTGATCACAAAAGTAAGAGAACTGTTTACAGAACAAGTTTTTTTTTTTATGAACTCAGATCATGAATTTTCTTAAGTGTATGAATGAATATTTACAGAACAGCCTCAGAACTGAGATTCAATGTTTTTGATCACAATAGTAAAGGAACTATTTTACAGAACAACTTTTTTTTAAACTCAAAACATGAATTTTCTTAAGTGTATGTATGAATATTTACAGAACAGCCTCATAATTGAGATTCACTGTTTTTGATCACAATAGTAAATAAACTATTTACAGAACAAGTTTTTATAAACTCAGAACATGATTGAGCACGGTCTGGGGTAGAGGGTCCTTTGGAAAACGGAAAGTTTTTTCACATATAAAATGTCTGGATTGGATTTGCTCAATGAGTCAAACAGACTTTGACTAATAGCTGATCTTTCGGCCCAAAGAGCCAGAGCTACGTCAACAGTGTGTGTGTTTTCCAAATGGAGACCATCTACTACAAGAGGGCAGTACTCACTCACATTATTGTCCTCTGACAGCTTACAGAGGAAAGTGTCCTTCTCGGCCAGCAGTGCATCTGGGGACCATGAAGCATTCTGCGGGTCAACAGCAGACGGAATGTCCGCTGTGACCGTGTCACATGGGGGTTCTGTATCATCTTGGATCTCAATGCCATAAATCAAATCAAATCAATTTTATTTATATAGCGCCAAATCACAACAAACAGTTGCCCCAAGGCGCTTTATATTGTAAGGCAAAAGCCATACAATAATTACAGAAAAACCCCAACGGTCAAAACGACCCCCTATGAGCAAGCACTTGGCGACAGTGGGAAGGAAAAACTCCCTTTTAACAGGAAGAAACCTCCAGCAGAACCAGGCTCAGGGAGGGGCAGTCTTCCGCTGGGACTGGTTGGGGCTGAGGGGAGAGAATCAGGAAAAAGACATGCTGTGGAAGAGATCAGAGATCAATCACTAATGATTAAATGCAGAGTGGTGCATACAGAGCAAAAAGAGGTGAATAAAAAGAAACACTCAGTGCATGGAAAACCCCCCAGCAGTCTAAGTCTATAGCAGCATAACTAAGGGATGGTTCAGGGTCACCTGATCCAGCCCTAACTATCAGCTTTAGCAAAAAGGAAAGTTTTAAGCTTAATCTTAAAAGTAGAGAGGGTGTCTGTCTCCCTAATCCGAATTGGGAGCTGGTTCCAGAGGAGAGGAGCCTGAAAGCTGAAGGCTCTGCCTCCCATTCTACTCTTACAAACTCTAGGAACTACAAGTAAGCCTGCAGTCTGAGAGCGAAGCGCTCTATTGGGGTGATATGGTACTATGAGGTCCCTAAGATAAGATGGGACCTGATTATTCAAAACCATATAAGTAAGAAGAATAATTTTAAATTCTATTCTGGAATTAACAGGAAGCCAATGAAGAGAAGCCAATATGGGTGAAATATGCTCTCTCCTTCTAGTCCCTGTCAGTACTCTAGCTGCAGCATTTTGAATTAACTGAAGGCTTTTCAGGGAACCTTTAGGGCAACCTGATAATAATGAATTACAATAGTCCAGCCTAGAAGAAATAAATGCATGAATTATCTTTTCAGCATCACTCTGAGACCTTTCTCATTTTAGAGATATTGCGCAAATGCAAAAAAGCAGTCCTACATTTGCTTAATATGCGCATTGAAGGACATATCCTGATCAAAAATGACTCCAAGATTTCTCACAGTATTACTGGAGGTCAGGGTAGTGCCATCCAGAGTAAGGATCTGGTTAGACACCATGTTTCTAAGATTTGTGGGGCCAAGTACAATAACTTGGCGCGAGCTCTTTTAAAGGTTTAATAAGCTCCACCCCCAAGAATTCTGGGTAACGTAGTTTCTGGAGTTTCCTTTGTCTAGTTTTATATATATAAATCAGCGTGGTTCCAACATTCCGCTTTGAAACCAAACCAAGTCCTGCAGAATAAATCTTGTAACTGGTTTACCTGGAATTATATACCACACACACACACACACACACACACACACACACACACACACACACACACACACACACACACACACACACACACACACATATATATATATATAAGAACACACTAAGTAAACATTTCCCAATGAACAGACTATAACACGTCAAATATAATACTTTCATGCATAAATAGAAAAGAGTGACATGTTTCCTTTTCTCTTTTTTTTTCTTTGTTCTTTTGCTACAACAATACAATGAAATTTCCTTTTTAAAATGAGGTTAGGAGTTTGGAGTCTTGCAGGAAATCAATCCTGTCCTTCCCAAATCGTCCCACAGGGGTCAATCTTGTTCCATGGTTAGATTTGATATTTATCTAGCAGAGCTGTGAAAGGGGTGCTGAGTTGCGTCTGGTTTGGGGAATTGATAAAATTCACAGCTACGTGTGGAATGCACTTTGGGGGAGTTTTAAATTCTGAATATGGTGGGTTTTGTTGACAGATCCAAGCTGTGCATGGCTTAAAGTGTCTCCTCTTTGACACCTGGAGATATACCAGGCCCTGCTGTATGGAGGTTATCTTTCTTTGAAGAAAACCCAATGGCCTCATCTTAAAGCAAGCTTAAGATGTTGGCTGTTTGATCACAGCTTTCCGCTACAACTGTTTATTTTTTTAATAATCTGTGTAAACTTGGTGATTCATGCGAACATCCAGTAATGGCAAAAGGGGAAATAATATGTCAGCCTTGTTCACTGTATTCTTCTAAAAGGTTTTCCAACTGACTTTATATCACCAGCCAAACTAAGAGCAAACAAATGGTTAAAAAAAAAAAAAAAACCCGACCGGAGTGGAGGCAGCATCCTCTACCGCTCGCCGCTGCTCAGAAGCTGAAGTGGCCTCTCTCGGTTAGGCCGAACCACCATTAAGACTTTTAATTTTCTGTGCACATCCACGCTGTGGCCTCATCACCAAGAAGCGATCACTGCACCTAAAGTAGTCCCACAACAAATAAATAAATGCACTGTATAACAACGCATGACTTAAGCCGTGGTTACAACCCGCCGTACTTGCACGTGCGTGCAGTCTACTTGCAAAAACGTGGGCTAAATTTGGAGATCTGTACGTCGTAAGTACTGCCTCAGTACGAATTTAGGAGCACGCAGACACACACAGACATGCTGTAGAGGTTTTAGTGCATGCAGAACTTTTGCTGTGGTCAGGCTGTGGATTCACCAACAGTACAGATGACGCACGTTGTGAGTACTGCCTCAGTACGGATTCAAAGCAGCACATTTTCATTCAATTACTACTGAATTAACCAAATCCGTACGGAGGCAGTAGGCTACTCACCACATATTATGGAATTAAATTGTAGGTATCAGATCTTGAAGATTGTGATACACATATATAAATTAGAATTAAGTTGAAATTTAAAAAGCTGTGGGGAGGCCGACAGACTTGCATGCACAACGTAGCTTCTCACTTGAACTTGGACTTTATTTCCAAACTTCAGCAATACAGACACTCCACAGCTTCAGTCTGATAACTAGCTGTAACTTATCGAGGCAAGTAAACACTCGTACAACTGACCGCTGCAGGCTGGACATGCTCATGCATCACCAACGCTGAAAAACACCTGCCGCTCCTGTCCCGCTCATAACACACACATCAAAAGAAAAGCCGACCCCACACACACACACTGCTTTATTGTCAACTCTCTTTATTGTTACACTCCTAGAGATGTGCGTTGAACGTAGTCCATCCCTCCTCTTCACAAAAACGTACGGAGGCAGTAGCAAGTACCAAATACTGGAAACCCCGGCCCATTTGACGGACGTCCAGGAGCCGGCGCACTGTCCAAGCCGGCTCCCCATCGATGATACAGGCAGGAGGCGGCGCCGGGCCGGGTGTACAGAGGGGTGAGGTGTGATGTGGTTTAAGTCTCGACACGTGAAACACCGGGATCCGCAGTGAAGCCGGGAGTTGGAGCCTCACTACGGCGGGACTGAGGATCTTCAGGATCTTATAGGGCCCAATGTACCAGTCCTTGAGCTTGGGGGAATTGACCTGGAGGGGGATGTCCCTCGTAGATAGCCACACCTCCTGCCCGGGCTGATATGCGGGGGCCGGGGACAGTCGGCGGTCTGCATGGGTCTTCGCCCTTGTCCGGGCCCTCAACAAGGCCGAACAGGCGGTGCGCCACACCCGACGGCATCTCCGCAGGTGGGCCTGGACCGAGGGCACACCGACCTCTCCCTCCACCACAGGAAACAAAGGGGGCTGGTACCCCAGACACACCTCGAATGGGGAGAGGCCGGTGGCAGAGGACACTTGGCTGTTATGCGCATACTCGATCCAGGCCAGGTGTTCACTCCAAGCCATCGGGTGTGCGGATGTCGTACAGCACAGGGCCTGCTCCAGCTCTTGGTTAGCCCGTTCTGCCTGTCCGTTGGCCTGTGGGTGATACCCAGACGAGAGGCTCACAGTGGCCCCCAGCTCCCGGCAGAAACTCCTCCAAACCTGCGAGGAAAACTGGGGACCACGATCTGAGACGATGTCTGTTGGTATCCCATGCAGACGTACGACATGGTGGACCAGGAGGTCCGCTGTCTCCTGGTTCGACGGGAGCTTCGGGAGGGCCACGAAGTGGGCCGCCTTGGAGAACCGGTCCACTATCGTGAGGATGGTGGTGTACCCCCGGGACGGTGGGAGGCCCGTGACGAAATCCAGACCGATGTGGGACCAGGGGCGATGAGGCACAGGAAGCGGCTGAAGGAGTCCCTGTGCCTTTTGGTGGTCCGCCTTGCCCCTGGCGCAGGTGGTGCAGGCCTGGATGTATTCTCGGATGTCAGCCTCAAGGGACGCCCACCAGAAGCGCTGCCGGACCACTGCCACGGTCCTTTGCACCCCTGGGTGGCAGGAGAGCTTGGAACCGTGACAGAAGTCCAGGACGGCAGCCCTGGCCTCTGGTGAGATGTACAGTTTGTTCTTTGGCCCTGTTCCGGGGTCCGGGCTCCGTGCCAGGGCCTCCCGGATGGTCTTCTCCACGTCCCAGGTAAGGGTGGCCACGATAGCGGACTCTGGTACGATGGGCTCCGGTGGATCCGACAGCTCGGTTTTGACTTCATTTTCATGCACCCGGGATGAGGCATCCGACCTCTGGTTCTTGGTCCCGGGGCGGTAGGTGATCCAGAAGTCAAAACGGCCGAAGAACAGTGACCAGCGGGCTTGCCTGGGGTTCAGCCGCCTGGCGGTCCTGATATACTCCAGGTTCCGGTGGTCAGTAAAAACCGTGAATGGCACTGACGCTCCCTCCAACAGATGTCTCCACTCCTCAAGAGCCTCTTTCACCGCAAGGAGTTCTCGATTGCCCACGTCATAGTTCCGTTCTGCTGGGGTCAACCT
Organism: Thalassophryne amazonica; assembly: GCF_902500255.1. Taxonomy (NCBI): domain Eukaryota; kingdom Metazoa; phylum Chordata; class Actinopteri; order Batrachoidiformes; family Batrachoididae; genus Thalassophryne; species Thalassophryne amazonica. Next base: position 104,066,954 of record NC_047103.1, read on the forward strand.
GCGGGATAAATAGGCACACAGGTGAAGAACTTTATCGTTCTCTCCGCTCTGGGATAGCATGGCTCCTATCCCTGAGTCAGAGGCGTCCACTTCAACCACAAACTGGCGACTGGGATCGGGCTGCACCAAGACGGGTGCAGTCGAGAAGCGCTGTTTCAACTCCCTGAACGCGGCATCGCACCGATCCGACCAGGTGAAGGGAATCTTTGGTGAGGTCAGGGCTGTCAGGGGGCTGACTACCTGACTATAGCCCTTAATGAACCTCCTGTAAAAATTTGCGAAGCCGAGGAACTGTTGCAGCTTCCTACGGCTCGTAGGTTGAGGCCAGTCTCTCACCGCTGCGACCTTGGCCGGATCCGGGGCGACGGAGTTGGAGGAGATGATAAACCCCAGGAAGGACAAAGAGGTGCGGTGAAACTCACACTTCTCGCCCTTCACAAACAGCCGGTTCTCCAACAACCGCTGCAGGACCTGACGTACATGTCGGATATGAGTCTCAGGGTCCAGAGAAAAAATGAGTATATCGTCCAGATATACGAAGATGAATCGTGCAGGAAGTCCCGCAAGACGTCATTTACCAAAGCTTGGAACGTCGCGGGGGCGTTAGTGAGGCCGAACGGCATGACCAGGTACTCAAAATGACCTAACGGGGTGTTGAATGCTGTCTTCCATTCATCTCCCTTCCGGACCCGAACCAGGTGATATGCGTTCCTAAGATCCAGCTTTGTGAATATTTTGGCTCCATGCAGGGGGGTGAACACCGAATCTAACAAAGGCAACGGGTATCGGTTGCGAACCGTGATCTCGTTCAGCCCCCGATAATCAATGCATGGACGAACACCGCCATCTTTCTTGCCCACAAAAAAGAAACCCGCTCCCATCGGTGGAGTTCCGGATCAGCCTGGCAGCTAAGGAGTCCCGGATGTAGGTCTCCATCGATTCGCGCTCAGGTCGTGAGAGGTTGTACAGCCTGCTGGACGGGAACTCCACGCCTGGAATCAAATCGATGGCACAATCGTACGGACGGTGCGGCGAAAGGGTGAGTGCCAGATCCTTGCTGAAAACGTCAGCAAGATCGTGGTACTCAACCGGCACCGCCGACAGATTGGGAGGGACTTTGACCTGCTCCTTAGCCTGGGAACCGGGAGGAACCAAGGATCCTAAACACACCCGATGGCAGGTCTTGCTCCACTGAACCACCACCCCGGACGGCCAATCAATCCAGGGATTGTGTTTTAACATCCATGGGAACCCCAGAATCACACGGGAGGTAGAGGGAGTCACAAAAAACTCTATCTCCTCCCGATAATTCCCTGACACCACCAGAGTTACTGGTAGTGTCTTGTGTGTGATTAAAGGGAGTAGGGTGCCATCCAGTGCTCGCACCTGCAATGGTGAAGGAAGCGCCACCAGAGGGAGCCCTACCTCCCTGGCCCATCTGCTGTCTAGCAGATTCCCTTCTGACCCTGTGTCTACCAGTGCTGGGGCCTGAAGGGTTAAATCCCCGCTAAGGATTGTAACTGAGAGTCATGTGGAAATATGTGTGTGTCCCACGTGAATGTCTTGGCCCACCCTAAGCCCAGTTTCTAGGGGCGGGCGTTGGTGTTTAACCATTCAGGGCAGTCTCTCAATTGATGCTCAATTGAGCCGCAGACAAAGCACACCCCGCGGGGGAGCCTCCTCTGTCTATTCGGTGGTCTGAATGTGGCCCTGCTCGTGTCCATAGCTTCGTCAGCAGGGGTAGCTGTAGCCACACGGAGCGTAGAGGCCGTGGAGCGTGGGAAGGGCGGACCTTTTTTGGACCCAGAAGGAAGAGGGACAGCGCGTGCCCGGCCACGCCCCTCGTCTCGTTCCCGACGGTGTTCCTCCAACCGATTGTCTAACCGTATAACGAGGTCGATAAGCCCATCTAATTCCCGCGGTTCGTCCTTGGCCACCAGGTGCTCCTTCAGGACCGATGACAGTCCGTTTACGAAGGCGGCGCGGAGCGCAGCGTTATTCCAGCCGGACCTCGCAGCCGCAATGCGGAAGTCGACTGCATAAGCGGCTGCGCTCCAGCGTCCCTGTCTCATTGACAGCAGCACAGTTGAAGCGGTCTCTCCCCTGTTAGGGTGGTCAAACACGGTTTTGAACTCCCTCACAAACCCAGTGTACGTATGAAGGAGCCGTGAATTTTGCTCCCAAAGCGCCGTAGCCCAAGCGCGTGCCTCTCCTCGAAGCAAATTAATCACATAAGCTACTTTACTAGCATCAGACGCGTACATGACGGGACGTTGTGCAAAGACGAGCGAACACTGCATAAGAAAGTCCGCGCACGTCTCCGCACAAACCTCCGTACGGCTCTGGGGGGCTTATGTATGCTTCAGGGGATGGTGGGAGGGGTCGTTGAACGACCAGTGGAACGTTTATATCCTGCACAGGGTCGGCAGGAGGAGGAGCTGCAGCAGCGCCCTGAGCGCTCGCTGCCACCTGTGTGGAGAGAGCCTCCACCCTGCGGTTCAGGAGGATGTTTTGCTCGGTCATCTGATCCAACCGAGCAGTAAAGGTGGTGAGGATGTGCTGCAACTCACCAATCATGCCTCCTGCAGACGCCTGTGCACCCTGCTCTCCCATTGGCTGTTCAACTGCTGGGTGATGCCCCTCGGAGTCCATGACGCTGGCCGAGATATCCTGTCGTGAAAGTGTAGTGACACGGACCCACAACAGGGGCCCAAATGAACGGACAATAGAAGAAGTCAAATATGAACACTTTACTGTTGTGAATGCCACAACTACACACAGCAGATTATAGAATGAATACAGGGTCAATCAATAAAGGTGTCGTGTGGGCAGGCTCGACGATAGGAGACCTCCGTCTGGAGAAGAACCGGAACCACACGATTTCCTCCGCCACTGAACCAGGAGAATACTGGAGCCGCCAAGTTCCGAGTCCCCCAGGTGGCCACCGTCTCCGCGTGTCGGATGTGGTACTGTTGGCGAAGAGCAAAAACAGTCAGGTGTGGGTGTATGTACACCCCGTAACAAGTATGGTGGTTATTCCACCTCCACCTCTCATCTACACTCGTGCAGCTACTGTCAATCACTTAACTGGCGGGATGCAGAGCGAAGCAGTCGCGGCATACGCCAGTTCTTCAGGAAAACAGCTGCAACAACGTATTCACTGAAACAACGTTAGTAACACTCAGGCTGAGAACGTTACCTCCTTGGTAGAACGATATCTTGGCGACGTGGTGGAGGTGTCGTCCTGCTTTTATTAGGGGTGAGGAGCAGATGATTGGTGACAGCTGTCATAGCCGATGAGTGACAGCTGTCACCCCGGCCGTTCTTGTGGGGCGGCAGCGCCCTCTCGTGCCTGAAGCCCGCACTTCAGGCAGGGCGCCCTCTGGTGGTGGGCCAGCAGTACCTCCTCTTCTGGAGGCCCACACAACAGAATCATTATTAAAGAGGTCATATTATGCCAAGCGACTTTATATGTTCCCTTTCATTTGCATGTGTTTGATATTTACCTCCGCCAAGGAGGTTATGTTTTTGGTCATGTCCGTTTGTTTGTTGGTTGGTTGGTTGGTTGAATTTTTAGCAGGATTACTCAAAAAATCCTTAATGGATTTGAATGAAATTTTTACCAGGGGTGTATCTTGGCCTAACTTAGAAGTCATTAAATTTTCTCCTCATTGAATAAACGTATTAGAAAAAAGAAAAAAAAACTTGTGTAGTTCATGCAGTTTCTCTTTCTAAATACATTTGCTGAAGATCTAAGGGTTTAACCCTCTGGGGCTGGCGCTGTCGTATACAATGGCTGAGACCAAGCTTTGCTAAATTATAAATAATTTTTTAATGATATGAGATAGAAACTCTCTTTTTTTCTGTAAAGTTAACTCAGTGTACTTTCGAGCCGCTGTCCACCATCATTGTACTCCTCATAGAAGTTGTGTGATGACGTGAGGAATGTGAGTGTCCAAGCGGAATTGGTTCACCTTCACATGGTTTTCCAAAATCCAATTGTAGGGCAGAGTCACCTCACATGACACACCAAAGATTGTTTTCAGGAGTGATGTATTACTAGTTTATTATAGTTTGCTGTGTGTTTTGAATAAATGTGTGTGGAAAATTATTTCCCGCTTTACTTATTCCTTTCTTATTTCTGATTGTAAATCTTTATTACACGTATAAAACACAACTATAGCATATATATTTTGAAAGTACAGGTTGTCCTGAAAAAAAGAGACATAAAACTTGATTGTGGGATGCAGGGTTAACAGCAATAATAAAACATTTATGCCAGGAGAGTGAACTGTCCAAAAAATGCCCTCGGACCCCAGAGGGTTAATCACTGAATCTGAAACATGACAGCAGATGGGTGAAACGACATTGAATAAGTCTCTTTGCCAAAGGGTATTCCATGTGATGTCAGTGACCCTATGGCCTTGGTGGAGGTTTGCGCTCTCCGAGTGCTTCCAGTTTAATCTTTAATTTAAGCTTTGTTTAACCAGGTTAGTCCCAGTGAGATCGAGATCTCTTTTGCAAGGGAGACCTGGACAATTATAAAGTTTTCAATTCACCTAACCTGCATGTGAGAGGAAACCTGTTAGGAAAATTACCTAAAAACACGGACGCAGACAACAAATGAGACACCAGGGGAAACAGGTTTCACTTTCTAAGATATTTCTTCATTTAAAGCTTTAAAGGTAGATGTCATACAGATTGTAAGTCTGAAAGACAGATACGAGTACATTCAGTTTTCATAACACTTACATAGAGTCTCAAGGTGTTAAAAAGTCCATTCAGTGAAATGAAACATTGTCTCATCTCATCACATAGCATAAGGCAATCAGTCTCACAGTCCGAATGTCTCACCTCATCAATCTTATCTGTACTCTTCCTCTTCCATGGCATTGTTCAATCAATTACTAAGACAATTATAATGGTAAATACATTTAACAGAGCATTGACAACATTAACTTTTATAACAAAACCGGAACACCTGGAGGAAACCCACGTAAACACGGAGTAAACGTGCAAACTCGACTCAGAAAGGCCACAGGTGGGAATCAATCCCATGACCTTCTTGCTGTGAGGCAACAGTAGTAACCACTAAGCCACCATGCTGCCCAAATGTTGTTTAACCCTCTGGGGTCTGAGGGCATTTTTTGGACAGTTCACTCACCTGGCATAAATGTTTTATTATTGCTGTTAACAGCTCTCCCTGCATCCCACAATCAAGTTTTATGTCTCTTTTTTTTCAGGACAACCTCTGCTTTCAGAATATATATATGTTTTTGCTGTGTTTTATAAGTGTAATAAAGGTTTACAATCAAAAATAGGCAAGCAAAAAATAAAGCAAAAAATAATTTTCCACACACAATAGTCTTACACACCTCTCTGCAGCTTCTCTCCCCCTGCCATCCCCTCATTACCCCATCCCCGTAGAGACGGTGCCTGCTCCCAGACCACCAATAACTAGCAAAAATCTATATAAGCATAAAAATTCAAAAAGAAAAAATAATATAGCACCTTCAACTGCACCACAGACTAAAACAGTTAAATGTGGTCTATTAAACATTAGGTCTCTCTCTTCTAAGTCCCTGTTAGTAAATGATATAATAATTGATCAACATATTGATTTATTCTGCCTTACAGAAACCTGGTTACAGCAGGATGAATATGTTAGTTTAAATGAGTCAACACCCCCAAGTCACACTAACTGCCAGAATGCTCGTAGCACGGGCTGAGGCGGAGGATTAGCAGCAATCTTCCATTCCAGCTTATTAATTAATCAAAAACCCAGACAGAGCTTTAATTCATTTGAAAGCTTGACTCTTAGTCTTGTCCATCAAAATTGGTCCGATCGATTGATCGTGTCTGCAATTGTCGACCGCCGTTGGCATCGTCTGGTTGACGAGATTTTCCCGAAGAAGACAGACAGGAGGTCGAGTCAGTGAGTAGAATTTCTTTGTAACAGTACTGAGTGAGTGGTGATCAGATCACATAAACAGTTAAATTCCGCAAGCGATGGCGTAGAATCGTCTGTTAATGAAACACAGTTAAATTCTGCGAGGAGGTCGGACTCCTCTACGATGGCGAGGAACGCACGTAGTTAAATTCCGAAGGAGGGTGCGGACTCCTCTGTTTATATACGTGTACCGGTAGGGAATAAAAGTGTGAAAGTGTAATTCTTTGGACAACGTGAGTGACAACCGTGTGTGGAAGCAGAGGCAAGTGATTCCGCTTCCTACGGGGAGGTGAAAGGAATCAACCACACGACGGACTGTTAATTGTCACGTCCAAAGAAAGTGAAAACTTCAGATTTAGAACACCCTAGGTGTGCCCCCGTCTGAAGTCCAAATTATAACAAGAATAATAAAAATGGGGGGAAAGACGTCTAAAAAGAAAGAAAATTTATCGACTGACGATTGGAAATTTATGGAAGCAAAAAATCCAATAACAACGAGAAAATTGGAGACCTGGATTAATAAACATGACTTTGACGGACGACTAAACCTGACCAGTATTCAGAAATTGAAAGAAAAGTTAGAAAGTGAACACAAAGGTGACGAGAAAAAGAAAAAGAAAGTAGGGGCAGAATTAGTGGCATTTTGGGAAGAAGAAGCAGAAACAGACAGAAAGGAGCAGAGAAGAGAAGGTTGGAGAAAGCAAGGAAAAAGAAAGGAGTAGGAAAAGCAGAAGAAGATGTAATAGTACAACAAGAAGACTCAAAAAGGGAGACGGCAGGACCGTCTACACGTTTACTAGATTGCCACAGGGCTATGCAGAAAGTCCAACTATTTATTCTCAAGTTATGTCAGCTTGTTTAGCTAATTTTGTTCCACCTGCAGACAGTCAACTACTGATATATGTTGATGACATTCTGATTGCTTCTGACACACGTGAAAATTGCATCACTGACACAGTAGCTCTGCTATGTTTTCTATTTGAAAATGGCCACAAAGTGAGTAAAAATAAAGTACAATTATGTAAAGATAGGGTGAAATATTTAGGGCATGAATTATCAGCTACAGGACGCACTATTCTATCTGACAGGAAAGAAGCAGTTTTGAATGCTCCAAAACCACAAACCAAAAAACAGATGATGTCATTTCTTGGACTGACTAATTACTGCAGGGCATGGATCCCTTGCTATGCAGAACTGACTAGTCCACTTTCTGATTTGATGTACAAAGATGATATTTCAATGTCAACCGTGTTGGAATGGAACAAAGATGCTTTTGTGAAAGTGAAACAAACATTAGTGTCATCCACAGTTTTGGCACTACCAGATTATAGTAAATCATTCGTTCAAACAGTAGATTGTAAGAATAAGTTCATGACTAGTGTTTTGGTACAAGCATATGGTTCAAAATTAAGGCCAGTCGCCTACTACTCATCTAAACTGGATGCAGTAGCAAGCGCTTTGCCACCATGTGTACGTGCTGTTATTGCAGCCTCCATGGCTGTTCAAAGTAGCAGTAATGTTGTTCTATTCCATCAGCTGACATTGAAAGTTCCACATGCAGTTTCAGCACTTCTGTTGCAAACAAACATGACCTTCTTATCTCCAGCAAGACATCTTACTGTTATCACAACCACATCTTACTGTAGAACGATGTACAACATTGAATCCGTCGACATTGATACCTTTACCTGAGGATGGTGAACCGCACAATTGTTTCGATGTAGCAACAGTTTGTATGAAGGCTCGCGCTGATCTACTGGATACGCCCATCCCACACAGTACAATTGTGTATGTGGATGGTTCCTCCACTAAAAACGCTTATGGACAAACACAATCTGGATATGCTGTTGTCACAAATTCAGAAGTATTGGATTCTGCTTCATTGCCATCGTCATTCTCAGCGCAAGCAGCTGAATTAGTTGCTTTAACTGCAGCTTGTCATTTGTTTAAAGGAAAAGCTGTGACAATCTATACGGACAGCCAGTACGCTTTCAGCACAGTGCATGTGTTTGCAAAATTGTGGGAAGAGCGTGGGATGGTGACGTCATCTGGAAAACCGGTGACTCATGCCACTCTTTTAACAGCACTGTTGAAAGCTGTTCAATTACCACATAAGATTGCTATATGCAAATGAAGCGGCTCACACCAAAGGCTCAGACTTGGTCTCAAAAGGAAATGCTTTCGCTGACAGAACTGCAAAAGCAGCTGCGGTTTCCTCTATTTTTGTTGTGCAAGAGAGTTCTGTAGATGTGACTGTAGATCATTCCCTACTTGCTGAGATGCAACAACAGGCTCCTGAGAAAGAAAAACAAATGTGGTTAAACAAAGGAGCTACATTCGCAAATGATTTGTACTTATGACCACAAAAGAAACCCATATTGCCAAAAAAAATCTATTCAAATGGGCAGCAATTATGAGCCATGGAGTATCACATGTCTCATCAGGGGGTATGATATCCCAGTTACAACCGATTTTTTGTCTTTTTGGCTTTGGTGCATATGCAAAGCAGCATTGCAGAGCATGCATGACATGTGCAAGACACAACTCACAGGGCCAATTGAGGCCTCAGAGAGGTAAATTTCCAACACCGCAGTACCCTTTTCAAGTGATACACATGGATTACATTCAGTTAAACAAACATGAAGGGAAAGAATTTTGTTTAGTCATAATTGATGCGTTCTCAAAATGGGTAGAATTGTTCCCTACCAAGCACGCAGATGCGCTTACAGTAGCAAAAGCATTGTGTAAGGATATCATTCCACGATTTGGAATACCAGAAACTGTTTATTCAGATAATGGAGCACACTTTGTTAATGCTGTAGTGCAATATGTAGTAGAAGCATTGCAGATTAACCTTAAGAATCACTGTGCTTACCACCCACAAAGTGCCGGATTAGTGGAAAGGATGAATGGTACAGTCAAGAACAGATTAAAGAAAACTATGGACGAAACAGGCAGACCATGGACACATTGCATAGATTTGGTGAAGATGTACATAAACATAACTTGTACCACGGGTTTGACACCTTATGAAACATTGTTTGGAAGAAAATATCGACTACCATATTATGGGCAAATTTGGGATGTACCTGAGGAAGCCAATTTGGCAGATTACATGAGGAAGATGTTAGAAAGACAACGAGGGAGAGTTTCAAACACTGATGATCCCATTTCTCCACAGGATGACCCTAAAGTGGTACCTGGAGACTGGGTGTTGATAAGAAGCATCAAGAGAAAACACTGGCATTCACCTAAGTGGGAAGGGCCCCATCAAGTACTACTCACAACACCCACAGCTTTGAAAATTGGGGAAAGAAGTACATGGATTCATTTAACTCACTGTAAGAAAGTCATTTCTGCAGACACAGACAAACAGTAAGAACAGTAGGATAAGACTAGTAATAGTGTGTGAGCTTGGTGTTAAGATCCAGGTTAGACACGAAAGCTAGCAGAAGACATTAAGAAACCACTGTTCTGAACATAGGTGTGCTGTAGTGTGTAGAAATGGCGAAAGTAAAAAACAAAAAGAACGAGGGTTCCTGGACCCCATGGACAGTCCTTATCATGCTACTTTTCTTTTTCGGATTGGGCTTATTATTAAAAGCCATAAGCACAGGACACGATAATAAGGGACACATCAACAAACTAAATAGGCCAAAAAGAGAGGACAAAGACCCCAATCCACTTATACCTGTAGGGCATCGATGTAGTAAACAAAGAGCATATCAATTTGGTGTACAGGCCTGCTTTCCCCGAAATGCTTCAGTAGTAATCAAAGTCCCTTTTACATCCTTGACACGGACACAGGATGATCAACAGGGATCATGGTATAGTGGCTATGATTGGTATATGACAAATGATCAACAGGATAAGAGATGGGAGACCTTGGTGGCAGATAGGTATGACAGATGGACACCTAGTTGGGCACAAACCGGGTGGGCTAAGTACCAAAGCCAATTTCTTAAAATGTATCAAACAGAGGATAGCTTGCTGATTGTAGTGGATACAAAAAAACAAATCCATAATCCCACCAGGAACACCGGATTCAGAATGTTGGTTGTTTTTGTTGTGGGTCCACAAAACAGGGTCTGACCCCTACTTCTCCCTGATATTGTGTGAAGATAATATCACGGCTACAGCTAACAAGACAACCAGTTATGACTGATCTCAGCAGGACAAAGGGTGCATCCATAAGAAGTACAAAAGACATGAAAACAGATGACTGGTTCCTAGTAACTACAGGAATTAGTGGACAAAATAACAATTGGCTTTTAATGGCAGAACAAGCAGGACTAGCTACAAAGAAGGACTGTGTTGTATGTATGGGACCCAGACCTATATTACAGGTAATACCGGCAGCATTACCCACAGACTGTCTGTTGACTGTAATGACACAGACATACATTGCAGCAAACAACAATTGTTCTAAGTGGGACAAGATCTATCCATTGACCAAATTGACTAAGATTAAACCTTTATTTTCAAGCAAAGTTGGGCATGCTAACCATACATATGTAAACTTGACAGGGACAAGTAAGACTTTGGGTAGCTTAAACCACACTGCCTGGTGTAAGGATGTGGTCCATAGTAATTCCACATTCAAACCTGTCAGTAGGAGTGATGTATGGTGGTGGTGTGGTGATAACAGAATTTTTGACAGACTGCCAAGAAATGTGTCAGGTTATTGTGCATTTATATCATTATTGTTACCAGTTAAAGCCATACCCATGACACCTGAAGAAGTCATGACATATACAGCCTCTCTCATTCCTGAAGACTGGCAGAAAGGCATAACCAGACATAGAGTAAAAAGAGATTGGAAAGGAGTGGGAGATCCAACATATATTGATGCAATAGGAGTCCCCAGAGGAGTGCCTGACGAGTATAAACTGGCTGATCAGATAGCAGCTGGATTCAAATCCTCCATCTGTTGGTGGTGTTCAATTAATAAGAATGTGGACAGAATAAACTACATCCACTACAATGTACAGAAATTAGGAAATTGGACTGAGGAAGGATTTAAGGCTGTCCATTCACAGTTAGAAGCCACGTCCCTTATGGCCTTCCAGAACCGTATTGCTCTGGATATGTTGTTGGCAGAGAAAGGAGGTGTTTGTGCCATGTTCGGAGAACAATGCTGCACATTCATTCCCAACAACACAGCTGCAGATGGCAGCCTCACTCAAGCCATCGACGGTCTGAGGACGTTGAACAGGAAGATGAAAGAGCACAGTGGAGTAAACACCGAAGGCTGGGATTGGTGGCTGGAAGGGATGGGAAAATGGAGGTCTTTGATTTCTTCACTATTAGTGTCTATAGCAGTGTTTGCTGCGATTCTAACATTGTGTGGATGTTGTTGTATTCCGTGTATACGTGGACTTATTAATCGAATGATTACAACAGCAATAGGGCCAGGAATGCCCACTTCAGCTGCATACCCTCTCCTCGGACCCGAAGCCGGGGACGATGACGAGGATGAAGATGGCCACAATGATGACTGGGAGCAAGGAGTTCCCAAACTTTTCCCTGACCAAACTAAGTATGATGACCCAGACACCGATGATGATGAAGACGATGACATAACCTCTGGGGTGTAAGCCTGTAGAACATACCATGATGAGCCTCTTAGTGAAAATCTCAAGAAAGAAGTGCTAAGCTAGGTGATAACTACTATATGTTTAACAAGTGATAACAGGAGGGAAATGTTAAAGATTTTGTATATATGTTTATCACTGTTAAACATTTGTACCTTTGTCTTTGTTCTGATAAAAACGTTATTGTGCTGTTTTGCACCTGTCTTAAAGTAACCCTGAGAATGTACTTGTTATTCAACTTTGTTTTAGCATGCTGGGGTCAGTCTGAACTGGGAGTGAAGAGCTGGAGGTTATTTTGACTGTTGTGAATTTATGACCTTGTGCTGTGCGAGTGCTCCAAGCAGATGCAGAACAGATGATAAGTGTAAACCACAAGCACAGAATGTGCAGCCGGTGACAACTTCAACAAACGGCTGGGTCAACAGCAGGGAACAGGACATGCTGACCGCCAACGGTAGACGAAACAAAAGGAAAGAAACTGTTTTTCCACGCAGCTGCACTTATTGACATATGTGTTTGTTTTACGGGAAGAAACTTGTCATGCGCTGTTTTCCCCCCACCCTTAGGACAAGTTTCTCAATGTGGGTAGGGCTTCTCCTAATAAAAAGAGTGAGCGTGCAGCAGTCCACAGTGCTCTCAGTGGTACTACGTGTATGGACTGTCTGCACTCCTCGCGAGCTAAAATTGACATTCTGTCTCACTGGTGTTTCTTGACTCTGTTTGTCTTATCAAGGTTTTAAGAATGTTTGGAGGCAAAAATACCCAACAGTCCCAAAAACCAGTTTTATTTGTTATTATCTATCGTCCACCTGGTCGTTACTGTGAGTTTCTCTGTGAATTTTCAGACCTTTTGTCTGACTTAGTGCTTAGCTCAGATAAGATAATTATAGTGGGCGATTTTAACATCCACACAGATGCTGAGAATGACAGCCTCAACACTGCATTTAATCTATTATTAGACTCTATTGGCTTTGCTCAAAATGTAAATGAGTCCACCCACCACTTTAATCATATCTTAGATCTTGTTCTGACTTATAGTATGGAAATTGAAGACTTAACAGTATTCCCCGAAAACTCCCTTCTGTCTGATCATTTCTTAATAACATTTACATTTACTCTGATGGACTACCCAGCAGTGGGGAATAAGTTTCATTACACTAGAAGTCTTTCAGAAAGCGCTGTAACTAGGTTTAAGGATATGATTCCTTCTTTATGTTCTCTAAGGCCATATACCAACACAGTGCAGAGTAGCTACCTAAACTCTGTAAGTGAGATAGAGTATCTCGTCAATAGTTTTATATCCTCTTTGAGGACAACTTTGGATGCTGTAGCTCCTCTGAAAAAGAGAGCCTTAAATCAGAAGTGCCTGACTCCGTGGTATAACTCACAAACTCGCAGCTTAAAGCAGATAACCCGTAAGTTGGAGAGGAAATGGCGTCTCACTAATTTAGAAGATCTTCACTTAGCCTGGAAAAAGAGTCTGTTGCTCTATAAAAAAGCCCTCCGTAAAGCTAGGACATCTTACTACTCATCACTAATTGAAGAAAATAAGAACAACCCCAGGTTTCTTTTCAGTACTGTAGCCAGGCTGACAAAGAGTCAGAGCTCTATTGAGCCGGGTATTCCTTTAACTTTAACTAGTAATGACTTCATGACTTTCTTTGCTAATAAAATTTTAACTATTAGAGAAAAAATTACTCATAACCATCCCAAAGACGTATCGTTATCTTTGGCTGCTTTCAGTGATGCCGGTATTTGGTTAGACTCTTTCTCTCCGATTGTTCTGTCTGAGTTATTTTCATTAGTTACTTCATCCAAACCATCAACATGTCTATTAGACCCCATTCCTACCAGGCTGCTCAAGGAAGCCCTACCATTATTTAATGCTTTGATCTTAAATATGATCAATCTATCTTTATTAGTTGGCTATGTACCACAGGCTTTTAAGGTGGCAGTAATTAAACCATTACTTAAAAAGCCATCACTTGACCCAGCTATCTTAGCTAATTATAGGCCAATCTCCAACCTTCCTTTTCTCTCACAAATTCTTGAAAGGGTAGTTGTAAAACAGCTAACTGATCATCTGCAGAGGAATGGTCTATTTGAAGAGTTTCAGTCAGGTTTTAGAATTCATCATAGTACAGAAACAGCATTAGTGAAGGTTACAAATGATCTTCTTATGGCCTCAGACAGTGGACTCATCTCTGTTCTTGTTCAGTTAGACCTCAGTGCTGCTTTTGATACTGTTGACCATAAAATTTTATTACAGAGATTAGAGCATGCCATAGGTATTAAAGGCACTGCGCTGCGGTGGTTTGAATCATATTTATCTAATAGATTACAATTTGTTCATGTAAATGGGGAATCTTCTTCACAGACTAAGGTTAATTATGGAGTTCCACAAGGTTCTGTGCTAGGACCAATTTTAGTCACTTTATACATGCTTCCCTTAGGCAGTATTATTAGACGGCATTGCTTAAATTTTCATTGTTACGCAGATGATACCCAGCTTTATCTATCCATGAAGCCAGAGGACACACACCAATTAGCTAAACTGCAGGATTGTCATCCATGTCTAAAGACATGGATGACCTCTAATTTCCTGCTTTTAAACTCAGATACAACTGAAGTTATTGTACTTGGCCCCACAAATCTTAGAAACATGGTGTCTAACCAGATCCTTACTCTGGATGGCATTACCCTGACCTCTAGTAATACTGTAAGAAATCTTGGAGTCATTTTTGATCAGGATATGTCATTCAAAGCGCATATTAAACAAATATGTAGGACTGCTTTTTTGCATTTACGCAATATCTCTAAAATTAGAAAGGTCTTGTCTCAGAGTGATGCTGAAAAACTAATTCATGCATTTATTTCTTCTAGGCTGGACTATTGTAATTCATTATTATCAGGTTGTCCTAAAAGTTCCCTGAAAAGCCTTCAGTTAATTCAAAATGCTGCAGCTAGAGTACTAACGGGGACTAGAAGGAGACAGCATATCTCACCCATATTGGCCTCTCTTCATTGGCTTCCTGTTAATTCTAGAACAGAATTTAAAATTCTTCTTCTCACTTATAAGGTTTTGAATAATCAGGTCCCATCTTATCTTAGGGACCTCATAGTACCACATCACCCCAATAGAGCGCTTCGCTCTCAGACTGCAGGCTTACTTGTAGTTCCTAGGGTTTCTAAGAGTAGAATGGGAGGCAGCGCCTTCAGCTTTCAGGCTCCTCTCCTGTGGAACCAGCTCCCAATTCAGATCAGGGAGACAGACACCCTCTCTACTTTTAAGATTAGGCTTAAAACTTTCCTTTTTGCTAAAGCTTATAGTTAGGGCTGGATCAGGTGACCCTGAAAAATCCCTTAGTTATGCTGCTATAGACTTAGACTGCTGGGGGGGGGGGGGGGGGGGTTCCCATGATGCACTGAGTGTTTCTTTCTCTTTTTGCTCTGTATGCACCACTCTGCATTTAATCATTAGTGATCGATCTCTGCTCCCCTCCACAGCATGTCTTTTTCCTGGTTCTCTCCCTCAGCCCCAACCAGTCCCAGCAGAAGACTGCCCCTCCCTGAGCCTGGTTCTGCTGGAGGTTTCTTCCTGTTAAAAGGGAGTTTTTCCTTCCCACTGTCGCCAAGTGCTTGCTCACAGGGGGTCGTTTTGACCGTTGGGGTTTTTACGTAATTATTGTATGGCCTTGCCTTACAATATAAAGCGCCTTGGGTCAACTGTTTGTTGTGATTTGGCGCTATATAAATAAAATTGATTGATTGATTGACATTTATTCAAAACACACAGCAAACTATAATAAACAACTGTTTTGACACTTTATAAATGTAATTTTAGGTCTTGTGTCAAATACTGAACAAAAAAAGGTTTAAACAATACGTAAACACAAATGCACATTTTGAACTATATATAGAAAATGGTCTATGCATTTTGTTGTCCATTGATATGATATACAGTGCTTTACGCAGAAAAAGCAACAGAGTTATCCAGTAACATTCACATGCAAACTAGTGGAGCAATCCTGATAGTTACACACTCTTTGTTTGAGCATGTGAGATTGTCATCAGAGGCTCTCCGTGTGCTCCTGCTTTCACTGATCGCTGTGTGTAATGGCGCAGGGCACACTGAGTAGGTACTAATAGTATGTACTCATTGGAGCACCCAGGGGGCTATTCAAATGGGCCAACTAGTAACACATCACTCTGAAAACGATTTTTGGCTTTTCACGTGAGGTAAATCTGCCCTATGATTGGATTTTGGAAAACCATGTGACGGTGAACCAATTCCGATTGGACACTCACATTGCGCACGTCATCACACAGCTTCTATGAGGAGTACAAAGATGGCTGATGGTGGATCGAAAGTCCGCGGAGTTAACTTTTCAGCAAAAAAGTATGTTTCTATCTCATATCATTCAAAAGTTATTTATAATTTAGTAAAGCTTGGTCTTAGTCGTCGTACACGACAGCGTCAGCCCCAGAGGGTTAACATTCAGCATCTTCAAAGTCCCAAGATTGTATGTGTTCTCAGATATTCTCCTGATCTAAGTAGACTGTATTACTGACAAAGCCTGTTTAAGTAAATGGTAAATGGACAGCATTTATATAGCGCTTTTCCATCTGCATCAGACTCTCAAAGCACTTTACAATTATGCCTCACATTCACCACGATGTCAGGGTGCTGCCATACAAGGCGCTCACTACACCCCGGGAGCAATAGGGGATTAAAGGCCTTGCCCAAGGGCCCTTAGTGATTTTCCAGTCAGGCGGGGATTTGAACCCATGATCTTCTGGACTCAAGCCCAACACCTTAACCACTAGACCATCACCTCCCCCTCCCCTTAAGACCTCTGTTACATACACTTGTGCTCAAAAGGTTACATACTCTGGCAGAATTTTGTTTTTTGGCCATTTTTCAGAGATTACGAATGATAACTGTTGTGTGTTGGGGGGGTTTGGCTGGACAAGGTTGGGTTGTTTTGTGTTTATTTTCCTTCCCAGGTGATTTGGGGCTGTTCTCTGAGGAAAATGTGCTGCAGAAGAGTCTCTCTCCTCTGTTACGATGATTGGCTGCACCTGTTGCATTCTCGTGCGGCTCTCTATTAGGACAATCCACAACACCTGTGATGTTCACGTGCAGATCTGAGGACTTCCAGCTGGTACCAATGTAGTGATGAAGAACTACATTTAAACCAGCAGTGAGTTGGATAAGATTGCCGGAGAATACGACCTTGTGACGACCGTGTGGGGACGCTGAGGGCCGTTTCAGAGTCTGACATCGCGCCTGTGAAGGAGGACGAGGGTGAGAGGCAAACGTTGTCAGCACACGACAGAGGTGAATATTCTGAAAAGTTTATCCGTGAATGTAAATTGGCGTTTATACGCAGCTATAAGTAATTATTGGTGGAAATTGTTTGGCGTGCTCCTCACAGCAGTGGCGTGCAGATTAATGATCCTCCACTAGCTGTGAGCAGCAGCCTCTTTGAACTAAGTTTGAAACCAGACCTAAACGTGTAGCTGATAAGTTTGCCTCTAAACAATATTTCGTAGTAATAAGTGTTGAATAATCTCATCTCTGTTCCTCCTTCGCAGAGTACAGTCTGGGAAAGTCACCGGGGGGGGGGGGGGGGGGGGGGGGGCGGGCGGCGGAACTCCTGAGTCCTGAACGTTCGGACTCCGACTGTTGAGACGCTGAGAGGGCGCGCCGCCTTTTCACCTCACCAGAACTTAATTATTTAGTATTTCATGTATAGCACAAAGGGAGAAAAATAAATGTGTTCTGCTTCTGATTATTTCATGCTGGGTTCAGTCAGATACTGGACCGCTCCTCAATCCGCGTCTTATCCATAACAGAATTCTCCGGCCAAACCAATATGGACCCAGCGGCAGAAGCAGTTCCATTTCAGGAGAAAGTCCAGAAGCACCTGGAGATGAAAACAAATGCCGTGGTTCAGCGATTGCTGAACCTCCGACAGGGGCGACGAAGCGCAGCTGATTATTCTGTGGATTTTCGAATCTTTTCCGCTCAGTCTGGTTGGAACACTGCTGCTTTGAGGGGGGTGTTTGTAGACGGGTTGAATGACTCCCTGAAAGATGAGCTAGCCGTCTGTGAACCGAAGGATTTAGATGAGTTAATATCCTTGGTTATTCATCTAGACGATCGGATTAAGGAGCGTGGACGAGAGAGAGGGCGAGTGTCCGAGCGGGGTGTTTTGTCTCGGGGTTTTCCCTGACATAAGTCCGGACCGCCTCTTCTTTGTTCCTCTGAGACTCCTCCAACGGGACCTCTAGCTCCTCTAGTGGACGAGCCAATGCAACTTGGAAGGGTCAGAACAGCCATATTGCCCCGGTCAAACGAGCGTCAGGAGACAGCATCATAACATGGCTCCAGGTGTTTTATGGACATTTTTGTGGGATATAAATGGGAGTTTTTGTAAACCAGGTTTTGTGTATAGCACTTGAGATAGTTCTGGTGGGGTGAACAGGCTGGCTGGTCGGAGTTTGTTTGGACTCAGGTAAGCGTGTGGTTTTTTTTATTGTTTATAGTTATTTAATTTTTGTTGGTGGAATGGGTTGTTTTATTTTGTTGGTTTTTATTTCCCTGTCCCCTAACCCCAGCCTCACACACTTCTGGCCGTTCGTCTTTGGTGTTGTGGGGTGGTGCAGGTTGGTTGCTGGGCATTCCCATGAGGACCTCTGCACCTGGGGGGTCCAGGGCTCTTTTCTTAGATTTAGTTGTTTCTCGGTTCCTCTCCAGCCTCAGCGTGCCTCTGACCGTTCACCAGTGGCATTGCTGAGGTGTCGGGCAGTGGGGATATACTCCAGTCAGAGCGGTGGGGCCGATCAGTGCCGTACGCCTTTTCCGCTGCCCACCCCTCCCGGTAGGCTGGACTATAGTCGGGGGTTCGGCACCGGCCGTCTTGCCAGTTTTCCCCTGCCCTTGGGGGTGGAGCTGGGTTGTGTTTTTCCTATTGGCTTCTTCGGCTTAGTAGTCCTGTGCCGATTGCCACGACGTGTTTCCCGATTGACCTGGAGGGTCTTTCGGGGTGCTGGGGAGGTCAGTGCGGCTTTCTGTAGTTTTTGTTTGCTCCTGGGGTGTTTTTTGGAAATCCCTGGGGGTTTGGGGTTTTTGTTTCCTCCTGTTTCCCCTCGGGGTTTGATGGGACGGTCCTCTGGGTGGGAGGTTGATTGTGGGGCCGACCGGCCGTGTTGGGCTGGGGTGGGGTTCCTGGGTTGTGGGGGTGTCTCCTGGGGTTTGATGGGACGGTCCTCTGGGGGACGTTAAGGCTCCCGTGTACGCCTGGGGATTCCTGGATGGCTCCTGCCGTGGTCGTTGCTCCTGGGGTTGACAATGAGGTCCCCTGGGGGAAGTCGGGCTCCACATGTTAGGGGAGGGCATTGTTTGTTTTTTCCTTTGACCTGTGTTTTAGTGTGTTGGGGGTTTTTGTTGGGGTTTTTGGGTTTGTGTGTTTTTTGTTCCTCCCCAGGGTTTGATGGGACGGTCCTCTGGGGAGGGGGGTGTTGGGTTGGGTATTGTGTTTTTCTTTTGTGTTTACCCCGGTGTGCTTCCCTGGGGTATGTTTGTGGTACTCTCTGAGGGGGATGCTGGGGTCCTTTTTTTTGTGTTTTGTTTTTGTGTTTGGGGTTGTTTCGGGATGTTTTTTTTGTTTTTTTTGATGCCGGCCAGCCTTTCCACCGCATCTCCCGGCTCTGCTGCCTGCTGTGATCTCTGCCCTCCTCCTGCTTTGGCCTCTGATGTGTGGGGTTGTTTTTGGGTCTGGTTTGTGCGGTCGCCGGGAGGCTTCCCGTTGACGGGGGTACTGTTGTGTGTTGGGGGGGGTTTGGCTGGACAAGGTTGGGTTGTTTTGTGTTTGTTTTCCTTCCCAGGTGATTTGGGGCTGTTCTCTGAGGAAAATGTGCTGCAGAAGAGTCTCTCTCCTCTGTTACGATGATTGGCTGCACCTGTTACATTCTCGTGCGGCTCTCTATTAGGACAATCCACGACACCTGTGATGTTCACGTGCAGATCTGAGGACTTCCAGCTGGTACCAATGTAGTGATGAAGAACTACATTTAAACCAGCAGTGACTTGGATAAGATTGCTGGAGAATACGACCTTGTGATGACCGTGTGGGGACGCTGAGGGCCGTTTCAGAGTCTGACATCGCGCCTGTGAAGGAGGACGAGGGTGAGAGGCAAACGTTGTCAGCACACGACAGAGGTGAATATTCTGAAACGTTTATCCGTGAATGTAAATTGGCGTTTATACGCAGCTATAAGTAATTATTGGTGGAAATTGTTTGGCGTGCTCCTCACAGCAGTGGCGTGCAGATTAATGATCCTCCACTAGCTGTGAGCAGCAGCCTCTTTGAACTAAGTTTGAAACCAGACCTAAACGTGTAGCTGATAAGTTTGCCTCTAAACAATATTTCGTAGTAATAAGTGTTGAATAATCTCATCTCTGTTCCTCCTTCGCAGAGTACAGTCTGGGAAAGTCACCGGGGGCGGGCGGCGGAACTCCTGAGTCCTGAACGTTCGGACTCCGACTGTTGAGACGCTGAGAGGGCGCGCCGCCTTTTCACCTCACCAGAACTTAATTATTTAGTATTTCATGTATAGCACAAAGGGAGAAAAATAAATGTGTTCTGCTTCTGATTATTTCATGCTGGGTTCAGTCAGATACTGGACCGCTCCTCAATCCGCGTCTTATCCATAACAGAATTCTCCGGCCAAACCAATATGGACCCAGCGGCAGAAGCAGTTCCATTTCAGGAGAAAGTCCAGAAGCACCTGGAGATGAAAACAAATGCCGTGGTTCAGCGATTGCTGAACCTCCGACAGGGGCGACGAAGCGCAGCTGATTATTCTGTGGATTTTCGAATCTTTTCCGCTCAGTCTGGTTGGAACACTGCTGCTTTGAGGGGGGTGTTTGTAGACGGGTTGAATGACTCCCTGAAAGATGAGCTAGCCGTCTGTGAACCGAAGGATTTAGATGAGTTAATATCCTTGGTTATTCATCTAGACGATCGGATTAAGGAGCGTGGACGAGAGAGAGGGCGAGTGTCCGAGCGGGGTGTTTTGTCTCGGGGTTTTCCCTGACATAAGTCCGGACCGCCTCTTCTTTGTTCCTCTGAGACTCCTCCAACGGGACCTCTAGCTCCTCTAGTGGACGAGCCAATGCAACTTGGAAGGGTCAGAACAGCGATATTGCCCTGGTCAAACGAGCGTCAGGAGACAGCATCATAACATGGCTCCAGGTGTTTTATGGACATTTTTGTGGGATATAAATGGGAGTTTTTGTAAACCAGGTTTTGTGTATAGCACTTGAGATAGTTCTGGTGGGGTGAACAGGCTGGCTGGTCGGAGTTTGTTTGGACTCAGGTAAGCGTGTGGTTTTTTTTATTGTTTATAGTTATTTAATTTTTGTTGGTGGAATGGGTTGTTTTATTTTGTTGGTTTTTATTTCCCTGTCCCCTAACCCCAGCCTCACACACTTCTGGCCGTTCGTCTTTGGTGTTGTGGGGTGGTGCAGGTTGGTTGCTGGGCATTCCCATGAGGACCTCTGCACCTGGGGGGTCCAGGGCTCTTTTCTTAGATTTAGTTGTTTCTCGGTTCCTCTCCAGCCTCAGCGTGCCTCTGACCGTTCACCAGTGGCATTGCTGAGGTGTCGGGCAGTGGGGATATACTCCAGTCAGAGCGGTGGGGCCGATCAGTGCCGTACGCCTTTTCCGCTGCCCACCCCTCCCGGTAGGCTGGACTATAGTCGGGGGTTCGGCACCGGCCGTCTTGCCAGTTTTCCCCTGCCCTTGGGGGTGGAGCTGGGTTGTGTTTTTCCTATTGGCTTCTTCGGCTTAGTAGTCCTGTGCCGATTGCCACGACGTGTTTCCCGATTGACCTGGAGGGTCTTTCGGGGTGCTGGGGAGGTCAGTGCGGCTTTCTGTAGTTTTTGTTTGCTCCTGGGGTGTTTTTTGGAAATCCCTGGGGGTTTGGGGTTTTTGTTTCCTCCTGTTTCCCCTCGGGGTTTGATGGGACGGTCCTCTGGGTGGGAGGTTGATTGTGGGGCCGACCGGCCGTGTTGGGCTGGGGTGGGGTTCCTGGGTTGTGGGGGTGTCTCCTGGGGTTTGATGGGACGGTCCTCTGGGGGACGTTAAGGCTCCCGTGTACGCCTGGGGATTCCTGGATGGCTCCTGCCGTGGTCGTTGCTCCTGGGGTTGACAATGAGGTCCCCTGGGGGAAGTCGGGCTCCACATGTTAGGGGAGGGCATTGTTTGTTTTTTCCTTTGACCTGTGTTTTAGTGTGTTGGGGGTTTTTGTTGGGGTTTTTGGGTTTGTGTGTTTTTTGTTCCTCCCCAGGGTTTGATGGGACGGTCCTCTGGGGAGGGGGGTGTTGGGTTGGGTATTGTGTTTTTCTTTTGTGTTTACCCCGGTGTGCTTCCCTGGGGTATGTTTGTGGTACTCTCTGAGGGGGATGCTGGGGTCCTTTTTTTTGTGTTTTGTTTTTGTGTTTGGGGTTGTTTCGGGATGTTTTTTTTGTTTTTTTTGATGCCGGCCAGCCTTTCCACCGCATCTCCCGGCTCTGCTGCCTGCTGTGATCTCTGCCCTCCTCCTGCTTTGGCCTCTGATGTGTGGGGTTGTTTTTGGGTCTGGTTTGTGCGGTCGCCGGGAGGCTTCCCGTTGACGGGGGTACTGTTGTGTGTTGGGGGGGGTTTGGCTGGACAAGGTTGGGTTGTTTTGTGTTTGTTTTCCTTCCCAGGTGATTTGGGGCTGTTCTCTGAGGAAAATGTGCTGCAGAAGAGTCTCTCTCCTCTGTTACGATGATTGGCTGCACCTGTTACATTCTCGTGCGGCTCTCTATTAGGACAATCCACGACACCTGTGATGTTCACGTGCAGATCTGAGGACTTCCAGCTGGTACCAATGTAGTGATGAAGAACTACATTTAAACCAGCAGTGACTTGGATAAGATTGCTGGAGAATACGACCTTGTGATGACCGTGTGGGGACGCTGAGGGCCGTTTCAGAGTCTGACATCGCGCCTGTGAAGGAGGACGAGGGTGAGAGGCAAACGTTGTCAGCACACGACAGAGGTGAATATTCTGAAACGTTTATCCGTGAATGTAAATTGGCGTTTATACGCAGCTATAAGTAATTATTGGTGGAAATTGTTTGGCGTGCTCCTCACAGCAGTGGCGTGCAGATTAATGATCCTCCACTAGCTGTGAGCAGCAGCCTCTTTGAACTAAGTTTGAAACCAGACCTAAACGTGTAGCTGATAAGTTTGCCTCTAAACAATATTTCGTAGTAATAAGTGTTGAATAATCTCATCTCTGTTCCTCCTTCGCAGAGTACAGTCTGGGAAAGTCACTTGGGGGGGTGTCGGCGGAACTCCTGAGTCCTGAACGTTCGGACTCCGACTGTTGAGATGCTGAGAGAGTGCGCCGCCTTTTCACCTCACCAGAACTTAATTATTTAGTATTTCATGTATAGCACAAAGGGAGAAAAATAAATGTGTTTTCTTTTTGGAACTGCTTCTGATTATTTCATGCTGGGTTCAGTCAGATACTGGACCGCTCCTCAATCCGCGTCTTATCCATAACAGATAACACAAAACTTTTTTTCCACTCATGATTAGTGGTTGGGTGAGGCCATTTATTGTTAAACACCTGTGTTTACGCTTTTTAAATCATAATAACAACCCAAATGACCCTGATCAAAAGTTTGCATACCCCTGTTCATAATACTGTTCATAATTGTATTGCCCCCTTGAACATCAATGACAGTTTGGAGTCTTTTGTGGTCGATGTGGATTAGGCTCTCTGATGGTAAAGCTGCTACTGAATATGTTTCAGACTTTATTTACATCAGTTATGAAGAAATACAAACAGTATGGCACTCTGCAGTAAATCTGCATGGAGTAGACACTTCTCAAAAACTGAGTGACTGTGCAAGAAGGAGAAGAGTGAGGAAAGCCACCCAAGACACCCAGACAACCCAGACAACCCAGAAGAAGTTATAGGCTTATGTGGCTGTGATTGGAGAGACTGTGCACAGTGCAAATTTTGCATTTTGCATCACCACTCTTAGCTTCATAGTGGTGTAATGAAATTATGTAGCCCCGCAACGGGGAACCAATATAATGTGCTGAAAATGTATTAATTTCAATTATTAGTTGTAAACTTTGGCCATACATGGCGAAACCAATAGAATGTAATGAAAATTTGATAATTGCCTGACCTGGAGGGCACCAATAAAAATGTAGTGAAATTAAATCACTTAATTTAATAATCTGGATTAGTGGCACCTCAAACGGGTGCAACAAGCTGTAGCAAGTATATTTATTAAGATCCAAAATTGAATTAAACTGGACTGGACCCCACTAGCAGGTCAACCATACTTCACAATTTTAAGATTTAATAATTATTTGGAATACATTTAATTAGAATGATATTTAATTACCTCAGGAGCACCACCTATTTTCAGCTATAGGAACTTTAATTTAAACATTATTAATTAATCAGTCTCAAATCATTAATCAGTCTCGAATTTGAACATCATAACTTGTACGATACAACACTGTTTCCATCTGAACACAAACCACAGCAGAAATATTTACATTTTATTTACAAATATACAACCCCAATTCCAATGAAGTTGGGACATTGTGTGAAATGTAAATAAAAACAGAATACAATGATTTGCCTCTTCAACCTATATTCAATTGAATACACCACAAAGACAAGATATTTAATGTCAAAACTGATAAACTTTATTGTTTTTGTGCAAATATTTGCTCATTTTGAAAAGGATGCCTGCATTAAATTTCAAAAAAAGCTGGGACAGTTTATGTATGCCCAAAGAACACCTGTTTGGAACATTCCACAGGTGAACAGGTTAATTGGAAACAGGTGAGTGTCATGATTGGTTATAAAACGAGCATCCCCATTCACAAGCAAAGATGGGGTGAGGATCATCACTTTTTGAACAACTGCGTGAAAAAAATACTCCAACAGTTTAAGAACAATGTTTCTCAATGTTCAGTTGCAAGGAATTTAGGGATTCCATCATCTACAGTCCATAATATAATAAGAAGAGTCAGAGAATCTGGAGAACTTTCTACACATATGCGGCAAGGCTGAAAACCAACATTGAATGCCCGTGACCTTAGATTCCTCAGTCGGCACTGCATTTATTGTGTAAAGGATCTACCGCATGGGCTCAAGAACACTTCAGAAAACCATTGTCAGTTAACACAGTTCGTCGCTACATCTACAAGTGCAAGTTAAAACTTTACCATGCAAAGCGAAAGCCATACATCATCAACATCCAGAAATGTGCCACCTTCTCTGGACCCGAGCTCATTTTAAATGGATAGACACAAAGTGGAAAAGTGTGCTGTGGCCTGATGAGTCCATGTTTCAAATTGTTTTTCGAAATCATGGATGTTGTGTCCTCTGGACAAAAGAGGAAAAAGACCAGGCAAATTTTACCAGTGCAAAGTTCAAAAGCCAGCATCTGTGATGGTATGGGGGTGTGTTAGTGCTCATGGCATGGGCAACTTACACATCTGTGATGGCACCATCAATGCTGAAAGGTAGATCCAGGTTTTGGAGCAACACATGCTGCCATCCAAGCAACATCTTTTTCAGGGACATTCCTGCTTATTTCAGCAAGACAATGCCACATTCTGCATGTGTTACAACAGCATGGCTTCGTAGTAAAAGAGTGCGGGTATTAGACTGGCCTGCCTGCAGTCCAGATCTGTCACCCATTGAAAATGTGTGGCACATTATGAAGCACAAAATATGACAATGGAGACCCTGGACTGTTGAAAAACTGAAGTCGTACATCAAGCAAGAATGGGAAAGAATTCCACCTACAAAAGTTCAACAATTAGTGTCCTCAGTTCCCAAACGCTTACTGAGTGTTGTGTAGCGCATGGCCTCGATTCACCCTGATTAAATTAATACATTAATGCTGTCAACAAAAACCTGACCGCTGAGTTAACCCCTTGACCCAAGTGAGCTCACGCTGCCCAGAGCACGAACATCAACGACGGACGGCCATATCATCCGAACCATCTCTTCAAATGGACCAGCTAAGTGACCCAGTTAAAGGTTCCAGAAAAAGGGTTTGTTGTCTATGGATACAAAGTGGCTATTTTAAATTCTGCTTCTTTTTAAACATATTCATATGTTTGTTTAATAATTTCTTAAAATTAATTGGCTTCAAAATTCATCACTAAATTCTAATCAGATTTATTTACTTAAAGTCTTTAAGCTTTATTTCTCTTTCTTCCAACATCTCATGAGTAAGAAAATTGTTTCCATGAATGAACTTATTTAATCACTGGCCACCAAAATGCCAGTAAACTGTTCAGTTCTTGTATACTTGTAAATAAATTGTAAATATTTCTGCTGTGGTTCATTTTGTGTTCAGATGGAAATCCTTGGTCAACCGTATCATGTGAATTCACTTTCAGATCAGAGACTGATTAAATTAAATTGAGACTGATTAATTAATTTGAGAATGATAAATTAATGAATGTGTAAATTAAAGTACCTATGCTTCAAATAGGTGGTGCCCCGAGTAATAATTAAATAACAAGTATTAAACCCTAAATTAATTATTTTGGTGACTCGTTATATGGGGCCTAGTCCAATCTAGTTCAATTTGGGAGTTCAACTACTTATTCATTACATTCGCTATATATCTAATGTGTCTCCATGTGGAGGCTCTAATAAATAAATTACACTACATTCATTTTGGTGCCCGCGTGTGATGTTTTATTCAATAAATACGCTACAGTTGTTAGAAGGAAAGGTGATGTAACACAGTGCTAAACATACCACTGTCCCAGCTTTTTTGAAATATGTTGCAGGCATCCATTTCAAAATGAGCAAATATTTGCACGAAACAATAAAGTTTATCAGTGTGAACATTAAATATCTTGCCTTTGTGGTGTATTCAATTGAATATAGGTTGAAGAGGATTTGCAAATCATTGTATTCTGTTTTTATTTGCATTTTACACAATGTCCCAACTTCATTGGAATTGGGTTGTACAAGAAAAAATGAACAGTTTACTGGGATTTTCAGAATATTACAACCCAGTCTCATGGCATGCTGTGATTCAGCAGCACAAAATATACATTAATCTATTGGTTCATGATACTGTCACGATAAGTGCCTCATTTTCGTCATGGCAGCACAAATTCATTCTAATACATTCCGTGATGCCTGGACGAAATTAAAAGTGAAGCGGGGGTTGGGGGTGGTTATAGTTAGGGTTGGGGGTAGTAATAGTGAGTTAAAAAAACTCGTGAATATTTGAATAATTTTGTGACCGGAGCATGAAAAAAAAACAAAAAAAAAACGTGAGACTGGGCTGGAATATGAACAGGGACTAAACTTTATTTTAAACACATTTCTTACTCATATGTTGAAAAGAAAGCAGTGAAACAAAGCTTAAGGAATTAAGAAAAAAAAAATCTGATTTGAATTTAGTGATGCATTTTGAGTCAATTATTAGAAACTATTAAATGAATATGTTTAAAGCCACTTTGCATCCATTGACAACAAAACCCTTGCGGGAACATTTAACGGGGGTCACTTAGTTTGGGCCATTGAAGAGGTTGTTCGGATGAGCCATACGTCTGATTTCTTTGTGGAAGGCCTTTTTGGCCTGAGGTCGCTTAGGTCTGCGGTTGAACCAGTGGTTTTCCCTGGTGATCCCAAGGTGGTGTCTGCTTCAGTTGGTTTGCTGGCAGGCTGGCTGTTTGCTTATGCCGACAGGTGCCTCACAGCTTGGCACAAGAGGTGAAGATTTTTTGAAAATGGCTTCTGGTGGCTTCCAAAAATTTGTGGAGCTGGATTAAAAGTCTTTATGAATTTAGAAAAAAAAAGTTAAAGTTTTTAAGAGCAGCGTTGTAAATTACAAAAAAGGAAGAAGTCACTTTTCTGTAAATTTGCTCATATTCTGAAAAGTTCCACTAGGAAGTTATCCTATAACAATGAACAATTTGATGATCCTTAAAAAGAGTTATTGTTGGGTTGTCTGTTTATGGGGTTTTGGTGTCTTTTCTGTTGTGTCCTTTGATTACAGTTCACCTGTCCTGTCCCCATGTCTCGCTCCTCCTCTCTTGTCCTGCAACGACTTCCACATCTGTAATGTCCATGTCCTTTCTGGTGTGAATGAACGCATGTGGGGTTTTCCTGAACTTCCCTACATGTGGAAATTCTGTGCATGTGATGTGCCTCTTACCCCTCTGTCTCCTTCTGCTGTCACTTGGTAGGTTTGCTCCAGGGCCACCATGTTTGCTTGTCAGGGAAACTCCCTGACAGCTGGCATGCGGCTCTGTCAGCTGTTAGAGGATCACACCTCTCAGGCTCGCAGCGCACTCCTTACGGGTGCGTTGTCTTTATTTTCTCCTTGTGATTTTTATATTGTCTTGGACTTGTCACTGTTTCATTTTCTGACATTTTCCCATTCAGGTTATCGGGTTATTTCTGCATTTGTGCACTCATTGATTCCCTCACGTGTCCCCCTTTTTCGAGTTAAGTCTGTTGTCATTTATTTTCCTGTCTTCACTCCAGTCCCACCTGTGGGTTTCATTCCACTTTTGATTATTACACCGGTGTTTTCAGATTAGTTGGCTTTTTAAGCCCCACCCTTGTCTCGGTTCAGCGCGTGCTATGTTTTCTAATGTCTTCCTGAGTCTTCAGTCACCTGTCTAATCTTTCCACCTCGTCGGTTTGTAAGTGCCAATCCTCTGTGTTCACTCTTTGTCAGTCGTTTTTGTTCTTAACTTTCAGATAGATTCTGTTTTCACTTATCTAGATGTTTTTTTGTATGGAGTGTTCTCACTCTGACAGTAGACTTTGTTATTGGTTTTCTCTTCTTGTTTGCCTGGACACAATTTAAGACCGTGTTTCTTGAAGTGATTTGTCCTCATTGTCTTTTTGGACAGGAGTTCTTTTGTTTTGGATTTTTGTCATTAATTAGGGAGTGCTCTCTATGCCCCTTTTGACAGTGGACTTTTTGTTATGGTCAGTCTTAGATTACCAGCTTTTGGATTTTGTCAGGTCAAAAGGTGAAACAACAGTCTTCTCACAGTTGAAACCTGAGGTTTTGGTTGAGAAAACATTTATGTATGTTATTTGGTGTCAGTCGAAGTCAAAATTGCTACAGTGGAGTAGTGCAGAGATGGATATTCTTTCACCAGAACAGATCAAATCTAGGCTTGCATCTCAGATGTACCTTCTGGCAAATTATTGCTAAACTTTCAGGTCTTTTTAAGACAATCCTCCTCTACACCACATCATCATGAAACTGTATATCTGGTGATACAAAATGCACAACTTGCACTGTGCATAAATTCTCCAATGGCAGAACACTCATTAGCTTACGTAGCTAAGTACTTACGTTGACATGCTTGATGTGCTGGTTTTGGAACTTCCATCATTCCGGGCAGAGAAAGTTGGCAATGCATAATATGTTGTTCCTCATCATTTTATGTAGGCAAACACTGATAAAATCCTCAAAAGTGGACAAAGGAGTTTTGTCTTCAGTTTCTATACTGAGTGTGGAGTGGTTTAGGTTCTCGGTCAAAAAAAAAAAATGCTGTCAGAGCTCAGCTAAGTGTAAAAAAATTAAATTTAAAATAAATCATGGACAAATAAAAGTCGCAACAGGTGAAGGAGAAGTACATTTTTTTTCATGACAAATGTAACTGAGCAAGAGCAAGAGTAAAAAAAAAATACTCTCTTAAACATTTAATTTGAAAAGGACAATTAAAAAGAAAAAAAAAAAAAACAACAACAATTCAATCACATGTAATGAAGTAAATGTAGCACATTACTACCCATGTCTGGCTGTATGGCTGTGGTAAAGTCCAGTGGTAAATAAGGAAGCAGAGTAGCAATTAATGTTATGAATATAACACTTAATTCACAGCAACACAGAACCATCTGGGCGAAGGTGGACTGAGAAACCAGTATAAGACCTACCTTTGATGGTGATAATGATGTTATGGTTAGAGGTCTGGGCGGAACCGGACCGTATCAGGCAATGGACCCAAATGCTAGGGAGCAGAACAAGGGAAAGATTACAAAGGAAAATATATTTATTTATAAGAATAAAAATAAAATTGCTGCACTGGGAGTGCCTGCAGAATGGAGAGGTGGCCCAGGGGTTCAGGGACCAGGAATTAGGGGAATGAAGACAACCAGTGAGTGAATGCACTCGTAACATTGAAGCCTGGAAACAGTCATAGCTCACAGAAGGCTTAACACAGGATTCTTCAGAGGTCTGGAAATAATGTTCTCTTCTTAGGAAATAAGGTTTACTGTTCAGGAATCGTTCAGTTCATAAATTGTATCCAGAGGTCAAGTGCTGCATGTTGTGATGCAGTTCCAATTAAGCAGGACTTGATACAGCTGGGTTCTTAACAGTTTGATATCAGAGTTCATGCAGTTCTTAGGAAGAGTTCTTGAAACAGTTCTTTATCTTAGCACAGTCACAGACAGGAACAAGTGAGAACGGGATCCCACTGAGACGAGAAGGAACTTAACTGGCGTTTAGCAGAGCCACGCTCTGAGCAGAGAGCTGTAGCATTCCAAAGTGGCATTGCTGTGCCGGTAGCTAAGAACCAGAGCAGTGTGGGAAGTATGCAGGAAGCGACTGGAACACCAGGAAAGACAGCTCACTCTAATACGTGAATTAGAGAGCTGGCCAAGTTACCTTGAGCTTAGCTGCGGAAAGCTCCGACATCTTGGGTGCTTGGTAGCAGCAACTCAAGGTCACAGAGAGGAGTCAGACTTGGTTCTACTGGACAGTCTGGATCATGGAAGCATCTGGTAAGACTCTTTGAAGTCTTAGGCTTGAGGAGTCTCACAGAATGTCCTGGATCATCGATCATCAGGGAGAATCTGGCGTGGCTCTCGGATCATGGAAGAATCTGGCATGGATCCTTGAAGAATCAGGCTTCATGGAATTCCACACAAGAATCTGGAAACTACTGATCAGAAAGTCAGAGTTTATATAGTCTGTCACTTATCAGCCAATCATTCGCTCCAGGTGTGCGGCATAGATGAGTGGAGAGGAGCAGCTGGTATGGAACACAACAGAGGGCGCCATCTGGAGGAAAAACTCACACATGACAATTGGTTAAAAGCAGAATGAAAAACAGGATCTGGGGAAACTCTGACAGATGAAACACGGGTGCGCATGCTGAGACCACAGGAAGAGAAAACACAAACTTTAAAGGAAAGATTTGTTTGGTTTTGAAGGTACATGTAGAGTGAAATGACTGTGGTTGTAATTTTCTTTGATTTGCAAAGTGTAGGTCTGCTGGCTTCCAGGGACAGCATTACTTCTTTCAATTTTATGGTAAATGGACTGCATTTATATAGCGCTTTTCCATCTGTATCAGATGCTCAAAGTGCTTTACAAATAATGCCTCACATTCACCCCGATGTGAGGGTGCTGCCCAGTGGTGAGCACAGTTCAGCTAATCCAATAGCAGATAATTATCAAAGCTAATGTTTTTGTTATTTGATTAGCTTTTCAGATAAATTTTAAAACCATCATCAGACCAATTATCTTCAGATAAATTTAGTTCCGATAACTTTCAGTCCGATAACATTTTTTTGCTGGTAAAGTTTAACAGATAAAAATGTTTGTAAACCCTAAAATCAAACATTTTAGTCCGTTTGTTGTGTGTTTATAGCCACGGAGCAGACTGGCTGCCTGTCACTTGCTGATGATGTCATCATTAAGTGCAAAACATGATTGGCGGGTCGACGCAGGGAGCATTGTGGGTAGTGTAGTTCAGGTTCACTTTGGACGTTACAGTGACTTGTCCACTCGACACTAAAACAAAACAGACTAATTTTAACATTATTTTATTTTATTTGTTTGTGGCTGTAATTTAACTGCCAAGACTCGGTGGGGGAGAGGAGCTCTCATGGCGCAGCTCTGTGTACAGAGTGTGGGACCCTTCTTTACGTTTAGGCATTGTTTTGCATTTAAAAAATGGATGCTTTATGTGGATTATTTATTCAGATGAATCCCACTGAAACTAACAGGTAAGAATTTATATTTACTACGTGTATTTTATTCTGCCAATCAATGCATTAATGGATGTATTTCGGTTGTTTAAGCCGCAGGGCTCAAAGCGTGTTCAAAAAGCAGCAGCTTTTAGTTCGTAAATAACGGTGTATATCTAATAAACTATAACTTCTAATACTGTGTTTTACTGCTTTTGAAAGATGATGACAGTGTTTGGGGTTTTATTTTTTTTAATCATTCATTTTTCATGTGTTCTTTGTGTTTGTGATCCTTGAATTTGCCCTGCAGCCCCTGCAGCGCTTAAAGTGAAATTGGTTCATCAGAAGCTGACAATGTAATGTCATTGTGTTCGCATCCAAATCAGTACTAATAGTTATCGGTTATCTGTAATAAAGATAACTTTTTAGCAGTTTATCGTTATAAAAGATAACTTTTCAGTTATCTGATTAATGGTTATCAAAGCTAACTTTTCGGTTTGCTGTGCCCACCACTGGTGCTGCCATACAAGGCGCTCACTACACACCGGGAGCAATAGGGGATTAAAGACCTTGCCCAAGGGTCCTTAGTGATTTTCCAGTCAGGCTGGGATTTGAACCAAGGATGTTCTGGTCTCAAGCCCAATGCCTTAACCACTAGACCATCACCTCCCCTAGTATTTATAGTTAGTAACTATGAAATCTGGGATCTTTGTTGTTCAAAATCAGTGGTAGCAATGGTGCATCTTCTCCCAGTGCTGTGGGGAGACATTTGACCTGTGGCAGCACTCAGCTGGGTAATCCACCAGATCATATCAGAATGGATGATTAAGAAATGCTTGACACAAATGCATGGCTCGAACAAACAGCTCTGGTTTTTAAAAGGCTTTACTGAAGTGATTGCAGAGGTCAGTACACGAGTAGGCAGTCAAAGAAAAGCAGCAGTAGACAAATCATCAGGCAAAAAAGCATGGCCGTTGCAACAGGCTGGACACCAGGAACACACAAGGAGGCAGGAAGGACTGTGGAACACAGGTACAGAGCTAGAATGAAGGCACAAGGCACGACAAACTGGCAATGAACTAACACACCCCGTGAGCTTATATAACCCCAGGTGACAATCAGCAAATCGGAAACAGGTGTGCATGGGAAGCACCAGATCAAGAGTGTGGCCAGAGAGAGAGGGAAATACCCATCGCCAAGAACCAAGAGCAAGACAAGAGAAACAGAGACAGACAGACCCAAGCAGAAAAACCCAGCAAGAGAATAAACAAACAAAAATGAATGAGATATGGAAAATAACAAACAGATCAAAAGAAAGAAATAAGAACAGGCAACCAAACAAAACTCAAACCCTGACAGATCAGCATTGTTTTGATCCTGGACCCTAGCAATAATAACATCAAAGGGCCAAAAGAAACTAACAAAACTACACCAAAGTAAACTGGACCACTGAGGAGAAGAAAAATATTTTTCACTGCTTCGCTTACTCAAGGCAGGAGAAGTGGGGCAGGAGGACAAAGGAAGTATTTGAGATTTAAAGGATGATTAAAGCTCAGCAATTAAGGGAATTGTCACCATTTTGAAGACAGCCCTTGGATACAATGCCAGCAATGTTTAGGGTGCAACTATAGACCCCAGATCTGGGGCCCATTACATTCTATTAAAAGGAAATCCAAGAAAAACGAAAAAAACAAAACAAAACAAACAAACAAAAAAACTAAAGTTCAACAAGGGGTTTGTTGCAAAAAATAAGGGGGTTACATGGTGTGCAGGGAAGGACAAACACAAGGCTGAGCAGGGCAGGCAGGGCTGGCGAGCGTGACAAGGCTAAAGGAAAAAACAAAAAATGGAGCAACTCAAACACAGAATACAACCAAGCTACAAAGGTTCAGATTGCCAAGTAGTTACCACAGTGGTTACAACTGTGAACTTGGAATGAGTGGAGAATGACATCTGGTTTAAAAGCTGAAGCTTGAGGTAAGGCAATCAGTAAGTGACAAGGAGCAGGTGAGCTTGATTAGGTGGAGTTAGAGTGGAAACTAGGTCAGCCACGCCAAGCCCAGCACACAGACACTGAACAAGACACACACACACACACACACACACACACACACACACACACACACACACACACACACACACACACACACACACACACACACACACACACACACACACACACACACACACACACACCACCTCCCCTGCAGAGTTCCAAGACAATATATAAACGAATATTTAATAAACCATTTTTTTTCTTTTTTTCTTTTTATAAATCTTTATTTTATCAAAAATATTGTTGCATCAGAGAGAATAAAAGGGGAAGCTCATCAGCAGAGAGAACAGGATTCAGGAAATTGTGGCAGGGTCACAAGGGAGGGGGTAGAGGAAGTATGCTTATCACATAACACTTGCACACAAATTCCCTTTCCAGACGGGCCGGGCATTCAATCTTTGCGCCAGGCAGCGGAGTGACAGGGCCCTGTGTGAAGATGTGAAGATGCCTCGTTTTCAAAAATCCATTCAGTAAGTCGATGGTAGCATTTCAGAACGGGATGCAGCTCTATGACCAGATTATGGGTATCTTCAATTTCAATTTATTTCATTTATATAGCGCCAAATCACAACAGAGTTGCTTCAAGGCACGTCACACAGGTAAGGTCTAACCTTACCAACCTCCAGAGCAACAGTAGTAAGGAAAAACTCCCTCTGAGGAAGAAACCTCAAGCAGACCAGACTCAAAGGGGTGACCCTCTGCTTGGGCCATGCTACAAAGATAAATTACAGAACAATTCACAGAAAAGTTCACGGATGAATATCCAAAAAATGCTGTTGGTGCACAGGAGAGGAGGGTCGCCAACACAAATACAACTCCCATCTCTGGATGGAGCTGCACCTTAAAGAGAGAGAAAAAACAGAATCAGGCATCAGAAAGACAACAATACTGTATAATTTGCCAGCATTAATCAACAAAAACCAGAAGAAATACAAAGGTGATCGCCAGCCACTAGCCCTAAGCTTCACTAAAA
The DNA here is from genome assembly GCF_902500255.1 of Thalassophryne amazonica. Lineage (NCBI taxonomy): Eukaryota > Metazoa > Chordata > Actinopteri > Batrachoidiformes > Batrachoididae > Thalassophryne > Thalassophryne amazonica. The sequence continues at coordinate 104,101,578 of NC_047103.1, forward strand.
GACACAGAATTTAGTTAAAGTTGAGGCCGCGACATGCTCCATTTACTAATAAAATGAATTAAAAGAGTAAAAAGTGTAAAACAAAACTGTACCAGTATGCTAGCCATATGAAAGGGAAAAGAAGTGTGTCTTAAGTCTGAACTTGAAAGTCTCCACAGAATCTGACTGTTTTATTGATGCAGGGAGACCATTCCACAGAACAGGGGCATGATAAGAGAAAGCTCTGTGACCCGTAGACTTCTTCTTCACCTGAGGGACACAAAGTAGTCCTGCATCCTGACAACGTAAAGCCCGGACCGGTACATAAGGTTTAATTAGGTCAGCTAGGTAGGGAGGTGCCAGTCCATGAATAATTTTATAGGTTAGTAGCAGAACCTTAAAATCTGATCTCACTGGGGCAGGAAGCCAGTGAAGGGATGCCAAAATGGGTGCAATGTGGTTGTACTTTCTGCTTCGTGTCAAAGGTCTGGCTGCAGCATTTTAAACCAATTGGAGAGCCCTAATGCTAGACTGCGGTAAACCAGAAAATAGAACATTGCAGTAGTCCAATCTAGAAGAGATAAACGCATGGATCATCGTCTCAGCATTAGCCATAGACAGGATGGGACGAATCTTCGCTATATTTCGCAGGTGGAAGAAAGCAGTCCTAGTAATATTTCTAATGTGGAGGCCAAAGGACAACGAAGGATCAAAAATTACCCCAAGGTTCCTTACTTTGTCAGTGTGATGTATGACACACGAGCCTAGGCTGTTAACTGGTCAAACTGATGCCGATGTCTCACTGGACCAAGAACCATCATTTCAGTCTTGTCAGAGTTTAAAAGTAGGAAGTTTCTAGGCATCCAACTTCTCACTGCTGCAAGGCAATCTTCTAAGGATTTTATGTGAACAAGATTACCAGCAGTTATCGGCATGTATAACTGAGTATCATCTGCATAGCAGTGAAAGGTAATCCCAAAACGCCGCAATATGTGCCCAAGGGGTGCTATATAAAGGGAGAAAAGCAGGGGGCCTAAGACAGACCCCTGTGGAACCCCAAATTTTATGTCACTAAGGTTAGAGTTAGTGTTACTGTACAAAACACAGTGAGAACGCCTGGTCAAGTATGATGTCAGCCATGCAAGGGCACGCCCAGTAATTCCAAAAATGATTTTCCAGCCTATCAAGGAGAATATCATGATCCACTGTATCAAATTTAGCACTGAAATCTAACAGATTTTGTGGCAGGTGTCAGAATGGCCAGTGAAGCGAGTAAAGGAGTGTCCCCGGCCATCTTGTACCCATGATTTGATAAAGAACTCAATGAGAAGCTCCTTGTTTGTCCCACAGTACTTCTTCCACTGAGCAGGTACTTTTTGACCCTCTGAAATCTCAGTGGCCCTCAACTGTGAAGCAGACTGAACCTTAGCCCTGCGGTTCCTCTCTGCATTCTTGATGCTGACTGTTGGGTACTGGTCTGTAACAAGATGAACCGTCTTTGCAGATCTCTCCCTGGCAAATTTTGCCACCTTCTTCAGGTACAGTGTGGCAAGATCCCCAAAGGTCTTTGGAATCTCTCTGAGGCTGATGCTCTGAAGGATGGCCATTGCATCAATTATCCAAACTGAATTTGGTGGGACTCTATTGGCAACAGATGATGGCATTTTTTCCTCCAGGTGATGGCGCAGATTCGCCTTGTGTGTCTCCATGAGGCCTCTATCTGGATACACTAAAGCCAAGGGCATGGGTCCCAGGGTGTAAGCCAGTAACTCCTCAATCTTGATCATTCTTTCTCTTCCTATATTACAAGGCATGCCATCAGATTCCTCGCTGACTTGAGAATTGTTTCTTTCCCACTAGTTTCAGTCTTTGTTACCTTGCCAACACCTCAGAAGGACTTTAACTTCAAGTCTTTGATGGCATCATGGAACCCTTTCTTGACTGTTAGAAGCTGGTCCTGGCAGAACTCTATGAAACAAAGCTCTCCTTTCTCTGAAGCAGACAGGATATCCTTGGCAATGGCATCAGGGACCATTACTCCAGAGACAATATGGACTAGATTCTTGGAATCATAGGTAAAGGGATTGATGAGTCCCTCCATGCACTCAGTGATTTGGCAGCTTCTTCCCTCTTGGAATGGGGTACATCTAGATCCTTCCGTGTCCATCCCTTGACATCCCTCCCAGCATACTCGAAACAGGATCTTGTTATTGCTGCCCTCTCTGAATGAGAAAGGATCCATCTTTGAGATGCACCCTTGTTAAGAGTGAATCCCACCATTCCACCTTTTGTCTTTGTGTCCCTGCTGCATGTCTGCTCAATTGTCATGTCACATGCAACTTGTGAAAACCCATAGTGCTCTTGTCTTTGCACCACAAAGCCTCCATTCATGAAATTGTAAAGTTGAGTTCAACATCCAAAACTTGTAAGAGCTCTTTATGTTAAAGGGAGGTAGCAGGTGAACATAACTGAACGCAGCCTGCTGTGTTTTGGAGTGTACATGATTTCTCACCTCTCAGTTGCCTCCAAGGCCACAGTACTTTCAGCTCCTTCATACTTTGACAGTGAGATCTAAGCTCTTGATGAGTCTATGAACTCAGACCAGTTTTTATCAGTGAAATCTGTAATTTTTGACTTGCTTTCACAAACATGCATCAAGCAGGGGGCCATGTTTTCATCCTCGAACCTTGATCTAGGCATTAGTCAGCCATCAATTCTAATTATTTTTTTCTAGAAAATGTGCAAATCTTTTCAAGCGGTAACAGGCTGAAATTACATATCGATAGGTAAAGACATTTTAAAAGTAATTTCCCAGTACTTACCAGATGTGCGCTACAAAATGAAAAATAAATGGTCATGTCTCATGGCCTAAAATGTACAATTGTAAACACTGAGTGTCACTCAGTCTCAGTTTATGTGAACTGAGAGGAATTTCCAAATAATATACTTATTTCTGCCACACAAAAGCAAGCTTAGAATAAAAAGATCTTACTGTTGTGAAATTATAAAACTGGTGGAAATGACTTCAACTTGAATGCTTCAAAACTAAGTTTGTGCAAAACATTAATACATAAAATCCATGTCAACTACTCTTGGAAATAGCCAATCTGAGGGCAGACCAAGAGCAGATGAAGGTGTTACATTGACAGTTACACAACACACTTGACAGTCACAGTGCTGACAACCTAGTTTTTCAACTCTTCTACTTAACAGTGAAAGCTCAAATGCTTTTAAACAGTCACAGTGCCAACAGCCTGGTTTTCAACTCTTCTACTTAACCCTCTGGGGTCCGAGGGCATTTTTTGGACAGTTCACTCGCCTGGCATAGATGTTTTATTATTGCTGTTAACAGCTCTCCCTGCATCCCACAATCAAGTTATATTTCTCTTTTTTTTCAGGACAACCTGTGCTTTCAGAATATATATATATATATATATATATATATATACGAGGGCTGACAATAACGCAGCCGCCGCGACGCTCCGCCACAGGAAAAACACCTCTGTTGAAAGCCTCAAGGACAAGTTGGAACATGTCCTGCCTGTTAAACAATTTCTCATATACTCACTCCACTGAAAGCCATCAAAAGCCGCCTGGATTTTACAAATGGTTATCAACACGGAGGTGTTTTTCCTGTGCCGCCGCACCGCGTCGGGCGGATCCGTCCGCACGTCTTTGTTGTACTTTGTGTACTCAATTGAATACATCACAAATACAAGATATTTAATCTTCAAATTGATAAACTTTGTTGTTCTTGTGCAAATATTTGCTTATTTTGAAATGGATGCCTGCAACACATTTCAAAAACATTATTCTGAATGCAACTTGAGGGCCAAAAAGTACCATGTCAAAAAGTAAAAATAAAATAAATAAATTAAAAATTAAATAAATGAAATTAAATAAATAATAAAGTGCAATAAAATGGGAGAATGTCAAAAATAGTATAAGTCTTTGTAAAGAAAATACAAACATTCTCCAAAGTATAATAATTTCCAGTGCAAAAGAACACTTGAAAACACTATAGTTTTTGTCAGCATTGCCTTTTAGACATTTTGACATAAATGTCTCTCCATAGAATTTGAGCTGAGCTCAGCTGGCTGCTGCCCATCAGCGCAGAATGTCTCATTTTGGGAGGAAAAAACTTTTGATGCAGTTTATTGTTTGTATTATAACTTTTGGAAAGAGGTGTACGAGGTCTATTAGAAAAGTATCCGACCTTATTATTTTTTTCAAAAACCATATGGATTTGAATCACGTGTCGGTTACATCATTCGCCTGTGGGCAGTCTTTGAGTGAGGAGTCGCCCACCCTCTCGTCGATTTTTTCATTGTTTAGGAATGGCTCAGAGACTGCTGCTTTGTTTGATCAAATTTTTTTCAAAACTGTAAGGCACAACTGAGTGGACACCATTCGATAAATTCAGCTGGTGTTCCGTAAAAATTTTAACGGCCGATGAGAGATTTTGGTCTGGTAGTGTCGCTGTAAGGACGGCCCACGGTGTCTGACGGCGATCTGTGCTTTGAAGCGGCAGTGTCTCGCCATTTCAAGTTGAAAACTTCCACATTTCAGGCTCTGTTGACCTAGGAAGTCGTCAGAGAACAGAGAACTTTCAGAAGAAGTCGGCATGAGGAGTTTATTCAGACATTCCATTGTTAATGGACATTTTGTAATGAAAGAACGTGCGGGCAGAGTCGCATGTCGGGCCGGACCCGACCGCGGGGTGTCCTGACAGGAAAAACACCTCCGTTGGAAACCTTAACGGGCAAGTTGGAACATGCCCAAGCTGTTAAACAATTTCTCAGTTACTCACTTGTTGAAAGCCATCAAAAGCCGCCTGAATTTTACAAATGGTTTTCAACACGGAGGTGTTTTTCCTGTCGCAGCGCACACAGAGTCGTTTCCGTGACGACTCGGCGAATTTGTGCGCACGTCTTTCATTAAAAAATGTCTTTAAACAGTGGAATGTCCGCATAAAGTCGTCATGCCGGCCTCTTCTGAATCTTCTCTGTTCTCTCACGACGTCCTGGGTGAATTAAGCTTTAAATTAGGATGTTTTCAGCTCGAAACAGGCTGACGACGGCGCCTGGAAGTGCTGCGCGACGTCCCGGTCCGTGGGAAGTCCTTACACCGACAGAAACACCCCATAATCTCTCATCAGCCATTAAACTTTTCACCGAAAACCAGCTTAATTTCTCGAATAGTGTCCACTCAGATATTCCTCACAGGTCCAGAAAAAATTTTGATAAAGCAACGCGTGCCGTCTCGAGCAGCGTGTGAAACAAAGGAATTCAGCCGAGAGGGCGGGACCACATCTCACTCAAGGCCTGCTCACAGGGAAATGACGTCACCGACATGCATGAAAAAACTCACGCATGCGCACGAGGGTTCAAGCATGACTGGTGTAATCGCACGTCATTCAAATCCATATAGTTTAAAAAAAAAAGTGTCGTTTTTTTTTCTAATAGACCTCGTAATTTGATTTAAATGGCGATTCACTTTGAAATGATTAATTCTGACCGGACTCTATCTTTCTATCGTGACTCACTCAGCTGAGAGCTGTGCACAGTTTGAAGCTCTTTGATTGGAACGTCTTCTTTCTCCCAACAAGACATAAGTCCCAGTTAGTGACTTTAATCCACACAAAAGTAACTCACGACTGGCATATTTTAATGGCTCTGAGAGGAATTCAGCAGCGAATTTGCTGCTTCTGAAAGGCAGCGAATCAACGAACCGAAGCGGGTCCGAACAGTGTGTAGCGGGAAGAATATAATATGTGTTTTAGGATATTTGAAATTATCACTTGTGGATAATTTTACCTCGAATAATAGGGGCACCACCTACGACTGAATGATATTATAACAAAGTTATAATATCACTGATTTTAGGGTCAGCCAATAGGAAATATTAAAATCAGTCTCTAATCTTATAGTAGTAGTTCTACAGGTCAAATCCAACGCCCTCTGTAAAAACATACAAAATCACAGACAAATTCATGCATTTAAAACATTTATTTAACTCAGTCAAGAGTTAAATAACAGGACATATCACAGTAAGCAATTTGATGATGAAGTTCAATGAGCAATGATTATATGATGTTTATGTAGTTTGGTTTAGTTGTGGGAATTTAAGAATGAATTTTGTCCTAATCAGCAGGGAATTTACTTTGGTATTTATTGATGTGAGATATTGTTAATGACGGGGAACAGAGTTAAATAAAGCCACTCTGTTTTTATCTGACACCGTAGCCCGGTCTTACTTGGATGCATTGCGAAGATAAGGTTCCGTGAGGTCAGATGCTGGTAATCGTCTCGTTTTCAGTTGATGATCCATCCGTCACCACAGCTGCTTCAGGGACCTTGACAAAGAGATTCTACCGGTCACCGCGCCGAGTTTTGTTGGTTACCGGAAACGCTTTTCGTTGTTAGGCTGTGACTTGCGGTGGCGGTTCAAATCAATGCACGACTCGGCTGACCTGGATGTTTTTATTTCTGCAGCACTTGTCTTTGATCATCAGAATAAAGGTTTGAGTGTCTTTATTCTCTAGTCACCAAAAATCAAAAATTCTTCTTTGGAAGCCCGGTCAAATCAAAACTTAATACAAAAATAGTTGACTTTGTAAGAAATTTTCACAAGAGGAATTTGGAGTTTAAGAAGAAAAAGATTTTAATTTGAAAAATCATCAAAGGAAGTTAAATTCGCCGGTGCGTTTAACTTTACAAAAGTTGAGCAAAAGTTATCTGTAGAAAAAAATGAAAAAGGTAATTTCTTGTTGGTGCGCACAAACAAGAAATAGGTTTACACAACACGTGGTTGCAGACAAAGGGTCATAAAAATTTGGATGGCTAGGAGGCATCTTGAGACCCAAGAGAAAGAAAAGGCAAGAGTCAGTGGAGGAGAAGAGCAGAAGTAAGAGAATGATTCTCCGGGGTGCATGCTTTTAAAGGGTTAAAAGCTCCACCCCCAGGAATTCTGGGTACTGTAGTTTTTCTCTGCATTTCCTTGTCTAGTTTTATAATAAATCAGTATCTGCTATCTTAGCTTCCCGCTCAAAAACCAAGAAAATACTGTATTATAAAACTCTAGTAAACAATTTCCTTAGAACTATCACACAACACAGTTATATGAAAAAGCACATTGGACAAACTTTCTACAGTCTATGATCAGAGCAAAAAATGCAGGCTATATATAAATTCCATGTGTGAGATTAAATGATCAGGGTTAGTTCTTTACTTTCCTTTTCCGCTTTCTTTGTTTTCTGGTTACAACACAAAGTACAACTTTTTAAATGTGGGTACACTTTATAATACTGTACATTAGTTACATGCCCTTCCACAATGTGTCCACAAGGGGTCACTCTTGTTCCACGGACTGACAGGGGCTGGGTTTTTGATTTCATCATAAAACATGAAATACGTTAATCTTGCGCCGATTTTAACCAGACAAACTGCGTTGTGATGACCAAGTTGAGGGTAATCCTTCTGTGGTCTGATTTTATAGGAACTGTGCTGTAAAGACATAGTTCTAGGACTTTTTGGGGACAGATATGTCTTCCTGTGGTCTGTTTTTAGATGAGAAAGGAGTTGGAGCCATCTGGCTTTGGGGTCTGATAACAACTCAACTCCTCAGTAAGGAATGCACTTTGGGGGAGTCTTAAATCCCGGTAGGGGCAGTTTTATGACACCTGGCCATCCTGTGTTATCCTCAGGAAAGCCTCCTTTTGGCAACTCGATATATCCCAGATCTTTGGGATATATTGGGTTTCTCTGAAGACAGATTTTATGACTTTTGCTTAATGCAAACTTAGGAGGTTGAATGGCAACTGCAGGCTTCTCACTACAAGTGCTTCACTGTTTCAAGCTTCAAAGTGAAGCACATACTAAGTTGCAATTGAAGTGGAGTCCGGTCTTGGAGATTTTGTATCAGACTGCTCGTGCTCTCTAACGTCCACAGGCGGACTTGAATGCTGAGAGGAGGACGGCTGTGGACCACTCTTCTTGCAAATGATTAACCTCAGGGTACCAAAGTTTGGCACCAAAAGACAAAGCATGTTTCAATACTCTATACTACCAAAGCATGTGCCCTTTCAGTCTGAAAACAAAAATAAATTGCAGAAAATAGCCGCCGACAAAAAAATAGATGTCAATGCATTTTCATCGTCGATTACGTTGACTACATCGACCAATCGCAGCAGCACTACTGCTAACATATCTGTAATAATGACCATGCCTTTTAAAACTAACTAACAAAAAAAATAAAGTTACATTAATCAGCAATCAAGTCAAAATTAAATTCCGACTGCAAAGCTAGAGTTCCAATACAATACTCAAATAAAATACTCACCTTTATGGAGATAAAATCCACACAGGACAAGTGCACAGGAAAATGTCAGAAGAACAGACCCCTGCAGATTTGAGTTGGAAACCCTGTTCTTGGCGAAAGCAAACTCAAAGAATTCAGTCATAGCCTCAAACCTATAGTTTTAAGTTTTGCCAACTTAACTTTTGAAATGAGACCAACATTACACAACAAACTTATTACAGGTAGTTGAGATAACTACTTTGATGTTGTTTGTAACACAATAAAACATTTTATGTTTACTTGACCCCCCCTCCTCCCCCCCCCAAAAAAAACGTTTCAAGTTTTCCTTTTTACAAAATATGACTTAATAAACTTCCAAAATGAAATAACCTTTCTTGTTCTTTGGAGATTATTGGTGGCTTGCAAACCAACACGGCACATTACTGCCACCCACTGTTTCAAATCAAATCAACTTTATTTATATAGCGCCAAATCACAACAACAGTCACCCCAAGGCACTTTATATTGCAAGGCAAAAGCCATACAATAATTACAGAAAAACCCGGTCAAAACGACCCCCTATGAACAAGCACTTGGCGACAGTGGGAAGGAAAAACTCCCTTTTAACAGGAAGAAACCTCCAGCAGAACCAGGCTCAGCTGGGACTGGTTGGGGCTGAGGGGAGAGAATCAGGAAAAAGACATGCTGTGGAAGACAGAAGAGATCAATCACTAATGATTAAATGCAGAGTGGTGCATACAGAGCAAAAAGAGAAAGAAACACTCAGTGCATCATGGGAACCTCCCAGCAGTCTAAGTCTATAGCAGCATAACTAAGGGATGGTTCAGGGTCACCTGATCCAGTCCTAACTATAAGCTTTAGCAAAAAGGAAAGTTTTAAGCCTAATCTTAAAAGTAGAGAGGGTGTCTGTCTCCCTGATCCAAATTGGGAGCTGGTTCCACAGGAGAGGAGCCTGAAAGCTGAAGGCTCTGCCTCCCATTCTACTCTTACAAACCCTAGGAACTACAAGTAAGCCTGCAGTCTGAGAGCGAAGCGCTCTATTGGGGTGATATGGTAATAAGAGGTCCCTAAGATAAGATGGGACCTGATTATTCAAAACCTTATAAGTAAGAAGAAGAATTTTAAATTCTATTCTAGAATTAACAGGAAGCCAATGGAGAGGCCAATATGGGTGAAATATGCTCTCTCCTTCTAGTCCCCGTCAGTACTCTAGCTGCAGCATTTTGAATTAACTGAAGGCTTTTCAGGGAACCTTTAGGACAACCTGATAATAATGAATTACAATAGTCCAGCCTAGAGGAAATAAATGCATGAATTAGTTTTTCAGCATCACTCTGAGACAAGACCTTTCTAATTTTAGAGATATTGCACAAATGTAAAAAAGCAGTCCTACATATTTGCTTAATATGCACATTGAAGGACATATCCTGATCAAAAATGACTCCAAGATTTGTCACAGTATTACTAGAGGTCAGGGTAATGCCATCCAGAGTAAGGATCTGGTTAGACACCATGTTTCTAAGATTTGTGGGGCCAAGTACAATAACTTCAGTTTTATCTGAATTTAAAAGCAGGAAATTAGAGGTCATCCATGTCTTTATGTCTGTAAGACATTCCTGCAGTTTAACTAATTGGTGTGTGTCCTCTGGCTTCATGGATAGATAAAGCTGGGTATCATCTGCGTAACAATGAAAATTTAAGCAATGCTTTCTAATAATACTGCCTAAGGGAAGCATGTATAAAGTGAAGAAAATTGGTCCTAGCACAGAACCTTGTGGAACTCCATAATTAACCTTAGTCTGTGAAGAAGACTCCCCATTTACATGAACAAATTGTAATCTATTAGATAAATATGATTCAAACCACCGCAGCGCAGTGCCGTTAATACCTATGGCATGCTCTAATCTCTGTAATAAAATTTTATGGTCAGCAGTATCAAAAGCAGCACTGAGGTCTAACAGGACAAGCACAGAAATTAGTCCACTGTCTGAGGCCATAAGAAGATCATTTGTAACCTTCACTAATGCTGTTTCTGTACTATGATGAATTCTGAAACCTGACTGAAACTCTTCAAATAGACCAGTCACTCACAGAGTTTAGGTAGCTTCTCTGCACTGTGTTGGTATATGGCATTGGAGAACATAACAAAGAAGGAATCATATCCTTAAACCTAGTTACAGCGCTTTCCGAAAGACTTCTACTGTAATGAAACTTATTCCCCACTGCTGGGTAGTCCATTAAAGTAAATGTATATGTTATTAAGAAATGATCAGACAGAAGGGGGTTTTCAGGGAATACTGTTAAGTCTTCAATTTCCATACCATAAGTCAGAACAAGATCTAAAGTATGATTAAAGTGGTGGGTGGACTCATTTACATTTTGAGCAAAGCCAATTGAGTCTAATAATAGATTAAATGCAGTGTTGAGGCTGTCATTCTCAGCATCTATGTGGATGTTAAAATAGCCCACTATAATTATCTTATCTGAGCTAAGCACTAAGTCAGACAAAAAGTCTGAAAATTCACAGAGAAACTCACAGTAACGACCAGGTGGATGATAGATAACAACAAATAAAACTGGTTTTTGGGACTTTCAATTTGGATGGACAAGACTAAGAGTCAAGCTTTCAAATGAATTAAAGCTCTGTCTGGGTTTTTGATTAATTAATAAGCTGGAGTGGAAGATTGCTGCTAATCCTCCCCCTCGGCCCGTGCTACGAGCATTCTGACAGTTAGTGTGACTCGGGGGTGTTGACTCATTTAAACTAACATATTCATCCTGCTGTAACCAGGTTTCTGTAAGGCAGAATGAATCAATATGTTGATCAATTATTATATCATTTACTAAAAGGGACTTAGAAAAGAGAGACCTAATGTTTAATAGACCACATTTAACTGTTTTAGTCTGTGGTGCAGTTGAAGGTGCTATATTATTTTTTTCTTTTTGAATTTTTATGCTTAAATAGATTTTTACTGGTTGTTGGTGGTCTGGGAGCAGGCACCGTCTCTACGGGGATGGGGTATTGGGGGGATGCCAGGGGGAGAGAAGCTGCAGAGAGGTGTGTAAGACTACAATTCTGCTTCCTGGTCCCAACCCTGGGTAGTCACGGTTTGGAGGGTTTAATAAAATTGGCCAGATTTCTAGAAATGAGAGCTGCTCCATCCAAAGTGGGATGGATGCCGTCTCTCCTAACAAGACCAGGTTTTCCCCAGAAGCTTTGCCAATTATCTGTGAAGCCCACCTCATTTTTTGGACACCACTCAGACAGCCAGCAATTCAAGGAGAACATGCGGCTAAGCATGTCACTCCCAGTCGGATTGGAGAGGGGCCCAGCGAAAACTACAGAGTCCGACATTGTTTTTGCGAAGTTACACACCGATTCAATGTTAATTTTAGTGGCCTGATTGGTGTCATTACTGCCGACGTGAATTACAATCTTACCGAATTTACGCTTAGCCTTAGCCAGCAGTTTCAAATTTCCTTCATTGTCGCCTGCTCTGGCCCCCGGAAGACATTTGACTATGGTTGCTGGTGTCGCTAACTTCACATTTCTCAAAACAGAGTCGCCAATAACCAGAGTTTGTTCCTCTGCACTTGTGTTGCCGAGTGGGGAATAACGGTTAGAGATGTGAACGGGTTGGTGGTGTACAGGGGGCTTCTGTTTAGGACTACGCTTCCTCCTCACAGTCACCCAGCCGGCCTGCTTTCCCGGCTGCTTGGGATCCGCTGGGGGACAGCTAACGGCGGCTAAGTTACCTTGGTCCGCACCAACTACAGGGGCCTGGCTAGCTGTAGGATTTTCCAAGTTGCGGAGCCGAGTCTCCAATTGGCCCAGCCTGGCCTCCAAAGCTACGAATAAGCTACACTTATTACAAGTACCATTACTGCTAAAGGAGGCAGAGGAATAACTAAACACTTCACACCCAGAGCAGAGAAGTGCGGGAGAGACAGGAGAAGCCGCCATGCTAAACCGGCTAAGAGCTAGTAGCTGCGCTAAGCTAGTGGATTCCTAAAAACACACAAAGTGAATAATGTGTAAATAATTTAGAGGTGATTCAGCAGAGAGAGTGCTTTAGTTAAGGCACGTGAAGATTACACTGTGAAACAAATCCTTATGTTGGGAAAGTGTAATGACACGGACCCACAACAGGGGGCGTAAATGAACGGACAATGAAAGAGTCGAATATGAACACTTTACTGTTGTGAATGAGCACAACCACAATACAGAGGACTAAAGAATTTTGCAAACAGTCAATCCACAAAGATGACGTGTGGGCAGGCTCGAGGATAGAAGACGTCTGTCCTGAGAAGAACTGGAACCACACGATTTCCTCCGCCACCGAACCTGGAGAATACTGGAGCCGCCAAGTCCTGAGTCCCCAGGTGGCCACCGTCTCCGAGTGTCGGATCTGGTACTGCTGGCGAGGAGCAGAAACAATAAGATGTGGGTGTGTGTACACCCAGTAACAACAATGGTGGAGATTCCACCTCCACCTGAAACACAGTAACACAGTAATGTGCAGCGCCTGAATGACTACTTATCGAGTTTCATGTGAGGAGTGAAGAGCGTCAACTTCTCCACAATCCGCAAACCCCAGCTCCAGCTGTGAGTAATCACCAGGTAAGTCTGTAAAAGTATCAAGAACAGATTACGTGCGTTCAGCACAATAACGGCTGAGAGTTATACCTTAACAGGTCGAAGATATCTCGGCAACGAGGTGGAGATGACGTCCGGGTTTTATGGAGTAGTATGATGAAGTGAAGATGGGTGACAGCTGTCATGAGATAATGAGTGACAGCTGTCACCCCCGGCTGTGTCCGTGGCGGCAGCGCCCTCTCGTGCCTGAAGCCCGCACTTCAGGCAGGGTGCCCTCTGGTGGTGGGCCAGCAGTACCTCCTCTTCTGGCGGCCCACACAACAGGACCCCCCTCAATGGGCGCCTCCTGGCGCCCGACCGGGTTTATCCGGGTGTCGTCGGTAGAAATCGGCCAGGAGGGCCGGGTCCAGGATGAAGCTCCTCTTCACCCAGGAGCGTTCTTCGGATCCATACCCCTCCCAGTCCACCAAATACTGGAACCCCGGCCCATTCGACGGACGTCCAGGAGCCGGCGCACTGTCCAAGCCGGCTCCCCGTCAATGATCCGGGCAGGAGGCGGCGCCGGACCGGGAGCACAGAGGGGTGAGGTGTGGTGTGGTTTCAGTCTGGACACATGGAAAACAGGATGGATCCGCAGTGAAGCTGGGAGTTGGAGCTTCACTGCGGCAGGGCTGAGGATCTTGAGGATTTTGAATGGTCCAATGTACCTGTCCTTCAACTTAGGGATGGAGTTGGAGGAGATGATAAACCCCAGGAAGGACAAAGAAGTGCGGTGGAACTCACACTTCTCGCCCTTCACAATCAGCCGGTTCTCCAACAACCACTGCAGGACCTGACGTACATGCTGGACATGAGTCTCAGGGTCTGGAGAAAAGATGAGTATATCGTCCAGATATACAAAGACGAATCGGTGCAGGAAGTCCTGCAAGACGTCATTAACCAAAGCTTGGAACGTCGCGGGGGCGTTAGTGAGGCCGAACGGCATGACCAGGTGCTCAAAATGACCTAATGGGGTGTTAAATGCCGTCTTCCACTCGTCTCCCTTCCGGACCCGAACCAGGTGATACGCATTCCTAAGATCCAACTTTGTAAAGATTTTGGCTCCATGCAGGGGGGTGAACACGGAATCTAACAAGGGCAACGGGTATCGATTGCGAACCGTAATCTCATTCAGCCCCCTGTAATCAATGCATGGACGGAGTCCGCCATCTTTCTTGCCCACAAAAAAGAAACCTGCACCCATCGGGGAGGTGGAATTCCGGATCAGCCCGGCAGCTAATAAGTCCCGGATGTAGGTCTCCATTGATTTGCGCTCAGGTCGTGAGAGGTTGTACAGCCTGCTGGACGGGAACTCCACGCCTGGAATCAAATCAATGGCACAATCGTACGGATGGTGCGGGGGAAGGGTGAGTGCCAGATCCTTGCTGAACACGTCAGCAAGATCGTGGTATTCAACCGGCACCGCCGTCAGATTGGGAGGGACTTTGACCTCCTCTTTAGCCTGTAAACCGGGAGGAACCGAGGAACCTAAACACCTCCGATGGCAGGTTTTGCTCCACTGAACCACCACCCCAGACGGCCAATCAATCCGGGGATTGTGTTTCAACATCCACGGGAAGCCCAAAATCACTCTGGAGATAGAAGGAGTCACAAAAAACTTGATCTCCTCCCGATGATTTCCAGACACCACCAGAGTTACAGGTTGTGTCTTGTGTGTGATTAAAGGGAGAAGGGTGCCATCTAGTGCCCGCACCTGCAATGGCGAAGGGAGCGCCACCAGAGGGAGCCCTACCTCCCTAGCCCATCTGCTGTCTAGCAGATTCCCTTCTGACCCCGTGTCCACCAGTGCTGGGGCTTGAAGGGTTAAATCCCCGCTCAGGATTGTAACTGGGAGTCGTGTGGAAATATGTGTGTGTCCCACGTGAATGTCTTGGCCCACCCTAAGCCCAGTTTCTAGGGGTGGGCGTTGGTGTTTAAACCGCTTGGGGCAGTCTCTCTGCTGGTGCTCACTTGAGCCGCAGACAAAGCACTCCCCGCGGGCCAGCCTCCTCTGTCTGTAAAATGTGGCCCTGCTCGTGTCCATAGCTTCGTCAGCAGGGGGAGCTGTAGCCACACGGTGCGTTGAGGCTGTGGAGCGTGGGGAGGGCGGAACCTTTTCGGACCCGGAAGGGAGAGGGACGGCGCGTGCCCGGCCACATCCTTCGGCTCGCTCCCGACGGCGTTCCTCCAACCGATTGTCTAACCGTATAACGAGATCAATAAGCCCATCTAAATCCCGCGGTTCTTCCTTCGCTACCAGGTGCTTCTTCAGGACCAACGACAGTCCGTTTATGAAGGCGCCGCAGAGCGCAATGTTATTCCAGCCGGACCTCGCAGCCGCGATGTGGAAGTCGACTGCATATTCGGCTGCGCTCCAGTGCCCTTGTCTCATTAACAGCAGCACTGTTGAAGCGGTCTCTCCTCTGTTAGGGTGATCAAAAACCGTTCTGAACTCCCTCACAAACCCAGTATAAGTGGTAAGGAGCCGTGAATTTTGCTCCCAAAGCGCTGTAGCCCAAGCGCGTGCCTCACCACAAAGCAAGTTAATTACATAAGCCACCTTACTGGCGTCAGACGCGTACATTACGGGACGCTGTGCAAAGACGAGCGAACACTGCATAAGAAAGTCCGCGCACGTCTCCACACAACCTCCGTACGGCTCTGGGGGACTTATGTATGCTTCAGGGGATGGTGGGGGGGGGGGTCGTTGAACGACCAGTGGAACGTCTATATTCTGCACTGGGTCGGCAGGAGGAGGAGCTGCAGCAGCTCCCTGAGCGCACGCTTCCACCTGTGCGGTGAGAGCCTCCATCCTGCGATTAAGGATGACATTTTGCTCGGTCATCAGATCCAACCGTGAGGATTTGCTGCAACTCACCAATCACGCCTCCTGCAGACGCCTGTGCACCCTGCTCTTCCATTGGCTGTTCAACAGATGGGTGATGCCCCTCGGGATCCATGACGCTGGTCGAGATATCCTGTTGGGAAAGTGTAGTGACACGGACCCACAACAGGGGGCGTAAATGAACGGACAATGAAAGAGTCAAATATGAACACTTTACTGTTGTGAATGAGCACAACCACAATACAGAGGACTACAGAATTTGCAAACAGTCAATCCACAAAGATGACGTGTGGGCAGGCTCGAGGATAGAAGACGTCTGTCCTGAGAAGAACTGGAACCACACGATTTCCTCCGCCACCGAACCTGGAGAATACTGGAGCCGCCAAGTCCCGAGTCCCCAGGTGGCCACCGTCTCCGAGTGTCGGATCTGGTACTGCTGGCGAGGAGCAGAAACAATAAGATGTGGGTGTCTGTATACCCAGTAACAACAATGGTGGAGAATCCACCTTCACCTCAAACACAGTAACACAGTAACGTGCAGCGCCTGAATGACTACTTATCGAGTTTCATGTGAGGAGTGAAGAGCATCAACTCCTCCACAATCCGCAAACCCCAGCTCCAGCTGCGAGTAATCACCAGGTAAGTCTGCAAAAGTCTCAAGAACAGATTACGTGCGTTCGGCACAATAACGGCTGAGAGTTATACCTTAACAGGTCGAAGATATCTCGGCAATGAGGTGGAGATGACGTCCGGGTTTTATGGAGTAGTATGATGAAGTGAAGATGGGTGACAGCTGTCATGAGATAATGAGTGACAGCTGTCACCCCCGGCTGTGTCCGTGGCGGCAGCGCCCTCTCATGCCTGAAGCCTGCACTTCAGGCAGGGCACCCTCTGGTGGTGGGCCAGCAGTACCTCCTCTTCTGGCGGCCCACACAACACCTTATCTAGTTATCTAGATCAATCTAACTACGCAGATTAAACAGCTAACAGATACAGCAAAACACCGCTGTGCTCCGGAACAGGAAGTGATACAATACCGCAGTGAGAGCCAACCACCAGTAGAGGCCAGTCTTAGAGACCAGTCTAGCCCGTTTGAAACTGAATGAATGGATATTGACGTATGCTACCCAAAATATCCCGGAAACGTTCACCGCGTGAGTAAAAACCTGGATTTACTGTAATTTCTGGAAAACTTTCATCACTGTAATATAGTGAAAAAGATTTACCTGATGCCAACTGCTCCTTCAGAAAGTCTTGATCATGAGTCAGATCATCGATTTTGTGGTTTTGTCATGGTCTACCCTGGGCCTGAGGTTTTATCTTCGTTCTGTCTGTGTTGATGTCCCCTGTCTTTGGTTTTCAGTTTAGGGTTACTTTAGTCACTGGTTTTATTTTGCATATTACCACTTACCACTATTGCTTGTAATTTCTGTTTGTTATGTTTTTGCCACATGTTAATTCTGTTTTAGTTTCAGCCCCAGCCTTTAATTCTCTTGTTGATCACTTTTCAGTTCTCACTTTTGTTTTCCTGATTTTGTTCCTTTGCTCCTTCCAGGTGTAGGTTTTTCTTGCATTATTTTTGGAACTCACCTTCCACTTCCTTTCTGCCTGCTTAGTGTTTACTTGTCTGCACTCTCTTGCACCTGTTCGCTTCATCTTTGTCTCTTTCTTCCACGCCTCTCTGTCTGCTTAGTGTTTGTTTTATTGCACTCTCTTGCTCTTGTTTGTCTCAGCTTTGTCTGCTTCCTGAACTTTCTCACACACCTGTTTTCACTTTCCTTAATCACACCATGTTATTTAAGACTTTGTCTAAGTTACAGGTTAGTGTTGCTTTGTTAGTCCTTGACCATCTGCTTTTCTGTGTATGACTTTGCTCTGCATTTGACCTTGTTTTTTGCCTCTGCCTCTTGATTTTGGACTCACTGTGTTTTTGAACCTTGCTAGCTTTTTGGACTCAGATTTTGCCTCAGCTCTGACAACCTTGTTTCTCCTTGCCTCTGAACCCAGCTTGTTTTTGACATTTGCCTCTGCCTTACATCTGCTGATTACCTTTGCCACGCTGACTGATCACCTGTTTACCGAACCTGTGCCTGTTTTTCGATATAAAGCCTTTAAATATTCAACCTTCTGAGTCTGAGTCTGCATATTGTGTCCAGCGTACTGTTCGTTCCACGCCATGAATCATGACAGGTTTTGCCAGTCTGCCTTTCATCTCCAGCATTTTTATTTCATCTGATCTTTTTTCATCCAACATTGCAGTTGAGGCCATCGAAACACTTGAGCCAGAGAACACAGAGAAGTCATTTATTAAAAT
This sequence comes from Thalassophryne amazonica, assembly GCF_902500255.1. Classification (NCBI taxonomy): domain Eukaryota; kingdom Metazoa; phylum Chordata; class Actinopteri; order Batrachoidiformes; family Batrachoididae; genus Thalassophryne; species Thalassophryne amazonica. Next base: position 104,119,671 of record NC_047103.1, read on the forward strand.
AAAAGAAAACTAGAAAATTACACTGAATTGTGTAAATACAAAAATGTAAGTGCTTTGAGAAAACATTATAAAGAACAATATAAATCTAATCTATTATTATTGTTATTTATTTTATTTTAAATAATGCAGAAATACTTAAAGTGAAAAGTAGTATTGAATCAAAAGATATAACAGACAGGATAAAAAAAATCAGAGCAAATCATACATGTACATATATTTTTCATAGTTGTGTGAAAAATAAATTTGTATGTAATGTGTTGAGCCTCGCCAGTGATGAGGGGGTTGCAGTCACTGATCTGTATGTACAAAATATTTGGATATATGCATGTCGACAGCTTGTTAGAATGTCAACAACTTTGAGTAATAACCAAGCTGATTCTCTGATTTCATTCCTTTTGTTTTTCAGTTAATGTAACCTTCATCCCTCCTAATCTGTGTCTGCCATAATTAGCGATTTCATTTATTTCCTTTCTTTCTTTTAGTACTTTGACACTTTCTTCCCCTTCTATGCTCAATTACTCATGTCTCATTGGGACAAAACATTTATGCCAGGCGAGTGAACTGTCCAAAAAATGCCCTTGGACCCCAGAGGGTCTCCTTCACTCTGTTCACCTTACATACAATATTCACATACATTCATTGCTATAATTTTCTTTCACCTGCACAGTTTTTTATACAGCTCAGTTTAACTTTTTTCTTCAAACAAAATACACCATGCATCTCATTTTCAGGCTTATTACCCCACGCTTACATGTACATAAATTACGACAGTTGGATTAATTAACTTGATTTCCTTCATTATGCGCTTTGCTTATAAATTTGGTATACTCATAACATAATGCTGCTTAAACAATGCACTATATTCCTTCCTCAAAATATGAAACATTCATGGAAAAGCATTCACCATTAATCATAGAATGTTATTGAATTGAATAACAGGAAAAATCACATTTTATCTGTGTTGTTCTCCAGAACATTTCACTACAAACTCTACATCCCTCATCCACAGCCTTTGATCTGGCAATTTGTGCAGTTTAATCTGACGCAGACCAAAATGATCAGAAATATGGACAAGCTGTTTTTGTTTTCTGATCAGTACGACATCACTTATCTCGTATTCCTCAACAGTTGAGTGGCAATAGTTCAATGGCGGTACAGCACTCGGTATGTCACCTGATCGGGTAAAGCCGACAATATTTTTATCACAGCCTTTACAACCGCGTAGACACGCTTGACTTTGTACGGTTTTATGGAAGTGGTGGCGGCCCCATACAGGATTCTGTATTATGGCATGAACAGTCTGATCTACGTCTGTAGGGAAGGCTAAACCCCGCTGTCTAATTATTTGGGTCAGCTCACCAATGAGATAGACGGTGACACCATCGTCAAATTCGTTGTGGCAGGACCCAAAAGATATGCCTATAAAACCGTGAGTGGAAAACCGTAATGTGTGTGAAGGGGATCACTGAAACACGCGACAGCTGTCTGAAAGTAAACTTTAACAGCGTCAAAGATCTGGTTAAGAGTTATATAAAACACCCCGCCTACAGTGCATCTATCAAAGCGCCGCAGCAGGGAATTAAACACCATAAAAGCAGTTTCAGTCCGACAAACGTCATTTCAAAAAACCCTTCAGAGTGGTGTTTGACAAATTATGCCTTTTAAAGGACGGGGAAACCAAGCCCTTCGGATTTTGAAACAGGTCTCACTCTTCTGCCTCAGTAAAGTTCAATCCCAGACTATTATAATATTAAATTGGTACAAGGTTTGCCTGATTCCTTTGAAGATGAAAGTCTTTTTCCTGAAGGTCAGAGTCATCTGATTATTTTGGATCTTTCAAGCTGTGGATCATCCCGAAGTTGTAAGAACTTTTACCCAGTACAGACATTATCAGCATATGAGTGTTTTAATGATCACAGAATGTATTTTAGAAAGGGAAATACAGCTGAACCATAAGTTTGAATTGTAATTATATGGTGCTGTTTAAAAACCCCAGAGAGAAGTAACAAATGAACATTCTTGCTCAGCAAATGTTTCCCACCACAAAACAATATTTTTTGGAGGCTCTGGGTGACGCTACAGCCGCACCTTACAGGTATTTATAACTAGATTGTACGCAGAAATGTCCAGATCAGTTCAGACTGAGGTCGGGTTTACTTCCGCATGAGTGGGCCATGGTTTATTTGCAGAAAAACAAATGGATATGAGCTCTCTTTTAAAAAGGAATGCGCCTGTGCTTAAAACTCTACTCAAAACCAACAACTACTATTCAGTAGTTGTAGTTATCCAAGATTGCTTTGAATATCTTAAAGGGGAATACTGCTCTGAGCAAGGTGCAATTCTGCACCTTAAAAAATGAATGAGAATTTTACGTCTTCTTGCACACAGAAAAACCAGCTTCAAACATAAATGCGGTGCTCTGATTCAGATAGGCAGCTTTCTCCTACCTCTGCTTGCTGCGGCCCTGCCCGCTATAGTGAGCCTAATACTGCCCAGAAGATGATGCCGTTCAAAGCCACAAATTATATTTCTAGTGACTCCGCTCCAGCAATTCAGCCAATCCGCCTATCAGGCATCAGTCGGTAATAACTTCAGACAGTCTGCTTAAAACGATCTGGACTCACAAATGCAGGCTGTGCTGGATGAAGATGTTAACAGCCCATATGAAAAAAATAAAAAGTACGGGGCTTTGCTGCAGTGCTATTTAAGATTGATCAAACAGGCGTAGCACGAGTTGCGTAAGCAGATTTCACCCACAGAAGAGGCATGCGTCGCTAAACAGCCTGAGGAGGAGAAGGAGGAGGAGGAGACCGTCGTCGAGGTTCTGAAGAACATTCCGTCCAGAGAGCGTAAAAATGCTGAATATATTAGGAGAAAATTGTCAAAGGGTAACATAAGCTGGAGCCTGTCCGGGTAATTTATTTAAAAAGGGAAAACCGCCATCTTATGAAACATCTTGGCTCTTCATACAAGAAATCTAACCCTCCTACAGGCTGGGAAAAAAATTCTCAATACTCTGCACAAGCATAACATCCCCATCATGTGTGTATCAAATCTGCAAGCCTGTGATCAGTTTCAGAAACTTAAAAAAGGACGTAGTAGCTTGCCGGATGAGAATCTTGTTTCAAGCAAGTCACCCTGCATGAAGAAAATTAGAAAAAAAGGCATCCAACATTGGGTAGGTTTCTCACCATAAAGGAGGACACCCCCAACCGATGTGCTACAGTGCTTCAAATAAAAAAAAAGACAGACGGAATATTGTGTTCATCATATTTTAATACATAATTACTGTTACACGTTTTCATCGCATTACAAATAAAATGAGTGAAACTAATAACGGTCTTCAGCAGTTTTAATCAGCACCATGGTTAGCTCTACAAGTTAAAAAATCCAGTGCTGTGATAACGTTCAAAGTCCACTCTTCAGCAGTTTTAATCAGCACCAAGTACAGGTCATCCTACAGTTTTTTTAATCAATACATGGTGTAACAATTTTTAAACACATGAAAAGGGCAGGCTAACTGGTTACATGTGACAGCGCATGTTGAAGCAATAGCAATATTTTTTTCACAAAATCAGAAACCATATCATCTTTCACAATAACATTATCGCTGTATAAAGACAACACATGTTGAAGCTGTTTGCTGTGATACAAAATGTTTTTAATCCTGGGTTGATTTTCCAAATATTGCAGGATGCTTTTAGGGTAATGCTGGAAATCCAGGCTAAAGCTGAATGAGTCAAAAAATGTAGCTCGGCCATCTTTTTCAAGAGTAATTATGTTTTCCAGGTAAATGTCTTTTGACGGGGGTTTCGGTTTGACCTGGATTAACTTGTCAGATGGCCAGATACCGCCGAACAGGTCTCCTATTAAGCTTCTCATCACGGTCTCCAATTCTGGGGTGTTCATCTCTCAGTAATAATCCACAAGGACCCTCGGTAATAATCCACAAGGGCCTGCCACTTGGAAATATTATCCAGGATAGAATCATAACAGGCATACACAACCAATGTGATGGTGTGAGGAGTTGTGAATCTGAACCTCATCTGAAGTCGCAGGCTCCCTGTGGAGACGGGGCTCAGCTTCAGCTTCATATGACATATGTCATATGTCTCTTCATATGTAATAAGCTGTTGAATTTTGAATTGAAGGTTGAATTTCTTTGTGATTATTTCGCCGAAGCGACCTTGAATTTCAAAAGCGCGGAGAAGAGGAGCAAATGCATCACCCACCATTCTTTGTTGCATGACGTCTGTGTAACAAAAGAGATGATACATGCCCGCTTTTATATTGGGGTGGTGGGGTGAGTTCACCGTCCCCGGGCAACACCTGAGCCATTCATTTGGCTATAAGTGTTATGTGTGGGACGCGGCTCGAGGAGCGGTCCAGCGTCTGACTGAACCCAGCACTAAATAACCACAAGCAGCTCCAAAAGAAACAATTTTATTTTTTTCCACTGTGCAATACAAAATAAATAAGTCTGGTGGGCCTCAACAGACCGGAGCCCGAACCTTCTGGACTCAGGTTTTCCGCCGACACCCCCCAGGTGGCTTTTCCCAGAACTGTACTCTGTGGAGGGGGAACAGAGGTGAGATTATTCGATACTATTACCAGAAAGCTATTAAAGGCACACTTATCAGCAACACGTTCAGTTCAGGTTTCAGAGTTAATTCAGATGAACAGCTGGTCACGGCTTGTGTAGGTTTATTATTCCGCACACCACAGCCGCAAGGAGCGAACAAGACAATTTCTTCAATGTTCAAATTTAGCTGTGCAAAAAACACCACATTATATTCACAAATAAGCCTTTAAAGAGAATCACCTCTGACATGTGCTGACAACTTTTGCCTCTCACCCTAGTCCTCCTTCACAGACGTAACATCAAACTCTGAAGCGGCCCTCACCATCCCCAACGGTCGATACAAGGTCGTAACAAGGTTGTATTCTCCGGCAAACAGCCCTCATCACTGCTGGCTTAAATGCAACTCCTCATTTCTTCATTGACGCCAGCTGAGAGTCCTTAGTCTGCACGTGAATGTCACAGGTGTTGCAGATCATCCTGATAAAGAGCTGCACGAGGATGCAACAGGTGCAACCAATCATCACAGAGGTGAGAGACTCTTCTGCAGCACAATTTTCCCAGAGGTCAGTCCCAGACCACCTGGGAAGGAAAACAAACACAAAAACCACAAAACAGTGTCCAGCCAAGCCCCCCAACACACAACAGTAAGCCCAGCATATAGGCCATCGGAGCTCAAAATCGCAAATAACAGTTCCCATCCCCAGGCCACTGGAAGTTTTTTTAAGGCCAAGTGGTTAATGCGCTTGGTTTCAGTTCAGAAGGTTCCGGGTTCAAATCCCACCCCTGCCACATTTCTCCATGTAATGTGGAGTTGCGTCAGGAAGGGCATCCGGCGTAAAACTTGTGCCAATTGAACATGCAGATCCACCTTGGATTTGCTGTGGTGACCCCAAGTGCAAACAAGGGAGCAGCCGAAGGGACTTACTATATTTTAGACAGACCTGGATAGTGTTCAAAGGAGAACTTATTTGGCACACCACAATGTCGATGTTATGATCATACCCCAACTCAAAATATTCTTCATGAAACACGTGTCCGGGGTAATCCTCATGAATCAAGTGTCCAGGGGTTACACTTTTCGTCCAGTGAAATGTTTAGCCAAGTGTGAGGGTAAGAAGTCTTGGATAACGCCACCTGCCACTCCTCCTCTAAATTGAGATGTTGAGCCAAGTAGACCTGATCACATTAAATTGTGTTGTCTTTAAACAAATTCAGGCTGGAATTTAATGGCAGCGTCACATAAAACCCAGGTCTCAGTTCCTGACCCATTTCAAACTGCGGTAATGAGAAAAGCTGGTGGGTGTATTTATACAGAGATCAGCTGATTCACGGGCACCGAGGAGTTGAATTTCTCTGGCCAATTCTTCCATCTCACTAGGAGAAATTTTCTCCCCCTCCTCATCTGTTCGTCCAAAATGTCTTGCACCTGATAGAGTTTGTCTTTGCCTATTTTAACCTGCTCATTTTTGTAATTCCTGTTCATAAAATGAACACTCAATAAACTCGTCATCATAGTCTTTCAATTTATAAATGGGTTGTTAAACGCGGTATAGGGTAAACCAGGGAATGGTGAATCAAGGGGCACAGTGAATCAGTAACTATATCTGCAAAACTACTCATTTTGAAATGGATGCCTGCACATTTCAAAAAAGCTGGGACAGTGGTATGGTTATCACTGTGTTGCATCACCTTTCCTTCTAACAACACTCAGTAAGCGTTTAGGAACTGAGGACACTAATTGTTAAAGCTTTGTAGGTGGAATTCTTTCCCATTCTTGCTTGATGTATGACTTCAGTTGTTCAAAGGTCTGGGGTATCCATTGTCGTATTTTGCACATCATAATGCGCCACACATTTTCAATGGGCAACAGGTCTGGACTGCAGGCAGGCCAGTCTAGTACCCGCACCCTTTTATTATGAAGCCACGCTGTTGTCTTGCTGAAATAAGCAGGGACGTCCCTGAAAAACACATTGCTTGGATGGCAGCATGTGTTGCTCCTGGATGTTCTTTTCAAAATTGTTGGTGTCATCACAAATGTGTATGTTGCCCATGCCACTAACAAACCCCCATACCATCACAGATGCTGTCTTTTGAACTTTGTGCTGGTAACAGTTTGGATGGTCTCTTTCCTCTTTTGTCTGGAGGACATGACGTCCATGATTTCCAAAAACAATTGGAAATGTGGACTCATCAGACCACAGCACACTTTTCCACTTTGCTTCTGTCCATTTCAAATGAGCTTGGGCCCAGAGAAGGCGGCGGGATTTCTAGATGTTAGTGATGTATGGCTTTCGCTTTGCATGGTAGAGTTTTAAGTTGCAATTGTAGATGTAGTGACAAACTGTGTTAACTGACAATGGCCGCCGTTAAACTTTTCACCGAAAACCAGCTTAATTTCTCGAATAGTGTCCACTCGGATATTCCTCACAGGTCCAGCAAAAATGTTGATAAAGCAACGCGCGCCGTCTCGAGCAGCGTGTGAAACAAAGGAATACAGCCGAGAGGGCGGGACCACATCTCACTCAAGGCCTGCCCACAGGGAAATGATGTCACCGACACACGTGAAAAAACACGCATGCGCACGAGGGTTCAAGCATGATTGGTGTAATCGCACGTCATTCAAATCCATGTAGTTAAAAAAAAAATAAAAGGGTCGGTTTATTATCTAATAGACCTTGTATAGTCTGAATAATTTATTGTTAAATTGTATTATCTTTTATTTAGCTAAAAATTACTCACACCACAGAAAGCACCTTTTTGGAGTTGCACTCAAATGTCGTTGCAATGCAAATTACAATGACAATAAAGGCGATTCTGATTCTGTTTTTATATATATATATATATATATATATATATATATCTTTTTTTAAATCAAACATCCCTCTCAATTTAGATATTCTCACAATATCCCCCCGCCTTAAATTTCATCTTCACACACTGCGTGCAAATAGGCAGGGAGCCATACAGGTTCTGGAACACTTCACTGACATTTCGAACCTCATTCAGCTTCATCTTAATGTATTTATGGTAACTGCTGTTATAGCCTGTAAGTAGGTCCGGCAGGACGTTGACGTACCTTTGTGCATTTTTAGCGGTAAAATATCTCTGCGTCATTGTTTTCAGTGTGCGATTAAATGTTTCAAGAACTAAGGCTTTCAGATCGCTGGCCATGGCAAAATGTATAATACTGTGTTTTGTCATAAGGCCTCTTTAACACCCTGGCATAAAGCTTTCTTCGAGAAGATAGCTATCACCGTTAATAAATATTTGTACACATTGTTATAATCCGCTAAAGCCTGCATATCACATAGATCAGCCTGGAACTGATTGAGAGGGTGTGTGACAAACACTCTATTTCTTGGAAAATGTGTCCTGACAGGTTTGTGTAAAATGTACGTGTCTTCTCCTGACAGGAAATCCCTGATATGTTTTATATCAATTTTGTCTCCAATTTCATCCTCCAGGGCTTTCTGTAAACATTCAGTGCCTGAAAATTTCCCTGATTCTCATCAAATTTTTATTAGCCATTCTTTAGAGTGGATGTTTTCAGAATGATAAAACCGGTGACTCTTTTCGACTTTTTATATGTAGGGTTTGAGAGAGGTTTGTGCTATATTTATTGAAAATGAGAAATTCATCTTTATTCAAAAAAGACTTTGTTTTAAATAAATAAATACACAGTTTAAAAACACATTGTTTATTTTTAAAATTTGAACCTGTGAGAAATCATAGCCTTTATTCCCTCTGCTTTAAATAATCACTTTTAAAAAAAATGAACCTATGATAAATTAAATATTTGTCTATTATTTGTTTTAAATAATTACTTTCTTAAAAATGCATTGTTTATTTTTTGAAAACAAATTGTCCTTTCATCAGCCTTATTAATAAGAACACAATTTATGAGTTCATAATACAAGGTTTATTACATAGATGAGTTCTTCCGCTGGCAAAAGTACACTCAAATGACTCACATATAGACAAGCTTTTTTAGGGGCTCCCGGTCCAACAGACACCGATGTAATATTCATGGGTGTCTCTGTAATGTAATGTAATATCGGGATATGACCAGCCATGGTGTTAGCTTCATGCCAGCATTCGGTTTGAAGGGGGTTTTAAACCCTGCATTCATGTCACTCTATATAATTAAGTTTGCCAGTGTGGGTCACTATCCGAACTGATGAATATGGCGAAATGATTTTCTGCTCAGAGGGCCTTAGAGTTAATTTTTGAAGAGGGTGAAGATTTTGATGATGATGCAGAGGAAGAAGTTTCAGAATATGAAGATCATATTTCTGAAAATTCAGAGTCTGAAAGTGATTCTAAAGAAAATGAAATTGAACTTCAGCCATTTACAAAATGAAAATGAGTCACAGGACCAGCCTGGCAGGAACCAGCCCCAGGACCAGAGATGGATCCAACCCATTTACAAGCCTACCCTGGACTTCTTATTCTAGCTGGAGGTTTTAGGTCAAAAGGAGAATCCACAAAGTCCCTGTGGGATGCAGAAAATGGCAGAGAACTTTTCCATGCCACAATGTCCCTTGAAAAATTCCACATGATTTCCAGTGTTATCCACTTTGATAACGGAGATGAGAAACCAGCTCGACGGCAGAGAGACAAGCTTGTGGCCATCAAGACAGTGTGGGACGGAGTGAGTGCACCGCCTTCCTCTTTTTTTACTACCCTAGTTCCCTAGTGAGCAGCTGATGCCATTTAGGGGCCATCTAAGCCTGCAAAATATGGTATAAAGATCTGGGCTACTTGTGATGCAACTTCATCATATGCTGGGAACTTGCAGGTCGACACAGGGAAGCCGCATGGAGGAGCTCCTGCAAAACAAATCAAGACATAAGAGTCACCCTGGACCTGACTCAAGGACTCAGTGGACACAAGATCACATGCAACAATTTTTTTTACTTTGCACAAGCTGGGACAGGAACTGCTACCAGCATCAGCCCAGTATCATGTTTTATTTATTTATTTATTTTGGGGGGGCTCCCATCACAAAATGATATGCAACACACACACAACAAAACTGCCCCTCATGTGCTGTATAGGCTAGTACGGAAAAGCAATGTGTTCAGTTGGTTGAAGGTTACTATATATGTGTTTAATTTGTGTAATGTAACCTGATTGAATACAGTTAAAGTTTAATGAACTTCAGAGATATCAATAATTGTTATGACAATTCTTAGACCATTTGTAAATTTGTTCTAGGCAAACCACTCAAATCTTGGTCAAAATTGTTTCTGATTTTTGTTTTTTATTACATCAGAAATCGACCAAAAACTGAGTGGGAATTACTTATGAATGTAAACTAACAAAAGTAATGGGCAAATTAGCCATGTGTTATATTTATATTGTTTGTAAATTAAATTAATTAAACCTCTGAGGATTTTAACAAAAAATGTTTTGACTGTGTTGAATTACCTACCGAAAAATGCAGTGGGTCCAGCAGACCCAAGAACACTAGCAGAATAACAAAAATATGAACAGCACACAAGGGTTAATTTAACATAATTCAGATAATATAAACCACCATTTATTTAATTACTCCATTAAAGAAATCATCCGGTAATTACAATAAAGATACAATTATTTTTTAATTATGCTTTAATTTAGAGTTTAAAAAACAGAAAACGTTCTTAAAAAATTAAGCACAGGCAGGAGGGGTTGGAGTAGGGGTGGGTCTGGGGGAGGTGCTTGGGGCAGGAGCTTGGAAGCAGGGTTTGGGGAGGAACTTGGGGGAGGAGATTGGGGCAGGGCTTATGGGGGGCTTATCAGGCCCGGATCCAGACCGGTTTGGACCGATGCGGTTGCATCGGTCAGATTTTTTACGCATTGTTTGTCATCAGTAAAAAAAAAATCTCGAATAATCCCGAATAGCACCAAACGTGTCCCCGCGGTGAACACAGCTTTTGATTTGATCCCACAATGCACCATGCAGGTGTGCACAGGAAAATTCAAACCGGATCAAACAAACATAGCTTCAGTCCAGTCAAGTCGATGGTCATGGCATCCACGAAAAAAGTTATGCAAGGAAAATATGCGCTTATTTCAGCAAATATATATATATATATATATATATATATATATATATATATATATATATATATATATATATATATATATATATATATATATACACCTTTTTATTTTTTTCAAAAACCATATGGATTTGAATCATGTGTGCTTGCATGAGCCAACCTTGAACCTTCATGCGCATGCGTGATTTTTTTCACGCCCGTTGGTTGCATCATTCGCCTGTGAGCAGGCTTTGTGTGAGCACTGGTCCTCCCCTCTCGTTGGATTTTCATTGCGAGGTGGAACAATTTGGAGCTTTGCTGCATTAAGTTTTTCAAGAAACTGTGAGAGACAGCCAGGTGGAAACCATTCGGAAGATACAGACGGCTTTAGGTGACGATCCTATGTGCATCACACAGATTAAGGACTGTTACAACCGGTTTAAAGATGGCGCACAATGGCGGAGGGTGCGCCGCGCTACGAGTGGCCATCGACAGGCTGAAACGACCAGATCATTTCCAAAGTGAACGCTGTGTTGATCCGGGACATCGTCTGACTACCAGAGAAATTGCAGAAGAGGTAGACATCAGCACTTTTTCGGCACATTCCACTGTTACAGGAGATTTTGTAATGAAAGACGTGCGGAAGTTGGAAGTCTCACAGGACATGTTGTGACATGTCCAGCTCTTACACAATTCCTCGGATACTCACTCGACTGAAAAGCCACCGAAAGCCGTTTGAATCTTCCGAATGGTTTCCACCTGGCTGTCTCTCACAGTTTCTGAAAAAATTTGATTCAGCGCTGCTCCAATCGTTCAGACATTTTCCTCGAAATGAAAATCCAACAAGGGGGGAGGACCAGTGCTCACTCAAAGCCTACTCACAGGCGAATGACGCAACCGACAGGCGTGAAAAAACTCACGCATGCTCACGAAGGTTCAAGGTTGGCTCATGCAAGCACACGTGATTCAAATCCATAAGGTTTTTGAAAAAAATAAAAAGGTCTGATACTTTTTGGACAGACCTCGTGTGTATATATATATATATATATATATATATATATATATATATATATACAGTAGTGTTCAGAATAATAGTAGTGCTATGTGACTAAAAAGATTAATCCAGGTTTTGAGTATATTTCTTATTGTTACATGGGAAACAAGGTACCAGTAGATACAGTAGATTCTCACAAATCTAACAAGACCAAGCATTCATGATATGCACACTCTTAAGGCTATGAAATTGGGCTATTAGTAAAAAAACATAGAAAAGGGGGTGTTCACAATAATAGTAGTGTGGCATTCAATCAGTGAGTTTGTCAATTTTGTGGAACAAATAGGTGTGAATCAGGTGTCCCCTATTTAAGGATGAAGCCAGCACCTGTTGAACATGCTTTTCTCTTTGAAAGCCTGAGGAAAATGGGACATTCAAGACATTGTTCAGAAGAACAGCGTAGTTTGATTACAAAGTTGATTGGAGAGGGGAAAACTTATACGCAGGTGCAAAAAATTATAGGCTGTTCATCTACAATGATCTCCAATGCTTTAAAATGGACAAAAAAAAAAAACAGAGACACGTGGAAGAAAATGGAAAACAACCATCAAAATGGATAGAAGAATAACCATAATGGCAAAGGATCATCCATTGATCAGCTCCAGGATGATCAAAGATAGCCTGGAGTTACCTGTAAGTGCTGTGACAGTTAGAAGACGCCTGTGTGAAGCTAATTTATTTGCAAGAATCCACCGCAAAGTCCCTCTGTTAAATAAAAGACATGTGTAAAAGAGGTTACAATTTGCCAAAGAACACATCAACTGGCCTAAAGAGAAATGGAGGAATATTTTGTGGACTGATGAGATTAAAATTGTTCTTTTTGGGTCCAAGGGCCACAGACAGTTTGTGAGACGACTCCCGAACTCTGAATTCAAGCCGCAGTTCACACTGAAGACAGTGAAGCATGGTGGTGCAAGCATCATGATATGGGCATGTTTCTCCTACTATGGTGTTGGGCCTATATATCGCATACCAGGTATCATGGATCAGTTTGGATATGTCACAATACTGGAAGAGGTCATGTTGCCTTATGCTGAAGAGGACATGCCCTTGAAATTGGTGTTTTAACAAGACAATGACCCCAAGCACACTAGTAACTGAGCCAAATCTTGGTTCCAAACCAACAGAATTAATGCCTCACAGATGTGAAGAAATCATAAAAAACTGTGGTTATACAACTAAATACTAGTTTAGTGATTCACAGGATTGCTAAAATGCAGGTTGAACATAATAGTTTTGAGTTTGTAGCGTCAACAGCAGATGCTACTATTATTGTGAACACCCCCTTTTCTACTTTTTTTACTAATAGCCCAATTTCATATCCTTAGGAGTGTGCATATCATGAATGCTTGGTCTTGTTGGATTTGTGAGAATCTGCTGAATCTACTGGTACCTTGTTTCCCGTGTAACAATAAGAAATATACTCAAAACCTGGATTAATCTTTTTAGTCACATAGCACTACTATTATTCTGAACACTACTGTATATATATATATATATATATATATATATATATATATATATAAAGTAAGGATGCTCATAAGTGTACATGGTACCAGAGCACCCTAGGCCAAAGGTTGATGATCGATTTTGTGATCATATCATCTGATCTGAGGCCGCATGTTCTGGACACTCGGGTGAAGATGAAGAGCTGTCAACTGATCACCATCTGGTGGTGAGTTGGAACAGATGGTGGGCAGGACTTTGGACAGACTTGGTAAGCCCACGTCTGGAGGCACCTACTGTCCAACAGATCTTCAACTCACATCTAGCATTTTTTCTAGCATCACTGTGGAGGTTGGATGCATTGAACCAGAATGGCAAATGTTCAAAGCGTCCACTGCTGAAGCTCCAGTGGAGAGCTGTGCCCTGAAGGTCTTAGGTGCCTCAAGGGGCAGCAACCCTTGAACACCGTGATGGACACTGGTGGTCAAGGAAGTCGTCTGACTGAAGAAGGAGTCCTTCCGGGATATGTTATCTAAGAGGACACCGGAGGCAGTTGCAAATTGCTGACAGGTCCAAATGGCAGCAGCCTCTGTTGTGGGGGAGGCAAAGCAGAGGGTGTGGGAGGAGTTCAGAGGAACCATGGAGAAGGACTTTCAGTCGGCACCAAGGTGCTTCTGGCGGACCATGAGGCACCTCAGGTGGGGAAAACAGGGAACCATCCAAGCATCCCTCTGTAAATCATTGAAATTATGCATGTATTAGGATTGCAGCCATCTGCTCTGTGTAGGCCTGATCCCATCAGATCTCAGAAGCTAAGCAGTGTGGGATCTGGTTAGTACTTGGATGGGAGATGTCTTTGGCCAATGGCTGTGTGTGTTTCTCCAGGTAAAACTGGAGTTGCGTCAAGAAGGGCATCCAAGCTGTCTACAGTAAGGGTGGGCCTCTGTTGACCTCAACTGAGGATGTAATCTGGTACTGGAAGAAACAATTTGAGGAACTCCTATATCAGACCATTGCACCCTCTATAGTAGGGGCAGACCTGGAAGCTGATGGAGGATTATCATCAATTTGGACGTGGAGCCAAAATCGGCATTCTGTGGTTAAAATTCTCTCAACCAAAAAAAAAAAAAAAAAAAGAATCCCATGTGAAAATCCAACCACTGCGGTATCCAGAGTTGTGTCATGCTCCTGAAGTGAGAAATTAAGTTCACTTGAAAGGCTCCATCTGACACAGGGATCAGCATGGCACACTGCCAGCAAACTTTCAGTGCCTGCTCTCTTAGTGTCTCATATATGCACACACACACACACACTGACACACAGCTGAGTGATAATTGTAGCCTCACATGCTCCCCCCCACCAAACACACACACACACACACACACACACACATGCTGCGCACTCGCATGCACGTGTGCCTGAGGAACACAGTGCTCCAGTCCTGTGTTTGCCATCCAGACATTTGGACATCAGGCAGTCTTCAGCACCTTTTACGGCCGTCTGACTGCAGTCTGTCATCTACCTGTTGTCCACATATGCTTTGGATGCCATCGTGTAGGTGTGGACGAGGTACTCCAGATGCGTTCTGACACGGCTGGCCATGCCTCTTTTCCTCCAGACTGCGTTGGATTATGGCAATATTTCCCATGTCCAGCATGGTTCCAGCACATTCTTGCTATGTGTGACCAGGACCAAAAATAGTTTGCTCACTCATGAAGAATGCAGTCAACAAGTCTTTCTTTCTAAAACCTCCTCTTCTCACAAAGAGGAAAAATAATAAGCATAAACTATAAGAAAATAAATCAAGGAATCAAGGAAATTTTATTGTCATTCTTCACCAAAGTAGTTTTTGGCAATAAATTCTCAAACATTGGGCAAAAAATCTTACACCACTGACCAATGAAATTTGTCACAGAATTAATTTTTGGCCTATTCAATTTTTTTTTACAAATCTGTGTTTTTCCTTCTCCTCCTACAGTTTTTGCTCAATTGTCACAAAACCTGGCACTTAAAATCTTTGAACTGAGCCACTGTTGGGTTTGCCCCCTGTTTTTAAAGAAATGAGAGGCACAAACACTGAAAAGAAACCAGTCAGAGAGAGACAAATATATATATTTTTTGCTCTGCGCAGAGGAGGAGAACAATGAAGCAGCTTGTAAGTGCTCAGCTACAAAGCTCTCCTAAAATCTCCTCCTCTGGCCCAGCCTTTTATTTAGTTCAACATGAGAAAAAACAAACAAGGACAGTCGGGAGAGGTTACACATGAGTCATGTCTGCAAGAGGGAGATATCGGGACAAGGTGACTGCTGGAACCTTCCATTCCTGCGACATGAACCTTGCGGCTCCCACAGCAGGATAAGGCACTTATGTAAAATGAAAAATAGTTTGCTCACTCATGAAGAATGCAGTCAACAAGTCTTTCTTTCTAAAACCTCCTCTTCTCACAAAGAGGAAAAATAATAAGCATAAACTATAAGAAAATAAATCAAGGAATCAAGGAAATTTTATTGTCATATGCACAGAACAGAAGAACATCTTCCCTGCACAATGAAATGTGGCTACTGCATTTAACCCATCCTATTTGCCAGTAGGAGCAGAAGTCGCCATTAGGCGCCCGGGGACCAGCTCCAGATGTACATCCCTGCCTTGGTCAACAGCAGGGCTGAGCAACCCAACACCGACCCATAACAAACAACACACACAACACACAACACATAGGCCGGCCCGGTACATAAAACATATATATGAAAGCAAAACACGAGGGAAAAGGAGAAGAAAAAAAACCCTCATAGCTGCTGCATTACACAGCGGCAATGAGGGAAAAAAAATCCCATCAGCACAAAAAACAATAATCACAGAGACAAAACAAGGACACAGGACGACAACCGAGATTTGAAAGGACCAGTTTATCAGAACACTCCGGAAGGCAGCCAGTTCGGCGCCGTCAACGGCCTTGTCCGACAGTCTGGAGGGGGAAGGGAACAGCCCTGCGCAGTCTGAGAAAGTCCTGCACAGTTCTAACACAGTTCACGTCAGAGCTGGAGAAGCTGAGGGGAGGGGGGAAGACCAGGGAGCGAGGCTTAAGTGTTGATCTTCTGAGGAGGTTTTTATCACAGCGACCTTGAAGTGCAGCTGTATTTGGGGAAGCCAAATGAATAGCCAGATTAACAGACGCCTGAAAGATTCCACAGTTCTGAGAACAGAGTGGCTCTCAATGCATCTGAATGTAGAATGTGGTCTTCACAGACGGTCATAGCGGTTTTCCAGGGCTGAGATCTTACACGAGATGTCTTCCAACGTGCGGTTAACCCTCGCCGACTGCGCAGCCACTGCCTTCCCAATCGAATCAATCATATAGGGCAGCTTGGAACGACCAATCAAAGCTGCTTCCACTTTTTTGATTTTCCGGTAAACCAGCAGAGTGCCCGCACCACACATCAGAAAGCCGGTCACCACCAAGCCGAATATGTACACATCTTCGACGTCCTCCACAGAAAGCATGTAAAGGCACATGACCTGCCATCTCCTCCACGAGTCCATCACGTAACCCATCACATGCGTCCCAGCAGGACAGGTCGGGTCCTCCGCTCCCGAATGTCTTGTAGAAAAAAAAGTGTCAATTGTGTTCAGAGACCACTTAAACAGATCCATTTTTGTCGTTTCCAGAAGAGCAAAGCTGCAGCCTCACAGACAACACGCCACAAAAGCAGGAAAGATAAGGAGGGAGGGAGAAGAGAAAAGTGCGTCCGTCTCGGTCGAGTGCAAGCTGGCAAAAAAGTATAATAATAAATATATATAGCAAATAATAATAATATAAGCATAAACTAAAGAAAATAAATGATAATAAGAGCATGAACTATATAAAATCCTTGACAGCCACATAAAAGTTATTTCATATATTTTTCATATTTCTTGTGTTGACACAGTTCGTTGCCAAATTTGAGTTGGTGTAGCTTAATTCAAGAAATCGACTAGCTTTCAGAAATGAATTATTTGTTTGACACCAAACTTGGTGGACATGCTTCCTCAAATTACCACTGCTCCTGTCGTGGTTCACTTTTGCAGATGTCCATCTGCAAAAGTGATACCTAAACTGACCTTATGGGGGCACTACAACCACCACAATATACTTTTGCCAATAATGTCTGCAACTGGTAGCCTAAAATAAAAATATTGATGGATCTGCATTCCATGTAAGATTCTGCATCTTACCGTATTGGTCCCACCCAGTTCAGCCTTGGCCATTTTGAATTTTCTGATAAACATTTTTTCGCTATTCCTTCAACAATTTATCCCCAATCTTCACAACATGTGGGATGTGTGATATTTTAACCAATCAAAAGTTACTGAAAGGCTCTTTGAAGGTTTTCCCCATGGGGCGCTGTAACACAACAGTAGACTTTGACAACACTAACTGTTTTGAACCATTAATGGCAAAGTGCCAGAGCACAGACAGGCAGTTACAGTGATATAGGAAGATGCAGCGAACAGGGGGAGCTGTAATTCATGGGTCAGTGGCATGAACAGGGCTTGGACCCAGACAATCACCGCTTGTGGCTGTATTTTTTATTATTTTTCTCCCCTAAAAGTGTCTAGAGGTCAGAAACTGCAAGGGTTACATACAACCCCAATTCCAATGAAGTTGGGATGTTGTGTAAAATGTAAATAAAAACAGAATAAAATGATTTGCACATCCTCTTCAACCTATATTCAGCTGAATACACCACAAAGACAATATATTTAATGTTCAAAGTGATAGATTTTGTTGTTTTTTTGCAAATATTTGCTCATTTTGAAATGACTGTCTGGAACACATTTCAAAAAGTTGGGACGGGGCAACAAAAGACTGGGAAAGTTGATGAATGCTCAAAGAACAACAAGTGAGTGTCATGAATGGGTATAAAAGGAGCATCCACAAAAGGCTCAGCCATTCACAAGCAAAGATGGGGTGAGGATTACCACTTTATGAACAACTGCGTGAAAAAATAGACCAACAGTTTCACACTGGAACCACCAGAGTGGTGCCAAATGGCACTTATTCCTTTAAATCCCAAGGTAGTGCCAAATGGAGGCTGTGAACAGCCCAGCTTGTCACCAGTGTTATGTAAATGAGGCCATTACACTCTACAACCCCTGGCAAAAATTATGGAATCACCGGCCTCAGAGGATGTTCATTCAGTTGTTTAATTTTGTAGAAAAAAAGCAGATCACAGACATGACACAAAACTAAACTCATTTCAAATGGCAACTTTCTAGCTTTAAGAAACACGATAAGAAATCAGGAAAAAAATTGTGGCAGTCAGTAACGGTTACTTTTTTAGACCAAGCAGAGGGAAAAAATATGGAATCACTCAATTCTGAGGAATAAATTATGGAATCACCCTGTAAATTTTCATCCCCAAAACTAACACTTGCATCAAATCAGATCTGCTCGTTAGTCAGCATCTAAAAAGGAGTGATCACACCTTGGAGAGCTGTTGCACCAAGTGGACTGATATGAATCATGGCTCCAACACAAGAGATGTCAATTGAAACAAAGGAGAGGATTATCAAACTCTTAAAAGAGGGTAAATCATCACGCAATGTTGCAAAAGATGTTGGTTGTTCACAGTCAGCTGTGTCTAAACTCTGGACCAAATACAAACAACATGGGAAGGTTGTTAAAGGCAAACATACTGGTAGACCAAGGAAGACATGAAAGCGTCAAGACAGAAAACTTAAAGCAATATGTCTCAAAAATCGAAAATGCACAACAAAACAAATGAGGAACGAATGGGAGGAAACTGGAGTCAACGTCTGTGACCGAACTGTAAGAAACCGCCTAAAGGAAATGGGATTTACATACAGAAAAGCTAAACGAAAGCCATCATTAACACCTAAACAGAAAAAAACAAGGTTACAATGGGCTAAGGAAAAGCAATCGTGGACTGTGGATGACTGGATGAAAGTCATATTCAGTGATGAATCTCAAATCTGCATTGGGCAAGGTGATGATGCTGGAACTTTTGTTTGGTGCCATTCCAATGAGATTTATAAAGATGACTGCCTGAAGAGAACATGTAAATTTCCACAGTCATTGATGATATGGTGCTGCATGTCAGGTAAAGGCACTGGGGAGATGGCTGTCATTACATCATCAATAAATGCACAAGTTTACGTTGATATTTTGGACACTTTTCTTATCTCATCAATTGAAAGGATGTTTGGGGATGATGAAATCATTTTTCAAGATGATAATGCATCTTGCCATAGAACAAAAACGTGAAAACATTCCTTGCAAAAAGACACATAGGGTCAATGTCATGGCCTGCAAATATTCCGGATCTTAATCCAATTGTAAATCTTTTAGTCAGGTTCACTATGTTTGGATTTTAACTTTCGTTGGATTTTTGTGGAGAGTATGAAAACCTATACATTTTTGGAAACCTCATAGTATAAGCAATCATAAAAACAATGTTTCCATTTGCCCCAAGTCCTATATAGCTACCATCTTGGATTTTACAATATGGCTGCCGTGAAAAAGGTTTTCGTCAATATCTCAGCTTCTAAATAACCTAGAGCTTTCATTTTGACAGCTAAATTACCATTTTCAGGGCCATGGAATCCAATGCTCCTAGTTGTAGATGTGTTGTGACATTTATTACAGCAGTTCTTGCAAATACTTACTAATTTCATAAGACAAATTGGTCATTAGGCGTACGAAGCGCCAAACACAAGGACATTTTTATCTAGTGGTCTGATTATTGTAGTAGGCCTATATTATGTATGTTGAACATTTCAGGCAGGCAGCTTGTCTTATTCATAGAAGGCCAGCAGAGCTCTCCCAGTGAGGCAACTAGGGAGAACCTTGATAAATAAATATGAAATGTGGGACTCAAGGTTATATTGGAAACCATCCTTGATAAAAAGTGAAATGTGAAGTCCAGTAAAAATGCCTTTGTTGCCCCAGATTGCAGTAATTTGTATTATTTAATACTTCAATTTATACATTTTCTGGGGGAGGATGCCCCCAAACCCCCTTTCCTAAAAGTGACATGCCTAGAGCATGCACTTCTTACTCATCCCCCCCACTTCAAAATACCTTCCTACACCTATGCTGTACCCTACATGTAAGTTGGTGGTGGTTGTATTATAAAGGTGTTTTTTTTTTCTTTCTTTTTTGCAGGCTCTAAACATGAGTGACAAACCACAAGCTGCTGAAGGGACTACTTGTCAAGGTCAGGAGTCTATCAACTGGAATAAGTGTATCCTGTGCCAGTCTGATGCTAACAAGGAAGAGCCGATGCAACATCCCCGGATGGACTCCTACCAGCGTGTGCTGGATCTAGTAGAAGAGAGGGCCAGTGTACATGATGGCAACTATGTTGAGGTTCAACGACGACTGTAAAGCTATACAAAGAACACACTCTGTACACATCAGGCAGTTTATCATCGTAGTTGCTATGCAAATGCAACTAACAAAGACCAAATCCAACGTGCCAGAGACCGTCATGCACATACCTTAGCTACTGGCTGCCACACTGCCAAGAAACGTGGACAGAAAAGAGGAAGCGCTGAAATAGACAAATCAGGTCCATCACCATCTGGCTCTTCAACACCATTCATGAGGTCCCATACAAGTCCACTGAATAAGGAACAATGTTTCTTCTGTCAGAAAGATGATGATGAACAGCTTTATCAGGTGAGGACATTCAACGCTGGGAAATCTCTTAAAGAAGGTGTTGAAAGATCAAATAATGACACATTGAAAACAAGACTCTACACATGCATTGCACCAGGGGATGCACATTCAGTTGATGTTCGGTACCACAAATCCTGCTGGACAAAGCATGTTTTCCATGGACAGCGAAAAGCCACCACTAGTGGAAGCAGAACAGGGCGCAAAGAATCCTTGCTACAGTGTGCAAGTCTGCTCGAGCTGATCGACCTTATTGATGTCCAAACAAAGAACCAAGCATACCTACCTATGGAAGATATTGAAACCACATATGTCAGTATGCTTGGCACAGAAGGCTTGGAAAATCATGTACTTACATTCAATAGAAAGTGGCTGAAAGAAAAGATCCTTAATGCCTTGCCACACCTGAAGTCCTGTCCGGATCTTAATCCAATTGAAAATCTTTGGTGGAAGTTGAAGAAAATGGTCTATGACAAGGCTCCAACCTGCAAAGCTGATCTGGCAACAGCAGTCAGAGAAAGTTGGAGCCAGATTGATGAAGAGTACTGTTTGTCACTCATTAAGTCCATGCCTCAGAGACTGCAAGCTGTTATAAAAGCCAGAGGTGGTGCAACAAAATACTAGTGATGTGTTGGAGCGTTCTTTTGTTTTACATGATTCCATAATTTTTTCCTCAGAATTGAGTGATTCCATATTTTTTTCCCTCTGCTTGGTCTAATAAAGTAACTGTTACTGACTGCCACAATTTTTTTTCCTGATTTCTTATAGTGTTTCTTAAAGCCAGAAAGTTGCCATTTAAAATGACTTTAGTTTTGTGTCATGTCTGTGAGCTGCTTTTTTCTACAAAATTAAACAACTGAATGAACATCTGCCGAGGCTGGTGATTCCATAACTTTTGCCAGGGGTTGTACTCAGGGTTAGGGAGAAGGACAGGAAGGAATGCCAAAGTGCTTTACAGTGAAAAAGACACACTCCTCAAAAGGACCAGATAGTCTGAGCCATGTTGAGAATAAATGTTTTTATATTTTTTGGTAATTGTTTAGTCAAGATTCTTTTTTTTTACTTAAAAAAGGTTAATACATAGTTTCAGTTACATTTGTAAGAAGTAACTCTAAAGACACAACCCAAGTATATAAAAAACAGATGTTTAGTAACGAAGATATTCAAGAAACAAATTGGTCTCCAAATGGACCCCAGAGGGACTTCTATGTAACGCCTGCTCATTATTATGCTCGTTAATTATTATGGTTTGATTTGGATTATGGTATATGGTTTATTATAATTTTTAACCCATTTTGCCCCACTGGCAATAACTGTTGCCAAAGTATATCACTGTCATTTTCGACTCAATAAAAAATCTCAATGGTACTAATGCAGCTTTATTATTATTTCTATCATTACTAGGTGACATTTGACCTAGTGACAAGCTGTGTGACTACTGGCAACAATCTGGGCACAAACGGGTAAAGATTTGGAACAGTAATAGTAAAAGGTAGACACAGTTTATGTTTGCTTTCTTGGTGAAATGTATTGCTTACAGATTGTCTGAACACACCTGGCACTGGCACAACATCTCCTTTCTGCATTTGCCACATGTGAACTTGTTACAATAAACACAACGCTTAGTGGCACGGTTTTTCTTGCAGCAACACTTAACCTGGCACAATGCCCTTTTCCCTGTGTCAGGTGTGGGTGGTTGCTGCTGAAGGTTTTCCTTATCCACCATTTTGGATCCTTTTTTATTTCCGGTGTGTTGTTTTGCACAATAAACCAGTGTTTTTTTGTTGTTATTTTTTTTTGCTGTTTTTTCACCACCAACCTTGTTCCTGCTTTGGGGTCCCACTCACAACCCTTTCAGAAACATTTTAGTTTATATGTAATGTTTATATGTCACTTTCTAAAATATCTGAGAAAAAGTACTGAACTTTTTCACAATATTCTAATTTTGTGAGATGCACTTGTATATATTAAAAAGCAATTAGCTTCATACATTCGTGGACATCAAAGTAAATTTTTAATATTATTATTATTATTTACATTTATTTAACCAGGAAAGTCTCACTGAGATTAAAAATTTATTTTGCAAGGGAGTCCTGACCAAGAGGCAGGAAAGGTTACACTACAATTCGAATTAAATCCACACAATTAAAATAAAAAAGATTAACAAAAACAGTTACAATTTAAAGAGGTCATCTCAAGAGCTCTCAGTCTGGACTTAAACGTGCTCAATGAAATAAGTTCAATTAATTTCCAGTCTTTTTGCAACATGATCCATGTAGACAGAGCCGAGTAAACAAAAGCCCTTTTTCCCAGTTCTGTGCAGGCAAATGGAAAAGAGAGCAACAAATGATCAAAGCACCTTGGGGCAACTGTTTGTTGTGATTTGGCGCTATATAAATAAAACTGATTTGATTTGATTTGATTTGAAGGCAAATAATAAGAATCAACACTATCCTTAGGCTCAAACTGCTGGTGACTCTGGTACTGGCACATTCCGATCTAATGGCTGCATTCACATAAGAAAAGGTGGCCTAATGAGTTGTAAATTACTGCAGGGGTGCCATTTGGCACCCTGCGGTAGAAAAAGGAGTAGTGAGAAAAGGCTGGTAGTTCTAAGTGAATTATTATGCAGAATGGTTTTATAGTATGAGAATGTGTTTAGAGTTTTGCAAAAAGAGTGAATGCTAAATGTGTCTACCTATGTGAAAGTTGTCTACGGTTTTGCCAAAAGGGAGATTAATTCAATGGTGGAGAGGCTTACGGTGTTGATTCCTTCAAAATTGACATTGTCTTCAATCACTCGCTGTTGTATTTCGCGTAGTCTAATGGTGTTGTTTTGAATGACCATGTCAACTATCAGGGTCTCCTGCTGCTGGGAGAACATAGGGGTTCTTCCACCTCCCCCTGGCATCCTTGTAATTCTACACAAGTGAATATACAATATATGCTTTGTCACAGTGGTCTACAAAATCTGCTGTAACTGTGTACTGTATACAGTATTGAACATTTACACTATACCTGTTCTGTTGTCTGAATGTCCGGATTATTGAAGCCACAGAGAAACGGCTGAGGTTAGGTTGGACCCGAAGTCCTGCTTCTCTCATTGACATCCCAGAACATGGTCAATGATTGTGGCCCGAATTTCATCATTTACTATAACTCGCTGTCTTCCTCTTTTTATTATTATTATTATGTAATATTTATTTCATTCATTTAAGAGAAAAACAGAAAAGCAGACATGACAAAACATTACAAACCATTGAATGAAAAGGAGCAGATTGGAAGAACAAGTCTTATATATTCTGCCCCTTTTTTACAATACAATCTTGCAGTATCAAGCATCATTAATCAACATAATTTAACAGATTACATTTCTATGACGTTGTCACATGCTACTGACTTATTTCATAATTTTAACCATTATTTAAAAGATTATGTCCCTAACAGATTACATTTTAAACTTCAAACATTCTAAACATTATTAACAGATTACATTTTTGGCTTTGTCACAGCCCACTGACTTATTTCATAGTTTCATACTTACGAAATAAATCAAGTTTAATATGTTTTTTAAATAATTTAAGCGTCCTTGATTCTTTGATTTCTTTGTTGAGGTTATTCCATAATTTTACACCATTCACTGCAATACTCCGTTCCTTTATCTTGGTTCTGAATCTTGTTTTTTTTAAAGACTTCTGTGCCCTTCACATTATAACTACTTACTCTTTTTTCAAACATATTTTGAATGTTTATTGGTAAGGTATTGTTATTCGCTTGGTACATTGTTTATAATAATTTCAAATCAACTAAATCATGAAATTTAAGTACCCTATATTTAATGAGCAATGGACTAGATGGATCTCTAAAACGATTGTTGATAATCACTTTTAAAGCTCTTTTCTGCAAAATAAATAAAGGTTGTGTATAAGTTGTACATGTTGATCCCCAGATTTCTACACAGTAAGTCAAATATGGATGTTAATAATCCATAACTATTTAATGAATATTTAACTTTATGCAAAACAGCAATGGCTTTCGCTATCTTTCCTTTTATGTAATTTATGTGTGACTTCCATGTAAAATGTTCATCAATCATAACTCCTAAAAATTTCATTTCTTTTACCCTTTGAATATCCTTTCCATCTATTTTTAATGACACATTTTTTTTTTACTCTGTCATTAAACAATATGAAATTTGTTTTATTAAGATTAAGTGACAATCTGTTTATATCAAACCAGTATTTAACTTTTTCCAACTCTGTATTTATCACTTGTGCTACTTCCTGTATATCTAATCCAGAGTAAAATAATGTTGTATCTTCAGCAAATAAAATGCTACCAAGTACATTAGATACATTCACAAAATCATTGATATACAAAATAAACAGTTTGGGTCCAAGTACCGCCCCTTGTGGTACTCCACAAATAATATTACACAATTCTGATTTAGTATTATTTATCTGAACAAACTGTTTTCTATTTTCTAAGTAGCTTTTTACCCACTGATGTGCAATCCCTCTTATTCCATATTGTTGTAACTTGTGAAGCAATCTTGAATGATCGATAACATCAAAAGCTTTTTTCAGGTCAATAAAAACACTTACAAAATAATCCTTATTATCTATTGCTGTTGATATTTTCTCTGTTAATTCCATAATTGCCATAGCTGTCAAATGTTTTGTTCTGAATCCATACTGAGCATTATTTAAAATATGATGTTTCTCAATGAATTTATCCAACCTTGTCACAAAAACTTTTTCCATAATTTTAGAAAACTGTGGAAGCAATGACACTGGCCTGTAATTTGAAACGTTATGTCTGTCTCCATTTTTATATAATGGGACTACCTTGGCAATTTTCATTTCGTCTGGGAAAATTCCTGTTGACAGAGACAGATTACAAATGTAAGTAAATGGTTCAATAATAGTTTCTATTATACTTTTTACAGTCATCATGTCTAAATCTTCATAGTCAGTTGATCTTTTGCTTACACAATTTTTTTACAATATTCCTTATTTCATCTTTTTCCACATTGTCAAGGAAAATACTATTGACCGTATTTACAACTGTATTTAATTTATCTTCTACTATTGGTTTACTTCCCACCAGACTTGATCCCACCTTTGAAAAATAATCATTAAACTCATTTACAAGTTCTTTTATGTCATATATATCTTTATTTTCCTTGACAAGGTAATTCGGAAAAGTTGATTTCACTCCATCACTTTCCATCACACTTTTTATAATTCCCCATGTTGCCCTCAGATTAGAGCATGCCATAGGTATTAAAGGCACTGCGCTGCGGTGGTTTGAATCATATTTGTCTAATAGATTACAATTTGTTCATGTAAATGGGGAATCTTCTTCACAGACTAAAGTTAATTATGGAGTTCCACAAGGTTCTGTGCTAGGACCAATTTTATTCACTTTATACATGCTTCCCTTAGGCAGTATTATTAGACAGTATTATTTAAATTTTCATTGTTACGCAGATGATACCCAGCTTTATCTATCCATGAAGCCAGAGGACACACACCAATTAGCTAAACTGCAGGATTGTCTTACAGACATAAAGACATGGATGACCTCTAATTTCCTGCTTTTAAACTCAGATAAAACTGAAGTTATTGTACTTGGCCCCACAAATCTTAGAAACATGGTGTCTAACCAGATCCTTACTCTGGATGGCATTACCCTGACCTCTAGTAATACTGTGAGAAATCTTGGAGTCATTTTTGATCAGGATATGTCATTCAAAGTGCATATTAAACAAATATGTAGGAATCTGTAGTTTTCTCTGGGCCCCTCCCCAATCAGACCGGGAGTGACATGTTTAGCCGCATGTTCTCCTTGAATTGCTGGCTGTCTGAGTGGTGTCCAAAAAATGAGGTGGGCTTCATAGATAATTGGCAAAGCTTCTGGGGAAAACCTGGTCTTGTTAGGAGAGACGGCATCCATCCCACTTTGGATGGAGCAGCTCTCATTTCTAGAAATCTGGCTAATTTTCTTAAATCCTCCAAACCGTGACTATCCAGGGTTGGGACCAGGAAGCAGAGTTGTAGTCTTACACACCTCTCTGCAGCTTCTCTCCCCCTGCCATCCCCTCATTACCCCATCCCCGTAGAGACGGTGCCTGCTCCCAGACCACCAATAACCAGCAAAAATCTATTTAAGCATAAAAATTCAAAAAGAAAAAATAATATAGCACCTTCAACTGCACCACAGACTAAAACAGTTAAATGTGGTCTATTAAACATTAGGTCTCTCTCTTCTAAGTCCCTGTTGGTAAATGATCTAATAATTGATCAACATATTGATTTATTCTGCCTAACAGAAACCTGGTTACAGCAGGATGAATATGTTAGTTTAAATGAGTCAACACCCCCGAGTCACACTAACTGTCAGAATGCTCGTAGCACGGGCCGGGGCGGTGGATTAGCAGCAATCTTCCATTCCAGCTTATTAATTAATCAAAAACCCAGACAGAGCTTTAATTCATTTGAAAGCTTGTCTCTTAGTCTTGTCCATCCAAATTGGAAGTCCCAAAAACCAGTTTTATTTGTTATTATCTATCGTCCACCTGGTCGTTACTGTGAGTTTCTCTGTGAATTTTCAGACCTTTTGTCTGACTTAGTGCTTAGCTCAGATAAGATAATTATAGTGGGCGATTTTAACATCCACACAGATGCTGAGAATGATAGCCTCAACACTGCATTTAATCTATTATTAGACTCTATTGGCTTTGCTCAAAAAGTAAATGAGTCCACCCACCACTTTAATCATATCTTAGATCTTGTTCTGACTTATGGTATGGAAATAGAAGACTTAACAGTATTCCCTGAAAACTCCCTTCTGTCTGATCATTTTTTAATAACATTTACATTTACTCTGATGGGCTACCCAGCAGTAGGGAATAAGTTTCATTACACTAGAAGTCTTTCAGAAAGCGCTGTAACTAGGTTTAAGGATATGATTCCTTCTTTATGTTCTCTAATGCCATATAACAACACAGTGCAGAGTAGCTACCTAAACTCTGTAAGGGAGATAGAGTATCTCGTCAATAGTATTACATCCTCATTGAAGACAGCTTTGGATGCTGTAGCTCCTCTGAAAAAGAGAGCTTTAAATCAGAAGTGTCTGACTCCATGGTATAACTCTCAAACTCGTAGCTTAAAGCAGATAACCCGTAAGTTGGAGAGGAAATGGCGTCTCACTAATTTAGAAGATCTTCACTTAGCCTGGAAAAAGAGTCTGTTGCTCTATAAAAAAGCCCTCCGTAAAGCTAGGACATCTTTCTACTCATCACTAATTGAAGAAAATAAGAACAACCCCAGGTTTCTTTTCAGCACTGTAGCCAGGCTGACAAAGAGTCAGAGCTCTATTGAGCTGAGTATTCCATTAACTTTAACTAGTAATGAGTTCATGACTTTCTTTGCTAACAAAATTTTAACTATTAGAGAAAAAATTACTCATAACCATCCCAAAGACGTATCGTTATCTTTGGCTGCTTTCAGTGATGCCGGTATTTGGTTAGACTCTTTCTCTCCGATTGTTCTGTCTGAGTTATTTTCATTAGTTACTTCATCCAAACCATCAACATGTTTATTAGACCCCATTCCTACCAGGCTGCTCAAGGAAGCCCTACCATTATTTAATGCTTCGATCTTAAATATGATCAATCTATCTTTGTTAGTTGGCTATGTACCACAGGCTTTTAAGGTGGCAGTAATTAAACCATTACTTAAAAAGCCATCACTTGACCCAGCTATCTTAGCTAATTATAGGCCAATCTCCAACCTTCCTTTTCTCTCAAAAATTCTTGAAAGGGTAGTTGTAAAACAGCTAACTGATCATCTGCAGAGGAATGGTCTATTTGAAGAGTTTCAGTCAGGTTTTAGAATTCATCATAGTACAGAAACAGCATTAGTGAAGGTTACAAATGATCTTCTTATGGCCTCGGACAGTGGACTCATCTCTGTGCTTGTTCTGTTAGACCTCAGTGCTGCTTTTGATACTGTTGACCATAAAATTTTATTACAGAGATTAGAGCATGCCATAGGTATTAAAGGCACTGCGCTGCGGTGGTTTGAATCATATTTGTCTAATAGATTACAATTTGTTCATGTAAATGGGGAATCTTCTTCACAGACTAAAGTTAATTATGGAGTTCCACAAGGTTCTGTGCTAGGACCAATTTTATTCACTTTATATATGCTTCCCTTAGGCAGTATTATTAGACGGTATTGCTTAAATTTTCATTGTTACGCAGATGATACCCAGCTTTATCTATCCATGAAGCCAGACGACACACACCAATTAGCTAAACTGCAGGATTGTTTTACAGACATAAAGACATGGATGACCTCTAATTTCCTGCTTTTAAACTCAGATAAAACTGAAGTTATTGTACTTGGCCCCACAAATCTTAGAAACATGGTGTCTAACCAGATCCTTACTGTGGATGGCATTACCCTGACCTCTAGTAATACTGTGAGAAATCTTGGAGTCATTTTTGATCAGGATATGTCATTCAAAGCGCATATTAAACAAATATGTAGGACTGCTTTTTTGCATTTACGCAATATCTCTAAAATCAGAAAGGTCTTGTCTCAGAGTGATGCTGAAAAACTAATTCATGCATTTATTTCCTCTAGGCTGGACTATTGTAATTCATTATTATCAGGTTGTCCTAAAAGTTCCCTAAAAAGCCTTCAGTTAATTCAAAATGCTGCAGCTAGAGTGCTGACGGGGACTAGAAGGAGAGAGCATATCTCACCCATATTGGCCTCTCTTCATTGGCTTCCTGTTAATTCTAGAATAGAATTTAAAATTCTTCTTCTTACTTATAAGGTTTTGAATAATCAGGTCCCATCTTATCTTAGGGACCTCGTAGTACCATATCACCCCAATAGAGTGCTTCGCTCTCAGACTGCAGGCTTACTTGTAGTTCCTAGGGTTTGTAAGAGTAGAATGGGAGGCAGAGCCTTCAGCTTTCAGGCTCCTCTCCTGTGGAACCAGCTCCCAATTCAGATCAGGGAGACAGACACCCTCTCTACTTTTAAGATTAGGCTTAAAACTTTCCTTTTTGCTAAAGCTTATAGTTAGGGCTGGATCAGGTGACCCTGAACCATCCCTTAGTTATGCTGCTATAGACGTAGACTGCTGGGGGGTTCCCATGATGCACTGTTTCTTTCTCTTTTTGCTCTGTATGCACCACTCTGCATTTAATCATTAGTGATCGATCTCTGCTCCCCTCCACAGCATGTCTTTTTCCTGGTTCTCTCCCTCAGCCCCAACCAGTCCCAGCAGAAGACTGCCCCTCCCTGAGCCTGGTTCTGCTGGAGGTTTCTTCCTGTTAAAAGGGAGTTTTTCCTTCCCACTGTAGCCAAGTGCTTGCTCACAGGGGGTCGTTTTGACCGTTGGGGTTTTACATCATTATTGTATGGCCTTGCCTTACAATATAAAGCGCCTTGGGGCAACTGTTTGTTGTGATTTGGCGCTATATAAAAAAAAAAATTGATTGATTGATTGACTGCTTTTTTGCATTTACGCAATATCTCTAAAATTATAAAGGTCTTGTCTCAGAGTGAACAAGAGTGAGTTAATTCAAAATGCTGCAGCTAGAGTACTAACGGGGACTAGAAGGTGAGAGCATATCTCACCCATATTGGCCTCTCTTCATTGGCTTCCTGTTAACTCTAGAATAGAAATTAAAATTCTTCTTCTTACTTATAAGGTTTTGAATAATCAGGTCCCATCTTATCTTAGGGACCTCGTAGTACCATATCACCCCAATAGAGCGCTTCGCTCTCAGACTGCAGGCTTACTTGTAGTTCCTAGGGTTTGTAAGAGTAGAATGGGAGGCAGAGCCTGCAGCTTTCAGGCTCCTCTCCTGTGGAACCAGCTCCCAATTCAGGTCAGGGAGACAGACACCCTCTCTACTTTTAAGATTAGGCTTAAAACTTTCCTTTTTGCTAAAGCTTATAGTTAGGGCTGGATCAGGTGACCCTGAACCATCCCTTAGTTATGCTGCTATAGACGTAGACTGCTGGGGGGTTCCCACGATGCACTGTTTCTTTCTCTTTTGCTCTGTATGCACCACTCTGCATTTAATCATTAGTGATCGATCTCTGCTCCCCTCCACAGCATGTCTTTTTCCTGGTTCTCTCCCTCAGCCCCAACCAGTCCCAGCAGAAGACTGCCCCTCCCTGAGCCTGGTTCTGCTGGAGGTTTCTTCCTGTTAAAAGGGAGTTTTTCCTTCCCACTGCTCACAGGGGGTTGTTTTGACCATTGGGGTTTTACATAATTATTGTATGGCCTTGCCTTGCAGTATAAGGCGCCTTGGGGCAACTGTTTGTTGTGATTTGGTGCTATATAAAAAAAAATTGATTGATTGATTGATTGATTGTTCACTATAATAATCTTTTTTTTGTTTGTTTCCTAATTATTGTCAATAGTTTATTTTTATATTTTTTGTATCTGTGTTTTGTTTCCTTTGTTTGCATTTTTAAAAAGCACCTATATAAATAGTTTTTACATTCACATTCTGGTTGGTTTTGTTATCAAAGGGAATAAGCCCAAGCTATTCATTGAATTCACAAAATCACTTACTCTTTGGCAACTGGAGCTTTCCACATTAACATTAAAGTCTCCACACATAAAGAGCGTTTTGTTTTTGTAAATTTCACAACACAAGAGTCTGGTGCTCTGTATACACAACTGATTAGAATATTTTTAGATGTTTCATGTACAATTTCCACTGTTACAATTTCTATGACATCATCTATAATTGTCATTTCTTCTACAATTTTACATGTCAGATCTGTTTTTATGTACAAAGCAATACCTCCGCCTTTTTTTATCTCTTCTATTTACAAAATATAACTCATATCCCTCCATTTGAACATCAGCCATGAGGTCATCTTTAAGCCAAGATTCTGTGATTGCAACAATGCTGAATCTATTTTTAAACTGGTTTAAATAATCTTTTATTTTTGACATTTTATAGTACAAGCTTTGGATGTTTATATGTATGAGTGACAGGGTATCGTCAGTAATTTTTTCACTATTTAACTGTTTTTCCATATAATACTCACAACCAGTTGTAGTCAAATCAAATATACTTTCATCAATATTGGTGTCTATGTCATATATTTTATCATCTGTTTCCATGTTAGATCTGATTTTTTGTTGGTCATACTACCAACTGACGTCATTTATTTGTCTACTCAGGTTTGTACTTTGTAAGGTCCTCCATGTCTCTGATTTGTATACCCTTTGTTCCTTCTTTCACTCTGATCCAAACCCTACAGTTCCAGACCCATGTAGCAACAATGTTTTTCTGTTTTTTTTAATAGTCTTGCTTCCCTGGCAATATCTGCATTTTTTTTGTTAGATGCTCATTTATATAGACATTTGTTCCTTTCAGATTCTTTGCCTGTCTTAATAATTCATTTTTGTATTTTCTGCTTGTAAATCGTATTATAATATTAGGTAGTTTATTTTTACTGTCTTTGGAAGGAATTGTGTGACAGTCTGACATAGTGTCTTGATGTATGACAACACCTTTTTGATATAAAAAATTTGTAACTTGCGTTCTAGTGTTTGTAGTTCTTCAGGTGGTGCATCCTCCCCACTGGCTCCACCAGAATCCACCACCCTTGCGTACGACTGATGTTTTGTTTCCAAACCAGTTATTATAACATCATCTTTTCTAGAATATTGTTCAAGTTCATCCACCCGTTGCTCAAGTTTCTTAATAATCTTGTCCTTTTCTTTAACAAGATTTTGGAGCTCCTTGATCTCCTTCATCAACTTGTCTAAATTGGTCATGTCTTTTGAAATACGGTTTAATGAGGTCTTTATCTCCTCCATATCTTCCTCCAATTTATCTGTCTTCCTGGGTGGTGCCATGTTAACTCATGTAGTTCAGTACAGGCCACTATTAATTACCTCCACCACCACAAATCCGGTTGCCGCACACCGACCTTCCCCGATGTTAATCCCGGATATAGCTGCCACCAGCCTCGGTCGTAGCTGCCATCAGACACGGTCGCAGCCGCCGTCAGCCTCGGATTTAGCCGCCGCAGCCTCAGATGTAGCCGCCGCTAGCCCCGGATGTAGCTTCCGCTAGCCTCGGATGTAGCCGCCACCAGTCTCGGATGCAGCCGTCGCCAGCCTCGGGTGTAGCCGTCGCAAGCCCCGTGTGTAGCCTTCGCCAGCCTCGGATGTAGCCGTCGCCAGCCCCGGATGTAACCGACACTGCGGGCCTGGCTGGATCACCTCCTGCACCGACGCCACGGGCCTGGATGATTCACCTCTTCCGCCGACGCCACGGGCCTGGATGGTTCGCCTTCTCCACCGATACCACGGGCCTGGATGGGTCGCCTCCTGCGCCAACGGCACGGGCCTGGATGGTTCGCCTCCGCTGATGCCGCAGGCCTGGATGGTATGTCTCCGCGAAGGCCTTCCTCCTCATCCTACTCCCCCACCTCTAACGTGCACCCGTCCCCTGCGGCTCTGGTTTCTGTCCATTGTTGCAATGAAACTCCAACCAGCCTGTTTCAACTCTGAACTGGCTTATATTGGTTGTCACATCATTAGACACAAGTGTTAACAGTTTTGACTAGAGTAGTGTCTAATTGGTGACATTTGTGCTTTAATTGTGTTTATCTTCTGCTTTGTTTGGTTAGCAATATAATTAAGAAGTGAATTATTATGCAGAATGTGTTTTATAGTATGAGAATGTGTTTAGAGTTTTGCAAAAAGAGTGAGTGAGTTTTGCTAAATGTGTCTACCTATGTGAAAGTCGTCTACGGATTGGCCAAAAGGGAGATTAATTCAATAACTGTGTAAAGGCATTTGAGAATTTTATTTAGGGAATAGGGATTTGTGTTTTAGCAACTGAGAAAAACTGTAATTTTTCCAATTTTTTGTTCAGCGTCTTTCAAAGTGATGGCAATGAAACTTCTGAAAATACCATATTTCCTTGATTAAACGCCTGACCTTAAATACAGGCCTGCGTCATTTAATTACTGGGTCAAACGTCAGCCAGGAAAAAAGATAAATAAATAAAACACCTGCCTTAAATATGCGCTGGTCTTGTTTGAAGGTCGGGTCACACATGTCAGCAGTCAGATGTTGCTGCCTGGCTGAATGTCCATGTGAGCAGTCATGGGGCCAAATGACAGCCTCCTGCTCTAGTGCATGTGCTGATGGGCAATATACAGGTAATTTGACACCTAAGGGAGCAACTCTACCTTATTCTACCAATTGCATCACAAAAGCCAGTACAGTTCCTACACCCTTGAGACAAAGCTGCAATCCATCGCGTTTGCCGAAAAAAAAAAAAAACCCTGCAAGGTACTCGTATGTTGTTGTTGTTCATTCGGCTGCTCCCGGTTTTGTTCGGGGTCACTACAGCGGATACAACCAGATCCGCATTGGTAATTGGCACAAGTTTCATGCCGGATGCCCTTCCTGACGCAACTCCAGTTTTACCTGGAGAAACACACACAGCCTGGTTCTGGTCCCTGAACCCGTTATCAGTTCTCCTTCAAGACTGGCTTGGGATACTGCAGCTCCCTATTTTCAGGCCATCTCTCCATTCTGCAGGCACCCTCAGCACAGCACAGCATATGTATTTTTATTCTTATAAATAAATATATTTTCCTTTGTAATCTTTCC
Organism: Thalassophryne amazonica; assembly: GCF_902500255.1. Classification (NCBI taxonomy): domain Eukaryota; kingdom Metazoa; phylum Chordata; class Actinopteri; order Batrachoidiformes; family Batrachoididae; genus Thalassophryne; species Thalassophryne amazonica. The sequence continues at coordinate 104,154,143 of NC_047103.1, forward strand.
CGTGTACCGCTCCCTAGCATTTGGGGCCATTGTCTGATACGGTCCGGTTCAGCACAGACCTCTAACCATACCCCGCCTCGCACTCTATGACTGCTGGGATAGGCTCCAAACCCTGCGGCCCTTAATTGGAATAAGCGGTTGAAGATTAGTGATGAGTGAGTGTTGAACCCTGTACTCCACCGGAAGCATACAACCCATCGTAATTCAGGAAGCCCGGCGTGTGTCTTGGGGTGAGCATCTCGGAGGAAGCGTATTATTTTGTTCTGCACTGCTTGCTTCCTCTGATATGTCTTAGTCTGGCCAGAGTACCAACATGAACGAGCATAGTCCATATTACACTGTATAAGTGTTGACACCAGAAGCTGTTTTAATGTCAACTCGTTTGGCCTGTCGGTAAAAGAATTTCAATTTTACATTAGATTTACTGATAATTCTGTCAGCATTCTGATCTGCACTAACCGCCTGATCAAGGGCCAGATCAATGTATTTCACATAGGATTTACTAATAGTTTCCACATCACAGGCTACATTGATGGTGCCCTTAATTGTAAGTCTACTTTTAGATCCAAACAGACTTGATTCTGGCTTCCCCAAGTGTAGAGACAGTTTATTATTGATTAACCATTCCCTAACTGACCTGAGTTCCGAGCTTAGGATTTGCTGAATTTCGGTGATAATTTTACCAGCAACAATTGTGGTAGAATCAAGATCATACAAACCCAGCTTACAAGCCATTGCTGAGGGCATATCGTTCATGTAAATGAGGAACAACATGGGGCCAAGAATAGATCCTTGGGGTACCCCACATTTAAATGTGGCAGGGGTTGACAGGATGCCTCCAATCTTAACCCTTCTATAAAGGTAGGACACACACCAGGTTATAATTGGCTTTGAGAATCCTAAGGCTTCCAATTTATGTAATAAGATTGTGTGGCCCACTGTACCAAAAGCCTTTTGAAAATCAAGGAGAATCTGTGTAATGGCCTTTTTCTTGCTCGAGTTTAATGTAGTCCAATAAGTGGATTAAGCAGGCATCAGTGGAGTATGATGAGTGAAAACCTGTTTGAAACTCATACAGGAGTGTATTGTCCCTCCAATCGCAATCAACTTCATAAACAATCTTTTCCAATATTTTGGATAAAATGCTCAACACAGAGATTGGTCTGTAGTTTCCAGCATCTGTTTTTGAGTTCATTATGTGCATAAGAATTATTCAAGAATATTTTAGGTCTTTAGTAATAGCTATTGAGAGGTTAATTATGTGCGTTAAAGAGCGGATTATATACTTGGCTCCATGAAGTATGAAATTAGAAGTAGTTTTATCGAGACAGGTTGATTTGTTTGAATTTAAAGTTCTTATGAGATCAAGCACCTTGTCCTCGGTCACCTAAAGCACCTGCTAAACAATGACTGCAAAGGCTGTGATTGGTCACTTTTTCGCTTTCACCCCTTCCTTTCCAGTCATATTTTAAATTTTTGCAGTGTGCCCACCAATTACATTTCAATCATGGATCAAATATAGGAACATCTGTCAGAAAAGCCCACAAATATGACCAACTTTACAACGCAGTCTAAAAACTACAAACAAGCTCAAATGACCCACATTTCATGGAGGGAAATTGCATACACAGTAAAGTTGGTTTGGAGGCTGACGATTGTATAAAGAAGTGAAGCTCACTGAGGGACAAATTGATCCAGAAAAAGCCACTGTTCCTGTGGTAAATTGCATTATAACACCCAACCAACACGACGGAGAACTTTAAAAGAGTCACATGCATTGCATGGCTATGGAGCTACTTAGATGCAGAAACATAAATCAGGCTCTAGGATTTTAAGGTACCACTCCACAGTGGCCTTAGAAAAGGCTGTTCATACTGCCAAGAACACTGCCATCTACTGGCCAGTAGATGGCAGTGTTCATGGCAGTGTGAATACAATTGCTGCCACACATTGGCTAAAAATGCTGAATCCACTTAACTAACTGAATTTTCAGTTTTCAATTTTTTTTTTCATTTTTACAAATGAAAAAAAATGGCATATTTACAAATACAGATGTATTTGTAAAACCTCCCACACGTTCCAGTAATGCGTTATACCGACCAACCAACCAACCACTCATGTCAGGAAACTAACACTAAAACCTTCAAAATTAGTGCATTATGTTAAAACTAAAACATATAGCTGATATTGTCACTTTTTCTCTTTTCTTTCTTTATGGTCACCAGGTCTGTTTTGCTGAGAGAAGGCTGATTTGAGACAGAAGCTCTGGCTTGCTGTTGTGTCAATAGCTGCTAGTGTACTGAAATCAATACTGAAAGTTTAGTGTTTATCTGTAACGTCTGCTAAATTTTTTAGGGGTTTGTCAGTTTAGTTTTATAAAAGCTAACTTGTCAGTGAGCAGATTAACGTTATTGAAGTTCTTGGTTAGCTGTGCCCACCACTGTATATACTGTATATTTTCTGTAATTATTGTATAGCTTTTGCCTTACAATATAAAGCGCCTTGGGGCAACTGTTTGTTGTGATTTGGCGCTATATAAATAAAATTGATTTCATTTTATTTGATTTGATATACAGTGAGGAAAATACGTATTTGAACACCCTGCGATTTTGCAGGTTCTCCCACTTAGAAATCATGGAGGGGTCTGAAATTTTCATCTTAGGTGCATGTCCACTGTGAGAGACATAATCTAAAAAAAAAAAAAAAAAAAATCCAGAAATCACAATGTATGATTTTTTTTAATAATTTATTTGTATGCTACTGCTGCAAATAAGTATTTCAACACCAGTGAAAATCAATGTTAATATTTGGTACAGTAGCCTTTGTTTGCAATTACAGAGATCAAACGTTTCCTATAATTTCTCACCAGGTTTGCACACACTGCAGCAGGGATTTTGGCCCAATCCTCCACACAGAACTTCTCTAGATCAGCCAGGTTACTGGGCTGTCGCTGAGAAACACAGTTTGAGCTCCCTCCAAAGATTTTCTATTGGGTTTAGGTCTGGAGACTGACTAAGCCACTCCAGAACCTTGATATGCTTCGTACGGAGCCACTCCTTGGTTATCCTGTGTGCTTTGGGTCATTGTCATGTTAGAAGACCCATCCATGACCCATCTTCAATTCTCTAACTGAGGGAAGGAGGTTGTTCCCCAAAATCTTGCAATACATAGCCCCAGTCATCCTCTCCTTAATACAGTGCAGTCGACCTGTCCCATGTGCAGAATAACACCCCCAAAGCATGATGCTTTCACCCCCATGCGTCACAGTAGGGACGGTGTTTTTGGGATGGTACTCAGCATTCTTCTTCCTCCAAACATGGTGAGGGGAATTAAGACCAAAAAGTTCTATTTTGGTCTTGTCTGACCACATAACGTTCTCCCATGACTCCTCTGGATCATCCAAATGGTCATGGGCAAACTTAAGACGGGCCTGGACGTGTGCTGATTTAAGCAGGGGAAACGTCCATGCCATGCATGATTTTAACCCATGACGTCTTAGTGTATTACCCACAGTAACCTTGGAAACAGTGGTGCCAGCTCTCTTCAGGTCATTGACAAGCTCTTCCAATGCAGTTCTGGGCTGATTCCTCACCTTTCTTAGGATCATTGATACGCCACGGGGTGGGATCTTGCATGGAGCCCCAGTCCAAGGGAGATTCTCAGTCATGTTTAGCTTCTTCCATTTTCTAACAATTGTTCCAAAGTTGATCTTTATTCACCAAGCTGCTTGGCAATTACCCCGTAGCCCTTTCCAGCCTTGTGGAGGTCTACAATTTTGTCTCTGGTGTCTTTGGACAGCTCTTTGGTCTTATCCATGTTTAGTTGGAGTCTTGGAGGTGCTGGAGTTGGAGGTGCTTCTAATTTGGAATAATAAGTGCAGTGGAGGTGGACTTTTTAGAGGCAGACTAATAGGTCTTTGAGGGCCAGAATTTATGCTGATTGGCAGGTGTTGAAATATTATTTGCAGCAGTAACATGCAAATAAATTATTAAAAAAAAATCATACATTGTGATTTCCGTATTTTTTTATTTTTTTTTTTGGATTATGTCTCTCACAGTGGACATGCACCTAAGATGAAAATTTCAGACCCCTCCATGATTTATAAGCAGATGTAATAGTTTCTGTAAGAAAGTGAAATATTAAATTCCTTTCAAACTACATATTGATCATGCAGAAAATACAAGCCTTTTTCAAAAGCACAGTTATTCAAGGAAACTTCAAGAACTGGTTCAAATGCTGAAAACTTGTAAACTGACTAAAATTGTAAACAACTTCCACTAAATCTTTGTGAACATACGCTACTTCCTCTTAATTAACTTCAAAATTCTTCATTTGCTTCAAATCAGTCATTTGCTTCAAATTTTTACACTTTTCTGTATTGTTACAAATATTTGTATTGTCATTAATTACTTTTTACAAATAACATTATAATTATTTCACCTTTTGTTTAACTTTGATATGACATATTGACTGCAATGGGCATTCATTCATTTATTTTGTAAACTCATTTATTCAGGTTACTGTAAGGGTTGTAGGAGAGCTGTAGCCTATCCCAGCAGTCACTAGGAGAGAGGTGGGGTTCACCCTGAATGTGGCGCGGGATCACATACACACGGACAAACAAATACAGTATATTCACTGCTACAGTCAAGTTTAAAGTTTCCAGTTCACAGAACCTGCATGTCTTTGAAGTGGGAGGAAGCTGGAGCATCTGAATGGAACAGACACAAACACATGGAAAACATACAATCTCCACATGGAAAGGACCAGATGGGAAGCAATCCCAGGACCTTCTTACAGGTGGCTGACCTGAACTGACCTGATGGAGCCAAAAATCACAAACACAACAGAAAAAACTAAATAAGATGATTATGGATGTTGTGTGGCAAGACAGACAGGTTGTCGGATGGACAGAAGATGCAGGGGACAGGAGGAAATTTGCCACAGCTGTTATTTGTGCAAGTCAAAATCTGCAAAGAGGGGTTGGACCCCAGCAATCTCCACTAAGCAGCTATATATTTTTTAGTTGATTTCCTAATCATTTCATTTTGATTCTTTGATTAATTTTAAACATTTTTACTCATACGAACAAGCAGTCAACAGGCAGCTTATTGACCCCATACTATAAGGCAAGACAGAGAGCTTGGGTTTCTATGTCGATTCTGTTTGGGTTCAGTGTAGGAAGCTGGCTCACTATTTCATTGGTCCCATTCCCATTTCCCATGGTTATCTGTCTGGCCCTTCCCCATTCTTATCATCCCCCCCCCCCCCCCCCACTTCTCATGTGATAGTCAAGCACCTCCTCACTGTGGATTGTTGGGTCTAGGATTGGGCTTCCAGTTCATGTGCATGCTTATTTCTTTGTTTACTGAGTCACAACTATTTAGCCATCTACAGCCCATAACTCTGTGCCAGAATGTCTTGCACCCATGATTGCCTTCTTACATAATTTCTCTGTGTTTGTCTGCCTGTAGCTGACACATGCTGCCTTCCTGTGTCCTTTGAGTTTAGCCCGCTGTTTGATTTTTGAATCGATTGCTTCTTATGAAGACTGATTGCGCTCTGACCTCCTGTTTGACATATCCTGCGGGCTATGTCCTCCACTCCTGGAGTTCCTGGCATGTGGCATGCTTGGCGTCTTTCTCCGTTGAGGACATCTGTGGTGTGGGCCGCTGAAGAGGAGGTACTGCTGGCCCACCACCAGAGGGCGTCCTGCCTGAAGTGCGGGCTTCAGGCACATGAGGGCACCGGGAGTGGCAGCTGTCACTCATCTACAACACCAGCTGTCACTCATCATCATCATCCACACCTCCATAAGAGCCGGGCAGCATCTTCACCTCACTGCCGAGAAATCGTCTACCGTGAACTAAACGTCTCAGCCTTTGATTTATACAGTAGTAACGTTTTTACTTCTGTACGTACTGACAGTATTCTGAGTTTGCAGACTGTTAATTGTTACTGCAGGATCTGTACAAACTCCGTGATTGAGAGGTGGAGGTGCTTTCACCTTCGTGTTGAACTGTTTGCTGGGTGTTCATACACCCACCATCACCTGTCTGTTCTTTCTGCCAGCAGTACCCGATCTGACAGCCGGAGGCAGTGGCCACCTGGGGACCCAGTGCTTGGCAGCTCCAGGATTGCTTCAGGTCCGGTGGAGTGGAAGGCGTGTGGGATCCGGCTCTTTTCTGGACAGGCGTCTCCTATCCTCGAGCCTGCTCACACACCACTGTAACTTATTTGACTGGTGATCTCAATTGTGTTGTCTGTTGCTCTGTTGTGCACATTCACAACATTAAATTGTTATATTTGGCTTATTCCATTGTCCGTTCATTTGCACCCCCTGTTGTGGGTCTGTGTTCCTACACTTTTCACAACAGGATTTCTCGGCCAGTGTCATGGATCCCGAGGGGCGTCAACCATCGCTTGAACCGCCAATGGAAACACCGGGTGCACAGGCGTCGGCAGGAGGCATGTTAGGAGAGCTGCAGCAAATCTTAACCTCCTTCACTGCTCGGTTGGATTTAGTAACCGAGCAGAACGTCACACTCAATCGGAGAATGGAGGCTCTCACCGCCCAGGTGGAAGCGTGCACTCCAAGCGCTGCTGCAGCGCCTCCTCCAGCCGACCGAGCACAAAATACAGACGTTCCAGTGGTGATTCAACGACACCCCCCCCCCCCATCCCCAGAAGCATACATAAGCCCACCGGAACCGTACGGAGGTTGTGTCGAGACGTGCACGGACTTCTTAATGCAGTGCTCGCTCATCTTTGCACAACGTCCCGTCATGTACGCGTCAGATGCCAGCCGGGTGGCTTATGTCATCAGTTTGCTTCGAGGAGAGGCACGCACTTGGGCTACGGCACTCTGGGAGCAAAACTCACGGCTCCTAACAACATATACTGGGTTTGTGAGGGAGTTTAAACAAGTGTTTGATCATCCCAACAGAGGCGAGACCGCTTCGACTGTGCTGCTGGCTGACAGGGACGTCGGAGTGCAGCCGAGTACGCCGTCGACTTCCGTTGAAACGTCGTATCTCGTCTGCACCCGTTCTGGTGCAGCCCGATCCCAATCGCCAGTTTGTTGTTGAAGTGGATGCCTCTGACTCAGGGATAGGAGCCGTGCTGTCCCAGAGCGGGGAGTCTGACAAGGTTCTCCATCCATGTGCCTATTTTTCCCGCAGGTTGACCCCGGCGGAGCGGAACTATGACGTCGGCAATCGGGAACTTCTTGCGGTGAAAGAGGCTCTTGAGGAGTGGAGACACCTGTTGGAGGGAGCTGCGGTACCATTTACGGTTTTCACGGACCATCGGAACCTGGAGTACATTCAGACTGCCAAGCGTCTGAACCCCAGGCATGCCCGCTGGTCACTGTTCTTCGGGCGATTTGACTTCCGGATTACCTACAATCCCGGGACTAAGAACCAGCAATCTGATGCCCTGTCCCGGGTCCATGAAGAGGAAGTCAAGGTCGAGCTGTCAGATCAATCAATCAATCAATCAATCAATCAATCAATTTTTTTTATAGCGCCAAATCACAACAAACAGTTGCCCCAAGACGCTTTATATTGTAGGGCAAGGCCATACAATAATTATGTAAAACCCCAACGGTCAAAACGACCCCCTGTGAGCAAGCACTTGGCTACAGTGGGAAGGAAAAACTCCCTTTTAACAGGAAGAAACCTCCAGCAGAACCAGGCTCAGGGAGGGGCAGTCTTCTGCTGGGACTGGTTGGGATCCAGTCTGGTTGGGATGATAGGTTCCAGATCCACTGGAACCTATCATCCCCGAGTCCACTATCGTGGCAGCCCTCACCTGGGATGTGGAAAAGACCGTCTGGGAGGCCCTGACATGGAACCCGGACCCAGGGACTGGCCCTAGGAACAAACTCTACATCCCACCAGAAGCCAGAGCTGCTGTCCTGGACTTCTGTCACGGGTCCAAGCTCTCCTGTCACCCAGGGGTGCGAAGGACCGTGGCAGTGGTCAGGCAGCGCTTCTGGTGGGCGTCCATGGAAGCCGATGTCCGGGAGTATGTCCAGGCCTGCACCACCTGTGCCAGGGGTAAGGCAGACCACCAACGGGCACAGGGTTTCCTCCAACCGTTACCTGTGCCCCAACGCCCCTGGTCCCACATCGGCCTGGACTTCGTCACGGGCCTCCTGCCGTCCCAGGGCATGACCACCATCCTCACGATAGTGGACCGGTTCTCCAAGGCGGCCCACTTCGTGGCCTTCCCGAAGCTCCCGATGGCTCTCCTCGCAGGTCTGGAGGAGTTTCTGTAGAGAACTGGGGGCCTCCGTGAGCCTCTCGTCCGGGTACCATCCCCAGACCAACGGACAGGTAGAGCGGGCCAACCAGGAGTTGGAACAGGCCCTTCGCTGTGTGACCTCGGCGCACCCGACGGCCTGGAGTAACCATCTGGCCTGGATCGAGTACGCACACAACAGTCAAGTCTCGTCTGCCACCGGCCTCTCCCCGTTTGAAGTGTGTTTGGGGTACCAGCCCCCATTGTTCCCGCTAGTGGAGGGAGAGGTCGGGGTGCCCTCGGTCCAGGCCCATCTGAGGTGGTGCCATCGTGTGTGGCGCTCTGCCCGCTCTGCCCTGCTCAAAGCCCGGACGAGGGCCAAGGCCCATGCAGACCGCCGGCGGTCCCCGGCCCCTGCATACCAGCCCGGGCAGGAGGTTGGCTGTCTACGAAGGACATCCCATTACAGGTGGAGTCCCACAAGCTGAAGGATCGGTACATTGGCCCTTTCCCCATCGTCAAGGCGCGGTGAAGCTGAGGCTGCCAGCTTCACTGCAGCTCCATCCTGTATTCCATGTCTCCCGGGTCAAGCCTCAACACACCTCTTCCCTCTGTGCCCCCGGACCGGTGCCGCCTCCTGCCCAGATCATCGACGGGGAGCCTGCGTGGACAGTTCGCCGGCTCCTGGACGTGCGTCGTAAGGGCCGGGGATTCCAGTATCTGGTGGACTGGGAGGGTTATGGACCCGAAGAGCGCTCCTGGGTGAAGAGGAGTTTCATCCTGGACCCGGCCCTCCTGGCCGACTTCTACCGCCGACATCCGGACAAACCTGGTCGGGCTCCAGGAGGCGCCCGTTGAGGGGGGGTCCTGTTGTGTGGGCCGCTGAAGAGGAGGTACTGCTGGCCCACCACCAGAGGGCGTCCTGCCTGAAGTGCGGGCTTCAGGCACGTGAGGGCACCGGGAGTGGCAGCTGTCACTCATCTACAACACCAGCTGTCACTCATCATCATCATCCACACCTCCATAAGAGCCGGGCAGCATCTTCACCTCACTGCCGAGAAATCGTCTACCGTGAACTAAACGTCTCAGCCTTTGATTTATACAGTAGTAACGTTTTTACTTCTGTATGTATGTACTAACAGTATTCTGAGTTTGCAGACTGTTAATTGTTACTGCAGGATCTGTACAAACTCCATGATTGAGAGGTGGAGGTGCTTTCACCTTCGTGTTGAACTGTTTGCTGGGTGTTCATACACCCACCATCACCTGTCTGTTCTTTCTGCCAGCAGTACCCGATCTGACAGCCGGAGGCAGTGGCCACCTGGGGACCCAGTGCTTGGCGGGTCTAGGATTGCTTCAGGTCCGGTGGAGTGGAAGGCGTGTGGGATCCGGCTCTTTTCTGGACAGGCGTCTCCTATCCTCGAGCCTGCTCACACACCACTGTAACTTATTTGACTGGTGATCTCAATTGTGTTTTCTGTTGCTGTGTTGTGCACATTCACAATATTAAATTGTTATATTTGGCTTATTCCATTGTCCATTCATTTGCGCCCCCTGTTGTGGGTCCGTGTTCCTACACTTTTCACAACAATGTTGAGGATTTATTCATTTTTGGTCTCATGGTAGCAGGGCTGGTACCTTTTGGCTTATATGCTGCCCTGATCTACCGGAAAATTGGCAAGATGGTGGCATCAAGAACCACGGCCCCTCGCTTGTCTGTCATGATTAACGAGATTGGCAAGGCAGTGCATTCTCAGACTGCGATGACTCTTGAACTCAGACGCAAATTGGATGACATCTTGGAGCAGATGCGTGCCTTGCAGTTGAAGCTGAAGATTTCAGAGGCTGGTGAATATTCTTAATTCATAATTGGGATTTGGTTGTGCAAGTGGAACTGTTAAAAAGTGATTTCACTGCTGTAACAATAACATTACAGGCGTATCAAGCCTGGAGATCAAATTGCCCTACTGCCTCTTCCAGAGGGATTTGTTTCGGCCTTGGGATTTGTTTCGGCCTGTTTCTTATCTCATTTCACAAAGACAATAAACTGCTTTTCGCAGGACTGAAGCATGTTCCATTCCCTTCCCCCATCCCTCCCTCCCCATCAACACCTCCCCTTTCCTATGCCCGCCAACGTCATTCCTTCCCCCTTCGACGGGGGCAGTGCAGTTTTCGCTGCAGCCCACATCTCCCCCCAAGCTGTGTTTGCGGCGCATCTCAAGTTGCTGCGTGGCCTTCACCCACTTGCCTCAATTCAGATAACGGACTTCTTCAAACTCAGTGCACATAAACAATGTCAAATGTGTATGTGTTGCCTTTAATTCTGATGTGTGCCATTATTACAGTAAACAAGTAATAACTGTGGACTAATTGCTGTCTGAGGTAACTGGAGTGTAAACATAATTTCTCCATTGTGAGCTCAATAAAGTTTATCTAATCTAATATGTACATTACAGCAGTGAGATCCATTCAGCTCCAAGCCTGTGCAATGATGCATTACTGCACATGAGATCACAGAGAGGCAAACCTGCCCGTGGTGTCACAGATATGATTGGCACAATATTAAACATTTTATGTCGCCCATGGGAAGGACTGGAAATGTAGCTGTACTGTAAGATCTATTATGGATATAACAGCTTGTTCAGATCTGCAGAAGCATACACTGTGTGATGCATTGACCAGCAGTGGCACGCAGTGCTTTCGGTTTGATTGTGCATTTACATTCACTGCACATGATGAATGTATGCCACATACATGTTATTACATATCAACTGTTATGGTTAGAGGCCTGGACGGGACCAGGTAATGGATTTACACACTGGGACCAAGGAACAGAATTGGTTGTGAACAAAAAGAGATATATTTACCATAAACAAAAGAACAATTCTGTGTTGGTTAGATGGCCTGCTGAGCCAAGAGAAGGCCCGTTTGTAGTGGTGGAAATTAGGGTGCTGCAGGTTTCCGAGTCAGTATTGAAAGAGGACTGAAATCCTGGTATGTAAGGTTCTGGAGCCAGGACCAGATGACATGTACAGAGCTGAGAACAGGAACTAGGAGAATGAAGGAGAAAGCTGGTGAGTGATTTCACTCCTAACCCTGGAAGCATTTAACAGTTCACAGTTCACTGAAGGCTTAAAACAGAAATGTTCACAGTTGTGGAAGAAATGTTCTCCGTTTTGGAAATAAGGTTTGCTGTTCAGGAATCATTCACAGTTCATGAATTATCTTCAGAGGTCAGAGGTAAATTGCTGAGGGTCTGTGATGCAGTTCCAGTTAAGCAGGACTTGACAAGAGATGAGGTTTGGAAAGTTCAATATAGTTAATACGGTTCTTGGAAATAGTTCTTGGAACAGTTCTTGGATTCAGTTCTTAGTCATGCACAATCACTGGCAGGAAGGCGTGAGAGCGGAATCCCACAGAACATGAAGGAACTTAACTGGAGCACTGGAGAGCTACGCGCTCAGTGGCAGAGAACCAGAGAGTTCCAAAGTAACATTCTTGTGCAGGTAGCTGTGGAGCCAGGAGTTGATGCAGCATGGAAGCTGTGCAGGATAGTGTCTGGAAACACCAGGAAAAACAACACGTTCTAATATGGGAATTAGCATTGGGCAGGTTACCTTGAATATGAGGTCTGTGAGAAAAGTATCCGACCTTATTATTTTTTTTAAAAAACCATATGGATTTGAATCACATGTGATTACATCAGCCAAGCTTGAACCCTCGTGGGCATGCGAGAGTTTTTTCACGCCTGTCGGTGACGTCATTCGCCTGTGAGCATGCCTTGTGGAAGGAGTGGTCCAGCCCCCTCGTCAGAATTCCTTTGTCTGAGAAGTTGCTGAGAGACTGGTGCTGTGCTTGATCAAACTTTTCTCAAAAACTGTGAGGCACATCCAAGTGGACACCAGTTGAGAAATTCCGCTGGTTTTCGGTGAAAATTTGTAACAGCTGATGAGAGATTTTGGATTGTTTCTATTGCTGTAAAGACTTCCCACGGAGCGGGATGTCGCGCAGCGCTCCGAGGCGACGTCGTCATCCTATTTCTAGCTGAAAACCTCCAAATTTAAGCCTCTGTTGACCCAGGACGTCGTGAGAGAACAGAGAACTTTCAGAAGAGGTCGGAATCAGCAGTTTATCCGGACATTCCACTGTTAAAGGAGATTTTTTAATGCAAGACGTGCGGACAGATAGGCGCGTTGGCTCGCAGCCGGCGTGGCATGCCCGCCACAGGAAAAACACCTCCGTTGGAAGCCTTAAGGACAAGTTGGAACATGCCCTGCTGTTAAACAATTTCTCAGATACTCACTCAACTGAAAGCCACCAAAAGCTGCCTGGATTTTACAAATGGTTATCAACACGGAGGTGTTTTTCCTGTGGCAGGCGCGCCGCGCCGGCTGCGAGCCGACGCGCCAATCCGTCCACACGTCTTTCAAATCAAATCAAATCAATTTTATTTATATAGCGCCAAATCACAACAAACAGTTGCCCCAAGGCACTTTATATTGTAAGGCAAAGCCATACAATAATTATGGAAAAACCCCAACGGTCAAAACGACCCCCTGTGAGCAAGCACTTGGTGACAGTGGGAAGGACAGTCATGTGAAAGACAGTCTTTCATTAAAAAAACTCCTTTAACAGTGGAATGTCCGGATAAACTGCTGATTCCGACCTCTTCTGAAAGTTCTCTGTTCTCTCACGACGTCCTTGGTCAATAGAGGCTTAAATTTGGAGGTTTTCAGCTTGAAACAGGATGACAACGTCACCTCGGAGCGCTGCGCGACATCCCGCTCCGTGGGAAGTCCTTACAGCGATAGAAACAATCCAAAATCTCTCATCAGCCATTAAAACTTACACCGAAAACCAGCTGAATTTCTCGAATGGTCTCCACTCGGATGTCCCTCACAGTTCTTGAAAAGATTTTGATCAACCACAGCGCCAGTCTCTCAGCAACTTCTCAGACAATGAAAATCTGACGAGGGGGCTGGACCACTCCTTCCACAAGGCGTGCTCACAGGCGAATGACGTCACCGACAGGCGTGAAAAAACTCACGCATGCGCACGAGGGTTCAAGCTTGGCTGATGTAATCACACGTGATTCAAATCCATGTAGTTTTTAAAAAAAATAAAACTGTCGGTTTCTTTTCTAATAGACCTCATATAGCTCCGTCGTCTGAGTGCATGGAGGCGGCAGGAAAGATGAGGTCAAGGCCAGCAAATGATCATGGAGCGTCAGTGATCATGCAACCTCAATGAAGAATCTGGCTTCATGGCACGGACAGGAAAACCAAGAATTCGGCAGTGAATGAGCTGAAAGCCTTGATTTTAGTAGCCCGCTGCTGATGAGCCACTCATGCACATCAGGTGTGTCGCGGTGATGAGAAGCAGGTGTTACTTGGCTCTGAGTGCGCCATCTGGGGGAAAAACTCACAAACTGCACTCAATGGCAATCTGACATAATGACTATTAGGTAGCACTTTATAATAACTACACCTTATTTAGCCTTAATTAAGCATGAACAAATACATAATGAATTAGTAATGAATAATTAATTAAGAATGACTCATACTTAATCAGTAATTAACTAATACATTTAATGCTTTACTGCTAATGAATATTCTCATGTGAGAATATTGTCTGACTTAGTGCTTAGCTCATATAAGATAATTATAGTGGGCGATTTTAACATCCACACAGATGCTGAGAATGACAGCCTCAACACTGCATTTAATCTATTATTAGACTCTATTGGCTTTGCTCAAAAAGTAAATGAGTCCACCCACCACTTTAATCATATCTTAGATCTTGTTCTGACTTATGGTATGGAAACAGAAGACTTAACAGTATTCCCTGAAAACTCCCTTCTGTCTGATCATTTCTTAATAACATTTACATTTACTCTGATGGACTACCCAGCAGTGGGAATAAGTTTCATTACACTAGAAGTCTTTCAGAAAGCGCTGTAACTAGGTTTAAGGATATGATTCCTTCTTTATGTTCTCTAATGCCATATACCAACACAGTGCAGAGTAGCTACCTAAACTCTGTAAGTGAGATAGAGTATCTCGTCAATAGTTTTACATCCTCATTGAAGACAACTTTGGATGCTGTAGCTCTTCTAAAAAAGAGAGCTTTAAATCAGAAGTGCCTGACTCCGTGGTATAACTCACAAACTCGTAGCTTAAAGCAGATAACCCTCATAACCTCATAACTCATAACCATCCCAAAGACGTATCGTTATCTTTGGCTGCTTTCAGTGATGCCGGTATTTGGTTAGACTCTTTCTCTCCGATTGTTCTGTCTGAGTTATTTTCATTAGTTACTTCATCCAAACCATCAACATGTTTATTAGACCCCATTCCTACCAGGCTGCTCAAGGAAGCCCTACCATTATTTAATGCTTCGATCTTAAATATGATCAATCTATCTTTGTTAGTTGGCTATGTACCACAGGCTTTTAAGGTGGCAGTAATTAAACCATTACTTAAAAAGCCATCACTTGACCCAGCTATCTTAGCTAATTATAGGCCAATCTCCAACCTTCCTTTTCTCTCAAAAATTCTTGAAAGGGTAGTTGTAAAACAGCTAACTGATCATCTGCAGAGGAATGGTCTATTTGAAGAGTTTCAGTCAGGTTTTAGAATTCATCATAGTACAGAAACAGCATTAGTGAAGGTTACAAATGATCTTCTTATGGCCTCGGACAGTGGACTCATCTCTGTGCTTGTTCTGTTAGACCTCAGTGCTGCTTTTGATACTGTTGACCATAAAATTTTATTACAGAGATTAGAGCATGCCATAGGTATTAAAGGCACTGCGCTGCGGTGGTTTGAATCATATTTGTCTAATAGATTACAATTTGTTCATGTAAATGGGGAATCTTCTTCACAGACTAAAGTTAATTATGGAGTTCCACAAGGTTCTGTGCTAGGACCAATTTTATTCACTTTATACATGCTTCCCTTAGGCAGTATTATTAGACGGTATTGCTTAAATTTTCATTGTTACGCAGATGATACCCAGCTTTATCTATCCATGAAGCCAGAGGACACACACCAATTAGCTAAACTGCAGGATTGTCTTACAGACATAAAGACATGGATGACCTCTAATTTCCTGCTTTTAAACTCAGATAAAACTGAAGTTATTGTACTTGGCCCCACAAATCTTAGAAACATGGTGTCTAACCAGATCCTTACTCTGGATGGCATTACCCTGACCTCTAGTAATACTGTGAGAAATCTTGGAGTCATTTTTGATCAGGATATGTCATTCAAAGCGCATATTAAACAAATATGTAGGACTGCTTTTTTGCATTTACGCAATATCTCTAAAATTAGAAAGGTCTTGTCTCAGAGTGATGCTGAAAAACTAACTACAAAAAACATGTATTTTTCATCTACTCTTGATGAAAAATACATGGTTTTATCATCGTAAAACCGCCTACAGCAGGATTGTTTTCCACCGGCGCGGCTCCACCGAGGCCCAAGGCGCCAGCGCACATCCACCGGCGTGGCTCCACCTGAAGCCCGAGGTGTCAGCGCAGTTCCACCGGCGCGGCTTTACCGAGGCCCGAGGCGTCAGCGCACATCCACCGGCATGGCTCCACCTGAAACCCGAGGCGTCAGCGCAGTTCCACCGGCGCGGCTTTACCGAGGCCCGAGGCATCAGCGCACATCCACCGGCGCGGCTCCACCTGAAGCCCGAGGCGTCAGCACACATCCACCGGCGCGGCTACACCTGAAGCCCGAGGCGTCAGCGCACATCCACCGGCGCAGCTCCACCTGAAGCCCGAGGCGTCAGCGCACATCCACTGGCGTGGCTCCACCTGAAGCCCGAGGCGTCAGCGCACATCCACCGGCGCAGCTACACCTGAAGCCCGAGGCGTCAGCGCAGTTCCACCGGCGCGGCTTTACCGAGGCCTGAGGCGCCAGCGCGGAGTTATCTGACCATGGGTCCGAAGAAGGCACCGACGGTGGAGGAAGGAGACGATATCAAAAAGTCCCTGGACTTTTTGTCTGAGGAAATCTCTGTTGTTAAAATGCAGCAGAAATCCATTATGGAGCTGGTGGAAGAAGTCAAGGCTCTCCAGATCCAGAATGCCGAGAAAGACCGGCGTCTGGTGTACCTGGAGAACCGTGTTGCGGAGTTGGAACAGTACACAAGGATGAACGACGTTATTATTACAGGAATTCATATTAAACCTCGATCCTACGCACGGGCTTGTCAGAAGACAGCGGAGGGGAGGCCAGTGAGCAGGAGGCCAGCTCAGTGGAACAACAGGTGGCTGACTTCCTGCAATCTAAAGGTATTCAAATGGACTGTAATAACATTGAAGCATGCCACCCCCTGCCCAGGAGAGAGGATGGAGACAAGCGAGCAGTTATAATGAGGTTTGTCAACAGAAAACATAAAATGGCATTGTTAAAACAGGGACGGAAACTTAAAGGAACAAACGTATTCATCAATGAACATCTGACCAACAGAAACGCAGACATCACCAGGAAAGCTTGTTTCTTAAAAAAGCAGGGAAAAGTTCAACAGACATGGACATCCAACTGCAAAACATTTATGAAATTGAATGGAACACCAGAACAAGCGAAGGTTATGGTAATCAGGAACATCGAGGATCTGGACAGATATGACCAATAAGGTATGAGGACACAAACACATCACAACACCATGACACAGACCAGAGGAACCTATTCATCTACTACATCATCTACATCTGGAGACAAGAAGGATATAACTCAAAGGATTGCTGATCATGGAAAAGTAGAACTGAGAACATTTAAATACACAGACCACAATGTACTGGACTTGGAGCACGATATAGACCCGGACAATAATTTCTTCTCAAATATCAATGACAGTTGTTGCTATTATACAGATGAACAGTTTAATCGGATCATTTAAACAGATAAATTATCAATAATCCATTTCAACAGCAGAAGTCTATATGCAAACTTTAACAACATTAAAGAATATTTAAGTCAATTTAAAAAAATATTTAACATAATTGCTATATCAGAAACATGGATCAATGAAGATAAAGGAATGGATTTTGAACTGGATGGATATGAATTTAATTGTGTAAACAGAAAGAATAAGAGTGGAGGAGGAGTGGCTGTGTATGTGGATAAGAACATGGATTATACAATAGTAGACAATATGACAACTGTGATTGATAACTTATTAGAATGTATAACTATTGAAATATGTGAAGAAAAAAGCAAAAATGTATTAGTCAGCTGTATATATAGAGCACCAGGATCTAGTATTGAAACATTCACTGACTGTATGGGAAAAATGTTCTCAAAAACTAATCAAAAACTGTGTTCATTTGTGGTGACTTAAATATTGATCTGCTCAATCCAAATAAGCATAAAATAACATGAATTTATCAGTATAATGTACAGTATGAGTTTATATCCAAAAATCACCAGGCCAAGCAGAATTACATCCCATAGTGTTACCTTAATTGATAATATATTCAGCAATGATATTGAGAATAACACTGTGAGTGGATTATTAATCAATGACATTAGTGATCATCTACCAGTTTTCATCGTTTATAATAGAAACCATCGGCGGAATCAGCCAGAGGAGAAAATAAAATACAGGCGAGTGCGGACAGAGGAAAACATGAACACACTAAAGAAGGATTTACAGGAGCAAAACTGGGAAAAGGTATACAGTGAAAGTGATGTTGATAGTGCATATGAAACTTTTTTACAAATATTTACATCATTATATGATAAAAATTGTCCAATTAAACAAGACTACAGAAAACAAAAAATCCAAGCTCGACCATGGATAACGAAAGGGTTACGAAATGCATGTAATAAGAAAAATACACTGTATAGAGAATTCATAAAACTAAAGACTAAAGAGGCAGAAAATAGATATAAGAAATACAAAAATAGATGAACTAATATTATACGGGTATGTAGGAAGGAATATTATAGTAACATATAATAACAAAAACAATATTAAAGGAATATGGGATATATTAAATAGCATTATCAAAAATGGTAATAAAAAACAGAGTTACCCTCAGTATTTCATTGATAATAATGTCAAGAAGGAAAATAAGGATGAGGTAGTCAACGGTTTTAATAATTTTTTTGTAAATATTGGACCAAGCTTGGCAGAAAAAAATCCCAATTCCCAACCTGAGGATTGGGATAATAATCTCATAGAAAGAAATCCCTGTTCAATGTTCCTCACAGCAGTGGATGGAAAAGAAATTATAGACATTGTGAATACTTGTAAATATAAAACATCTACCGATTTAAATGAAATTGATATGGTGGTGGTAAAACAGATCATTGAATGGATTGTAGAACCATTAACATACATCTGTAACTTATCATTTCAAACCGGTAAATTTCCCAATCAAATGAAAATAGTTAAGGTTGTGCCACTGTATAAGACTGGGGATAGACACCACTTCACAAATTATAGACCTGTTTCTTTGCTTCCACAATTTTCCAAATTATTAGAAAAGTTATTCAATAATAGATTAGACAAATTCATAAATAAACATAAATTACTTACTGATAGTCAATATGGATTCAGAGCACATAGTTCAACATCACTTGCATTAATAGAATAAGTTGAGGAGATTACAAACGCCATAGACCACAAATTACATTCAGTTGGAATATTTATAGACCTTAAAAAGGCTTTTGATACAATTAATCATGACATATTAATCAATAAGCTTGAACAGTATGGGATTAGGGGGTTGGTGTTGCACTGGGTGAGAAGCTACTTAAGTAACAGAAAACAGTTTGTGAAGTTGGGGGAATATACATCATCATGCTTGGACAATGCTTGTGGCGTCCCACAGTTGTCAGTATTGGGTCCAAAACTGTTTCTAATTTATATAAATGATATTGTCAATGTTTCCAAAATATTAAAATTAGTATTATTTGCAGATGACACAAGCATTTTTTGTTCAGGGGGGGATTTGCAGGAGTTACTGAGGAGGATCAGTATAGAAATGGGAAAATTGAAAATATGGTTTGACAGAAACAAATTATCATTAAACTTAAGTAAAACAAAATACATGTTATTTGGCTATTGTAATACAGACATACAGGTTCAGTTACAAGTCGAGGGGGTAGATATTGAAAGGGTACATGAAAATAAGTTTCTGGGGGTGATAATAGATGATAAGATAAACTGGAAGACTCATATAAAACATATACAAAGTAAACTGTCAAGAAGCATTTCAGTTCTAAACAAAGCGAAACATATTCTGGACCACAACTCACTCCGCATTCTTTACTGCTCACTGGTTTTACCATATTTACAGTACTGTGCAGAGGTACGGGGTAATAATCAATCAATCAATCAATTTTTTTTGTATGTAAGTATGTGTAGGTGTATATTTATGTTTGTGTATATATGTGTGTATATATATATATATATATATATATTGATATTGATATCAGTTTAGGTGTGTAGGAATCTATGTGTATATGTGGCAAAGGGTATTACTGGTTGTGGGGAAGAAGGGGTAGGGATAAATAAGCTCATGCTTCACCCTACCCCTTTTCGGACATGTTGGGTACACAGTAGGAACTTTTTTGTTGTTGTCTTTACTGATCTATCTTGTAATTGTTGTTGTATCAAATGTTCGAAATAAACAGTTTTCATTCATTCATTCATTCATTCATTCATTCATTCATTCAATATGTAGGACTGCTTTTTTGCATTTGTGCAATATCTCTAAAATTAGGAAGGTCTTGTCTCAGAGTGATGCTGAAAAACTAATTAATGCATTTATTTCCTCTAGGCTGGACTATTGTAATTCATTATTATCAGGTTGTCCTAAAAGTTCCCTGAAAAGCCTTCAGTTAATTCAAAATGCTGCAGCTAGAGTACTGACGGAGACTAGAAGGAGAGACCATATCTCACCCATATTGGCCTCTCTTCATTGGCTTCCTGTTAATTCTAGAATAGAATTTAAAATTCTTCTTCTTACTTATAAGGTTTTGAATAATCAGGTCCCATCTTATCTTAGGGACCTCATAGTACCATATCACCCCAATAGATCGCTTCGCTCTCAGACTGCAGGCTTACTTGTAGTTCCTAGGGTTTGTAAGAGTAGAATGGGAGGCAGAGCCTTCAGCTTTCAGGCTCCTCCCCTGTGGAACCAGCTCCCAATTCAGATCTTAGAGACAGACACCCTCTCTAATTTTAAGATTAGGCTTAAAACTTTCCTTTTTGCTAAAGCTTATAGTTAGGGCTGGATCAGGTGACCCTGAACAATCCCTTAGTTATGCTGCTATAGACTTAGACTGCTGGGGGGTTCCCATGATGCACTGAGTGTTTGTTTCTCTTTTTGCTCTGTATGCACCACTCTGCATTTAATCATTAGTGATTGATCTCTGCTCCCCTCCACAGCATGTCTTTTTCCTGGTTCTCTCCCCTCAGCCCCAACAACTCTCTTAGTGTATACTAAAGTATATCTAAATATCATAAAAAAAGAAGAGTAGAGTAGAGCCACTTAGGTGCCTGGTCTTGAGAACCAGGTGGTTCTCAAGACCAGGGATAGCATGTATAATTCATACAGTTGCTAATACCGAGCAGTGTGCGGCGGCAGAGCCGCCAAACTTAGCGAAGATAATGACAAACGTGCGCAAGTGTGTTCTCGCAGTCAATCCAGCTCAGTTTCCGCCATGACTGCAAACCGTACATTTGTCACCACAAACAGGAAGTTCATACAGGAAGTAAACAAGAAGAATGATGGGAGAGACCAAAGTGCATGATGGGAGAACTTTTTACCAGAAATGTGCAGAAAACGGCGTTACGTCGTCCCACTGGACACGAGCAAAAGGCTGGCATAGGAATACACTGAGTGAGCTGCGTTACCGCCATAACTCTAAAGCTTTGGTCAAGAAAGTACTTCGGAAAAATTAATATGCCAGTTTTGAGATTCTCAGTGCGCAAGCGCAGTGAGAGACTTCTGGTTCACAGGTCAATGCATACAAACTCACTGCCAACGCCGTTCATGCTGATAAGAAGACAGTGTTTTCTGAAGCAACATAACAGCTTAAAGAGATGAAAGGAATTACACTGTGGACATAAAACGGTATGAAAACATTTCTAAAGTCAGTAGTTATACCACGTCAGCCCCATTCTAAAACAAGCCGCTTCCAGTGTTTGCAAACAAAGTAGCAAAATTATCAGGCTATTAATGAGCCATTTGTGTACAAATTAAAACGCAATGGAAGCTCTGGACCTACATTCAGGTTAGTAATGTTTTTGTTTGTTTGTTTGTTTTATCTGAAAGTCAAATATAAAGCCCTGTTAGTGAAATTTCAGGTGGATTCCTGGGATATTTCAACACTGAGAAGATGTATGTGACACATGATTAAATTACTATCTAATGGATCAGGTTCTTAAAAAATGCCCAGTGGTAATTAGTTATTTATAATCAAATTTGTGAATTAGGCATAAATAATATATTGTTGTGACATTAATTGCAGATCTCGAAGAAAGAATAAAATTTCTATGATATATATAGAAATAGTATGAACTGTTATTGATATTGTCATTAAATATATCGCAGTATATTTATAATTGTAATTTAATACATTATACATGTTGTCAGTGCCACATAAGTCAGGAGAATAAATATCTGTTGTTGTGTAAACATCACTTTTTTATGAAATCATCAGCCCCTGAAGAAAATTATTAAAATAATATTGCCCAATTGAATCTTCAATTTTTACAGTACTTCAATCAATCAACTTCAATATTTTTCGATAGAGAAAAATGCTGCTCGGTCAAAGGCTTTGCCTTCATTATATTAGCTAGTTAAGTCTTTTTGTGACTGTTTCTGAAGTGAAGACTATATTTCCCAGACACCACCATTGGCGCTGCTCGGATGCTTTCTGTCTCGCTTTTATGATGTCGCCACAGGACGTTACTCACATTACAACAGGCACAGCAGTGACAAATTACCCATAAAATTGGCCAGTTTTCATAAACAAATTCTTTTAGCCTGGTCACTGTTGTATAAACACTCATTCTCTCCCCACACTTTTCAAATTTGGAACAATAGTTCTATACTATATAAAAACAAATCTCTATTTTTCCTTAACTGGTACAATAACAATATAATTTTTGTCTGGCAACTTTTCAATAGTCAGGGGCTTCTGATGTCTTACTTTCAATTTTTATCATCTTACAAGATTCCAGTTACCCCAAAGGAATATGCTATTGTTATGGATGCAATCCCCCAAGGTGTGTTGATGCTGTTTAAGGGAGGGATGCTATCTTCTGCGAGGCCCCCTGATTTGCCAGTTTTTGAATCATCTCTGGGCAAAACATGTTTTTCTTCCAGCCCTTCAATGAGAAACAAACAAACAAAAAAAAATAGATCTTTATTCCAGAAAAACATTGCGAATATGCCTTATGTTATTAATTATTGGAAGCAGTTTGTGCCTGATATTAACTGGACTACTGTATGGACTTTATCTCATAAATACTTTATTACAAACAAAGTTCGAGATGTGTGCTTCAAACCTCTCCACAGATGCTACCCTGCAAAAAAGTCTCTTCACACGGACATGGACTGCAGCTGCTCTTTTTGTTCTCAGGCCAATGGAACTGTCATCCATCTCTTTTGGAAATGCCCTCTAACTGTTGCATTTTGGAAAGATGTCATTCACTTTATACAGTCTAATATTCTTGGTAACTTCTGTCTAATGTACTCTGATGTGCTCTTTGGTTTCTATAATGTATGTAACTCTAAAAAGAAAGAATTTTATCTCATAAATTTCTTAATTATATTTGCTAAATTTCATATTCATAAATGTAAATTTTCAGGAAAAAAAGCCCTTGTTGAAACTCTACTTGCTTGAATTACAACATTACAAAGTCTCAATTCAGTCATCATCAAACCCTAAAGCTGTGAAGACTCTTGATACTCTAAATTATTTTAAGTGCTGACAGGTTATCTTTTTATATTTATTTATTTTATGTATTTCTTTATTCGTTGACCCTTGGCATACATTTGTACTTTGTGTAATTGTTTATCTTTAATCTTTAATGAAAAAAAAGATAGGCACAGCTGTTTTCTCTTAAAATATTAATTATGCCAAAGTATGGCTGAAATGGTGTACAGGAATCAATCAATCAATCAATCAATTTTTTATATAGCGCCAAATCACAACAACAAGTTGCCCCAAGGCGCTTTATATTGTAAGGCAAGGCCATACAATAATTATGTAAAACCCCAACAGTCAAAACGACCCCCTGTGAGCAAGCACTTGGCTACAGTGGGAAGGAAAAACTTCCTTAAAAAACCCAAGCTTAAGTTTGGGTTGTTTTTCTTTTCTCCTCTTCCCGGGGTTTGATGGAACGGTCCTCTGGGGAGGGGGGGGGGGGGGTGGTTTGGTTGTTTGTGTTTGTCTTTTTTGTTTTATGACTAATCAGACTTTGAACATAGTTGGACAAAGGCTGACCGCACAGGTTCAAGAACTCCTGGCCACACCTGTGCAAATTGACTGACAGAAACAAGGGCAAAGATGCAGTCAGAGGAGAAGACGTCAACCGTTCTGTCAGATGAAGATTCTGTTGGAAGATGAATGCAGATACGGTTTCCAGCCATGGTCCCTGGAGGGGGGTGTTTCTCCTGGGCCAGGTTTGTGTGGTCGCCGGGAGGCTTCCCGTGAGGGTGGGGTGCTGTTGTATGGTTGGGGGTGCCTGGCTGCTTTTTGTTTCTGTCTTCTGTTTCTGTCTTTTGTTTTTCCTTCCTGGTGGCACGCGTTTAGGACTGAGTGGCTGTGTGGCTGAGTTATCAGGACCTCACCCTGATCACCTGAGGCTGATCATGTGCAGCTCGTCAGGACTCACAGCTGTGGTGCATCTATATGGATTGGAGCATGGTGGCATTTAAGTCTGGAGTACACAGTGTGTATTTGCCAGAGACGCGACCTTGTGACCAGATGGGTCAGATCGTCGTCTTGAGAGCCATCTCATCATTATGGATGCAGAGACCGTCCAGGTTTGATGCCATGGTCTGTGAAAGAGGAGGGGGTGAGGTCTCACGCTTGTCAGCACACTTCCTGAGGTACGTTAGGTTTTGTGACTAACATAAGTACAGTCAGTAAATGTGGTGTCCCTCACACCTTATTATATTGAGCTGTTATGTTAGTCGTTTAATCAGCTTCCACTGCAGTTGAGAATGTGAACTGGGTGTTCCATGCCTGCAGGGTGGGAAGCTGATTAGTGATTAAGCCAGGAAGTGTTTGCTGTTTATGTACACCTTTGAGTGGTCTCTCTGTGTGTGGAGTGTGGACTCACATGATGGTTTCTTCTTTCACAGACTCGGTTTGTCGCGGCCACCTGGGGGGTGTCGGCGGGGTCCTTGGGTCCGAACTGGTTCTGGCTCCGGACCATTTGTGCTGCTAGGAGCGCACCGCTAATCCACCTCGCCAGACCACGCACTTATTTGTTTGTACTTTTATCACATCACTGTTATGTCATTAAATTTTGTTATCCTTTGTACCGTGCTCTGCTTATTTCATACTGGGTCCTTCAAACGCTGGTCGGTTCTCCGTCCTGCGTCCGACACATAACAACAACTCTGTCTGGTTCGGGAGATGCAGTTTCATTCAACAAAAAGAACTGTCCAGAAACATTCTCATTGCTGTTTGGAGCTGTGTGGAGGTAAGAATAGCCTTTTGAATGCTTGAATAACGATGTCAGTCACACAACGAAATCAAATAATAGTGAAAACATGTTCATTGCACCCAGAAGGTTGGTATTTTGGTCGTTGAACTTTCCTAGCAACGAATGTAAAGGCCCAGTCACACGGCACTAATGAAGGACACCAAAGCCAAAACCAAACAAGAAATCTGGACTTGCGTTGACTTTCGGGGACATTGTTTAACTGGCGTCCAGCTTCGATCGGTTAGCCACTCCATGAGGCCTCATAACAACAGGTCGGTTTGCTGCTCCGTGAGGCGTCATAACAACAGATCGGTGAACCGTGAGGTGTCATTACAACCGGGAGTGACTATTGACTCAGCAGCCGGGCACTCATAGTCGAATTTTGCTATTTGCCCAGCTGCTGTCTCTCTCTGGCAAATGTGAGGGGTTCAGCACTTCCCTCACACCTGGACCACACTGACGAACAGTCTCTGAACGAAAGTTCCTGTCAGCAGAAGTCTGTCACTCTTCTGTTTTTTGCTCAGACTCGCAGACTGAGTGTTTTGCTTATTAATTTTCGCTTTTTTAGAGAAGACACAACATTTCACAAACATGGTAACTGGCCCATGACAACCAATCGATTAACCGCGAGGCGTCATAACAAGCTGTTGTTTCTAATGACGCCAAACACATGAGTGAGAGGCTCACTAACTGGACGTCTCTGCAGCGCAACTTGAAAATTGTCCATTTTGTATCACCAGTTATCCATCTTCATGATGAAGTGGTATAGAGGAGGATTTTCTTAAAAAGAAGACCTGAAATTTTAGCTACAAATTGCCAGAAGGTACATCTGAGATGCAAACCTGGATTTGATCTGTTTTGGTGAAAGATAATCCTTCTCTGCTCTACTCCACTATGAAGCTAAGAGTAGTGATGTAAAATGCAAAGCTTGCACCGTGCACAATTTCTCCAATCACAGCCACATAAGCCCATAACTTATCCTGGGTTGTCTGGGTGTCTTGGTGGCTTTCCTCACTCTTCTCCTTTTTGCACAGTCACTCAGTTTTTGAGAACTGTCTACTCCATGCAGATTTACCATAAAGTGCCATACTGTTTGTATTTCTTTGTAATGAATGTAAATAAAGTCCAAGACATATTCAGTGGCAGCTTTGACATCAGAGTGCCTCGTCCAAAACTACCACAAAAGACTCCAAGCTGTCAATGATGTTAAAGGGGAAATACACAGTATTAAGAACAGGGGTATGTAAACTTTTGATCAGGTTCATTTGGGTAGTTCT
Source organism: Thalassophryne amazonica (assembly GCF_902500255.1). Lineage (NCBI taxonomy): Eukaryota > Metazoa > Chordata > Actinopteri > Batrachoidiformes > Batrachoididae > Thalassophryne > Thalassophryne amazonica. Next base: position 104,180,353 of record NC_047103.1, read on the forward strand.
CTTGTCATTTTGATTTAAAAAGAGGAAACACAGTTGTTTGACAATAAATGTCTTCACCCAACCACTAACCATGAGTGAAAAAAAGTCTTTGTGTTGTCATTCATATTCTCTTAAAAATGGCCAAAAAAGCAAAAATGCTGCCAGGGTATGTAAACTTTTGAACACAACTCAAAGTCAACATCCAAAAAAAGAATCATTGCTTGGACAAATGCGGGTGAAAAGAGATCAGCGCACTCGGTCTGCTTCAAGTGACAGACTCCAGTATGCGCTCTGTCTTGACATCCATCTTCATGCCGCTAAAGGAGCATTGTAAATGGCGTAATTGCACAACAAAATGGAGCAAATGTTGACTCATCAAGGGAGTCTTCTCAGAGGATTAAAAAAAATTCTGTCAAATCTAATCTGTAATCTCTGTCAAGCCCCTTTCACATTGGCGTAATCGTTGAGCTGCTCATTGCAGCGTATCGTCTACGCTGAGTTGAGCAGTTGTACGCCCACTTTTAGCAGCTCTACATCGAGTTTTTTTCTCCTTGCGCAGCAGTATGTTGAGGGCCACACGCGTAGGATGGAAGAAATGAAACATGTTTAATTTTCTTCAGCATAGCGCGCTGGACCCAGTTTTAAGCAGGTCTACGCAGCACAGCGTTACTGCATGCAAGTCTGTGCAACACGGCGCTCCTGTACACAACCAAAAACTGAGTGCGTCAGCTGGAGAACATGAGAACATGATCACACAGCCCACAGCACCTGTGTGTTCAGAACAGGGAATCGAACCTCAACTCTGAAATCCAGAAACAGCAGGTCGCTCGGTCACTCGCTTGCGCTCTCCCTCACTCTCACTCTCACTCTCTCTCTCTCTCTCTCTCTCTCTCTATATATATATATATATGTGTCTGTTCAGACCTGTGACTTTAAAATAAAAGCGCACTCACTGCATGTCGGTGCACTCATAAAACGTCCTGATCGATCAGGTCTGATCAAAGCTGAAAAGAGCTGTGACTCTTTAAAATAAACGCGCACTCGCTGCATGTCGGTGTGATCATCAGACGACCTGATCGATCAGGTCTGATCAAAGCTGAAAAGAGCTGTAACTCTTTAAAATAAACGCACACTCGCTGCATGTCGGTGCGCTCATCAGACGACCTGATCGTTCAGGTCTGATCAAATCAGCGGACCTGATCGGAGCAACCGGAGGTTTAAAAGTTTAACAAGTCACAATGTTTCGTTCAGGGCAGCCTTTAGCACAGCCAGACTCAGCAGTATCTGGACACAATGAAAATGATCCACCAAGACAAAAAATAATAATAATAAAAAAAAAAAAAATAATGTTAAATGACTGTTTTTGAGCCGCACCACACCTGCAGTAGAGAACAGAGCGCACTTCCACAGAGGAAGAAAATAGCACTGAACTGGTTTAATAGCGGCATGGTACATGCGACTGTGTGCACATTAAAAAGCGAACACATGCAGCTGCAAGTATGAAATGAACACTGAAAAAGGCTGAGTAAACTTAAATGAAACACAACGTTGCAATGAGCAGCTCTACGAATACGCCAATGTGAAAGGGGCTTCAGTCTGCCTCTTTGTCCAGGCACCCTTGTCTGCTGAGTTTTTCCAACAACCTCCCACTGTCACACTGTGATTATGCAGCAAATCAGAATAGAAAATGAAACTTCATGAATATTTATGTTGATCCAGCTGCAAATTCAGCCCTGCTCACTTATGTATAGACAGGATGCAGTGGTGTGTGAATGCTAATGCTGTGCAGTCAGCCATTCAGCCGTGCTGTGTGTGCGATCTGCCATGACAGAGGCACATTTGTCCAACATGAGCAACAGCATCTCTTCTCGAGAGGAAACACATTTATGCCACATCCAAACTCAGCAATGCACACATGCTGAAGTATATATCATGGTGCAGCAGTACGAAGCTTCACTTCACTTCTGTGAGACTCATCATTTACACAGCAGAGAAGCTACTTCCTGGACACTCAAACTCCTTTTTTGCATCATTACACATTCAGCAAAAGACTGTTTTATTACATAATCTTATGTGAAACATGTAATCAGCAAAAGCAACATTATGAGTTGTGAGGTGTGCGGGACACTTCCTGTACACAACATTGTGATGACAAAAAATAAAAAAATTAAAATCCAGCTGGGCAGAAGGTGGCAGCAATGCAATAAGGATGCTGGCTGCCATTAAAGCAGACCTGCACTGAAATAAATGCAGTCAGATCTTTGGACCAAAAAATGACTTATATTTACACATAAGATCCTTCTGAATGTAGTAAAGTAAATCTGCAAGCCCAGATCTGTCATTCAACGAAGAAATCTTCATTTAAAATTGACAAATTTACAGCTAAAATTTGGCCCTCCACAAAACTGTCAGCACATCCGGGACGTTGCCGAGACGCAAGAGAGAAGACCCTATCCCAGCATGCATTGCGCGCGACAACTGTAATTTGTGGATTCACGTCAGTTTGAATCTCTTACAAAAGCACCTTTTTATTGTCTCATATGGAAGGATCGACTTTTTTAAAAACTTCATATTGTCTTGCGGTACATTTGGTGAGTATATGTTACTTTTATTTTTGCTTGAAAATTATTTCTGGGGACTTTTTCATACGCCCGTTTGATTGAGTGGTGTTGCATTGAAAATCTACTGTCTTTAGCCTCCAGTGTTACCGTTGTGGGGTACGGATGCGGGACCCGCAAAGAATCCAAGTCATTAAAAAGATTCAAACCTCTCTCAGTGGCCATGGAGCTCTGCGGCTGTGATTACCGAGACCGTGCGGCGCTGCGGATTTTTCCGCAAGAGGTCTGTCAGCATTTACAGAGCCCGCAGACTCAGTAAGCGCATCAGAGGCAGTGAGAGCAAGGCGTCGGGGAAGAACGTCACCCGCTGTCGACGTTGCCGCTGATCTGAGCATGCAGAGCTGTATCTCGCATTCATTGTAGCTTACTTTTGGATGTTGAAACCAGGATGTGGACATCAGTAACATTACTAACAGATAAAATCAATTTCAATGCGGGATCGGACTGAAGGCACTAGCGCTCTGTCTTCTCCCTCACGTTACGGCAATGTCCCAGATGTACAGTTTTCGCAGAGGGACAAATTTTAGCTGCAAATTTGTCATTTTTAAACGAAGATTTCTCCACTGAATTACAAATTTGGGCTTGCAGATTTACTTTACTGCATTCATAAGGGTCTTCTAAATACATATCAGCTATTTCTTTCTGAGATCTGACCACATTTATTTCAATGCAGGTCTACTTTAAGCACCATAGAAGAAGAAAGGGTGTGATTGTTTTAACCACAGGGTCACGCTTTAAGAGGAGTGCATTTTCTGTCAAAATAAAGCCATGAAATTAAATTTTGACGGAAATCCCTATGCACTCAATAGAAATGGAGGTTTTGCAGGACAGAGATGCCATGGAGGGCGCCATCATGGAAGTACTAATGTACAATGTCAAAATAAAGGTTTAATGTCAAAATAGAGATTTTGAAAATGAATCCCCCATATTTTCATAATAAAGGATACACATCATCATGCTATATGCAAGCAATATCTGAAAGCTGTGGTAGATCGGACAAACATTTAGAGAGATATGCGAGACACATACCCACACACAGACATTTCTTGCTTTATAGATAGATTGAAGTCAAGAAAAGGTGACAATAAAATGAGTATTGGAAAACAGGTTATCATTTTCATGTTGAGTTGGCAGGGGGGTGTTGTCGGCAGCTGCTGAAAGTAACTAACACAGTGGGGCCAAAAGGTATTTAGTCAGTCCCTGACTGTGCACGTTCTCCTACTTAGAAAGATGAGAGAGGTCTGTAATTTTCATCATAGGTACACTGTTGTATGGCTGGGGGTGCCTGGCTGTCTTCTGTTTCTGTCTTTTGTTTTTCCTTCCAGGTGGCACGCGTTTAGGACTGAGTGGCTGTGTGGCTGAGTTATCAGGACCTCACCCTGATCACCTGAGGCTGATCATGTGCAGCTCGTCAGGACTCACAGCTGTGGTGCATCTACACGGATTGGAGCATGGTGGCATTTAAGTCTGGAGTACACAGTGTGTATTTGCCAGAGACTCGACCTTGTGACCAGACGGGTGAGATCGTCGTCTTGAGAGCCATCTCATCATTATGGATGCAGAGACCATCCAGGTTTGATGCCATGGTCTGTGAAAGAGGAGGGGGTGAGGTCTCACGCTCGTCAGCACACTTCCTGAGGTACGTTAGGTTTTGTGACTAACATTAGTACAGTCAGTAAATGTGGTGTCCCTCACACCTTATTATATTGAGCTGTTATGTTAGTCGTTTAATCAGCTTCCACTGCAGTTGAGAATGTGAACTGGGTGTTCCATGCCTGCAGGGTGGGAAGCTGATTAGTAATTAAGCCAGGAAGTGTTTGCTGTTTGTGTACACCTTTGAGTGGTCTCTCTGTGTGTGGAGTGTGGACTCACATGATGGTTTCTTCTTTCACAGACTCGGTTTGTCGCGGCCACCTGGGGGGTGTCGGCGGGGTCTTTGGGTCCGAACTGTTTCTGGCTCCGGACCGTTAGTGCTGCTGGGAGCACACCAGCATTCCACCACGCCAGACCGCGCACTTATTTGTTTGTATTGTCACATCACTGTTATGTTATTAAATTCAGTTATCCTTTGTACCGTGCTCTGCTTATTTCATACTGGGTCCTTCAAACGCTGGTCGGTTCTCCGTCCTGCGTCCGACACATAACATACACTTCAACTATGAGAGACAAAATGAGGAAAAAAATCCAGGAAATCACATTGTAGGATTTTTAAAGTATTTATTTGTAAATTATGGTGGAAAATAAGTATTTGGTCACCCTCAAACAAGCAAGATTTCTGGCTCTCACAGACCTGTAACTTCTTTAAGAAGTTCTTCTGTCCTCCACATGTTACCTGTATTAATCTGTTGGAACTCGTTATCTGTATAAGAGACACCTGTCCACAGCCTCAAACAGTCAGACCCCAAACTCAACCATGGCCAAGACCAAAGAGCTGTTGAAGGACACCAGGAAGAAAATTGTAGATGTGTACCAGGCTGGGAAGAGTGAATCTACAATAGTCAAGCAGGTTGGTGTGAATAAATCAACTGTGGGAGCAATTGTAAGAAAATGGAAAACATACAAGACCATTGATAATCTCCCTCGATCTGGGGCTCCACACAAGATGTCATCCCTTGGGGTCAAAATGATCATGAGAACGGTGAACAAAAATCCCAGAACTACACGGAGGGACCTGATGAATGACCTGCAGAGAGCTGGGACCAAAGTAACAAAGGCTACACACTACGCAGAGAGTGACTCAAATCCTGCAGTGCCAGGTGAGTCCCCCTGCTTAAGCCAGTACATATCCAGGCCTGTCTGAAGTTTGCCAGAGAGCATATGGATGATCCAGAAGAGGAGTGGGAGAATATCATGTGGTCAGATGAAACCAAAATAGAATATTTTGGTAAAAACTCAACTCGTCGTGTCTGGAGGAAGAAGAATGCTGAGTTGCACCCCAAGAACACCATACCTACTCTGAAGCATGGGGGTGGAAACATCATGCTTTGGGGCTGTTTTTCTGCAAAGGGGACAGGACGACTGATCTGTGTTAAGGGAAGAATGAACGTGGCCATGTATCATGAGATTTTAAGACAAAACCTCCTTCCATCAGTGAGAGCATTGAAGATACAGCGTCTCTGGGTCTTGTAGCATGACAATAATCCCAAACACACCGCTCAGGCAACGAAGGAGTGGCTCCGTAAAAAGCATTTCAAGGTCCTGGAGTGGCCAAGCCAGTCTCCAGACCTCAACCCTATAGAAAATTTGTTGAGGGAGTTGAAACTCCATGTTGCCCAGCGACAGCCCCAAAACATCACTGCTCTAGAGGAGATCTTCATGGAGGAATGGGCCAAAATACCAGCTACAGTGTGTGCAAACCTGTGAAGACTTACAGGAAATGTTTGACCTCTGTCATTGCCAACAAAGATTATGTTACAAAGTATTGCGTTGAATTTTTGTTATTGACCAAATACTTATTTTCCACCATAATTTACAAATTAATTCTTTAAAAAAATCTTCGCTCATTAATGTCAGCAACATAAACATATTATTTAATATTGTTGTAAAATACATTGATCATTCAATAAGTCTATCAGTCTTGAGAATACAGACATTCCTGTTCTTGATATTCCACTTAGCAATGATATTTTCATGAATACCTTTAATAAACCCATTTGTATGTTCCATTAAAGCCTACAATAGTTTATCATTAACAAATCATGTCAGTCTATTTAAGGTGCATTCATCTCAAGGCCTTCATATACCCAAGCAATTTTGAACTATGGTGTATCCCATACAATCGACATGACATATTTACATCAATCTACGTTGATGTTCGGTTCGGTCCAAAGCTTTGCCTTTATTATATTAGTTTAGCCCTCTGGAGTCGAATGACACACCCTCATGTAAAAAGTCACATGACCTAATTAAGCGGATGTAACACTCAATCTGCTGCACTCTGAGGCTCCCTTTAAATGCGTGTTGAACATGGAGACTTCAACCTTTATAGCACTTTTTAAATTTTGTTAATAGGCTTAGAATAACTTTAATTTTCAAATCAAATCAATTTTATTTATATAGCGCCAAATCACAACAAACAGTTGCCCCAAGGCGCTTTATATTGTAAGGCAAAAGCCATACAATAATTACAGAAAAACCCCAACGGTCAAACGACCCCCTATGAGCAAGCACTTGGCGACAGTGGGAAGGAAAATCTCCCTTTTAACAGGAAGAAACCTCCAGCAGAACCAGGCTCAGGGAGGGACTGTCTTCTGCTGGGACTGGTTGGGGCTGAGGGGAGAGAATCAGGAAAAAGACATGCTGTGGAAGAGAGCAGAGATCAATCACCAATGATTAAAAGCAGAGTGGTGCATACAGAGCAAAAAGAGGTGAATAAAAAGAAACACTGGGTGCATCATGGTGCAACTTGATTTGAATATTTTTTACGCCATGCATTTTCATGAATATTATTGTCATTTTTTGTTGCGCATTTATGTACACACACACACACACACACACACACACACACACACACACACACACACACACACACACACACACACACACACACACACACACACACACACACACACACACACAGCCAAAAGGATCATTTCCTTCTCTACTGCAGCAGCAGTGGTGGGAAGAAATATGACTCTTTCTTCCTCATTGGTTGGCTGGCTTTTGAATTTTCCACCAATCAGAAGTCACTAATCACATGTGTGTTCACTAACCCCACATGTGTTTGATCACAGCCCACCCATGCCACGTGGGTCTGATTGTGTGTGCGTTTTCTCTTTGTTACTGGTGGGAAGCATGTGTGGTTAGTGTTTTGTTGTTGTTTGTTTGTTTGTTTTTGTAAAAATTAGGCATTTTATGAATGAGGAAGCGCTTCAGTTATTTTTTTGAACTGTCTGTTTCAGAGTCTGAAACAGACAGTGAGGAGTCTGGTCATGAAAGAGATGATCCCTCTTCTGTTCTGGAAGAGCAACCAAAGCAGGTGGATCCACCAACGAGCGCACGGAGATCTCAACAGAGGGTTGAAGCTTGCACTTCTGTTTCCAGATCCAGATCTCTGCTTGGACGCACAGCAGAGACATGCCCCAGTGCTGACTGCTGGAACACGGAGGAGGATGCAGACACTGGTCCAGCAGTAAGCAGATTTCAGCCTCAGAGAACACCAGGAGTCCAGGATGATACACTTTCCACCCAAAGTCCAAAAGACCTTGTAGTGAAGTGAATTTGCTAAAGCCCTACACAAGGGGACACTAGGGTTTGAACAATAGGGTTTAGTAATTATTATTTAATTAGAATAATATTAATAGGGGCACCACCTATTTAAAGCATGGGTACTTTAATTTAAACATTTGTTAAATTATCAGTCTCAAATTAATCAATCAGTCTCAATTTACTTAATCAGTCTCAGGTCTGAAAGTCTGAATTCTATGATACGATTGACCAAGGGTTTCCTTCTGAACACAAAATGGACCACAGCAGAAATATTTACATTTTATTTACAATTATACAAGAAATGAACAGTTTACTGGCATTTTTGTGGACAGTGATTAAATAAGACATTGAGAGAAAGTAGAGAGATAAAGCTTAAATACTTTAGGTAAATATACTCAACAAAAATATAAACGCAACACTTTTGGTTTTGCTCCCATTTTGTATGAGATGAACTCAAAGATCTAAAACTTTTTCCACATACACAATATCACCATTTCCCTCAAATATTGTTCACAAACCAGTCTAAATCTGTGATAGTGAGCACTTCTCCTTTGCTGAGATAATCCATCCCACCTCACAGGTGTGCCATATCAAGATGCTGATTAGACACCATGATTAGTGCACAGGTGTGCCTTAGACTGCCCACAATAAAAGGCCACTCTGAAAGGTGCAGTTTTGTTTTATTGGGGGGGGGGGGGGGATACCAGTCAGTATCTGGTGTGACCACCATATGCCTCATGCAGTGCAACACATCGCCTTCGCATCATCTGTGAAGAGAACACCTCTCCAACGTGCCAAACGCCAGCGAATGTGAGCATTTGCCCACTCAAGTTGGTTACGACGACGAACTGGAGTCAGGTCGAGACCTCGATGAGGACAACGAGCATGCAGATGAGCTTCCCTGATACGGTTTCTGACAGTTTGTGCAGAAATTCTTTGGTTATGCAAACCGATTGTTCCAGCAGCTGTCCGAGTGGCTGGTCTCAGACGATCTTGGAGGTGAACATGCTGGATGTGGAGGTCCTGGGCTGGTGTGGTTACATGTGGTCTGCGGTTGTGAGGCTGGTTGGATGTACGGCCAAATTCTCTGAAACGCCTTTGGAGATGGCTTATGGTAGAGAAATGAACATTCAATACACAAGCAACAGCTCTGGTTGACATTCCTGCTGTCAGCATGCCAATTGCACGCTCCCTCAAATCTTGCGACATCTGTGGCATTGTGCTGTGTGATAAAACTGCACCTTTCAGAGTGGCCTTTTATTGTGGGCAGTCTAAGGCACACCTGTGCACTAATCATGGTGTCTAATCAGCATCTTGATATGGCACACCTGTGAGGTGGGATGGATTATCTCAGCAAAGGGGAAGTGCTCACTATCACAGATTTAGACTGGTTTGTGAACAATATTTGAGGGAAATGGTGATATTGTGTATGTGGAAAAAGTTTTAGATCTTTGAGTTCATCTCATACAAAATGGGAGCAAAACCAAAAGTGTTGCGTTTATATTTTTGTTGAGTATAAATCTGATTAGAATTTAGTAATGAAATCTGAAGCCAATAATTAAGAAATTATTAAACAAACATATGATTATGTTTAAAAATAAGAAGCCACTTTGCATCCATTGACAACAAAACCCTTTTTCTAGAACCTTTAACTGGGTCACTTAGCTGATCCGTTGAAGAGGTAGTTCGGATGACCCATCCATTCCATCATTGATGCAAGTTCTTTGCAGCGTGCTCACTTGCGTCAGGGGTTAACTCAGTGGTCTCCCTGGGTGATCCCAAAGGCTGGTGTCAGCTGGCTTTACTGATGGATGGCTGCTTGCAGTCAGGTCATCAGCTTGCTGGACCCCAGAGGTGGAAGGCATTTGTTGAAAATGGTTTCTGGTAGCTTTTAAAAAGTTTGTTGGAGCCAGATTAAAAGTCTTTGTGAATTTAGGAAAAAAGGTGAAAACTTTAAAAGCAACGTTGTGCAGAAAAGGAAAGCTGCTTTTCTGTAAATTCGCTATTATTTTGAAAAGTTTAGATCGGAAGTTCTCTTAAAAATTCTAAAGACTTGACAACCTTAAAAACAAGTTAAAAGTTATTAAAGGATAACAATGAATGAATGAATGGCACGTGGTAGCTTAGCTTAGCTTGGGGTCTTGTTGCCCTGAAAATAAAATTAAGCGTTTAAAGAAAAGAACAGAGGAAGAGAGTTGCAGAGCGCTCCAAGAGTGGGGGACGAGAGAAAGCGAGCAGAAGGGGTTACAAGAGAGGATTCCAAGAGAGAGAGGGAAACTCTGTTCTAACTTTTAAAAGGGGACTTACGTCATTAAACATAATTTCACAAAAAACTTAATGTGTGTAAGAAAGGCAGACAAAAATGATTCAATTGTTTCAACACATTAACTATTTTGGTATACTTGTTATTCTAACACATTTTGGGATGAATACACATTATTAATAGTCACTTAAACACATCCGCTGGATATGTTGTGAAAGTGTAATGACACGGACCCACAACAGGGGGCGTAAATGAACGGACAATAGATAAGCCAAAAATACAACACTTTACTGTTGTGAAGTGTGCACAACGAAATCCAGACAAATACAGAATTTGGACAGAGTCAAATGTACTAAGGTGACGTGTGGGCAGGCTCGAGGATAGAAGACGTCCATCCAGAGAAGAGCCGGATCCCACACAATTTCCACTGCCACCGAACCCGGAGAATACTGGAGCCGCCAAGTTCAGAGTCCCCAGGTGGCCACCGTCTCCGGCTGTCGGATCTGGTACTGCTGGCAGGAAGCAGAAACAGTTATGTGTGGGTGTGTGTACACCCAGCAAATACAAGTAGTGACAGTTCCTTAATGGTGGGTAAGACACCTCCACCTCCAAAACAGGAACACAATAACGAGTACAGTAGCACCTACTGAACACGGCTGAGAATATACCTCCAAAGGCAAACGATATCTCGGCAGCGGGGTGGAGATGTCTTCCAGCTTATATGGAGTGGTTGATAAGTTGATGATTGGTGACAGCTGTCAGGAGTTAATGAGTGACAGCTGTCACTCTCGGCTGTCCTGTGAGGTGGCAGCGCCCTCTCGTGCCTGAAGCCCACACTCCAGGCAGGGCGCCCTCTGAATGGTGGGCCAGCAGTACCTCCTCTTCAGCGGCCCACACAACAGGACCCCCCCCTTAACGGGCGCCTCCTGGCGCCCGACCAGGCTTGTCGGGGTGTCGGTTGTAGAAGTCGGCCAGGAGGGCCGGGTCCAGGATGAAGCTCCTCTTCACCCAGGAGCGTTCTTCAGGTCCGTACCCCTCCCAGCCCACCAAATACTGGAACCCCCGGCCCATACGACGGACGTCCAGGAGCCGGCGGACTGTCCACGCGGGCTCCCCGTCGATGAACCGGGCAGGAGGCAGTGCCGGTCCGGGAGCACAGAGGGGTGAGGTGTGGTGCGGTTTGATCCTGGAAACATGAAACACGGGGTGGAACCGCAGTGAAGCTGGGAGCCGGAGCTTCACTGCGGCCGGACTGAGGACTTTGAGGATTGTGAAAGGGCCAATGTACCTGTCCTTCAGTTTCGGGGAGTCCATTTGGAGAGAAATGTCCTTCGTGGATAACCACACCTCCTGCCCGGGCTGGTATGCAGGGGCCGGGGAACGCCAGCGGTCTGCATGGGCCTTAGCCCTCATCCGGGCCTTCAACAAGGCAGAACGGGTGGAACGCCACACCTGACGGCATCTGCGTAGGTGGGCCTGGACTGAGGGCACACCGACCTCTCCCTCCACCATGGGAAACAATGGGGGCTGGTACCCCAAACACACCTCAAACGGGGAGAGGCCGGTGGCAGAGGACACCTGGCTGTTATGTGCGTACTCGATCCAGGCCAGGTGGTTGCTCCAGGCCGTCGGGTGCGCAGATGTAACACAGCGGAGGACCTGTTCCAGTTCCTGGTTGGCCCGCTCTGCCTGTCCGTTCGTCTGTGGGTGATACCCGGACGAGAGGCTCACGGTGGCCCCCAGTTCTCTGCAGAAGCTCCTCCAGACCTGGGAGGAGAACTGAGGACCACGATCCGAGACAATGTCTGTTGGTATCCCATGCAGACGCACAACGTGGTGAACCAGGAGGTTTGCAGTGTCCTGGGCCGTCGGGAGCTTCGGGAGGGCCACGAAGTGGGCTGCCTTGGAGAAATGGTCCACTACCGTGAAGATGGTCGTCATGCCCTGGGACGGTGGGAGGCCTGTGACGAAGTCCAGGCCGATGTGGGACCAGGGGCGATGAGGCACCGGGAGCGGTTGCAACAGACCTTGGGCCTTCGAATGGTCGGCCTTGCCCCTGGCGCAGGTGGTGCAGGCCTGGATATACTCCCGGACGTCGGCTTCCAGGGACGCCCACCAGAAGCGCTGCCGGACCACTGCCACGGTTCTTCGCACCCCTGGGTGACAGGAGAGCTTGGAACCATGACAGAAGTCCAGGACTGCAGCTCTGGCCTCTGGTGGGATGTATAAGCGGTTCTTCGGACCTGTGCCTGGGTCCGGGCTTCATGCCAGGGCCTCCTGGATGGTCTTCTCCATATCCCAGGTGAGGGTGGCCACGATAGTGGACTCAGGTATGATGGATTCCGGTGGATCCGACAGCTCTGTTTTGACTTCGTCTTCGTGTACCCGGGACAAGGCGTCCGACCTCTGATTCTTGGTCCCGGGGCGATAGGTGATCCGGAAGTCAAAACACCCGAAGAACAGTGACCAGCGGGCTTGCCTGGGGTTCAGCCGCTTGGCGGTCCTGATATACTCCAGGTTTCGATGGTCCGTGAAAACGGTGAACGGCTCCGAAGCTCCCTCCAACAGGTGTCTCCACTCCTCAAGAGCCTCCTTCACCGCAAGAAGTTCCCGATTGCCCACGTCATAGTTCCGCTCTGCCGGGGTCAACCTGCGAGAAAAATAGGCACAAGGGTGGAGGACCTTGTCGGACTCCCCGCTCTGGGACAGCACGGCTCCTATCCCTGAGTCAGAGGCGTCCACTTCAACCACAAACTGGTGGCAAGGATCGGGCTGCACCAGAACTGGTGCAGTCGAGAACCGACGTTTCAACTCCCTAAACGCGGCTTCGCACCGATCCGACCAGGTGAAGGGGACTTTTGGGGAGGTCAGGGCTGTCAGGGGGCTAACTACCTCACTGTAGCCCTTAAGGAACCTCCGGTAAAAATTGCAAAACCGAGGAATTGTTGTAGTTTCCGCAACCTTGGCCGGATCAGAGGCGACGGAGTTGGAGGAGATAATAAACCCCAGGAAGGACAAAGAAGTACGGTCGAACTCGTACTTCTCGCCCTTCACAAACAGCCGGTTCTCCAACAACCGCTGCAGGACCTGATGTACATGCTGGACATGAGTCTCAGGGTCCGGGGAGAAGATGAGTATATCGTCCAGATATACGAAGACAAATCGATGCAGGAAGTCCTGCAAGACATCATTTACCAATGCTTGGAACGTCGCGGGGGCGTTAGTGAGGCCGAACGGCATGACCAGGTACTCAAAGTGACCTAACGGGGTGTTAAATGCCGTCTTCCATTTGTCTCCCTTCCGGATCCGAACCAGGTGGTACGCATTCCTAAGATCAAGTTTTGTGAAAATTTGGGCTCCATGCAAGGGTGTGAACACTGAATCCAACAGAGGTTACGGGTATTGGTTGCGAACCGTGATCTCGTTCAGCCCTCTGTAATCAATGCATGGACGGAGTCCGCTGTCTTTCTTGCCCACAAAAAAGAAACCAGCACCCATCGGGGAGGTGGAGTTCCGGATCAGCCCGGCAGCTAATGAGTCCCGGATGTAGGTCTCCATTGATTCGCGCTCCGGACGTGAGAGGTTGTACAGCCTGCTGGACAGGTACTCAATGCCCAGAATCAAATCAATGGCACAATCGTATGGACGGTGGGCGGGAAGGGTGAGAGCCAGATCTTTGCTGAAAACGTCAGCAAGATCGTGGTACTCAACCGGCACCGCCGTCAGATTGGGGGGCACTATAATCTCCTCACTAGCACTTAAACCGGGAGGAACCGAGGATCCTAAACACTCCCGGTGGCAGGTTTCGCTCCACTGAGCAACAACCCCAGATGGCCAATCAATCCGGGGATTGTGTTTTACCACCCATGGGAAGCCCAAAATCACGCGGGAAGTAGAAGGAGTCACATAAAACTCTATCTCTTCCCGATGATTCCCAGACACCACCAGAACTACTGGTTGTGTCTTGTGTGTGATTAAAGGGAGAAGGGTGCCATCTAGTGCTCGTACCTTCAAAGGTGAAGGAAGCACCACCAGAGGGAGCCCTGCCTCCCTTGCCCATCTGCTGTCCAGCAGATTCCCTTCTGACCCCGTGTCCACCAGTGCTGGGGCTTGAAGGGTTAAATCCCCGCTCAGGATTGTGACTGGGAGACGTGTGGAAATACGTGTACATCCCACATGAATGTCTGGACCCACCCTTAACCCAGTCTCTAAGGGCGGGCGTTTGTGTTTAACCGTTTGGGGCAGTCTCTCTGCTGATGCTCATTTGAGCCACAGAAAAAGCACTCCCCGCGGGCCATTCTCCTCTGTCTGTAAAATGATCTTAATCTGGCCCTGCTCGTGTCCATAACATCGTCAGCAGGGGGAGCTGTTGCCACACGGAGCGCAGAGGCTGTGGAGCGTGGGGAGGGCAGAACCTTGTTGAAACCGGAAGGGAGAGGGACGGCGCGTGCCCGGCCATGTCCTTCGTCACGCTCCCGACGGCGTTCCGCTAATCGATTGTCCAAACGTATAACTAGATAGATTAGACTATCCAAATCCCGCGGCTCATCCTTTGCCACCAGGTGCTCCTTCAGGACCAACGACAGTCCGTTTATGAAGGCGGCGCGGAGCGCAGCCATATTCCAGCCAGACCTCGCAGCCGCAATGCAGAGGTCGACTGCATACTCAGCTGTGCTCCGACGTCCCTGTCTCATAGACAGCAGCACTGTCGAAGCGGTTTCGCCTCTGTTAGGGTGATCAAAAACCGTTCTGAACTCCCTCACAAACCCAGTGTAAGTGGTAAGGAGCCGTGAATTCTGCACCCAAAGCGCTGTAGCCCAAGCGCGTGCCTCACCTCGAAGCAAATTAATGACATAAGCCACCCTACTGGCATCTGAAGCGTACATTACGGGACGCTGTGCAAAGACGAGCGAACACTGCATTATGAAGTCAGCGCACGTCTCCACACAACCTCCATACGTCTTCGGGGGACTTATGTAAGCTTCAGGGGATGGTGGGGGGTTCGTTGGACGACCAGTGGAACGTCTATATTCTGCACCGGGTCAACAGGAGGAGAAGCTGCAGTCACGCCCTGAGCGCGCGCTTCCACCTGTGCGGTGAGAGCCTCCATCCTACGGTTGAGGATGACATTTTGCTTGGTCATTAAATCCAACCGAGCAGTAAAGGCGGAGAGGATTTGCTGCAACTCACCGATCACGCCCCCTGCAGACGCCTGTGCACCCTGCTCTTCCATTGGCTGTCCAACAGATGGTTGATGCCCCTCGGGATCCATGACGTTGGCCGAGATATCCTGTTGTGAAAGTGTAATGACACGGACCCACAACAGTGGGCGTAAATGAACGGACAATAGATAAGCCAAAAATACAACACTTTACTGTTGTGAAGCGTGCACAACGAAATACAGACAAATACAGTTTTTGGACAGAGTCAAATGTACTAAGGTGACGTGTGGGCAGGCTCGAGGATAGAAGACGTCCGTCCAGAGAAGAGCCGGATCCCACACGATTTCCACTGCCACTGATCCCGGAGAATACTGGAGCCGCCAAGTTCCGAGTCCCCAGGTGGCCACAATAACGAGTACAGTAGCACCTACTGAACACGGCTGAGAATATACCTCCAAAGGCAAACGATATCTCGGCAGCGGGGTGGAGATGTCTTCCAGCTTATATGGAGTGGTTGATGAGTTGATGATTGGTGACAGCTGTCAGGAGTTAATGAGTGACAGCTGTCACTCTCGGCTGTCCTGTGAGGCGGCAGTGCCCTCTCGTGCCTGAAGCCCGCACTCCAGGCAGGGTGCCCTCTGAATGGTGGGTCAGCAGTACCTCCTCTTCAGCGGCCCACACAACAGGATAAACAGAATACTTCACCATCAACATATTGATAATGCAGAAAGATCACACTTAAACACACAACAGTTATAAGGAACACATGCCAATAAAATTGAATGATTATATGCAAAGCATTTTCTTTGATTAATCAATATAAACAACATTACAAGTTTTTAGATATGAATAAAAGAATACAGATGCATTTTTTTTCATTTTAAGCAAAGGTCTTTTCCTTTACTTAGACCTAAAGATAATAGCTGGTTGTCAAGGCCCAAAGTTTATGACCAGGTCTTATCGTGGAAGAGATCTTCCTGCAGCATCTGGGAAGGTTCTGGCCTTGGTGTGAGGCCATAAAAGGTGGTTCTCCGGGCCTGGGGAAGTTCAGATTCTGACGTGAAGCCATTATAATGTCATGTAATTAATAGTGACCAAAATGTAACCGATAAACAAGCAAGGGATCCTTTGAAGGACTCTGAGTTACAGTTCTGTTTTGCTCTGGGCCACAGTGTGGACACCCACGAGGGATGTCTCCAAGAGCTTATCTCCAGATCTCCAGATGGACTTAGTAATTTTAGAGCTAGGAGTGAAAAGAACAGTCTCTGTCCTCAGTTCAAAACCTTAGGTTTTTGTTGAGACATTAATGTATTTATTTAATTAGGACGAATCAAGGCCATGTGCTACAACCTTTTTTTCTTTTGTTTTTTGCAATGGACACAATTAGAACAATGTACACCAACACCAATAAAATTGCTGCAAAAGCAAGGCATAAGGGAAAAAATACAACTGGACAGACATTGAAATGAAAGATCTGTACAAATGTTTTTGTACTTCTGATATACATATCATTAGTGTCACTGCCAAGTCTCCAGGACTACTGGAAACAAAGTCATATTTTGTCTGTGCCCTTTCCCGAAAAAGTTATATCCAGAGACAGATTTAGATTGATATTCTGGAACATCCACCTAAGTGAGCCAGATAAGGATGTAGAAAATTATAGAAAAAATTATAGAAAAAAGGGAACAGCAGGTCATGACAAACTGTTTTGAGTCAGGCCTCTTTATGATGACATCCTCAGTGCCTGCCAGGCTTATTACCACCCGAGGAGGGAGCTGGCAGTGGATGAAAGGATGGTGGTGATGAAGGCAAAAACTGGAATAACTCAGTATTTGAAGGACAAGCCAACAAAATGGGGCATGAAACTTTTTTGTGTTGGCTGCTTCAAGTAATGGCTACACACTCAAGTTCACCATTTACACTGGCAAGACCGTGACCTGTTGGGGAAAATAAGCTTTTCTCAAAACACAGAAAATCTCATTCCCCTGTGAATCCAAAGTTAGTGGAAAGAGAACACAAACAACAATAATTTGAATTTAAATTAATCCTACCAGGTTTATTAAGACAGCAGACCAGATCAATCATCAAAAATCACTCATCTTTGCGCAAAAATGTGTTTAGAATGCATACACATCTTTAATCACGCCACAAAACCAATACCCACAGCATTGTTCAGCAAAAATGAACACTCTTCTTTTCAAAAACAAAGTTTTTAAGCTTGCAGTCCAGAAATTTGTCTGGGCGGGGCTCCCAGGCCCACACGTCCTCGGTCTCAGCACATAAATGTAATAAATTTTACTCCATGATAGAAATGGGCAGTATGGTGGATTAGTGGTTAGCACTGTTGCCTCACAGCGAGAAGGTCGTGGGTTCAATTCCCGTGGCCTTTCTGTGTGGAGTTTGCATGTTCTCCCCGTGTTTGTGTGGGTTTCCTCCGGGTGCTCCGGTTTCCTACCACATCCAATGACATGCGGGTTAGGTGGATTGGGATCTTTAAATTGTCCGTAGGTGTGTGTGTGGGTGTGTCTGTGTTTGTTTGTCTGTTTGTGGCCCTGCGACAGATTGGCGTCCTGTCCTGGGTGTACCCTGCCTTGCGCTGTATGGCTACTGGGATAGGCTCCAGCCCCCCGTGACCCTTAAATAGACTAAGCGGTAGAAGATGAATGAATGAATGAATGATAGAAATGGAGAGAAAAAATAGTCCATAAAGCAGGGCATTGTTGTTAATCCTTAATCATCCAACGTTATGATGGAAACTGATCTGATAATCACCCTGGGTGCAGAGGTTTGCAAGTACATACACCCCCACATTGTCTTTGCGACAAGTGTAACTAATTAATTAATGTAGATCAGTGTTAAAGAGTCACTCTCTTCAGCTTGTTGTTTTCAGCTCCGTATGAGAACAGGTCCACGTGTTCAGTTCACAGCAATGTTATTGTATTCCTCCAGAGACTCTCAAGGTTGGTTTCAGATAAGAAATAGCCCAGTCATTGTTTTGCCTCTGGGAGCAAAACTCTTTCACACAGTCAATGTATGAGATCACTCACATTTTACAGAAAACAGCAAGCAGCAATTAATTTTGAACAGTACAATCATTCAACTGTACATTATTTATCAGCATAGTTCAAGCATAAATGTACAAACCCTTTGGTTATAAACACAGGCAACAACAATATTATTTGCAGTACACATCTTGATCTCATTACCTTTGAACATATGAAACATCATGTCAGGCATTAGTCATGACTTTATTCAAAAATGGTCAAAGTCTGACATGTTTTAAACCAACATGTTACACCTACTTAAGCATATGTTATTTAAAGAAAACCTTAAACCAAAACACTTTACTGATTTGAGAGTCAACACACCTGTCAGCAGTTCCACATGTTCAATGCAATTCATCATAAGCACATATTTCAATCATTCATCAAACTGTATAATATTGTATCATTTCAAAACCATCATAAATCAATTGAACACCCATCAAAGCATAGGCATACACATTTTCATTCATTTGACATCATGATAAAACATTATGGCACAAGAATACACTCTATTCAACTTTATTAATTCCATACAATACCTAGTTCATTGTAACCGGTATGGTGTACATACTTCTAAACTTTTGCTACTTTTTGAAAATAATGAACACAAAACCTTTTATTCAGTTTGGTAACTATTAGCATTGTTAGCATGCAAAGCTAATTATGAGTAAAATAGCATATGTTTTCATTCTTTACAGACCACAAGTGAGCATGGGCTGTCACATGATGTGATCATGAACCTGATCCAGCCATCCTTGCTTGATACTGGGTAGAACATTTACATTGACAATTTTTACATGAATCCCAAACTGTGCAGGGACCTGGCTAACATGAAGTTTGCAGCATGTGGCACATACAGGGAGAACAGACGAGGATGCCCCAGAGGGAGGGCAAATGTTCCCATAAAAGAATCTGAAAGATGATCTATAAGATGGATCAGAGAGGGGCCTCTGGTGTTTGTAATGGATGGACACATGGGAGGTATCTGTGCTCCACCATCCATCATGCATTTTCGGGTGAGACAGTGCAGAGAAGGTTTAAGGATGCGAAGAATGGACGATGGCCTAGAGATGGGTATCGGGAACCGGTTCTTTTGTGTATCATTAAGAAATGATTCGATCCATCAACATCAACAGCCGTTTCGCTTAACAATTCCCTTATCGGTCCTTCAGAGTGGCCATTCTTTTTGGGGGTGTTTGTCAGGAAAATGATCGTTTCTCACCACTGATTACAGATCCTGCAGCGGGTCTATAATCAACTGTTTCTGCAGCACAGCTTTGCTTTGAACCTTGAATCAATGAAGTAGTGCTTCAGTCTGGTGCTTCGTTGGTTCTTTGTTTTATTTCACTTTATCTTAATTTTTCCCTGCTAAAACTCTAAACAGCATATGTCTGTGAGTAATATTTACCTTTTTTATGTTAAACCGACCTGTTATGGTCTTCTGAAACAGGTGATAGATGTACTTTATAACTTAAAAACGGGACCGATGCTAACGTGTTAGCATGTCTATGGCGTTTTTTCAGTGTTAAAGTTAACATTAAGCTGTTCGCATCTCAGCACGTTTATGTGCATTTATTTTCTGCATAATAATTAATGGCTCAGTATTTGTTCTCGTAGACGAGTCAAATGTATTACAAATTGTATTTTTTAAATTTATTTTATTTATATATTAATAATAATAATAGCAGCAACAACAATAACAGTAATAATTGCTTCAATACAATTTTAGAGAAAGAGACAAAAAGAAATAAATAACTGTTTCCTGTGAACACCTAGTGACTCTTACACCTCCACTTCATCCCTGTTTTATTTAAGTTTAATGATAATTTGTTTCGGTCATACCATATTTTCAATTTGTTAATTTCTTCAGTGATTTCCCCCAGAACTATCTGTCAAGCTAGAAAACTGCTGCATCCTAGTAAGAGCAGAATACTACTGGAATGAATTTGAATAAGGAAAGTTGGGTTTTTTTCCTCCCCAAAATGGATGCTGCACTCACTGCAAGTTTATTGTCTGGAATAGTCCCAGATTGTACTTCAGAGCTTCTAGAATTCAAACATTTTCATGCAGGTGGTGTTGGGAGGTAATTTTGGGTTACAGCTTTTTTTTTTTTTTTTTTCACCACTTTTCATCCCCGAATATGTCAATCGTGAGTCAACTTTTGTGCAGATTAAAGTCACTAACTGGGACTCCTGTCTTGTTGGGAGAAAGAAACGAGAATCATCCTCCGTTCTGTTCACACAGCTCCAAATGCTGCGCTGCGCTCTGCCGAGTCAAGTTAGAATGATAGATTTCAGTCAGAATTAATAAATTCAAAACGAAATACCGTTTAAATCAATTGACACCTCTTTCCAAATGTTGTAATACAAATAAACTGCAATCAATCAAAATGTTTTTTCCTCCCAAAACGAGACATCCTGCGCTGATGTGCAGCTGCTGGCTGAGCTCAGCTCAGAGGTATGGAGTGACATTCATGCCAAAATGTCTGATAGGAAATGCTTTAGACAAAAACTACAGATTTTATTCATTTTTATTTATGTCCAGAGATCAAGGATCCAGTGACCAATTTAAACTGTTGTTGACATAGAAAACCTGTAAAGCCTACTTTTAGTACACAGAAAATTCACAAGAGGTATCGATAAGGGGATTGGTAAGGAATCAGATCGATAAGCAGAATCGATAATGGCATTGATATCGATAAAATCTTATCAATATCCATCCCTATGCTGGACGGTGAAAGACATTCCCTGTCCTACCCCAGTGTTGGCTTATAATAAAAACTTGGATGGAGTCGACCTGTCTGACCAGCTCATCCAGTACTACTCCACCCATCGGAAAACTGCACACTAGTATAGGACAGTGTTGCTGCATTTCCTTGACATTGCAACCACAAATGCATTCATGACATCAGCAGAGTCAAGCAAGTGCAGCCCATGACACACAAGGACTTTATGGTGGAGCTGGTGTGTCAACTGTGTGGCACAGACAAAACAGGTGTCCCACAGAACAGGAGCCAGTACCACATTCAAAATTGGCACGTTCCTGTGCCAATTGTGCCAATTTGTGGCACTGGAGGATCTCTGCCACAAAAGGTAGATTGTCATTAAATTGGTCTAAAACTAAAATGATGTTATTTGGAAATTATATACATGAAAAGAATGACACCAAACACTGGTGGTTGGCTCTCACTGCGGTATTGTATCACTTCCTGTTCCGGAACACAGCAATGTTTTGCTGTATCTGTTAGCTGTTTAATATGCATAGTTAGATTGATCTAGATAACTAGATAACGATTTGTTTCACAGTGTAATCTTCACGTACCTTAACTAAAGCACTCCCTCTGCTGAATCACCTCTAAATTATTTACACATTATTCACTTTGTGTGTTTTTAGGCATTCGCTAGCTTAGCGCAGCTACTAGCTCTTAGCCGGTTTAGCATGGTGGCTTCTCCTGTCTCTCCCGCACTTTTCTGCTCTGGGTGTGAAATGTTTAGTTAGTCCTCGGCCTCCTTTAGTAGTAATGGTACTTGTAATAAGTGTAGCTTATTCATAGCTTTGGAGGCCAGGCTGGGCGAATTGGAGACTCGGCTACGCACCTTGGAAAATCCTACAGCTAGCCAGGCCCCTGTAGTCGGTGCAGACCAAGGTACCTTAGCCGCCATTAGCTGTCCCCCAGCAGATCCCGAGCAGCCGGGAAAGCAGGCCGGCTGGGTGACTGTGAGGAGGAAGCGTAGTCCTAAACAGAAGCCACTACCAACCCGTTCACATCTCTAACCGTTTATCCCCACTCGGCGACACACCCGCTGAGTATCAAACTCTGGTTATTGGCGACTCTGTTTTGAGAAATGTGAAGTTAGCGACACCAGCAACCATAGTCAATTGTCTTCCAGGGGCCAGAGCAGGCGACATTGAAGGAAATTCGAAACTGCTGGCTAAGGCTAAGCGTAAATTTGGTAAGATTGTAATGCACGCCGGCAGTAATGACACCTGGTTACGCAAATCGGAGGTCACTAAAATTAACATTGAATCGGTGTGTAACTTTGCAAAAACAATGTTGGACTCTGGGCCCCTCCCCAATCAGACCGGGAGTGACATGTTTAGCCGCATGTTCTTGAATTGCTGGCTGTCTGAGTGGTGTCCAAAAAATTAGGTGGGCTTCATAGATAATTGGCAAAGCTTCTGCGGAAAACCTGGTCTTGTTAGGAGAGACGGCATCCATCCCACTTTGGATGGAGCAGCTCTCATTTCTAGAAATCTGGCCACTTTTATTAAACCCTCCAAACCATGACTACCTAGGGTTGTTACCAGGAAGCAGAGTTGTAGTCTTACACACCTCTCCCCCTGCCATCCCCCCAATACCCCATCCCCGTAGAGACGGTGCCTGCTCCCAGACCACCAACAACCAGTAAAAATCTATTTAAGCATAAAAATTCAAAAAGAAAAAATAATATAGCACCTTCAACTGCACCACAGACTAAAACAGTTAAATGTGGTTTATTAAACATTAGGTCTCTCTCTTCTAAGTCCCTGTTAGTAAATGATATAATAATTGATCAACATATTGATTTATTCTGCCTTACAGAAACCTGGTTACAGCAGGATGAATATGTTAGTTTAAATGAGTCAACATCCCCGAGTCACACTAGTCCACAGTAACGACCAGTCCACCAGTCTCTGTGAATTTTCAGACCTTTTGTCTGACTTAGTGCTTAGCTCAGATGAGATAATTATAGTGGGCGATTTTAACATCCACATAGATGCTGAGAATGAGAGCCTCAACACTGCATTTAATCTATTATTAGACTCAATTGGCTTCGCTCAAAATGTAAATGAGTCAACCCACCACTTTAATCATACTTTAGATCTTGTTCTGACTTATGGTATGGAAATTGAAGACTTAACAGTATTCCCTGAAAACCCCCTTCTGTCTGATCATTTCTTAATAACATTTACATTTACTTTAATGGACTACCCAGCAGTGGCGAATAAGTTTCATTACAGTAGAAGTCTTTCGGAAAGCGCTGTAACTAGGTTTAAGGATATGATTCCTTCCTTGTTATGTTCTCCAATGCCATATACCAACACAGTGCAGAGTAGCTACCTAAACTCTGTGAGTGAGATAGATTATCTCATCAATAGTTTTACATCCTCATTGAGCACAACTTTGGATGCTGTAGCTCCTCTGAAAAAGAGAGCCTTAAATCAGAAGTGCCTGACTCCGTGGTATAACTCACAAACTCGCAGCTTAAAGCAGATAACCCGTAAGTTGGAGAGGAAATGGCGTCTCACTAATTTAGAAGATCTTCACTTAGCCTGGAAAAAGAGTCTGTTGCTCTACAAAAAAGCCCTCCGTAAAGCTAGGACATCTTACTACTCATCACTAATTGAAGAAAATAAGAACCCCAGGTTTCTTTTTAGCACCGTAGCCAGGCTGACAAAGAGTCAGAGCTCTATTGAGCTGAGTATTCCTTTAACTTTAACTAGTAATGACTTCATGACTTTCTTTGCTAATAAAATTTTAACTATTAGAGAAAAAATTACTCATAACCATCCCAAAGACATATCGTTATCTTTGGCTGCCTTCAGTAATGCTGGTATTTGGTTAGACTCTTTCTCTCTGATTGTTCTGTCTGAGTTATTTTCATTAGTTACTTGCTCCAAACCATCAACATGTCTATTAGACCCCATTCCTACCAGGCTGCACAAGGAAGCCCTACCATTAATTAATGTTTCGATCTTAAATATGATCAATCTATCTTTATTAGTTGGCTATGTACCACAGGCTTTTAAGGTGGCAGTAATTAAACCATTACTTAAAAAGCCATCACTTGACCCAGCTATCTTAGCTAATTATAGGACAATCTCCAACCTTCCTTTTCTCTCAAAAATTCTTGAAAGGGTAGTTGTAAAACAGCTAACTGATTATCTGCAGAGGAATGGTCTATTTGAAGAGTTTCAGTCAGGGTTTAGAATTCATCATAGTACAGAAACAGCATTAGTGAAGGTTACAAATGATCTTCTTATGGCCTCAGACAGTGGACTCATCTCTGTGCTTGTTCTGTTAGACCTCAGTGCTGCTTTTGATACTGTCGACCATAAAATTTTATTACAGAGATTAGAGCATGCCATAGGTATTAAAGGCACTGCACTGCGGTTGTTTGAATCATATTTATCTAATAGATAACAATTTGTTCATGTAAATGGGGAGTCTTCTTCACAGACTAAGGTTAATTATGGAGCTCCACAAGGTTCTGTGCTAGGACCAATTTTATTCACTTTATACATGCTTCCCTTAGGCAGTATTATTAGAAAGCATTACTTAAATTTTCATTGTTACGCAGATGATACCCAGCTTTATCTATCCATGAAGCCAGAGGACACACACCAATTAGTTAAACTGCAGGAATGTCTTACAGACATAAAGACATGGATGACCTCTAATTTCCTGCTTTTAAATTCAGATAAAACTGAAGTTATTGTACTTGGCCCCACAAATCTTAGAAACATGGTGTCTAACCAGATCCTTACTCTGGATGGCATTACTCTGACCTCCAGTAATACTGTGAGGAGTCATTTTTGATCAGGATATGTCATTCAATGCGCATATTAAGCAAATATGTAGAACTGCTTTTTTGCATTTGCACAATATCTCTAAAATTAGAAAGGTCTTCTCTCAGAGTGATGCTGAAAAACTAATTCATGCATTTATTTCCTCTATTATCAGGTTGTCCTAAAAGTTCCCTGAAAAGCCTTCAGTTAATTCAAAATGCTGCAGCTAGAGTACTGACGGGGACTAGAAGGACAGAGCATATTTCACCCATATTGGCTTCTCTTCATTGGCTTCCTGTTAATTCCAGAATAGAATTTAAAATTCTTCTTCTTACTTATAAGATTTTGAATAATCAGGTCCCATCTTATCTTAGGGACCTCATAGTACCATATCAGGCTTACTTGTTGTTCGTAGGGTTTTTAAGAGTAGAATGGGAAGCAGAGCCTTCAGCTTTCAGGCTCCTCTCCTCTGGAACCAGCTCCCAATTCGGATCAGGGAGACAGACACCCTCTCTACATTTAAGATTAGGCTTAAAACTTTTCTTTTTGCTAAAGCTTATAGTTAGGGCTGGATCAGGTGACCCCGAACCATCCCTTCGTTATGCTGCTATAGACTTAGACTGCTGGGGGTTCCTATGATGCACTGAGTGTTTCTTTCTCTTTTTGCTCTGTATGCACCACTCTGCATTTAATCATTAGTGATTGATCTCTGCTCTCTTCCACAGCATGTCTTTTTCCTGATTCTCTCCCCTCAGCCTCAACCAGTCCCAGCAGAAGACTGCCCCTCCCTGAGCCTGGTTCTGCTGGAGGGTTCTTCCTGTTAAAAGGGAGTTTTTCCTTCCCACTGTCGCCAAGTGCTTGCTCACAGGGGGTCGTTTTGACCGTTGGGGTTTTTCTGTAATTATTGTATGGCTTTTGCTTTACAATATAAAGTGCCTTGGGGCAACTGTTTGTTGTGATTTGGCGCTATATAAATAAATTTGATTGATTGATTGATAATTTTAAAAAGACATATTTGTTGTCTTTTTGCTGCCTGATTCTGTTTTTTTTTTTCCTCTCTCTCTCTGTCTGAGGTGCTGCTCCATCCAGAGATGGGAGTGGGTGTCTTCTTCTACAGGCCTCCCATCCTGTGCACCAGAACTCCCAAAACTTCCTGTATATTTGTATTGTCAATTATGTCAGTAGCATGTCCCAAGCAAAGGGTCACCCCCTTTGAGTCTGGTATGCTTGAGGTTTCTTCCTCAAATCTTCAGAGGGAGTTTAGAAGTTCAGAGGTGATGGTCTAGTAGTTATGCGTTGGGCTTGAGACCAGAGGATCCTCGGTTCAAATCCCAGCCTGACAGGAAAATCGCTAAGGGCCCTTGGGCAAGGTCCTTAATCATCTAAGTTTAGACCCTACTTGTGTAAAGCACCTTGAACTGAAATTAAATTGAAACCTTAAATTGAACTGAATTAAATTGAACTGTCTTCGACGTTTGTAATCAATAAAACTGTAACATTTGTCATGGCCCTGGCCCATGTTGTTCGGTTTGGAAGTTGGGGAGGGTTTGTTTGTCTTTGTGGCTGCTCCCGGCTCTGCTTTCTGCCCAGGTGCTCCTGCTTCACCTCCTCCCTTCTTGTTTGGCTGTGGCTCCACCTGTGTCTGATTGCGGCCTCATTAAAACCTGAGTGCAGGTGTGCGTGAAGAGCACTCCTCCTGTCTCCACCACGCACACAGGGCTTGGACTGTTGGAGCCTTGGAAATAGAGACTGGAATGGACGTGACTAGCGGTGTGCCACACGGCGGCCATTACTGAGGGTGGAGAGAGCGCCTTGAGCCAGTTAAACAGAAGCGAAATGAGGGGAAAAAGGAGCACAATGACAAGGCATACTTCAGATTTATATTTTAATACATAAGATTTTTTTATCCAGGCATGTATGGGTTCATTAGTTCTTTTAATCAGCATGAATACAACTTATAAGGCTTCATTTATAAAAATCCATTGAGAATTATGATGACAGGAAAAAGAACATCACAGTAAATTAACAGAATGGCATGTTTTCCCCAAATTTCCACACTTTACATACATTTTTTTTTCTACCCAGACATGTATGGGTTCATTGGAAAGAGCAATTAAAGGGCTTTAAAACAAGCCTACTTTTATTAAAATCTTTTCACAAATAGCGACAATAGAGAGAGAAAAGCAGCACAGTTTGTCATAATTTCCCCAAATTTCTGCATTTTACATAAAGGTTTTTAGCTTCCTCAGCTAAAATTCTTGCTTTGGTAGTCTGACTTCTGTCTTGACTCTTGTAAACAGAAGCCACAAAAGCTGGAGTTTTAAACCTAACCAGACCCCTCCTACCAAGAGGCCGACTGCTATAGGCTGGTGACTAAACAATAACTCTAGTTAGCACCTATTGTGCTCTAGTAAGCACCCTCCTAATGACAGGGCAGCTGTCCCTCCTAAGGGGACAAAGCGTGTCTCAGACCCCTCCCCGGTTAAGACTGGGTTTCAACTGTTTCACATAGAATGCCTCTTTGACCCCTCTCTCAAACCATTTCTTCTCTCTGGCTAAGATTTTAACTTCCTTGTCCTCAAACGTGTGGTTAGTGTCTTTCAGGTGGAGATAAACTGCAGACTGAGGTCCATTTGCACCCTCTCTGCGGTGCTGGTATAGCTTTTTGTGTAAAGGTTGCTTAGTCTCACCTATGTAGTGTTCATTACAGTTTTCCTGACATCTGATAGAATACACTACATTGCTCTGTTTGTAACTAGGGATCCTGTCCTTAGGTTGAACTAATTTCTGTCTCAAGGTGTTAACTGGTTTAAAGTAAACTGGGATTTTGTGCTGTCTGAAGAGCCTCTGTAGTTTTTTTCCCTACTCCTGCTAAATAAGGGAGAGACACTCCTCTTCTTCTTGTCTCCGTCTCCTGTCTATCTGGTCTCTTTGTTTTCTGGGACTTCTGCACTTTGTCCAGGGACCCTCGTGGGTACCCACATACTGTGAGGGCGTTCCTGCAGTTGTGGGCACCTGTAGGGCTCTGTGTTGAAGAGTCCTGATCACCCCGAGCTTGTGTTCAAGGGGGTGGTTTGAGCCAAAGAGCAGATATTGGTCAGTGTGAGTGGGTTTTCTGTAAACACCTGTCTGGAGCTGCCTGCTCTCTCCAATCCTAACATCACAGTCGAAGAAGGCTAAATGGTTGTTTCTGGCATCCTCACGTGTGAACTTGATATTTGAGTCCACCGAGTTGATGTGCTCTGTAAAGTCCTCAACCTCCCGTTGCTTGATTTTAACCCATGTGTCATCGACATATCTGAACCAGTGACTGGGAGAGATGCCCGTGAAAGACATCAAGGCTGTCTTCTCCGCTCGCTCCATGTACAGATTGGCCACAATGGGGGATTTAGTCCTTTAGCGACCAGTTAAAATTCAAATGGCTGAGCATTTAAAAAGTAAGGAGCGGCAAATCAGGAAATTTCACAACCTTTTAGTGCAGAAAAGGCGTACTTTCAGTGGGAGTAGTTTTAAAGATACACCCAGACAAATTAGTGACAACAGGGAAAATTGGGTAAAGAATCTGTCCGACAGGGTTCTTACACAGACAGAAAAGGATGTGCTCGCTAAAGGACTAAATTTCTCAGTGACCCCTAAACATATACCGACAGTAGATTACATCACTGCAGTAGAGTCAGCCATTAAACATAACAGTTTGTCAGAGTCAGAAGCTGGGGACCTCCGACTAAGAGTCACAGCAGTGCTGAACAGTGCTAAGCCTCCTCCGTCCAACATCACAGGAGAAGAACAGAAAGCTTTGTCAGCACTGCAGAAGGACCAAAGTATCCTTATCCTGCCAGCAGATAAAGGCAGATGCACGGTGGTCATGAACACATCGGACTACGAGACCAAGATCAACAACTTGCTCACTGACTCTAGTACATACGAACGTCTGAAGAGAGACCCCACAAGCGGCTATAAGAAGAAAATCATTAGCTATCTCCAAAACCTGGAGAAAGAGGGACTCATCGACAGGCAGACATACTACAGACTATAACCTGGGGACGCCACTCCATGCATCTATGCACTGCCCAAAATCCACAAACAGGACGTGCCACTCAGGCCTATTATATGTAGTACAGATTCCATCACATACAATTTGGCCAAGCACCTCAAGTGGATTTTGGCTCCTCTAGTGGGTAACTCAGACCACCATGTGGAGAACACACAAGAGTTTGTGAACAAGATCAAGGACCTGCAGTTGGAGGCAGATGAAACTATGGTGTCATTTGATGTGACATCGTTGTTCACCTGCATCCCCACCGCTGAGGCCATCTCAGCTGCGAGGCAGAGACTGCTGGAGGATGTGTCTCTACTTGAAAGGACCAAACTCACACCAGACCACATCTGCCAACTCTTGGAGATCTGTCTTAACACCACGTTTTTCCTGTTTAGGGGGAATTACTACAGGCAGATCCATGGTCTCCGGTATCTCCCATTGTGGCCAATCTGTACATGGAGCGAGTGGAGAAGACAGCCTTGACGTCTTTCACGGGCATCTCTCCCTGTCACTGGTTCAGATATGTCGATGACACATGGGTTAAAATCAAGCAACAGGAGGTTGAGGACTTTACAGAACACATCAACTCGGTGGATTCCAATATCAAGTTCACACGTGAGGATGCCAGAAACAACCATTTAGCCTTCTTGGACTGTGATGTTACGATTGGAGAGAACAGGCAGCTCCAGACAGGTGTTTACAGAAAACCCACTCACACTGACCAATATCTGCTCTTTGGCTCAAACCAGTGCGCTTTTGGGGAGACGCAGGCTTAGTTGTGTGGTTGAGAGTTGTTTGGTCCATTGTACGTATTTGTTGTTTGAGACCCATTTGGTAACCGGATAAATTGTAATGTGCATCCTTTGTTAAAAAGTGGGGATTTTCCTAATAGGTTTTAGGCATCGTTCTCAGAAGGAGAGCGATTGCTGGGGGGTTTTTAGGGACGGAGGCCAGTGTGGGTTGAAGCATCCCACTCTTACCTTTCCCTTCATCGGCTTGGGGTGTGTTCAGGGCCATTACGGCCGCTGAAAGTGACACATAATTCCCACTGCCACGCTTCCAGAAGACTAAGGAGGAGCTAGTCTAGTGGTTATTTTGAGAGAATAGTGGAGATCCTCTCTTTTGTTGGGTGTAACATTGCTAAATTATCAGTTACGCTTCTGTGGTCTCAGATTTGGTTGTTTTATTTATTTATTTTTGTAAAATGGATATAGTGGGAGAATTTATGGAGTCACCTTCTGTGAGTGGCTTAGATCGTTGTACTAAGCAGCAGTTGGCCTCTATTGGAGAACATTATAACGTTGAGGTTGGAGACTTGAGGAAAAATTTGGACTACATTAAAGAAAATTTGAAAGCTGCACTGATTGAGAAAGGTGTATTGTCTGAACAGGAGGATGTAACTGTTGGTGAGAGAAATTCTGATTTCACATTTGAACAAAAGAGAGAATTACTTATGTTGGAAATGGAGCAAATGAAAATGGCCCTGAAGAGGGAAAGGCTTCAACTGGAGCAGGACAAGTTAAGGATGGCTTTGGAGAGGTCTGGTCCAAGAAGGGAATTTGATTTAATTTCTAATTTGCATCTAGTTCAAGCAGCATATTCGGCGCTGAGTGACCAAGAGAGCAGAAATGATAGAACTGTTAAGGAGGCTGTGTTAAAAGCTTATGAATTGGTCCCAGAAGCTTATAGACAGCAGTTTAGGTCATGGAGAAAGGGTGAAAGACAGTCCAGTGTTGAGTTTGCAAAAGATTTGAGCAAACATTTTAACAGATGGTGTTCTGCCCTCAATGTTACAACATTTGAAGAACTTGTACTCGAGCAGTTTATTGAGTGTCTTCCACCTGATGTGGCTACTCATATTACGGAAAGAAGAAAATCTACTGTGTCTGAGGCAGCTACCATTGCTGATGAGTACATTTTGGCTCATAAAGGGAAAAGTAAGAGGTATACACTGATTTTTCTACTGTCAAACCTATAAGTCAGTCCAAGTTTGCAAGGTTTGAGTCGACTAGACTTAATCGGTTTTTACAGTCTTCTGAGTTCTGAACAGTCTTGTAATTATTGTCATGAGAAGGGGCATTGGAAGAGTAGATGTCCTGTTTTGAAAAGTAAAGCTGGTCATTTTAGTGCTAAAAATGTTAAACCTGCTGCATTTACAGCCTGGAAGAGGGACTTTTCAGCTTCAGGGATGAAGTTTGAACATTGCTCTGGCTTGGAAGCATTTCTTTCAGATGGTTTTGTGTCTCTCTGTGGTAATGATTATAAAGTGCCGGTAAGGATTCTGAGGGATACTGAGGCAACGGATTTTTTTATTCGAGCTTCAGTATTGCCATTTTCAGAGGAGACTGATACGGGTGACTGTGTTATTGTAAGAGGTGTCAGTTTGGTCCCATTGAGTGCTCCATTGCATAAGGTTTTTTCTGAAATGCGGTCTTGTTGAAGGAGATGTTCGTCCAGCATTACCAATAGAGGGCATTGATGTCGTTTTGGGTAATGACTTGGCTGATGACAGAGTTTGGGCTTCTGACTGTCCTGTTAAAGTTTCAGCCCAAATTAAGGAACAAGATAACTGTGAGCAAGATTTTCCAGAAGTGTTCACAGCTTGTGCGGTCACGAGAGCTATGACTAAGGTTAAGTCTGACACTAATGAACATTGTGTGTCTGAACTTGTCTTTCACTTACCAGAATCATTTTCAATTTCTCAGCAGGAACTGGTCACTGAACAGAAAGCGGATGCATCTTTGAGTGAACTGCTTGACAAAGTACAGCCCACTCAAGAGGCAAAAAGTTCTGCATCTGGGTATTTCCTACTGGATGAGGTACCGGTTAGGAAATGGACTCCTCAAGGACTGGATGTCTTGGGAACTCCAGTTTTTCAGGTTTTGGTTCCTACTAAATTCAGAAATAAAATGTTGGCTTGCTCACACGATCAGACTGGGCATTTGGAAGTTAAAAAACACACAGTCATATTCTTCATTATTTCTTTTGGCCCCATTTGAAGCGTGATGTTGCAGTTTATATTAAGACTTGTCATACATGTCAAGTGACAGGTAAACCAAATCAGGTTATTAGACCTGCTTCACTTCAACCGATTCCTGCAATTGAGAATCCTTTTGAGCATTTGATCGATTGTGTCGGACCTTTACCTAAATCAAGATCAGGCTCTCAGTATCTGCTGACAGTAATGTGTTTGGTTACTCGTTACCCTGTGGCCTACGCACTGCGTAATATTACTGCAAAGTCTATTGTTAGGGCGTTGACTCAGTTTATGGCCATTTTTTGGTATCCCTAAAGTCATCCAAAGTGACCAGGGCTCAAATTTTTTTTCACATCTCTTTACCCAAGTTCTAAAACAGCTTAACATTAAGCACAATCAGGCATCAGTGTATCATGCACAGAGTCAGGGAGCTTTGGAGAGGTTCCATCAAACACTGAAGTCCTTATTGTGCTCTTATTGAATTGTGTAAGGATTGGGAAGAGGGTTTGCCTTGGTTGCTTCTAGCTGCGAGAGAGGTTTGTCAGGAGAGTACTGGTTTCAGTCCAAATGATCTGGTCTTTGGCCATAGTGTACGGGGTCCGTTGGCAGTACTCCATGATAAGTGGGCCTCAGATGAACCTGCTAATTTGTTGGACTATGTGAATGGTTTTCGCCATCGTCTGTACATGGCAAGGTCAATTGGCTAAACAGAACTTGGCTACTGCTCAGAATAAAATGAAAAGTTTGTCTGATAGACATTCTGAGAAGTGACAGTTCAGTGAGGGGGATCAAGTTTTGGCCTTGTTACCGGTTGTGGGGTCACCGTTTCAGGCACAATTTCATGGTCCTTATACTGTTGTGAAACAGCTTTCAGATCTCAACTATCTGATTGCAACTCCTGATAGGAAAAAAGTCAGCAGCTTTGCCACATTAACCTTCTGAAACCCTATTTTGTCAGAGAATTGTTACAGAGTCAGGCTGGGTCTGTGGATGGGGCTACAGTTTTGACTGTTTGTGAAGTACCTCAGTCAGTTTTTCGGGGGGGGGGGTGGCAATGCCAGATGATGCTGTACTTTATGCACGCTTGAAAAATTCTGAAACTTTGGAGAAATTGGGTTCGTTATTTGACCATTTGCCTCATGACAGAGCTGGACAATTGGCAGATTTGATTAGAGATTACCCATCTTTGTTTGGGGATACACCCACTAAGACCAATTTGATACAACACGATATAGATGTGGGAGATTCAAAACCCATTCAGCAGAGATTTTTCCGTGTCTCTGCTGCCGCGTGTTGAGGACTGTGTCGATCAGGTGGGAGGTGCGCGGTATGTGAGTAAACTGGATCTTCTTAAAGGGTATTGGCAAGTGCCTTTAACCCAGAGAGCACAGGAAATATCTGCATTCATTACCCCTTCTGGTTTATTTTCCTCTACTGTAATGGGTTTTGGCCTGAGAAATGCACCAGCAACATTTCAAAAGTTGATGAATCGTGTTGTGAGTGGTCTGAAAGGTTGTGCCATCTACTTGGATGATGTTGTAGTATAGGACAACCATCTAATGCAGCTCCGGGCATTGTTTGACTGTTTAGCTCATGGTAATCTTGCTCTAAATTTAGCCAAATGTGACTTCGCTAAGGCCACAGTAACCTATTTAGGAAAAGTTGTCAAACCCTCTAACATTTCTAAATTCTCTTCAAAACCCAAACCAGAGGTTAATGCGTTGGGTGTTATTCTTACAGCCGTATCATTTGGATATACAGCACATTAAGGGCAAGGAAAATGTGCTGGCCGACACATTGTCTCGTGCCCCTTTGTAAAACCTGTTCCCTATCCCCCAGTTTATCTTCTCCTCCTCTTAAATTGCTCCTAGGTGCCAAGGTTGCTGAGGTGGGAGTTGCTGAGCTGGAAGTTGGTGTGGGAAATTCTTTGGGCCGGACAACGCCTCTGCTGGTTCTGGACTGTGGTGTTGTGCTGTGCTTTGTGCAGCCCTAATGCAAAGGTACTCTGTGCATCGATGATTTTGATGTGTCTTGCCTGATCGATGTTGGTCCTGACCCTGCTGCTGATCATCTCCATCCTCCTCTTTGCTGCTGTGGTTCTTCAGCTGGTCTCCTGAGCTGGGTCTCAACAACGCCCTGACAATGTTGTCTGAGTAGAACACATTGTCTGGCAACCAGGAGGTAACTTAGACTGGTTGACTGATCTTAGTTAGGTTGTCTTATGGGTCGACCTGGACCGTTTTTAACTTTTGTAAGTATTGGTTAATTTGGGGATTTTGTAGGGCCCCATGAGGGTCCCTTCTTTTTTTTGGGGGGGTGGGAGCACTCCTCCTGTCTCCACCACTCACACAGGGCTTGGACTGTTGGAGCCCCGCTGAAGCCAGCCATGGACTTTTAATTTCTTTTGTTTATTTTATTAATTTACACTTCCACACGCACTGCAACACTTGCACACATACTGACTCACATGTACACGTTATTTTGTTTAAATAAATATTGTTAAGCTTGGTCCATGTGTTGTCTCCCCTCTTTTGTTACTCCCTTATCGAGCCAGGGGTGTAACACATTCAAAAACAAGCTGTAACAATTGGGGTTGTATAAAGGATGGTGTAATTCAAGGCTGTGATTATTAACAAAATGTTGCTTATTGCTTGCACTGTTATATGGACTTCATCAGGCTGTCTAGTGTGCTGTCGCAGGCTGACGTGTTTCACTGCCTGCTCGGGGAATTCCCCACACTCACCCATCAACCTTTTCAGCCTCTGCTGCCAAGCAAGGCGTAGAGGCCCACATGGCCACCTACCAGGATGTCCCCAAAATGGCAGTGATCATCCCTTTTGAAGTGTTTGAGCTCCTGAGAATGCCGTTTGGCCTTAAAAATGCCACCCAATCCTTTTACCACTGCTTCATTCCCAAAGCTGCCACAGTTATGTTCCCCCTGTACGAGGCTCTAAACGGAAAAGTACCCACGCATATGGTGGACTGGTCCATGGAGAGAGTGTAGAAGAATTTTTAGGTCCTTATTTGAACTATGATGAACTATCAAGTGTCCTGATCTGAACTGTATGTCCTCTGGCTGAACTAGCAGGTGTTCAACCCAAAAAAAGGGCTCTATTAGTCATTCAGTCTGTCAGGGGCTTTCCAAGGCCTCTTAGGTGCTTTCCCGCAGGCCACGTGCAGGGGCCTCGGGCCAGCTGCACCTGTGGCTGAGGCCACGTGCGGGGGGCCTCAGGCCAGCTGCACCTGTGGCTGAAGGTCTTTTAAAAAAAATCAGTTGTAAATCCTTCAAGTTTTAATGGGAGCGTTTGTCACATTGAAATAATGGCCTAACACCTGCTTAGGGTTCACTAGAAGACGCTTCCAATAGAAAACCATGTTTTGGGAATAAAATAAATAAAAAAGTCGAAGGAGGAGCGATGCCCGCGGGTCTCCAATAAATAGATGAGCGCGGTTGTCACATATTCAGTCTCTCTAGAGGACTCAGTTTGTCTAAGCTCTGTGTCGAAGGCTTAAATAAACTTAAAAACTGTGCATTTTATCTTGCTTAAGGCTGAATTATTCTAAAGTGTTGTGTCCTTTTCTAGCATATCACTTGCAATTAGTTTGTGTTATCTAAAAGACGACATCCCGAGAAGACTAAAGACGAACCACGACAGAACTTGGCGAGCCAGCTTCAGGAGGGTCCAGGGGCATTCCCGCAGCCTGGGGCAGTCCAGCTCATCCCTCCAGACCGTAAATAACAGTGATCACGACTAAAAGGTAAGCAGAAACCTTTTATAACTTCTGCACGATCTGGAGGAGTGAGTCGGGATTTCCGCCCAAGTTGACAGGTGATATTTTTAATTGCCTCTTACCCAAAAGACCCTGGTCTAAGAAAATTGATAAGAGACTAAAAAAGATAAGATTGAAAATTATCAGGCCTTGTAGATAAAATACTCAGAAGGTGTGTGTGTTCCCGGGAAAAAGAATGTCTGTGTGAGTGAAAGGTCAGGAATGTTCATGAACTCTGGTGTGGAAAAGAGTGCATGGAGAACTAACCTGGATGCTTGGGGAATAATTGGTGTTGAAATTCGTTATTAATGTGCCGGCATGCGCTGTAGGGGTTAATTTAGGGGAGTACACTGACAAATAGATACAAGGTAATACAAGGTTATTTAAAGAGTTTAACAGAGACTGAAGTGAAATAAGTGAGAAAAAGAGTTTAACAGAGAATACGTGCACAAGATAAGCGCCTGAGGGGGCGCAGTAGAAATACCGTACGTGATAAAGAGATTTAAAGAGAAAAGTGCAAAGTAGCACAGCTGACAGTAAGTAAAAGAGCTCAATAAAGGACGTCATTTTTTAAGAAAAGAGAAAAACTATAAAAAAAAAAATGAATGAAGAGTTAGTGCAGAATACATGAGAATTAATGAAGCAGAAAATAGTGCAGTAAGGCACCAAATACACGCTTGTGGGGCGTGGGAGAAGAATAAGTAATTAAGTACACAGTAATATGAGTTTTTTATAAGAAAAGAAAAAGAGAATATTTTCAGTGCAAAGGCACATTAAGCTCACGAGGAGCTCAGTAAGTGGGAAAAAGTAGAAGAAAGTGCAGAAAGGCACAGGATACGCACGCGAGGCGCGGTAAGGCGTAGAAGTAAATGAAATATTGTACGCTCAAAGAGGGCTTGTTAAAAAATAATATATGAGTTGCTGGCAGCGCCGGAGAAGCTGTCTAACGTAAAGAAGAGATACATATTTAAACAGAACACATTGGTGTTAAGTGATTAAAAAGGTTGTTTAAAGCCGCGGAGTGAAAAGTGGCAGAAGTCTAGATAGAGATATATAGAAATTTGTTTTTAATAATTTTTGTGTATAAAGCTTTTGAAGATTGGTGTGTGGGAGAGCGGAGAGTAAGCGGGGAGTTACAGGCAAAGCTGTGAGGGCTTGCAGGCTGGCTGACATACAAGATTAACGTGAAGAGTAGGTACGAGGAGGAGGTGTGTAGACCCAACAGGAGGACTTGGGAGGTGCATGACAGGCAAAGAGAAAAAGTGAGAAACAGAGACAGTGGGGAAAAAAGACAGGAGAAGAGACTGCTATGTAAATACAGAGAAGGTAGATATTATTTCAAAGAAAGAAAACTAATAAACAAACATAGCAGAAAAAGATGAGAAGCAGAAAGTTAAAAAATTAGAAGGAAAATAGAAAGTCGGGAGCAAAGACATTAGGAAGTGTTAGGGTTGTAAGAGGAGTAAAGAAATAAAATTGGTTATAAATCAAAAGAGATAAAGCTTAGATTATAGTGAAAAAGCTGACAGACTGATCAATGCTTGGGACAGTCTTTGATGGGAGACTTAAGTGATGATGAAATAATACTCCCAGAACATTACTTGACTGACGGAGACATCGAAACCCAGGGAATCAGGACACATTTTTGGCTGGAAAGGACCTATTTTGACAGTGTAGGAGCAGAACATTGGCAGGACGAACAAGAGATCAATCAGAAATTATGGCAGATTACTAAGGTAGTCAATCTGAAGCAAAAGAAAGAACAATTCCCTCTAATTAATTGGGAGCTGCTGATAAGACGTCTGTGGCATCAGGGTTTAACCCCGTGGCTGGAGCTGCTTTGTGCTGATCCTAATAAAGAAATTAGCATACCATTAAATCATTTAATAACACTACCAACCGATCCAGGTGAAGAACTGTTTCCTAGGTTGACTCTGACTGTGGTCCCAAGGAAGGTTCGGTGGGAAACAGGTAAATTTTCGTATTTAGTTAAAGAAAAAGAAGACGGGCATAACAGTTGGAAATTTAATCCTTTTAAGGGTTTAAAATACAAAACAGGTGTTACAGCCGGCAAGCTATTGGTCTGGATCAGGACAGCCCCTGAGGGACTACCAGAGCACCATAGAAACATCTCACATAGCGTTTGTCAGGGTTACATGGGTAACTCTCAAGGTCAAGGTCGGGAAAGTACCCCGCTAGACTTAGTACTAAGAAAATATCCAGGAAAACGCATTAAGGCCAACCAATGTATGAGAAAGTGGCACAAAAGGTCACATGGGGGCAGGCAATGGCCTTTGGAGGGATCATTTGATCCGGTGATGTGTGAAGCAGTTGCGGTAGAAATACAGAAAAAAGAAATTAAAGATCAGCAGAAGAACGTAAATAACAACAAAAAAGGCAC
This sequence comes from Thalassophryne amazonica, assembly GCF_902500255.1. NCBI lineage: Eukaryota > Metazoa > Chordata > Actinopteri > Batrachoidiformes > Batrachoididae > Thalassophryne > Thalassophryne amazonica. Next base: position 104,218,364 of record NC_047103.1, read on the forward strand.
TGAAGAAAAAGAAGTTTTGGCCTTGTTCAAGCAGGAAGCACAGAGGCTACAGCAGAAAAGAGAAAAAATGACAGAGGAAAGATCCAAAGAGACTAAAGCCAGTGCACTGAGCTGGGAAGCAGAGTCACCCCCATATAAACGTCATGATATGGGAAAGACAGCTGGACAATTTGTATTAGGAACTCGTGAAGAGGACCAAGGCATGGATGTGGAGGGCAAATTCACACTGACACTAAAAGCTCGAGAGCCACAAGGAGACAGGTCCTCAGTCTGTCAAATGGATCGTACAAGGTCTCCAAGTCCGAAAGTAGGTGGTCGCTCACCACGACCAGCAGGGGGGGCCACAAATAACAGTGACACGGAGGCAGATGAGGATAAAGAGAGAGACCTGAAGGCTCCGCCTGCACATATGAGGTCCACTGAAAACCGTCCCGTCCCACCATAAGTCAGCCGACTGGACCTTCACAGGCTATAGAGGCTCCGAAGAGTGGCACAAGAGCTTCTGTGACACACTGGATCTGGCCAGAAGAGATAATGAAGAACTAGCTGAGCAGCTTCGGCTAGCGAAGGAAAGAATACAAAGACATAGGGAGGCCGAGGAAAGAAGAATATTACAACAATCGACGCCCAATCAAGGGAATCACATTATAGAGCCACCCACCCGAAAGATTTCTGGTGAGATCATCATTGAGAGTGCAAAAGAGGCCCGACTAAGGCAAAGACAACAATGTGTAGCCAAAGACATAGCGGCTTTAGAACAGAATATAACCGACTGGATGGACTGCCTGGAACCAGTTAGTCGCACTCGATCTGGAAGACAGTATGGAGCCCCCACAGAAGAAGAGGAGGACGAAGACCTCATATGCCCATTGGTGGTCAGAAATGGTCATCATGTGTATACCCCATGGAGCTGGACAGACATGGTGGGGCTGGCCAACAGGCTGCCAGACATCACCCAAGGAGCTGGGAGATGGATAACTGCCTTAGAAGAAGGCACTGCAGGGGTAACCTTGTCTTTAGGTGACATAAAAGCCTTGCTAATGCATGTAATGGGAAAACATGACACTGAAGAATTAGCAGGAAAGGTTGGACTAACACAGATGATGGGCACTAATCAACATGATGAAGTCCCCTTTAATCGCTATAGAAACTCCATGTGGGAAGGACTGAGAAGAAAGTACCCTGAGGTCTTGGATCCCTCTAAATTGGATGATGAGGAGTGGACACCTGAAGAGTGCCCAAAGAAGTTCCTGCACCGATTCCAGAAGAGATGGGCGGAGGAAACAGGAAATGCATGGAACCATTCTCCAGCAACTGAAATCCTGTTTAAAATAACTGTAAAAAAGGCTCTACCAGATGAGGTTCAGAAAGCCCTAGATGGAGTCGTGGGACTATCAAAAATTAATTGGGCTTTATACTCTGAGCATATTTGTCACCATCTTGAAATCTACAAGAAAGAAAAACAAAAAGAAGAAGATGCAGCAAAATCCCTGATGAAAAAATTGGTGCAGATGCAGTTGGGAGAGCTAACCAAAGTCAAGAAAGAAAAAACAAAGACCCTGGCACCAATGATGACCCCTGTTCCTTCTGAGCCGGCAAGCACAGGCCCTACCGCAAACACTGCTGCCACCATACAGGCACCTGTGGTAACAGCCACACAGAGCCCCCAAGGAGCAGCAGGAAGCACTCCTACAGGAGAAGTCTCAGCACCAGTGGAGCATCACTATCACTACCATAGCACTGGCACACCCGGAAATGGACCCACCTACAGTCATGGGTGGAGAGGAGAGTCACGGAACTTTCAAGGTCAAAGAGGAGGGTGGCAAAGAGGATCTCGCCAACCTTCATTTGGAAGCAGATTCCAAAACTCAGCTCCCAGGAACAGTCAAGCGGGACCGCCTACGGGACCAACACCCCCAATAGGGGATCAACCCTCTAATGAGTGTTGGAGCTGTGGACAACCTGGACATCGAATGAGAAATTGTCCGGCCCGACCTTGGGTTGGACCCTCTGCCTATTGGCAATAGGGGGGCCTAGAGAAAACGGGGGCATTAGCTATTTCGATGATACCTAAGGAAGAGCCAACCGTCACCGTTAATATACAAAACAGAGATTTCCCTTTCATGGTGGATACAGGGGCAACATACTCTTGCATAGGGAAAATGGGCGCTCATCTCCCCCTCTCTGGGTCTGTAATTAAGACCATCGGCTTCTCTGGGAAAACTTAAATAATACCTTTTACACGCCCACTTCCTGTAACGATTGCAGGAAAAACAATTGAAGCACCCCTGTTATACTCACAAAATACACCTGTGAATTTGCTGGGAAGAGACATTTTATGTAAGCTACAAACCCAGATAGTGTGTACTGCAAATACACTTTCCTGACGAAGCACTCACCAACATTATGGTGCTTATGGACATGGAAAACAAGGTCCGACCTGTGCAACCCATGGTATACTGGCTGAAGTTACAACCAGAAAATTCAAATCTTCAACTGGAATGGGAAAAATGGAAGCCCTGGGCAGAACAACACTATGAAGCAGTATATACACCTAGTTTACCTTTACATGTCACCCTGATGTTCGATGCCAAACAAGAACAAACTGACTATGCATGCTGCTGGGATGTATTGATGAATCAACGGCTGTTTCACATAACCACCGCAGAAATTTATTTAGGCCCCCAAGGGGCCGCAGCTTCTGTCAAGCTAAACAACAATGGTATCAAGTGCCGAATGCCACGCCTCATGTGACCCTTTTAGTCTCAGAAAAGTACGAATCCCATGACCTAGGTCCAATGGTAAAGACAGCCTCAGAAGTTGAAGAATGGCAAAACATGGAAAGTCCACAAGTACATCTGTCAAAAGACCAGCAGTTTATACGAATTAATTTAAAAGTAAATGATGAGGCTATAGCTCAAAAAGTGGAGCTCAATCCTAGACCAGAGGGACAGATGGTGTTATCGGCCCAACAAGAGAAATTGTTAGAGCAAATACCACCAGTGGTGTGGTCCAAAAGCAAAACGGATGTAGGACTAGTAAAAACAGCCTTACCAGTAAAAATAAAAGTAAAACCGGGAGCAAAACTGCCTCACCAAAGGCAGTATCCATTAAAACCTCAGGCTATTGAAGGCATAAAACCAGTAATTAAGGGACTAAAGGCAGCTGGAGTTTTAATAAAAACTGCAAGCCCATGCAATACTCCTATCTATCCTATCCCTAAAAACAATACCAAAGAGTATCAGCTGGTACATGATCTGCGTCCTATCAATGCAATAATAGAAATGGATGCACCTATAGTACCTGATCCGCATACTATACTATCAAGCATCCCTGCTGGAGCAAAATGGTACACAGTAATCGATCTGTGTTCAGCCTATTTCAGTGTGCCTGTGCACCCAGACTCACAACATTTGTTTGCATTCACATTTCTGGGACAACAGCTAACGTATACACGGCTACCTCAGGGACTGAACCTGTGCCCAGCCATCTTTAACAAAGTCCTGGCTGAAGATTTACAACACCTTGACATACCCAGTACATTGGTGCAATATATGGATGATCTCCTTATTGCATCAGAGACTCAAGAACAGTGTGAAAAAGATTAATTAATTGTATTGCATGCATTGGCAGATGGAGGTCATAAAGTAAGTAAGGACAAATTGCAGTTCTGCAAACAACAAGTAGAATACTTGGGAAGACAGTTGTGTGGGACCACGTGATGTATAGCCCCAAGCCAAGTGGAGGCTATAATCAAGGCTCCCAAACCCCAAACAGTGGGACAGATGCTTTCATTCCTTGGGATGGCAGGGTACAGTCGGCCGTGGATTTGTGATTATGCTATAAAAACTGCACCTTTGCGTGCCATGATTAGAGCAGTGGGGCAAACAAGCAATGCAGCTCTCCTCGTCTGGACAGATCAGGCAACGGGAGCTTTTGTGGCCCTAAAAACAGACATGCAATCTGCTCCCGCGTTAGGTAACCCAGATTATGGGAAACCTTTCCATTTGTATGTTACTGAAAAAGCTGGTTATGCTTGTGCTGTACTAATGCAGGAAACAAATGAAGGAAAACAACCATTGGCCTATTATAGTACAAAGCTTGACAACATTGAAACAGGATTGCCACCATGCTATCAGGGTCTAGCAGCAGCTGCCTTTGCATTTCAAAAAGCATCATCCATAATCATGGGACATGCAGTAACGTTGTACACGTCGCATCAGTTACATGCCCTGCTAACCAGTCAACGTTTTGTCTTAACACAAGCTAGACGCACTGGATATGAAGTTGTGTTGTCCGCTCCAGAAATAACAATACAACGTTGTCACACGGTGAATCCTGCCACCAAATTGACCACACCGTTAGATGGTACTCCACATAACTGTGTGGCAGAGACAGAGAAATTTTTGAGAGCCAGAGAACATTTGTATAATCACGCCATAGATGCAGATCTAACCCTGTTTGTGGACGGCTCATGCTTTCGGGATGCCGCGGGATTGCATGCGGGTATAGGGATAGTTAAACTAAACACGGATGGCGAAACCTTTGAATTACTGGAGTCCCAAGGAATTGATCAGCCTTGTTCAGCCCAAATGGCAGAAATCAAAGCCTTAACTATGGCTTGCCAGATAGCTAAAGATCAACGTGTTAATATCTACACAGACTCAGCCTACGCTTATGGCGTATGTCATGTACATGTGAACATTTGGAAACAAAGGGGATTCCTGAGAGCAGATGGCACCCCTGTCACTCATGGAGAAGCGATTTCCCAACTGTTACAAGCTCTCCAATTACCGTCTGAGGTAGCCATCATTAAATGTGCAGGTCATCAAAAGAATAATAACATCATAGCTCAAGGTAACAACCTAGCAGATGACGCAGCTCGCAAAGGAGCACAAGGAGAAAATATGTTTCCCCTGCTAACCATCCAAGATTGTGCCCCACTGGTTTCACTTGACGCACTGATAGTGGCTCAAAGTAGGGCCAGTGGAGAAGAAAAACGAATGTGGGTTAAACGAGGCGCTATTGAGACACGCAGTCAGGGGCCAGCGGACAAGCTGTGGCGCAGTAGTCATGGACATTTTGTGTTACCCACCAATTTATTACGACATGCAATCATTTGGGCCCACGGACCCGATCATTGTTCGCGAGTCCAAATTATGAACAAACTAAAAGCTGTCTGGTGGTCACCATATATGGCAGCTACAGTGGACCGTTTGTTGAATGAGTGTGAGGTATGTGCACAGTACAATGTCTGGAAATCATTCACAGCCCCTTTAGCCCACATTCCGGTCCCTGATGGGCCATTCAGACATCTTATGATGGATTTCATAGACATGGGAGCTGAAAATCGAGTTAAACGAATGAGATATGTTTTGGTAGTGATATGCAGATTCAGCCGATGGATTGAGGCAGTAGCCTCTGCAAATCAAGACCATAAAACGGTAGCCAAATTCTTGTGCCGAGATGTCTTTCCAAGATTTGGCATTCCAGATACTATCTCATCTGACAACGGTAGGGCTTTTGTAGCCAAGGTTACACAAGAAACATTCAAACAATTGGGTATCAAACAGAAGTTTGGGTGTGTTTATCACCCTCAATCAAATGGGGCGGTGGAACGGGCTAATGGCATTTTAAAGAACAAACTAGCAAAAATCATAGCAGACAGCAATGGCAAACTAACCTGGCTGGATGCGTTGCCGCTTGCTTTATTGTCAATGCGCTCACAAACTAACCGACTAACCCATTTGACACCATTTCAAGCTCTTACAGGTCGGCCGATGCCTATTCCATACCTGAGAGGACCCTACGAAGGACCATCGCTGGAGCAGCTACAAGACGAATGGCATAATTATCTGAGACAGTTAACCCAAATACACAAAACTATCTTTTTGCAGGTCAAAGGTGCTACAGAAGACAGAGAGGCAGAGATTCCACTCGAAAATCAGAGCATCCAGCCTGGTGATCTAGTTTACGTCAAAGTGTTCAAAAAGAAGTGGGACAGGCCCCGCCAAGAAGGTCCTTTTAAAGTTATTCTTGCCTCACGTACAGCAGTCAAAGTAGACGGTAAGGACACTTGGTTCCATTTAAACCACTGCTGTAGGGTTGGTGGCCCAGCGCCCCTGCGGCCTCGGCAAGCTCGTCTTGGCAGAGCCGCCGGGCCAAGGGGGGAAGCAAGAGAAGCCAGAGACCCTACAGCAGCACCGAGGGACGGCCACGCCTCCCTGCAGCCAGAAGAAGCACAGAGGGAAGGCCACGCCTCCCTGCAGCCAGGCGAACACCGGCCAAGGCGCTCACAGAGACTGATTGAACAAAGACGACGCACAGCTTCAGAGAGTAGTGGATCCCTGCCAGATAGAGCAGCAACAGACTCAGATGCAGACTCAGAAACAACTGGAGATACAGACCGACAGATAGACAGGCCACAGGAGACATCAGACTCGGACAGCAACTCAGTAGATTTACCGACAGAAGAACCGCAGGAAGTACAACCCAGACAAAGCACAGATACACCACACATCCCTAGTGACAGCTCATCTAGTGACGGCTCACTCAGTAGCACATCTAGTAGCACATCTCAACAGTCACCAGAACAATGATTAAGGAATTATTCAAGGGATTGACAATACTACTGGTGGTCAGTATGGGAGAAAATAGACATCCAAAACATACAACGGACTGTGCTGTGGCCATGGCCGCAATAGCAGCTAAACAAGGCATTCTAAACACAGGAAAAACATATAATTTGGTATACATTAAATCAAAAGCCTACAAGAACATAGGAATACAGGGAAAGCTGGGGGATTACATATTAGGCGAAGCCATTAGCATCAAATGTGAAGAGGAGGGAACACTCAACATAGAGGTAATTTGTGATAAAGGAGGATGCAGGGAAACCAAGCAAGACATAACTGTTACAGTACATGAAGCCACAAAATGGGTAAAAATCAAACCAAGGAAAAAGAGGACAATTAGAAGCCTAGAAACAAGCAGTCACTTAGGGAGATGGGATCCCAGTACAGACCTAGCCCGCACACAAGGGTTGAAGACCAATTTATTTTACCAATGGTTGAAATTTTCGGCTAGGCAGATTAGTGAAAAGCCATGCATAGCCTGTCACCGGAAGGGTGTGATACCTCAGGCTAAACCCCTACCTGATATCAACAACTGTTATAGGAGCCCCCAACATAACTCAGACCAAGCAGAGTGCTATACACAATGTGTTATGAAAATGGCAGTAGGTGATGAAAAATATGCTGCCGACAGTAAACTTTGTCCAGTGCCCCTAAGTACAGAAGGAACCGTTCCACCTATGATTAAAATAGAGAAAGGGATGATACACCCATTCTGTATAGCTAAAGGCTTAGTAGCACAATACATAAGCGATTGGCAGGTAGGGACGACCCAGTCAAAACACCACATACAGTGTATGCAAAAGCAGCAAGAATACAAACCGGCCAAAACAGCATGGAACATTACCGTCTGTCACACCCTGCCAGCAGCAGGCATACAGTGTGAACAAATAGTACCGGCCACAGGGGGTCTGTAATTGGACTGAATCTCACCCATGCTTCATGGGTATCTACTCCAAATTTAGCTAAGGGAACGGTACCCTTAGCTGACATCTTTTGGATATGCGGACAAAGAAGGAAACTCCTGTCATCGCTGTCCCCTAATTGGAAAGGCCTTTGTGCTCCTGTGATGCTCACAGGAGCTATAACAGTAATTGAAATGCCAAATTCAATACAACCCATGCCACAGAAACTTCGTAAGAAAAGAGGAATAATGACACTTAAAACAGACTACAACGTCACAGTAAGAAACGGGATACCACAAGGGATACCCCGACAGTTAGAAGCCATAGACAGTAGCAGAGTTAAAGCAGATGAAGACGCGGATAAATGGGGATGGGCATTGGCTCTGTTCGGGGTTACTCCAAAAATCCGTTCTAGGTTCCAGGAGGTGCAGTGGATTAATTACTTGTGGTATAATCAGCAAAGATACCTGAACTGGACATTGGCAGCAGTAGGAGCCTTAACCGAACAGCTGCACGCCACCTCGCTAATGACAATGCAAAATAGATTAGCTATCGAGATGATGATGGCTGATGAACAAGGAGTTTGTATTATGATCAAAGCCACCGAATGTTGCACAGCTATTCCCATGCGTACAGGGGAAGACGGAAATTTGACAGAGCTCTTAATCACACTTGAAGAGATGCAACAGGAACTGTTAAGTAACTCCATAGGAGGGAGAAATGAAACTGACTATTCTGGATACATTGTAGGGAATGGAATGAATATTGGCCCACTGTTTTCACTGTTTGGGGCTCTAAGGAGAGGGTGGATATCATGGAAAGACTAGTTATATCAGATAGGTGTAGTCTTGGCACTAACAGGGGTGGCGGTCTTGCTGGTAATATGTTGTGGTATTCCCTTGATAAAATTTCTGGTCAATAAATTGATTTCATCCACAGTAGGACAGCTCCCACTGTTAGCCATCCGAGCCCTGGAAGAAAGCACAAATGAAACAGACAGAGAACCAGAATATATGGAAATGGATGAAATACCAATTATCCTCCCCGACAGCCCACAGCTCCCTAATATTGTGGCGTATACCCCAGATAGGGAGGACTGGGATGGACCGTGCTTGGTGATATTGTAGACGAGGAAGAAGACATGCACGCACATTTACATTCACACACATGCACCCACAAAAATGAGGGATAGGATAGACAATATCTGAAAGAATGACATGGAGCTGTAATAATGAACGTATATGTATATTACTAGGACACAGGAGTATGGCTGAGAGACCAGACTCCCCTGATCAGGGACCTATGCCTGATCTGCCTCTATCAAGTCTGATTGGACTCTCAGAACTGTTTGGAGAAGAGGATATACAGGAGGGATGGTCGAGCCATGATTGGTCGCCACAGCCGCCATCCATCCAGCAGCTAAACCAGTTGGCAACAGAAGGATCTTCATCGCTCCAGCACCTGGCAATGACGGCTTCACAGAATCTGCCTGCAGCAAGAGTCGGCCCAAGGACTCCACCATCACCTGAAGGACCCTTTGGACTCAGGAACACACCCCTTCCGCAGATGCCATGGAGACAGTCACATGTGCCAGTGGCAACGATACCCTCCAGGGGAGGCAGCCAAGGTCGGCCATATGCAACAACTGCCCGAGTGCATCCTAGACCCAATTCACTGCTAGGACCTGTCCCCAGCTTTCCACCCCCAAGGCAGGAGAGATATTCTGATCAGCCCAGTGCCTCTGGAGGAGGATCAGCAGGGGTGGACCTTAGCCGAACTCACCCACCAGGACAGAGGGGAGCTTTGTACAGGCTGCTAAATGCCCAGAGTGTCCCAACCACTTGCCTGTGTGACATCAACAATACTCCCCCCACACACGAAATGCCTTCCCCCTTGTACTTCCTGTCCCCTGGACTGCACAACCTTAATCTGGTCATGGTCACCCCACTGGACATGGCAATCTTGGTTCGAGAGCTTCGTCTTCCACAAGAGTCTGTTCCAAAAACCTTGGAGCAGCTCCTGCACCTCACAAATCACATTCCCCATGGGCTATTTGAGGAAATCATGCCACAACTGAGTCAGACAGCTGCATACCTGTTAAGGATACACCGTGACAATGCCAACATCTCTTGTGCTCAGGAGGGCCTCCATACTCAACTGTGTGGTCTTCAGTCTAGTATGGACATGCTAGCCAGCATGATGGAGCATATGGAAAGGGAACAGCTAGGGCTGGCCACCACCACCCTGAATGTGGGCAAGAATTCTCTGGGGGCCCTGTACAACCTGGCCAAGCAGCACAAGGAGCTGGAAAGATCCATCAGAGAACTGCACGACTGTCTGAAAGCCAGAATTCCTGATCCTTCCCCCACTACCCCTGAAAGGCCAACCTCCCCATATTCCCCAACTTCTCCCAAAACTTCAGACGCTGAGTAAATGCTGAGGAGCGCGGACTGACGTAATGGCACTGAACACGGACTATGATCTTGGTTCTTGAGTTTGAATTGCGGACTGGTTTCAGAAATCTGAGTGTAAATAAAAACAAAGAAGGATATATGTTAGTAACGAAGGTTGGGTAAATGTCTGTCCTTACCATCATCTGCGTAACACAGATAAAGCTAAATGCATACACATAGATATCACATTGCAAAGTTATAAAAAGGGGACCCTTACACGGCGTGTTTGTAGATTTAGCAGTAAAGATGCACCATAGGGACCCCTTTTTCTTAAATTATAGCATGCCTCAAGAGACATGCATCGCCTAAATTTGGCGTCTGGCCAAAAAGGGCATTAGAAAACAAGCTGAAAAAGAAGAAAAACAAAGTGGAAAATGTTGAGAAATGGCCTATAATGAAAACCATTATATGATTGACTAAGGCAAATGACTTAAGGACGGACATGAAGGGAAACCATTTATTGTGTTTATCATTTAACTAGACATAGCTGCGCTAACCTTAGAATAGTTTCTTGATTGGTTGACTAAATAGTGGTAACGTAGGGGTTATTTGATGCATTTAAGTAATAAATGTGTGACTCTTTAACAAAATAATATGTAGAACCAAGTATAATGGGTTGGAGCCTCTGTTTGAGTGAGACAATAGATGCCAGAAGATGATTGGTTGCACTGATGTCAATGTAAAGCCTTTACTTTGCCATGATTAAGAGGTTGCTGTAACTTGTTTTATGTGGCCATTTTAAGTGCCTTGAATTACACCAAAACTCAATGTTTGAATGTCACCTTGCGTTGATATAATCCAGCTAATTGATCACCTTGTGCCTTAGTATGTAGGTTCACCTGCACTTCAATATATTTACCGTGTGAAGTATCACTGATATTCATATCCGCACCAGAGTTATCAGTAATTCAAGTGATGTGTTTTTCTTTTTTATTGCAATGCATAAATGAGGATGTCTTGTCAGTAAACAACCCAAGAGTATAGTTGATGTAATGGGACTCTTTCGAGTCCCAGAGGAGGGACTGTAGAAGAATTTTTAGGTCCTTATTTGAACTATGATGAACTATCAAGTGTCCTGATCTGAACTGTATGTCCTCTGGCTGAACTAGCAGGTGTTCAACCCAAAAAAAAGGGCTCTATTAGTCATTCAGTCTGTCAGGGGCTTTCCAAGGCCTCTTAGGTGCTTTCCCGCAGGCCACGTGCAGGGGCCTCGGGCCAGCTGCACCTGTAGCTGAGGCCACGTGCGGGGGGCCTCAGGCCAGCTGCACCTGTGGCTGAAGGTCTTTTAAAAAAATCAGTTGTAAATCCTTCAAGTTTTAATGGGAGCGTTTGTCACATTGAAATAATGGCCTAACACCTGCTTAGGGTTCACTAGAGGACGCTTCCAATAGAAAACCATGTTTTGGGAATAAAATAAAAAAGTCGAAGGAGGAGCGATGCCCGCGGGTCTCCAATAAATAGATGAGCGCGGTTGTCACATATTCAGTCTCTCTAGAGGACTCAGTTTGTCTAAGCTCTGTGTCGAAGGCTTAAATAAACTTAAAAACTGTGCATTTTATCTTGCTTAAGGCTGAATTATTCTAAAGTGTTGTGTCCTTTTCTAGCATATCACTTGCAATTAGTTTGTGTTATCTAAAAGACGACATCCCGAGAAGACTAAAGACGAACCACGACAAGAGACACAGCATTCATAGATGCCAAGGCTGCCTTGGCTTCCACGACAATGCCAGCTCATACATTGCCGTACACCCGCATAGCCATCACCATGGATGCATTGGACTATGCTGTGGAAGCATTGCATGAACAATGGGTAGATGGGACCTGGCAACCACTTGGTTTCTTCATTCAGCAGTTATGCCCCTACGACCGGGAGCTGCTTGCCCTTCACCTTACAGGGCCCCCGACTTACATCTTTTGTTGACCACAAACTGCTGACTTTTGCCATGGCAAAAGTGTCGAAACCCTGGTCCTCCTGCCAGCAATGGCAGCTCACTTACATCCCAGAGTTCACCACAGACATACAGCATGTCATTGGCAAGATGATCTTCGTCCCGGACTGCCTCTCCTGAGCTTTACCAGTCACCATCTGCCTTGGCCTGGACTACACCCTCATGGCGGTTAATCAGACCGCCGATCCTGAGGTGTAGTCACTCAGGTCTGTGGCCACTGAATTACAGGTGACAATACATCACTTTCAGTGAGGGCCACACCAGACTGCTTTGCAACATCTCTACAGGACAGCCACAATCTGTTGTTCATGCCGCATGGAAGTGCGGTATCTTTGATGCTCTTCACTGCCTTTCCCACCCGGGGAGGAAACAATCACAAAGACTGGTGACAGCCATGTTCATCTGGCATGGACTCAAGAAGGACGTTAGAGACTGGGTGGAATTTTGTGGCGAGTGTCAGTGCTTCAAGATCTACTGCCAGACCAAATGTCCCCTGGTTCACCTCGCTGTACCAGAGTACAGGTTCAATCCCTCCTTATGTTTCATGCACCTCCTCACCATGTTGGACAGGACTACCCAGTGGCCAGATGCCATTCCACTGTCTGCTGCAATAACAGCCGAAATGGCCCAGGCATTCTTCGGTACCTGGGTAGCCTCATTCAGCACTCCATCAGACCTTTCATATGACAGGAGCTCGCACCTTACGTCTGAGCTCTGGAACACAATTGCAGACAGCCTGGGTGTGAAGCTCCACCAGACCATGGCATATCACCCCAAGGCTAATGGACTGTGTGAGTGCTTTCATCGTTCCATGAAAGCCACTCTATGGGCCGGCTTAACAGGTGGCAGTTGGGTGGACAGACTCACATGAGTCATGCTGGGCCTAAGACCTGCCCCAAGGAGGACCTCCAGTACTCAATGGCATAGTTGGTTTATGGCAAATCACTACAGCTCCCCGAGGATTTCATTCTGACACCACCACCCCTCTGGTCAGCTGCCCACCAATGGAGCGAGCTTCAGGGCAAAGTTTACTGCACCTATGCCTACTTCACAGGATGGCCTGCCACCTTCCTACATGCCCCCAAGCCCGCAATCAGCGGATTATGTTTTTTCTTTATGTCATTCAATGCGCATATTAAACAAATATGTAGGACTGCTTTTTTGCATTTGCGCAATATCTCTAAAATGAGAAAGGTCTTGTCTCAGAGTAATGCTGAAAAACTAATTCATGCGTTTATTTCCTCTAGGCTGGACTATTGTAATTCATTATTATCAGGTTGTCCTAAAAGTTCCCTGAAAAGCCTTCAGTTAATTCAAAATGCTGCAGCTAGAGTACTGACAGGGACTAGAAGGAGAGAGCATATCTCACCCATATTGGCCTCTCTTCATTGGCTTCCTGTTAATTCTACAATAGAATTTAAAATTCTTCTTCTTACTTATAAGGTTTTGAATAATCAGGTCCCATCTTATCTTAGGGACCTCATAGTACCATATCACCCCAATAGAGCACTTCTCTCTCAGACTGCAGGCTTACTTGTAGTTCCTAGGGTTTGTAAGAGTAGAATGGGAGGCAGAGCATTCAGCTTTCAGGCTCCTCTCCTCTGGAACCAGCTCCCAATTCAGATCAGGGAGACAGACACCCTCTCTACTTTTAAGATTGGGCTTAAAACTTTCCTTTTTGCTAAAGCTTATAGTTAGGGCTGGATCAGGTGACCCTAAACCATCCCTTACTCATGCTGCTATAGACTTAGACTGCTGGGGGGTTCCCATGATGCACTGAGTGTTTCTTTCTCTTTTTGCTCTGTATGCACCACTCTGCATTTAATCATTAGTGATTGATCTCTGCTCTCTTCCACAGCATGTCTTTTTCCTGGTTCTCTCCCTCAGCCCCAACCAGTCCCAGCAGAAGACTGCCCCTCCCTGAGCCTGGTTCTGCTGGAGGTTTCTTCCTGTTAAAAGGGAGTTTTTCCTTCCCACTGTCGCCAAGTGCTTGCTCACAGGGGGTCGTTTTGACCATTGGGGTTTTTACGTAATTATTGTATGGCCTTGCCTTACAATATAAAGCGCCTTGGGGCAGCTGTTTGTTGTGATTTGGCGCTATATAAATAAAATTGATTTGATTTGATTCTTTGCCATGATGCTCACAGAGGACCACTACAGCCTCCTTATGATGGCCTGTTTCCGGTATTGAAAAAAGGATACAAAAATTTTGTGGTTAACACTGGCGGTAAAGTGCAGTGCATTTGTACCAGTGCAGTGTACCACCACAAGCCAACCCACCTGGATCTGGATAGGCCCACAGAGCTGCTCTCCCTCCACAGGGGCACTCACCTAACCAGCCCAGCCTCCCATGGCCAGAGGCCTATGGCTCCTTTACGCCGCAGTGACTCCGACGCCCCGGTACGGAGGAGTCACTGTGGCTGGATTATTCACTCACCCCCTCGATCCGTTTTTCTTTTTCATTTTTCTTTCTTATGGGGAATTCTGGGGGAGACTGTGTGGTGCACACACAACACACAATGTACTGTTCAGACATAATTCACCAACTCAGATCACTGTCTGTGGTTACAAAGTATGTCCTGCTCTACATGTTAAACCTGCTTCACATGTAAATGTGCCACCACTTGAGGTTACACTGTGTTCCCTGCCTTACAAATGTTAACAAGTCGAGACGTACATATCACTGCTTTCCTGGCAAGACCCCTTCGTGGGTGATGTACAATTGTTCTCAAAGCTGTTTTCCTGCCTCAGCAATGCATAATTTGGGTTCTGATCACACGATGCCTTGTAGCAAGCGCAGACAAAGGTCTCGGTATCTCTGTGGGTGACTAGCAGACTGTCTGCCCCGTCTGTGTGTGTAATTAACTGGCCCGACCCCTTTAATGTCTTAACTGACAGTAAGACATTAAAGTGGTTGGGCCACTTTTACCCCTGTGGGGTTAATGAGTCGGGTTGGGCCACTCATTAACCCCTGTTTTAAAAGTGTGTGTGTGAATGAGGGTCAGTGAAGTAAAGTCACATGCAAATGTGTTGTTGAAATGTGAAATTGTGGCTCTTTTTTTTTTGCCAGCGCAATACCACTCCGCAGTGGACTTAGAAAAAAAGTGATATTGTCCATTTTTTTTTACATATAACAGATTTTGTCCATTTTATACATATAGCAGATTTTGACCGTTTTATACATATAGCGGAATTCAATTCTAACTGCCAAAATTTGCTGGTCCACCTAATCCATTATATTGTATATATATGTATTATATATATATATATATATATATATATATATATATATATATATATATATATATATATATATATATATTATATGTATATACTGTAGATATAGAGAAAAGTTTCAAGATATAAATGATACAGCTGCTTCTGAACAGTGTATGTTCCGGACTGTAGCTTTGCATAGTTCTGGATGTTTTGTGCAATTGCAGAATTCCCCATGCTGCCTGACACGTATGTAAAAAATAATTAAAAAAATACACCTGCACCAGAGTGTCTTAATGTTTTAAGACAGAATCACAGCATTTTTGGCCACATTAAGGCTTAGATTACTGCATTTCCTGTAACAAAGCCAGTTGCGGTAATCAAATGCAATTCTACTACAATCGTCCATGATCCAAAAATGTACAAAAACATGATGAAATGGCTTAAAGCGGCTTGCCTCCTAACAGGCTGGTTTCTAAAGTGCAGACCTAGCAAATGGCTGTCTTATAAAGTGCAGACCTGGCAACCAACCCAAAAAACAAAAGAAAGTTGCTCCGCCCCCGGGCCAGAACCACAACAGATGCTACTTTAGATTTCAAATTTTTACCCAGATGGTGCACAATCAAACAAATTTCAAGCTGTGCTCAGTAGGAATTCCCATTTAAAGACATTCAGACATGATTGAAGCTGTTAAGACTATGAACACCCATAGGTTAACACACACTAGTGACAGTTTTGTGAATCAGAATGAAATTTTGAGCATTTTGAAAATTTTACCCCAATTTCAAATCGAGTCCCTATGATGGCCGTATACCAAGTTTGTTTCAAATTGAGAAAGATGGACAAAGAAGTTACTACACAGTAAAATCACTAGTGTAAAACTAACACCGTCAGTGTACATATGGGCCTAGGGTGGTGTTAATTTAACACTGGTGATTTCATTGTGTATGATGCTTCAAGATGCACCCCAATTTGCTATTCTGGATGAAACAGGGAACATGGAACAGCGCTATGTGGAATTTCTCCATAACATATACTCAACAAAAATATAAACGCAACACTTTTGGTTTTGCTCCCATTTTGTATGAGATTAACTCAACGATCTAAAACTTTTTCCACATACACAATATCACCATTTCCCTCAAATACTGTGCACAAACCAGTCTAAATCTGTGATAGTGAGCACTTCTCCTTTGCTGAGATAATCCATCCCACCTCACAGGTGTGCCATACCAAGATGCTGATTAGACACCATGATTAGTCCACAGGTGTGCCTTAGACTGCCCACAATAAAAGGCCACTCTGAAAGGTGCAGTTTTGTTTTATTGGGGGGGATACCAGTCAGTATCTGGTGTGACCACCATTTGCCTCATGCAGTGCAACACATCTCCTTCGCATCATCCGTGAAGAGAACACCTCTCCAACGTGCCAAACGGCAGCGAATGTGAGCATTTGCCCACTCAAATCGGTTACGACGACGAACTGGAGTCAGGTCGAGACCCCGATGAGGACGACAAGCATGCAGATGAGCTTCCCTGAGACAGTTTCTGACAGTTTGTGCAGAAATTCTTTGGTTATGCAAACCGATTGTTCCAGCAGCTGTCCCGAGTGGCTGGTCTCAGACGATCTTGGAGGTGAACATGCTGGATGTGGAGGTCCTGGGCTGGTGTGGTTACACGTGGTCTGCGGTTGTGAGGCTGGTTGGATGTACTGCCAAATTCTCTGAAACGCCTTTGGAGACAGCTTATGGTAGAGAAATGAACATTCAATACACGAGCAACAGTTCTGGTTGACATTCCTGCTGTCAGCATGCCAATTGCACGCTCCCTCAAATCTTGCGACATCTGTGGCATTGTGCTGTGTGATAAAACTGCACCTTTCAGAGTGGCCTTTTATTGTGGGCAGTCTAAGGCACATCTGTGCACTAATCATGGTGTCTAATCAGTATCCTGATATGGCACACCTGTGAGGTGGGATGGATTATCTCAGCAAAGGAGAAGTGCTTACTATCACAGATTTAGACTGGTTTGTGAACAATATTTGAGAGAAATGGTGATATTGTGTATGTGGAAAAAGTTTTAGATCTTTGAGTTCATCTCATACAAAATGGGAGCAAAACCAAAAGTGTTGCGTTTATATTTTTGTTGAGTAGCATTGCTATGGCAAAATACAGTGGAGGTGTTATGTATTCATGAAGCTTCCTTAACAGTTTCACATGTTCAAGTGGGCTGATCCAGAGAAGCCACAATTTAAAAGAACAAATAATAAATAATTTAACTGCAAATAAATATTAATTTAAATTCATTATGTAGTTCAATGGGCCACTTGGTGCTCAATGCATTTCGCAGACACATCTCATATATTCTGCATGAAGAAAGACATAAGGGTTGCAGCTGAGGGGAAATGTGAATGTGAACCACAGACAAAGACGTGGAAGTGAGGGACACAAAGGTCTAATTAAGCAGACAATCATTATTTCACTTGCATGATGCATGATGGGATGAATGCTGACCTCAGAAAGCGAGGTTAGAATTTAGAGACAGTGCATCTGGGTTGTTATAATTTACATTCGTGTACACACTTGCACGAATATAAATTATGTAAATGACATGCATGTTTGTGTTGTTTGATAGCTATTACTGTGTTCAGTATTCAAAGCACATGCAGAAACCGCACATCTCTTTTGCCTTGAGGTGTTAGTGGTTTTTCAACGTTCCCAGGGCTCTTCTTATTTTTGCTTAATTGGTTTTTGTTGAAGGATACTGAAACAAAAGAATTTCATTTCCTTTCTCTGGGGCTTTTTGTTTAAAACCTTAGTGCTTGTGTCTGGGTTGTGCTCCACATTACAATATAATAGCTTGGACCAACAGTCTGCATGCACTCATTTACTGCTTCTTCACTTAATCCTTTTCTTATTGACTAAATTTTTGTATTCTGATGTTTATTTCAGTCCCACTTTAGCTCCTGATATGTTGCACCTTTGTCATAATGGTGTAATATATTTATTCAAACATGCATGCCATCATTTTTCATCTTATTTATAAGTGTGTGAATCAGTTTTCTCAATAATTACTATCACTAATGTTTACAAACATATAATTTAATTCAATTCAATTTGTTTAATTAATATAGCACCAAATCACAACAAAGCTGTCACAAGGCGCTTCACACAAGCAAGGTCTAACCATTATTTCATATTACAGGTTCACCGATTATTGGCCAAGCCAATTATCGGCACTGATATTCAGCATTTTTGTGGATATCAGTATTGGCTGTTTATACCAGCTGACATGACGATATGACACTTTATTATTGCAGTGCTGCATGTAGCGACTCACTGATTGGAAAGTTCTGCCTTCATGCCTCCACTTTTAAACAGACATCATCAGTCAGCGACTTTAATGTTCCATGAGGACATAGCGCTGTGTAACGAGCACAGCTGAAAACAGTGTCTCTCTCTCTCTGCCTGAGTGAAAAAATAACTCCATCAAAATCATTTATTAATAATACAGAGCTACTCCTGTGTCTGTAGCATCTGTTATATACAGAAATTAACTGTTTATTATTATTATTATTATTACAGTTTAAAGGCTTCAGGTTTCCAAAAATCTCCAAGTTTGCTTGTAGGAGGAAAATCAGCAAAGATGGTGTTAGCAAGGGGAGGAGGAGGAGGAGGGGGGGGGGGAGAGAGAGAGCGAGAGAGAGAGAGAGGAGGAAGGGGGCTTCACTCATTTTCTTGTTTCACAGTTAATAGTTTTCACTGGAGCTGTTTTCAAACTGTACAAATGGTTTACTGTTCACCCAAAGAATCACATGATCATTTGTGTGAACAGCAGACGTTGGCGCTTAACGCTCGTTAAACATTCATCTTCAGCGTACAGCCTCACTTAGTGAAACAGGAAAGTGTGACAAACTGTAATTCAGAAAGTTTATCATCCATTTTTTATCCTTAAAAGAGCAGGTTTGACAATCAAATCAGTCCAGGTTCAGCTCTTGTTCAACTAAGACAATTATTAAAGGACTTATATTGTTAAAAAAAGAATAATACGAGGTCTGTTAGAAAACTATCTGACCTTTTTACTTTTTTAAAAAACTATATTTGAATTTGAATCATGTGTGCTTGCATCAGCCAAGCTTGAACCTTCGTGCGCATGCGTGAGTTTTTTCACGCCTGTCGGTTGCATCATTCGCCTGTGGGCAGGCTTTGAGTGAGCAATGGTCCACCCCCCTCGTCGGATTTTCATTGTCAGGGAAATGGCTGAGCGATTGGAGCAGCGCTGAATCAAATTTTTCCAGAAACTGTGAGAGACAGCCAGGTGGAAACCATTCGGAAGATTCAGACCGCTTTCAGTGAGGATACTCTCGGCGTCACACAAATTAAGGAGCATTACAACCACATTAAAGATGGCCCACAGCGGCGGAGGGCGCGCCACGCTCCAAGCGGCCATTGACAGGCTGAAACGACCAGATCATTTCCAAAGTGAAGGCTGTGTTGATCCGGGACGACGTCTGACTACCAAAGAAATTGCAGAAGAGGTGTACATCAGCACTTTTGCGGCACATTCCACTGTTACAGGAGATTTTGTAATGAAAGACGTGCGGAGGAATTCGCGCGTCGGCACGGTGCCACAATGGCGCACAACAAAAAGCACATCCGTGTTGGAAGTCTCACAGGACAAGTTGTGACATGCCCAGCTGTTACACAATTTCTCGGATACTCACTCGACTGAAAAGCCACCAAAAGCCATCTGAATCTTCCGAATGGTTTCCAACACGGACGTGAATACAATGATTTGCAAATCCTCTTCAACCTATATTCAATTGAATACACCACAAAGACAAGATATTTAATGTTCAAACTGATAGACTTTTTTGTTTTTGTGCAAATATTTGCTCATTTTTAAATGGATGCCTGCAACACATTTCAAAAAAGCTGGGCCAGGGGCAACAAAAGACTGGGAAAGTTGATGAATGCTCAAAGAACACCTGTTTGGAACATTCCATAGGTGAACAGGCTAATTGGAAACAGGTGAGATGAGGTATAAAAGGAGCATCCCCAAAAGGCTCAGCTGTTTACAAGCAAAGATAGGGCGAGGATCACCACTTTGTGAACAACTGTGTGAAAAAATAGTCCAACAGTTTAAGAACAATGTTTCTCAACATTCAGTTGCAAGGAATTTAGGGATTCCATCATCTACAGTCCATAATATAATCAGAAGATTCAGAGAATCTGGAAAACTTTCTACATGTAAGCGGCAAGGCCAAAAACCAACATTTATTGCCCATGACCTTTGATCCCTCAGACGGCACTGCATTAAAAACTGACATCATTGTGTAAAGCATCTTACCGCGTGGGCTCAGGAACACTTCAGAAAACCATTGTCAGCTAACACACTTTGTCGCTACATCGACAAGTGCAAGTTAAAACTCTACCATGCAAAGCAAAAGCCATACATCAACAACATCCAGAAATGCCACCGCCTTCTCTGGGCCTGAGCTCATTTGAAATGGACAGACACAAAGTGGAAAAGTGTGCTGTGGTCTGATGAGTCCGCATTTCAGATTGTTTTTGGATATCATGGACTTCGTGTCCTCTGGACAAAAGAGGAAAAAGACCATCCAGACTGTTTCCAGCGCAAAGTTCAAAAGCCAGCATCTGTGATGGTATAGGGTGTGTTAGTGCCCATGGCATGGGCAACTTACACATCTGTGATGGTGTAGCGGCTGCACTCTGCGTTGTGTTGTTATGACTCCACCCATTCGCTCCCCTCAGGATGTGAACTCACGACCTCCGGCATGGGCGTCAGACTCTCTAACCAGAAGGCTAAAACCCAGGGCTCTGGCCTTGTGACCAGAGAATCCTTTTGAGCTGTTGGGAGTGAGGTTTACTAACTACATCTGCACAGCGACACCTGCTGGCCTCTGTTACACTGACACCATCAATGCTGAAAGCAGTGGTGGGCACAGCTAACCAAAAAATTAACTTTGATAACAGATAATCAGCTAACTGAAAAGATATCTTTCATAAAGCTAAACCTATAAACCACCCAAAAATTTATCGGAAGCTACAGATAACCAATATCTTCCATTACTGTCTCCAGTACACTTTCAATTGCTAACAAGCTGATTTTGAGTTTTAACTCCACGATTGTTTCTGGTAGCATCAAAGGTGACTACAGACCCAAACAATGAGTCAGCACTTCTGTCTTTGAGTGCCCTGCCCACTGCGGGAGGAAGCACCATTTATTACATAGCTACAGCAACAAAGCAGTTGAGTGGAGCAGCGAAGCTCACCTCTCTACTCAATAACATTGTTGCTGTGAAGCGGAGGTCTTGGAAAATAAAACAGTGCTGACTTATGGTTTGGCTTATAAATGAAATGAATACTGATAGAATAACTCCATTAATGCCAATTCTGTCATTTGTACAAAGTTCAAATATGACATATACCTTTTAATTTATCTAATAGATTACAATTTGTTCATGTAAATGGGGAATCTTCTTCACAGACTAAGGTTAATTATGGAGTTCCCAAGGTTCTGTGCTAGGACCAATTGTATTCACTTTATACATGCTTCCCTTAGGCAGTATTATTAGACAGCATTGCTTAAATTTTCATTGTTACGCAGATGATACCCAGCTTTATCTATCCATGAAGCCAGAGGACACACACCAATTAGCTAAACTGCAGGATTGTCTTACAGACATAAAGACATGGATGACCTCTAATTTCCTGCTTTTAAACTCAGATAAAACTGAAGTTATTGTACTTGGCCCCACAAATCTTAGAAACATGGTGTCTAACCAGATCCTTACTCTGGATGGCATTACCCTGACTCTAGCAATACTGTGAGAAATCTTGGAGTCATTTTTGATCAGGATATGTCATTCAGTGCGCATATTAAACAAATATGTAGGACTGCTTTTTTGCATTTGCGCAATATCTCTAAAATTAGAAAGGTCTTGTCTCAGAGTGATGCTGAAAAACTAATTCATGCATTTATTTCCTCTAGGCTGGACTATTGTAATTCATTATTATCAGGTTGTCCTAAAAGTTCCCTGAAAAGCCTTCAGTTAATTCAAAATGCTGCAGCTAGAGTACTGACGGGGACTAGAAGGAGAGAGCATATTTCACCCATATTAGCCTCTCTTCATTGGCTTCCTGTTAATTCTAGAATAGAATTTAAAATTCTTCTTCGTACTTATAAGGTTTTAAAAAATCAGGTCCCATCTTATCTTAGGGACCTCATAGTACCATATCACACCAATAGAGAGCTTCGCTCTCAGACTGCAGGCTTACTTGTAGTTCCTAGGGTTTTTAAGAGTAGAATGGGAGGCAGAGCCTTCAGCTTTCAGGCTCCTCTCCTCTGTAACCAGCTCCCAATTCGGATCAGGGAGACAGACACCCTCTCTACTTTTAATATTAGGCTTAAAACTTTCCTTTTTGCTAAAGCTTATAGTTAGGGCTGGATCAGGTGACCCTGAACAATCCCTTAGTTATGCTGCTATAGACTTAGACTGCTGGGGGGTTCCCATGATGCACTGAGTGTTTCTTTCTCTTTTTGCTCTGTATGCACCACTCTGCATTTAATCAATCAATGAATCAATCAATTTTTTTATATAGCGCCAAATCACAACAAACAGTTGCCCCAAGGCGCTTTATATTGTAAGGCAAGGCCATACAATAATTATGTAAAACCCCAAGTGTCAAAACGACCCCCTGTGAGCAAGCACTTGGCTACAGTGGGAAGGAAAAACTCCCTTTTAACAGGAAGAAACCTCCAGCAGAACCAGGCTCAGGGAGGGGCAGTCTTCTGCTGGGACTGGTTGGGGCTGAGGGAGAGAACCAGGAAAAGACATGCTGTGGAGGGGAGCAGAGATCGATCACTAATGATTAAATGCAGAGTGGTGCATACAGAGCAAAAAGAGAAAGAAACAGTGCATCATGGGAACCCCCCAGCAGTCTACGTCTATAGCAGCATAACTAAGGGATGGTTCAGGGTCACCTGATCCAGCCCTAACTATAAGCTTTAGCAAAAAGGAAAGTTTTAAGCCTAATCTTAAAAGTAGAGAGGGTGTCTGTCTCCCTGATCTGAATTGGGAGCTGGTTCCACAGTAGAGGAGCCTGAAAGCTGAAGGCTCTGCCTCCCATTCTACTCTTACAAACCCTAGGAACTACAAGTAAGCCTGCAGCCTGAGAGCGAAGCGCTCTATTGGGGTGATATGGTACTATGAGGTTCCTAAGATAAGATGGGACCTGATTATTCAAAACCTTATAAGTAAGAAGAAGAATTTTAAATTCTATTCTAGAATTAACAGGAAGCCAATGAAGAGAGGCCAATATGGGTGAGATATGCTCTCTCCTTCTAGTCCCCGTCAGTACACTAGCTGCAGCATTTTGAATTAACTGAAGGCTTTTTAGGGAACTTTTAGGACAACCTGATAATAATGAATTACAATAGTCCAGCCTAGAGGAAATAAATGCATGAATTAGTTTTTCAGCATCACTCTGAGACAAGACCTTTCTGATTTTAGAGATATTGCGTAAATGCAAAAAAGCAGTCCTACATATTTGTTTAATATGCGCTTTGAATGACATATCCTGATCAAAAATGACTCCAAGATTTCTCACAGTATTACTAGAGGTCAGGGTAATGCCATCCACAGTAAGGATCTGGTTAGACACCATGTTTCTAAGATTTGTGGGGCCAAGTACAATAACTTCAGTTTTATCTGAGTTTAAAAGCAGGAAATTAGAGGTCATCCATATCTTTATGTCTGTAAGACAATCCTGCAGTTTAGCTAATTGGTGTGTGTCCTCTGGCTTCATGGATAGATAAAGCTGGGTATCATCTGAGTAACAATGAAAATTTAAGCAATACCGTCTAATAATACTGCCTAAGGGAAGCATGTATAAAGTGAATAAAATTGGTCCTAGCACAGAACCTTGTGGAACTCCATAATTAACTTTAGTCTGTTTGTCCCTCAGCCCCAACCAGTCCCAGCAGAAGACTGCCCCTCCCTGAGCCTGGTTCTGCTGGAGGTTTCTTCCTGTTAAAAGGGAGTTTTTCCTTCCCACTGTAGCCAAGTGCTTGCTCACAGGGGGTCGTTTTGACCGTTGGGGTTTTACATAATTATTGTATGGCCTTGCCTTACAATATAAAGCACCTTGGGGCAACTGTTTGTTGTGATTTGGCGCTATATAAAAAAATTGATTGATTGATTGATTGATTGATTGAAGAAGATTCCCCATTTACATGAACAAATTGTAATCTATTAGACAAATATGATTCAAACCACCGCAGCGCAGTGCCTTTAATACCTATGGCATGCTCTAATCTCTGTAATAAAATTTTATGGTCAACAGTATCAAAAGCAGCACTGAGGTCTAACAGAACAAGCACAGAGATGAGTCCACTGTCCGAGGCCATAAGAAGATCATTTGTAACCTTCACTAATGCTGTTTCTGTACTATGATGAATTCTAAAACCTGACTGAAACTCTTCAAATAGACCATTCCTCTGCAGATGATCAGTTAGCTGTTTTACAACTACCCTTTCAAGAATTTTTGAGAGAAAAGGAAGGTTGGAGATTGGCCTATAATTAGCTAAGATAGCTGGGTCAAGTGATGGCTTTTTAAGTAATGGTTTAATTACTGCCACCTTAAAAGCCTGTGGTACATAGCCAACTAACAAAGATAGATTGATCATATTTAAGATCGAAGCATTAAATAATGGTAGGGCTTCCTTGAGCAGCCTGGTAGGAATGGGGTCTAATAAACATGTTGATGGTTTGGATGAAGTAACTAATGAAAATAACTCAGACAGAACAATCGGAGAGAAAGAGTCTAACCAAATACAGGCATCATTGAAAGCAGCCAAAGATAACGATACGTCTTTGGGATGGTTATGAGTAATTTTTTCTCTAATAGTTAACATTTTGTTAGCAAAGAAAGTCATGAAGTCATTACTAGTTAAAGTTAATGGAATACTCAGCTCAATAGAGCTCTGACTCTTTGTCAGCCTGGCTACAGTGCTGAAAAGAAACCTGGGGTTGTTCTTATTTTCTTCAATTAGTGATGAGTAGAAAGATGTCCTAGCTTTACGGAGGGCTTTTTTTATAGAGCAACAGACTCTTTTTCCAGGCTAAGTGAAGATCTTCTAAATTAGTGAGACGCCATTTCCTCTCCAACTTACGGGTTATCTGCTTTAAGCTACGAGTTTGTGAGTTATACCACGGAGTCAGGCACTTCTGATTTAAAGCTCTCTTTTTTAGAGGAGCTACAGCATCCAAAGTTGTCTTCAATGAGGATGTAAAACTATTGACGAGATACTCTATCTCACTTACAGAGTTTAGGTAGCTACTCTGCACTGTGTTGGTATATGGCATTAGAGAACATAAAGAAGGAATCATATCCTTAAACCTAGTTACAGCGCTTTCTGAAAGACTTCTAGTGTAATGAAACTTATTCCCCACTGCTGGGTAGTCCATCAGAGTAAATGTAAATGTTATTAAGAAATGATCAGACAGAAGGGAGTTTTCAGGGAATACTGTTAAGTCTTCTATTTCCATACCATAAGTCAGAACAAGATCTAAGATATGATTAAAGTGGTGGGTGGACTCATTTACTTTTTGAGCAAAGCCAATAGAGTCTAATAATAGATTAAATGCAGTGTTGAGGCTGTCATTCTCAGCATCTGTGTGGATGTTAAAATCGCCCACTATAATTATCTTATCTGAGCTAAGCACTAAGTCAGACAAAAGGTCTGAAAATTCACAGAGAAACTCACAGTAACGACCAGGTGGACGATAGATAATAACAAATAAAACTGGTTTTTGGGACTTCCAATTTGGATGGACAAGACTAAGAGTCAAGCTTTCAAATGAATTAAAGCTCTGTCTGGGTTTTTGATTAATTAATAAGCTGGAATGGAAGATTGCTGCTAATCCTCCGTCTCGGCCCGTGCTACGAGCATTCTGACAGTTAGTGTGACTCGGGGGTGTTGACTCATTTAAACTAACATATTCATCCTGATGTAACCAGGTTTCTGTAAGGCAGAATAAATCAATATGTTGATCAATTATTATATCATTTACCAACAGGGACTTAGAAGAGAGAGACCTAATGTTTAATAGACCACATTTAACTGTTTTAGTCTGTGGTGCAGTTGAAGGTGCTATATTATTTTTTCTTTTTGAATTTTTATGCTTAAATAGATTTTTGCTGGTTATTGGTAGTCTGGGAGCAGGCACCATCTCTACGGGGATGGGGTAATGAGGGGATGGCAGGGGGAGAGAAGCTGCAGAGAGGTGTGTAAGACTACAACTCTGCTTCCTGGTCCCAACCCTGGATAGTCACGGTTTGGAGGATTTAAGAAAATTGGCCAGATTTCTAGAAATGAGAGCTGCTCCATCCAAAGTGGGATGGATGCCGTCTCTCCTAACAAGACCAGGTTTTCCCCAGAAGCTTTGCCAATTATCTATGAAGCCCACCTCATTTTTTGGACACCACTCAGACAGCCAGCAATTCAAGGAGAACATGCGGCTAAACATGTCACTCCCGGTCTGATTGGGGAGGGGCCCAGAGAAAACTACAGAGTCCGACATTGTTTTTGCAAAGTTACACACCGATTTAATGTTAATTTTAGTGACCTCCGATTGGCGTAACCGGGTGTCATTACTGCCAACGTGAATTACAATCTTACCAAATTTACGCTTAGCCTTAGCCAGCAGTTTCAAATTTCCTTCAGTGTCGCCTGCTCTGGCCCCCGGAAGACAATTGACTATGGTTGCTGGTGTCGCTAACTTCACATTTCGCAAAACAGAGTCGCCAATAACCAGAGTTTGATCCTCGGCGGGTGTGTCGTTGAGTGGGGAAAAACGGTTAGAGATGTGAACGGGTTGGCGGTGTACACGGGGCTTCTGTTTAGGGCTACGCTTCCTCCTCACAGTCACCCAGTCAGCCTGCTTTCCCGGCTGCTCGGGATCTGCCAGGGGGTAACTAACGGCGGCTAAGCTACCTTGGTCCGCACCGCCCAGCCTGGCCTCCAAAGCTACGAATAAGCTACACTTATTACAAGTACCGTTACTGCTAAAGGAGGCCGAGGAATAACTAAACATTTCACACCCAGAGCAGAAAAGTGCGGGAGAGACAGGAGAAGCCGCCATGCTAAATCGGCTAAGAGCTAGTAGCTACGCTAAGCTAGCGGATTCCTAAAAACACGCAAAGTGAATAATGTGTAAATAATTTAGAGGTGATTCAGCAGAAGGAGTGCTTTAGTTAAGGCACGTAAAGATTACACTGGGAAACAAATCGTAATCTAGATAACTAGATCAATCTAACTGCGCAGATTAAACAGCTAACAGATACAGAAAAACACTGCTGTGCTCCGGAACAGGAAGTGATACAATACCGCAGTGAGAGCCAACCACCCAATCATTAGTGATTGATCTCTGCTCCCCTCCACAGCATGTCTTTTTCCTGGTTCTCTCCCTCAGCCCCAACCAGTCCCAGCAGAAGACTGCCCCTCCCTGAGCCTGGTTCTGCTGGAGGTTTCTTCCTGTTAAAAGGGAGTTTTTCCTTCCCACTGTTGCCAAGTGCTTGCTCACAGGGGGTCATTTTGACCGTTGGGGTTTTTCCGTAATTATTGTATGGCTTTGCCTTACAATATAAAGCACCTTGGGGCAACTGTTTGTTGTGATTTGGCGCTATATAAATAAAATTGATTTGATTTAATGTTGAATAATGCACTAATTCTGAGGTTTTGTAACAAACACAGACAGACGCCAAAGGGATTATGGGTAAAATGTGCCTCCGCTAACACTGATTGGTTGACTCATTCATTCTGTGTAAACCAACATGTTTATGTTAATGTCATGTGTTGGTGTTTACAGATAAATGTGCTTTTGTAAAATATGCCATTTTTTATTTGTAAAAAAAAAAAGGCATTTTCAAAAAAAAAAGCCAAGTTGTAGTTAGATAACCGTCTGATATAACTGGTGTCTAAATAAATAGAACACTGCGATGATCTACTGGTGCCCAGACACTCAGTACTTTAGCTGGATTTACACTGTGTGAGTTTTGGCCCTTTTTCAGCCGATTTCTCACTCGTGCGAGAACTTTTTTGGATCGCGCCGAGTTTCAGCTTAATCGCGCGTCCTGCATCATGTACGAGGTCTGTGATAAAAGTAACGGACCTTATTATTTTTTTCAAAAACCATATGGATTTGAATCACGTGTGATTACATCAGACATGCTTGAACCCTCGTGGGCATGCAAGAGTTTTGTCACGCAAGAGTTTTGTCACGCCTGTCGGTTACGTCATTCGCCTGTGGAGATCAGAGATTGCTGCTTTGTTTGATAAAAAATTTTTCAAAAACTGTAAGGCACAACTGAGTGGACACCATTCGATAAATTCAGCTGGTTTTCGGTAAAAATTTTAACGGCTGATGAGAGATTTTGGTCTGGTAGTGTCGCTTCAAGGACGGCCCACGGCGCCTGACGGCGATCTGCGCTCTGAGGCGAAAGCGTCTCGCCGTTTCAAGTTGAAAACTTTCACATTTCAGGCTCTGTTGACCCAGTAAGTCATCAGAGAACAGAGAACTTTCAGAAGAAGTTGGCATGAGGAGTTTATTCGGACATTCCATTGTTAACGGACATTTTGTAATGAAAGAACGTGTGGGCAGAGTCGCATGTCGGGCCGGACCCGACCGCGGGGGGTCGCGACAGGGACTGAGTGGCTGTGTAGCTGAGTTTATCAGGACCTCACCCTGATCACCTGAGGCTGATCACCTGCGGCTCGTCAGGACTCACAGCTGTGGTGCATCTACATGGATTGGAACATGGTGGCATTTAAGACTGGAGTACACAGTGTGTATTTGCCAGAGACTCGACCTTGTGACCAGACGGGTGAGATCATCGTCTCGGGAGCCATCTCATCATCAGTGGATGCAGAGAACGTCCAGGTTTGATGCATGGTCTGTGAAAGAGGAGGGGGTGAGGTCTCACGCTCGTCAGCACACTTCCTGAGGTACGTTAGATTTTGTGACTAACATTTATACAGTCAGTAAATGTGGTGTCCCTCACACCTTATTATATTGAGCTGTATGTTGGTCATGTAATCAGCTTCCACTGCAGTGGAGTTTTGTGAACTGGGTGTTCCATGCCTGCAGGGTGGGAAGCTGATTAGTAATTAAGCCAGGAAGTGTTTGCTGTTTGTGCACCTTTGAGTGTTCTCTCTGTGTGTTGAGTGTGGACTCACATAATGATTCCTTCTTTCACAGACTCGGTTTGTCACGGACACCTGGGGGGTGTCGGCGGGGTCCTTGGGTCCGAATTGGTTCTGGCTCCGGACCGTTAGCGCTGCTGGGAGCGCACCGCAAAACCACCACGCCAGACCGCGCACTTTTTTCACAGCACTGTTATGTTCATTAAACTCTGTTATCCTTTGTACCGTGCTCTGCTTATTTTATACTGGGTCCTTCAAACGCTGGTCGGTTCTCCGGGCTGCGTCCGACACATAACACTGTGGTGCAGTTGAAGGTGCTATATTATTTTTTCTTTTTGAATTTTTATGCTTAAATAGATTTTTGCTGGTTATTGGTGGTCTGGGAGCAGGCACCGTCTCTACTGGGATGGGGTAATAAGGGGATGATCTTTTTAAAATTATAATGGCAAGAGAAAATAACCAAATGACCCTGATCAAAAGATTACATACCCTGGTGGTTTTGGCCTGATATCATGCATACAAGTTCACACAAATGGGTTTGAATGGTTACAAAAGGTAACCTTCCTCACCTGTGATCTGTTTGCTAGTAATCAGTGTGTGTGTGTGTGTGTGTGTGTGTATAAAAGGTCAGTGAGTTTCTGGCCTCCTGACAGACCCTTGCATCTTTAATTCAGTGCTGCACTGACATTTCTGGTTTCTGAGTCAGAGTGAAAGCAAATGAATTGTCAAAGAAAAGGTAATTGAACTTTATAAAACAGGAAAGGTGTTGTGAAAGTGTAGGAACACGGACCCACAACAGGGGGCGCAAATGAACGAACAATGGAGGAAGTCAAATAACAACACTTTACTGTTGTGAATAAGCACAACAAACACAACAGATTACAATAATAGACAAAGAAGTCAATTCACAAAATGTGTCACATGGGCAGGCTCGAAGATAAGAGACGTCTGTCCAAAGCAGAACCGGAACCACACGAGTTCCTCCGCCACCGAACCCCGGGAATACTGGAGCCGCCAAGTCCCGAACTCCCAGGTGGCCACTGCCTCCGCGTGTCGGATCTGGTACTGCTGGCGAGGAACAAAAACAGTTAAATGTGGGTGCGTTTGCACCCAGCAACACGTATGGCGGGAAAACCACCTCCACCTCTCGTCGGAAGAAATGTCTGCTATTCAACGCACAAAAGTAACAAAGTGTTAATGTCAAAAAGACAACACAGTCGGCTGAGTACTGTACCTCCTAGGTAGAGCGATATCTCGGCAAAGAGGTGGAGATGTCGTCTTGCTGATATACCACTGCAGATCAGATGATTGGTGACAGCTGTCGTAGGTGATAAGTGACAGCTGTCACCCCGGCTGCTCCTGTGAGGTGGCAGCGCCCTCTGGTGCCTGGAGCCCGCACTCCAGGCAGGGCGCCCTCTGGTGGTGGTGGGCCAGCAGTACCTCCTCTTCAGCGGCCCACACAACAGGACCCCCCCCCTCAACGGGCGCCTTCTGGCGCCCGACCAGGCTTGTCCGGGTGGCGGCGGTAGAAATCGGCCAGGAGGGCCGGGTCCAGGATGAAGCTCCTCTTCACCCAGGAGCGTTCTTCGGGTCCGTACCCCTCCCAGTCCACCAAATACTGGAAGCCCCGGCCCATCCTACGGACATCCAAGAGCCGGCGCACAGTCCAAGCCGGCTCGCCATCGATGATCCAGGCAGGAGGCGGCGCCGGACCCGGATGAGGTGTGATGTTTCAAGATGCAAAATAAGGAGGCACTTAAAAAAAATTGGCTGCATGGTTGAGTTTCCAGAAGAAAGACATTACTATGCAAATACCACAAAGAACACATGCCAAACAGCACAGAGAACAAAGTCATTTGGAGTGAGGAGACCAAAATTTAATTGAACTTTGTGGCCACAACCATAAACATTATATTTGGAGAGGAGTCAACAAAGCCTATGATGAAAGGTACACCCTTACTACTGTGAAGCATGGAGGTGGACTGCTGATGTTTTGGGGATGTGTGAGCTACAAAGGTACAAGAAACTTGGTCAAAATTGATGACAGGATGAATGCAGCATGTTATCAGAAAATCTTGGAGGAAAATTTGCACTCATCAGCCTGGAAACTGCACATGAGTTGTACTTGTAGGCCAGGGGCTATGGGGGGTCCCAGTGCACCGCTCCCCCCCCCCCACCTCCCAGCAAGATTTGTATTTTTTTGTTCTTTGTAGTCTACTGAATCAGAAAAAAAATGGTTAACATCAAAAATTTTGGGATGCACTCTCCATGCAGGCCACTTTTTGATGTGAGGTGTCATTATGCGAAAAAACCCAATTTTGATCATATCAAAATTGAGGGTATATGTTCTTATAGACCTATAGCTTTTTTGTTGGCTATTATTTAGCTATATTATCCCATCAATAGACAGAGGAGTAAATAAGCTTTAATTTGGTGTATAATAAGCTCAGTTTCCTTGAGAATGTGGGCATACACAACTTTTCAAGCACATGGCAATGAAAACACATAGTTTGAAATTTTCACCCAAACTCCCTACACTCACTAGTACCCTCAGCTCAAAACAAAATCAGTATTTTTTTTTTATTCTATAATGTATATCAAATTGATTAATAATGGTTACCAAGCAAAAAATATTTATGTCCTCCATATTTCTGCCTATTATGCAAGTATGGATTCAATTCAAGAATGTATAAGTTGCATCTAAAATATGAATGACCAATGTATTCCAAGCTTTGTATATTTTACCATGACCATTGGGCTTCACATATTTAAGGTCAAAGAGAAGGCAAATAGATTAGCTTTCAGATATCCTACATGTAAATTTTGATGAAAACATTTGTTTAAACATTAAAATGAGGCATGATATTGACAACCAAAATATAATTTCACAGTGAACATGCCATCTTTCTTTGATTTTACATTTCCCTAATACATCAGTGAATCAGAGAATTTGTACAAGCAAGTATATTTCATATGCCATTTTTTTCATATGCCTTTCTCCAGCCTTCACATTCAAACATACTTAAACCTTCAGTCGTCCTAGCTCCTTTGCTTTTGATTTTCTTTCTTGATTTTGAGTTGCAAAAAATGCAATCAGGTGCAAACAAGACTTTGTCATCAGATGAACTTCTGCAGGTTCTGGAACTTGAAGGCTGTGAATCAGAATCACATGGTGAGGAGAGTCGATTCAAATTCATTGTGAACCTCTGATAGCACTCCTTGTGATATCTATGATATTCTGAAAGAATATCTGGTATCAGTTCACAAGTATCAGCCATATGGTGAACTGAATTTGGAGGCTGCAGATGTCTTTTTTCTTTTATACTTTTAAGCTTGGCTAAACACTTGTTCACATCTTTGACATCAGACAACATATGAATTGGTCCATACCGCAGACCTGGAATGTGTACTATGCATTCTGGGTTCTTCGTTTTGTCATCAATTGTTCTCCAGAGCTTCTTTGGTGGGCTTGCATCCCCATGTGATGAAGTACCACTATTGCATTCCGCCATCTTTTCTGGATACAATCTAACAAAGGGTAAAGCACTAGTTACAGACTTTGACAGGGCCTTTCAAGGAAGAATGTTCTTCACTTTGGGAGTATCAATGATAAAGTTTGAGAGCATGTTAGGAACCCAAGAATGATCTTGCACATGTAATTAAATCCTTGATTTCTTAATATAGGTTTTAATACATGTGTATGCAAGTATGAAATTGTTGTTAATTAGTGAGGAAATAAGCTTAACTAACCTGATTCATGTTCCATAAAAGATGAGATAACATGTTTCATGACCAAATTACATGCTTACTGGGCAAGGTATGAAATGCAATGTGCACAGATTAAGTATCAGTTGCACACTCGTTTCACTTTATCACCTAAAACAGGATCTGCATGCACATCTAAGCATAGGTTCTACATATACATTATCACAATGTTCTTTTATTTCTGCAGGAGAAAATAATGGTCTTCCAAATATTCCAAAGACAGATAACCATTAGGATGATATACATATGTCAAGGGTTGCGTTTGTTAATGGCCACTGTACTGGTTTCTCATACCAACAAGAGAAGAACTGGTATAATGTGATAGGATGGATATTGCCAGATCAGTAATAAAGGTCTCTGTAAATATACTTTATTGCATGGCTGTAAAAAAATATACAGTGCATGAAAAATAAATCAACTTTCATGCAGTATACTTTTATAATCATCTATAAACTGACATCAACAAAGTTTCATGAGCATGTTTTTCATGAATTAATATTGCCTTTAGAGAACAGACCAGAATGCAGAGTACATCCAAATCATATGAACCTAGTCAATTTGGCAGAAACCTTAGAACAAAACAATGGCAAAAGTTGCATCTGACATTGACAAGCATTACACTGGCAAACACAAAATGAGATAGTGGACTTTGTTCTGTCACCATACCTTGTTGAAACATGTCTGGTTTTATTTATTTCAAAGAAAATATTGTTTTGGCCACTATCTACTAAAATAGGCAGCATTTTGGTTAGCAGCAGTTGGTGTGGAGTATGCCACCCTCTACCTGCTACACCGAGTCCACTCTCATCTGGATAAGGGAAACAGCACAGTGAGAGTTCTGTTCCTGGACTTCTTGAGTGCCTTCAACACCATCCAGCCCCTTGTGCTCCAGGACAAACTGAAGAGGATGCAAGTGGACCCCTGCCTGGTCACTTGGATCTCCAGCTACCTCACCAACCAGCCACAGTATGTCAGGCTGAGGGACACCGCATGTGACACATCGGAACACCGCAGAGCACAGTGCTGGCCCCTGTTCTGTTCACCCTGTACACCTCTGACTTCTGCTACAACTCTGTGTAACATCCAGAAGTTCGCAGATGACACAGCCATTGTTGAAGGCATCAGGGATGACAGAGAAGAGGAGTACAGGAGCCTTGTGAAGGACTTTGCTGCCTGGTGCCACACAAACCATCTACAGCTCAACACCTCAAAGACAAAGGAGCCGTTCATTAACTTTGGGAAGTCAAGACCAAGTCCACGACCGCTTCTGATTGAGGGAGCTGAGGTGGAGGCTGTGGATTCCTGCATGTGCCTCGGGCTGTGGCTGGACAGCAAACTGGACTGGACAACCCACACCAACCATCTGTACAGGAAGGGGCAGAGCAAGCTGTACTTTCTGAGGAGGTTGCGGTCGTTTAACATCTGCAGAAACTCCTGTGGATGTTCTACCAGTCCGTAATAGCTTTTACACCATGGTGTGCTGGGGTGGCAGCACATCCAAGAAGGACACATCCAGGCTGGACAAACTGATCAAGCAGGCTGGCTCTGTGGTTGGCATGAAGCTGGACTCTCTGGTGATGGTGGAAGAGAAAAGAACACTGGGCAAACTGCTGGACATTATGGACGATGCCACACACCCTCTGAACACCGTCATCAGCAACCAGAGGAGCCTTTTCAGCCACAGACTCCTCCTTGTCAAGTGCAGGACCAACAGACTGAAAAACTCCTTTGTCCCTCAGGCCGTCAGACTGTACAACTCCTCACTCAGGGGGTTGGAAGAGTAACAGGAAGACAGAGGACAGGAAGGAGAGGAAAAGTAGTCACCAGTAAACCAGTATGTCTGGTATTTATATTGCAAACTGTTTTTTTTTCTTTAACTTTTTATACTCTGTGTGCTTCTTACCCTGTGTGCTGCTATACAATGCTGCTGGAACCTCAATTTCCCTGAGGGAGTCTTCCAAGGGATCAGTAAAGTTCTATCTAATCAAATCAAATATTTGGTCATCATTGCAATACTTCCACCTGGTGGACATTTACCATTAATGCAATTTCTGCCAAGAGTTCTAATTATTCATATGAACAGTGGGAAAAAGGTTCTGTAAAAAAAAAAAAAAAAAAAAAGGGGGGGGGGGGTAAAGGTTATCATGTCAATTATTCAGTCAAAACAAAAATCAATTTCAGCTGGACTATTTTCAAATGGTTTTCACAGGTGAAGTTTATATGTGATTAAATGGTTGTTGTCCCTTTGGCAGCCCCCCTTTGGTCAGGGTTGTCACAGCAGATACATCCAGATCCACTTTGGTATTTGGCACAAGTTTGATGCGAGATGCCCTTCCTGACGTAACTCCAGCTTTACTTGGAGAAACACACACAGCCCCTGGTGTTCCAAAGAGGGGTCCAATCCACCTACTAACCAGCAGTGGTGGGCACAGTTCTGCTAATCCGCTAATTATCAAAGCTAATGTTTTCATGACCGGATTAGTTTTTCAGATAACTTTGAAAACCATCAGCGGACCAATTAGCTTCAGATAAATTTAGGTCTGATCATTTTTAGAGTGCTAACATATTTTTGCAGGCATAGTGACTAAAGCTTAACAGTTAAAAACATTTGTGAAGTCTGAAATCAGACTTTAGTATCTACCTGTGTGATAGTTTTTCAGCAGACAGACAGCGTTATCCTCTGCAGGCAAAGGGGAACTAGCTACAGGAGAGAAAGAGAGTAAAAAAAAGATCATTTCTCTTTACACCATACTGACTTGCCGGCATATCACGCAAGTCATCAGCGGGCATACAGTTTTAACTTATGGTTAAAATTTTAACCAAAATAATTCCAGACAAGTTATTTAAATTAAAGTCACGTCTGGCATTTTATTAAGTGAAAATATCAGCTATATGTTTTAGTGTTAAAGTAATGCACTAATTTTGAAGGTTTTAGTGTTTGAAACACACATACTGCAGTGCATTATGGGCAAAGTTTCATGACAGGAGAAATGGATTGAGACGCTCTGATCAGGCTGCAGTTTAACCACTGCACATGGACAACAGCATTAAACTGATTGGGGGGGGGGGGGGGGGGGGTCGGGGTGGTTATGTGTGGGTTGGGGGTAGGAGTAGGGTTAGTAATAGTGACTTAAAAAAATAAACCCGTCACGAAAATTTGAATCATGAAAAAAAATGTGAGAATGGGCTGAATATTTTGGAGTTTTGATTGCTCTCCTGGTGTTGTTGGTCCTGGCTTACAAGGTGCCTCTGAAGGCAGATTTATATAAACTCACGTCTTTTCTAACATTCATGTCCTGCCTCATTTCACATTACTATTGAATAAAGACCAGATATGTAACATTTCATTATCTTGCATCAATAGAAGCATTATTTTGACTTCACTGCTTTGTAAAAAACTTATTTTTATTTTCCATTTCATGGAAGAACATTTTTCACAGTGAATGTGCTTATTCTTATGCCGAGAACAAACCAAATGTGACAGTCAGAGTAATTATGCAGAAGCCTGAAGACAACATGACAAAAATGAGAATGGGAAAAGGCCTCAGAAGGCCATTGGTATCCATCCACCAAACAGCAGCTGTTCCCAGCAGGCGTTGGCTCATACATCAGCCACGCTATCATCTGTTATCTTGTCTTAACAGACAGATCTGGCAGCAGAATGGTAGGTGGGGTGGGAGAGTGTCCCAGTTGACCAGGAGAAAACACCCCCTCCCTGCTGAGTTGAACAGTGTAGATCCGGTCTCACTGTGAGACATTAGACCCATCACATTTAGCTGAGAGCTGGCGGGTGGTGGTAGGGGGCTGCAGAATCTCTTGGTGCTTGGAAACTAATTAATTGTGAGATAGTCACAGCAGAGAATAACTCAGGTGGGTGGGAGGGAAAGTCTAAACCATACACACAGAGAAAAGCTCACAGTGGAGACTCACAGGCTAACAACCCTTACATATTGTCATTATTTTGTTCAAAATATTTTTAATCCATGTTAATACAGATTATGCAACTTAGTCATGATAAGTGTTTTTCTATCCTTAATTTATTACACTGATTCACTACAGGAAGTTTTGAATGTAGCTTTTTAGTCAGATTTGATTTTGTGTGACAGAATAAAAAAACATTTAAAGAAGTCACAAAATAGCAGTTTTGAGATATTGATGAATGTTCTCAAAACCTGCTGCAATTTTGTTTTTGGAGGTGCCTGCTGATTCCAGGAGTCAAACAGACAAGAGAACCCTTTTTTGTGGAAAATAATCTTTTTTTTTTTTTTTTTGCAAATAAAACTAGAAAATTGGTTCTGGACTAAACACATGGGTATTTTTTTTAATCAAGCAAAGCCCTTTATTGCTCATTTGTGATCACCAAACAGTCAGTCAGTTTTGCTATGTCTCCTTACCTTAGTTTAATTTTATGCAGAAATACTCAGTTGACTGCAATATTACCTCAACCTTTATTTCTAAAGCACTTTTAAAACAACAGCAGTCAACCAAAGTGCTGTACATAATTAAAAATGTGCACCAAGTTACCCCCGATCATAAATAAATAAATTAAAAACAACAATACAATTGCAACAGGCAATAAAACAAAATACAAAATAAAATAAAGAGTATAAAGTAGTAGGGAATAATTTAATTCAATGTAATTTATTTCATTTACATAGTGCTAAATCACAACAACCCTGCCTCAAGGCGCATTGCACGAGTAAGGTCTAACCTTACAACCCCAAGAACAAGCACACAGGCAGCAGTGGTAAGTAAAAACTCCCTCTGAGTTGAATCCTCAAGCAGACCAGACTCAAAGGGGTGACCCTCTGCTTGGGCCATGCTACCGACACACTAGACAAATATACAGGAAATTTTGGGTGTTCATGCTGGTGTCCAGGACGAGAGACCTGCAGAAGAAGACACCCACTCTCACCTCTGGATGGAGCTGCACCTCAAACAGAGAGAACAAACAGAAGCAGGCGGCAGAAAGACTACAAATAAGGTATAATTTGTCAGCATTAAGCAACAGGAAAAACAGAAGAAATGCTAAGGTGAAATAGAGATGTATTCACTCATTTAGGAAACACCAGAGAAAATAAATTGTTTTTTAAAGAGGCTTTAAAAGTCTCTAGGGATAGGGACAATCTAATATTAAAGGGGAGACTATTCCAGAGCCTGGGGGCAGCTGCTGCAAAGGCTCTGTCACCTCTCATCTTTAATCTGGTTTTAGGCACCTACAACAACAGCTGGTCAGAAGACCTTAAGGATCTGGTTGGGGTGTAAGGAAAAAGAGCTCCAAAAGATACACTGGGGCCACTGATGGCTTCAAAAACTATTGAAAGAAGTTTAAAATCAACACGGTAACAGAAGCCAGTGAAGAGTAGCCAAGGCCGGCGTAATGTGGTCAGACTTTTTCTTTCCCAAAAGAAGACGAGCAGCAGCATTTTGAATAAGCTAAAGTAAAGTAAAAAATTTACTCAGTTAATTTGGAAATTAATGTCTGAAAGTTTCTGTGTATGCTGTCAGTTGTCCAGGTGGTTTCCATAGTAGAGAAGCTTAAATCTTCGACTGGACTGGGTTGCTTGATGCAAGGACGTTTCGCTTCTAATCGCAGAAGCTTCCTCAGCTAAAATTCTTGTTCTGGTAGTCTGACTTCTGTCTTGACTCTTGTAGAGAAAAATAACAGAAGCCAGCAAAAGTTGGAGTTTAAACCTAACCAGACCCCCCCTACTGAGAGGCAGACTGCTATTGGCTAGTGACTAACAATTGCTCTAATTAGTACCTATTGTGCTCTAGTTAGCACCCTCCTAATGACAGAGCAGCTGTCCCTCCTAACGATGGGACTGACGCCTCTCCTGACGACTCTCCTGATGACGTGAATGACTCATTACCATGAACAAAAGACTGAAACTGCTTTGACCTGAGTACCCCATTGTAAACAGGGGACAAAGCGTGTCTCAGACCCCCTCCCCGGTTAAGGCTGAGTTTCAACTGTTTCACATACAATGCTTCCTTCACTCCCCTCTCAAATCATTTCTTTTCTCTGGCTAAGATTTTCACTTCCTTGTCCTCAAAAATGTGGTTAGTGTCTTTAAGGTGGAGATGAACTGCAGACTGAGGTCCACCGGCACCCTCTCTGTGGTGCTGGTATAGCCTTTTGTGCAATGGCTGCTTAGTCTCACCTGTGTAGTGTTCATTACAGTTTTCCTGACATCTGACAGAATACACCACATTGCTCTGTTTGTAACTAGGGATCCTGTCCTTAGGGTGAACTAATTTCTGTCTCAAGGTGTTAACAGGTTTAAAGTAAATTGGGATTTTGTGCTGTCAGTTGATCCTCTGTAGTTTTTCCCCTACTCCTGCTAAATAAGGGAGAGACACTCCTCTTCTCCTCTTCTCCTGCCTGTCTGGTCTCTTTGTTCTTTGGGACTTCTGCACTTTATCCAGGGACCATCATGGGTACCCACCAGTGGTGGGCACAGCTAACCTAAAAGTTAGCTTCGATAACAGATAATCAGATACCTGAAAAGTTATCTTTTATAAAGCTAAACCAATAAACATAAAAAAATATATATCTAAAGGACTGCAGTATAGGAGGCCTTTGGACTTGGCCTCCTTCAGCTTCATAATGGTAGCTGCAACAGTTGGCAGAAGGCTCCCAAGATAGTCTGTCTTCCTGTAGGCAGACTTAAATTGAGCACAGGCAAGCACCTTGTCAGCATCCACGCTGGCTACCAAGTTGAACACCTCATCACAAAGAGGTGATAAGGTGATGAGTGATGAAATATTGGCTGCACACCTCATGTGGACTGGAAGGTTGTGGCCCAGGCCACTGAATTCCTCAAGGGCAGCCTCAACAGAGATGTACTCCACCTCATCCATGGTTCCAGCCTCGGGATCCCCCTCAATGTCCGCCATGTCTGAATCGGCA
Source organism: Thalassophryne amazonica (assembly GCF_902500255.1). Taxonomy (NCBI): domain Eukaryota; kingdom Metazoa; phylum Chordata; class Actinopteri; order Batrachoidiformes; family Batrachoididae; genus Thalassophryne; species Thalassophryne amazonica. The sequence goes on from NC_047103.1 coordinate 104,258,425, forward strand.
GCAGGCTCAGGAATGTCTGGCAAGAGTTCAGGTTCTGTACCAAACTGAACAAATGCCTTCATAAAGTTGCTGCCATTGTCTGTCGTGGTCCTGGTCACCTTTTCCTGCAGATGGAACTTGTAGTGAGCGTCCACCATGGCCTCGGCAAGAACATCAAAGGTGTGATACCCTTTGAGCCGAGAGCAGACCAGGACCGCGTGCTGTCTGGTGCGGGTCTTGGGGTCCAGCCAGTATGCAGTCATCCCCATGTTGGACCTGTTGTGGGCTGACCAACAGTCCACAGTGGTCGCCACCCAGGGGACATCCTTGAACAATCTGTAATTAAAAATTATAAATCATGAAGAAACAAACTGTAAAATTTTAAATGTATTTGAATAATGACTATCTGTATTGATTATTTTTAATAACTGAAATAAGAAATTTAGCATTAGACAACATTACAACGAATAGCAATAATATTAAAACAATCATACAAAATTATTTTGGGATTATTATTGTCGTTCCTCTGCAAATTAAGTACGCAAATCAACCTAAGTGCAACGAAATTGCATTTCTAAATGCGGAACATTTGGATAAAAAGTAAGATTAGGAAAACATGATGATAATATTAAAAATATATAATAAATTAATACACAAAACTGATTTCTCAGTTGACCTAATTAACTGAATGGGCAGCAAAAGCTTATACACAGTTATACTATCCATTTTACCTCAGTAAATTTTACCGGCTGTAATAAAATAATGCCAAGTGGAGCAAAATGGGGACTGATCACAAAATGGAGCAGACTGACCCAGTGGCTGAAGTTTTATCTCTTGAACACCAGATGGCGCCGCTGTCTCGAATACATTAGACAGACAACCGACCCTGAATTGGGCCGGACATTTGCCAGTGGCCAACATTTTGGAGTGAGCATTCCCACTCCCAAACGACCAATAGGAGAGCAGCACTTGCGCCACACCCCCAAACTTGCCCAAAGTGAGACTGACCAACGCTGACGTCAGCGTCTCGGCCACCAACCAATCACAGGCTAGGAGAGAGAGAGAGGCCAGTATCTGGCTCAATTTATAGAGGGCCGGCAAAACAAAGGCCAAACAATTGAATAAAAGTGCTTATTTGGACTCAGTCTGCTCCATTTCATTACATTTTACCCCATTTCATGATTTTCATTTTTCAGTCCCCATTTCACATTTTACCCCTCACAACAGAAGCAAAAAGAGAGCAGAAGAACAAGCAAAACACAAACATTTGAAGATAATAATAAACTTAAATTTCTCATCATCATAAAAAAATAAGTAATCATGCACATCTCACTTTGTACAAAACTGCAATGGATTTTGACATTTTGGATTGAACATAATTTATGTGTGTTTTCCAAATTAATTTAACATCAATAACTCCCAAGAATTTAGTATCTTTTACAATTTCAAATTCATCATCATGAACTGGTAAGCAAGCTTCTACTTGAATTTTCAAATCTAAATACAAATACACTTTTTTTTTTGCCAAAAATACTTTATAAAATACTCCTCCAGCTGTTTCTGGCTGGCCAAGATCTTCCTCCCCAGGGTGCAACGGGACATTGACGTTTTGCTGGGGTTCAAGGTCTTGACCAAACTGCCGAACGTGGGGGACTCCACATCATGCAGCAGCAGCATGTTGCATACAAAGAGGTCCATGATCTTTGAGTCCACCACAGACTGGCGGACCCAGCGCCAGCAGCTGACTGAGCAAATGCCCCCCGAATAGTAGGCCGGGATAGCTGACTTTTTTTTGCGGGTGGCTGAGCCATTGAAGACTGGCTGCTGGTGCTGCTGTTGCTGCTAGCTGACGATGAATGCCTGTGTTTCACACGTGAAGAGCCGGCCTTGATCCTTTCCTCAATTTGGATTGCATAGCCTGGGTGGTTCCTCTTTACATGGGACTTTAAATTGAAAAGGCTGGTTGTGTGTCCCTTAATTGTTATCTCCTTTGGCTGACACAGGACACACTGGAAAAAAAGACATTAGCGTTCCTCTTGTTCACTGACTGGAAGACAAAGAAATCCTCCAGGTGAGGCCACGGGTTCTGGACCTCGTGGCAGGCCTGACCCTCAGCCTGAGCTGCGCCAGATACCTCCCCACTCGATCCAGGCTCCTCCTGGATGTCATCCTCAAGTCGTGGAACACAAACAATGTTTTCTTCACTCATTTTCCAAAAAACACCATAAACTCACTACTCACAGAAAAAACAATAATGCTGGCTTGCTCGCTCATTCATTAGCTCGCTCGCTCGCAACTAGTCACGTCTGAAACGCACGCTGCAAGACTAGATACTGAGCACGCGGCTGCACTCTGGCTAATGTTGATATCATCGGCCAGCGACTGCCAAACAGAGCATGCACAGAGCACAGTGAAGTTTTTATTTTGTAATCTTGTTTTCATCTATCAATATAAAATAATATATGTATGTTAAAGACCGTTTGTATAAAAAAAAATGTAAATCGCAGGAGTCACAGTTTATCTCTGTATAACGTCACCCATGTTGCATTCAATGCGACTGGTATAATCTATAACTCTGTCAGGCTCTGAGAGTGCTCACATCTGTTATTATGAATTTATGTGGAAATGACAAAAGCTTCATATATCTGTCGCTGAGACAGATGATGACTGGAGTGCAGTTTTAAGCAGAAATGAGGCAATAATCTATGAACTATTGCTGAAGCACTGAAAGGACGCAAGTGCAGTGAAGGCACAGTGAGAGTGCCCTCCCTCTTCTGAGCTCCTCCGACAGCAGCCTGACTGTTGCAGACAGCCTGGAGCCAGGTTTTAGCTGTTTACAAACATTTGTGACTGTTAAACCTAACTCACTACACCACCAAAAAAATGTTATCGGACTGAAAGTTATCGGAACTAAATTTATCGGAAGATAATTGGTCCAATAATGGTTTTAAAACTTATCTGAAAAGCTAATCTGATAATGAAAACATTAGCTTCGATAATTATCTGTTATCGGATTAGCTGAACTGTGCCCACCACTGGTACCCACATACTGTGAGGGCTTTCCATACATGTTGTTGTTCTTTAGCCCTTCCCTCTGTACTTGTGGGTGCCTTTAGGGCTCTGTGTTGAAGAGTCCTGATCACCCCGAGCTTGTGTTCAGGGGGGTGGTTTGAGCCAAAGAGCAGATATTGGTCAGTGTGAGTGGGTTTTCTGTAAACCCCTGTCTGGAGCTGCCTGCTCTCTCCAATCCTAACATCACAGTCCAAGAAGGCTAAATGGTTGTGTTTGGCATGCTCACGTGTGAACTTGATATTGGAGTCCACAGAGTTGATGTGCTTTGTAAAGGCCTCCACTTCCTGTTGTTTGATTTTAACCCATGTGTCATCAGCATATCTGAACCAGTGACTGGGAGAGATGTCCATGAACGACACCAAGGCTCTCTTCTCCACTAGCTCCATGTCCAGATTGGCCACAATGGTGGATACCGGAGACCCCATCGCACAACCACGGATCTGCCCATAGCAATTCCCCCTGAACAGGAAATACGTGGTGTTAACACAGATCTCCAAGAGTTGGCAGATGTGGTCTGGTGTAAGTTTGGTCCTTTCAAGTAGAGGCGTGTCCTCCAGCAGCCTCTGCCGCACAGCTGTGACAGCCTCAGCAGTGGGGATGCAGGTGAACACTTGAAGTGCTTGGCCAAATTGTAAGTGATGGAATCTGTGATACATACAATAGGCCTGAGTGGCACGTCCTGTTTGCTGCCCAAAATCCACAAACAAGACGTGCTTACTTTAAACCGGTTAACACCTTGAGACAGAAATTAGTCCACCCTAAGGACAGCATCCCTAGTTACAAACAGAGCAATGTAGTGTATCAGATGTCAGGAAAACTGTAACGAACACTACATAGGTGAGACTAAGCAGCCATTGCACAAAAGGCTATACCAGCACTGCATAGAGGGCACCGGTGGAGCTCTCAGTCTGCAGTTCATCTCCACCTTAAAGACACTAACCACACGTTTGAGGACAAGGAAGTTAAAATGGTTTGAGGGGAGTGAAAGAAGCATTGTATGTGAAACAGTTGAAACCCAGCCTTAACCGGGGAGGGGGTCTGAAACACACTTTGTCCCCTGTTTACAATGGGGTACTCAGGTCAAAACAGTTTCAGTCTTTTGTTTATGATAATGAGTCATTCACATCATCAGGAGAGTCATCAGGAGAGGCGTCAGTCCCATCGTTAGGAGGGACAGCTACCCTGTCATTAGGAGGGTGCTAACTAGAGCACAATAGGTACTAATTAGAGCAATTGTTAGTCACTAGCCAATAGCAGTCTGTCTCTCGGTAGGAGGGATCTGGTTAGGTTTAAAACTCCAGGTTTTGCTGGCTTCTGTTATTTTTCTCTACAAGAGTCAAGGCAAAAGTCAGACTATGAGAGCAAGAATTTTAGCTGAAGAAGCTTCTGCAATTAGAAGCGAAATGTCCTCTCATCAAGCAGTCCAGCCGAAGATTCAAGCTTCTCTACTTAAGGGCCCTGTCCCACTGGCGTTTAGGAGGATTTGCGCATGAAATAAGGAGACAAAAGCTGAGCGTCTGCAACAAAGGTGGGCAGAAATGACAAATGTCCCGGGGTGGATCAGCGAATACATGAGGAACAAAAGCGGATACAACAGGGAACAGAAGCGAAGGCGACCGTGGAGGCGCCCCCATGAGGGGAACAGCGGCCGTGATGCACTCGCTCTATCCGTGCCCACTCTGTCTGCATGCACGACATAACATTTGCGACTGTGATGTGGCCGTGCTGGGCACGCGTCGTATCTGTTTTGCACGCTGTCCCGGTCCGCCGCCAAGCCACGCCAACCCATCGGTTGCGGATATCAGCGGATGACAGGGGATATGCGGCGTGCATGGTTGTGTATGTCCTGCATATGTCTTCAGTATGTGTTCAGGCAGTGATGCGGATCTCATCCGCAGCAGGATTTTTGAGCCACTCAAAAATCCTGGCTGCAGACATGCGTGCCTCTGTGGATGATCACGGACGTGTTCGGATGGTGGCCGACTCATACAGGAATGTTACACAGTTATTGCGGTTGTTTGGCGGATGTGGGCCATTTTTGTGCGCATTCCATCCGCAAATCCTCCTAAACGCCAGTGGGACAGGGCCCTAATGTCTGAAAACAAAACTTTGATGCCAAGGTCTTTCACGTCCCTTATTCAGGTAAGCCTTATGCTTAGCAATGTCGAGTAGAACCCCATAATGCAGGCAGCGTTGAGGTAGTGTTGCCAGAAATTTTCAGAAATGAATAAGAAGTGGGATTCTTGGGCCAACTGTAACAAAAATGTCCTTTATGATAAGGTCCATCTCCAAAATGCAAAAACAAAAAATGAGACCATAATTAATAGATTCATTGGTATAAGGTGTGGTGTCACCAAATTCAGTTAACATGTCAATGGTCTCCTGCTGGTTATACTACAGCACTCAGTTTGGAAAAAAATGCCTTTTTGAAATATTGAAGGGAATTTTTCATTTTTCCTCCCACAAAGTCTGCAATCATATTCTTGACTGGGCTGTGACAGACTGTTGACAACTCTTCCAAATCACCAACAGTCTCTGTGTGACTAAGACTTAAGTCAAATGTCAAATATAAAGCAATGCAATGGAAAGTATATTTTCTTTCACTGAATGCACTGATGCCTCCATAATTAGAATGTTTATTTATTTTTTTACGGAATGCAAATATTCTTACTTTTCCACTCATAAACATTCATTATTTGTAAAATATTCCTATAATATACACACGTGATTTTGATGAGTTGCTAGTTGTCCATTTGAGCGATCGCCTTTACCACCTTTACTGCAGTTATATGTGTCCAGGATCACGGTGCCATCATCACAAAGGGACACTGACAGGTTTGATGAATATGAAAATGATATTCCATTGATATTTCTGGAGTGATTTACAGCTGCAGTAGATGCTCAAATTGCTTCACATTAATGTCTCACATTCATCCACTCACACATCATGGCATGTACCAAGGTGCTCAACTGCACACAGGGAGCAGTTTTATATATATACGAGGTATCTTATGAAACTAACCGGCAGTTTTATAAAAAAAACTATATGGATTTGAATGACATGCGATTACACCAATCATGCTTGAACCCTCGTGCGCATGCGTGAGTTTTTTCATGCGTGTCGGTGACGTCATTTCCCTGTGGGCAGGCTTTGAGTGAGCACTGGTCCAGCCCTCTCGGCTGAATTCCTTTGTCTGAGACGCTGCTCGAGACGGTGCGCGTTGCTTTATCAAACTTTTTTCAGGACCTGTGAGGGATATCCGAGTGGACACTATTCGAGAAATTCAGTTGGTTTTCTGTGAAACGTTTAACGGCTGATGAGAGATTATGGGGTGTTTCTGTTGCTTTAAGGACTTCCCACGGAGCGAGACGTCGCGCAGCGCTCCCAGGCCACGTCGTCTGGCTGTTTCGAGCTGAAATCATCCCAATTTAAGGCTCTGTTGACCGAGGACGTCGTCAGAGAACAGAGAAGATTCAGAAGAGGCCGGCATGAGGAGTTTATGCGGACATTCCACTGTTAAAGGTCATTCTGTAATGAAAGAACGTGCGCAAATTCGCCGAGTCGTTTCTGTGACGACGACGCAAATCTGTGTGCGCCGCGACAGGAAAAATACCTCCGTGTTGAAAACCATTTGTAAAATTCAGGCGGCTTTTGATGGCTTTTAACAAGTGAGTAAGTGAGAAATTGTTAAACAGCTTGGGCATGTTCCAACTTGCCCGTTAAGTTTTCCAACGGAGGTGTTTTTCCTGTCACGACCCCCCACGGTCGGGTGCGACCCGACATGCGACTCTGCCCACACGTTCTTTCATTACAAAATGACCTTTAACAGTGGAATGTCCGCATAAACTCCTCATGCCGACTTCCTCTGAAAGCCTGAAATGTGGAAGTTTTCAACTGGAAACAGCGAGATGACGCTGCCTGGGAGCGCAGATCGCCGTCAGGCGCCGTGGGCCGTCTTTAAAGCAACACTACCAGACCAAAATCTCTCATCAACCGTTAAAATTTTCAACGAAAACCAGCTGAATTTATCGAATGGTGTCCACTCAGTTGTGCCTTACAGTTTTTGAAAAAATTTTTATCAAACAAAGCAGCAGTCTCTGAGCCATTCCTAAACAATGAAAAAATTGACGAGAGGGTGGGCAACTCCTCACTCAAAGACTGCCCACAGGCAAATGACGTAACCGACAGGCGTGAAAAAACTCTCGCATGCCCACGAGGGTTCAAGCATGTCTGATGTAATCACACGTGATTCAAATCCATATGGTTTTTGAAAAAAATAATAAGGTCGGATACTTTTCTAATAGACCTCGTATATATATATATATATATATATATATATATATGGTAAATGGTAAATGGACTGCATTTATATAGCGCTTTTCCATCTGCATCAGATGCTCAAAGCGCTTTACAATTATGCCTCACATTCAGCCCGATGTCAGGGTGCTGCCATACAAGGCGCTCACTACACACCGGGAGCAATAGGGGATTAAAGCCCTTGCCCAAGGGCCCTTAGTGATTTTCCAGTCAGGTGGGGATTTGAAACCATGATCTTCTGGTCTCAAGCCCAACACCTTAACCACTAGACCATCACACACACACATATATATATATATATATATATATATATATATATATATATATATATATATATATATATATATATATATATATATATGTGTGTGTGTGTGTGTGTGTGTGTGTGTGTGTGTGTGTGTGTGTGTGTGTGTGTGGAATATCATTTTCATATTCATCAAACCTGTCAGTGTCCCTTTGTGATGATGGCACCGTGATCCTGGACACATACAGTAAAGGTGATCGCTCAAATGGACAACTAGCAACCCATCAAAATCACATTCTCTGTGGACACAGTATGAAGGACGATATAACATTAAATCAGCCTTATATTGGGTGACCTCAAAACAACAGAACCCATAAAAATAAATCCTACAAAGGTTCAAAACTTCAGTGTGTGTATGATCATTCCTCAAACTTTCAGTTATCTTGGTTGCTTTGCATAAAAGTTTAAAAATAGGCCTCCAGGCACAATGTCTTTTCCTTGGTTGACCAAGACATGTTGGGGAAGATGATTGGATTGGATGTATTACAATTTTTATGGGCTCTGTTGTTTTTTTTTGGGGGGGGGGGTCACCCTGTACAATATATCTGTGTGCAACCTGGTCTCACGGCAAGTCATGATTCAGGTGCACGAAATATACATTAATCTACTGGTTTGTGATAATGTCACAAAGCGTGCCTCATTTTCATCACAGCAGCACAAATTCATTCTCATTCATTCCATGATGGCTGCACGAAATTAAAAGTGAAGCGGGGGGGTCGGGTGGTTATGGTTAGGGTGGGGTGAAGGAGTAGGATTAGGTTATGGTTCAGGTTAGGGTTGGGGGCTGGAGTAGGGTTAGTAATATTGAGTTTAAAAAAAGCCCCGTCAGGAAAATTTGACTCATTTTGTGCTGGGAGCACGAAAAAAATGTGAGATTGGGCTGCTCTGTGTCACTGCTCATAATGAAATCTGATGGTCATAAATTCCTCTGCAGTGTCACAATATTCAGAGAAATCTCCTGTCATTTGTTCATTCTGACATGCAGAATCTCTGTCCAGGTCCAGTTCAATGTTATAACAATTTCCCATTCCACCCTCACCATTCATTTGTCACTGAAGTCAAATCCATTTCGTTTGTCTGTTTGCCAAGTGTAAATGAAAGGTGAAAGCTTTTTCACACACGAAAGCTTCCTCCAATTCGGGCTGAAACAGAAAAAGAGCTACTGCAGCGCTAACGTGTTGAATAGAGGGTAGAGAAGCTTAGAAGTCAGAGGGATTTCTTGTTCCTCAAGATAGATACCATAAGGCTGTACTGTATACTTTATATTTTATTTAAGCCATCATTTGACTTGCGTAAACACATTAAAGTCAACACTATTAATTCCAATTTCCTATGGATTATTTGTTCTCTTCCAGCTGTATAACTGAGGTCAAATCCTTCTTCTCTTGCAAATTATACCATTGTGCCCCTGAGCTCACATTCAAACTCTTTCATTCATGTGTGTATGTGTGTGTGTGTGTGTGTGTGTGTGTGTGTGTGTGTGTGTGTGTGTGTGTGTGTGTGTGTGTGTGTGTGTGTGTGTGTGTGTGTGTGTGTGTGTGTGCACGTGCATGTGTGCCTGCAAGCATGTGCATCTACACAATTTGCACATACTTCGGATTTATAGTATACAGTACATGCTGAATGCCTGGGGTCTGGACAAATGGCCTGACCTCAGCAACCAAAATTCTTCTCACACCACCCCACAATGACAACATGAAAAAAGTTTTTTTTTAATTCATGCAAATTTATTAAAAATAAAAAAAACCTATGAAATCACATGTACATAAGAATTCACAGCCTTTGCTGTGAATTTACTTTGTTGATGCACCTTTGGCAGCAATTCCAGCCTCAAGTCTTCTTGAATATGATGCCACAAGCTTGATGCACCTATCTTTGGACAGGTTTGTTCATTCCTCTTCGCAGCACCTCTCAAGCTCCATCAGGTTGGATGGGGAGCGCTGGTGCACAGCCATTTTCACATCTCTCCAGAGATGTTCAATCAGATTCAGGTCTGGGCTCTGACTGGGCCACTCAAGGACATTCACAGAGTTGTCCTGGAGCCACTCCTTTGATAGCTTGACTGTGTGCTCGGGGTCACTGTCCTGCTCAAATATGAACCATCGCCCCCAGTCTAAGGTCAAGAGTCCTCTGGAGCAGGTTATCAGTTATCATGTCTCCATACATTGCTGCATTCATCTTTCCCTCAATCCTGACTAGTCTCCCAGTTCCTGCTGCTGAGAAACATCACTACAGCATGATGTTTCAGGCTTTTTCTTTTCAGGCTAAGAAAAAATAATATAGCACCTTCAACTGCACCACAGACTAAAACAGTTAAATGTGGTCTATTTAACATTAGGTCTCTCTCTTCTAAGTCCCTGTTGGTAAATGATATAATAATTGATCAACACATTGATTTATTCTGCCTAACAGAAACCTGGTTACAGCAGGATGAATATGTTAGTTTAAATGAGTCAACACCCCCGAGTCACACTAACTGTCAGAATGCTCGTAGCACGGGCCGGGGCGGAGGATTAGCAGCAATCTTCCATGCCAGCTTATTAATTAATCAAAAACCCAGACAGAGCTTTAATTCATTTGAAAGCTTGACTCTTAGTCTTGTCCATCCAAATTGGAAGTCCCAAAAAACAGTTTTATTTGTTATTATCTATCGTCCACCTGGTCGTTACTGTGAGTTTCTCTGTGAATTTTCAGACCTTTTGTCTGACTTAGTGCTTAGCTCAGATAAGATAATTATAGTGGGCGATTTTAACATCCACACAGATGCTGAGAATGACAGCCTCAACACTGCATTTAATCTATTATTAGACTGTATTGGCTTTGCTCAAAAAGTAAATGAGTCCACCCACCACTTTAATCATATCTTAGATCTTGTTCTGACTTATGGTATGGAAATAGAAGACTTAACAGTATTCCCTGAAAACTCCCTTCTGTCTGATCATTTCTTAATAACATTTACATTTACTCTGATGGACTACCCAGCAGTGGGGAATAAGTTTCATTACACTAGAAGTCTTTCAGAAAGCGCTGTAACTAGGTTTAAGGATATGATTCCTTCTTTATGTTCTCTAATGCCATATACCAACACAGTGCAGAGTAGCTACCTAAACTCTGTAAGTGAGATAGAGTATTTCGTCAATAGTTTTACATCCTCATTGAAGACAACTTTGGATGCTGTAGCTCCTCTAAAAAAGAGAGCTTTAAATCAGAAGTGCCTGACTCCGTGGTATAACTCACAAACTCATAGCTTAAAGCAGATAACCCGTAAGTTGGAGAGGAAATGGCGTCTCACTAATTTAGAAGATCTTCACTTAGCCTGGAAAAAGAGTCTGTTGCTCTATAAAAAAAGCCCTCCGTAAAGCTAGGACATCTTTCTACTCATCACTAATTGAAGAAAATAAGAACAACCCCAGGTTTATTTTCAGCACTGTAGCCAGGCTGACAAAGAGTCAGAGCTCTATTGAGCTGAGTATTCCATTAACTTTAACTAGTAATGACTTCATGACTTTCTTTGCTAACAAAATTTTAACTATTAGAGAAAAAATTACTCATAACCATCCCAAAGACGTATCGTTATCTTTGGCTGCTTTCAGTGATGCCGGTATTTGGTTAGACTCTTTCTCTCCGATTGTTCTGTCTGAGTTATTTTCATTAGTTACTTCATCCAAACCATCAACATGTTTATTAGACCCCATTCCTACCAGGCTGCTCAAGGAAGCCCTACCATTATTTAATGCTTCGATCTTAAATATGATCAATCTATCTTTGTTAGTTGGCTATGTACCACAGGCTTTTAAGGTGGCAGTAATTAAACCATTACTTAAAAAGCCATCACTTGACCCAGCTATCTTAGCTAATTATAGGCCAATCTCCAACCTTCCTTTTCTCTCAAAAATTCTTGAAAGGGTAGTTGTAAAACAGCTAACTGATCATCTGCAGAGGAATGGTCTATTTGAAGAGTTTCAGTCAGGTTTTAGAATTCATCATAGTACAGAAACAGCATTAGTGAAGGTTACAAATGATCTTCTTATGGCCTCGGACAGTGGACTCATCTCTGTGCTTGTTCTGTTAGACCTCAGTGCTGCTTTTGATACTGTTGACCATAAAATTTTATTACAGAGATTAGAGCATGCCATAGGTATTAAAGGCACTGCGCTGCAGTGGTTTGAATCATATTTGTCTAATAGATTACAATTTGTTCATGTAAATGGGGAATCTTCTTCACAGACTAAAGTTAATTATGGAGTTCCACAAGGTTCTGTGCTAGGACCAATTTTATTCACTTTATACATGCTTCCCTTAGGCAGTATTATTAGACGGTATTGCTTAAATTTTCATTGTTACGCAGATGATACCCAGCTTTATCTATCCATGAAGCCAGAGGACACACACCAATTAGCTAAACTGCAGGATTGTCTTACAGACATAAAGACATGGATGACCTCTAATTTCCTGCTTTTAAACTCAGATAAAACTGAAGTTATTGTACTTGGCCCCACAAATCTTAGAAACATGGTGTCTAACCAGATCCTTACTCTGGATGGCATTACCCTGACCTCTAGTAATACTGTGAGAAATCTTGGAGTCATTTTTGATCAGGATATGTCATTCAAAGCGCATATTAAACAAATATGTAGGACTGCTTTTTTGCATTTACGCAATATCTCTAAAATCAGAAAGGTCTTGTCTCAGAGTGATGCTGAAAAACTGATTCATGCATTTATTTCCTCTAGGCTGGACTACTGTAATTCATTATTATCAGGTTGTCCTAAAAGTTCCCTAAAAAGCCTTCAGTTAATTCAAAATGCTGCAGCTAGAGTACTGACGGGGACTAGAAGGAGAGAGCATATCTCACCCATATTGGCCTCTCTTCATTGGCTTCCTGTTAATTCTAGAATAGAATTTAAAATTCTTCTTCTTACTTATAAGGTTTTGAATAATCAGGTCCCATCTTATCTTAGGGACCTCGTAGTACCATATCACCCCAATACAGCGCTTCGCTCTCAGACTGCAGGCTTACTTGTAGTTCCTAGGGTTTGTAAGAGTAGAATGGGAGGCAGAGCCTTCAGCTTTCAGGCTCCTCTCCTGTGGAACCAGCTCCCAATTCAGATCAGGGAGACAGACACCCTCTCTACTTTTAAGATTAGGCTTAAAACTTTCCTTTTTGCTAAAGCTTATAGTTAGGGCTGGATCAGGTGACCCTGAACCATCCCTTAGTTATGCTGCTATAGACGTAGACTGCTGGGGGGTTCCCATGATGCACTGTTTCTTTCTCTTTTTGCTCTGTATGCACCACTCTGCATTTAATCATTAGTGATCGATCTCTGCTCCCCTCCACAGCATGTCTTTTTCCTGGTTCTCTCCCTCAGCCCCAACCAGTCCCAGCAGAAGACTGCCCCTCCCTGAGCCTGGTTCTGCTGGAGGTTTCTTCCTGTTAAAAGGGAGTTTTTCCTTCCCACTGTAGCCAAGTGCTTGCTCACAGGGGGTCGTTTTGACCGTTGGGGTTTTACATAATTATTGTATGGCCTTGCCTTACAATATAAAGTGCCTTGGGGCAACTGTTTGTTGTGATTTGGCGCTATATAAAAAAATTGATTGATTGATTGATTGATTTGTCTCATCAGTGCCTCCTTTCCTCCCAAATATGATGCCTGGTATTTATGCCATAGAGTTCAATCTTTGTTTCATCAGACCAGAGAATCTTGTTTCTCATGCTCTGAGAGTCCTTCATGTGCCTTTTGGCAAACTCCAGGCGGGCTGCCATGTTTTGTTTACTAAGCAGTGGCTTCCGTCTGGCCACTCTATCATACATACCTGGTTGGTGCTGCAGAGATGGTTGTCCTGCTGAAAGGTTCTCCTCTTTCCACAGAGCAATGTGGAAGCTCTGACTTAGTGACCATCAGGTTCTAGGTCACCTCATTACTAAGGCACATCACCTTTAACTTCAACAATCAATCACTTTTTTCTTATAATATGCAAATGAACAACTGAGGCATAGTCCTTGCAACAGGTATGGTGTCTAACAAGTCTTGATTCCTGGGCCCGTATCCACGAAGCAACTCAAAACCCTCTCAAAGAGCTCATAACACAGCCTAAAATTTCCTGGCAAGGAATCTTAGCCTAAGAGTGATCCAGGGGCTGTCTGAGAGCAAGTCTGAGAAAAGAGGGGCCATGAATTCCTATCTTTGTGAGGAGGCGGGGTTGACCCCGTTGCTAGGTATGACACCGTCCTCTAAGAGCTGTGATTGGTTGTCACTGAAAGGGGAGGAGAAATAATAAGCACAAATGTGCTCCGCCCTCTTTGTCATGAATGGACAGTGAAATCAATGGATCATATAACCTGAACTCTATTAAGAAATGTGTAACTGTGAGGATGACTTAATGTCATGATGATGAAACTCAGAAAAATTAAATGAATTGCTACAGAGCTGGAAAATATCTGAACATAGCTCGTTCACATGTTGATATTCTATATATTAAAAGCGTGCATGCTTGCATGTATGCATGCTTGTGTGAGTTTATTTAGTATGTCCATTGTTACTACATAATATAATTGTAAATACATTAAAAATACATGCATGACACAAGAAAGTGGTTCATTTAAAATCAAATGACAAAACAGAAGTAAGAATAAAAGAAAATAACATTAATAAAAGGAATAATAATAATAATAACAGTAGTAGTAATAATAATATGTATTATGGTGATATTAATAGTGTGTATATGATAACAGAAACCAAGGCAGTTTATAAATATATTAACCCTCTGGAGTCATGGGTATAATTTGGCATTTTGACTACTTTTGGTTTTACCTTCATAATTTACCTTAGAAAACTGTTTATCTTGTCTTGTTTGGTGTAATGTAATTTTTTTCAGCACAGCCTCACCTGTGTGACTTTAAAGCTTGTCTTTCATTCATACTGCATTGCAACAGTGACCCTAAATTCACCCCCAAACCTAAAATTTGAATCACAAAAAAGTTAGGGTTGTTTTTACAGTGAAACCCTGAAATTTGTTTAACAAACCATTTTCATAAGTTAGAATGCAAATATAAATTGTAAATTTCAAAAACATCTAAAAATGTGCCATAAATAAAGTTATATACAACAATTCAAATTAAAATGCAGGAAATGCATCAGGTGTTTTGTTTGTGGCTATATTTGCATGCAATAAGATGCTACATAAATTATATTTGTGCCACTCAGGAAAAACAAGTCCTGTCCAATGCACATCAGAAACACCAAATATTTGTACACATATTCCATCTGAATATCCATGTGTATTTTCCCCTTTTCCTGTTTTTTAGCATTTTTTATTGGTGTTGGTACAGACTGTCCTGACTGTGTTAGTGGCAAAAAAAAGTAAAAGAAAACAAATAGAAAAAGGTGTTTTGGGCTTTGGGAGTTGGGGGAGTCTCTACACTGACTCCTGTGTTCTCCGTGCCTGGAGCCACTGCTGGAGTCTCAGGGTTTCAAGCTCACAAACAGAAGTCAGTGGCACAAGATCTTGAGTTGGCATTACAGCATCTCGACTTCTATGATCTTACCAAAGGAAAATTCAAAGAAATGTCTAAGAATTCAAGGAATTCTGAGATTTTTTTTCCTTAGAATAACATCACTAGGAGCTATTTTTTTTTTTTTTTTTTTTCATTCCTGTGTGTTCAACTCATTTTAAATATGAGCTCAAAAGCCCTCTTACAACTAAATCTTTTGGTCATACTGAGGGTGGATACATACTGTGATGTAGAGGTATTTTATTTATCTCTTTTTTCAAACTCCGTTGATGTAAAGGCGTGAGTCAGAGTGTGAGAAAATGTTTCATGTTGCAGGTGGACACTTGCACTGCGCTCTGAATATATTTTACTTAACTCAGGAAGGAGGTACAGGGTTCCTCTTTGTAAATATAATTGATAGAAACATTCATTTATTCCATTATCAGTGAAGCTCATAAATCAGCAAATAGTTCAGGGAAGATAGCATAAGGTTATGTATTGCGGAATTTGCACAAAGATGTTAATAATGTTGTGTATTTATATTTTAACTTTGACTTACTATGTTGTTTTTGTTGTGTGGGCCGCTGAAGAGGAGGCACTGCTGGCCCACCACCACCAGATGGCGCCCTGCTTGGAGTGCGGGCTCCAAGCACGAGAGGGCGTCGGAGCTGCTGGAGGTGACCAACACCAGCTGTCACCCATCACCACCACTACAAAGACCGGACTGCAACTCCACCTCCTCGCCGAGAAATCAGCTACCATTCAGGTAACTTTCTCTGCTGACTCAAAACATTGAGTAATAATCTGTACTTCTTTGCAGCCGTTTTCCTGTGGTGTGTCCTTATCTGTGGGATTGGCGTTTGGTGTGATCAGCGACGGCTTCGCTTCACACTCCAGCCAGATAAGTGGTTAAACAGGAGCTGCACGAGTGTGTGATTGGAGGTGGAGGTGCTCCCTCCTAACTAAACACTGACTGTGGGATTACTGAGTGTGCGAACTCACACTCATCAGGACTGTCTCTGTTTTCTGCCAGCAGTACCGGGTCTGACTGCTGAAGACAGCGGCCACCTGGGGCGCAGGGCTTGGCGGCTCCAGTGTTCTTCAGCTCCGTTGGTGGTGAGAGCTGTGTGGGGATCCGGCTCTTCTCTCGCCAGGCGTCTTCTATCATCGAGCCTGCCCACACGTCACCTGGTGTATGATTGACAGTCCACCATATTGTTATTGTTTGTACGTCGTTGTGCGATTCACAACATTAAATTGTTACTTTTGGCTTATCCATTGTCCGTTCATTAACGCCCCCTGTTGTGGGTCCGTGTCACGACACTTTCACAACAGGATTTCTCGGCCAGCGTCATGGATCCCGAGGGGCGTCAACCATCACTTGAACAGCCAATGGAAGAGCGAGGTGCACAGGCGCCAGCAGTGGGCATGTTGGGTGAGCTGCAGCACATCTTAACCGCCTTTACCGCTCGGTTGGACTTAGTTACCGAGCAGAGCAGTGTTCTTAATCGTAGGATGGAGGCTCTCACCGCCCAGGTGGAAGCGCGTGCTCAGGGCGCTGCTGCAGCACCTCCTCCTGCTGACCGTGTGCCAGAAACAGACATTCCGCTGGTCGTTCAACGAACCCCCCCACCTTCCCCTGAAGCATACATAAGCCCTCCGGAGCCGTATGGAGGCTGTGTGGAGACGTGCGCAGACTTCTTGATGCAGTGCTCGCTCGTCTTTTCACAGCGTCCCATCACGTACGCAGCAGACGCCAGCCGGGTGGCTTATGTGATCAATTTGCTTCGAGGAGAGGCACGCGCCTGGGCTACGGCGCTTTGGGAGCAGAATTCACGGCTCCTAACGGTTTATACTGAGTTTGTGAGGGAGTTCCGACAGGTGTTCGACCACCCTCATAGAGGCGAGACCGCTTCAAGCGTGCTGCTGTCGATCCGGCAGGGGCATTGGAGCGCAGCGAAGTATGCAGTCGACTTCCGCATCGCGAGCCGGCTGGAATGCTGTTGCGCTCCGCGCCGCCTTTGTAAACGGACTGTCTCTGGTCCTTAAGGAGCACCTGGTGGTGAAGGACGAGCCGCGGGATTTAGACGGGCTTATCGACCTGGTTATACGGTTAGACAACTGATTAACGGAACACCGACGTGAGCGAGACGAGGGGCGTGGCCAGGCACAAGCCGTCCCTCTTCCTCCCGGGTCCGAAAGGAAGCCGACTTCCCCACGCTCCACTGCCAGGGCTCTCCACATGACAACAGCTCCCCCTGCTGACGTTGCTATGGAAACGAGCAGGGCCAAAAACGATCAGATCAGAGACAAAGGAGGCTGATCCATGGAGAGTGTTTTCTCTGCAGCTCTACCGAGCACACACAGACAGAATGCCCCAAACGGTCAAAACAGCAGCACTCGTCCTTAGAGACTGGGCTAAGGGTGGGTCACAAGACCCACGTGGGGAAACCCCGACGATCTGCACGAATCCCAGTCACGATCCTGAGTGGGGATCTAACCCTTCATGCCCCAGCACTGGTGTACACGGGGTCGGAAGGGAATCTGCTGGATAGCAGATGGGCAAAGGAGGTTGGGCTCCCTCTAGTGGCCTTACCGTCACCATTGTCAGTGCGGGCGCTAGATGGCACCCTTCTTCCACTGATCACACACCAGACACAGCCAGTGACATTGGTGGTGTCTGGGAATCACAGGGAGGAGATTGTGTTTTATGTAACACCTTCTACCTCCCGAGTATTTTTGGGTTTTCCATGGGTACTAAAACACAATCCCCGGATTGATTGGCCGTCTGGGGCTGTGGTTCAGTGGAGCGAAACCTGTCACTGGGAGTGTTTAGGATCCTCGGTTCCACCCGGTGTGACAGCTAAGGAGGAGGTTTTAGTCCCCCCCAATCTGGCGGCGGTGCCAGCCGAGTACCATGACCTTGCTGATGTCTTCAGCAAGGATCTGGCACTCACGCTGCCCCCGCACCGTCCGTACGATTGTGCCATTGATTTGATACCGGGCGCTGAGTACCCGTCCAGCAGGCTGTACAACCTCTCACGTCCGGAATGTGAATCAATGGAGACCTACATCCAGGACTCGTTAGCTGCCGGGTTGATCCGGAACTCCACCTCCCCGATGGGTGCTGGTTTCTTTTTTGTGGGCAAGAAGGACGGCGGACTCCGTCCATGCATTGATTACAGAGGGCTGAACGAGATCACGGTTCGCAACCGATACCCGTTACCTCTGTTGGATTCAGTGTTCACGCCCCTGCATGGAGCCCAAATTTTCACGAAATTGGATCTTAGGAATGCTTATCACCTGGTTCGGATCCGGGAGGGAGACGAGTGGAAGACGGCACTTAACACCCCGTTAGGTCACTTTGAGTACCTGGTCATGCCGTTCGGCCTCACCAATGTGCCCGCGACGTTCCAAGCGTTGGTTAATGACGTCTTGCGGGACTTCCTGCATCAGTTTGTCTTCGTATATCTAGACGATATACTCATCTTTTCTCCGGATCCTGAGACCCATGTCAAGCATGTACGTCAGGTCCTACAGCGGTTGTTGGAGAACCGGCTGTTTGTGAAGGGCGAGAAGTGTGAGTTCCACCGCACTTCTTTGTCTTTCCTGGGGTTCATAATCTCCTCCAACTCCGTCGCCCCTGATCTGGCCAAGGTTGCGGCGGTGAGAGATTGGCCCCAACCAACGAACCGTAGGAAACTACAACAGTTCCTCGGTTTTGCAAATTTCTACCGGAGGTTCATCAAGGGCTACAGTCAGGTAGTTAGCCCCCTGACAGCCCTGACCTCCACAAAAGTCCCCTTCACCTGATCGGATCGGTGCGAAGCCACGTTTAGGGAGTTGAAACGCCGGTTCTCGACTGCAACAGTTCTGGTGCAGCCCGATCCCAAGCGCCAGTTCGTAGTTGAAGTGGACGCCTCTGACTCAGGGATAGGAGCTGTGCTATCCCAGAGCGGGGAGTCCGACAAGGTTCTCCATCCATGTGCCTACTTTTCCCGCAGGTTGACCCCAGCTGAACGGAACTATGACGTCGGCAATCGGGAACTTCTTGCAGTGAAGGAGGCTCTTGAGGAGTGGAGACACCTGTTGGAGGGAGCATCGGTACCATTTACGGTTTTCACGGACCATCGGAACCTGGAGTACATCCGGACCGCGAAGCGTCTGAACCCCAGGCAAGCCCGCTGGTCACTGTTCTTCGGGCGCTTTGACTTCCAGATTACGTCCTGCCCCGGGGCCAAGAACCAACGGTCGGATGCACTGTCCCGGGTGCATGAAGAGGAAGCCAAGGCCGAGCTGTCAGACCCCCCAGAGACCATCATCCCCGAGTCCTCTGTCATGGCCACCCTCACCTGGGACGTGGAGAAGACCGTCCGGGAGGCCCTGACACAGAACCCGGACCCGGGGACCAGCCCGAAGAACAAGATGTACGTCCCACCAGAGGCCAGATTTGCGGTTTTGGACTTCTGCCATGGGTCCAAACTCTCCTGTCATCCCGGAGTGCGCAGGACCATGGCGGTAGTCCAGCAGCGCTTCTGGTGGGCATCTATGGAAGCCGACGTCCGGGACTATGTCCAGGCCTGCACCACCTGCGCCAGGGGCAAGGCGGACCACAAGAGGACCTCAGGACTCCTCCGACCCCTACCGGTGCCTCATCGCCCCTGGTCCATCGGCCTGGACTTTGTCACGGGCCTCCCGCCGTCCCAGGGCCACACCACCATCTTGACGATAGTGGACCAGTTCTCCAAGGTGGCCCACTTCGTGGCCCTCCCGAAGCTCCCTACGGCCCAGGAAACAGCAGACCTCCTGGTCCACCACGTCGTGCGTCTGCATGGGATACCAGCGGACATCGTCTCAGACCGTGGCCCTCAGTTCTCCTCTCAGGTCTGGAGGAGTTTTTGCAAGGAACTGGGGGCCACCGTGAGTCTCTCGTCCGGGTATCACCCCCAGATGAATGGGCAGGCAGAGCAGGCCAACCAGGAGTTGGAGCAGGCCCTTGCGTTACCTCCATGCACCCGACGGCCTGGATCGAGTACGCCAACAACAGCCAAGTGTCGTCTGCCACCGGCCTCTCCCCGTTCGAGGCGTGTTTGGGGTACCAGCCCCCATTGTTCCCGCTTAAAGCACCTTGGGGCAACTGTTTGTTGTGATTTGGCGCTATATAAAAAAATTGATTGATTGATTGATTGTGGAGGGTGAGGTCGGTGTGCCCTCGGTCCAGGCCCACCTCAGGAGGTGCCGCCGGGTGTGGCAGACCGCCCGTTCTGCCCTGTTGAAGGCCCGGACGAGGGCCAAGACCCATGCAGACCGCCGGCGTTCCCCGGCCCCTGCATACCAGCCCGGGCAGGAGGTATGGTTGTCGACGAAGGACATCCCGCTTCAAGTAGAATCACAGAAACTGAAAGACAGATATATCGGACCCTTTCCCATCACCAAAGTCCTCAGCCCGGCTGCAGTGAAGCTACGGCTGCCAGCTTCACTGTGGATCCATCCTGTTTTTCATGTTTCTCATATCAAACCATACCACACCTCACCGCTCTGCACCCCTGGACCTGCATCACCTCCTGCCCGGATCATCGATGGGGAGCCGGCGTGGACCATGCGTCGGCTTCTGGACGTCCGTCGCAAGGGTCGGGGCTTCCAGTATCTGGTGGACTGGGAGGGGTATGGTCCCGAGGAATGCTCCTGGGTGAAAAGGAGCTTCATCCTGGACCTGGCCCTCCTGGCTGACTTCTACGCCCGGCACCTGGATAAACCTGGTCGGGCGCCAGGAGGCGCCCGTTGAGGGGGGGGTCCTGTTGTGTGGGCCGCTGAAGAGGAGGTACTGCTGGCCCACCACCACCAGATGGCGCCCTGCTTGGAGTGCGGGCTCCAAGCACGAGAGGGCATCGGAGCCGCTGGAGGTGACAGCTGTCATCTATCAACTCCAGCTGTCACCCATCACCACCACTACAAAGACCGGACTGCAACTCCACCTCCTCGCCGAGAAATCAGCTACCATTCAGGTAACTTTCTCTGCTGACTCAAAACATTGAGTAATAATCTGTACTTCTTTGCAGCCGTTTTCCTGTGGTGTGTCCTTATCTGTGGGATTGGCGTTTGGTGTGATCAGCGATGGCTTCGCTTCACACTCCAACCAGATAAGTGGTTAGACAGGAGCTGCATGAGTGTGTGATTGGAGGTGGAGGTGCTCCCTCCTAACTAAACACTGACTGTGGGATTACTGAGTGTGCGAACTCACACTCATCAGGACTGTCTTTGTTTTCTGCCAGCAGTACCGGGTCTGACTGCTGAAGACAGCGGCCACCTGGGGTGCAGGGCTTGGCGGCTCCAGTGTTCTTCAGCTCCGTTGGTGGTGAGAGCTGTGTGGGGATCCGGCTCTTCTCTCGCCAGGCATCTTCTATCGTCGAGCCTGCCCACACGTCACCTGGTGTATGATTGACAGTCCACCATATTGTTATTGTTTGTACGTCGTTGTGCGATTCACAACATTAAATTGTTACTTTTGGCTTATCCATTGTCCGTTCATTAACGCCCCCTGTTGTGGGTCCGTGTCACGACACTTTCACAACAGTTTGATGTATGGGTGCTATGTACCAGATGTGTTGTTGTGTAGCCAAGGTTGGGTAGGATTACTTTGAAAGAATACATGTGGATTACATGTATGTATGTATGTACATACATTTGGATTACATTTCAAAGTAATCCTACCCAACCTTGTGCATAGCAGACCCCTCTGTCCATGTCAAATTTTTCTTTAGGGAGACAAAGACACTTTGACTTTCATAATGTGCCAAACATTATCAATGGACTGCAGGAAGGTCAGTTTAGTACCCGCACACTTTTACTACGAAGCCACGCTGTTGTAACACATGCAGAATGTGACTTGGCATTGTCTTGCTGAAATAAGCAGGGACATCCCTGAAAATTCATGGAAAAGTAAATGTATAAGCTTCAACAAGTAATATTTGTCATCCACTTGATACTGGGGCTTAGTAAATCACTTTCTAGACTGATTCACTGTGCTCCGGGTACATGTGACACATATGAGTCATGTTATCAAATAACTGATAGTCTGGAGAAGACATAACACATGCTCATTAATTGGACAGTGTAGTCTTCTAACTAATAACAATTTTTTCGGCCACCTTTCCTCTGTTGTGAGAAATAAATACAAAGACATTGAGATCCACAAAAATTTACTTTTGATATGAAAAAACTGACTTCACTTGCCACTTAGTTTTACCCTTAATGTATCGGCTGCTGCATGTCAGCACAGGACGTCTCATTTTGGGACAAAAAAAACCAAACATTTTGATCGATTGCAGTTTGTTTGTATTACAACATTTGGAAAGAGGTGCCAATTGATTTAAACAGTGTTTTGCTTTGAATTTATTAATTCTGACTGGACTCTATCATTCTAACTTGACTCTGTGAACAGAACAGAGGACGATTCTCGTTTCTTTCTCCCAACAAGACAGGAGTTCCAGTTAGTGACTTTAATCTGCACAAAAGTGACTCACGATTGACATATTCAGGGATGAAAGCGGTGAAAAACAAAAAATACTGTAACCCAAAATTACTCCCCAACACCACCCGCATGAAAATATTTGAATTCTAGAAGCTCTGAAATGCAATCTGGGGCTATGCCAGACAATAAACTGCAGTGAGTGCAGCATCCATTTTGGTAAGAAAAAAACCTACATTGGAATGGATTGGGGAAGCATTATTTATCACTTTTTAAGGGTTTATTGTGAAGTATGCAGTGAAAGGTACATTGTCCAATTGTCATAGTGTTCTTTCAGCTGCTCCCATTAGTAGTCATCACAGCATTTCAGCATGTCCTCTGCATCTTCCTCTGTCACACCAAGCATGTGCATGTCCTCCCTCACCACATCCATAAATCTCCTCTTTGGTCTCCCTTGTCTCCTCCTGCCTGGTAGCTCCATCCTCAGCATCCTTTTGCCAATATCCTCTGGTCACCCCTTTGCACATGTCCAAACCATCTCAATCTTGCCTCTCTGGCTTTGTCTCCCACCTGTCTTACCTGCAATGTAGCTGGTCTCAGAACTGTCAGTAACAAAGAAATCTGAGATAACATAAACATTTAAGCCAGGAGAAGCTGAAAGGTTCGACATGGTATGAAATGCATTCTCCTGCATTTTAGAGCAATATATTGAATAAATTTTCAGGAGATTTTCATGAGACAGTCTGAGAAAAGTTTGTGAAATACAGTAGTTTGAATGTTTATCAGCCAAGTCAAACATGTCATGACAATCCAGCAAATAATATTCATCTGTCCCCAATGGCAGGCCTATTATGTGCACAGCAGTAAAGGTATCAGAGTTGTTCTTAATGGCTCCATCACACATAACATGAAGTTAGGTGAATGAGACTGAAACCGGCCAAAAAAGAACCTCAAAAATTCCAGCCACTGTCGGGAGAGACAGATGGTCAGACAGCTGTGGACGGAGCATGTGAGAGGTGTGATACCACATTGTGCTCATACAGCAGCGGAAGCAATTAAATGTTGTACAAATCTACATAAATTGAAGAAAATACAGAAGAACCAAATAATGAGAGAGCACAGAACATTTTAAGAACAATGGGCCTCATGTATCAACGTTGTGCACTTGTGGCGTAAATTTACAGTGTAAATTTGAAGTACACCAAAGTTGCCATAACATGTATCAAGCAATGCGCACCTGCCCATTTCCGGTGTACGCCCGACGTGACCTTGATAAATGTGGCGGGTGAAAACAATCGTAATTATAATGAACGCGCCCATAAATATTCAGACTCTGCTTCAGACACACCCTCATTTTACGACATGGAAGCCAGGAAGACGACAAAGAAAAAGAACTCCACCAATCACGACGCGTGCCAATAGAGCGTCAAAAGCGGCCATCGTATTAATTGTTTTGTAGTATAATCAAAAAAGTGTTACAGTGGTCCCTCGTTTATTGCGGGAGTTACGTTCTAAAAATAGCCCGCAAAAGCAAAGTCTGCAAAGTAGTCAGCGTTATTTTTTACAATTATTATCAATCAATTTAATGAATCAATAATAATGAATTACAGTAGTCCAGCCTAGAGGAAATAAATGCATGAATTAGTTTTTCAGCATCACTCTGAGACAAACTGCATTATAGCGAGGGACCACTGTATTCTCTTTTCACATGTCAATAATTCTTGACATGTGGATATTTGCTAGCTCAATTAATAAGACACACCTAATTTTTCAGATTTCTTTATTTTTAAAATGTATTTCTTTATTTATTTTATTGTAACAAACGAATGGAGATGACAAAACCTGATTGCAGCATGGGCGGAGGGAATGACAACACTACAGTTGTAATGATCAATTCCATTGTCTAAAACGATCACACCACATAAAGTTAAGCTCCGTGCTGCTCTGGCTCCAGGCTCGAAGTCTGGAGAAAAAGGCGAACAGCGCTTTCTTTGCAGTCAGCGCTGTGGCCACGGATCGTGCTCGAGACCAACAATCCCGCAAAAGCGGGATTTGTATTAATTATTATGTAGTATAATCAAGAAAGTGTTATTTATTTAACATATGCATTGATTTGTATAATGGCACTGTTTACCATGTTGATATATATAAAAAAAAAATTGAATTGAATTGATTGATCATTTTCATTTTTATGTGGATTCCAGTGCTGGTTCATTTTGGTGTATAATTTACACCACCTCTCGACTTGGTGTATATTTTCAGTGCACCGTATGCCAACGACCACATTGATAAATGCCAAGTAGCACAGCCATTTTGGCGTACACCCCATATACGCTCAAATATCGCCGTACGCAACGTTGATACATGAGGCCCAATGAATGTACTGTTTCAATGTAAGACAATCATGTTACTGTTACTGTTACATGTGCAATTGATAGTTGATGACTTGACGGTCTGTGTTCTTCAACTTTGAGTAGCGATGACACAGTGGTCAACTGCAGCATGATGATCGTCTTGGTGAACACATGTGTGATCATGTGACGGCTTCGATGGACCCACATTCGATGGCATCATCTGATTGCCTTGGTTGGCGTGCCTTGGCCGTGGTAATGAGTGATAGCGTGCCATGTGACATGGCTGTTCAGTCGAATGGCATGCTGGCACTGACACACAGCTGGAGCAGCTGTTTTTTTTTATTTTTGTCTGTTGTGATTGTGTGTGCACTGCGCAGGCTGGTGATTCCACTTCCAGCAGGAATCATATGCCATGATGGGTGTTCCACAGCTGTCAGCTGTTCCATCATGGACTTGACAGCTGTCCAGATGTGCGCATCTCACACGCCATTTGTGTTGCTTGGGGGTGGACACAACACACTGAACACCCTTTGAGGTTTCATTACCTGGAATGCAGTTCAAAAGTGGTGTCCTGCACTCTACAATCGTGCTGCCCACACGAATGGCCCTGCAAGTGCCTAGGGACTACTGTTGGAAGTTCATGGGTGGCACCTCGATTCTGGTCAAGTGTGGATCGAATGGCCCTTCTGTGCCATTTGCCCTCATTAGGTCACTGGTGTGAAGGCTAGTTCATTCTCCACATTCAGCCAGAGTGCAATGTGGCCAGTCATTTCATGCAGCCCCTTGATGGCAGTCCGAATGATCTGACCTGCGAACAACATGCTGTACGAATGTTGCGAGTACAGTCAGATGGCAGCATGACCTCATCTTGATGCTGTTCAATTGGGTTTCTAGCATGAGCGTGGCATGAATATTGAGTGCATGTGCTGTGGCTGAATGGTTGTGCCAACTGCTGTACAAGGCACTCGAGGCAGCTCCGTATTTTCACGACTGCCATTTCAATCCTCCGTGCGCCATTCAGCCTCATGTTATGTGTGAAGGGTCCATGAGTCCTTAGTACTTAAACCTCTGGGGTTGGCACTGTCATATACAACGACACAGTGCAAGTTTTATTAAATGATACGCTGTTTTTTAATGACATTACATAGAAACTTACTTTTTTTGCTGAAAAGTACACTCCTCAGACTTTTGTTTCAGCCATCCAACATGTTTGTAGGCCTAACAGAAGCTGTGCGATGACGTACGCAATGTGAGTGTCCAATCGGAACTGGTTCACCGTCACATGGTTTTCCAATATCCAATTGTAGAGCAGTCTCACATGGTAGGCCAAAGATTGTTAGGAGCAGTGATGTGTTACTCTTTGGCATGTGGAAGCTGTGTGAATAGCCCTCTGGCTGCTGGCTCCATGCATAAAAGGGCAGTGTTGCGCATATGAATGGATGTGATCAGTGTAAGATGACCTCTTACAACCGCATGTGGTGGACCAAAGAGTGTCAGTAGGAGGGATGATTCACTACTTGGCCAGTGAATATTGTTGAATGAGTCTTGCTCGCTCTCACTCTCCCTTGAGAGAGTCAGGGACCAGGAGCTTTCCTGAAGGGCACTCTGACGCTGTGGGTAGATTTTGGGTTGCCGCCTTAATCCTAGTCTCAATATCCCACATAAGAGCGGAAACAAAACACGATGTGGGTAAAATGGTGGAATCCTTGGCAGTTAAATTGGTGGCATCAAATTGGCATGATAGAGCATCAGGTTTGCCATTCCTGGTGCCCAGCCGGTAAGATAATATAAAATCAAAACAACTAAAGGTAATAGCCCACCAAGCTTGCCTGGCATTCAGCCTTCAGCAGTGCGTAAGTACTCTAGGTTCTTATGGTCTGTCCAAGCCAGAAACGGAACTTGTGCCCCCTCCAGCCAATGTTGCCACTCCTCCAAGGCCACTTTAACTGCCAACAGTTTGCGATCACCCACATCATAGTTGCATTCTGCAGCTGATAATTTCTTGGATAAATAAGCACAGGGGTGCAATTTCCCATCCGCAGGACACATTTGGGAAAGGACAGCCCCAATGCCAATATCAGAGCCATCCACCTCGACCACGAACTGTCGGGTGGGGTCAGGGAGGAGCAGCACAGGGGCTGTGGTAAAGCATTGCTTTAGCACCCCGAAATGCTTTCTCGCACTCCGGGGTCTAGACAAAAGATCAGTGGGATGAGGTCAACTCATGTAACAACTCATGCTCCTCTGTAGAGAGACAAGTTTGACCCAGCTGCCTCGGCTCCTCTGGGCTGCTGCAAAGAGGACTGGCGCTTTAGCCAGCCGGCCCGGAGGAGAAAAAAGGCTGCATGGACAAAGGGCTGCTGGTGGAGTGAGAATCCCTCCGGAAGCGACCAGACAATCTTCTGTCCACCTTAATTGCCAGTGCAATGAGCGCAATCCAAATCTTCTGGAAGTTCTGCTGCAATTAGTTGATCCTGGACCTTATCTGCGAGACCTTGGAAAAAGACGTCGTTGAGGGCAGCGGGATTCCATTCACTCTTCTCCTCCATACAGACGTCTATGGCATAGTTGGAGACCTGCACATGCCCTGTTTTAACTTAAGCAGCGAGGGAGGCGCCTCTCGGCCAGGAGCTCTGTGCTGAAAAACTTGTGTTAAAGCAGCAGTGAACAAGCTGAGCGATTGACAGAATGGTGACTGCCTGCTCCATTCGGCCGTTGCGCAGTCCACCGCCTGCCCCGTCAGGTGAGTGATCATAAAAGCAATGTTGGCACTTTCAGTTGGAAACATAGAAGCCATCAACTCGAAATATAGCTCGCACTGTGTAATGAATGGCTTGACATCTCCCGATTCCCCAGAAAAACCTTTAGGTCAGGAAAGCTGCTTACAAAATACAGCATCTAATGTGGGAGGCAGCGTTGCCGCTGGAGGTTCAGGAGGCGGGCTTCCAGTGGTCTCTGCACATATTTCTTAGTGTGCTGAAGGCTCTAGTCTGTCCATGAGATGGCTAACCTGCACACTAATAGAGCACATCAACGTGTCCTGGTGTTTAGCCAGCTCGCTCAATCCAGCGCACAGTGTATCGAGTTTGTCCTGTTGGTGAGCCAGTTGATGGCTGTGTGCATGTACCGCCACCTGGAAAGGATCCGAGCCTGCTGTGTCCATCATTGACCAGATTGTTCTTTCAGAACCAGTGGTACAGAATGGCTAGACAGAAGTGCAGAGCTCAGACTCAGATGGGATTTGGCAAAGGGGTTTACTGGTACACAAAGCAGGGTCTGTTACACAGAAAGGCAGTCCAAAATCATCAACAGTGTCAGAAACATTAGACTAGGGTGTGGTCCAATAAACAGGCAGACAGTCCAAAAACACAGTTAGAAAGCAAGTTAAGAAAACTTATGATACAAGGCTATGAAGCAATGGCATAAAGCACAATGATCTCGCAAATAAACAGTGCAACCTGTGAAGCTTATATACACCCTGGTGATGAGCTACAGATAAGGAACAGGTGTTGGAAAGCTCCAGAATACGGGTGTGGCTCAACAGTGTGCCCTGCCCACCACCAAGAGAGACAGACAAGAGAGATAGGGACAGACAAAGGCCAAGCAGGAAAAACCAAGCAAGAGAAATCACATACAACAACCTAACTAAACAGAGCAAACATATTGGAAGTCTAAACCCTGACAGTTAGTTATTCTGAAATGCTGAACCAATAATAAAGATGCCCATGAACAACAATGTAATGAGTAATTAAAATAAGAAACTTAGCCTGTGGTCCTGAATGAAAACAGGGTGTCCAATGTTTTATAGAATATTTTAAAATAAAATACTTAAGGATGACTAGCCTAAATTTTATTGTTATCTTAGCTGATATCACAATCACATGCATTTCCCACCTTTCTTTTTTGTTTTTGATGACTAATGAACGATAAAATAAAAATTTATAAAGAACGCGTGTGATTGATCAGAAGTTTTATGATGTCACAATATGTACATCAAGCTTCCACGTTACTGTATCCCCTTTGGATTTTACGTGTGGGTGAGAAAAAGCAGGAGAGCATTTCAGCAAAAATGGGTGTTTTTTACATGGCTCCTGGCTGTAGTAATGTGGGATTCAGAAGAAATAATGTTAACTATCATGCGCTACCGCTGAAAAATAAGGAACGGCTCAGGCAGCGGGTAAGCATGATAAAACTGAAGGACCCTCCTGTAACCAGGTTCTCCAAAGTGTGTAGTGAACATTTCGAGTGGGATTGCTATGAAAGAGATTTTCAAACTGACCTCGTGGGTTCTAAACAAAAAAACTTTTTGAAGGACACTGCAATTCTGATATTTGACTTCAGTAAGTGTATAAACGCGGGGCGACAGAAAAACAAAGCCAGCTGTCGTCGTGAGCACTGTGACAAGTAAGAAAGGAGGATGTCTTTGCAGGAGGTGAGTTTCTAAAGAAGAATATTTATCAGTCTGGCTGAGAACATGATGTTAATTCTTAATGGTTAACCGGTGCACAGTCACAGTCATGACACTAAACACCATCTTTTTTTCTGTTGTCTGTGTGTGCGTTGCTATGGCAGCCTGCACGGCCTTGTGTTATGCATAATATACATTTGTGATCAACAATCTAATTTATTTGGGTGTGATTATTATATGCATTATCTGCAAGTAAACATTGATAGTGACTTTTGTGTGCATGTGTTTGTATATATATATATATATATATAGATAGATAGATAGATAGATAGATAGATAGATAGATAGATAGATAGATAGATAGATAGATAGATAGATAGATAGATAGATATAGATATAGATATATATAGAATTAGTGTGTGTAGAATCTGTATGTTCAACATGTGATTTGTGACTGATGTCCCGTTCATAACGATACCGCAGGATGACAGGATACATACACCCTGGAAAATTGCAAACATGCTGATGTGTGTATTCAGCTATCAATAAAACAAGATGAAATTGCTTGTCGTCTTTTACACTTTAGCTGTTTTTATTTTTAACAATATTTCTCCTGTTCTGGAGGTGATAAAAGATTCATACTTCAGTGGAGCAAAGTTAGCCAAGCCACCTCCAGCAGATGTGTCCATGGTAACGATAACTATATATATATATATATATATATATATATATATATATATATATATATATATATATACAAGGTCTGTGAGAAAATTATGTACCTTTTTATTTTTTTCAAAAACTATATGAATTTGATTCATATGTTTTTACATCAGCCAAGCTTGAACCTTTGTGCGCATGCGTGAGTTTTTCCATGCCTGTTGGTTGCCTCATTTGCCTGTGAGCACGGCTTGTGAGAGGAGTGGTCCACCCCTCTCATCGTTGTTTGGAAATGCGAGGAAATGGCGGAATGATTTGGGCTTTTTTTCCATCAGAATTTTTTCAGAAACTGTTAGAGACAAGCAGCTGGAAACCATTCGAAAAATTTATCTGGCTTTCAGTGAAAATTTTACGGGCTTCACAGAGAATAAGGACTGTTACTACAGCTTTAAGGACCCCCACAATGGCGCACGGCGTGCCGTGCTCCGACCCGCCATCGAGAGGCAGAAAACACCACATCATTTCTAAACCGATGGCTGTGTGGAGCTGGGACCGTCGTGTGCAATTTCTCTGGTTATCACAAGAGCTGGACATCAGCCATTTTCCAGCAGATTTCACTTTTAACAAGAGATTTTGTCATGGAAAGCCACGCGGAGGCTTCGCGCATCACGACCGATTCGCTGATCGAGCGAGACAAAGGAACACCTCCATTTCGGAGTGCCAGGGGACAAGTTGGGACAAGCCCAGCTCTCCACATTTCTCTTATACTCAATGGGCTGGTAAGCATTGAAAGCCGAGATAGGCATGTCACACACGCAACCGGCTGGTCGACTGTGTATGTCCTCAGTGCAGTGAAAAAAAAAAAAAATCACGTCAAAATTGAGCCCAGCTTTTCTTTCTCTCTTCCTGCTAACAGCCTCCAGACAGCACAGTGGATTTGTTTTGTGTGTGTGTGTGTGTATCTTACAAGCAGCGTCAGTTAGCTCAATCAAATTATGTCTCGGGAGAGTCGTTGTCCCCTGCGTGCGCGCGCACACACACGCAACCTGGTCAGCGCTTGTGTGTGCGTGTACTACCAAAAAAAGCCTGCATGTCCTCAGTGCAAAAAAAAATGCAGTGCAAAAAAAATCTGAAATGAGTCCAGCTTTTCTTTTTCTTCCTGCGGACAGCCTCCAGACAGCACAGTGGATTTGTTTTGTGTGTGCATGCACGCGTGCATGTGCGTGCATGATCACGTGTGCACGCGTGCACGAAGATGTGCACATGTGCATGTGTGTGCTTGTGTGCAGAGTGCAATGGTACCAAATGTATGTAAACAAATTTGCACTCTAAATGGAACCAAGCCACACTCTAAATGCAGTGTAACACAAATGAGATGAATTAATCCATGTCATGTGACATACAAAGCACCAATCAAATGACAAGGATCCACTCAGCCGTTATATAAAACACAATAAATAAAGAAATAAATTCCAAATGGCACAAGAGTTCAAACTTTCACATTCAAAATTTTGTGCGCAAAGACAGTGGCGGTTTTGATACGGGCCATTGCCCTGGGCAGCATTTATGGAGGGGCGGCACCATGGAGACGAACTCTTGAAAAAACAAAAAACAAAAGCATCCACTGTCACTGTGTGTAGAATTGGCAAATTGGCGCCCCCTATAGGCAGCTGCAGGCGCCCCTGCTTGCTGAAGTAGTGAGATGATGGTGAAAGAAAGAGGACAGGCGTGCCGTGCGCAGATGACAGTTCACCTCTGGGTTTCTCTAATGGAAGGGACAAGTGTGGGGGGGGTTGTGGGCTAAAGTCAGTTACTCCTCGACTTTATTTCAAATAACGCACATCTCATTCATAACATTATAAATTCCTGCATGTTTTTCTGAATTGTGTGATGTCCTGCCGCACACGGAGAGCTTTATCCCGAGCTGGGCGCAGCCGATTTCTCTCCGTGTGTGGCAGGAAACTGTGGACGGGCGCTCTCCTTCCGTGCGCTCTGCTCCGCTTTGACTCCGTCCACTTAGGACGCAGCACAGAACCAGAACTCTGAGCCACATTTCTCTGCGGATCACGCTGCAAATGAGGCAGGCAGCCAGTTTATGAAATAAAAGACATTTGAAAGCAGACAGACAGGGTTTAAAAAACGGATTTGAATCTGCCCACTTGTGGAAAAAAGTTTGCAAAATGGACAGTCTGCCTATTTGTAAAGACGGCTTAGAACTGATGCTGTGTTCACATTACTAGCTGAAGTGACTGAATCTGACCCTTTTCTGTGCCTGCAAGAGTGTGTACAATAATTTTCCAGCAGCTGGCAGCTCTTTTTGTTGTCATGTACACTGACAAAATAATAATAATAACAATGTTAAAGAAATTTAAAATTAGGCTTATCATCATAATTAACTGGTATATTTAATGGAGAAAAAGACTCACATTTGATTTCATTGGCATGGGAATGCTAGTAACATTTCAGTTTAGATTTTTGTTTGATCCACAGATGAAGATAAAAAATTGGGAGGAAAAAAAAAGGCAAACCACTACATGATCAAATTTCTGTCAAACCTAACCTATTAGTTAATGCTAAGTATTTACACATTTAGCCTAATATGTACAAGCATCGAGCTAAATATTTAGCTAAATGTTGAGACAAATATGTACCTTAATCAAAAAGCTAATTGTTCCTTCCTGAAAGGCAGATTAATAAAGTGTCTAATGTAAGGCATGTTTATTCAAACTTGCAAATTCATGGATGCTTTGTTTTGGAGTAATATTGTAGCCTGCGGGTTTTTGATGTCAATTTCCGTGGCACTTTTAAAATATTAATAATATAATAATTTAAAAAAATGGCTGTTTGTGCAAAATTTTGTGGGTTTTTTTGGGGGGGGGCTAGGATGGAGTGTCGCCTGGGGAGTAATTCAGTGTACAACCACCACAGCGCAAAGAAATCAAAGTGTTACCACTCAATGTGTTGGAAGATTTTGACATCGACCCAGACCCAGCACAAGCTCGAGATGTGTTACTTCAGCAGCTGGCTGGCATCAGGCACTCCACAAACAGGAAACAGGGAAAGGCTGGAAAGAACGACAGACTGGACTGCATGAAGAGTTGACATGCCACCACATCTGTCATCCATGGAGCAGGATATACAGTTTGGGAAAGTGTGTCCAAACTTTTGACTGGTAGTGTATGGTTTTCTCTCAACATATTTTGCATTTTGACAATAGACTGGTTTATGTAGTGTTTTTTTTTTTTTCTTGGTCATTGGGCAGGTATTGGGTTGGTGGTGAGTTCCTGGTTGGTTTCATCATCGAGACCTGGCAACCCCTGCCAGTATACAGCAGTGTACTGCTATGTATCAACATGTGAAACTAGAGTTTTACAATGCAGACATGGTAACATGTAGGGTTGAGCCGGATACTTGTTTCAGACGAGTATCCGGTACGGATAAAGCATTTTTGACGAGCACAAGCATGATCCGAATAAAAACTCATCAATATCTGTGCTCATGCTGAAGGAAAATTCTCATGAGCTAACTGACTGTCTTCACACTCTGTGATTGGCCAGTCACACACAGCGCCCGCCCCTCCCTACACAGACACGTCTGTCTGCAGCTTCTCACACACACACAGACATGAACTGATCTCTGTGCGTGGGTGGATTCTGCCTCACGTTGCTCTGTCAGTACTCTTAAGTTTTCTTCAGCTCACCTCGTTTTCGGTTTGTCTGATATTTAAAGTTAATTGGTGAACTTGTTTTGTGTCGTACGCAGAGCATTTGACAAGACAGAGCTGAAAACAGCTCCTGTCGCATCGGTCACTGCGTCGGGTTATTTATTTATTTATTTATTTATTTTTCTTTTAACCATTTATTTGCTCTTCGAAGTCAGTAAAAACAGTCAGTAAACAAAAAGTTGGAAAACTTTGCTCCAACCGAATGCGGTGGTTTTGAGAAGAATACAGTGAACAAGGCTGACATATTATTTCCCTGTTTGTCATCACTGGATGTTTGCATGAATCACCAAGTTCACACAGACCATTAAAAACTGAACAGTCTTACAGACCACTTACACACATACATACTGTAATGATCATAGTTCTAATGTTCACGTTGTCACGCAAGGGTTAACTGTTCTCGAGTTGGGAGGGGGAGTGAGGGTGTGGTGAGCAGGAAGAGAAAAAAGAGAAAAAAAGAAGGTGTCGTCAGCGTGAGTTGTGGCTGCAACAGCAACTCTGTTGTCTTTGGTGTGTTAAAAATAAAAGCTCTGGAAGAGAACCATGGTCCTTGGCTGACTCACTGCAGCGAGGATATTACATTGGTGTCAGAAGCTCGGAATTTGCCCACTGCATGAGCCACTGCTTTAAGCGGGGGGAGAAGATGTCCTCTAGCTCGAGTGCCCGGCTGCAGGTAAAGAAGGAGGCCGATGAATGCGCAATAGACATTCCAGAAAACACCGTGATTGCCTCGGAGTGCTGGAGTTCACAGCGGCTGGACAGCACTGTTACCCGCCGTCGGGACGCCATGCAGCCCACTCTTGAATGCAGCGCGGGACCTGAGACTAACAAAGATGGCGGTGCCCAGCAGCTCTTTGTCACCCGCTCCACGACACCGCTGTTCTCCGGCAGAGGGAGCTGGGAAGCTTACCGGGCACAGTTCGAACTGTTAGCAGCCACTGCGGGCTGGTCTGAGAAGATTAAAGCCGTGCAGCTGGCACTTTCATTGACAGAGGAAGCTGCAGACTGCCTCCTGCTCCTGACCCCAGAGGAGAGAGGGGACTACTCTATGTTGGTCGGAGCTCTGCAGAGACGCTTTGGACTTTTTAATCTGAAAGACTCCCTGCGGTGTGAGTTTAAACACCGTGTCAGGCGGCCGGATGAGCCCCTGCGATCCCTGGCACATGAGATTGAGAGCTTGGGCAGACGCGCATATGAAGGAATGCCAAGCACAATCCTGAATGAGCTAGTCTGTGACCAGTTCATCCATGCCCTGACACCTGTGGAGCTGCGCTTACACGTACAGCTCGCCCACCCCGTGACACTAGCTGAGGCGCTTGAACTGGCCCTAGAGAGGGAGGTCGCCACCTGTACCATAAAACCATCAACACCTACACCAGTGATGGCTACCACTGTGAAAGAGCTGCCAGAACAGAGACCGGTGTGGGTAGAGGAGCTGGTACGTGCTGTGAAAAATCTGTCAGTGGGACCTAGTGTGAGCGGAGTGCAACACAACCTGCCTGCTGTCTGTTGGGGGTGTGGCAAGCCAGGACACATGCTCCGTCGCTGTCCAGAAGCTAAAGGTCAGCAGGGAAACGGGAAAGGGTCCGTGTAGCCCGGATGACATGGACCCCGTCAACCATTCACCGGGATCCGCATGCTGTTGCGGTAGAGACTGTGGGCTGGACAGAGGTGGGTGACCACTGCCATGTTCCTGTGCTGATTGGAAATGTTTCCTGCCCAGCCCTCGTGGATACGGGATCTACTGCCACATTGGTGAGACCTGATGTCGTCCCAGAAGGGACCGTTCTAGAGCCGACGTCAGTAAGGCTGCGGACAGTGACTGGTCAGACGGCTGAAATGAAGGGCAGAGGAACATTTGTTTTCACAGTAGGGAGTTTGGCAGTGACTTTTTCGGCATGGGTGGCTGAGGTGAAAGACCCATGTGTCTTGGGCCTGGACTTTCTCAGAAGCACAGGGTGTGTAGTGGACCTCGGGGCAGGTATGCTCATCTTGCCAGGAGGGCAGACTACCCCACTAATCCCGCACTACAATCAGGTTCTCCCGGCGGCACCCACCTCATGCACTGCTGCACATTCAGAGCTAGCCACTCCTCATCTGGATGAGATCCAGCCCAGCCCGCCCACACCACTCACCCCAGCTGTGCTGTCTGCAGATGTTTTAGCTCCGCTGGATGCCCCAGTGGATCGCGGGGAGGCCATCCGGGGTATCTGGCAAGGAAGCTGCGTTGGTCTGGATGAACGGCAGCAGGTAGAACTGTGGCAGGTTCTGTGGGAATTTAAGGACATTTTTGCACTCAGTGACAATGAAGTGGGCCTCACACACCTGGCGGAGCACAACATTGACACTGGGGATGCACGGCCCATCAAAGTGCGACCCCGTCGCTTGCCTATGATTCGACAGGAGGCTGCTGATCGTGAGGTTCAAGCCATGCTGGAGGCGGGCATAATCGAGCCCTCAGACAGCCCATGGTCTTCGGCTGTGGTCATGGTCCCTAAAAAGAATAGCTCAAGGTGGAGGTTTTGCGTGGATTATAGGCCCCTAAACAAGGTGACAAAAAAAGACTGTTACCCCCTTCCCCGAGTTGATGAGACCCTGGATTTGGTGTCCGGCTCCTCATGGTTCTCTTCACTGGACCTGCGCAGTGGGTATTGGCAGGTGCCCATCACCCAGGAATCCAGGCCAAAGACAGCATTCAGCACCACCAGGGGACATTGGCAGTTCAAGGTTCTCAGCTTTGGACTGTGTAACGCGCCTGGGACATTCGAGAGGCTTATGGACAATGTTCTGGCCAAGGTTCCTCGACAGGAGTGCTTAGTGTACCTGGACGATGTCCTCGTCCATGGGAGGTCCTTCGAGGCTGCGCTGGACTCCCTGAGGCTGGTGCTGGGAAGGATTGCTGCTGCCGGGTTGAAGTTGCACCCGGAGAAGTGTCACTTTATGCAGCAGGAGGTGGAGTTCCTTGGCCACAAAGTGAGCAGCGAAGGCATCAGCATGCTCCAGGTGAAAATTCAGGCTATCTGGGACTCTTACTATCGGAGGTTCGTGAAGGGTTTTTCCTGCATTGGAGCCCCTCTTTTCCGTCTCCTCCAGAACAACCAGCCTTTCATGTGGACACCAAACTGCCAAGAGGCATTTTCTACCCTTAAGCAAGCTCTCACAAATGCCCCTGTTCTCATCACACCGGATCCCACTTTGCCATTCTTGCTGGATACGGATGCCAGTGATGTGGGAATGGGAGCAGTATTGGCGCAGGTGGGTCCTGAAGGGGAGCGGGTGGTGGCATATTTCAGCCGCGTTTTCAATAAGAGTGAGAGACGCTATTGTGTGACCAGACGTGAGCTTCTTGCTGTTGTTTTGGCTGCCCGGCACTTCAAGTATTATTTATGTGGCGTGCCCTTCACAATCAGGACTGATCATGCAGCCCTTCAGTGGCTGGTATCTTTCAGGGAGCCGGAAGGCCAGGTTGCAAGGTGGCTGGAGGAGTTGCAGTCTTTTCACTTCAGTGTCGTGCATCGACCAGGGGCCCAGCACGCCAATGCTGATGCCCTGTCCCGGCGTCCATGTGCAGTGGACGGTTGCCAGGGAAATGGAACTCAGGGGGGTGGGGTTGGCTGCTGAACAAACATGCTGCTCTCTAGAGGTTGTTGGGGCTGCGGATTGGGCCTCTCAGCAGGAAAACGACAAAGAGTTGAAATGTGTGCGGCAGTGGGTCCAAAGCGGGGTCAGACCATCCTGGGAGGGGGTGATGGGCCTGTCGGGGACTGTTAAGGGCCTGTGGAGTAAGTTTAGCATGTTACGCATGCTAGATGGGGTACTTCAGCGAGCATGGAAGGAGCCTGCCACAGGGGAAGAGAGATGGCAGGTAGTGGTCCCCAGAACCCTTAGACAGATAGTGCTGAAGGCGTGCCATGGGGGCACAGGCTCAGGACACTTCGGGAGTACTAAGACCCTCTGTCGGCTGCGCCAGGGGTTCTACTGGGGTCAGCATCGCCGTGATGTCGAGGATTTCTGTCGGCGCTGCGATGATTGTGCAGCCTATAAAGGACCCCTTGATCAGTCCCGGGCCCCTCTACAGCAGCAAGCAGTTGGGGAGCCCATGGAGAGGGTAGCGGTGGACATCATGGGCCCCTTTCCAGTGTCTGACAGAGGAAATAAGTATGTGCTCTGTGCGATGGACTACTTTACAAAATGGCCAGAAGCTTATGCTCTGCCGGATCAAGAAGCAGAAACAGTGGCAGACGCCCTGTTGGAGGGCATGTTCAGCTGGTTTGGAACACCTGACATAATCCACAGTGACCAGGGCCGGAACTTCGAGTCCAAGGTTTTCACAGCTTTGTGTGACCGGTTGAATGTGCAGAAAACACGCACCACACCATTACATCCACAGAGTGACGGGTTAGTGGAGCGTTTTAACCGCACAATGCAGCAGCAGCTAGCAATCCTTACTGCCACCCACCAGCGCAACTGGGACAGACACATTCCCCTGGTTTTGATGGCCTACCGCTCTGCTGTCCAGAGCTCTACAAACTGTACCCCTGCCATGCTGATGCTGGCTAGGGAAATCCGGACACCAGCTGAGCTGGTTTTTGGGCGGCCACCAGACACAACACGGGACCCACCAGGGCCGGAGTATGCAAGAAAGCTGCAAGATTGTCTCGAGATAGCCCACACGTTTGCCAGGGACCAGCTGGAGAAGGCTGGCATGAGACAAAAGAGGAATTACGATTTGAGGAGCAAGAGCAGAAGTTTTACGGCCAGTGAACTGGTTTGGGTCTATTCGCCCAAACGTAAGAAGGGGCGTTGTCCAAAACTGGACAGTCACTGGGTTGGCCCATGCAGGGTGCTAGAGCGTGTCGGGGAGGTGGTTTATAGGGTTCAGGTGCCCCCAAAGGGCAGGAAAGTAGCCCTCCACCGGGATAGATTGGCACCCTATAGGGGAGGGGCTCTCCTTTCATTTGAACAAAGTTCTGCCCCACTCTGTAGCCCAGAACGATCAGCAGGACCAGATTCCCCAGTCCCATTTCCAGTGACATCCACTATGTCTCTGCTGCCATCTGGGAATGAGCGTGGGCCAGCCCCACGCAGGCCACAAAGACAGAGACGGAGACCTCCACGGTTTGGGGATTATTTGTTGACCCCTCGAGGGCGAGGGGCTTCATAAAGGGGGGGGCAGTGTAATGATCATAGTTCTAATGTTCACGTTGTCACGCAAGGGTTAACTGTTCTCGAGTTGGGAGGGGGAGTGAGGGTGTGGTGAGCAGGAAGAGAAAAAAGAGAAAAAAAGAAGGTGTCGTCAGCGTGAGTTGTGGCTGCAACAGCAACTCTGTTGTCTTTGGTGTGTTAAAAATAAAAGCTCTGGAAGAGAACCATGGTCCTTGGCTGACTCACTGCAGCGAGGATATTACAATACATATAGCTGAACACACAAAGTAACCTATATTCATATTTTTATTGAATATGGCTGCATGCAGTATCTGACACTTTCTCACTGCAGTTCATAAAAATAAATTGGTCAGTCGAACAACCTCTCTCTCTCCCTCTCACACAGTCACTCAGTCACACACACATGCACCCACAGACACACATGCGCACACACAGACACATACACACACACACACACACACACACACACACACACACACACACACACACACACACACACACACACACACACACACACACACACACACCTTAATCAATACTGTTTAACTTTGTGGGGGAAAAAAATGCCAAGAACATTCGGTAATAAAAACAAATAAATAATTGAAAAAAATCACAGTTTGATCATTCGCGAGCCTAAATATTTTCCGCCGTTTGTCTGATGTTATTTCCGCTCGGCGGAACAGAATGCCCGAGTTGAAGCATCTGTTGAGGAGTCAGTAAAAACATCTTTTGCGCCGCTTTGAATGCCATTATCCTCTGGGCAGTATTAGACTCATTATAACGGTCAGGGCCGCGGCGAGCAGAGGCAGGAGAAAGCTGCCCATTGTTGTGTGTTGGGGGGGGTTTGGCTGGGCATTTTGGTGTTCTTTTCTTTTCTTTGCTCTCCAGGTGGTATGCAAACTGGTTTTTGTCTGTGGAGAAGGTGCTGGCAGAAGAATCCTTCACCCTCATCAACATGACTTGCAGCACCTGTGGATGATGCTCACGTGCAACCTTAAAGACTTTCAGCTGAAGCAGATAATGAGATGGCGTTCTGCATTTAAGCCATGAGTGATTCAAGCAGAATTGCCGGGAACTCGACCTTGTGACGTTCGTTTGTGAGACGCTGAGGACCGCGCCTGGGTTTGACACATCGTGCCTGTGAAGGAGGATGGGTGAGGGACATATGCTGTCAGCACACATCAGAGGTGATTGATTGTCTGAATAAGTGTTAACAGTAATTTGGTATTTTGTTACGCAGTAAATGTGAATATTGATGAGAGTTGTGCAGCTCGCTTCTCACGGCCGTGGCGTGCGGACAGATGATCCTCCACCTGTTGTGAGAAGCTGCTCATTTACATAAAGCTTAAATTCAGACCTGAATGTGTTGCTGATAGTGTGTGCCTTTGAAAGATATTAGTTGTAACTGTTGACTTACCTCACCTCTTCTATCCTTCACAGAGTCGTTTTGTCGTGTCCACCTGGGGGGTGTTTGGCGGTGAACGTGAGTCCAGAAGCACCGGGCTTCGATCCCTTTGGGCGCTGGAGAGCGCGCCGTCCTTCACTCCGCCAGACAAACGCACTTTTACGTTGTACACTGAGTATTGCACAAGAGGGGGAAAATAAAGTTGTTTTGTTTTTTGGAACCGCTTTC
The DNA here is from genome assembly GCF_902500255.1 of Thalassophryne amazonica. Taxonomy (NCBI): domain Eukaryota; kingdom Metazoa; phylum Chordata; class Actinopteri; order Batrachoidiformes; family Batrachoididae; genus Thalassophryne; species Thalassophryne amazonica. The sequence continues at coordinate 104,299,003 of NC_047103.1, forward strand.
TGGTTATTTAGCACTGGGTTCAGTCAGACGCAGGTCCGCTCCTCAATCCGCGTCGGCACATAACACCCATCTGAATCAGCACTCCCCACTTCTTTTTGTAACTGGTTTTTCTGTCTGCCAGAAGACGTAAAACGCTCTTTCGTTTTTTCAAGGTACGGAATTGAGAGTCGCTCAAGGCGATATTCCCCTTTAATATATTCAAAGCGATCTCGGATAAAGTTTTCAGAAGGTCCGGCCTGCAGGTCTTCAGGCTATGGTGACGCTCCCTTGCCCCGGCTCTGATTAGCGTTTTAAGAGCGGGGGCGTTCCTTTTTAAAAGAGAGCTCATACCAGTTTATCTTTCTGTAAATAAACCGCGGGCCACTCGTGCGGGAGTAATCCCGATCTCAGTCTGATCTGGACAGTCCTGCGTGCAATCCAGTAATAAGTACCCATAAGGTACCCTCGTAGCATCGTCAAGAGCCTCCAAAAAAAATTGTTTTCTGCCGGGAAACATTTGCTGAGCCAGAATGTTCATCTGTAACTTGTCTCTGGGGTTTTTAAACAGCACCATATAATTACAATTCAAGCTGATGGTTTGACTGTATTTCCCTTTATGAAACACGTTCTGTGTGATCATGATGATGCTCATATTCCGGTGATGTCTGTACTGGGTAAAAATTCTTACAACTTCAGGATGATCCGCTGCTTGAAAGATGAGATCGTCCAAAATAACCAGATGGCTCTGACCTTCAGGGAAAAGGCTGTCGTCCAGAAACGAGTCAGGGAGTCCTCTTACAAATTTAATATTTTTATTCTTCAGTTCAGAATACAGAGGTTGTTCAGACGTATACAGCCATACAATGTTGTCAGGCACATATCTCATAGCGTGGCTACAATTTTCCAGCAATGTTTTCACAAACACAATCTTTCCCGAACCACTCGGTCCAACGATGAGACAGGAGAATGGGGGCTGAAGTCTGGGGTCAAACTCTACCGTATTTCCCGAGTGAGACATGTTTCAAAATCCGAACGGTTCGGTTTCCCCGTCCTTTAAAAGACGCCACTTGTCATACACCACCCTGAAGGATTTTTGAAATGACACGTTTGTCAAACTGAAACTGCTTTTATGACGTTTAATTCCCTGCTGCTGCGTTTTGATATATGCAGCAAGGGCGTGGTCTTTTATATAACCCTCGACCAGATCTTTGACGCTGTCAAAGTTTATTTTCTGACAGCTCTCGTGGGGTTGAGTGATCCCCTTCACACGCATGACCGTTTTACCTTACCTCGTACGGTTTTATATGCGTAACTTTTAGGCCCCGCTGCTGCAAACTCTGTGATGACATCGCCGCTCAACTCGTCGGCGAGCTGCCCCAGATAATTACCGGTAGGCAGCGGGGTTTCACCCCGCCTACAAATGTAAATCAGGCTATCGGTATCATAATACAGAATCCTGTCAGGATTTGCCACAGCCTCCATAAAACCGTACAAGGTCAAACGCGCGTACGCCGTTGTAAACGCTGCAATGAAAATATTGACGGCTTTACCCGGTTGGCTGACGTACCATGGGCCGTACCTCCATTGAACCATAGCCACCTGACTGCTGAGGAATGTTAGATATGTGACCTCGTACTCTTCAGAAAACAGATACCTGAACAGATCGTCAGCGTTTTTAACGAGCGCGGTCTGCGTCAGATTTGACCTCTGGGCGAATTTCCCCCAGAAGGAGTTGAGGCAGATCTTAGCCATCTGTCGTTTTGCCGGATTGTGACTGATTTTTTTCTGGGTCTAAACGAATCTTCTGATTCAGCCAATAGTCTGTGATATATTTTTCTCTGCTCTCGGGGTCTTTATCAAATTCGGGAGGGAAACTGGAGGCTTCCTGCTTGTGTTTTAAGAAGGTGTTTATGTACCCCTCAAAGATTTTATCACTTTTTTCCTCAAAATGCCAGACTTCAAAAATCTTAGCTACAATGTAGCCTGTATCCAGAGCTTTGTGGAATTCCGGGCTCGCCCACGTCCCCGACAGAACTCTCTGCTGCTGGCTGTGTGTGCACGCTCCTGCTTGATTATTTTCATCGGCGCAGGTGCGACACAGAGTAAACACCAGTTTACCGTGAGGAGTTCTGTGTGGGAGGATGGGGAATTTTAGCCCCCAGGGCGGATACACGACGGCTTTGATGAGGCCGAAATAAGTCCTGGGGTCTCTGAAATTTCTCTCGATAATTTCCGGATGCCCCGTGGGATATGTGAAATTTACGTTAACGTAAGGATACAGCGAGGCCATGTCGACGTAATAGACCCTCTCATCTTGCTTAGCTGTGTAACTCAGATGGGACGCGCAAGTCCGACCGCCGCATAAAGCGTCGCGAGGCTCAAGGGGCAGCGGTAACCCCCTGCGGCTGAGGAAAGGGTGAACCCTCTCATCCCTCAGCCTCATTTCAAGCCACTGATGCTCCCAAATCACGGTGAGGGTAACACCCGGCATAGCCCGCAGAAAGGCTATTTTTTTCTGACACGCTGCGTGGAGCTCTCCAAATGAGGTGTTTGTGAGAGGGTTTATTTTGTGTTGTGTAAAACACGTTGCATACCCGTGGTAAAAACACCCGAGAAACTCCCACACTTTTATCCGTCCGTCAATCTGAGCATACCCATTAACATAATAACCTCCTATTTTTTTCTCCCCCCTGTTTAGAGCGTGATCGATGGCAATGTTTTGCGTCTCAGCAACCCATTCTAACCACTGCACAGCCACGTCCGAATATTTTTTATGCTTCATTCTATAATTGTCGGCGGAGGGGATTGCCAGCGTTTTTGGAGCGAGAAAGTTAGTTTGGAAGACTTTCATACACGCCGAGGCGATTGTGACGCAGCTAAAAGGATCCACGCGTGTTTCAGCGATGAATTCAGCCATAAATTTGGAGCAGGCTGCAGCCAGGATTTTTGTATCGTTATCACAATACATAACGGCCTCGGCTTTAAAATCGAAAATTGCGTTGTTTTTTTTTGCTCACGTACCACGCGTTAAATTCCTCTCTTTCTCCCTTTGACATATTTGCGACCCCGTAAGCCGCAGAGTCAGGGTATGGCCCGACATAGTTCACATTTTTTTCTGAACTGAACAGGTGCGGAAAGTAACATTTGGGGGCGATTTCGTCTTTCAGCCGGATTCCCAGGGCTTTAGGCATCTGAGATAAGCGCATTGTAAGGAAAGATAACGAATCTATATATTTCTGTTTAAAGGCGGCATCTGTCATGAGTAATAGTTTACTCCCGGTCATAATCACAGCGGGGGTTACGCCCTGCTGGACTAAATACTTTAGAAGCAGATAGCCATCAAAATCTTTTGAGTTGTGAGCGATGAACACGTATTCTTTGAATTTTCTCGTTCTAAAATGTTTAAAGAAGCGGGCTACGCAGTCTGTCCCCCATGCGCTCCAGAAATCACCTGTCTTTGTTACAGCACTGACGTAAAACGGCACGTGTTCCCCGTTATTATCGACATACGTTTCAAAGTCATAAAAAACGTATTTCTCTGAATGCGTCTCTTCAGCTTTGAGCGGCGTCATATAGCAGAGGTGACCCTTGCTCGGCTCCTGGAGCTTCTTCTTACACATGTGCAGAGCACTGTTTTTAGAAAATGCTATGTAATACTCGCGTTTACATCGAGGGCATTTTTTTCTGTTATCACACACATTAACGAACTTACCAGCGGAAGGACGATACTTCGGTTGTTTATGCAGGCTGTAACAGGCGGGCGAGTGACACTTCTTGTTACATTCGCTGCAGAATACCGGGTTATTTTTCTCGTAACACTGCGTGGATTCACAAATTTTACAATATGATGGACAATTATGGGAAGCAGGGTCATTGTACCCCTCAAAGCAAAACTCACATACATATTTCACTCCCAAAAATCTCTGATTCCGTAAAAATGATTATTAAACAGAAAAACGAAAAGAGTTTTCTGCTGCGTCGGTATTCCTGTTTGGAATTTTGTCAGCTTTCTCTCCCCTTCAGGTCTGAAAAACACCACAATTTTACAACCCAGAATGTTTTCAAATTTTCCCACCTGCTCTAAAGATACCGGCGTAGCAGCCGTTAATCCGACGCTAATTTGTAACGCCTGCCCGCGCTGCTCCGCCTCCTGCGTATTAAGATGAGGATTCAATAATTGAACGAGGTTTACCGCGAAACATATCAGGATTATACACGATATTAAGGCATTTGGATTTTTTCCTCAGAACCTCATGATGGAGGAGGTCATCTATTCTGCGTTTCCCCGCGCCGTTCTGGTTGCGGATGACTTGGACCACTAATTCCAGAGACTCGTCGGATAAAACGTTGGAAGTAGATTGTATCAGTCGTTCTAGCAGATTTTGGAAGCCCATCACATTGCCCACATCGTTATATGAGCTGATCAAAGCGGCCTCGTTGTAGATTGAGTCCCCACGAATTTCCATTTGGATAAAGTCCCCGGCCCTGGCGTCTGTTAAAGCCTTTTCGACCGAGTTCTGAAGAGTCCCAACGACGTTACGATAAAATTCCGCGTACTCGGGAATTTCGTCGATGCGGTGGAAATTTAGAGGCTGCCTGATTTCGATGTTAAAAGCCGGTCTCCTGATGACGTTAGCAGCCCCGCCGCCCGTCATGGGAGAATGTCGGCTGGACCCTGGTCGTGCATCATCCCCGCCTTCCATCAAAACAGAGATTGCCGCGTTTATCTGGGTTAAACGAGCTCTGTTTTAAATATCTTCTCCGCGTGCAGTGCGCGGGGAGGGACTTCTTAAAGGTGAAAAAACGTGTGCGTCATTAGGCATTTGATTTAATTCATCCACCGCGGATTGGACGTGAGGATTAACTTCACACGCGAGGAGGTTTACGGCGTTATTTAGAGGAGTCAGACGTACCTGGTTCAACGGCGCGGGACCGGACTCGTCTCGAGCGGGGTGTGCGGGGGGGTCAGGGGGCTCTTCAGTATCAGACTGGACCGTCGAATTTATCGCGTTAATCGCAGAAATGATGTAGGGGTTAATTTCTTCCGATTCTCGTTCAGCCCCCAAATTGTTAAGAGCATCATTTAGCGGTGTTAAACGAACATGGCTTAAAAGTCTCTCTCCGGACTCGTTATTTTGAGGCGGCGAATTTAACGCCTCAGGTAATGGGCCATCTGTTCCAGGAGCGCTCCCCGCTGAGTAGATTATTGAAGCGTTTAAATCTAATACCCGTCCGAAGTTATTTTCCCGGCCTGAATTCTCTCCTTCCATCTTTTAAAAGCCGTACCAGGATGAATCTACCTCAAGAAAATCAATTAATATATCTCTTCAAAATGAATTATCCCATTCCATCGGAATAATAAAAAAAAAAATAAATAAATAAACAGAATACACATTTTTCCAACAAGTTGCGAGATGAGATTAATCCCAGCTCAGAATATCTTCGAGCCTTGCGTCTCGGTGGAAAATGGATGGTCTCCGTCCAGCGTGAGCTGAAAAAAAAAAGAGAAAAACGTTAGTTATTAAATATTAAAAATAAATAAATAAATAAACTCCGACTCCTTACCGTGTAAATCCGTGGATCGTTTTACGGTTCTCTGCCGCTGACCCGCTTCTCCCCGGGCTGTAACAGAAAAAAATCGGGTTATTCCAGAGTTTCGAACTTCTTCAGGGGGCTCTGACTTGATTTCTAGAATTAAAATAAATAAATAAAAGCAGCACCCTCGCAAGCAGATATTCTGTAATATTTCAAATATATTACCGCGGCCGGGTCCAAAAACACTCTGGAGCATCTGCGTGGTTTTGTCTAAAAAAGACACCGTTTCAGACCACGTGCATCATTTAAAAACATTTCTATCAAAAAAAGATTACTTAAATCACTTACCCTGAAAGCTGATGTGGTTTTCGCACTCTGCTCGAAGACAAGAAAACTTAATTAAACAACATGGTTTTTCAGGACCAGGGGATTTTTTACTGCAAATGAATTCTATTTTATACCCATCGCGGGGTCCAGGCACCTTCACTCTTCACTGACCGCAGTGGAAATGAGCGGTGACTCCTTCCCACAGGGGGACGTGACTGAGAAGAAACTTTGTTTTTCCGCCTTCATCACCTCAGGCGGCATCAGCGATCAGCGGGTATCCCGCAGCCCCTGATGGACCGGGTAATATCTTAAAAGAAACTGCATCTATCATGACTAAGAATAAGCTTTGTTTTTCCATCTTCAAACAAGCCCAGCAAACGACCCCGTCATCAGGAAATCGGATGTAATAAAACATTCAAGCTTCAACCAAAGATTCAAGCTTCTCTACTATGTTATAAAAGACCATCCGGTGTGACACCCCTGCTGTGCAGGTCTCACACACACACACACACACACACACACACACACACACACACACACACACACACACACACACACACAGCTCTGAAACACACACACACACACACGCACACAAACACCCCCAGACAGACATACATGCACACATGCACACACACACACACACACACACACACACACACACACACACACACACACACACACACACACACACACACACACACACACACACACACACACACCCCTAGCATCTGCAACAGGTATTACAGCCGTGGGGTCATGTTTCCGTGAGGTGCTCTGTGTGTGGGTATTTGGTTCTCTTGCTGCAAAGACTTCTAGCCATTACAGCAGAGAGATGGTTATTTTTAATCCTTCCTTAATCCTTAGTGATGTAGTCGATTCTGATTGGCTGACAGGGCCATAAGGGAGGCGGGGTTAGGGGCGGGGCTTAGTGACGTAGTCGATTCTGATTGGTTGACAGGGCCATAAATCAGTTTTTGACATAAGGTGTCTCAGCTTACTCTCTGACATGGATTATTTGTTATAATTGTTTTAGCAAGTTTTTAGGGTATCATGCAGCAGTCTCTTATTAACATGACGAAAAGGATAAAAAATACATTTTTGTAGTATAATATTAATTTACAACTGTCATCGTGTAGATTCTCTATATGCTGTTTGACTGCAGCAACTCTCTGGCATGCAAGGGATTATGGGATACGTCAATAGGGCGAATGAACACTACTGGCCAGTAGATGGCAGTAGAGACCTTGAAAACTTGCCAAAACAAAATTCCAGATAATCCGTGTCTGCTACATTTAAGATGCGTGGAATTTAATAAATGCAGACACAGTAACAACATCTATAAACCCAGAGAATATATTCATGAGAGTTTTAGGCACAGAGTTTAATGCTATTGTCCGTAGAGCCTGATCAGAGTGTTTCAAATGCATTTCTCATGTCGTGAACATACTGAGATTACCCTATCCTACCCATAATGCACTGCTGGGCACAGCATATATCCACACTAAAACCTTAAAAATCAGCGCATTACTTTAAAGAAGCCAGCTCGTCTTAGTCTTTTGCTTTCCTATTTACTGATTGTTTATTCTCAGGCTTCTGCTGCTCCAGAGTTTGATTGGGAATGTCCTCTGGGGTAGTGTAAGGGGGTTGTTGTCCAAGACCCAGTTAGGTTTTTTTTTTTCTCTTTCTGGTTCCCAGACCAGTCTGTGTTTTATGTTCTCCTGGTTTCCAGACCAGCCCCTGGTTTTGTTCTCCTGGTTCCCAGACCAGTATTAGCCATATGTCTCCTGGTTCCCGCACCAGTCCCAGTCTTGTTTCCATACTAGCCTTTAGTTTTATGGGTCTCAGACCAGTCCTGGTTCCCTAACCGGGCCTGTTTTGTTGTCTCCTGGATCTCAGACCAGCTCTGTTTATATTTCCTGGTTCCCAAATCTGCCCTGTGTTATTTCCTGGTTCCCAGACCAGTCTGTGTTGAGTGTTCCTGTTCCCCTGCCAGTCCTGTCTTTTTTTTCCTGGTTTCCACACCAGCCCTTAGTTTTAGGTTTCCTGGTTCCCAGACGAGCACCCTATTTTTTTCCTGGTTGCTAGTCCATGTCTGTATTTTCCTGTGTTCCAGTTGAACCCCAGTTTATTCCCTATGTGGGTCCCCTTCTGTGGCATTAGTTCCTGTCCCTATAGATTCATAGTTTCCGGGTTTTCTGTCAGTCTGTGTGGTCCCATGTCAGTTCCCAGTCCATTCCGAGTTCTCCGTCTTTTGTTCCAAGTTAGGTTCCACTCCTCCTCCCCCGAGTGGGGTTAGTCCTGCCCCTTGTTTTCCACTCCATCTTCCCTGGGTGGAGGTTGTTCCCAGCCAGTTTGACCTATGCAGACCACTCCCACTTTGTTTTTTGTTTTGCCTCAGGCCCCTGGGGGTTGTCATGGCTCCTGTCTCCGTCGTGGGCCCTGGGGGGGTCGTGGGGTCCCTGTTTTGTTTTCAGCTCTGCCTCAGGCCCTGGAGGGTCGCATGGCACTTCTCCATCGTGGGCCCTGGAGGGTCATGAGGTTCCAGTCCTGTTCCCCAGTGGACCCTTGTGGGTTGCATGGCAACTACTCCTCCGTGGACTCTGGAAGGGGTCGCATGGTTCCCTCCCCATCTTCTTCTCCTGCCCGATGTACATCGTGCCGTCCTCCTCTGGGGTTTCTGTCTCCGGCTTGGCCTGGTGAGTCACCCGGGGGTCGCCCTTGAGGTGGGGGTGCTGTTGTGGTTTGCCCCTGGTCTGCTGGCCTCTGTCTGTTAATGTTTTCAGGTGAAGCTGAGGTGGAGCTGCTGGTGTTTTGGCTGGGTGCTTTTCGCTGTGTGTACGTCAGGGCTCTGCTCCCCGCTGCCAGAGGGCACGTGGGCCCTGCCCCATCTGTCAAGATGGCACATGGAATTGACAGAGCGGCCTCTCACAGCTGAGCTGGATCAACACTGAGTGGGTGCTCACAGCTGAGCTGGATCTACACTGAGTGGGTGTTCACAGCTGACACTCATAACCACTCCAGATTTAACCCCAAACCTGTCATGGGTTCGGGGCCAGAATCTTTCCTGACACCACCTGAAGAACCTCCACATTTTTCCTGGTCGGAACCGGGTTGCTGTGCCAAGCCATCGCACCCAGCTGGTAACTCAAGCTTCTGTTTTTCTCAAAGTGCATTTTGTTTGGTGTTCCGTCGCCACGTTGGAGCTAATGTCAATTTTCTGTTTTCCTGACGCAAGTCTCTGAGCTCGACTTTTTTCCCTGCGGAGTTTTTTTCGGACTGAAGTCTCTGCTCTTGTTGCAACTCCACCTCTGTGGGCTCCCATGTCCACAACAGTAACTGACTGTTTTTTCACTGGTGCTTTCACTGGTGTAAGTTTCTCGGTGAACTGTTACTGCCATCATTCATATTAGTGCTCCCTCCCTCCCGAGCATTCAAGGTAACATGCTTTACAGCAACACATCTCCTTCCTTTACAAGAGGGAAATAAACATCACTATTTTCAAACTGAACACAAACTCATAACAATTGTTCCTTTTTCACTTCTAGTTTTTATTGAGGGTTTTTCGGTGAACTGTTACTGCCATCATTCATATTAGTGCTCCCTCCCTCCTGAGCATTCAAGGTAATGTGCTTTACAGCAACACCCATCTCCTCTTTTTACAAGAGGGAAATGACACAAACTCATCACAATTGTTCCTTTTCTCATTTTTTGTGTAGGTTTCTCGGTGAGCTGTTACTGTCGTCACTCATTTAAGCATTCAAGGTAACGTGCTTTACAGCATCACATCTCCCTTTACAACAGGGAAATAAACATCACTATGTTCAAACTGAACACAAACTCATAACAATTGTTCCTTTTTCACTTCTAGTTTTGGCATTATGGAAAAGTCTGGTCTCTATGGAGACAAAGCAAAAGGTTGAAGAACATACCCACTTTGTTCATTCAAAGAAAGCAGTAGGACTTGAAGAACAACCTTGTTGTCTACTGCAACAGAGAGTGCTTCTACTAGTAGTAATACCTACAGTGACGATCCAAAACAGTTGTGCCAGTTGCCCATGGCTTTACATTTTCAGACAACCTTGTTGTCTACTGCAACAGAGAGTGCTCTCATCTGACAACAAGGTTGTTGTCTACTGCAACAGGGAATGCTTCTACTAGTACTAATACCTGCAGTGATGATCCAAAACAGTCGTGCCAGTTGCCCATGACTGCTGCAATTTCAAGTAACTGTCCTAATTCTGAATCTGATGATCATCCATACCAGGTGACATTGCAATGTGCAACAAATAACTGTGAGGAGTCTGACAGTTATAACATCTCTAATACAATGGTAGTATCGAGAGATGATAGCAATGTTTGTGCAGATATAGGTGATGTTTTTGATTTATCAAATCAAACTGAAGGGAATGTTTTTTTTCTGATGGGTAATATTCACCTTTAGCATCTGAAGAAGATTCTTTCAGTGACAATAACAGTATCACAAATGAACAGCTTACTGTTGATCTTGCTGACTGGGGAGCAGATTCCAAAATTATGCATTCTAAGCTTAAAGGGCTTCTCTCTTTTTTCACTGTTACCATCCTCATTTACCCGAAGATCCTAGGACACTCCTCCAGACTGCAACTGCTTACAACATATTAGATGTTGGTGGTGGAGAATACTATCACTTTGGTTTAGCTCATTGCATTCACAAGCGGTACAGTTTCAAGGAGTTGACAGAGACATTCAGAGGATAAATCTGCAGGTCAACATTGATGGTTTGCCACTCTATAAAAGTTCCAAGACACAGTTTTGGTGAATCATTAGTAGAGTTGTTTCTCCATTAGAAAGTGAACCATTTCTCATTGGATTATATTGTATACAGAGTAAGCCAAGTAATATTGATCAATATCTGGCACAATTTGTGTCTGAAATGAAAGAGCGTGAATTAACAGGTGTCCCTGTTGATAGTTTGAACAAGATGGTTCCTATTTCAGTGGCATGTACAACATGCATTTGTAAAGATAAGATAAGACTTTACTGATCTCACAGTGGAGAAATTCACATGTTACGTCAGCTCTTAATAAACACACATAAAATATATATAAGTATAGATGCATATATAAACATGATTGGAGTTTAGATGTGATAAGGTGACACTAGTGCTGGAATTTGTAAACAAGATGTTATTGCACATGATTTGTAGACAGATTAATATTGCACATGGGTTGTGGACATATTATTCCATATGGTTATTTTAGTGTTGTACAGTCTGACAGCAGCAGGGATGAACGACCTGCTGTATCGTTCCTTCTTGCACTGAGGGTGCCTCAGTCTGTCACTGAAGGAGCTACTCAGCTCCACTAAAGTCCGGTGCAGAGGGTGAGAGGAGTTGTCCATGATGGATCTGAACTTGGCTAACACCCTCCTCTCAGCCACGTCCTCCAGAGAGTCCAGAGGACAGCCCAGGACAGAGCTGGACTTTCTGACCAGCTTGTTCAGTTTCTTTCTCTCCCACTCTGTGCTGCCCGGGGCCCAACAGACGACAGCATAGAGGAGAGCAGAAGCTACAACAGAGTCATAGAAAGTCTTAAGCAGAGGCCTGCTCACTCCAAAGGATCTCATTCTCCTCACTAGGTGGAGGCGACTCTGGCATTTTTTGTACAGGGCGTCAGTGTTGTGAGTCCAGTCCAGTTTGTTGTTGAGATGAACACCCAGATATTTAAAACTGTCCGCAGTCTCTATGTCTCCCCCTGGATGTTCACTGATGGGTGAGGTGGTGGTTTCCTCCTGAAGTCAATCACCATCTCCTTCGTCTTACTGATGTTGAGACACAAGTGGTTGTGCTCACACCAGTTCACAAAGTCTGTGATGACTGACTGGTACTCCAGCTCGTTCCCCTCAGACACACAACCCACAATGGCAGAGTCTTCAGAGAACGTTTGGAGATGGCAGCTGTCCATGTTGTAGGTGAAGACCGAGGTGTAAAGGATGAAGAGGAAAGGTGAGAGACTGCCCTGGGGAGCCCCGGTGCTGCACCTTACCACCTCAGACTGACAGCCGTGCAGCTGCATGTACTGCGGGCGGTCAGTGAGGTAGTTGATGGTCCAGGTGGAGAGATGTCCATCCATTCCTGCGTCCTCCAGCTTCCCCCACAGCAGCACCAGTCTGATGGTGTTGAAAGCGCTGGAGAAATCAAAGAACATGACTCTCACAGAGCTCCTGCCGGTCTCCAGGTGGGTGAGTGCATGCTGCAGCAGGTAGATGACAGCGTCATCTACCCCGATGTTGGGCCTGTAGGCGATCTGCAGTGGGTCCAGGATGGTGCTCACCACAGTGCGGAGGTGAGACAGGATGAGCCGCTCCATGGTCTTCATTAGGTGGGAGATCAGGGCAACTGGTCTGTAGTGGGCCGGTTCCCTGGCGTGCGGTGTTTTGGGAACCGGGACCACACAGGAGGTCTTCCACAGGGTGGGGACCACCCCCAGGCTGAGGCTCTTGTTAAAGATGTGGCTGAGGACCTCACAGAGCTCATCTGCACAGGTCCTCAGCAGTCTCTGGGAGATCCCATCAGGTCCTGCTGCTTTTCTCTGCTTCAGCCATAGGAGTTGGCCTCTCACCTCAGTCTGAGTCACAGTGAGGGGGGAGGGAGGGGGGAGCTGAGATGGGCTGGTGCTGAATACAGTCCGAGGAGAGGAGGGACAAAGTCTGGGGTGCAGTGGAGGTGGCCAGGGGGAAGAAGATGGGGTCAGAGGGACTGGAGGGCTGGCTGCTAGACACGTGTGGAGAGCCAAGAGCAGGCAGGTGGGCAGGTGTGGAGGAGCCAAAATGGTTAAAGTAACTGTTTAGCTCCTCTGCAAACCGAGAATCTCCATCTGCAGTCCTGCTGGCACCCTGCCCAAATCTGGAGGCGGTCTTGAGGCCTCTCCACACATCTCTGATGCTGCTCCTCCATCTTCCTTCCATACTCCTTCTTTGCTGCCCGGATCCTCCACTGGAGTTCCTGTTGGACTCTACGCTGCTCCTCTCTGTCTCCCGAGTTGAAAGCCCTCTTCTTATGGTTCATCAGGGCCTTCAGCTCGGGGGTCACCCAGGGGTGGTTGTTGGGAAAGCACCGTACCCTCTGGGTAGGCACAGTGCTCACCACGTAGAAGTTCACGTAGTCAGTGACACACTGGGTCAGGCCGTTGATGTCTTCTCCATGAGCGTTTTAAAGCATGGTCCAGTCTGTGGTTCTGAAACAGTCCCTCAGCCTCTCAGTGGCCTCTTCAGTCCAGAGTTTCACCAACCTTTTCTCCACTGGCTCCCTTCTCACCCTCGGTGTGTATTGGGGGAGTAGGTAGACGAGGTTGTGATCCGAACGTCCGAGCAGGGGGAGGGGGGTGGAGGTGTAAGCATCCTCCACATTAGCATAAAAAAGGTCCAGTATTCTATTGTCCCTGGTTTTACACATGACGTACTGGGTGAACGTAGGGAGGGTGGCGGAGAGGGAAGTGTGGTTAAAGTCCCCAGTGATGAGGAGGAAACCGCAGGGGTGTTGTGTCTGCACCCATGTCACTGCACTGTGAATCCGCTCACAGGCAGCGGTGGTGTCTGCAGAGCGAGGAATATATGCGCAGAGCACAATCACACTCCTAAACTCCCGTGGGAGATAGGATGGCCTCATGCTCACCACGAGTAGCTCCACATCCAAGGAGCAGATCTGATCCTTCACGTGAACATGAGCTGCGTTACACCATCTCTCACTCACATAAAAGGCGAGCCCCCCTCCTCTTTTCTTCCTGCTCTCTGCCAACGTCCTGTCCATGCGGATAAGTGTGAAGCTGTCCATGTTAATAACAGAGTCCGGTATATGTTCATCCAACCACATCTCCGTGAAGCACATGAGACTGCAGCCCTTATACAGCCTCTGGAAACGGGTTAGCGCTGCTAGCTCCTCGGTCTTGTTGCGGAGAGACCTTACATTCCCCATGACCAAAGAAGGAATATAAGTCCTTCTCCGCTTCGTCCGGCCACCCCTGCCACCTCTCCGTCTCCTTTGTATGTCTGCAGGTATGTCCAGGTGCTCAGCATAGTGGGGACCCGGCCCACTGTACATAGAGTCTCTTAGTCCAAGCAGCTGATCCCGGGTGTAAACAATGGGGAGTCCGGAGATGGAGACAAAGGGATTTCCTCGCGCTGCCTCAAAAAGTGCCCGAAAGAAGCAGAAAGCAGATGAAAACCTCACAATGCCTACTATGGCTGTGACAAGTGCATCCAGAAAAGTGCCTGGGCAAGAAAAGTAACATTTCTTGAAATTGACTCTCAGCTCCACACTGATTTAGATGTCAGGGAAATGGTCCACGAAGGACACCCAATGCACCTTGTACAACGTAGTACATATTGTGTGTGTGTGTGTGTGTGTGTGTGTGAGTGTGTGTGTGTGTGTGTGTGTGTGCGTGCGTGCGTGCGTGTGTGTGTGTGTGTTTAGGAAGTTTTTATTTTAGCACTTCTTTAAATGCGTTTGTTCACTTACATTTTCAAATCAAATCAAATCAATATTATTTATATAGCACCAAATCACAACAAACAGTTGCCCCAAGGCGCTTTATATTGTAAGGCAAAGCCATACAATAATTAGGGAAAAACCCCAACGGTCAAAACGACCCCCTGTGAGCAAGCACTTGGCGACAGTGGGAAGGAAAAAACTCCCTTTTAACAGGAAGAAACCTCCAGCAGAACCAGGCTCAGGGAGGGGCAGTCTTCTGCTGGGACTGGTTGGGGCTGAGGAAGAGAACCAGGAAAAAGACATGCTGTGGAGGTGAGCAGAGATCAATCACTAATGATTAAATCCAGAGTGGTGCATACAGATCAGAGAAAGAGAAAGAAACACTCAGTGCATCATTGGAACCCCCCAGCAGTCTAAGTCTATAGCAGCATAACTAAGGGATGGTTCAGGGTCACCTGATCCAGCCCTAATTATAAGCTTTAGCAAAAAGGAAAGTTTTAAGCCTAATCTTAAAAGTAGAGAGGGTGTCTGTCTCCCTGATCTGAATTGGGAGCTGGTTCCAGAGGAGAGGAACCATTCTACTCTTACAAACCCTAGGAACTACAAGTAAGCCTGCAGTCTGAGAGCGAAGCGCTCTATTGGGATGATATGGTACTATGAGGTCCCTAAGATAAGATGGGACCTGATTATTCAAAACCTTATAAGTAAGAAGAAGAATTTTAAATTCTATTCTAGAATTAACAGGAAGCCAATGAAGAGAGGTCAATATGGGTGAAATATGCTCTCTCCTTCTAGTCCCTGTCAGTACTCTAGCTGCAGCATTTTGAATTAATTGAAGGCTTTTCAGGGAACTTTTAGGACAACCTGATAATAATGAATTACAATAGTTCAGCCTAGAGGAAATAAATGCATGAATTAGTTTTTCAGCATCACTCTGAGACAAGACCTTTCTAATTTTAGAGATATTGCGCAAATGCAAAAAAGCAGTCCTACATATTTGTTTAATATGCGCATTGAATGACATATCCTGATCAAAAATGAGTCTAAGATTTCTCACAGTATTACTAGAGGTCAGGGTAATGCCATCCAGAGTAAGGATCTGGTTAGACACCATGTTTCTAAGATTTGTGGGGCCAAGTACAATAACTTCAGTTTTATCTGAATTTAAAAGCAGGAAATTAGAGGTCTTTATGTCTGTAAGACATTCCTGCAGTTTAACTAATTGGTGTGTGTCCTCTGGCTTCATGGATAGATAAAGCTGGGTATCATCTGCGTAACAATGAAAATTTAAGCAATGCTGTCTAATAATACTGCCTAAAGGAAGCATGTATAAAGTGAATAAAATTGGTCCTAGCACAGAACCTTGTGGACTCCATAATTAACCTTAGTCTGTGAAGAAGATTCCCCATTTACATGAACAAATTGTAATCTATTAGATAAATATGATTCAAACCACCACAGCGCAGCAGCACTGAGGTCTAACAGAACAAGCACAGAGATGAGTCCACTGTCTGAGGCCATAAGAAGATCATTTGTAACCTTCACTAATGCTGTTTCTGTACTATGATGAATTCTAAAACCTGACTGAAACTCTTCAAATAGACCATTCCTCTGCAGATGATCAGTTAGCTGTTTTACAACTACCCTTTCAAGAATTTTTGAGAGAAAAGGAAGGTTGGAGATTGGCCTATAATAGCTAAGATAGCTGGGTCAAGTGATGGCTTTTTAAGTAATGGTTTAATTAATTCAGTTTAATTTAATAAAGATAGATTGATCATATTTAAGATTGAAGCATTAATTAATGGTAGGGCTTCCTTGAGCAGCCTGGTAGGAATGGGGTCTAATAGACATGTTGATGGTTTGGAGGAAGTAACTAATGAAAATAACTCAGACAGAACAATCGGAGAGAAAGAGTCTAACCAAATACCAGCATCACTGAAAGCAGCCAAAGATAACGATATGTCTTTGGGATGGTTAGGAGTAATTTTTTCTCTAATAGTTAAAATTTTATTTGCAAAGAAAGTCATGAAGTCATTACTAGTTAACGTTAAAGGAATACTCGGCTCAATAGAGCTCTGACTCTTTGTCAGCCTGGCTATAGTGCTGAAAAGAAACCTGGGATCATTCTTATTTTCTTCAATTAGTGATGAATAGTAAGATGTCCTAGCTTTACGGAGGGCTTTTTTATAGAGCAACAGACTCTTTTTCCAGGCTAAGTGAAGATCTTCTAAATTAGTGAGACGCCATTTCCTCTCCAACTTACGGGTTATCTGCTTTATGCGAGTTTGTGAGTTATACCACGGAGTCAGGCACTTCTGATTTAAGGCTCTCTTTTTCAGAGGAGCTACAGCATCCAAAGTTGTCCTCAATGAGGATGTAAAACTACTGACGAGATAATCTATCTCACTCACAGAGTTTAGGTAGCTCCTCTGCACTGTGTTGGTATATGGCATTGGAGAACATAAAGAAGGAATCATATCCTTAAACCTAGTTACAGCGCTTTCTGAAAGACTTCTACTGTAATGAAACTTATTCCCCACTGCTGGGTAGATTTTCAGATGAGAGAATGTTCACTCTCCTGGAGAGGATCATAGAGGGGCAGGACCGGCATGAGCACCTGCTCATTCAGATTGCAGAACACCAGCAGGTCACATTTTTAGTAGATGCAGAGGTTGGCAAGGAGACTGTGCTGCCACCATTACCCTGTGAGAGCAGGGAGGCTCTCCAGGAACTCAACACCCTCCTGTAGACTCCTCATGCTGCCAGAAAGAAATTGGTAAGCAATATTTTTGTAAGTCATGTGTCAATGTTTCATTTTTCTGTCCCACTGCCTTTTGAACTCTCTAATACTATTCATTATATGTAATTCAGTAAGTTTGAAGATGACAACCATACTGTGAATATGAAATTCAATGATACAAAACTTTGAATATGGCTTGATTTATGATCAAACAGATCAGAAACCAATCATTTGTGGAGCTGATATGTAAGCTGTATGTATGCATAGCCAATCAATAGTCTTTAGGAGTGTGATCTTTCTCAGATACGCATCATCAGCGTTGTTGGTGGAACAAGGCAGGCTGTGTGCGCCAACACTCTGAAGAAGATTGTGGGCCTTGATGTCAGTAAGACCTACAACCTGATGGACATGAAGGGGAAAGTCTACATGCTGTAGTCACAGGTACATCCTATCAGCTCTTCACTGAGGGGTTTATTTACGGACCCTTCACACATAGTACGAATTTGGCCAAATTGCGCATGAAGCAGGAATCACATGTAATACATGTAAAATTGGAGTTGCCTCCAACGCCTCGTACACCTGTTGCTACAACTATTTGCACACACCAGCGGCTGAAAGACAGTGTGCCCTGTGAGAGCCCATTCGATCCCTCTCATGGCAGGTGTCAGCCAAATTCCAGGTGATACACACAAACATCTAACACGGCTTGCTTGGCACTTAGAAAATGTGTGGCCATTCGCACTGTTAGCACAAAAACAGTCAGCAGATGATAATTTTTGAGCTGGCTGTGAAATTTGTCTCAGTGCCCCCACGACTGTAAAGTTGCCAAGTACACATGTAGCGTGCCAGAGTGTTGGCTCCCCCCACAACACATGTGTGCGTGTGTTTAGTGGTCCCCCCAAAACGTGCGTGCATTTGCTTTGTGCGCTCCCCTCCCACAGGCAAGTCACCTCTCATCTGATCACAGAGTGACACCTTGGTCTGTGCGCTGACCAGACAGGGGTGTGGCTGGCTGCCAACAGCAGCAACTGTTGACATCTCTGGTCCTGGACATCACAGCTGCAGAACACGTATCATGTTTTGACGGACACGCTTGTGTGTGTGCTTGCTGTCCTTATGTGGAATACATAAAAACACATGGCTTTTACGACGGGCTGGAGAGTGTGCACAGCGCACACACTGACAGGCTGTCCTAGCTGAAATGGACCGTCAGTTCATGTGGACACGCAGCAGGCGATCTCAATGTCGCGTCTGTTTGACAGGACATTGAGTCCTGTGAGTGGCACGCCACAGGACTATATGACAAGCCAACAGTCCAACAAAGATGCCACTTTCAGTTATGTATCAGCAGAAGTACTCCATAGCAACTGCCATTTGGTCAGGTATCATGGTGCATTTTCTTTTTTAAAAAAAAAATCTGTTTATCTTTTTGTTGATTATAGTTATTTCATGATACTGTTATAAGATAGTGATTGTCACGCAGTGGTAAAGTTTCTGTTTGGTAATCAGAGCTTTTCTGAATTGCAGGTTCAAATCCCGTGGATGGCATGTATTTCCTTTTTTTTCATATCAGCTTGCACGATGTGGTTACACATGCTCCAGCTGTTGGCACTGCGTTCCCGCTGCGATGGTTTCATATACACTCGTCTACGACACCGTCACGTGTACCAAACCATTGCAGCAGGATCATTCACGTCTGCCTGTCGGCTCAATGTTTTCATGGTTCGCTCATACGAGCTGTTCCTGTTTGTGGAACCAGGTTTGGATGGTTGACCCAAATGCAGGAGCAGTAAGGCAGGCATAGAGGTTTAATCAAGAGTTTATTAAACAAGGACTGCACAGTGGAAGGACTAAAGGAAGATGGACCATGAGGACTTGACTAACAGGACAGACAAGGCAACGAGACAGGAACTGGAACCAGGGAAGTGAGCCTGCGTAGCTGCTGGGACTGGATAAACTGCAGGGGAGAATGAGAGGGCATGTTAGATAGTGAAGGTGCATTTGGGCACACATCTGGAAGTGAAAAGTCAAGATAACTCAATAGTCCATTCTGAGGTTCAGTTCATCCAGGTTTTCAGTTCAGAATCAAAGTCTCAGTTCATTCCGGATTCCAGTTCAGAGTAAAGTTCAGGATGAAGTCTTTGTTCATTCAGATATACATGACACACGCTAAAGGTGGGCACACGTGGCAGACAGGCAGAGTCAGGTGGTGGGCACACGTGGCAGACAGGTGGAGTCAGGTGACAGCCCCAAGTTCCAGGCTTAGATGCAAGCAGCAATTTAGCAGAGTGAAAAATCTAGGGAACTGCACTCAGAGAACCAACAGTTACATTAACTCAGGAACTCAGCAGCTGTGAGTGGATTACTCCAGACAGTCAGCAGATCAGATCACAAAGTACCTTAACAGTTAAGCCAGTGGAATAACTAGATGACTGTGCATACTGTTCCTGATCAGTGCAGGAGCATACAAATTTGAACTACAGAATAACAGTTGATGTTTACAAAACTCTGAAGCGGAATGGGCTCAGAGCTGAATACCTGCAGATCGCTAAGCAGTGCGGAGATGAACGGAGTCTGATAATTAACAGCTGAGTGAAGCACCGCGTGTGAATACACGCCAGACGGAACAACAGAAAATGTCAAGGTTAAAACGAGACAGAAAGGCATAACTGTAAATAAACCTGTATGATCCACTTTTCACAACTGAAGTAATGTATTAAGAGCAGGAGCTCACACTGCAGGAAAAATACGATTGATAACGTCATCATTAGAAACCTGGAGTATCATGGCAGGAAAAAACATGACATGTAAGACACTGAGCCTCGAAAATCTCGAGAGGAAAAAACACAACAGGTTACATACTGCACCTGGAAGCGACATTGAAAAGAGACAGACCAATACTTTCTTGGACATGGGAGCCCACAGCGGAAGAGTTATGACAGGAGCGCAGAGACTTCAGTCCGGAAAAAACACAGCAAGAAAAGTTAGTGGCGTCAGGATGCCAAACAAAGAATACTAGGACAAAACATAAAACCAGGTTACCGGCTGAGAGCGATGGCATGGCACGGCTGGGAACCCGTGGCAACCCGGTTTCAACCCAGAGGAACGCAGATGTTCTTCAGGAGGAAAGCAGCAGATGTAAGCAGTGGGAGCAGTGTAGCGGTGTAGCAGTAGATTCTGGCCCCGAACCTATGACAGGTTCGAGTTAAAATCTGGGACAAATCAAATCAATTTTATTTATATAGCGCCAAATCACAACAAACAGTTGCCCCAAGGCACTTTATATTGTAAGGCAAAAGCCATACAATAATTACAGAAAAACCCCAACGGTCAAAACGACCCCCTATGAGCAAGCACTTGGCGACAGTGGGAAGGAAAACTCCCTTTTAACAGGAAGAAACCTCCAGCAGAACCAGGCTCAGAGAGGGGCAGTCTTCTGCTGGGACTGGTTGGGGCTGAGGGGAGAGAATCAGGAAAAAGACATGCTGTGGAAGAGAGCAGAGATCAATCACCAATGATTAAAAGCAGAGTGGTGCATACAGAGCAAAGAGGTTGTTAGATAAATTATACTGTAAAAACACGTTTTATCATTTATTATCAGCTACTACATCTGCTCATTTCAAATTGTCCTTTCTGTATCTTAAAATCTGCAAACTGTTTCTCTCAGATATTCACAGCTGCAGTTTGTTTACAGTTTGACATTTAGCAAGCTTCAGCAAAATCGCACACTCTGTACTCTCTTTTGGACTGACTCAGTTGTCACTCTGTACAAGATTGGAATGATTCAGTTGTTTGCAAATGTATCTGCACATGACTAACAAGCACATGTTGCAACCGTGGACTCATGTAGCCACACTTATCTTTTGTTTTCCTTATACAATAAAAGGGCCCCACCAGGAGGTCACAGTCAGAGAAGCTGCATGAAGCTGCCAGCCTCTGCTGTTTCTCTCATTTGTAAAGCTCACTAAAGACATGTCAACTCTCTGTCTGAGTTATTTTTGTATGTCTAGCCAAGGTCAAACCTGACAGAGGTGAATAAAAAGAAACACGGGGTGCATCATGGGAAACCCCCCAGAGGAGCCAGAAAGCTGAAAGCTCTGCCTCTCATTCTACTCTTACAAACCCTAGGAACTACAAGTAAGCCTGCAGTCTGAGAGCGAAGCTATCTATTGGGGTGATATGGTACTAGGAGGTTCCTAAGATAAGATGGGACCTGATTATTCAAAACCTTATAAGTAAGAAGAAGAATTTTAAATTCTATTCTGGAATTAACAGGGAGCCAATGAAGAGAAGCCAATATGGGTGAAATATGCTCTCTCCTTCTTGTCCCTGTCAGTACTCTAGTTGCAGCATTTTGAATTAACTGAAGGGAACTTTTAGGACAACCTGATAATAACGAATTACAATAGTCCAGCCTAGAAGAAATAAATGCATGAATTAGCTTTTCAGCATCACTCTGAGACAAGACCTTTCTAATTTTAGAGATATTGCGCAAATG
Source organism: Thalassophryne amazonica (assembly GCF_902500255.1). Lineage (NCBI taxonomy): Eukaryota > Metazoa > Chordata > Actinopteri > Batrachoidiformes > Batrachoididae > Thalassophryne > Thalassophryne amazonica. The sequence continues at coordinate 104,320,549 of NC_047103.1, forward strand.
CAAAAAAGCAGTCCTACATATTTGCTTAATATGCGCATTGAAGGACATATCCTGATCAAAAATGACTCCAAGATTTCTCACAGTGTTACTGAAGGTCAGGGTAATGCCATCCAGAGTAACGATCTGGTTAGACACCATGTTTCTAAGATTTGTGGGGCCAAGTACAATAACTTCAGTTTTATCTGAATTTAAAAGCAGGAAATTAGAGATCATCCATGTCTTTATGTCTGAAAAACAATCCTACAGTTTAACTAATTGGTGTGTGTCCTCTGGCTTCATGGATAGATAAAGCTGGGTATCATCTGCGTAACAATGACAATTTAAGCAGTGCTTTCTAATAAAACTGCCTAAGGGAAGCATGTATAAAGTGAATAAAATTGGTCCTAGCACAGAACCTTGTGGAACTCAACTCAACTCAACTTTTTTCTTATATAGCACCAAATCACAACAAACAGTTGCCCCAAGGCGCTCCATATTGTAAGGCAAGGCCATACAATAATTATGAAAAACCCCAACGGTCAAAACGACCCCCTATGAGCAAGCACTTGGCCACAGTGGGAAGGAAAAACTCCCTTTTAACAGGAAGAAACCTCCAGCAGAACCAGGCTCAGGGAGGGGCAGTCTTCTGCTGAGACTGGTTGGGGCTGAGGGAAAAAACCAGGAAAAAGACATGCCGTGAAGGGGGGCAGAGATCGATCACTAATGATTAAATGCAGAGTGATGCATACGGAGCAAAAAGAGAAAGAAACAGTGCATCATGGGAACCCCCCCACAATCTACGTCTAAAGCAGCATAACCAAGGGATGGTCCAGGGTCACCCGATCCAGCCCTAACTATAAGCCTTAGCGAAAAGGAAAGTTTTAAGCCTAATCTTAAAAGTAGAGAGGGTATCTGTCTCCCTGATCTGAATTGGGAGCTGGTTCCACAGGAGAGGAGCCTGAAAGCTGAAGGCTCTGCCTCCCATTCTACTCTTACAAACCCTAGGAACTACAAGTAAGCCTGCAGTCTGAGAGCGAAGCGCTCTAATGGGGTAATATGGTACTACGAGGTCCCTAAGATAAGATGGGACCTGATTATTCAAAACCTTATAAGTAAGAAGAAGAATTTTAAATTCTATTCTAGAATTAACAGGAAGCCAATGAAGAGAGGCCAACACGGGTGAGATATGCTCTCTCCTGCTAGTCCCCGTCAGTACTCTAGCTGCAGCATTCTGAACCAACTGAAGGCTTTTTAGGGAACTTTTAGGACAACCTGATAATAATGAATTACAATAGTCCAGCCTAGAGGAAATAAATGCATGAATTAGTTTTTCAGCATCACTCTGAGACAAGACCTTTCTGATTTTAGAGATATTGCGTAAATGCAAAAAGGCAGTCCTACATATTTGTTTAATATGCGCTTTGAATGACATATCCTGATCAAAATGACTCCAAGATTTCTCACAGTATTACTAGAGATCAGGGAAATGCCATCCAGAGTAACGATCTGGTTAGACACCATGCTTCTAAGATTTGTGGGGCCAAGTACAATAACTTCAGTTTTATCTGAGTTTAAAAGCAGGAAATTAGAGGTCATCCATGTCTTTATGTCTGTAAGACAATCCTGCAGTTTAGCTAATTGGTGTGTATCCTCTGGCTTCATGGATAGATAAAGCTGGGTATCATCTGCGTAACAATGAAAATTTAAACAATACCGTCTAATAATACTGCCTAAGGGAAGCATGTATAAAGTGAATAAAATTGGTCCTAGCACAGAACCTTGTGGAACTCCATAATTAACTTTAGTCTGTGAAGAAGATTCCCCATTTACATGAACAAACTGTAATCTATTAGACAAATATGATTCAAACCACCGCAGCGCAGTGCCTTTAATACCTATGACATGCTCTAATCTCTGTAATAACATTTTATGGTCAACAGTATCAAAAGCAGCACTGAGGTCCAACAGAACAAGCACAGAGATAAGTCCACTGTCCGAAGCCATAAGAAGATCATTTGTAACCTTCACTAATGCTGTTTCTGTACTATGATGAATTCTAAAACCTGACTGAAACTCTTCAAATAGACCATTCCTCTGCAGATGATCAGTTAGCTGTTTTACAACTACCCTCTCAAGAATCTTTGAGAGAAAAGGAAGGTTGGAGATTGGCCTATAATTAGCTAAGACAGCTGGGTCAAGTGATGGCTTTTTAAGTAATGGTTTAATTACTGCCACCTTAAAGGCCTGTGGTACATAGCCAACTAACAAAGATAGATTGATCATATTTAAGATTGAAGCATTAAATAATGGTAGGACTTCCTTGAGCAGCCTGGCAGGAATGGGGTCTAATAAACATGTTGATGGTTTGGATGAAGTAACTAATGAAAATAACTCAGACAGAACAATCAGAGAGAAAGAGTCTAACCAAATACCGGCATCACTGAAAGCAGCCAAAGATAACGATACATCTTTGGGATGGTTATGAGTAATTTTTTCTCTAATAGTCAAAATTTTGTTAGCAAAGAAAGTCATGAAGTCATTACTAGTTAAAGTTAATGGAAGGACTCTTCCATTAACTCTGGAAGGACTCTGGAATGGAAGATTGCTGCTAATCCTCCGCCACGGCCCGTGCTACGAGCATTCTGACAGTTAGTGTGACTTGGGGGTGTTGACTCATTTAAACTAACATATTCATCCTGCTGTAACCAGGTTTCTGTTAGGCAGAATAAATCAATACGTTGATCAATTATTATATCATTTACCAACAGGGACTTAGAAGAGAGAGACCTAATGTTTAATAGACCACATTTAACTGTTTTAGTCTGTGGTGCAATTGAAGGTGCTATATTATTTTTTCTTTTTGAATTTTTATGCTTAAATAGATTTTTGCTGGTTATTGGTGGTCTGGGAGCAGGCACCGTCTCTACGGGGATGGGGTAATGAGGGGATGGCAGGGGGAGAGAAGCTGCAGAGAGGTGTATAAGACCACAGCTCTGCCTCCTGGTCCCAGCGCTGGACAGTCACAGTTTGGAGGATCCAAGAAAATTGGCCAGATTTCTAGAAATGAGAGCTGCTCCATCTAAAGTGGGATGGATGCCGTCTCTCCTAACAAGACCAGGTTTTCCCCAGAAGCTTTGCCAATTATCAATGAAGCCCACCTCATTTTTTGGACACCACTCAGACAGCCAGCAATTCAAGGAGAACATGCGGCTAAACATGTCACTCCCGGTCTGATTGGGGAGGGGCCCAGAGAAAACAACAGAGTCCGACATTGTTTTTGCAAAGTTACACACCGATTTAATGTTAATTTTAGTGACCTGCGATTGGCGTAACCGAGTGTCATTACTGCTGACGTGAATTACAATCTTACCAAATTTACGCTTAGCCTTAGCGAGCAATTTCAAATGTCCTTCGATGTCGCCTGCTCTGGCCCCCGGAAGACAATTGACAATGGTTGCTGGTGTCGCTAACTTCACATTTCTCAAAACAGTCGCCAATAACCAGAGTTTGATCCTCGGCGAGTGGGGAAAAACGGTTAGAGATGTGAACGGGTTGACGGTGTACACGGGGCTTCTGTTTAGGGCTACGCTTCCTCCTCACAGTCACCCAGTCAGCCTGCTTTCCCGACTGCCCGGGATCTGCCAGGGGGGAACTAACGGCGGCGGTGGAACTCCATAATTAATAATTAGTCCGTGAAGAAGACTCCCCATTTACATGAACAAATTGTAATCTATTAGATAAATATGATTCAAACCATTGCAGCACAGTGCCTTTTAATACCTATGGCATGCTCTAATCTCTGTAATAAAATTTTATGGTCAACAGTATCAAAAGCTGCACTGAGGTCTAACAGGAAGAGCACAGAGATGAGTCCACTGCCTGAGGCCATAAGAAGATCATTTGTAACCTTCACTAATGGTGTTTCTGTACTATGATGAATTCTGAAACCTGACTGAAACTCTTCAAATAGACAATTCCTCTGCAGATGATCAGTTAGCTGTTTTACAACTACCCTTTCAAGAATTTTTGAGAGAAAAGGAAGGTTGGAGATTGGCCTATAATTAGCTAAGATAGCTGAGTCAAGTGATGGCTTTTTAAGTAATGGTTTAATTACTGCCACCTTAAAAGCCTGTGGTACATAGCCAACTAATAAAGATAGATTGAACATATTTAAGATTGAACCATTAATTAACGGTAGGGCTTCCTTGAGCAGGCTGGTAGGAATGGGGTATAATAGACATGTTGATGGTTTGGAGGAAGTGACTAATGAAAGTAACTCAGACAGAACAATCAGAGAGAAAGAGTCTAACCAAATACCAGCATCACTGAAAGCAGTCGAACATAAAGATATGTCTTTGGGATGGTTATGAATAATTTTTTCTCTAATAGTTAAAATTTTATTTGCAAAGAAAGTCATGAAGTCATTACTAGTTAAAGTTAAAGAAATACTCGGCTCAATAGAGCTCTGACTCTTTGTCTGCCTGGCTATAGTGCTGAAAAGAAACCTGGGGTCATTCTTATTTTCTTCAATTAGTGATGAATAGTAAGATGTCCTAGCTTTACGGAGGGCTTTTTTATAGAGCAACAGACTCTTTTTCCAGGCTAAATGAAGATCTTCTAAATTAGTGAGCTGCCATTTCCTCTCCAGCTTACGGGTTATCTGCTTTAAGCTGCGAGTTTGTGGGTTATACCACGAAGTCAGGCACTTCTGATTTAAGGTTCTCTTTTCAGAGGAGCTACAGCATCCAAAGTTGTGCTCAATGAGGATGTAAAGCTATTGACGAGATAATCTATCTCACTCACAGAGTTTAGGTAGCTCCTCTGCACTGTGTTGGTATATGGCATTGGAGAACATAACAAAGAAGGAATCATATCCTTAAACCTAGTTACAGCGCTTTCCGAAAGACTTCTACTGTAATGAAACTTATTCCCCACTGCTGGGTAGTCCATTAAAGTAAATGTAAATGTTATTAAGAAATGATCAGACAAAAAGGGGTTTTCAGGGAATACTGTTAAGTCTTCAATTTCTATGCCATATGTCAGAACAAGATCTAAAGTGTGGCTAAGGTGGTGGGTGGGCTCATTTACATTTTGAGCAAAGCCAACTGAGTCTAATAATAGATTAAATGCAGTGTTGAGGCTGTCATTCTCAGCATCTATGTGTATGTTAAAATCACCCACTATAATTATCTTATCTGAGCTAAGCACTAAGTCAGACAAAAGGTCTGAAAAATCACAAAGAAACTCACAGTAACGACCAGGTGGACGATAGATAATAACAAATAAAACTGGTTTTTGAGACTTCCAATTTGGACGGACAAGACTAAGAGTCAAGCTTTCAAATGAATTAAAGTTCTGTCTGGGTCTTTGATTAATTAATAAGCTGGAGTGGAAGATTGCTGCTACTTCTCCTCCTCAACCCGTGCTTTGAGCATTTTGACAGTTAGTGTGACTCAGGGGTGTTGAACTAACTAACATATTCATCCTGCTGTAACCAGGTTTCTGTAAGGCAGAATAAATCAATATGTTGAGCAATTATTATATCATTTACTAACAGGGACTTAGAAGAGAGAGACCTAATGTTTAATAGACCACATTTAACTGTTTTAGTCTGTGGTGCAGTTGAAGGTGCTATATTATTTTTTCTTTTTGAATTTTTATGCTTAAATAGATTTTTACTGGTTATTGGTGGTCTGGGAGCAGGCACCGTCTCTACGGGGATGGGGTATTGGGGGGGTGGCAGGGTGAGAGAAGCTGCAGAGAGGTGTGTAAGACTACAACTCTGCTTCCTGGTCCCAACCCTGGATAGTCACAATTTGGAGGGTTTAATAAAATTGGCCAGATTTCTAGAGATGAGAGCTGCTCCATCCAAAGTGGGATGGATGCCGTCTCTCCTAACAAGACCAGGTTTTCCCCAGAAACTTTGCCAATTATCTATGAAGCCCACCTCATTTTTTGGACACCACTCAGACAGCCTGCAATTCAATGAGAACATGCGGCTTAACATGTCACTCCCGGTCCGATTGGGGAGGGGCCCAGAGAAAACTACAGAGTCCGACATTGTTTTTGCAAAGTTACACACCAATTCAATATTAATTTTAGTGACCTCCAATTGGCGTAACCGGGTGTCATTACTGCCGACGTGAATTACAGTCTTACCAAATTTACGCTTAGCCTTAGCCAGCAGTTTCAAATTAACTTCAATGTCGCCTGCTCTGGCCCCCGGAAGACATTTGACTATGGTTACTGGTGTCGCTAACTTCACATTTCTCAAAACAGAGTCACCAATAACCAGAGTTTGATCCTCGGCGGGTGTGTCACCAAGTGGGGAAAAACGGTTAGAGATGTGAATGGGTTGGTGGTGTACAGAGGGCTTCTGTTTAGAACTATGCTTCTTCCTCACAGTCACCCAGCCAGCCTGCTTTCCCGGCTGCTTGGGATCTGCTGGGGGACAGCTAATGGCGGCTAAGCTACCTTGGTCCGCACCAACTACAGGGGCCTGGCTAGCTGTAGGATTTTCCAAGGTGCAGAGCCAGGTCTCCAATTCGACCAGCCTGGCCTCCAAAGCTACGAACAAGCTACACTTATTACAAGTACCGTTACTGCTAAAGGAGGCCGAGGAATAACTAAACATTTCACACCCAGCGCATAAAAGTGCGGGAGAGACAGGAGAAGCCACCATGCTAAACCAGGCTAAGAGCTAATAGCTGCGCTAAGCTAGCAAATTCCTAAAAACACACAAAGTGAAGAATGTGAAAATAATTTAGAGGTGATTCAGCAGAAAGGGTGCTTTAGTTAAGGCACATGAAGATTACACTGTGGAATAAATCGTTATCTAGTTATCTAGATCAATCTAACTATGCAGATTAAACAGCTAACAGATACAGAAAAACACTGTTGTGCTCTGGAACAGGAAGTGATACAATAGCGCAGTGAGAGCCAACCAACAGTAGAGTGCAGTCTGACAACCCAAGGACAGTGATGAGACGAGATGAATGTCAGCTATGAGCACCCACTCGGTGAAAATGCAGATCAGCTGTGAGACACCAATCTGTCAGTTCCACGTGCTGACTTGACAGATGGGGTAGGGCCCAAGTGCAGCTTGACAGCTGGAGCAGAGCCCTGATGTAACACATAGCAGAAGCACCCAGCCACTTCACCCAACAGCTTTACCTCAACTTCACCTGAAAACTCAGAAACACAGACCGAAAACAGCAGACCAGGCAGGACCAGGGGCAAACAACATGTTCATCCTGATTTGTACTTACTCGTAAGCCCCCATCACACTATGTGTGATGGGGGCTTTAAAGAGAACCATTTTTCTATTTACATGTTCAACAGTTTTTTTTTCTTTGTTTATTTGTTTTGTTTTGTTTTGTCACGGGGCTACAGGTAATATGTTGGGATAATTTGTAATCCATGCCATAATTATATTTCAAGTAATCTTGGTGAGCATATGTAACAAAGAGTTGACAAATAGATTCCATTTTGGGGCTATTACAGCTTTTTTTTTTTTTTTGTTCTTGAATTTCATACTCACTTTGGCTTAGAATGTGAATAGATGTATCACATTCTAATGTCAACAGTGTTATGTTTGCAACCGCTGTTGTTGAGTGTGGGGGGGGTCCTCTTGCAAAGAAAAAATGATTGGCTTAACATAGTTAAAAACCTCAAAAGCACTTCACGAACAGCATAAAAGCATCAGTTTTGTCATCCAGACTTGGTCAGGCTAAGAAGTCCACTGTCATCTGTCTGTCCATTTTGATAGGTAATTATTAGCAACTTTTCCTGTGATAAGCCGTTTGCAACCAGTCTTGGATAGGACATGCATCTGGGAACTTTTTTAAGGGGTCAAAGGTCAAGTGAAGTTGAAAAGTAATGTTACCATGCAAGTTTTGCAAATCAAGAACTGCAACCCCCATTCCAATGAAGTTGGCATGTTGTGTAAAATGTAAATAAAAACAGAATACAATTATTTGCAAATTCTCTTCAACCTATGTTCAACCTATACACCACAAAGACAAGATATTTAATGTTCAAACTGATAAAATGTATTGTTTTTGTGCAGATATTTGCTCATTTTGAAATGGATGCCTGCAACACGTTTCAAAAAAGCTGGCACAGTGGTATGTTTACCACTGTGTTACATCACCTTTCCTTCTAACAACACTCAAAAAGTGTTTGGGAACTGAGGACACTAATTGTTGAAGCTTGTAGGTGGAATTCTTTCCCATTCTTGCTTGATGTACGACTTCATTTGTTCAACAGTCCGTGGTCTCCGTGTCATATTTTGCGCTTCATATTGTGCCACACATTTTCAATGGGTGACAGGTCTGGACTGCAGGCAGGCCAGTCTAGTACCCGCATGCTTTTACTACGAAGCCACACTGTTGTAACATGTGCAGAATGTGGCTTGGCATTGTCTTGCTGAAATAAGCAGGGACGTCCCTGAAAAAGATGTTGCTTGGATGGCAGTGTGGAGGCAAAATTTCAAACTTGGACCAAGCGGTCTCTGGCTGTCATGGAAGGAAGAGTCAGGAGGTTAACTGTTTGTCAGAATTAACAGGTCTATGATGCAAAGCGCTTTGGACACACCGACGAAGAGCATACAGCAAGTGTTTGGGCGTGTGAGCATGCATCAGCACTTAGAGTGCACCCTTATGTACACATGTCAGGACGGTGTTCGTGCACAAGTTCTCATGAGCTCATCTCCCCAAACTGATACTTGTAGCTTTCTGAAAATGACTTATTCTGGAAACAGGCTGTAGAGAGACAAATTCCTACAAAAAATGTTTTGTCTCAAGGCTGCAGTTAAGCGTGATCAGAATAGGGAATCAGAACAGGCTCTGTGTCACTCTGGGTCAGACAGAAAGATGTGGCTATCAGTCGTTCTGTGCAAACTGCATGAACTGTCTCTGGATTAAGCAAGGACATTTCACAGTGTATTCCCTCAGTGATGAAGACAATATCAAATAAACATGGTGTCACATGAAAACAATTGTTTTGCTTTCACAGCAGCATGTGTTGCGCCAAAACCTGGATGTACCTTTCAGCATTGATGGTGCCATCACAGATGTGTAAGTTGCCCATGCCATGGGCACTAACACACCCCCATACCATCACAGATGCTGGCTTTTGAACTTTGCGCTGGTAACAATCTGGATGGTCTTTTTCCTCTTTTGTCCAGAGGACACGACGTCCATGATTTCCAAAAACAACTTGAAATGAGGACTTATCAGACCACAGCACACTTTTCCACTTTGCATCTGTCCATTTCAAATGAGCTCGGGCCCAGAGAAGGCAGCAGCGTTTCTGGATGTTGTTGATGTATGGCTTTCCCTTTGCAATGGCAGAGTTTTAACTTGCACTTGTAGATGTAGCAATGAACAGTGTTAACTGACAATGGTTTTCTGAAGTGTTCCTGAGCCCACCTGGTAAGATCCTTTACCCAATGATGTTGGTTTTTAATGCAGTGAGGGATCGGAGAACATGGGCATTTATTGTTGGTTTTCGGCCTTGCCACTTAACGTGTAGAAAGTTCTCCAGATTCTCTGAATCTTCTGAATATATTATGGACTGTAGATGATGGAATCCCTAAATTCCTTGCATTTGAACATTGAGAAACATTGTTCTTAAACTGTTTGACTATTTTTTTTCATGCAGTTGTTCACAAAGTGGTGATCCTCACCCCATCTTTGCTTGTGGTTGAGCCTTTTGGGGATGCTCCTTTTATACCCAATCATGACACTCACCTGTTTCCAATTAGGTGTTCTTTGAGCATTCATCAATTTTCCCAGTCTTTTGTTGCCCCGTCCCAGCTTTTTTGAAATGTGTTGCAGGCATCCATTTCAAAATAAGCAAATATTTGCACAAAAACAATAAAGTTTATCAGTTTGAACATTAAATATCTTGTCTTTGTGGTGTATTCAATTGAATATAGGTTGAAGAGGATTTGGATTAGAGTGAATCATGGGGCACAATGAATCAGTAGCTATATTTTCAAAACTACATATATATTTGCAGCAGTTATGCCATATTGTTTTATGCATAAAGACATCCCCCTTATAAATTAGTGTTTTGTTTTTGGATACATTAAGGGTAAAACTAACTGGCAAGTGAAGTCAGTTTTTTCCTATCAAAAGTAAATTTTGTGGATGTCATTGAGATAAATTTTGAGTTTCATGGCAAACGGTATGAATACTTATGTTCATGTGTCCTGTGTTTATATATATATATATATATATATATATATATGTATATATATATATATATATATATATATATGTATATATATATATATATATATATATATATATACTTACGCATAGCCAAGGGTGGGCCTGGATGGGCCTGGGCCTGCCCACTTGTCAGCCAGGCCCGCCCCATCCAGTGACAAGGCTGAGTCAACACTCGACAGTCACCTGTTGTTGCCTCATTGTATTCCTATGATATGGTATTGCATTAGCACTGAGCGACAATTAATAAATTTTGTCAAAAAAATCTGGTTCATCTTCTGTGATTTTTATTAATTCATTTTCAGAGTACAGTGGCCCCTCGCTATAACGCGGTTCACCTTTCGCGGCCTCGCAGTTTCGCAGATTTTTTTGAGCAATTTTGCATGCTTTTTTTTTAATGGCGCATTGTGTTCTGCGTCCTTATCAGGCGGGCCGGTCGTGGCACTGGTCGGCATCACCGTGATTGCTCTCACTGCCTCCGATACGCTTTCTGCAGGCTCAGTAAACGCCGCAGCGGGCCAATCACACCGCCGCCCTCCTGTCTGCTGTGTGGAATTGCGCCAAATCTGGCAACAGGTCCAGAGACTACGCTCGCTGTTTTGATCCGGATGTTTATCGCAGCCGCAGCGCTCCGTGACCACCGAGAGAGGACTTGGATTCTTTGCGGGTCCCACATCCGTACCTCCGGAGGCAGTGAGCGAATGGAGAGCACACGCATTGTGTTCTGCGTGTGTCTGTTTATAATTTTCTTGCCCAGAAGAAAAAAGAGAGTGTTTACACAGGAGAGAAAAGTGAGAAAATGTTCATGCCTGTTTGAGAAAAGTGTGTAGTGAGGGGTTTTACAGCCTTAAAACATCTATAATAATTGTAAAAAGTAGCGCTGACTACTTTGCGGATTTTGTTTATATTACATACAATTAACATTTATGATGAGAAATTTAAAGCAATCTTCCGTTTCAATCGAAACAAAGAATAGGATCAATGATGCAGACCCACAGGGTCTCCAAACTGTTGAAACAGGTCAAACCCTGAACAAAGTAATACTCTTTAGAGTTTACCAACCTAGAAAACAAAATGCTTTGCTTAGTTTTGTTTATTTGAGCCACTCTGTGCCTATGACATCAGCCTTTACAGCAGGCATCACCTAGGAGGACCTCGTCCATCATCAGCCACCGATGCCTCTTCTCGGCCAGCTTCTTCCTTGTGATGAAGGAATTGACATCATCTATTCATTCCTCAAATGGGGGGATATGTAGCGCGATGGCCTCGATTAGACCTGATTAAATAAAATATATTAATCCTCTCTCAACCACAAAAACCCACTGGGACAGAGACTGTGTTTCCACCTCAATGGAGAAATTCCTAAGTCATCTGGAGATCTTCAGATAAGTTTTGGAGACATCACCCCATGGTCAAACATCACCTTCCAGAGAAAAACAAGGTTGTAATTCATGAACTACATGACATGATAATGGCTTAACGTCAGAATCTGAGCTTCTCCAGGACAGGAGAAATCCAAACCTTTATGGTCAAGATATGACAGGCTCTCTCCTCATCCAGTGGGGGACCTTTCCCCCACGACCAGATGGGCCATAAATCGTAGATTCTTCACAACTAACTTTTATCTTGAGTAAAACAAAGAGAAGACCTTTGGTTTGAAATAAGAATTTACATCAGTATGTCTCTCATTTATATCTAAAGACTTATAATGTTGTTGCATTTATTATTCAAACGAAATGCTTTGCATGTAGTCATTCCATTTATTGATGTGCTCATGTTAACTGATGTGTGTGTGTGACCTTTCTGCAAAATATAATATGCTGATGTTGAAGTACTCTGTTTATCCAAAGGATGTGCTTAAATGTCTCATAATAATGTGTTCATTTGGGTGCCTTAGAACAAATAGTATTTCAAATTAATTAATGTGTTTAAATAGTTGAATCATTTCTGCCTGCTCGAAGACATGAAGTGTCTGTGAGATCACACACCCTAAATGGGCGGAGTTTAGTGACGAAAGTCCCCCTTTAAAAGTTAGAACAGATTCTTTCTCTGCCCTTCTCCCCCGCTCAGCACTCTGCTTTTCCTCTGCTCTTTCTCCCTTCTTTGCAAATGCTTAATTTTATTTTGGGCCAAGAGCCATTGCTAAGCTAAACTACCACGTGGCATTCATTCATTTTTTACTTTTGGGACAAACTCAAAGTTTAACCTGACGCTTTAAAGGTGCATCAAGCTTTTGAATTTTTAAGAGAACTTCCGAGCTGAGCTTTTCAAATTAAGAGCGAATTTACAGAAAAAGCGACTTCAATGCTCTTATTAAAGTTTTACTTTTTCTAAAGTCACAAAGACTTTAATTTGGCTCCAATCATTTTGAAAGCTACTAAGAACCATTTTCAACAAACACTTTCCACCTCTGGGTCACTGCAAGCTGACAACTTCGCTGATTCCACACCTGACTGCAGCAGCCGGTGAAACTAGCCCACACCAGCCCTGGAATCACACCGGGGACACCTCTGAGTGAACCCCTCTGACCCAGGTGAGCTCACGCTGCCCGATGTCGACGACGGACGGACAGACGGAACCAGCCCTCCAACAGCAGCTAATCGACCCAGTCCAGGCTCCATGAAGGTTTGTTGTCAATGGGTACAGGTGGCTCCTCATCTCCTTTTTCTTTAAAGACATTCTTGTAATATTCTGTTTCATAATTGGCTTCAAAATTAGTCACTAAATTTCAATCAGATTAATTTACTTAAAGTTTTAAGCTTCACCTCTTTCTTCTAACGTCTCATGAGTGAGTAAGAAAATTGTTTCCCTGAATGAACGTATTTTTCATCACTGTCTATAAAATGCCAGTCATATGTTCATTTCTTGTATAAATTGTAAATAAATTGTAAATATTTTCTGCTGTGGTTTATCTTGGGTACAGAAGGAAACTCTTGGTCAACCGTATTGAAGAATTCCTGATTTTCAGATCAGAGATTGATTAAACCAAATCGAGACTAATTAATTAAGTTGAGACTGATAAATTAATGTTTAAATCAGAGTACCTATGCTCTTAACAATAATGCTCTTAATGGTGGTGCCCCATTAATGCTTAAATAATAAGTATTAAACCCTAAATCAATTATTTTGGTGACCCGTTATTTTGGGGCCTAATCCAGTCTAATTCAATTTGGGAGTTTAATTACTTATTCACTACAACTAAATGCTACATATCAAGGGTCCCCGTAGTGAGGCCTGAATATATGTAAAGCAGTGTCTCCACTCAAATCACCAATAATCAGTACTTTCGACATTTTTATTGGTGCCCGCGTGTGAGGCTTCATCATTAATATTCACTACATTATTATTGGTGCCTCCGGGTGAGGTTTAACCCATATTCCTTACATTATTATTGGTGTCCCGTGTGGAGGCATTAAAATTGCTACATTATTATTGGTGCCCTGTGTGGAGGCATTAAAATTGCTACACGGTTCCAAAAACAACATTTTCAGTTGTAGAAGTGATTATTTCTCGCTAACATTTACATAATATATGAGAATCATGTATATAAATACACAAAACAAAATGATTGTGGAGAGATCAGCCACTGATGTTACGCGGGTTATTTTTGAACGTAACTCCCGCGATAAATGAGGGACCACATTTTTCCTCAAATAAATAGTCTTCTGCGGGCCCTCATCACAATGCCAATAACAACATGCACTGTCGAACGGCTGTTTTCTACTGTTAAATGGATAAAAACGTCCACCAGAACATCCATGTTGACTCACAGTCTGGATGCACTCTCTGTGCTTTCCCTTGAAAGAGAACTGACCGAATCGTTGGACTATGATGACGTGATAAGAGAGTTCAACAAAAAACCCCGTCGTCTCCTGCTGTAGCATGCATTAAAAAGAATCATCAAATGTAAGTGTGAGACCATTAATTACTTTTTCTTCTAAGTAGGCCTTATTGTTAATATTATATTGCAACTGCCACGAATCATGTTGGTGTCCGTTCTGATGGTTTTAATTTGGCCGCCAAGCCATGGTTTCCATTGTTTATCAATTTCATAATTTGGCCGCCGAGCCAACCTGTTTTCATGTTGCGGATATATTTTGAATTTTTATTTTAAAGGACTTTACATGACTAAGTGTTGCATTGCTGCTTGCATGGTCCATGGGGTGCTTGTGTCTGACACTTTGCGTCTGTGTAACTGTGCACACAGCGTCTGTGCAGTTGGCTGAGATGTGTTCATCATTAAACTTGGAATTCATTTTTGAAACAATGCCTTATTTAAATACTTATTGACATTTTGGGTTTAGTCCGAGCCAAGTAGGCTACCAGACTTGCACTGAATATGTGTGTGTGTGTGTGGTGCTGCACTGCAGCTTGCATTATCCATGAAGAGTACTTGTGTCTGACGTGCCACGTCTGTGTGCTCAGTTTGCCAGTGCTGTACGCTAAGTGATAACGTTGCTTGTGATGTCCAAACGAGGCATACTTCTTCAAACGGTGTATTATAATACCTACACCTTACCTACAACCCCAAAGGTTGGGCCCGTCTGATTTTTTCTGGGCCCACCCATTTTATGATTTCTGCCTACGCCCCTGTATATATATATATATATATATATATATATATATATATATATATATATATATATATATATATATATTTGCAAAAATCTAAAAAAAAAAAAAAAAAAATTTCACATTGTTGTTATGGGGTATTGTGTGTAGAATTTTGAGGGGAAAAAAAAGAATTTCTGTTATGGTCAACGGGAGCTGAGTCTAAATCAGACTCCGCATATGCAGGATAGCCAGGATACAAAGGGGTGAGTGTACAAAATCCAAAAAGCTTTCATTTTCCAACAGTATGCAATACAGTGTAAACACATGCAGAGGGGGTTCCAAAAAAACTCAGGACTGAGGGAAACCAGCAGGTGCAATGGTGAGAGGATAATCAAAAATAGCTGACAAGAAAAAATGTGCTGAATAACACAAGGTACATACATTCATGAATACACAGAGGGGACGAGGGCAAAGAACACTGTCCCACAACGACAAACAGAAACCGTAACAATATGTCAATTGACCCGCAACCAACAACTAAAGAGGAGTGGCTTCAATGCACAAAACCCAAATGAGACACAATTGCAACCTAACAATGGAAAGGAAGTGGCAACACAATTGTGTGAAAACACAATTGCAATAGAAAAATCCGGATGATAAATGTTAAACTCTCAGATGAGGCTAATCAAAAGACAAAATGCAAATCACAATTATAGAACAATGAACAGGTGACAAATTGCAGACATTCAACAGTAGACAGAACAGAACCAAAACCACAGAGACAAGACAGCATTATTCCATAATAAAAGATAGGGGAGTAATCAGAGAGTGACACCACCATGTCTGATTCTGATGTGCTGCTGCGTCAACATAATTTCAGAGCATCAGCAGTGATTCACCAATTATCACCTCATTTCAGCTTAAAAGGCCCTCATTTCTACTTAAAACTGACTTTAAAATGATTTAAGAGGTTTTACTTTGCCATCTGATGGTTAATAATCACATAATTCCCTTTGATTGTTTTGGGTATAAAGAGCAGTGTTGCCAGATGTACGATAATTATCGTATTTGTACAATAGTTTTGCCCTCTGTATGATGTACGATCAATAATGGGAAAAAATCTAAAATGTACGATAATTTCAGTTGGTTGCCCAAACACGCATCTCTCTCTGACACCCAAGAATCATTTTGCAGGTGGTGCACTCAGGTGGCATAAAAGACACACCACACACAGGGCTGCTGCTGGCTTTGGCGGCCCGGTCATTTGAAAGCCCACCCCCTCTCCATACAAAGTAATGAGTTCCCGTCCAATCTCTGCCGTGACAGGAAGATTCCCCAACCAACAACATCTTTTTTTTTTTGGAAACTTTATTTCAACAAATGCAATAACAAACGAACAAAACACAAGAGCAAAGAGATATACAAGAAAAATTTTAAAAAAGTTCAAATTCCTTATGGAGGTGTCAACATTTTTTCTGTGTTCAACGATCTGCACAAGTGGCCATGGCATCGGATGACGACAGCGACCTCGAGGTTGAATTCGACTCTTTCTAGTCTGGTAATTAACACGTTTGTGTCCCTACACAGACAAAAAAAAATCTTTCATTTGCGTTCTTTTTGTGCCATAGTTTCCCCATTACTATAGGGATATTGTGAATTACTGTTTAAAAATGTGACATAAAATTCTTTGGAAATTAAAAAAAAAACGCTAAAATAGCTACGTTGTATGCGTTTTGTTTGTGTGCGATAATTTCTCACCGAACATGATCATTTTGAGGTTTTGTTACGATAGTTACATATTTCATATCTGGCAACACTGATAAAGAGTCAGACTCAGAGAGTCAGACTCACACATGCTGCTGTGGTAATCGGTCCCCCATCTTTTATTATGAAATAATGCTGAATTTATGTGTAAATAATTGTTGAAGGTGCAGTGAAGCCAGGGTGGACCGATTTTAGGGGGGAGCGTTCGGTCAGTGACACTGGGACTCAAACAGGCACTTGGGAGGCAGACACACATTCACACATCCACACAACTGACAGGAGAGACACAAGCACACATACACACACACAGGTCCTAAGATACGCATGAGCGCACACACCAGAAGGAGGGCGCACGCCCACACACACTCTCACACACCAGAGAGACATAAAGCAGGAAAGCAGATGCACAATCACACAAAAGACACAAACAGGGCAGCGGAGCACACCCACAGAAATGTCATCCATTTTGGAAAAAGGTTGTAACATTGGAAAAAATGAAATGTTGTGAATACTTTCTCAATGCACTGTTTACTGTTTATATTTTCATAAACAGTAAATATCATTGGGATATGAAATTACAGTGCAGGAGTACAGTATGTTACCCAGGAAAATGTCAGGCGGTGTCTCCAACCACATCATGAGAGATTCCCTGAAGCCTCTTCTGTGCTGTCTTTTAGAGCGTGTCTCTGTACTGATTTATTTTCATGCCCACTGTCTCAAGAAATTTGTCTCAGCCTGTGTGAATTTCAAAGTAATAGTGCCCACATGTCCACTGCACTCCGTAATCCACCACTTTTTCTTTGACTCTGCAGTGCCGTTATAGTGATGGATGTCCCATTAAAAATATGCTGAGGTTTGCTGACAGTGGGATCTGGAAGTGGAGCTCTTCCTATGGATGTACTTTTCTGATTGGAATATATGCCTTCCTCTTCCTCTGTATACATGTATGATAGTCCTGAACAAGAAAATGAATAAATAAATAAAACAAAGTAAAGTTGAAACAAAATATTCCCCCTTCTCTCTTTTTCCATGCTTTGTGGAGCACTAATATCTATATTTCAGAAAGTAAATCACAACCGACCAGAGACTGGAATTTTGGGTTGTTTGGGGCATAATGCACTGTGACAGTGCTGTATTCCTAGTTCACTATCGGGGAGAGACAATGCTGTCTTTTTACAACTTTCAATAAAGCCATAATTGTTGGCTTCATTGGCTTCCTAAGTGATACATGATTGAATGTGTGTGTACTTCGAGCTCTGACATTTAGGCTGAAGGCATTATTGGGTGTGCGGAGCTGGGTGAAGCACATCTTTATCTTCAGCTGTGCAGTCCTGCATATTTCCCACCCGTTGGTCTGCATCCTCCACTTTCCCACCATCTATTTTAAGCAGTGGTGGACACAGCTAACCAAAAAGTTAGCTTTGATAACCGCTAATCAGCTCACTGAAAAGTTAGCATTTATAATGCTAAACCAATAAACCACCAAAAAAATTATCGGAAGCTACAGCTAGCTGCTAACCGATAACTTTCAGTATTGTCTCCAGTACACTCTCAGCTACTAACAAGCTGATTTTGAGTTTAAACACCGCCAATGCTTCTGATAGAATCAAAGGCGATCACAAACCCAAACACAGCCAATGAGCCAGCACTTCTGTCTTTGTGTGTACTGCCCACTGCTGTAGAAAAGCATAATTTGCCTTGACAGTATACAGTGGTCCAGCTCTGAGACAGACGTCTTGAAAAGGAAAGCAGGTTATTGTAGTTATTAGCAGCTGACTTAGAACTGGTGCGGACCAGGGGAATCCGACTGTTTAATTAAAACAAAGCATCATGATTTGGCGCTATATAAAAAAATTGATTGAAATTGATTGATTGATTGATTATATCCTAATTAATTTGATTTATAAATCAAAACCATAAGGCAAATCTGCTTTCCTTTTCAAGACATCTGGCTCACAGCTGGACCGCTGTATGCTGTCAAGGCTTAATGACTTTTTTTGTGGCAGCCTGGCAGTCAGGTTCCTTCCGCTGGGATAGAGTTGAGCTCAATACTCTCAGCTGCCTCACTACTGCAAAATACATAGCAGACAGGAGCCAACAGAGTTTATAAATGTTTTTCACCATTACTATGTAAAAAAACATTAGTGGTCTAAAAGTTATCGGAACTAAATTTATCGGAAGCTAATTGGTTCGCTGATGGTTGTTGAAGTTAGCTGAAAAGCTAATCTGCTAACAAAAAAGTTAGCTTCACTAATTAGCGGAACTATGGCCACCACTGATTTTAAGCCTATGGAAATTTAATTTGTCATGCTGATAATATCTTCTGTGAAGTTTGCTAAGCCCCCTTTTCTGGAAAAGGTGCTGTGAAAGATTCAAGCTCACTCTTAATATCTTACTGGATAGCCTTTTTCTCAACATGCATTGTCATGTATTCATCTGCTGTAGCCAATATAAGTTAAACAATATGTTATGTGTCGACGCGGGTTGAGGAGCGGACCTGCGTCAGACAGGACCCAGCGCTAAAAATAACCAGAAAGCGGTTCCAAACAGAAACTATTTATTATTCACCTGTGCTTAAAAGTGTAAAAACATAAAAACAACATCCCTCTGGTGGAGTGATTCGTGGCTCGCTCTCCAGCGCCCGCAAGGATTAAAGCCGGCGCTCCTGGACTTCCTACCACCGCCAAACACCCCCCAGGTGGACACGACAAACTGATTCTCTGTGAAGCAAAGAGAAGGTGAGGAAAGGCAACAGATACAACTATATCTTCCAATAAACACACGCTATCAGCAACACACTCAGGTCAGTGTCCTTTTTTTTTTTACTTTATGCAAATGAGCAGCTTCTCACAACAAGTGGAGGATCACTTATCCTTCACGCCACAGCAGTGAGAAGCAAACTGCACAATTCTCTTCACAATTCCAGTATACTGTGTAACAAAACACCAAGTTACTATCAACAATTACTTAAACACTTAATTACCTTTCGTGTGTGCTGACAGCATGTGTCCTCACCCCTCCCTGCTTCACGGGCTCGATGTGTCAAGACCCAGGCGCGGTCCTCAGCGTCTCACAAACGAACGTCACAAGGTCGAGTTCCCGGCAGTTCTGCTTGAATCACACATGACTTAAATGCAGAACGCCATCCAATTATCTGCTTCAGCTGCAAGTCGTCCAGGTTGCACGTGAGCACCACTCACAGGTGCTTTCCATGATGTTAATGAGGGTGAAGACTCTTCAGCCAGCACCTTCTTCACAGACAAATCAGCCCTCATGCCACCTGGAGAGCAAAGAAAAGAAAAGAACACCAAAACATCCAGCCACGCCCCCCCCAACACACAACACAATATTTAATTAAACCTGAAATGTAATTAAATACATTGAAAGGGGCACCACCTGCTTAACAGCAGGAAGTTTGATATTAGTCAGTCTTTGATCTGAAAGGCATAAGTTCTGGGTACGATTGATCTGTCTTCAACTCTCAACACAACTTTATTTGTATAGCACTTTAAAACAACCGTAGTTGAAAACAAAGTGCTGTACATAAGGACATAAAACAAAAGCAATAACATACATAAGAACAATAGTTTGATTGATTTTAGAACAATTAGAAACAATAAATAAAAGCAAACCACTAAAACACTAAAACAAGATGCTCAGGAATGGTACGACGCACGACAAACTGGCGGAGAACAATACCACTCAATGAGCTTATAAAACCCCAGGTGGCAATGAGCAAATCAGGAACAGGTGCACATGGAAAGCACCAGAAGCAGGGCATGGCCAGAGAGAGAAAGAGAAACACCCATCACCAAGAACCAAGAGAGAGATAAGAGAAACAGAGACAGACAGACCTAAGCAGAAAAATCCCAACAAAAGAAAAAACAAACCAAAACCCTGATAACACAAAAGTATCAAAACTCAAGCTCTGACAGTAGCCTCCCCCCTCCACGGCTGACCCTGGACAGCCCAGGTGAACCAGTATGAGAGGAGTGAAACTCACGAATCAGAACGGGGTCCAGAACAAAGCAGGAGGGAATCCATGACCGCTCCTCGGGGCCATAACCCTCCCAATCCACCAAATACTGAATCCCACGGCCACAGCGGTGAGAGGCCAGGAGCCGCCGCACCATGAATGCCGGGCCACCATCCATGAACCGGGCAGTGGGAGGGGGACTGGCAGGAGGGCACAAAGGACTGGACCTAGCAGGTTTAATCTGACTGGTATGAAAGGACGGATGAATGCGGAGTGACCTGGGGAGACGAAGATGAACAGAAACAGGGTTAATATTTCTGGACACAGGAAATGGACCAACGAACCTGGGAGCCAGTTTACGAGACAGTCCTCTCAATTTAAGATGGCGGGTGGAAAGCCACACTTTTTGGCCGGGAACATAGGCAGGAGCAGGGGACCTCCTGCGGTCAGCGGCAGACTTATAGGTCTGTGAGGTGCGAACTAAAACCCTCTTGGCCTGCTCCCAGGTTTGTCAGCAGTGGAGGATGGGATGGAGTGCAGAAGGAACTGAAGAGCCGAGATCTAGGGGAGGAAACAGAGAGGGTTGATGACCAAAAATGACATGAAAAGGTGAGTAACCGGTAGATGCTGAGGGCAAATGATTATGAGCTAGTTTTACCCAGGGTAGTTGGACGGGCCAGGTGGCAGGCTGCTGGGAGGCTAAAATTTGGAGACCCTTTTCCAAATCTTGGTTGACCCGCTCGGTTTGACCATTGGCTTGTGGATGGTAACCCGATGTAAGACTAGCTTAAACCCCAAGGAGACGGCAGAATTCCCTCCAGAAGTGTGATACAAATTGAAGACCCCGATCAGACACAATATCCTGGGGAAAACCATGGATCTTAAAGATGTTAGTAAGCATCACCTCTGCGGTTTCCTTGGCTGAAGGTAACTTTGGGCAGGGGAATGAAATGAGCCATTTTGGATATCTATCAACTACAGACAGAATCACAGTGTTTCCTCTAGAGGGCGGAAGAGCAGTTACAAAAGCCATTGAAATGTGTGACCATGGATGTGTAGGAACAGGCAAAGGCATTAACAGTCCAGCAGGAGGGCGATTGAGCGTCTTATGTCCGTTACATCTTTCACCAATCTCGGCCACCAAAATCTCTGTTGAAGTACAGACTGAGTCTTTTTAATACCCAGATGACAAGCAAAGTGGCTGTCATGTCCCCATTTGATTACCTCCCCCCTGAGTGCGGCAGGAACAAAAAGGTCTAGCCGACCTGACTCTCAATTCGATTTCCCATGTGAGAGCGGAAACAAAACAGGATGCAGGCAGGATTGGTTCAGGATCGGCTGAGGCATTGATGGGTTCCCCCTGACAAGACAAGGCATCTGGTTTCCTGTTCTTAGTCTCTGGCCGGTATGACAACATAAAATTGAATCTGCTAAAGAAAATTGCCCACCTAGCTTGAAGAGCCTTAGGGTGTTTGGGAGATTGCAAATACTCAAAATTTTTGTGGTCGGTATAAACCAGAAAAGGTGTTTGTGCCCCCTCCAGCCAGTGGCACCACTCCTCCAAGGCCACTTTTACCGCCAACAGCTCGCAGTCCCCGATGCTGTAATTTTGCTCAGCGGGTGTCAACTTCTTGGACAAATAGGCGCACGGATGCAGCCTATTGTCTTCGGCACTTCGTTGTGACAGTACTGCACCCACACCAATGTCGGAAGCGTCTACCTCAACCACGAACTGTCGGGCGGGGTCAGGGAGGAGCAGCACGGGGGCCGCAGTAAAGTGATTCTTTAAGACCCTGAAAGCTTCATTGCACTCTCCAGGAAAACAACCGGAGGGATGATGTGGCATCATGAAGTGGAGCTGCAATGGAATTGAAATTACAAATGAACTTGTGGTAAAAATTGGCAAAGCCCAGGAATTGCTGGACCTCCGTATGAGAAGATGGGACAGGCCAATCACGTACTGCAGCCACCTTGGCAGGATCCATTTTAATTTCACCTTCTGAAATCATAAACCCCAAGAAAGAAACAGAAGAAGGATGGCCAAGTGGTAAGTGTGCTTGGTTTCAGTGCAGAAGGTTCCCGGTTCAAATCACACCCCTGCCACATTTCTCCATATGAAGTGCAGTTGCGTCAGGAAGGCCATCCGGCGTAAAACCTGTGCCAATTCAACATGCAGATCCACCTTTGATTTGCTGTGGTGACCCCGAGTGCAGACAAGGGAGCAGCCGAAGGTACTTACAACAAAGAAACAGAAGATTGGTGAAATTCACATTTTTCAACTTTAACAAACAGGCTGTGGCTTAACAGTGTCTGAAGAATGGTGCGAACATGTTTAATATGACAGTCTAGATCAGGTGAGAAAATCAAAATATCATCCAAATAGACAAAAACAAACTTATTCAAGTAGTTCCGCAACACATTGTTAACCAAGTTTTTGGAACACAGCTGGGGCATTTGAGAGACCAAACAGCATCACTAAATATTCATAGTGTCCCGAGGGTGTATTGAACGCAGTTTTCCACTCGTCTCCTTCTCTGATCCGAACAAGATGATAAGCATTATGGAGATCTAATTTTGTAAACACTTTGGCTCCTTCCAACAACTCAAAAGCCGAAGAGATGAGCGGCAGTGGATAACGTTTTTTAATGGTAACTTCATTAAGCCCCCGATAATCAATGCAATTTATCTTTCTTCTCAACAAAGAAAAACCCCGCCCCTGCAGGTGATGAAGAGTGATGAATTAGTCCGGCTGCTAAGGACTCCTGGATATACTCGTTCATCGTGTGGCGTTCAGTTGCTGACAGAGAAAACAGTTTTCCCTGGGGTGGGCTTGCCCCAGGAAGGAGCCCAATGGTGCAATCATACGCACAATGAGGAGGTAGTGATTTGGCCTGGTTTTGCTAAAAACTGTAGCTAAATCATGATAGCATGCAGGAACCCCAGTGAGATCCGGGTTAGCAATGGGCGGAGAGAGAACTGATTTTGAAATGCAGGAGTTATCACAAGCCGGACCCCATGACTCAATTTTCCCCTCATCCAGATTAAAATGAGGACAGTGCTGCTGTAACCAGGGGTGCCCCAGAATGAGCGGATGTGTCATCTTGTCAAATACATGAAAACTGATCATTTCGGAGTGATTCTCTGTCACAATCAAAGAAACAGACTGAATGCGGTGAGTGAAACTTCCCAATTCATGGCCATCCGCAGCACGCACCACCAGAGGACGCAAGAGCTCAACTAATTTCAGGTGCAGGGACCTGGCAAGAGAGGACTGAATTAAATTTGCGTCAGAACTGGAATCAATGAAGGCTGACAAGGAAACAGAGGAATACTCAGAGGAGAGCCTCATAGGAATAACATTTTGTGCTGTGGATGGAGAAATAGAATTTAAACTCACTCGTATGTCCAACTTTGGCCGCAAGGTGGCACCCCTGGCTAGGCAATGACTAATCATGTGTCCTGAATGACCACAGTAAAAACAAAGCCCATTGTCACGACAACGCTGCTTACTGTGACAGCGTACCACTGACTGAAACGGGTCTGAGCCGGCTGTGTCCATCGTTGGCCAGTTTGTACTGACAGGCGGGATGCTCAGGAATGGTAGGACACAAATGCATGGCTCCAGAAGACAGCTCTGATTTTAATAACCTTTACTGAAGGAGGAAGCAGTGGTCTGTACATGAGTGGGCAGTCCAACAAAAGCAGCAGTACAGAAATCATCAGGCAAAGTAGCGTGGTCAAAGCAACAGGCAGGAAGGTCAGGTACACACTAGGAGGTAGGCAGGAACAAGAACACAGGTACAGAGCTGGAATGCAGGCACAAGGCATGACAAACTGGCAGAGAACAATACCACCCAGTGAGCTTATAAATCCCCAGGTGGTAATGAGCAAATCAGGAACAGGTGCACATGGAAAGCACCAGAAAGAGAGAGAGAAAGAGAAACACCCATCACCAAGAACCAAGAGAGAGATAAGAGAAACAGAGACAGACATACCCAAGCAGAAAAATCCCAACAAGAGAATAAACAAACCAAAACCCTGATAACACAAAAGTAAGAAAACTCAAGCTCTGACAGTAGGGTTAAAGGAGCTCCATTTAACGACTTAAAAACAAATAAAAGAATCTTAATGCTGCGTTTACACATAACGACGGTAAGTCACAAATGCCACAAAGTATACATTCTTGGCCGCTGATCACAAATATGATGATTTGGGGCAGAGGCGTCAGGTGTCCTCAGGAACTGTTGCAACCTGTTACCATGCATTACGATTAATGCCACATGTTGTTGGAGAATTATCAGGAACCATTATGCAAGGTCAAGTATAATGTTTCGTGTTATTGGGGACTATTGCGCATAACAGCGCATCATTACATTCTGTCACGTTGTGAATGAGGCGAATTGTCTCCACACACACCCCCATATTCATCCAACCGTCAGTTGCTGAATAATTCAGATGAGGAGGAGATGGAGAGAGCCAGATGTGTGGCTTCATGAGGCTCTCGCCTCGCTCGTTTTCCCAAACATCAGGCACATGCAGCAATGGAACACCTGCAGGAGTGCTCTGAGAGCATTGGGTTGAAACTTTTTGCCGACTTGGCGTCACTGTCATTCTCATACATGTCAACCTCGTTGAGGGTCCACCTGTATAACCAAGTGAGAAAATCCATAAAATCAACACAAAATCCTTATAACCTCCAAATTGCACCAAAATTAGTTTTATTACAGTACACACAACTGCATAGCAGTATCACATAACTGGGTTCTTGTCCACATATTATGAGTTCCCACAATGACATTAAAGTCAGGATCATTAGTATTTCCTCCACAGACAAACAATAGAGATTTAGTATTCATGTATCACGCTGAACTTTATAGAACTGAATGTGTCAAGTTTAGTTATTTTTTACAGAAACAAGAACTGTGTGTCACTAATGGACATACATTAATAAAATCATGAAAAATAAATTGAATATAATGAACAAAATAAAACATACCTCAGAACTGCATCAAGTGTATCGAAAATTGCCTCGCCAGTGCCGATGTTACAGACTGGCAACCTGCAACCCTGTGTCTATTAGGGATGGGTATCAATAAGATTTTATCGATATTGATACCATTATCGATCCGATTCCTTATCAATTCCCTTATCAATACCTCTTGTGAATTTTTTGTGTACTAAAAGTGGGCTTTACAGGTTTTCTATGTCAGCGGGTCAAAGAGCTTTTTCTTATCGTGCACCCGCTCTGTGGAACGGTCTGTGGACATTTTTAAGTCAAGACTTAAAGCCTATTTTTATTCTCTTTCTTATTAATAGTTTTTATTTTTTATCTGTTTTATTCTTTTACTTCTGTTTTTTAATTATGTATTTGAATTTTTTAATTTTTATTTATTTATTTAAAATTTTTTATGTTGAACTGTTCTATGTGAGGTGCCTTGAGACAGCTTTTGTTGTGATTTGGCGCTTTATAAGCCAATTAAATTGAATTTGAATTGAAATTGAACAACATTTTATTGAGTCTTAAAGTAAATAAATATGAAATTGGTCAGTGGATCCTTAAACTTTGGACATAATAAACTCTACATGGTGGATCCTTGATCTTGGACATAAATAGAAATAAACAAAATCTGTAGTTATTGTCAAAAGCATTTCCCTTCAGACATTACTGGCATGAATGTCTGTCCATATATCTGAGCTGAGCTCTTGCAGCTGTGCTGTGCTGCACGTCAGGATGTAATTTATAAAGAATGCAGGATGTCTCATTTTGGAGAGAAAAAACGTTTTAGTCAGTTGTAATTTCTTGTCTGTAATACAACGTTTTAAACAGATGGCATTTTATTTAAAGCGGCAATTCGTTTTGAAGTTATTAATTCCAACCGGACTCTGTCTTGGCAGAGAGCCACACAGCATTTGGTGCTGTGCCAATGGAACGGAGGATGATTCTCCTTTCTTGACTGCAACAAGACAAGAGTCCCAGTTAGTTACTTTAATCCACACAAAAGTGACTCACGATATTTTAATGGCTGTGAGAGGGGTTAAGAAGTGGACTTGGTGTTTCTGAATAGCAGCGAATCAAAAAACCAAGGAGCTAGTGGATTGAAACATTGCTTCATTGTCTCACGCATCAAAGTGGATCCACGCTGCAGAAACGGTTGATTACAGAGCCGCTGCAGACCAAACCCTGAATATCCGTAAGACATTATTTGTACGTCCGTATGACTCTGAAACTCGGAAGAATCTAATCTGTATAATTTATGAACAATCCGTATAGGTTGACATGTATGCCTTCTTCAACATACTGCAGCAATGACACTGGATGTGGTGCAGCAGGGTTTAATTGTGTGCACGTCAGAGAAGAACGCTGTCACGCTGTTTATTAAGGATCATCACAAATCAAGAGGGATCAACACGCTCAGTTGCGACCTCCACGAGTTGAAATGAGGGTGGTGCATGACATTTGTTGAAGATTTTTTGACAGCCAAAAATGAAAATTACTAATATCACACACCAACAAGAATTATTAAAAGAAACCTATTCAGATGCATTGGTTCTGTGTTAGGACCAATTTTATTCACTTTATACATGCTTCCCTTAGGCAGTATTATTAGACAGCATTGCTTAAATTTTCATTGTTACGCAGATGATACTCAGCTTTATCTATCCATGAAGCCAGAGGACACACACCAATTAGCTAAACTGCAGGATTGTCTTACAGACATAAAGACATGGATGACCTCTAATTTCCTGCTTTTAAACTCAGATAAAACTGAAGTTATTGTACTTGGCCCCACAAATCTTAGAAACATGGTGTCTAACCAGATCCTTACTCTGGATGGCATTACCCTGACCTCTAGTAATACTGTGAGAAATCTTGGAGTCATTTTTCATCAGGCTATGTCATTCAATGCGCATATTAAACAAATATGTAGGATTGGTTTTTTTTGCATTTGCGCAATATCTCTAAAATTAGAAAGGTCTTGTCTCAGAGTGATGCTGAAAAACTAATTCATGCATTTATTTCCTCTAGGCTGGACTATTGTAATTCATTATTATCAGGTTGTCCTAAAAGTTCCCTGAAAAGCCTTCAGTTAATTCAAAATGCTGCAGCTAGAGTACTGACAGGGACTAGAAGGAGAGAGCATATCTCACCCATATTGGCTTCTCTTCATTGGCTTCCTGTTAATTCTAGAATAGAATTTTTAAAATTCTTCTTCTTACTTATAAGGTTTTGAATAATCAGGTCCCATCTTATCTTAGGGACCTCATAGTACCATATCACCCCAATAGAGCACTTCGCTTTCAGACTGCAGGCTTACTTGTAGTTCCTAGGGTTTGTAAGAGTAGAATGGGAGGCAGAGCCTTCAGCTTTCAGGCTCCTCTCCTCTGGAACCAGCTCCCAATTCGGATCAGGGAGACAGACACCCTCTCTACTTTTAAGATTAGGCTTAAAACGTTTCTTTTTGCTAAAGCTTATAGTTAGGGCTGGATCAGGTGACCCTGAACCATCCCTTAGTTATGCTGCTATAGACTTAGACTGCTGGGGGGTTCCCATGATGCACTGAGTGTTTCTTTCTCTTTTTGCTCTGTATGCACCACTCTGCATTTAATCATTAGTGATTGATCTCTGCTCCCCTCCACAGCATGTCTTTCTCCTGGTTCTCTCCCTCAGCCCCAACCAGTCCCAGCAGAAGACTGCCCCTCCCTGAGCCTGGTTCTGCTGGAGGTTTCTTCCTGTTAAAAGGGAGTTTTTCCTTCCCACTGTCGCCAAGTGCTTGCTCACAGGGGGTCGTTTTGACAGTTGGGGTTTTTCCGTAATTATTGTATGGCTTTGCCTTACAATATGAAGCGCCTTGGGGCAACTGTTTGTTGTGATTTGGTGCTATATAAATGAAATTGATTTGATTTGATTTGATGCATTAAGTCACGTTAAGAATATCAGGAATGTGCCAAGAATGACGCAAATATGACATTCGTAATGCATCCTGCCTTTGTGTAAATGCACCATAAAGACAACACAAGACAACACAACTGGCCTAATATTTACAGTTTTATTTACAAATGTACAGGTACAAACAAATGTGACTGAGATTTGGGTAATGATTCATAGTTTTATTACTGAGATGACATGTTGATGATGGCACGTGAAAAGCCAGGGAAAAGAAAAGAGCAAGGCACTTAATATAGAAATTAAGAAAAATCCTGGTTAGGATTTAGTGGTGAATTTTGAGTTCACAAATTGTCGCTCCTATTAAGAAAATTAATCAAAGAAAGCTACTTTACATCAGTGACAGCAAAAACCATCAGAACACTTAAAGGTTCACTTATCTGGGTCCTTTGTATCGGGTGGAGTGAAGAGGTTCGGTTTCCTGAGCTGCCTTTTTCTTGCCTTCTGTCATTGGCATGCATCAAGGTAACCTACTGGTCTCCCAGATGACTACAGGCATGTCGATGGCTTGGTTGCTTTCACAGCCCAACTGAATGCGATGGTTGTGCAGTTCTGTAGTTGGTTAATTGACCGACCCAGGATGAAGGTTTTGTTGTTTGTTGTCAAAAATGCTCTGGCAGCTTCAAAAAATTGTGTAAGATCAATTTAAACTCTTTCTACAAATGCATATATATATATATATATATATATATATATATATATATATAAGTTGAAAGTTGTGCAAAGAAAATTGTGGAGAAAAATTCAAGTTAAAAAATTTTGGCATTGGGCAAAAAAATAAACAATTAAAAATTGAAGACCTGCAAATTTGCTCTTAATCTGAAAGTCTTAGTTAGGAAGTTGTTTTCAAAGCTCTGAAACTGGAAGAAAATCCACAAACCAAAAGCGAAATGTGGAACTATGAAATATTCCACCTGCTGTTGGGAGGGACATATGGTCGGACGGGCGCGCACAATACCGTGGCAACAGTTTTGTGCACGCTCGTGTTTGTGCACATGAACACAGTGCAAGCACGTGGAAAGTTGTGCACACAGCAATGGAGCAACAAATTAATAAAACACAATTTATAATACTTAACTCTTGTTATAAAGAGCAGAGTTAGCCTCCGCCGAGACATACAACAGGAAGTACTGAAATGACATGGATAACTGTTGTCCCTTTTATGTTTTACATTAATTACCTGATGCGCCCTCCTCATGAAGACATCAGCCGGGCTGTCGTCTCATAAAGATCTGAGTTCTCGTCTCATGAAGAGCCAGTTCTCATGTCATGAACGCATCAACCGGCATGGTGTGTCCAGCGCACAGTGTTCCGCTAGTGACTGTACTGCAGATGTGATATGTGTTTTAATTATTACAATATGGGGAAATCCCACAGTGACATGCACCTCACGGTGATTCTCAGCATGGCATGGTATTCACCAGCACTGCGCGCTGATGCGGTGGTCAGCTGATGTAATATGTTTTAGTTTATTACCACATGAGGACAGCCAGCTTAGATCCACGCTTCACGGTGTAGTTATACAATGTTAGATTCTACCAGCCACTACAAGTGTTCTCCGAAGGTGACTTGCCAGCACAGATATCTGAACAGCTGCGTGTAGCAGGGGGACACGCCCCCTTTGTCCACGGACATCACTGCTATGGGGAAAAAAAAAACATGCACCATAAAAACGCAATTTATTGAATCCCTCTTTTCGAGCGGACAATACAAATATGATCCTTCTGTTCCTCTGTAGGTGACCAATGGTGATAGACGTACAGTCATGAAATGACATGAATGAAGCAGTGCGCGCTAATCACGTCAAACAAAACACCTGCTGGCCCGGCGTGTCCAGCTGGCACCGTGTGCGTGTCCAGCGAGTGGCGCGCCAAAGTAGAGACACCGTTCCATGTGGACCATACCTCACGTATGATGAGACATGACATTCAGATCGCCAGCTGAGTGTTCACATGATCAGATGGTCCTTTTCACATGGAGCAGCCTGCCGGTGTATGCGCTGAGTGGCCACTCCAGCCTGTGGCAAAAGCAATATTTTTTTTTATGTATTTCCACATGAGGACAGCAGGCACACGCATGCACCTCACGGCATAGAGTTGTAAGGTCATGTCCTTTAAAACACAGTACATGTTCTCCCAGCTGTGCCTCATGGGTCCAGAGATCTCAACAACTGCTGCCGTTTGGAGACACACCCACCTGTTCATTCAGCACACAGAACAAAGTGTCACTCTCTGTTTCTGTGATCCTTTGTTTTAGTTGTTATGTAATTGTGTATGTAGTTATTGTAGTGATTATTTATAAACCTGTCCTGACTGTGTTCTCTCTTTAAAGTCACATTTTATGTTCACTGAGCCATCATTACCAGCTGTCAGTGTGTGGCTGGGCAGGAATCAGCTGAGAGGCGCCTTTCTGTGCTGTGTGCGCTCAGACGTGACTGGCCGGTCCCCATGTGATCATGTCTGTACATACATTTTAGCATTTCATGAAAGTGTGCTCCCCCTGCATGCCACATGTGTTGCTGGGGGTGTGTGTGTGTGTGTGAAAGACACACATGCCACATGTGTTATGGGGGGAGCAACACACTGGCCATACACACACATGCATGTGTTGACAGAGGGGCCAACACTCTGGCATGCCACATGAGTGTTGCTAGGTTATGCCCCACTCGTGTGACACTGAGACACCTATCACAGAATGCTCGAATGTGGTCGCCTGCTGCCTACTATCGTGCCAGGAGTGCAAACAGCAAGGCCTTTTCTAAGTGCCTGGCGAAAGGTGTTAGATGTCCATCTGTAGCACCTGGAATTTGGTTGACATCTGCCGAGACAGGGGTCGAATGGGCACTCGCAGGGCATTCGCTGTCTTTCACCACTTGTGTGTGCGAATGGGTGTGGCGACAGCTGTACAAGGCATATCAGGCGGCTCCAATTTTTCACGAGTGGCATGCAATTCCTCCTTCATGTGCCAGTCTGCTTCAATCATGTTCTGTGTGAAGGGGCTCTTAAGATTGAATAATCAATAAAGTAACTAATCAGCAAAGTAAATAATAACTACAACCTCAATTCCAATGAAGTTGGGACATTATGTAAAATGTAAATAAAAACAATACAATGATTTGCAAATCCTATTCAACCTGTATTGAATTGAATACACCACAAAGAAAAGATATTTAATGTTCCCAAATGCTTATTGAGTGTTTTTAGAAGGAAAGGTGATATAACACCGTGGTAAACATACCACTGTCCCAGCTTTTTTGAAATGTGTTGCAGGCATCCATTTCAAAAGGAGCAAATATTTGCACACAAACAATGAGAAGCACTGGGAGAGCACAAACCTTTGCCAAGGCCATAGGGTCACTGATGTCACATGGAATACCCTTTGGCAAAGAGACTTATTCCACATTGTTTCACGCATCTACCATCATGTTTCAGATTCAGTGGTTAACCCTCAGAGGTCCAAGGGCATTTTTTGGACAGTCCAATTGCCTGGCATAAATGTTTTGTTATTGCTGTTAACAGCTCTCCCTGCATCCCACAATCAAGTTTTATGTCTCTTTTTTTCAGGACAACCTGTACTTTCAAAATATATATGCTATAGTTGTGTTTTATAAGTGTAATAAAGGTTTACAATCAGAAATAAGAAAGGAAAAAGTAAAGCGGAAAATAATTTTCCACACACATTTATTCAAAACACACAGCAAACTATAATAAACAACTGTTTTGACACTTTATAAAGGTAATTTGGGCTCTTGTGTGAAAGACTGTACAACAAAAAGGTTCAAACATAAACACAAATGCACATTTTGAACAATATATACAAAATGGTGTATGCGTTTTGTTTATCTTCATCTCAAAACAATTTCTGTCTGCTATTACACAAAGATCACATCACAAACTTCTACTATGAAGTTGACTGTGTGTTTGTTCTCTCCTGCTGTGAAAGCAACATTCACACTTCGAGCCTCATTCAGTTTGAGGAGCGGCCCCGCCCCTCTCACTCCATTGATATGGTAAACAGTGCTTTACGCCAGAGTGAGAGAGCTTGCTACAGGCTTATCCAGTAACATTCAGAGAAAAACTAGTCAAGCAATCCTGATACTCACACACTGTTTGAGCACATGAGATTGATTGCTCTCTGTCTGCTCCGTCTGCTCACTTTCACTTTCACTGTGCATAATGGCGCAGGGCGCATTTGAGCAGCCAGGGGGCTATTGAAACAGGCCAACTAGTAACACATCACTCCTAAAAACAATCTTTGGTGTGTCACGTGAGGTGAATCTGCCCTACGATAGGATTTTGGAAAACCATGTGACGGTGAACCAATTCCGATTGGACACTCACATTGCCCATGTCATCACACAGCTTCTATGAGGAGTACAAAGATGATGCACAGTGGCTCAAAAGTCCGTGGAGTTAACTTTTCAGCAAAAAAAAGTAAGTTTCTATCTCATATAATTAAAACGTTATTTATAATTTAGTAAAGCTTGGTCTCAGCCGTCGTATATGACGGCGTCGGCCCTTAGATCTTCAGAAAATGTATTTATAAAGAGAAACTGCATGAACTACACGTTTTTTTTTTAAATTTTCTAATAAGTTTATTCAATGAGGAGAAACAAATGCTTATTAATTATTGCTGTGTCGTAACTTAATTTTTGTTATGCCTTTGTGACCCGTCTTCATGAAGTTAGATGCAAAAATGTTGGAATTGGCCCTATCCTGCAATGATAAAGAATCCTTAAAAAAATTGCTGAATCCAGATCATGTTCCAGATCATTACCAAAATTTAATGACTTCTAAATTAGGCCAAGATACATCCTTGGTAAAATTTTCATTGAAATCCATTGAGGATTTTTTGAGTAATCCTGCTAACGGCCAAACAACCAACAAACAAACAAACGGATGCAGCCAAAAACATAACCTCCTTGGCGGAGGTAATAAAGTGTATCAGTTTGAACATTAAATATCTTGTCTTTGTGGTGTATTCAATTGAATATAGGTTGAAGAGGATTTGCAAATCATTCTATTCTGTTTTTAATTTACATTTTACACAACGTCCCAACTTCATTGGAATTGGGGTTGTACATTCAGCAGCTACCGACAAGTTGTCGGCAGCTGTTAATGAAGTAACTACAGGGGAAGTTGGGGCACAGTGGATCAGAAATGTTGTTTTGTGGCAGCATAATTTATACATAGGTTTTGGTCATTCTATTGTGGATTTAATACAGTAAGGTGTTGTGGGCTGGGGTGTTTGGCTGGCTTGATTTTTGTTTTCTGTTTCTCCCACCAGGTGGTATGCATTCAGGACTGAGTGGCTGGGCATTAGGACCTCACCCTGAACACCTGAGGCTTGTTTTCACATGCAGGTCATCAGGACTCACAGCTGTGGTGTATTTTGTCTTGATCAGAGATTGCTGCATTTAAACCTTGAATGCACAGTGTGTGATTGCCAGAGACACGACCTTGTGAGCAGACGTGTGAGATCGACGTCAGGAGAACAATCTCACCATCACGGACGCAGAGACTGTTGGGTATTTTCTCCTCCAAACATTTTTAAAACCTTTAACAAGACAAACAGAGTCAAGAAACACCAGTGAGACAGAAAGTCAAATTTTACGCGCGGAGTGCAGTCAGGCTGTACACCAAGGCTACACTAAAGTCTGGCCTGCTTTTCCGCTCTTTTTATTAAGAGACGCCCTCATCACATAAACAAAAAACTTGTCCTAAGGGTGGGGGTGATGACGCAAGACAAGTTTCTTCCCGTAACATAAACGCATACGTCAATAAGTGCAGCTGTAAGGAAGAACACTTTCTTTTACACAGGTCAGCACATCTCGTTCGTCTGTTGCAGTTATCAGCTGTTCTGCATCTGCCTGAAGTGTCCTGTCCTTCACACCCCTTCACACTAAGCACCACATCACAACAGTCAAAACGTTCTCTTACTCCCAGTCGTTAGAGGCTGCGAAAACAAAGTTATATTATAATAATAAGTACATCCAGCCCTTCATTCCCAGCTCAGATTGACCCCAGAGTGCTAAAACAAAATTGAATTCTCAGGCTTGGTTAAGACAGGTGCAAAACAGCACAACACCGTTCTCATGAGAAAGAAGACAAAGCTAAAACAAGGTTGAATAACACGTACATTCTCAGGGTGAAGTGCAAAACAGCACAACACCGTTCTCATGAGAAAGAAGACAAATGTACAAATGTTTAACAGTGATAACATATATACAAAATCTTTAACAGAGACCGCTCCAGGTTTGACGCCACAGTCTGTGAAGGAGGATTGGGTGAGGTCTCACGCTCTTCAGTACACTTCCTGAGGTAATTTGGTTTTTGGTGACTTTTATGAAGTAATGACAGTGGATTTGGTGTCCCTCACACCTTGTGTTAGTGAGCTGTCACGTTATGCTAATTGTCTAATCAGCTTCTGCTGCAGTGGAGATTTGAACTGAGTTGTTCCGTGCCTGCAGGGTGAGAAGCTGATGTATAGATTTAAGCCAGGACGTGTTTGCTGATTGCGTGCACCTTTGAGTTGTGTCTCTCTGTGTGGAGTTGGACTCACCTCATGTTTTCTTTCTTCGCAGACTTGGTTTGTCGCGGCCACCTGGGGGGTGTCGGCGGGGTCCCTGGGTCCAAACTGCTGTGGCTCTGGACCATTTGCGCTGTTGAGAGCGCGCCGTGTTTCCACCTCACCAGACCGCGGACTTTTTAGTTGTTTAGCACGTCACTCACTGTTATGTTTATTAAATTCTGTTATCTTTTGAACCGTGCTCTGCTTATTTTATGCTGGGTCCTTTCAAACGCTGGGTCGGTGCTCCGACCGCGTCCGACACATGCAACAGTAGTCTCTGGCCATTTAACAATGGACCAGCGGAAACAGAGACGGTATTTTTGCCGGGAAGGCTGCCGCAGATGTTGGAGTTGATCCGGGATCAGTTGCGGGTGCTCTCCGCCCGGGTTGTGCGCGTTGGTGCACGCATGGCGGAGTTTACAGCTTGGGTCGTGTCGCACCCCGCTGTTACGGCTGTAGCCCCATCTCCTCCCGTGCAGCTGGCTCCGACGCCTGTTGTAGCAGCCCCGGTGGTATTTAGTTTGCACTTTAAGCTGTTTGTTATAACCTGCTGTTATTTACAGCAGTGTGAATGGGTTTTTACTCTGTTACCACGGGGATTTTCTTATTTGGCACTTTGGCTCCCTCTGTTGGTGACAGAGTCACATTACCATTCAGGTTCAAAGGATGGAAAACACAATGTTTTTCCATTCTTTGCACTTGACGATGTAGGCCAATGTTAGTTTTTTTAATTGGTCTATTATCTGTTTCTTGTTTTAGTATGAGGTGTTTTTATCAGGGGTTAATTTTTGTGGGTTTTAAAGCACTGTCTGTGGTCTGGTGGAGTTGAAAATGCAGGCTGTCTGGAGCATAGTTTGACCCAGGTGACTTTATGTTAGTCTGTTGGTCTTTTTTATTTCTTTTGGTTTCACCTCCCAGGGTTTGATGGGACGGTCCTCTGGGGGGTGATGGGGGGGTAATTGGGTTGTTTTTTTCTTTTTTTGTTTTTGTTGTTCCCTCTCTTCTCCTCTGACTCCAGCCGTGTGAGCCGTACGTTGTCGGCGTTGCTGGAGTGGTGCAGTTTGGTTATGCTGGCCGTTTCCCAGGTAACCTCTGCACCTGGGAGGGGGGGGGGGGTTGGGGTATTTTTTATTTATTTATTTTTTTACTTCCCTGTCTTCTCCTCTTGCCCCAGCCGTGTGAACCTTAGGTTGTCGGCATTGCTGGGGTGGTGCAGTTTGGTTGTGCTGGGCGTTTCCCAGGTAACCTCTGCACCCGGGGGGGGGGGGGGGGGTTCGGGGTGTTATTTTTTTCTTGATTCCCTGTTCCACCTCCGGCTTCAGCGCGCCTTTGAGCCGTATGCCGTCGGCGTAGCTGAGGTTTGGGGCAGTGGAATATACCCGCAGCTGGTGGCTGGTTTAAAAGTCGGAGGGGTGGCGCCGTCTTGTGCCGTACGCCATTACCGCTGTTCCACTCCTCCCGGTTGACTTTTGGGGTATAGTCGTGGTTGGTGACACTGGACGTACTTCCAGTTTCCACTGCGCTGAGGGGGTGGGGTTGGGGTTGTTGTTTTGTTTGTATATATATTTTTTTTTTTCCCCCCAGTTTCTGCCATCAGGGTGTGACTGTGGTGTCCTCTGGGGGGGAAAGGGCGGTGGGTCCATCTAGCTGTAGACTACCGGGGCTGGGTCTGTTAGTCATGAGGGGGGACGTCTCCTGGGGTTTGATGGAACGGTCCTCTGGGAGGCGCTGGGAGTCCCCGTGGGTGACTTTGGAACCCAGAGGGACCTCGGCTGTGGTTATTACTCCTGGAGCTGGCGGGATGTCCTCTGGGGGGTGTTGGTCCCTACATGTCGTCCGGGGGGGGGATGTTAGCGTTTTTTTTTGTTTGCAAGCTTAAGTTTGGGTTGTGTTTTTTCTTTTCTCCTCTTCCCGGGGTTTGATGGGACGGTCCTCTGGGGAGGGGGGTTGGTATGGTTGTTTGTGTTTGCCTTTTTTTTGTTTTATGACTAAGCAGACTTTAACACACAGTCGGAAGAAGGCTGAGTGCACAGGTTCAAGAACTCCTGGCCAAAATTATGCAAAGTGAACAACTAAAGCAAGAGTCGACAAGAATGAACGCAAAGGTGGAAACTCTAACAGGTTTGCTAAATGAAACAGAGGGCAAGACCATTAAAGTCAACAAAGGATGTCTCTGCACTGGAGTGTCAGCTGTGGAGCAGTCTGCTGCAGACAGGCTCAGGGTGGGAAAGGATGAGCTCCAGGATGAGAGTGATGGTCTCGGCACGGAGTTCCCTGTTGACAGAGAAGAGGCGGCTGGAAGCGTGCATTATCCAGCTGAGGGAAGAGCTGGAGAGGCTCAACATTGAGATGATCAATGACTGCATGAAGAAATTAACATTGCAGGTGGAGCAGCTGATGATGGAGCTGTCGTCAGAGCACAGTAACGCACAGCTCCTGGAGACGGGCCTTTCCCAGCTGGATCGTCAGCACAAGGAGCCGAAACTGAAGCTGCAGGAGGTGTTTTTTGTTCCCAGCCAACATTCCAGCCATGGTCCCTGGAGGGGGGCTTTGTTTTTTCTGGCCCAGGTCCGTGTGGTCGCCGGGAGGCTTCCCGTGAGGGTGGGGTACTGTTGTGGGCTGGGGTGTTTGGCTGGCTTGGTTTTTGTTTTCTGTTTCTCCCACCAGGTGGTATGCATTCAGGACTGAGTGGCTGGGCATTAGGACCTCACCCTGAACACCTGAGGCTTGTTTTCACATGCAGGTCATCAGGACTCACAGCTGTGGTGTATTTTGTCTTGATCAGAGATTGCTGCATTTAAACCTTGAATGCACAGTGTGTGATTTCCAGAGACACGACCTTGTGAGCAGACGTGTAAGATCGACGTCAGGAGAACAATCTCACCATCACGAATGCAGAGACCGCTCCAGGTTTGACGCCACAGTCTGTGAAGGAGGATTGGGTGAGGTCTCACGCTCTTCAGCACACTTCCTGAGGTAATTTGGTTTTTGGTGACTTTTATGAAGTAATGACAGTGGATTTAGTGTCCCTCACACCTTGTGTTAGTGAGCTGTCACCTTATGCTAATTGTCTAATCAGCTTCTGCTGCAGTGGAGATTTGAACTGAGTTGTTCCGTGCCTGCAGGGTGAGAAGCTGATGTATAGATTTAAGCCAGGAAGTGTTTGCTGATTGCGTGCACCTTTGAGTTGTGTCTCTCTGTGTGGAGTTGGACTCACCTCATGTTTTCTTTCTTTGCAGACTTGGTTTGTCGCGGCCACCTGGGGGGTGTCGGCGGGGTCCCTGGGTCCGAACTGCTGTGGCTCCGGACGGTTTGCGCTGTTGAGAGCGCGCCGTGTTTCCACCTCACCAGACCACGGACTTTTTAGTTGTTTAGCACGTCACTCACTGTTATGTTTATTAAATTCTGTTATCTTTTGAACCGTGCTCTGCTTATTTTATGCTGGGTCCTTTCAAACGCTGGGTCGGTGCTCCGACCGCGTCCGAAACATAACAGTAAGGTATTGTTTATAAGGCTGTGTTATTTATTTCTCCCCAAGTGTAATTTGCAGGTGTTCATTATATTCTAAGTTGATTCACTGTGCCTCGGACTCCAATTCATGGGGCACAGTGAATCAGTGTCCGGTGCCCAGTGAATCAACTTAGAATATAATGAAAAAACACATGATTATAAAGATTTCTTCAAAATTATTACATATTTGCTGATGCAGATACAAACTATAATCCGATATATAGATTATAGTTATATTATAGAAAACTATAATGCTCACACATTACATGGCAAACCAGCTGTGTAATGTGTGTCTTATATAGTTATATAAGTCCTTTAGAAACTCTTATAAATACAACTGTCATAATTTCTGTTTAAACATGTAAAAGGTTGTTTATATACACAAATTATAGAAATAATTCATGGAAAAATAAATTTATAACCTTCAACAAGTAATATTTGCCATCTACTTGATACTGGGGCTTTGTAAATTACTTCCCAGACTGATTCACTGTCCCCTGATTCACTGTGCCCTGGGTGCATGTGACACTCGAGTCTTGTTATCAAATAGCTGATAGTCTGGAGAAGACATAACACATGTGGACAAAACAGACTTCACTTTCTACTTAGTTTTACCCTTAATGTATCCAAAAACAAAACACTAATTGATAAGGGAGCAGCATGGTGGCTTAGTGGTTAGCACTGTTGCCTCACAGCGAGAAGGTCATAGGTTCAATTCCTGCCTGTGGCCTTTCTGTGTGGAGTTTGCATGTTCTCCCCGTGTTTGCGTGGGTTTCCTCCATGTGCTCCGGTTTCCTCCCACATCCAAAGACATGCAGGTTAGGTGGATTGGAATATTTAATTTGTCCATAGGTGTGCAAGTGGGTGTGAATGTGTTTGTTTGTCTGTTTGTGGCCCTGTGACAGACTGGCGTCCTGTCCTGGGTGTACCTGCCTCGCATTCTATGACTGCTGCGATAGGCTCCAGCCCCCCACAACCCTTGATTGGACTAAGCGGTTGACAATGAGTGTGTGTGTGTGTAATTAAGGGGGATGTCTCTATGCATAAAAATATGGCATAACTGCTGCAAATATATGTGTAGTTTTGCAGCTATAGCTACTGATTCACTGTGCCCCTTGATTCACCATGCCCCAGTTTCCCCTATAAAGTACCTAAAAAGTAACTAAGAAAGTAACTTTTCAAAGTAACTATGGCAACACTACATGTTAATAGAGTATTTGTCACTGCAATATTGGCAATATTGGCATGTCAATCTTTTCTTTGAACTGTTTGTTTTTTGTTTTTTTCTGGGCAGAATGATTGTACAACATCCATCTTAAATAGATTGTAAAGATTGGAAGGCCAATATTGGCAATATTGCAGGTACAAAAACAGCCAATAATTAGCACCCACTCCTTCCTCACTGCTGTGTTGTTGTGCCATTGACGATTTCACTGACTCCTATGTCTCACCTCCAATACTGTCCTGCATCCTCTGGATCATTCCCTGACAAGCATATCTCATCTGATGTATGGTGCTGGATACATCATTGTTGTTACTAATAGGATCACCTTTACCTACGATGTGTGCCTAAAGACTCTGGGTACCATGGTTAGAAACCTGACTTGACCTCTCCTCTTTCTCACCAGGTTGTCTTGTGTACTGCATATTGCACTGTTTGTACAGACCTTTCCACATCTGGTCACTCTAGTTGTAGTGATTAGACTGACTTTGCCTTGCACTGTAGATGAAATGCACTGCCTCTCAAAGTCTGCTTAACTCATTAAAACTACTGAATGTATAATTAATGTACAATTATGCAAATGTTATTACATTTTAATAGAAATTTCTGAGTAGAATTAAATACATCATATTGAAACTTAAATTATTTACAAGGTAGTAGCTGTGGAGAGAGTGAGAGCCAGGAAGAAGAACTGCATCATGAGAAAAAAGTATGAGATGAAAAGAACAAGGAAGAAAGAGAAGACAAAGAGAACAGTGGTACAACTTTTGGTGCCCCTTGAAGACTTTAAAGTGTGCTCAGTTATTGCAAGCTATCTTGAAATCACTTTGTTCCAGAATGAAATTATTGTTGCTTGCAGAGATATGGTATTGTTGCAAAGCTGTCCAGAGAAATTCAGACACACAGTGAGGCAAATAAGTATTTGATCCATGATTGATTTTGCAAGTTTTCCCACCTACAAAGAATGGAGAGGTCTGTAATTTATATCGTAGGTACACTTCAACTGTGAGAGACAGAATCTAAAAAAATCCAGAAAATCACATTGTATGATTTTAAATAATTTATTTGTATTTATTGCATGAAATAAGTATTTGATCACCCCCATACCATCACAATTGCTGGCTTTTGAACTTTTCGCTGGTAACAATCTGGATGGTCTTTTCCCTCTTTTGTCCAGAGGACACAACATCCATGATTTCCAAAAACAATTTGAAATGTGGACTAATCAGACCACAGCACACTTTTCCACTTTGCGTCTGTCCATTTCAAATGAGCTTGGGTCTAGAGAAGGCAGCGGCATTTCTGGATGTTGTTGATATATGGCTTTTGCTTTGCATAGTAGACTTTTAACTTCCACTTGTAGATGTAGCAACGAACTGTGTTAACTGACAATGGTTTTCTGAAGTGTTCCTGAGCCCACATGGTAAGATCCTTTACACAATGATGTCAGTTTTTAATGTAGTGGTGTCTGAGGGATCGAAAGTCACAGGTATTCAATGTTGGTTTTCGGCATTGCCGCTTACGTGTAGAAAGTTCTCCAGATTCTCTGAATCTTCTGATTATATTATGGACTGTAGATGATGGAATCCCTAAATTCCTTGCAATTGAACATTGAGAAACATTGTTCCTAAACTGTTGGACTATATTTTCACACAGTTGTTCACAAAGTGGTGATCCTCACCCCATCTTTGCTTGTGAATGGCTGAGCCTTTTGGGGATGCTCCTTTTATACCCAATCATGACACTCACCTGTTTCCAATTAACCTGTTCACCTGTGGAATGTTCCAAACATGTGTTCTTTGAGTATTCATCAACTTTCCCAGTCTTTTGTTGCCTCTGTCCCAGCTTTTTTGAAATGTGTTGCAGGCATCCATTTCAAAATGTGCAAATATTTGCACAAAACCAAAAAGTTTATCAGTTTGAACATTAAATATCTTGTCTTTGTGGTGTATTCAATTGAATATAGGTTGAAGAGGATTTGCAAATCATTGTATTTTTATTTACATTTCACACAATATCCCAAATTCATTGGAATTGGGGTTGTATTAAAATTCTGGGACTTGGTTGATTATATCACAATACAAATGGTGTATAAAATAAAAAATAAAAAAAAAACTCTTGCCTAAACATGTCCAGGGTTGGTTTAAAATGAGGGATTCCAGCTACAGTTTATTTTACTCCTGTGTAAAATCTTAGGAGCAGCTAGCATTTTCACTAGCTGTTAGCTTGCGTTAGCTATTTCGGACCCCATCATCATTTTTTCATTTCATTTTTTTACGCTCCTGTTAGTTAATTAACTGTTTAGTGTGTTTTATAGCTGCTGCTTTTTTACCTGTTTAATACTTCTGTTAGTTTTTCAGTGTAACTGCTGTGAATTTTAATTCATTTATTTGCATCTGTGTGAGCCTTAGGAGTGGTGACGCTGTAGAAGGGAAGACAGACGAAGGAACATGGCATGAGATATAGTCCCATAGTTATTCACGTTGGCACCAATGATATCAGGATGAAGCAGCCAGAGGTCACAAAAATGGACATAGAGAGGACTTGTGACCTTACCAGAAAGATGTGTTGGCATCGATTAATAGTCTCTGGTCCCCTCCCCTCCCGGGGTACTGATGAGGTGTTGAGCAGGCTGACATCGTTAAATAGGTGGCTGGTGCAGTTTTGTAGACAGCAAGGCTTTAGCTTTATTAATAACTGGCCTTCATTCTGGGGCCGCCGTGGCTTGCTGATGCCGGATGGCCTCCACCCTACTGGGGAAGGCACCGCTATCTTGTCCGCAAACATACATAGAGCTCTACAGGGAGGGTAACATCAGGAATCTACAGCTGGCCATGGAGCAGGTGATTAGAGACCCTGCAAGGATTATGACAAATGTAGGTGTGGAATCCATTAGCTTAGCGGGGAATTTAGTGCAGAAAATCCACTATGGTGATAGTGCAGTTTATTTGCCAGGGAGGAAATTTCAACAAGTTGAGACTGTGGCCTGCTTCCATAGTCGTGTCCATAAAAATCATAGAGGGATATCCTTTCCAAACTTAATACCCATTACTATATTGGATGATGTTAAAATTGAGGATGGTCCAGTGTTGTTCCAGCAATAGCAAAGATTTCGTGTCTGCTACCTACAATGCGCGTGGAATGTCTTAAACCTAAACCTACTTCTAGGCATCTTATATATGCTACTCTGGAACCACCCCTAAACCCAAACAGTTCAACTGTCAACCCCACTGAGGTCCTTAGAGTGGCTCTCATTAACATAAGATCACTGTCCTCAAAATCATTGTTGATCAATGATTTAATTATTGATCATCACTTAGATATGATTGGGCTATGTGAAACCTGGCTTAAACCTACAGCTGTCCTCCCCTTAAATGAGGCCTGCCCACCAGCATATACATTTAGTCACGTCCCTCGTGATGCGAAGCAAGGTGGGGGTGTTGCTCTTATTTATAAATCTAGGTTTATCTTATTAGCTGTTGGAGGTTACAGATATCACTCGTTTGAGCATCTGATTCTCAGCTCTACACATTGCCAAGGTCAGAAGAATAAAAATCAGTTGTATTACTTTGTCACTGTATATAGGCCTCCTGGCCCATATTCTGAATTCTTAGATTAATTTGGTGCATTCATCTCTAACTTCTCAAGTAGTGTAGATAACATTCTGATCATTGGTGACTTTAACATTCATATAAATAAGCCTTCTGATCCCCTCTGCAAATCATTTATGGAAATTGTGGATGCATTAGGATTTCGGCAATGCATTCGGGATTCAGTGCACGTTAGTGGAAATACCGTGGATCTGGTTATCGCACGTGGTATTGCTGTTATGAATATTGACATCATGCCTCTTACATCAGTGGTGTCTGATCACTTACTTAGTAGAGGCAAGCACTTGCTTGCCTCTACTGGTGGTTGGCTCTCACTGCGGTATTGTATCACTTCCTGTTCCGGAGCACAGCAGTGTTTTGCTGTATCTGTTAGCTGTTTAATCCGCGCAGTTAGATTGATCTAGTTACCTAGATAATGATTTGTTTCACAGTGTAATCTTCACGTGCCTTAACTAAAGCACTCCCTCTGCTGAATCACCTCTAAATTATTTACACATTATTCAGTTTGTGTGTTTTTAGGAATTCGCTAGCTTAGCGCAGCTACTAGCTCTTAGCCGGTTTAGCATGGCGGCTTCTCCTGTCTCTCCTGCACTTTTCTGCTCTGGGTGTGAAATGTTTAGTTATTCCTCGGCCTCCTTTAGCAGTAATGGTACTTGTAAT
This sequence comes from Thalassophryne amazonica, assembly GCF_902500255.1. NCBI lineage: Eukaryota > Metazoa > Chordata > Actinopteri > Batrachoidiformes > Batrachoididae > Thalassophryne > Thalassophryne amazonica. Next base: position 104,364,575 of record NC_047103.1, read on the forward strand.
AAGTGTAGCTTATTCGTAGCTTTGGAGGCCAGGCTGGGCGAATTGGAGACTCGGCTCCACACCATGGAAAATTCTACAGCTAGCCAGGCTCATGTAGTCGGTGCGGACCAAGGTAGCATAGCCGCCGTTAGTTTCACTCTGGCAGATCCCGAGCAGCCGGGAAAGCAGGCCGACTGGGTGACTGTGAGGAGGAAGCGTAGTTCTAAACAGAAGCCCCGTGTAGACCGCCAACCCGTTCACATTTCTAACCGTTTTTCCCCACTCGACGACACACCCGCCAAGGATCAAACTCTGGTTATTGGCGACTCTGTTTTGAGAAATGTGAAGTTAGCGACACCAGCAACCATAGTCAATTGTCTTCCGGGGGCCAGAGCAGGCGACATTGAAGGAAATTTGAAAGTGCTGGCTAAGGCTAAGCGTAAATTTGGTAAGATTGTAATTCACGTCGGCAGTAATGACACCCGGTTCTGCCACTCGGAGGTCACTAAAATTAACATTGAATCGGTGTGTAACTTTGCAAAAACAATGTCGGACTCTGTAGTTTTCTCTGGGCCCCTCCCCAATCGGACCGGGAGTGACATGTTTAGCCGCATGTTCTCCTTGAATTGCTGGCTGTCTGAGTGGTGTCCAAAAAATGAGGTGGGCTTCATAGATAATTGGCAAAGCTTCTGGGGAAAACCTGGTCTTGTTAGGAGAGACGGCATCCATCCCACTTTGGATGGAGCAGCTCTCATTTCTAGAAATCTGGCCAATTTTCTTAAATCCTCCAAACCGTGACTATCCAGGGTTGGGACCAGGAAGCAGAGTTGTAGTCTTACACACCTCTCTGCAGCTTCTCTCCCCCTGCCATCCCCTCATTACCCCATCCCCGTAGAGACGGTGCCTGCTCCCAGACCACCAATAACCAGCAAAAATCTATTTAAGCATAAAAATTCAAAAAGAAAAAATAATATAGCACCTTCAACTGCACCACAGACTAAAACAGTTAAATGTGGTCTATTAAACATTAGGTCTCTCTCTTCTATGTCCCTGTTAGTAAATGACATAATAATTGATCAACATATTGATTTATTCTGCCTTACAGAAACCTGGTTACAGCAGGATGAATATGTTAGTTTAAATGAGTCAACACCCCCGAGTCACACTAACTGCCAGAATGCTCGTAGCACGGGCCGAGGCGGAGGATTAGCAGCAATCTTCCATTCCAGCTTATTAATTAATCAAAAACCCAGACAGAGCTTTAATTCATTTGAAAGCTTGACTCTTAGTCTTGTCCATCCAAATTGGAAGTCCCAAAAAACAGTTTTATTTGTTATTATCTATCGTCCACCTGGTCGTTACTGTGAGTTTCTCTGTGATAAGACAATCATGTCGAGTGTAGTTTTGAGCACTGAGTTTAAACTATCCACCAGTCTGTCTACTGACTGGGTATTTGTCAAATGTGAAGATCAGACATCAGGCAGTCGAGCTTCGAGTTCAGTCTTAGTTGAGGAGTTGATGCTTTGCCGTAATGATATATAAGGTTGTTGTTCCACTAAACACGGCAGCGAAACTGTAAACTTAATAAGTCAATCAATCAATTTTATTTATATAGCGCCAAATCACAACAAACAGTTGCCCCAAGGCGCTTTATATTGTAAGGCAAGGCCATACAATAATTACGTAAAAACCCCTATGGTCAAAACGACCCCCTGTGAGCAACCACTTGGTGACAGTGGAAAGGAAAAACTCCCTTTTAACAGGAAGAAACCTCCAGCAGAACCAGGCTCAGGGAGGGGCAGTCTTCTGCTGGGACTGGTTGGGGCTGAGGGAGAGAACCAGGAAAAAGACATGCTGTGGAGAGGAGCAGAGATCAATCACTAATGATTAAATGCAGAGTGGTGCATACAGAGCAAAAAGAGAAAGAAACACTCAGTGCATCATGGGAACCCCCCAGCAGTCTAAGTCTATAGCAGCATAACTAGTGGATGGTTCAGGGTCACCTGATCCAGCCCTAACTGTAAGCTTTAGCAAAAAGGAAAGTTTTAAGCCTAATCTTAAAAGTAGAGAGGGTGTCTGTCTCCCTGATCTGAATTGGGAGCTGGTTCCACAGGAGAGGAGCCTGAAAGCTGAAGGCTCTGCCTCCCATTCTACTCTTACAAACCCTAGGAACTACAAGTAAGCCTGCAGTCTGAGAGCGAAGCGCTCTATTGGGGTGATATGGTACTATGAGGTCCCTAAGATAAGATGGGACCTGATTATTCAAAACCTTATAAGTAAGAAGAAGAAATTTAATGAAGAGAGGCCAATATGGGTGAGATATGCTCTCTCCTTCTAGTCCCCGTCAGTACTCTAGCTGCAGCATTTTGAATTAACTGAAGGCTTTTTAGGGAACTTTTAGGACAACCTGATAATAATGAATTACAATAGTCCAGCCTAGAGGAAATAAATGCATGAATTAGTTTTTCAGCATCACTCTGAGACAAGACCTTTCTAATTTTAGAGATATTGCGTAAATGCAAAAAAGCAGTCTTACATATTTGTTTAATATGCGTTTTGAATGACATATCCTGATCAAAAATGACTCCAAGATTACTAGAGGTCAGGGTAATGCCATCCAGAGTAAGGATCTGGTTAGACACCATGTTTCTAAGATTTGTGGGGCCAAGTACAATAACTTCAGTTTTATCTGAGTTTAAAAGCAGGAAATTAGAGGTCATCCATGTCTTTATGTCTGTAAGACAATCCTGCAGTTTAGCTAATTGGTGTGTGTCCTCTGGCTTCATGGATAGATAAAGCTGGGTATCATCTGCGTAACAATGAAAATTTAAGCAATAAAGTCTAATAATACTGCCTAAGGGAAGCATGTATAAAGTGAATAAAATTGGTCCTAGCACAGAACCTTGTGGAACTCCATAATTAACTTTAGTCTGTGAAGAAGATTCCCCATTTACATGAACAAATTGTAATCTATTAGACAAATATGATTCAAACCACCGCAGCGCAGTGCCTTTAATACCTATGGCATGCTCTAATCTCTGTAATAAAATTTTATGGTCAACAGTATCAAAAGCAGCACTGAGGTCTAACAGAACAAGCACAGAGATGAGTCCACTGTCCGAGGCCATAAGAAGATCATTTGTAACCTTCACTAATGCTGTTTCTGTACTATGATGAATTCTAAAACCTGACTGAAACTCTTCAAATAGACCATTCCTCTGCAGATGATCAGTTAGCTGTTTTACAACTACCCTTTCAATAATTTTTGAGAGAAAAGGTGGCAGAGAACAGAACACTGGACAAACTGCTGGACATTATGGATGATGGCAGTCACCCTCTACACGCCTTCATCAGCAACCAGAAGAGCCTCTTCAGCCACAGTGCTCCTTCCCAAGTGCAGGACCAACAGACTGAAAAACTCCTTTGTCCCTCAGGCCATCAGACTGTACAACTCCTCACTCAGGGCGAGGAGGAGTAACAGGACAACCTGGTCTCACAGCAAGTCATGATTCAGCAGCATGAAATATACATTGGTTCATGATATTGTGACGAAAAGTGCCTCATTTTCTTCACGGCAGCACAAATTCATTCTAATTCATTCCGTGATGGCTGCACAAAATTAAAAGTGTAGTGGGGGGGGGGGGGGGGGTGTCGGGTGGTTATGGTTAGGGTGGGGGGAAGGAGTAGGATTAGGTTATGGTTAAGGTTAGGGTTGGGGGTTGGAGTAGGGTTAGTAATAGTGAGTTAAAAAAAACACCTGTCATGAAAATTTGACTCATTTCGTGATGGGAGCATGAAAAACAAAACATGAGACTGGGCTGAACAGAAAGACAGGGAATGGGATAGACCCAGTAAACCAGTCGTGGTCAGCAGTGCTTAATTTGTAAAGTGGGAGGTCCCGGAGCGCAGAGGATGGGTGGCTCCGGTGCAGAAAAAAAAAAAAGAAGGGTGGGGGGGGGGGCTTGCGAACAACACTGTGCGCCACACTGAAAATAAACTGGGCATGTATTGTAGGCCTAATAACACTAGTCACACCAAATCTGGATAGAGTACAAATTCCTGTTTAATGATGTACAGTGGTCCCTCGTTTATCGCAGGAGTTACGTTCTCCGTGTTCACACCGGGCGCGACGTGAGCAACTGCAGCCACAGGTTGCCATGTAATCCCTATGTAAGGACGCGTTTTGGCACCAAACCGCGCAGCGCAACGCGAGTGAAGCGACGCGAGTGAAGCGATTTTGAGCGTTTTGCGCATTTGTGGCGCGATATTGCGTCACGTCACGTCGTGTTGCCCTCCTCCCCAAGTTGAAAAATCTGAAATTTTCGTCTCGTTGCACCGCGATGACCAATCAGGGACGGAATATGTAGTAACGTGGAGATGTCTGGAGTTTGACTGAAGATGTGAACATGTCCTGTATCTGGTAGCAGCCTGTGAGCAGGACTTATGTCTCTTTTGTCCTTTATTTCACAATTATGAGAGAGTTTTTGGGGCGAGCAGCAGCCCCACAGCAGCGGGAGCAGAGTTTTTCTTTTTATTTTACGTGCGCGTGCGAGGGAATCATCCATGGAGATTATTTTACTTACACTCAACAAAAATATAAACGCAACACTTTTGGTTTTGCTCCCATTTTGTATGAGACAAACTCAAAGATCTAAAACCTTTTCCACATACACAATATCACCATTTCCCTCAAATATTGTTCACAAACCAGTCTAAATCTGTGATAGTGAGCACTTCTCCTTTGCTGAGATCATCCATCCCACCTCACAGGTGTGCCATATCAAGATGCTGATTAGACACCATGATTAGTGCACAGGTGTGCCTTAGACTGTCCACAATAAAAGGCCACTCTGAAAGGTGCAGTTTTGTTTTACTGGGGGGGATATCAGTCAGTATCTGGTGTGACCACCATTTGCCTCATGCAGTGCAACACATCTCCTTTGCATAGAGTTGATCAGGTTGTCAATTGTGGCCTGTGGAATGTTGGTCCACTCCTCTTCAATGGCTGTGCGAAGTTGCTGGATATTGGCAGGAACTGGTACACGCTGTCGTATACGCCGGTCCAGAGCATCCCAAACATGCTCAATGGGTGACATGTCCGGTGAGTATGCCGGCCATGTAAGAACTGGGACATTTTCAGCTTCCAAGAATTGTGTACAGATCCTTGCAACATGGGGCCGTGCATTATCCTGCTGCAACATGAGGTGATGTTCTTGGATGTATGGCACAACAATGGGCCTCAGGATCTCGTCACGGTATCTCTGTGTATTCAAAATGCCATCAATAAAATGCACCTGTGTTCTTCGTCCGTAACAGACGCCTGCCCATACCATAACCCCACCGCCACCAAGGGCCACTCGATCCACAACATTAACATCAGAAAACCGACGAACTGGAGTCAGGTCGAGACCCCGATGAGGACGACGAGCATGCAGATGAGCTTCCCTGAGACGGTTTCTGACAGTCTGTGCAGAAATTCTTTGGTTATGCAAACTGATTGTTTCAGCAGCTGTCCGAGTGGCTGGTCTCAGACGATCTTGGAGGTGAACATGCTGGATGTGGAGGTCCTGGGCTGGTGTGGTTACACGTGGTCTGCGGTTGTGAGACTGGTTGGATGTACTGCCAAATTCTCTGAAACGCCTTTGGAGATGGCTTATGGTAGAGAAATGAACATTCAATACACGAGCAACAGCTCTGGTTGACATTCCTGCTGTCAGCATGCCAATTGCACACTCCCTCAAATCTTGCGACATCTGTGGCATTGTGCTGTGTGATAAAACTGCACCTTTCAGAGTGGCTTTTTATTGTGGGCAGTCTAAGGCACACGTGTGCACTAATCATGGTGTCTAATCAGCATCTTGATATGGCACACCTGTGAGGTGGGATGGATTATCTCAGCAAAGGAGAAGTGCTCACTATCACAGATTTAGACTGGTTTGTGAACAATATTTGAGGGAAATGGTGATATTGTGTATGTGGAAAAAGTTTTAGATCTTTGAGTTCATCTCATACAAAATTGGAGCAAAACCAAAAGTGTTGCGTTTATATTTTTGTTGAGTGTATTAACTACACAGATGTATAATAAAGCAAATGGTGACTGGTTTCTGAAGACAATTATGACAGAGGTTTTTTTGGGAAAGAGCAAAGAGCAGCCTCACAGCAAGCCGCGGAGTTTCTTTCTTTCTTTCTTTTTTTTCATGTGCGCGCGCGAGCGAATAGTCTGTGTGGAGAATATTTTCTTAATTAACTACACAGATGTATAATAAAATGGTGACTGGTTTCTAAACACAATTATGACAGAGTTTTTTGGGGGAGGAGCGAGCTGCAGCAAGCAGCGGAGTTTCTTTTTTTTTTATTGTTTACATGTGCGCACATGAACGGGACAGTTGGTCCTCAAACTGGGTCCCGCAGAGGTGAAAGGACCGCTGAAAGCGGCCGTCATCCAGACGCAGCTCCTGCAGCAAATAATGATACTCTCTGTACTGGGAGCTTTTCACAACAACTTGCTCCGTGTGATCAAGGTCCATCATGATGACTTGACGCCGAGCGGAATGGAAGGTCCTCCTATTTGATGACGCACCAGGGCGAATTTTCGCAGCGAAAGTCCACCCAAGCAGAGCGACACACCGGGCGAAGGAGGCGCATCCGTCGCCACACGACCCCCGCGAATTTGTAGCGTCTGATCGCGCCCGGTGTGAACGCAGCATTAAATCCACGAAGTAGCGCTATTTTCTACACTTATTATAGATGCTTTAAGGCTGTAAAACCCCTCACTACACACTTTTCTCAAACAGGCATTAACATTTTCTCACTTTTCTCTCTTGTGTAAACACTCTCTTTTTTCTTCTGTGCGAGAAGATTATAAACAGACACACGCAGAACACAATGCACGGCTCTCCCTTCACTCACTGCCTCCGGGGGTACGGATGCGGGACCCGCAAAGAATCCAAGTCCTCTCTCGGTGGCCACGGAGCTCTGCGGCTACGGTCAACATCCGGATCAAAACAGCGAGCGTAGCCTCTGGACCTGTTGCCAGATTTGGCGCAATTCCGCACAGCAGACAGGAGGGCGGCGGTGTGATTGACAGTGAGAGCAATCGCGGTGATTTTTTTAAAAATATTTTGTTAGTCAAGAGAGGTGGCGGATCACGGATCCAGTATTAATAGCTGGCGGAGCCAACGTCAGAGGTTCTGGAGCGTGCGTCCGAGGTTCCGGAGCGCGCTCTGGCTTGCTCTCCCTCAAATTAAGCCCTGGTGGTCAGTAAATCTGGATTTTATATTTATATTTGCAAATTGTATTTTGTTTACTTCCACTTTTGATGCTCTGTGTGCTTTTTACCCTCTGTTGATGTTGGAACCTCAGTTTCCCCGAGGATGTATTCCCAAGGGATTAATCTGATCTAAACTCTGGCAGCAGCATTTTGTATCAATTGGAGACCCTTATGTTGGACTGTGGTAAACCACAAAATAGAGGATTGCAGTAGACCACTCTAGATTAGACACATGCATTGATCAGAGTCTGCATCAGCCATAGACAAGATGGGACAAATCTTCGCTGTGTTTTGCAGGTGGAAGAAAGCAGTCCTCATAATATCTCTAATTTGTAGGTCAAAGGACAGTGTGGGATCAACAATTACCCCACGATGCCTCACTTTGTCATTGTGATGTATGATACACGAGCCTAGGTTAAGTGTTAGCTGGTCAAACTGATGCTGATGTCTCACAGGAGCAAGAACCATCATACTGGTCTTGTCCAGGTTTAAAAGTAAGAAATTGCTGGACATTCAGCTTTTGACTGACACAAGGCAATCTAAGGACTTAATGTGTATGAGATTACCAGCAGTTATTGGCAACTACAACTGGGTGTCATCAGTATAGCAATAAAAAGTAATCCCATAATGATGCAATATCTGCCCAAGTGGTGCTATATAAATGGAGAAAAGCAGGAGGCTTAAGACGGACCTTTGTGGAAGCCCATATTTCATGTCACCAAGGTTAGCAATAGTGTTGCTGTAGAAGACACATTGAGAGTGACTGGTTAGGTAAGATGTCAACAATTTAAGCACATTCCCAGTGATCCCAAAATGATTATCCAGCCTATCAAGCAGAATATGATGATCTACCATTTGCAGACTGCAGTGGCTCAAACAGATTATTCTCACTAAGGTGGTCCACGAGCTGCTGTGAAACCACTTTTTCCAGAATTTTAGAAAAAATTATATGTTTGATATCAGCCTATATTTTTTCAATACACTAGGGTGAACATTACATTTCTTAAGTAATGGTTTCATCACTGCAGACAACACATTTAGAAACATTTAGGAACACATCCTGAGGTTAGTGACAGATGAATAATTTCCACCACAATAGGCCCAAGTTTTGTTGGTATAAGGTCGAACAGACAGGTTGAGCTTTGAGCAAAAGTTACAAGTTTCGTCAGCATCCCCAGTGAAATATCAGGTCTGGGTGATGGTTCAGGCAGGACACAAATGCAGGACTCAGACAACTGGCTCTGTATATAAAAAGAGTTTACTGAAACAGTAAAAGGGGTCTGGTACACAGTAAGGCAGTCCAACAGGAATAACAAAGCTAGGAACATCAGGCAAAGGTGTGGTCGAGGATACAGGCAGGTGGTCAACAAACACATGAAGCAAGCAGAACGAGATAACAAGATACAGAACTGGAGAGAAGGCACTAGGCACATCAATCTGGCGAGGGAGTAAAGCAAAATGAGGAGCTTAAATGCGCCCAGGTGATGAGGTGCAGATTGAGAGCAGGTGTGCATTGAATACACCAGAATGAGGGTGTGGCCAGAGAGAGGGAAACACCCACCACCAAGAGCCAGCAGAGACAGACAAGAGAAAAAGTGGCAGACAGACCCAAAGAGGAAAAACTCCAACAAGAGAATACACAAAACAGAAAATAACCGAAAAAAAACACATCAAAGCCAAGAAATAAAAGCATCCATCCATCCATCCATCCATCCATCCATCCATCCATCCATCCATCCATCCATCCATCCATCCATCCATCCATTTTCTTCCGCTTTATCCGGAGTCTGGTCGCGGGGGCAGCAGCTCAAGCAAAGCCGCCCAGACCTCCCAATCCACACACACACCTCCTCCAGCTCCTCTGGGGGAACCCCAAGGCGTTCCCAAGCCAGCCGAGAGATGTAGTCCCTCCAGCATGTCCTGGGTCTTCCCTGGGGCCTCCTCCCAGTGGGACATGCCCGGAACACCTCTCCAGCGAGGCTTCCAGGGGGCATCCGGAAAAGATGCCCGAGCCACCTCAACTGACTCCTTTCGACATGGAGGAGCAGCAGCTCGACTCCGAGCTCCTCCCGAGTGACCGAGCTCCTCACCTCACCCTATCTCTAAGGGAGCGCCCAGCCACCCTGCAGAGGAAACGCATCTCGGCCGCTTGTACTCGCGATCTCGTTCTTTCAGTCATGAGCCAAATCTCATGACCATAGGTGAGGATCGGAACGTAGATCGATCGGTAAATCGAGTGCTTTGCCCCCCTACTCAGCTCTCTCTTCACCATGACGGTCCGATACAGCGACCGCATCACTGCAGACGCTGCACCGATCCGTCTATCGATCTCACGCTCCATCCGTCCCTCACTCGTGAACAAGACCCCGAGATACTTAAACTCCTCCACTTGAGGCAAGGACACTCCACCGACCTGAAGAGGGCAAAGCACCTTTTTCCGGTCGAGAACCATGGCCTCGGATTTGGAGGTGCTGATTTTCATCCCGGACGCTTCACACTCGGCTGCAAACTGCCCCAGTGCATGCTGAAGGTCCTGATTTGATGAAGCCAACAGAACCACATCGTCCACAAACAGCAGAGACCGGACAGCCCTTAGCAAAGGACCCCGGACCCCGTACTCCCGGAGCACTCCCCACAGGGTGCCCTGAGGGACACGGTCGAATGCCTTCTCCAGATCCACAAAACACATGTGGACTGGTTGGGCAAACTCCCATGAACCCTCGAGCACCCGATGGAGTGTGTAGAGCTGGTCCAGTGTGCCCAACCAGGACAAAAACCACACTGCTCCTCCTGAATCCGAGGTTCAACCATCGGTCGAATTCTCCTCTCCAGTACTCTGGAATAGACCTTACCAGGGAGACTGAGGAGTGTGATCCTCCTATAGTTGGAACACACCCTCCGGTCCTCCTTCTTAAATAGAGGGACCACCACCCTGGTCTGCCAATCCAGAGGCACTGTCCCTGATCGCCACGCGATGTTGCAGAGGTGTGTCAGCCAAGACAGTCCCACAACATCCAGAGACTACTCAGAGGGTACTCAGGACAGATTTCATCCACCCCAGGAGTCTTGCCACCAAGGAGCTTTCTAACTGCCTCGGTGACTTCGGCCTGGGTAATGGATGAGTCCGCCTCCGAGTCCCCAGTCTCTGCTTCCTCTTCAGAAGACGTGACGATGGGATTGAGGAGATCCTCAAAGTACTCCTTCCACCGCCCAACAACATCCCCAGTCAGGGTCAACAGCTCCCCACCCGCACAGTAAACAGTGCTGGTGGAGAGCTGCTTCTGCCTCCTGAGGCGTCGGACGGTTTGCCAGAATCTCTTTGAGGCCGACTGATAGTCCTCCTCCATAGCCTCCCCGAACTCCTCCCAGACCCGAGTTTTTGCCTCTGCGACCGCACGGGCTGCGGCACGCTTGGCCTGCTGGTACCTGTCAGCTGCCTCTGGGGTCCCACCTACCAACAAAGATAAGTAGGACTCCTTCTTCAGCTTGATGGCATCCATTACTTCCGGTGTCCACCACCGGGTTCGGGGATTGCCGCCGCGACAGGCACCAGAGACCTTGCGACCACAGCTACGAGCAGCCGCATCAACAATGGAGGTGGAGAACATGATCCACTCGGACTCCATGTCTCCAACCTCCCCCGGGATCTGGGAGAAGCTCTCCCGGAGGTGGGAGTTGAAGACTTCGCTGACAGAGGGTTCCGCCAGTCGTTCCCAGCAGTCCCTCATGATACATTTGGGCCTGCCAGGTCTTACCGGCTTCCTACCCTCCCAGCGGATCCAACTCACCACCAGGTGGTGATCAGTCGACAGCTCTGCCCCTCTCTTCACTCGAGTGTCCGAGACACGTGGCCGAAGGTCAGATGATACGACTACAAAGTCGATCATCCACCTCCGGCTCAGGGTGTCCTGGTGCCACGTGGACTTATGGACACCCTTGTGCTCGAACATGGTGTTCGTGATGGACAAACTGTGACTAGCACAGAAGTCCAACAACTGAACACCACTCGGATTCAGATCGGGGAGGCCGTGCTTCCCGATCACCCCCCTCCAGGTCTCACTGTCGCCGCCCACGTGGGCGTTGAAATCCCCCAGGAGAACAATGGAGTCCCCTTCCAGGGACTCCAGGAAAGTCGGGTACTCTGCACTGCTGCTCGGCCCGTAGGCCGAGACAACGGCGTAGGGACTCCAACACTTGGCGACTGAGCTGGGGAGCAATAAGCAATGCGACCCCAGCTCTCCGCCTCTCCTCGTGGGCAATGGCAGAAAAATGAAGCGTCTAGCCCCTCTCCAGGAGTTGGGTACCAGAGCCCAAGCTGTGCGTGGAGGTGAGCCCGACTATCTCTAGTCGGTATCTCTCAACCTCCCGCACAAGCTCAGGCTCTTTCCCGCCTAGCGAGGTGACATTCTGCGTCCCAACAGCCAGGGGCTGTGAGCATGGGCCGGGCCGCTGGGCCACCCGCCCTCGACCGCCACCCAATCCTCTCTGCACCCGACCCCCATGGCCCCCTCTGCAGGTGGTGAACCCACAGGAGGGCGGGCCCACGTCACTCTTTCGGGCTGAGCCTGGCCGGGCCCCATGGGCAAAGGCCCAACCACCAGGTGCTCGCACGCGAGCCCCAACCCCAGGCCTGGCTCCAGGGTGGGACCCCGGCTCCGCCATACCGGGCGACGTCACGGTCCTTGATCTTTTACTGGTCATGGAGGTTCTGAAATAAAAGCAGACAAAACTCAATTCCTGACATGAAATAAAATTAAATTTGGCAAATGCTCCAAGGGAAGCTCCTGCGTCTCTCATGGAAAATGTTGCATCCTCATTTTTGTCAGCAATCACTCACAATATAGTTTCATCAATTGTCAACATTGTCTCACAATTCTCGCATGTTATGAATTGCGGGGATTACATTCAGAGGGCTTCCCAGTGGCCATGATGGCTGGGGGAGTGTGTGGGACTGTGTAAAAAGGACCATTGTTGCCTTGCCATCTTTGAACTCTTCAATATCTGTGTGACTCCTTGCAACTCAAGCCAGGGAATTACACCAAGATAACATCGTATGAAAATCAAACAAATTCCCTCACAATTGGCACGTACTCACTGTTGCAGCCCAGTGGGATGTTTAGGAACAACCCAGGAACCACAAAGGGTTAGGACTACCATGAACTAGAAATTGCTGGAATACCACTGTCCACAGTGAAGCAAGTTTAACATCAGCCATGGACTGAGAGGGTGTCATTTCAACCACATTTAGTCTGTTACTGAAAAAGTGGGTGTTAGCAATGTGGTACACAATGAAAGTTAGTCAGAGTGTATTCTGGATGTGTAAAATATGTGCCAGGACTCTTACCATTGCACTCACACTATGCGCTGCCAGAACAAGACTTTTCTGTTATTTCTTGAAAGCATGTGAACACACATTTGGGAGACTTGTTTGTGATCTGGATCACCTGTCACATGCACAACGTGCACTGCATGCAGATAAAACACAACATCTCATGTCAGTGTGATGTGAAATGTTTTTGTGTCTGCATGAGAGATGGTCAGAGCACCTGCTCTGCAGTGTGCTCACATGTGTAGACATTACAAACAGCCACATTAAAAATAAAAAAGTGGAACCAATAGAAAACTTGAAGCTCCATGAAAATTATTGTTGAGATTAATTTTTGCAGAACTGACAACAATGAAAAAGGCTCACATATTCACCTTGAGAAACCAACATAATTATTCACCAGTTTGTGAGAATAACAAGGATGGGAAAGTCATTAAATATGTAAATTAGTACATTATTTTTTGCTTGTTTGTTTGTACGAGGGCTGTCAATAAAGTATAGGTCCTTTTTATTTTTTCAAAAACTATATGGATTTCATTCATATGTTTTTACGTCAGACATGCTTGAACCCTCGTGCGCATGCGTGAGTTTTTCCACGCCTGTCAGTGACGTCATCCGCCTGTGAACACTCCTTGTGGGAGGAGTCGTCCAGCCCCTCGTCAGAATTCCTTTGTCTGAGAAGTTGCTGAGAGACTGGCGCTTTGTTTGATCAAAATTTTTTCTAAACCTGTGAGACACATCGAAGTGGACACGGTTCGAAAAATTAAGCTGGTTTTCAGTGAAAATTTTAACGGCTGATGAGAGATTTTGAGGTGATACTGTCGCTTTAAGGACTTCCCACGGTGCGAGATGTCGCGCAGCGCTCTCAGGCGCCATCGTCAGCCTGTTTCAAGCTGAAAACCTCCACATTTCAGGCTCTATTGATCCAGGACGTCGTGAGAGAACAGAGAAGTTTCATAAGAAGTCAGTTTCAGCATTTTATCCGGATATTCCACTGTTAAAGGAGATTTTTTTAATAAAAGACGTGCGGACGGGTCCGCACGTCAGGACGCAGCCGGCGTGGTGCGGTGGCACATGAAAAACACCTCCGTGTTGATAACCATTTGTAAAATCCAGGCGGCTTTTGATGGCTTTCAGTGGAGTGAGTATATGAGAAATTGTTTAACAGCTGGACATGTTCCAACTTGTCCTTAAGGTTTCCAACAGAGGTGGTTTTCCTGTGGCGGAGCTTCGCGGCAGCTGCGAGCCGACGCTGCAATCCGTCCGCACGTCTTTCATTAAAAAAATCTCCTTTAACAGTGGAATATCCGGATAAAATGCTGAAACCGACTTCTTCTGAAACTTCTCTGTTCTCTCACGACGTGCTGGATCAATAGAGCCTGAAATGTGGAGGTTTTCAGCTTGAAACAGGCTGACGACAGCGCCTGAGAGCGCTGCACGACGTCTCACACCGTGGGAAGTCCTTAAAGCGACAGTATCACCTCAAAATCTCTCATCAGCCGTTAAAATTTTCACTGAAAACCAGCTTAATTTTTTTTCGAACCATGTCCACTTCGATGTGTCTCACAGGTTTAGAAAAAATTTTGATCAAACAAAGCGCCGGTCTCTCAGCAACTTCTCAGACAAAGGAATTCCGACGAGGGGCTGGAAGACTCCTCCCACAAGGAGTGCTCACAGGCGAATGACGTCACCGACAGGCGTGGAAAAACTCACGCATGCGCACGAGGGTTCAAGCATGTCTGACGTAAAAACATATGACTGAAATCCATATAGTTTTTGAAAAAAATAAAAAGGACCTATACTTTATTGACAGACCTCGTATGTTGTAGTAGCCAGCGCATGAGCATAAGTAATGTTTTGGAAAATATGACTTAGGCCATTATTTTAGGAAGGTGATGATATTCAAACACTGTGCATCTTCTGTGCACAGCCTTAAGGTCCCACACAGACTCCAATGTGTGTCTGTGTATGGACCACCAGTTGTGCATGGAGACATTCATTCTTAAAGAAACAAGCACAAAGTAAACTATGCCTGACAGTTACAATGATTTACACTCACCGGCCACTTTATTAGGTACACCTTGCTAGTATGCGGTCGGACCCCCTTTTGTCTTCATAACTGCCTCAGTTACAATATTTGTGGCATTGATTCAGCAAGGTGTTGGGAACATTCCTCTGAGATGTTGGTACATACTGACTTCACAGCATCACGTAGTCACCCATTCAACCACTCTGCCCATTCTCTGACATCAACAAGGCATTTTTGTCCACACAACTGCCACTCACTAGATATCTTCTCTTTTTCGGACCATTCTCTGCAAACCCTAGAGTTGCTCATGTGTGAAAATACCAGTAGATCAGCAGTTTCTGAAATACTCAGACAAGCCTGTCTGGCCCCAACAACCATTCCATGTTCAAAGTCACTTAAGTCCCTTTCTTCTCCATTCTGGTGCTCAGTTTGAGCTTAAGCAAGTTGTATTCACTATGTTTAGATGCCTAAATGCACTGAGTTGCTGCCATATTATTGGCTATTTTGCAATTTGTGTTAAGTAATAGAACAAGTGTACCTAATAAAGTGGCCGGTGAGTACATATATATATATATATACACACACAGGATCACAGTGTGTTATCATAGCATTCAAAAGAAATAATGTTTCTGTGAAATATTTGTCTTTTCCTTAGATAAGTGGTGTTAGCAACATCAAACTCAAATCCATTAGATCTATATTGCTTTAGTTTGTGTGAGAATGCAGTCACTCCTGTGCTTAGATCTTGCTGTGTCTCTTAAGCTTAAAACACATCTGTGGGCATATTAAACAGCTCTTGCTTGACATGCTGCCTTTTAAATTCAGTGAATGCAGTATGTCTTTTCCCTCAGCTCCACTCACCCTGGAAGCATCCATTGCCCATCACCATGACAACCAGGCAGCCAGAGGGTGTAAAATGATTCACCAGATCCAATTAGGAATATGGAGCAGGATTAGATTTGAATAGATGTGATTCCATTAAGGATAGATTAGATTTACTGCTTTATTACATTTAGAAAGGAAATACGAGTGAGCTGCAGACAATTGCTGCATTGGTATTAGACTACCTTGTCTCATTTGATGTTAAAATAAGAGAAATGGCCAGATTGTGCTTCCTTAAATCTTAAGTTCCAAATAGATATTCACTTACAAACCAAAATCCTGGGTATTCTATTCAATGAATTTGCAACCTTCACAATAAATAAATAAAATAATAATAATAATGATAATCTTCATATGTCATCTTCAACAACTCAGATCACAGCTTGAATTAAATCTGTATTTATGTTATATTTACAAACTGAAAAAAAAAACAAAAAAACATTTGTACTTGTGTTTTTTTCACACCGCATTTAAAATTACCTGTGTCTCTTAAATTATGTACTGAATTGTAGGTCATTATAAATCCTATTGCTCAGGTAAGGTGGTGGCCAAACATTTAAAGCTCTTGCTTTGAGACCAAAGGGTTTCTACTTCAAGACCACCTGTGTGCATTTGCCATGTAATATAGAGTTGCGTCAGGAAGGCCATCTGGTGTAAAACTTGTGCCAAATCAACATGCAGACATATCTGCTGTGTCAACCGAAAGTTTGCACTTTTTCCGCAATATTCATTTTATGCAGAGATGCTGTTTTGTATGTTCTGTTTTGTTCTGTGAAAAATAGCAACAACAGCAAAAAAAAAACAAAAAACAGGAAACAGATAACCCAATGTTCCTTTTTTTTAATCTGTCATTATGTCTGTTGTCTGTTCTCTTAAAAAAAAGTGCTACATACTCAGTTTTGAGATTTTGGATTCTGATAGACCAGTGAACCTCTTATTTTTGGTCGTGTATGTGGCTTTTTACATGCAAAATAAACTAAAGGCAGATAGGCCTATAATGTTGAAAAAAAGGAGAAGCCAGAAGGGCTCACTATGAATCCCAGTGGTAACGGGGAAGACTTTTAGCTCATGCTAATGTTAACCTGTTAACATTGTGTTATGTGAAGCAGGAGTGTTTTAATGCTACCATTAGCCCATTAGCATAACGTTATGTGATGCTTGTTCGTGTGGTATTTGTTGGTACATATGGATTTTAGTGATTTTAAGAAGCCCATGTAGGGGACTAACGAGGTGCAAGGCATGATGGGATGTACAGATGCTGGCGGTAATGGTAGTTCAATAAAGTGTTCCTGTGGAGTATCATTGAGTCCAGATATGTATGTTTGGTGTCAAAAGTACAGTGAGTTATCTGTGGGGTCAAGAGAAGGAGTTTGGTGAGTAAGTTAAATGAGTGACAATGAGCAGAGCGGGATTAGGAACTAGCAGGATAGCAAACACACCCCATGCTGCGTTCTACGGAAGCGTATTGCATTCCTTGGATAAAAAGTAAGTCCCTTTGGCTGCTCCCTTGTTTGCACTCAGGGTCGCCACAACAAATCCAAGGTGGATCTGCATGTTGAATTGGCACAGGTTTTACGCCGGATGCCATTCCTGACGCAACTCCACATTACATGGAGAAATGTGGCAGGATAAAAAAAATAGACCACTGATCTCGTAATTACGAAAAAAGATCTCATAATTACGAGATCAGCGGTGTCATTTTTTATCCAGTGAATACACTTCTGTAGAATTTGCCATCAGACCCTTTTAATTTTTGCAAAACCACACAAACGGACAAAATAGCTGTAGCGACTCCATAGATTCCATTAACTAAACAACTTCAGTTTAAGTAAATGTGTGCAGTGGTTTTATTGTGTTCAGGTGGAAACAGTCTTGGTCAACCATATTGTAGAATCAAATCAAATTAAATCAATTGTATTTATATAGCGCCAAATCACAGCAAACAGTTGCCCCAAGGCGCTTTATATTGTAAGGCAAAGCCATACAATAATTACGGAAAAACCCCAACGGTCAAAACGACCCCCTGTGAGCAAGCACTTGGCGACAGTGGGAAGGAAAAACTCCCTTTTAACAGGAAGAAACCTCCAGCAGAACCAGGCTCAGGGAGGGGCAGTCTTCTGCTGGGACTGGTTGGGGCTGAGGGAGAGAACCAGGAACAAGACATGCTGTGGAAGAGAGCAGAGATCAATCACTAATGATTAAATGCAGAGTGGTGCATACAGAGCAAAAAGAGAAAGAAACACTCAGTGCATCATGGGAACCCACCAGCAGTCTACGTCTATAGCAGCATAACTAAGGGATGGTTCAGGGTCACCTGATCCAGCCCTAACTATAAGCTTTAGCAAAAAGGAAAGTTTTAAGCCTTATCTTAAAAGTAGAGAGGGTGTCTGTCTCCCTGATCCGAATTGGGAGCTGGTTCCACAGGAGAGGAGCCTGAAAACTGAAGGCTCTGCCTCCCATTCTACTCTTACAAACCCTAGGAACTACAAGTAAGCCTGCAGTCTGAGAGCGAAGCGCTCTATTGGGGTGATATGGTACTATGAGGTCCCTAAGATAAGATGGGACCTGATTATTCAAAACCTTATAAGTAAGAAGAAGAATTTTAAATTCTATTCTAGAATTACACTCAACAAAAATATAAACGCAACACTTTTGGTTTTGCTCCCATCTTGTATGAGATGAACTCAAAGATCTAAAACTTTTTCCACATACACAATATCACCATTTCCCTCAAATATTGTTCACAAACCAGTCTAAATCTGTGATAGTGAGCACTTCTCCTTTGCTGAGATAATCCATCCCACCTCACAGGTGTGCCATATCAGGATGCTGTTTAGACACCATGATTAGTGCACAGGTGTGCCTTAGACTGTCCACAATAAAAGGCCACTCTGAAAGGTGCACTTTTGTTTTATTGGGGGGGATACCAGTCAGTATCTGGTGTGGCCACCATTTGCCTCATGCAGTGCAACACATCTCCTTCACATAGAGTTGATCAGGTTGTCAATTGTGGCCTGTGGAATGTTGGTCCACTCCTCTTCAATGGTTGTGTGAAGTTGCTGGATATTGGCAGGAACTGGTACACGCTGTCATATACGCCGGTCCAGAGCATCCCAAACATGCTCAATGGGTGACATGTCCGGTGAGTATGCCCACCATGCAAGAACTGGGACATTTTCAGCTTCCAAGAATTGTGTACAGATCCTTGCAACATGGGGCCGTGCATTATCCTGCTGCAACATGAGGTGATGTTCTTGGATGTATGGCACAACAATGGGTCTAAGGATCTCGTCACGGTATCTCTGTGCATTCAAAATGCCATCAATAAAATGCACCTGTGTTCTTCGTCCATAACAGACGCCTGCCCATACCATAACCCCACCGCCACCATAGGCCACTCGATCCACAACATTGACATCAGAAAACCGCTCACCCACACGACGCCACACACGCTGTCTGCCATCTGCCCTGAACAGTGTGAACCGGGATTCATCCATGAAGAGAACACCTCTCCAACGTGCTAAACGCCAGCGAATGTGAGCACTTGCCCACTCAAGTCGGTTACAACGACGAACTGGAGTCAGGTCGAGACCCCGATGAGGACGATGAGCATGCAGATGAGCTTCCCTGAGACGCTTTCTGACAGTTTGTGCAGAAATTGTTTGGTTATGCAAACTGATTGTTTCAGCAGCTGTCCGAGTGGCTGGTCTCAGACGATCTTGGAGGTGAACATGCTGGATGTGGAGGTCTTGGGCTGGTGTGGTTACACGTGGTCTGCAGTTGTGAGGCTGGTTGGATGTACTGACAAATTCTCTGAAATGCCTTTGGAGGCGGCTTATGGTAGAGAAATGAACATTCAATACACGAGCAACAGCTCTGGTTGACATTCCTGCTGTCAGCATGCCAATTGCATGCTTGCGACATCTGTGGCATTGTGCTGTGTGATAAAACTGCACCTTTCAGAGTGGCCTTTTATTGTGGGCAGTCTAAGGCACACCTGTGCACTAATCATGGTGTCTAATCAGCATCTTGATATGGCACACCTGTGAGGTGGGATGGATTATATCAGCAAAAGGAGAAGTGCTCACTATCACAGATTTAGACTGGTTTGTGAACAATATTTGAGGGAAATGGTGATATTGTGTATGTGGAAAAAGTTTTAGATCTTTGAGTTCATCTCATACAAAATGGGAGCAAAACCAAAAGTGTTGCGTTTATATTTTTGTTGAGTGTAACAGGAAGCCAATGAAGAGAGGCCAATATGGGTGAGATATGCTCTCTCCTTCTAGTCCCTGTCAGTACTCTAGCTGCAGCATTTTGAATTAACTGAAGGCTTTTCAGGGAACTTTTAGGACAACCTGATAATAATGAATTACAATAGTCCAGCCTAGAGGAAATAAATGCATGAATTAGTTTTTCAGCATCACTCTGAGACAAGACCTTTCTAATTTTAGAGATATTGCACAAATGCAAAAAAGCAGTCCTACATATTTGCTTAATATGCACATTGAAGGACATATCCTGATCAAAAATGACTCCAAGATTTCTCACAGTATTACTAGAGGTCAGGGTAATGCCATCCAGAGTAAGGATCTGGTTAGACACCATGTTTCTAAGATTTGTGGGGCCAAAAGTCGTAGACGTTAACGACTTTTAGATCTGAGACTGATTAATGATTAATGATTACCGATTAATGTTTAAATTACAGTTGGCTTAAAACATAGGTGGTGCCCTGATAACTTTGAGGTACTTAAATAGTAAAAAGTAAGTCCCTTCAGCTGCTCCCTTGTTTGCACTCAGGGTCGCCACAGCAAATCCAAGGTGGATCTGCATGTTGAATTGGCACAGGTTTTACGCTGGATGACCTGCCTGACACAACTCCACATTACATGGAAAAATGTGGCAGGGGTGGGATTTGAACCCGTAGCCTTCTGAACTGAAACCAAGCGCATTAATCACTTGGCCACCACCCCTTTAAGTACCTAACTTTGAGGTACTAAATCGTTAAGTCTTAAAAATTGTTAATTATTTTGGCACGTAGGTGAAGTGCCATTAATTCCAAAGAATAATTATGTAAAATCACTTCATATTTACTGTGCAGCTGTGTGTGGTCAAATAATTATAATTTACTTAAAACTGTTTCATAATTTTGGTCCCTGCTGGTGAGGCCCCTTAGAGTTTTGATCTTAATAATTATTCAGTATTTAAACTTGCTACAGCTTATGTTGCCGCCATGTGCAGCAAAGTTAACAACTGCAAAATTATTTTTAATTATGCTGCACAGATAATGAAAAATTAGACGAGACAAAGAAAACAATTATTACGATTTTAAAAGAGCGTATCCCAGCAGTCATAGGGCATGAGGTGAGGTACACCCTGGACAGGATACCAGTCTATCGCAGGGTCACTTATAGACAGACAAGCTCAGTCACACTTGTACGCACATCTACGGACAAATTATAGTGTCCAATTCACCAAACCTGCATCTGTTTGGAAGTGGGAGGAGGCCGGAGCACCCCACACAAATACTGGGAGAACATGCAAACTCCACATAGACAGGACCAGACAGTAAAGCCCCGTCACACATAGCAAGAATGTAAAGGAACCACGCAGACATGGCAAATATTGCCATAATTCAATGCAGTCGGGCTCATCCACACCTGCACGATGGCATCCAAAGCGCATGTAGACAACAGGTAGATGACACAGACAGCCATCAGATGGTCATAAAAGGTGCTGAAGACTGCCCGATGTCCAAACATCTGGATGACAAACGCGACGTGGACATTATTATACATGGCAAGTGCAGGTCATACCGGCAGGCTTTACCATGCCAGATCTATCTCGAGGTTCCCTTCTATGCACTTAAATAATTTCGGATCTTCCTTTGCTGCCATCAGAATATGTAAATTGTGGTCAGATGGTCCTCAGATTGCACATGGACCGCCGTCGGATAGGTGTCTCATCTCAACGGTGCCCGGAGGGTTTTGAACATGTGCATCACACTAGGGGCCACCGACCTATTTTGACCAACTGTGCGGACTTCCGCAGATGGCTGTCAGAACATTCTGGAACTGAAATCCGACACTTTTCGGATATGCGCCGATTCGTAATTCTGACGCCATTCTGTGTGTGATGGGAGTATAAGCAATCCTAGCACCTTCTTGCTGTCAGGTAACAGTGCTTATTTGTGAAGGGCTTTGGGCGTCTACTGCAGATGGAAAAGCGGTATATAAATGCAGTCCATTTACCATTTAGTGTTAACCACTAAGCTACCTGAATGAGTGACCATAATGTCAATATAATGTCCATCTAATAAAATATATGTAGTCCCAACTAAATTAAATGATATTATCTTGCATGGATGTGCTTTGTTTGAGTTGGGGCTCCATATATTTATTAGATGGAAATCCTGCACATAACTGAATTGAGTTTATCCAGTGCATCAGGTTTTTTTTAGTGTAGTAAATATTCCCACAGCATCAAAACAGCATTCAAAACAGTCTGATCCCATCCAAGGGAAATCCGACATGGGCAGGAATGACCAAGCCTGCTGGCATGTCCCGTCCCCATGCATCCTGGGGAAATATTGTAATGTGCAATGTCTGTGGCATCCTTTCATTTTGTGAACTAGATGTGAACATTGCATAATCAAACAGAAAACACGCACAGATGAATGGGCTTTTATATCCATAATAAACCGCAGATTACAGATACATGCCCTCTAATGGGTTACATAATATATGTGAATTACAATCACCATCATAGCTGTGCTGCTCCCTACCCAACAGTGAGTCAAAGGCACTGTGCAGTGCCCCACAGTGCATCTGACTGGGGTGTCACAGCTGTGGAACACATATCATGATATCAGGACATGAATAAAAACAAAATCTCAGCTTTGGAATGTCTCCAGCTGCCGCGGGGCACAACGCACACATCTGAATGGGCTGTTATATCTATAATAAACCTTAAATCACAGACCCATTGCCATGCCCGCTCATAGGTTACATAGTGAATGTGAATTGTGATCATCATCATAGCTGTAACATCACGTGCGGCTATGGGGAGCCCTGCCCCACAATGCACGTGTGTGTTGCTGGATCATCTGATCACCTCGGTGCTCCTGTATGGGCTCATATCATCTGATTGCTTTGGTGCACATGCATGAGACTGTCTGGACAGTGGGGCGTCTGGCTGTCCGCTAAACAGCTGATGACCTGGAGAGGGAGAGAGAGAGAGAGAGAGAGAGAGAGAGAGAGACAGAGCACATGTGACGGATGTCCTATCTCACATATATGGATCTATACACGATATATTCCTCAGACTATATATTGTGTCACCAGCTGATTTAGGGCCAGTAAATATGGCATTTTTAATGATGTGGTGGTGATGACAATTGCACTCTGCAGCTGCAGCGGAGGTCGCTGTGGAGGAGGACCATTCTAGCTGAATTCACCGCTGGCCGTGATCAGATTGTTTTGAATGCTGTCTTGACGTTGTGAGAATATTTAGAACTCAGTCAGATTGCAGTTAGAGCCCACCTCGACTGCTGTGCAATTTTTTTCTGCCTCTAATGCACATCAGGAATGGAGAGTATGTGCTCTACATTTGGGCTGGCAGTGGTGACTGTGCCCGAATGTTTAGTCTGCTCTCAGAATGCTGTCCGATCTTTTCAACTGCACCTTGACAATTTCCGAATATGGGTCGAATTTCCTTTCCTACAGCATTCGGCCTCATTCGTGCTCCAGTGCGATGGAGGTCTGACTGGGATATTATGCTTACTGCATTCTGACAGCATGTTGGGATTTGTACTGTGTTCCACCTGCATTTGAACTGCACTGGGGAGCTAATACACACGGCATGTGCGGGAATCTTTTGAGGCGGGTCGGGGCACACTGAGTATTCGGATGACATTCTTGCACATTTCTTAATCCCTCCCAGATGTGGCACGAATTGTTTTTTTTTCCCCCAATTTGGCCTGATTTGTCTGGTTGCCTGGCAGCTTAGCTTACCATGGTGCAATGCAGCAACACAAACCAAAAACACAGCCAGCTCCACGCTTTCAGGAGAAGCAACATGTTTTGTTGGAGTTCTTCTGGCCACACGAATGGAAAGGGGAGAATCTGTGGTTACAGCTATTATTTTGAAGACCATTCCCATGCTGTGCTCAGCTTCATTTCAGCAGTGTGTCTGAGAGTCACTTAAAAAAAAGCTCCCACATTCCTCCTCAAAATTGTATCTTTAGGAAAACTGTCCACCTAATAAACAAGCTAGTTCACCATTTCGACGTATTCACCATCAAAAAACACAAAAAACATTGATTTTGAGCTGCAAAAAACACAGGTCTTCCCATGTGTTTCAATAAAAATGGCAAACTCCTCTGAGGGGCAGTTCCAAAGATGAGGTCACCAAAGTCCACATTTCCCACAATCTATCAAATATGAGTGTTTATCAGGGGCAGATGAAATCAAGCTAAATTCCCCATATTTTTGACAATTTCTCAGGGCATATGGCACCAAAAATAAAACACAATTCAGCAATATTTTCACAAGTCTTTATTTATTTTGAATAGTCAACTCATTGGACATTTCATGTACAAGAGATATGCACTTAAAGAATAATAATCACCCAGGTATCATAGATCACACAAGAACCCTTACCAGCATCAATGGCTCCGTTATCAACCACTCTTACAGCACCAGTCAATTCAGCAACTCCTCATTCACCTCCAAGTAAACTGTTACAATAATACACTCACAATTACTTACCTGGAACACTCCTCAGGTGACTGAGGCACATGTAAGTCAGTGGAGACTAGTTTTAATCAGCATCCCATCACTTACTCATCTAACTGTGCAAATATCATACAGTATAAGAATGTTGCACAGGGACACATTATCTTGGGTTTATACCTACAGTATACCTCTGGAATTATCATACCCTTCATTCATCAGTGAATTTGAGAAATTGTTTGATCAGCCTGCACTTGGAAAATACACTTCTATGCAATAACTGACTCTCCATCTGGGCTTCTTTAGTGCAGGTGAGTATACCATCAACTTCTGCATTCTGGCAGCAGGACCTGGGTGGAATGACACCAGACTCAAGGGAATTTTTAAACAAAGGACAAACGAGCACTTAAGGATGTGTCGTGTTCAGTGGGATCTTTAATTTCATCAGCTGCCTATGTGAACAGAGATTTTAAATGCCAAATCTCACTTTCCACTTAAGTGATGTCTCACAGCTCTTCAAGTCTCCAGCAAAGCATCTCCTGATTCTACACAAACTTCACAAATTCTTCCTTTTCATGTACACCCACAGATGAGTTGATGCAGATAGGACATGCGAGATTATCTTAGGCAGAGCGCCAAAGGAGGATGGAGTCAGTTGTGTGTTTTAATTGTGGCACATAGCAATACCTTGTAAATGGCTTGCTCCATCCAAAGTAGCTCACCAGGTGGCCAGCATCTACTGCTAGTCTTTCGCGAATTAAATCAAGGATTACATCTCACATTTCCAAGATGAAAAGTTTGTTTCTCAGATGCATATCCCAAAGTAATGCCTCATACCATGACTGTCTTAAGGTCCCATGACACGAGCATGCTTTTGACTCATGCACTAGCATGACCTGTGTCATGCTGGAGAGTAAACTCATCTTTAATGGGTGCAGACTGAACACGAGGAGGGGCACCGGTGCATGCTATTGCGCACAGAGAATTTTGAAATGTTCCAAAAAATCTTTCACATATAAATGTCGTGCTGTGTGGTGCGATCTAATTGCCAACATGACCTGCAGGGCGTCAAGTGGAGTAAATAAGAAGTGAACAGAGTGAGTGGTGATGTGAGCGGATCGCATCAGAGTGCATCTCTCATAAACATACTTTAGGGCACTGTCCCACTGGCATTTAGGAGGATTTGTGTATGGACTGCGCACAAAATTGGCCCATATTTGCCAAACATCCGCAATATCCGTGTAACATGCCTGTATGAGTCGGCCGTCATCCAAACACGCCCGTGATCATCCACAGAGGCATGCATGTCCGCAGCCAGGATTTTTGAGCTGTTCAAAAATCTGGATGCGGATAACATCCGCCTTACATACTCCATATATACTCAATTAATACACAATACATACTCACTCTATGTGCTGTATATCTGCCGTTAACCGCTAATATCCGCAACTGACGGGGATTCGTGGCTTGGCAAGCGGACTGGGACAGTATGTAAAACAGATATATTGTGTGTCTATCATGTCCACATCACAAACTAAAATATGTTGTAGCGAATGCATACAGATTGGCCACAAATAAAGCGTTTTTATTACATCTGCTTTGCAGCTGATTTGCGGACAATCTGTGAATGCATAACAAACACATCACGTGAACCCAAAGTACTATATGTGGCAGAAAGCGACATACCTGCCAGTCAGTGCCAGTCCGGCTGTGTAAATCCACAAAGACGTAATAGCTGCTGCAATCCAGGACTTTTATTTAACACTTTAATTTAGCCACAACTCACGCTGAAGTCTATTTTCTGTGACACTCTCAAAGAAAAAAAAAAACACCGCCCCCCCCCCGCTCCCCAAACTCATGAACAGTTAACCCTCGCATGACAAAATGAACATTAACTCTGTGATCAACTTGTCCAAGTGTATCAAATGCTCCAGAGGCTGTATTGTTGGTGTGAATAGTGATGCAGACGGCCCGAGTGACCTTACCGCAATGCAGATGCCGTGCACGCGCAACACATGCGCGATGCATTCATAATACACCCGTAATACTGCCGTTATAATCTCAATATGTCGGATCAGTTTCCTCACTACATGTGCTATATATAACCTTGATTGTTCATCATATATTCGCTATATATTATTAATATATCCGTAATTCATACTGGGACATTTGTCATTTTTGGCCATTTTCTTTGCGGACAACAACGAACGCCCGTAATTTGTGTACTCAATTCATGCGCGATTGATCCTCTCCCCAGTGGGTCAGGGCCCTTAACAGCTGCACACAAGAAGGAAAGAACACACAACTGGTTTACAAGCCATGACAATGTAAACATGACAAATACCTTTTTAGATGGCTCAGAATGGTAGAGAAGCTTGAATCTTCGACTGGACTGGGTTGCTTGACGTGAGGACTTTTCGCTTCAAATCTCAGAAGCTTCCTCAGCTAAAATTCTTGCTCTGGTAGTCTGACTTCTGTCTTGACTCTTGTAGATAAGAATAACAGAAGCCACAAAAGCTGGACTTTTAAACTTAACCAGACCCCTCATACCGACTGCAGACTGCTATTGGCTAGTGACTACAGAATTGCTCTAATTAGCACCTATTGTGCTCTAGTTAGCACCCTCCTAATGACAGGGTAGCTGTCCCTCCTAACGATGGGACTGACAACTCTCCTGACCGCTCTCCTGACGACTCTCCTGATGACTCTCCTGATGACGTAAATGACTCATTCCCATGAACAAAAGACTGAAACTGCTTAGACCCGAGTACCCCATTGTAAACAGGGGACAAAGTGTGTCTCAGACCCCCTCCCCGGTTAAGGCTGGGTTTCAACTGTTTCACATACAATGCATCCTTCACTCCTCTCTCAAACCATTTCTTTTCTCTGGCTAAGATTTTAACTTCCTTGTCCTCAAACATGTGGTTAGTGTCTTTAAGGTGGAGATGAACAGCGGTCTGAGGTCCACCGGCGCCCTCTCTGTGGTGCTGGTATAGCCTTTTGTGTAATGGCTGCTTAGTCTCACCTATGTAGTGTTCGTTGCATTTTTCCTGACATCTCTATATACCAAGATAGCGCCACGAACGGATGCCTTGGTACTTCAGTGCATTCTGTTTTGTCTGTTTTTGTGCGTTATTTCTGTCTGGACATTCTTCTGGGTACTCTTACACCAGAGAAGAGCTGTTGAACCATAGGACTACAACACCTGTGGATTTATTTCCTGTTTTTGTTGCATCTGCGGCAGATCTATTACACATTTTGATCCAGAGAGTGAGACGCCGGAAGAGAGGAAGGTGTTGTGTGGGCCGTGGAAGAGGAGGTACTGCTGGCATACCACCACCAGAGGGCGCCCTGCTTGAAGTGCAGGCTTCAAGCACGAGAGGGCGTCGGAGCAACAGAGAGTGACAGCCGTCACTCATCATCAGCACCAGCTGTCACTCATCAACTGCCATCATTCAATATCACCATAAAAGCCGGACTGCAACTCCACCTCCCTGCCGAGAAATCATCTACAAACTAGGTAATATTCTCTGCTGAGTCTGAATGTTGACTTACGTGTGATCTGTTTGCAGCCGTTGTCCTGTGGTGCCCTGTCAGCTGGGTTGGCGGTCTGTGAGAGTGTCGACGTCTTCGCCTCTCACTCCAATAAGTGGTAAGAGGAGCTGCTGTCGTGTTCCTATTTCGGAGGTGGAGGTGCTCCCTCCCGGAGGAACTGGTTTTCTGTGTTTGAGGATTTACTGGGTGTGTATCCACACACCCACCATTAACTGTCTCTGCTTCCTGCCAGCAGTACCAAGTCTGACAGCTGGAGACAGTGGCCACCTGGAGATTCAGGACTTGTCGGCTCCGGTGTTCTTCAGATCCATTGGCGGTGGAAGCCGTGTGGGATCCGGCTCTTCTCTGGACGGACGTCTTCTATCCTCGAACCAACAGAAGACGTGCAGGTGTGCTTGTGCGTTTGAGGAGATGTGGGTTACGCACAGCTTTACCTGGGATTTTCCCCTCCAACATACACTCACTTAGGAATAAATGGACGAATTGACACTGATGAGGAGCATGAACAAAGATTTCTCTTCGTCCTGTGTGCTATGCTTCACGGAAACCTGGCTGTGTGAAGAGATTCCGGACTATGCACTCCAGCTGGACGGATTTAATCTCCTCCAAGTGGACCGGCAAGCTGTGCTCTCAGGCAAGGCAATAGGTGGTGGTGTCTGCTTTTATATCAACAGTGGCTGGTGTATGAATGCGTCAGTGATTGCCAAGTATTGCTCTCCCTCCTTGGAATATTTTTTCATTCACTGTAAACCGTTCTACTCTCCGTGGGAGTTCGCTTCACTCTTACTGGCTGCTGTTTACAGCCCGCCAGACGCGGACGTGCACAAGGCTCAGAGCGCACTCGCAGAGCAGATTGTGGACATGGAGCGGACATACCCTGATTCACTAAACATCATACTTGGGGACTTTAATAAAGCCAACCTGAGTCAGGAACTTCCCAAATACAAACAATATATCAAATGTCCGACCAGAGAGGAGAGAACACTGGATCACTGCTACAGCACGATAAGCGGGGCTTATCACACAGTGCCTCGTGTTGCACTCGGCTTCTCTGACCACGTAATGATCCATCTGATCCCCAGATACAGACAGAGGCTGGAGCTCTCTAAACCTGTAGTGAGGACAATAAAACAGTGAACCGTTGAGGCTGTAGAGGAGCTCCGCGCGTGCTTTGAAACCACAGACTGGGACTGCTTGTGAGAGTTTGGATGAGTATACGAACACTGTGACCTCATATATCCACTTCTGCGAGGACAACATCATACCATCACACACCAGGGTGAGTTATAACAATGACAAACCCTGGTTTACTCCCAAACTGAAACGGCTATGGTTAGATAAGAAGGAGGCTTTTAAAAGTGGGGACAAAGATTGCTACAAAGAGGCCAAGTACAGGTTTAGCAAGGAAGTGGGCACTGCTAGATCACACTACTCTGAGAACATCCAGCAGCAGATCTCAGAGAATGATGCAGCCTCGGTGTGGAAAAGTTTTAGGCAGATTACCAATTAAGCCTCGGTCCCACCGAGTAAAGAAGGAGTGAAGAAGGAGCCACGCACCCTGTTTTTTTTTTTGTTGTTGTTTGCGTGAGCTATCGTGGCATTATAGTGGCTCAGAGTGGCTCTTAGAGGCATTATCTTCAGTTAACGAGGCTCCTCTTTATATTTTGTAGTGGACTAATCATTTTCTGCCAAACCTTGGATGTTGAAAACACTTCTAATCACTTCTGGCATCACAGAGGACTGTTTCATCTGGACACTTTTTTCCTCTCTTTCCTGCTCCATGTGGGATGTATTTTGAACGGCTTAAGGTAATTATTTTTAATGTTTTTTATAGCTTGATAAAACAGTTCCTAGCTGTAAAAGTATGTCTGTATGTTGATGTCTGTTGTATGTAAAAGTATGTTGATTTAATATCTTGTTAATGGATCACATGACCTCCACTGTGCGCACTGAGGCAGGACCTGAGAGGCTATTTTTGGAGGGTTCTCCTCTTGCGCACAAAATTTCACCTGCTCTGTGCGCTGGACTCTATATAAAATAATTATTTTGTAGCGGATTAATCATTTTCTGTCAAACCTTGGATGTTGAAAATACCTCTAATCACTTCTGGAATTAATGGATCATATGAGCTCCGCGCTGTGTGCGCGCACTGAGGCAGTGACTCATAATCACGCTTCAAACGAGCATTTAGGCAGAACGCCAGCTCACAAAAGAGTGATATTTCAGTCAATATTGGACAAATACAAAGTTAAACTTTGGTTGACTGCGTGAAAGTGGATGTGTGTTTAAAGCCATAGAAGATAATAACTCCAGTGGAGCAGCTAAGAGCAGGAGCTGTGCGGCAACACAGATGGAGAGCGCGCAAAAGACTGATTTTGAAGACATAACACAAAGTTAAAAGTTGTATCATGGTGACTTGTAAGCTACGGAAGAAATATATATATATATATATACATATTGAAAATGATGCACAGGTGTATATAATAAAACGGCCACCTCATTCTGTATGCGAACGGCACCGCGCACAAAAGAGAGCTTTTGCAGAAATAAATGGACGAACACAAAGTCAGAAGCGGATTCACGTTGTGAAAATGATTGTGTTTAAAGCCAGGGAAAAAATAAAGCCAGCAAGCCACAGATAGAAAGAGCAGAGAGGCGGCTGTCGATAAAAGGACAACAGCAGCGCGCATGCAAAAGAGCGCTTTTGCCGAAATAAACGGACAAACACAAAGTTAAAGTGGATTCACGTTGTAAAAATGATTGTGTTTAAAGCCAAGGAAAAAATAAAGCCAGCAAGCCACAGATGGAAAGAAAGCCACTTAGAAAGGGCACAGAGGCAGCTGTCCATGAAAGGACAACAGCAGTGTACGCGCAAAAGAGCAATTTTGCAGAAATAAAGGGACGAACACAAAGTTAAAAGTGGATTCATGTTGTAAAAATGATTGTGTTTAAAGCCAAGGAAAAAATAAAGCCAGCAAGCCACGGATGGAAAGGAAGCCACTTAGAAAGAGCACAGAGGTGGCTGTCCATGAAAGGACAACAGCAGCGGGTGCGCAAAAGAGCGATTTTGCAGAAATAAACGGACAAACATAAAGTTTTGTGTGTTTAAAGCGCAGAAGAAAAGCCAGAGAGCTGCGGAGCCAGCGAGGAGCACAGAGGCGGCTCTCCAGGAACCCGTGGTTGGGGTCTAGCTGGTCTGGTGCATTACAGGTGGACAGCAGCCTGGCGCACAGTGCACAACTGCGGAACTGTGCTGGAGTGTCTATTTTTGGACTGCGTTTAAAAAAAAAAAGAAGGGACATCTTTAAATGCTGCTGTGAATCTGTGAATTGAAAACCCACACTTTGAAGGGACCAGGTGTGGGAGGGCTGGAGGTTTGGACCAAACTCATGCCTAAACGTGCGCCAACATGGCGTTATCATGGCGCTATCATGGCACTACGTGGATTAGTGTGGCTGATGCGAGCCATTTGAGGCTGTAATGACAGGTCGGTCGTGGCTCACTAGAGGCTGCTACGCGGCACATGCATACAGAGAGTACAGAGAGGCATATAGTGGCACCTTCATAGTGGATATGTGATAGATCAAAACGTGGGTCATTCTTCAAATAATCACCCCACACCCATGCGTGGCTTCTTCTTCAGCCTTCATTATTCAGTGGGACCAAGGCTATACTCAGCAACACATCCAGCATGGACATTCACTCTCCCACCTCCCCCACCCACCACACTTTAGCGGAGCCTACAATATCAAGGACTTCCATACCAGAACCCCTCTCCTCTCTCCCCACCCCCACAGCTCTGCATATTTATGAAGATGAGGTGCGAAAGCAGTTTAGGAACGTAAAAGCTCACAAAGCTCCTGGGCCAGACGGTGTCTCACCTGCCACTCTGAGACACTGTGCTAATGAGCTTGCCCCAGTGTTTACAGACATATTCAACTCCTCACTGGAGGCTTGCCATGTGCCTGACTGTTTCAAAACCTCCATCATTGTTCCTTTTCCCAAGAAACCGAAGATCACTGGACTCAGTGACTACAGAACACTGACTTCTGTAGTCATGAAGTCATTTGAGCGTCTGGTTCTGTTCCACCTCAAATCTCTCATGGTCTCCCTCTTGGACCCCTTGCAGTTTGCTTACAGAGCCAATAGGTCTGTGGATGATGCCATCAGTCTGGCTTTGCACTTTGTTCTGCAGCAACTGGACTCCCCGGGAACCTACGCTAGGATGCGCTTTGTGGACTTCAATCAATCAATCAACTTTTTTCTTATATAGCGACAAATCACAACAAACAGTTGCCCCAAGGCGCTCCATATTGTAAGGCAAGGCCATACAATAATTATAAAAAACCCCAACGGTCAAAACGACCCCCTATGAGCAAGCACTTGGCAACAGTGGGAAGGAAAAACTCCCTTTTAACAGGAAGAAACCTCCAGCAGAACCAGGCTCAGGGAGGGGCAGTCTTCTGCTGAGACTGGTTGGGGCTGAGGGAAAAAACCAGGAAAAAGACATGCCGTGAAGGGGGGCAGAGATCGATCACTAATGATTAAATGCAGAGTGATGCATACGGAGCAAAAAGAGAAAGAAACAGTGCATCATGGGAACCCCCCACAATCTACGTCTAAAGCAGCATAACCAAGGGATGGTCCAGGGTCACCCGATCCAGCCCTAACTATAAGCCTTAGCGAAAAGGAAAGTTTTAAGCCTAATCTTAAAAGTAGAGAGGGTATCTGTCTCCCTGATCTGAATTGGGAGCTGGTTCCACAGGAGAGGAGCCGGAAAGCTGAAGGCTCTGCCTCCCATTCTACTCTTACAAACCCTAGGAACTACAAGTAAGCCCGCAGTCTGAGAGCGAAGCGCTCTAATGGGGTAATATGGTACTACGAGGTCCCTAAGATAAGATGGGACCTGATTATTCAAAACCTTATAAGTAAGAAGAAGAATTTTAAATTCTATTGTAGAATTAACAGGAAGCCAATGAAGAGAGGCCAACACGGGTGAGATATGCTCTCTCCTGCTAGTCCCTGTCAGTACTCTAGCTGCAGCATTCTGAACCAACTGAAGGCTTTTTAGGGAACTTTTAGGACAACCTGATAATAATGAATTACAATAGTCCAGCCTAGAGGAAATAAATGCATGAATTAGTTTTTCAGCATCACTCTGAGACAAGACCTTTCTGATTTTAGAGATATTGCGTAAATGCAAAAAGGCAGTCCTACATATTTGTTTAATATGCGCTTTGAATGACATATCCTGATCAAAAATGACTCCAAGATTTCTCACAGTATTACTAGAGATCAGGGAAATGCCATCCAGAGTAACAATCTGGTTAGACACCATGCTTCTAAGATTTGTGGGGCCAAGTATAATAACTTCAGTTTTATCTGAGTTTAAAAGCAGGAAATTAGAGGTCATCCATGTCTTTATGTCTGTAAGACAATCCTGCAGTTTAGCTAATTGGTGTGTATCCTCTGGCTTCATGGATAGATAAAGCTGGGTATCATCTGCGTAACAATGAAAATTTAAGCAATACCGTCTAATAATACTGCCTAAGGGAAGCATGTATAAAGTGAATAAAATTGGTCCTAGCACAGAACCTTGTGGAACTCCATAATTAACTTTAGTCTGTGAAGAAGATTCCCCATTTACATGAACAAACTGTAATCTATTAGACAAATATGATTCAAACCACCGCAGCGCAGTGCCTTTAATACCTATGACATGCTCTAATCTCTGTAATAAAATTTTATGGTCAACAGTATCAAAAGCAGCACTGAGGTCCAACAGAACAAGCACAGAGATAAGTCCACTGTCCGAAGCCATAAGAAGATCATTTGTAACCTTCATTAATGCTGTTTCTGTACTATGATGAATTCTAAAACCTGACTGAAACTCTTCAAATAGACCATTCCTCTGCAGGTGATCAGTTAGCTGTTTTACAACTACCCTCTCAAGAATCTTTGAGAGAAAAGGAAGGTTGGAAATTGGCCTATAATTAGCTAAGATAGCTGGGTCAAGTGATGGCTTTTTAAGTAATGGTTTAATTACTGCCACCTTAAAGGCCTGTGGTACATAACCAACTAACAAAGATAGATTGATCATATTTAAGATTGAAGCATTAAATAATGGTAGGACTTCCTTGAGCAGCCTGGCAGGAATGGGGTCCAATAAACATGCCGATGGTTTGGACAAAGCAACCAATGAAAATAACTCAGACAGAACAACCGGAGAGAAAGAGTCTAACCAAATACCGGCATCACTGAAAGCAGCCAAAGATAACGATACATCTTTGGGATGGTTATGAGTAATTTTTTCTCTAATAGTCAAAATTTTGTTAGCAAAGAAAGTCATGAAGTCATTACTAGTTAAAGTTAATGGAATACTCAGCTCAATAGAGCTCTGACTCTTTGTCAGCTTAGCTACAGTGCTGAAAAGAAACCTGAGGTTATTCTTATTTTCTTCAATTAGTGATGAGTAGAAAGATGTCCTAGCTTTACGGAGGGCTTTTTTATAGAGCAACAAACTCTTTTTCCAGGCTAAGTGAAGATCTTCTAAATTAGTGAGACGCCATTTCCTCTCCAACTTACGGGTTATCTGCTTTAAGCTACGAGTTTGTGAGTTATACCACGGAGTCAGACACTTCTGATTTAAAGCTCTCTTTTTCAGAGGAGCTACAGCATCCAAAGTTGTCTTCAAAGAGGATGTAAAACTATTGACGAGATACTCTAACTCCCTTACAGAGTTTAGGTAGCTACTCTGCTCTGTGTTGGTATATGACATTAGAGAACATAACGAAGGAATCATATCCTTAAACCTAGTTACAGCGCTTTCTGAAAGACTTCTAGTGTAATGAAACTTATTCCCCACTGCAGGGTAGTCCATCAGGGTAAATGTAAATGTTATTAAAAAATGATCAGACAGAAGGGAGTTTTCAGGAAATACTGTTAAGTCTTCTATTTCCATACCATAAGTCAGAACAAGATCTTTTTGAGCAAAGCCAATAGAGTCTAATAATAGATTAAATGCAGTGTTGAGGCTGTCATTCTCAGCATCTGTGTGGATATTAAAATCGCCCACTATAATTATCTTATCTGAGCTAAGCACTAAGTCAGACAAAAGGTCTGAAAATTCACAGAGAAACTCACAGTAACGACCAGGTGGACGATAGATAATAACAAATAAAACTGGTTTTTGGGACTTCCAATTTGGATGGACAAGACTAAGAGACAAGCTTTCAAATGAATTAAAGCTCTGTCTAGGTTTTTGATTAATTAATAAGCTGGAATGGAAGATTGCTGCTAATCCTCCGCCACGGCCCGTGCTATGAGCATTCTGACAGTTAGTGTGACTCGGGGGTGTTGACTCATTTAAACTAACATATTCATCCTGCTGTAACCAGGTTTCTGTTAGGCAGAATAAATCAATACGTTGATCAATTATTATATCATTTACCAACAGGGACTTAGAAGAGAGAGACCTAATGTTTAATAGACCACATTTAACTGTTTTAGTCTGTGGTGCAATTGAAGGTGCTATATTATTTTTTCTTTTTGAATTTTTATGCTTAAATAGATTTTTGCTGGTTATTGGTGGTCTGGGAGCAGGCACCGTCTCTACGGGGTTGGGGCAACGAGGGGATGGCAGGGGGAGAGAAGCTGCAGAGAGGTGTATAAGACCACAGCTCTGCCTCCTGGTCCCAACGCTGGACAGTCACAGTTTGGAGGATCCAAGAATATTGGCCAGATTTCTAGAAATGAGAGCTGCTCCATCTAAAGTGGGATGGATGCCGTCTCTCCTAACAAGACCAGGTTTTCCCCAGAAGCTTTGCCAATTATCAATGAAGCCCACCTCATTTTTTGGACACCACTCAGACAGCCAGCAATTCAAGGAGAACATGCGGCTAAACATGTCACTCCCGGTCTGATTGGGGAGGGGCCCAGAGAAAACAACAGAGTCCGACATTGTTTTTGCAAAGTTACACACAGATTTAATGTTAATTTTAGTGACCTCCGATTGGCGTAACCGAGTGTCATTACTGCCAACGTGAATTACAATCTTACCAAATTTACGCTTAGCCTTAGCCAGCAATTTCAAATGTCCTTCGATGTCGCCTGCTCTGGCCCCCGGAAGACAATTGACTATGGTTGCTGGTGTCGCTAACTTCACATTTCTCAAAACAGAGTCGCCAATAACCAGAGTTTGATCCTCGGCGAGTGTATCGTCGAGTGGGGAAAAACGGTTAGAGATGTGAACGGGTTGACGGTGTACATGGGGCTTCTGTTTAGGGCTACGCTTCCTCCTCACAGTCACCCAGTCAGCCTGCTTTCCCGACTGCCCGGGATCTGCCAGGGGGGAACTAACGGCAGCTAAGCTACCTTGGTCCGCACCGACTACAGGGGCCTGGCTAGCTGTAGAATTTTCCACGGTGCGGAGCCGAGTCTCCAATTCGCCCAGCCTGGCCTCCAAAGCTACGAATAAGCTGCACTTATTACAAGTACCGTTACTGCTAAAGGAGGCCGAGGAATAACTAAACATTTCACACCCAGAGCAGAAAAGTGCGGGTGAGACAGGAGAAGCCGCCATGCTAAATCGGCTAAGAGCTAGTAGCTACGCAACCTAGCGGATTCCTAAAAGCACACAAAGTGAATAATGTGTAAATAATTTAAAGGTGATTCAGCAGAAGGAGTGCCCCAATCAAGGCACCAAACAGGCCATGAAGCAGCACAGGCAACGCAGGACAACAGCAAACGCACGACAACGGTGCTAAAATAAAATAAAAATCAACACGCTGTGGAGCAGCACAGATAACGCACGACAACAGTGCTAAAAGAGAAAAAAAAATAAATAAATAAAATAAAAAAAATAAAAACGAAAGCGTTAGCAAGCTAGTTAGCTTGCCAACGCTGATGAAAGTTAGCTGATAAAAGTGCTCCGTCGCGATGTTTCGACCGTTAGAGGTCTTCCTTAGGCGTTGGAAAAAAAAAAAAAGTAAAAAGGTAAAAAAGTAAAAAAGTCTTGAAAAAGACTGTTAATTCAAGTCCAAAGCAGCAGGTAGCAGTCTCTGTGTAAACAGTCCCAACAGAGAGCCAAAATTCTGATGGATTCTGATGGAGATCAGACACACTCTGATGATGTGTTCACACACAGTCTCAGACTTCAGCTCTGCCTTCAATACCATCCTCCCAGATCTTCTCCAAGACAAGCTTTCCCAGATGAATGTGCCTGATTCTACCTGCAGGTGGATTGCCAACTTCCTGAAGGATAGGAAGCAGCAGGTGAGGCTGGGGAAGAATGTCTCGGACTTTCGGACCACCAGTATCAGTACTCCTCAGGGCTGTATCCTCTCTCCTCTGCTTTTCTCCCTGTACACCAACTGCTGCACCTCTGATCACCAGTATGTCAAGCTTATTAAGTTTGCAGATGACACCACCCTTATCGGACTCATCTCTGATGGGGATGAGTCTGCCTATAGGCTGGAGGTCCAACGACTGGTGCCCTGGTGCAGCTATAACAACTTGGTGCCGAACACCGAGAAGACAGTGGAGATTATTGTGGACTTTAGGAAAAACACAACCCCTCTCCCCTTCATTATCCTGGCAGACACCCCCATCACCATAGTGGACACCTTCTGTTTCCTGGGAATCACTCTAACCCAGGACCTCAGGTGGGAGTCCACCATTACTTCTGTTGTCAAGAAGGCCCAGCAGAGGATGTACTTCCTGTGGCAGTTGAAGAAATTCAACCTGCCAGCAAGGATCATGGTGCAGTTTTACACTGCCATCATCGAGTCCATCCTCACCACCTCCATCACTGTATGGTATGCTGGAGCCACCACCAGGGACATACAGAAACTACAGCGCATTCTATGCTCTGCTGAGAAGGTGATTGGCTGCAACTTTCCATGTCTTCAGGACCTGTACATCTCCAGGACACTGGGGCATTCAGGTCGGATCAGAGCCGATCCTTCTCACCCAGGATATACCCTTTTCGACCTCCTCCCCTCAGGCAGGAGGCTACGGTCCCTTCGGACCAGAACCTCCCACCATAAGAACAGTTTTTTCCCCTCCGCTGTTAGCCTCCTCAACAAGAACCTTTAGAACTCTACATTGTTGCCACCACCACTAACGACCCTGTGTTATGTACTCTGTCTGCAGGGATCACATATGGGTGTATTTGTGTGTGTGTATATATATATATATATATATATATACCTGGTTCTGGGCGACAGCCAGGTATTTAACCTCCCACCACAGCCAGGTGGAAACCATTCAGATTATTCAGACGGCTTTTGGTGATGATGCTATGAGCATCACACAGATTAAGGAACGGTACAACCGGTTTAAAGACGTCCGCACAACGGTGGAGAGCGAGCCGCGCTCCGGGCGGCCATCAACATGCTGAAATGACCAGATCATTTCCAAAGTGAATGCTGTGGTGATGCGGGACCGTCGTGTGACTATCCAAAAACTGCGGAAGAGGTGGACATCAGCACTTTTGCAGTACATTCCACTGTGAAAGAAGATTTTGCCATGAAAAGAGTGGTGGCGAAATTCTTTCCTGAAGCTTCTGATGGTGGAGCAGAAGCACCTCCGTGTTGAAGTCTCACAGGACATGTTGTGACATGCCCAGCTCTTCCACAATTTCTCGGATAGTCACATGACTGAAAAGTCACCTAAAGCCGTCTGAATCATCCGAATGGTTTCCACCTGGCTGTCGCCCAGTTTCTGGCAAAATTTGATGCGGCGCTGCTCCAGTCTTTTTCCTTGGAATGAAAAAACGCCAAGCACACGACACACATCCCACACAATGGCTGCTTACCAGAAAATGATGCAATTGACAGGTGTGAAAAAGTTCATGCATGCGCACAAAAGTTCAAGCTTTGCTCATGCAAGCACACGTGATTCAAATCCATCAGGTTTTTGAAAAAAAAAATAAAAAAAATTGAAAAAAAAATGTGGCAGTCAGTAACGGTTGCTTTTTTAGACCAAGCAGGGGGAAAAAATATGGACTCACTCAATTCTGAGGAAAAAATTATGGAATCACCCTGTAAATTTTCATCCCCAAAACTAACACCTGCATCAAATCAGATCTGCTCGTTAGTCTGCATCTAAAAAGGAGTGATCACACCTTGGAGAGCTGTTGCACCAAGTAGACTGACATGAATCATGACTCTGACACGAGAGATGTCAATTGAAACAAAGGAGAGGATTATCAAACTCTTAAAAGAGGGTAAATCATCACGCAATGCTGCAAAAGATGTTGGTTGTTCACAGTCAGCTGTGTCTAAACTCTGGACCAAATACAAACAACATGGGAAGGTTGTTAAAGGCAAACATACTGGTAGACCAAGGAAGACATCAAAGCATCAAGACAGAAAACTTAAAGCAATATGTCTCAAAAATCGAAAATGCACAACAAAACAAATGAGGAACGAACGGGAGGAAACTGGAGTCAATGTCTGTGACCGAACTGTAAGAAACCACCTAAAGGAAATGGGATTTACATACAGAAAACCTAAACGAAAGCCATCATTAACACCTAAAGAGAAAAAAACAAGGTTACAATGGGCTAAGGAAAAGCAATCGTGGACTGTGGATGAGTGGATGAAAGTCATATTCAGTGATGAATCTCGAATCTGCATTGGGCAAGGTGATGATGCTGGAACTTTTGTTTGGTGCCGTTCCAATGAGATTTATAAAGATGACTGCCTGAAGAGAACATGTAAATTTCCACAGTCATTGATGATATGGGACTGCATGTCAGGTAAAGGCACTGGGGAGATGGCTGTCATTACATCAATAAATGCACAAGTTTATGTTGATATTTTGGACACTTTTCTTATCCCATCAATTGAAAGGATGTTTGGGGATGATGAAATCATTTTTCAAGATGATAATGCATCTTGCCATAGAGCAAAAACTGTGAAAACATTCCTTGCAAAAAGACACATAGGGTCAATGTCATGGCCTGCAAATAGTCCGGATCTTAATCCAATTGAAAATCTTTGGTGGAAGTTGAAGAAAATGGTCCATGACAAGGCTCCAACCTGCAAAGCTGATCTGGCAACAGCAATCAGAGAAAGTTGGAGCCAGATTGATGAAGAGTACTGTATGTCACTCATTAAGTCCATGCCTCAGAGACTGCAAGCTGTTATAAAAGCCAGAGGTGGTGCAACAAAATACTAGTGATGTGTTGGAGCGTTCTTTTGTTTTTCATGATTCCATAAGTTTTTCCTCAGAATTGAGTGATTCCATATTTTTTTCCCTCTGCTTGGTCTAAAAAAGTAACCGTTACTGACTGCCACAGTTTTTTTTCCTGATTTCTTATAGTGTTTCTTAAAGCCAGAAAGTTGCCATTTGAAATGACTTTAGTTTTGTGTCATGTCTGTGATCTGCTTTTTTTCTACAAAATTAAACAACTGAATGAACATCCTCCGAGGCCGGTGATTCCATAATTTGCGCTGTGAACTTGTTCACTCATATGGTAATAAACTTTTCTTTTTTACACTACATTGCTCTGTTTGTCACTAGTGATCCTGTCCTTAAGGTGAACTAATTTCTGTGTCAAGGTGTTAACAGGTTTAAAGTAAACTGGGATTTTGTGCTGTCTGAAGATCCTCTGTAGTTTTTCCCCTACTCCTGCTAAATAAGGGAGAGACACTCCTCTTCTTCTTGGCTCTGTCTCCTGTCTGTCTGGTCTCTTTGTACTTTGGGACATCTGCACTTTATCCAGGGACCATCATGGGTACCCATATACTGTGAGGGCTTTCCGGACATGTTGTTCTTTAGCCCTATCCTCTGTAGTTGTGGGCACCTGTAGGGCTCTGTGTTGAGAGTCCTGATCACCCAGAGCTTGTGTTCAAGGGGGTGGTTTGAGCCAAAGAGCAGATATTGGTCAGTGTGAGTGGATTTTCTGTAAACCCCTGTCTGGAGCTGCCTGTTCTCTCCAATCCTAACATCACAGTCCAAGAAGGCTAAATTGTTGTTTCTGGCATCCTCAGATGTGAACTTGATGTTGGAGTCCAAAATGAAGTTTCTCGTATTTACAGAAAGTGTGCAATAATTATTTAAACAAAATTGGGCAGGTGCATAAATTTGGGCACCCTTGTCATTTTACTGATTTGAATACATTCATCACTAATTATTGGAACAGAAAATTGGTTTGGTAAGCTCACTGACCCTTGACGTCCTTACACAGGCAAATCCAATCATGAGAAAGGGTATTTAAGGTTGCCATTTGCAAATGTTTCCACTCTTTGCATCTTTTCTAATAAGTGGCAACATGGGAGCCTCTAAACAATTCTCAAATGACCTGAAAACAAAGATTGTTCAACATCATGGTTTAGGGGAAAGGATACAAAAAGTTATCACAGCAATTTCAGCTGTCAGTTTCCACTGTCAGTAACATAGTGAGGAAATGGAAGACCACAGGCACAGTCCTAGTTTCACCCCAAAGTGGCAGGCCAAGAAAAATCTCAGATAAGCTGGAGCGAAGGATGGTGAGAACAGTCATAGTCAACCCACAGACCTACTCCAAAGACCTATAACATGCTCTTGCTGCAGATAGTGTGCATCATTCAATGATACAGTGCACTTGGCACACGGAGATGCTGTATGATGCTGTAATGCCTTTTCTGTGTACATGTCACAAACAGAGTTGCTTGAGGTATGCTAAAGCACATTTAGACAAGCCAGCTTCATTTTGGAATAAGGTTCTGTGGACTGATGAAAGTAAAACTGTGTTATTTGGACATAACAAGTGGCAGTATGCATGGCTGAAAAAGAACACAGCATTCCAAGAAAAAAACACTTGCTACCTACAGTAAAATTTGGAGATGGTTCCATCATTCTGTGTGGCATATCAATATCAGCAGATTTGTGAGAACAATGTTCATGAATCAGAGACAAAGCTGAAGTTATGCCGGGGCTGGATCTTTCAACAAGATAATGACCCTAAACACTCCTCAAAATCTACTAAGGCATTCATGCAGAGGAACAAGTGCAATGTTCTGGAATGACCATGAGTCCCCAGACCTGAATATTATTGAAAATCTGTGGTGTGATTATAAGCGGCCTGTCTGTGCTCAGAAACCAACAAACCTGAGATGTTTTGTAAAGAAGAATGGTCCAAAATACCATCAACCAGAATCCAGACTCTTATTGGAAGCTATAGGAAGTGTTATTTCTGCAAAAGGAGGATCTACTAAATATTGATGTATTTTTTCTGTTGAAATTTTTTTTTGGCTACTTTTGGTTTTACCTTTAAAAAGTGTTTACCTGGCCTTGTTTGGTGTCATTTTTTTCAGAACAACCTCACCTGTGTGACTTTACAGTTTCTCATTCATTTTGGCCAACTGTATTAACACAGTGAACCTAAAATCACACAAAAATATACAATCCAAGTAGAAAAAAGTTTTTTTGTTTTTTTTTTTATTGTGAAAACCACAAAGTTATTTAACAAACCATTTTCGATGTTCCAGAATATCGATCTAAATCTGTCTCTGGACATTACTTTTGCTGGAAAGGGCACAGACAAAATATGACTTTGTTTCCAGTATTCCTGGAGACTTGGCAGTGACACCAACGACATGTATGTCAGAAGTCCAAAAAATTTGTTTAGATCTTCCATTTCAATGTCTGTCCAGTTGTATTTTTTCCCGAATGCCTTGTTTTTTGCAATAATTTCATTGGTGTTTTTGCTAATTGCTTGAATTGTGTCACTTGCAAAAAAAGAAAAGAAAAAGGTATTTTGGACTTTGGTTGGAAAGTGTATCAAACTGGACTCCTGGTGTTCGCCGAGGCTGAAATCTGCTTACTGGCCTCCTCCGTGTTCCAGCAATCAGCGCTGGGGCATGTCCCAGTGCA
The DNA here is from genome assembly GCF_902500255.1 of Thalassophryne amazonica. NCBI lineage: Eukaryota > Metazoa > Chordata > Actinopteri > Batrachoidiformes > Batrachoididae > Thalassophryne > Thalassophryne amazonica. Next base: position 104,407,210 of record NC_047103.1, read on the forward strand.
TATCTGGATCTGGAAACAGAAGTGCACATTGCGACCCTCTGTTCAGATCTCCGTGCACACGTTGGTGGCTCCACCTGCTTTGGTTGCTCCTCCAGAACAAAAGAGGGATCATCTCTTTCACCATCACAATCCTCACTGTGTTTTCAGACTCTGATGACGCGCTGCATGCTTCGTCTTCCTCCAGTTCAAAACATAACTCAAGCACTTGCTCCACATTCATAAAATGCCTCATTTTTGAAAAAAGCCAAACAACAAAACACTAAGCACACACGCTTTTCAATAAAAAAGAGAAAGCGGTCACAATCAGACCCACATGGGGAGGTTGGGCTGTGATCAAACACACACATCTGGGGTAAGTGACTTCTGTTTGGTGGAAAATTCATGAGCCAGCCAACCAGTGAGGAAGAAGGAGTCATATTTCTTCCCACCATTTTTACTGCTGCAGCAGAGAAGGAAATTATTCTTTTGACTGTGTACATAAATGTGCAACGAAAAATGACAATAATATTCATGAAAACACATGGTTTAAAAAATAGTCAGAAGTCAAGTTATACTTGGCCTATTAACAAAATTTAAAAAGTGGTAAAAAGGTTGAAGTCTCCATGTTCAACATGCAAGGGAGCCTCACCCACCCAGAAGCGAACATTTGCGAACATCAAACAAATGTTCATAGAATGTTTGTTTATTGTTCAGCAAGTTTGCGAACATTCATTTAATGTTCATGATATCTGTCTAATGTTTGCATGGAAGCGAAAATTTGCAAACATCAATTGAACGTTCATAGAATGTTCATTTACTGTTCAGCAAGTTTGTGAACATTCATATAATGTTTGTGATGTTTGTCTAATGTTTGCATGGAAGCAAACATTAGACAAACATGTAAGCAAACATTTGCAAAAATCAAATGTTCATAGATGTAAGCTTAATGTTCAGTGTGTTTGCGAACATTCACCTAATGTTAATGTTGTATGTGTAAAGCTTGCCTCTAAATAAAAATACATATATTCTTTGTAAAATTTCCTATGACTGGAAAACATTAAATATCATTTACTGCCTACAGAAAGTTAATGTTGGACTCCTTTAAATTATGAGTGCAAACATAGGTAGAATGAACACTAGGAAATAATTTAAACACTGTGGTTACCATGGTAACCAAGAATTTGTCAATTTATGATTTATTCAGGCCTACTGAATGTATAATTTCAAGATTACTGTGATAAACTAACAGAGCTAACTCAGAACTTGACTTGGGGCAACTTGCATAAACATGCACTCTGTTAATTGGAATATTAATTTTTGCAAAATAATTTAAGTCACTACAGACTGTGATTGTCAGCTATCAAAAATATGTTTTTTATGGAAACAGATTGCAATGGCAGCTTATTATCCAGAGGTCCCACAGACTTGAGTTACATACATTTTGCCAAATTTTATAAAAGCATATCTTTAACATTTTTGTAAATAAGGAAAAATACATTAAAGGAATTAAAAATTGATTTACAAAATAATGTTTTCAACATGCATGAGCAGGAAGCATTGACATTTAAATAAAACAGCTCACAGACAAATCATATTTTTATTTAATATATTTAAATATTTAAAATATATTTTTATTTTTTACATTTACCATTTACTGGTCATGTCACAACTTGCAATTCAAACATTATCAGACATGTTTTTAAACAAACATGCTGAACATGAGATGAATATAGCACCCACACGTTACAGTGGCATGTAGAACATCAACTAAATTTCACATTTCCAGAGTGAACATTTCTCCAGGGTTTACTGTTTCACTCAGGCCTCAGGACGCCTTCATGTCACAGTCAAACATTGTTTGGTGGGAATTGTTACCATAACAACATATTTCTTGCTTTCTGATTCCTGTATTTAGGCTGCTTAATACATGTTTGCAGTGAGGCATGATATTATAATTATCCAGGGTAAAACATGAACATTGTACACAATATAATTGTAACACCTGGATACGATAATTTCTGTATGTAAAATGCAACAAACTCATTCTGGTAAAAAAAAAGCATCAGTGATTGTTGTGTATAATTTCCTGTAATCACATTATACATTCAAGTATTGCCAATTAAGTTAACAAATTTTGAGCATAAGTGTTTGCTTCCTTTGTGGTTAAAGGTAAAGGCAGAGGTGCAGGTTTATCAGCTATGCTCAGAGAAATGCTCTCTCACAAAACTACTGGGCTACTACTATTGGGTCAAAATGTCTGAAACACTATAGTGCTTTATTTAAAAAGAAAGTTTGACCAACATTATCAGAAGATACAATTCAAATGAATTCATTTTATTTAAAGTAGTTTGTGTACATAGATCTATTTTCTATTAACTTTTATTTGTTATGCTTGCTGCTTCACAGTTGCTTGCAGTGCTCCGTACCAACCAGTTGGTGGCAGTAGTACACTGAGTTGGGTTAAAACCCACTGTTTAACAAAAGAGAAGAAGAAGACATAGCTGAGAAATAGCACTGAACTCCGTTCTGTTTTGGCAAATAGAAGTTGTTCCACAAGTTAATTCGTCTTGTCAGATCCCGTTTTTATTTTTTTAGATACACGCGGCACACGCTCACCCTCCGATGAATGTGTTTGTGTACTAAAAACCAGCTCTCCGTCTCTGGGGTCCGACCTTCGTGTCTCCACGGGTATTACCCGGCAGGGCTGCACAAAGGCTGTTCAAGCTGGTGGCGAGGAGATTCGTCTAGCCGCTCACTGCCTCCATCCGGACGTCCACCCCACTGACGCTGATCTCGCACCCCGGTCGAATAGCCTCCTCTAGAACCAGGATACGAGCCGGCCACGCCCGTTAATGGCAGCTCTCCTCTTATGGATCAGGGCTCTTGGAATGTTGCTAGATTTTTAATTTAGTGACTCGTACAGCGAGTCCCCAGGATGCGTTAATTTCATTAAAAACCAGACTAACCTTTTAGAGCACTTTTTGATGTTATACACCCAATAAACTTTAACTTTTACACCTTAAGAAGCATCAATAAATCCAATGTCCGAGCCTTAACACTTTAACTGCATGCTTGGAAATGTAATGCAAGTTTTGCAAGTGCTGACAACATAATCAAAATAGGTTATATGATGATAATTTCACAACAGTAATTCAAATATAATCAGAATAATAATTGGCGGAGATTTTTGTTTTTGATTCAATAATGCTGTCTGATCTCACTTTGACTGGACTGGATTAACTTCTTAACAATTTTTCTAGGAGTGAGGGAAGGAGGTTTTTGATGTTAAAATCCCCAGCTCGATGAACTTGATTTCCTCTTCATCAGCTATTAGTTGTTAGCTGACCACGATCCTTGTGTGATGTTGTAATCCTTCAGGAAGTTAATCCACATAAGAGTTTATTCCTTCTTCAATCAACCAAAAGTTGATCTAATCCATTCTGGTATGCTGTGATGTTCCTTGAGAGAGAAAACGTTGAAACTTCCTCACTCAGACTTAAGGCCAGTGATTATTCTCCAATGCTCTGCTACTCCGTGACTGGACGGCCTGAGTGGGAGTTGAAAACTCTCTCAAATGATCTCTTATGTCTCCAATCTTCTCACTCCACGATTCCAATTGCTGCTCACAAGATGGTCAAGTCTTGTGATCTCCTCGTAGCAGGGGAGAAGTGACAACAGCACCTCTCCCTGGAAGAATAACCCTGTTTCCTGGTGTTTTACAGTTTATATACTTTGTATTTAGATGAGCTTGGTTACCATGGGGATGATGGTGACTCAAAACCTCTTCCCTTCTCCATCCCTTACTGGAAGCCATCTGCGGCCCTTTACCAGTAACTTTTCAGTTAACACTTTTCCTCTTTTCTGTTAACACTTCAGCTTTTCTAAGAATTCATTCTTTTTAAGTCATGTCTTTAGAATCACATCAATCATATTCAATCATTTCATTACAACTCTCTCACATAAAAACAATTCATATGATCATATACAAACATTTTCATTCCTTATTATTCATTTCATATTTTATCACATCTTAATCATTTGATAAGTTGTTTATCATCAGCTCTTCTTGCCTCGCTTGCGACATCACTAACTTCCTCTTTCTTCTGACTCTGCACTAAAAACAACTTCTTCAGTTCCTCTTTCTCTCTAACTGCCATGAAAAACAACTTCTTCACTTCCGCTTTCTCTCTAACTGCACCCTTTATGAAAAACAACTTCTTCAATCATTCATTTCACTTATTTGTAACATACTTTTTCTAATCAACTCTTACTTTTATTACATTAATACTTCATTTGATCATACTTGGTCATTTTAGAATCATTCTTAGACATATTCCATCGTCTTCACCACTGAGTTAATTCCATGGGCCTCCCCATCTGCAATGGAAAAGTTCGGTATGACCTCACTTACTCCAGGAAAGTACCAAACACTGTCCAATTTAATCCAACAACATGTGTATTAATCCCATGGCACGTATTATATTCCAAGATGGAAACAAGCTGAAAGCAAGCTTAAAGTCATCTTTCTTGACACCCCCTCCATGACTTGAAGCTCTGCTGATCTCTTTATACTTCCATAAAAACATCCCCGTCGTCGTCGACAGGGTGAAGGGTAAGCACTTCTTTCTAATCCACCATCGGAGAAAGAACAGGAGGAGCTGGAGTTGAACGACACTCATCCAGCACCACGTACTCCTCTCCGCCCATCTGTAGATTGCTGTCGCCGTCAGAAGGCTGCTCCTCCAGTAGTGATGCTTGTGATGGTAATTCCGATGGAGATGGAGTCGCCTCATATTCCTGAGATGATAATCCATCAGGGAACGATGGTGCGCATGGTGAAGTGGGGGTGACGGGTGTATAACACGGTGTAACTGGTGTAGATGGTCGTGGTGATGTATCCTTCGGTTGAGGTGAAGCTTCAGCGTGAATATCCTCAGGCTCGGGCTGTTGAAGGTGTTCGTCCAGGAACACCTGCGTGAGGGCCTCCAAACACCAGTTCATATCCTTGGTCTGCACTCCAACCTCCGCAGTGTGCTGTGGAGATGAACGTGGAGCTGGTGGTAATGAAGGACCAATGGCCACAATCCAGCCATCGGCGAGATGAACTGTGGAGAATCTTATTCCCGTAGGGTACATCCACATTTTGGTAAACACGGGGTAATACGTATATCCTTCTGGAGACACTATAGTGTCAGCTCGTATTTGATCAACCAAAAGGGAATGCCAAATCACGGTTGCCTCAGCCTCAATTTTTAGGTATGTTGCTGTTGGTACCTGGGGCAGAAAAGATGTATCCTTCCGTCCCATTATTCCTCGTGCCACTTGAACAGCGAAGTTGTTGCTATAACACGTCGGGCACCACAGAGTCGGTGTTACCTCCCAGAAGTAGATCGCTTGTTCCAGGGTGGCTTGACAATGAATACATCTTATATCCCCCTATAGTGTAAGAGGAAACATTAGTCTTTTAACTATTATATTGCAAGCAAGCAAAAGAGTTCGTCGGGATTATTCAGATGCACGCCAGAGCTGCCTCATGATCACCATAGGAGAGTGGGACTGTGATGACGTTACCATTCCCGCTGTAGCTGAAGGAGCTGTACGCGGGAAGCAAGCATCATAGGTCGTAAACCATAACAGCAGGAGTAGTTGACTAACCATGGACAGCCAGTATAAAGCTGATAATATTCCCCATGCTAAGGCCCAAATTATGATAAGTCCAAGTTTGTAGAGCCAGGGTTTCTTGCGTTGTATGGCTCCAGTTAACGTAGCTATGTACGCCAATAGGGTCAGGGCCATCACAGCTTCGCACACGTCAGCTATCACTGCCGGGGCATAAAAGATTGCTGTCATATCTATCACCATCCAAATTGTAACTGATGTGTACTGCCATATTCCCCAACAGTCAAACTGGAGAGTAAAGCGACCGAGGATGTGAGTGATGAATAAAGACAACCCTAAGTCACTCTGACCGTAGTGCAGATTGATGATCGCCAATCTGACACATCCATGTAGTAGTGTTACTATTCGCAGTGGTTGTCGTAAGTCCCAACGGCCGACACAGCAGTATAGCAGCCATATTAACAGTAGTGCAATAAACTCCACTCTACTCACTTTGAAGATGGTGTCATTTATGCCGCCAGTATTGTTGGACATTGTGCCCTCTTATTCTTTTTACTTATCTCCTTAACTTGGTATGCTGTTATGTAGATGCTTCTTCTTCCTTCACTCCCCCAAGGCAGAATGAACAGGGCATGTCTCGACGTCGGGCTTTGTAGGCTCCATCGCTCCTCCCCTAACGGAGGAGGGGCTCCATTTCACTGGGTTGTGTGCTCCTCCCACACAAGCGCAGGGTGGCTGCGAAACTTCCTTTTATCAAAACATATCCAATTACTGCAGCAATAATAAGTCCTATTATGATTAACAGATAGGGCCAAAGATATCCAAACAAATGTCCAATCCAACCAGTCACTACTTCGAGAACTTCTTTAATGACTTCTCCGGTCTCTGCTGCAAAAGTGGTGATGATTCCTCCAGCGATTATTTGCGTTCTTTCCCACCAAGAACATTCATGCCGACTTCTTCCTTTTCCACAGCTCAACCAATGTTCTGCAGGCGATTCACATGTACCATTATTGTAAATCCGATTGGGTCCCAACCATTCGTAACCGACAATTTCTTGTCCTTCACATAGACTTTTCTTGAAGGCATATCCTTCTTCAAGCATTATCAAAGCATCTCCAACAAATGGTACTATGTGGCCTAGGATCTGCTTCCTTTTCGACATTCCATGTCCCAGGACAGCCTTGGCACATCCAACGTTGGGTGGAAAAGCTCTTATCCATTCGCCTGCACTATTCTTCTCCCAAACTGTTTGATGGCCATAAGTGTCATACTCGCCATCATAGTAAGCATCACAATATTCTTCCCAGCTAGGAACTTTTCTACAATTTTGGCGGGCAAGGCTTATTGTGCATGTAGTATTAAGTTTATTACAAATCATTTTCCATGGCCGTGGCGTAACATAAGGATTTGGTCTCCAGAGTACACTAGACCAAGTAGCTCTATCTCTGGAGTAGACCGTGGCGATGTATTGATATTTAACCCAGTAATTATTACTTTGATCTAAACAGGGGAATACCCAATCTTCAATTTCATGTTTCTCCATTCCCCACCAGGTAACGTCCTTACTACGCTTAACTCCTTCCTGCCATGCTTGAAGGGTCCCCTTAATGGTTGGCATCTGTAACAACTTTGTACAGTTATATACCCATCTTAGCCAATTCCCTGTCTTAATTTGGTCTATGGGACATCGGGGAGATTTACCAGAACCTTCAGCCAAATTATTATGGTATTCTGTCTTATGTAAGCTTCCATAGATTTTATTCGCTACACATTGATCAATTTTGCTAAAATCATCCCGAGGTACTAACCTTAGCTCATCAGGCTTTGGTAGTTTTTGCACATAGAATTTTGCTTTATGTGGACCCCGCAAACTATGCCCAGTCCACGTGTATCCCCTTGGAAAATTCCCCTCAAAATGTATCAGTGGAACGCTCCAGACCCACGGAAAAGTGTCGTTAAGCCATTCATCATGTTTTGCCTCTTGTTTTTGTTTCCAAGTAATCCTGTCTATCAAATCGATAACTGGTGTAAGCACCATGTAATTTTGAGATTTACATCCAATAGGTCGATTCCAATAACATCTATCTAATTTTGCTACTTTTTCTTTTACACAATAATCATGAATCTCCTTCCATCTATTTCTAACCACATTATCAATACTTTTAACTTTTGGTTCTAATACTTGCTGAGTATCTTGTTTGGTGGTTTAAATTTTCTCTGTGTTGGTGATATCTTTGTGGACCCCACCAATCCTACTGGTGAGATGACGGTTGGTTTGGAATATGATATTCCTGCTCCCATGTCGGTAGCGTTGTTCAACGGAGGGATTATTGTAGATGTAGTATCCACTTTCGGCACTCTGCTGCGGGTGTTGTCACAGGTGAGGTTATAATTTCCCCAATGTTTCCAGGTAGGCATTATCATTCTGCAAACATCATGTCTTGGTAATGCTGGAAAAACAGCTTCTTTCTCCCAATATCCTGCTCGATAGCCCAGTAGTACTCTGCATCCCCATGAGCAATACCAGGCTGGCTCGCCGGGTTCAGGTCTTATCCAAGTGCAGCCTACTTCTCTTCGCTCTCTTTGTTTTAACCGTAAGATGGTTGCCACGATAATCTCTTTCCCCCTTACTTGTAGGTTTTGAAGGATCTCTGCTCCGGTGGTTCTCCCATCTCGGAGATAGATGATCTTAGGTGCTGTTGTTTGTCTCGCGCCCCCACCAGGGACACTTGATGCTCGTTGCTGAAGAAGAATGTTTAACAAGGGAGATGGCCACGGGAGTCTAATATCTAGTCCTCGCCACGCCCATTGCCAAGTGACAACTGTCACCTCCTTCATTTCAGGCGGTGGTCCCTGGGGTGTGAAGAAACATTGTGAAGATGCAGGATTCAATTCTCTACGTAGGTACAAGATATCCTCATAGGCGTTCCAATATGCCGCTCCATTGTAGACATACTGTGCCATCACAGAGTACAGAGGAGTCGATCTCCGAAATAATCCTCTTCCCGACTTTATGCCAAGTCGTATCAGTATAGCCTTTGGGGGTTGCCAAAGCCCCACTAGTACTCTGGTTCGCCACCCACTTCTAATAGGCGGAACACTTCCGCCTTTTTCGATGTCAAGGTACTGTACTGTCGTACATATTGGCAAAGTTTGGTTCTCAATCAAATAAAAAGTTGAACGTGCCTCTTTTTGTTGAAGTTTTTTAAACATATAGGGACTACTGGTCCAGATCTGGAAAGATCCGAGCCAAATATCCACATACATTCCTTGTAATGGATCAACATAATTAGGTCCCCATCTTATTTTAAATCTGTAGCCCCTTTTCTGTATATACATCACGTTTAAGATGCAGGGGTATAAGTCTGGACACCGGGGAATTGGGTAAAACTTCCATCCGACCCCAGGGCAATTCCAGTGTTGTCCAACTTTGTCCACGATAGCTTCTAGAGGAGTGTATATTCCAGGCACTGCAAGGTCAGCAGTTCTTTTATATGAGTCATTATCTACAAAGTATCCTCCTGTTCCCAGCAACCATCCTTTTTCTTTGTAATCCTTTTGCGGCCAGCTTAAACATATTTTCTTGTAGGGTAATTCCAAATATGGTGTAAGTCCTCTCGGCCCGGAGCGTAGACTATTTACATTATTTTCATCCAATTTGAAGGTCTGCAGCATGATTCAGAGTGAGTTGTTACTCCGCCATCGGTCTCCTTCTCTTCCTGCCAAGATACACCACCATAGGGAACAGTTGTTGTCTCTTAGAGAGATGAGTGTAGATGGGAGATGGGTGCTTAAGTTCTGAATCCATTCCTTTCCACGCCCACTTCCACATCGTAACAATCATTCTATCAGGTTTAGGGAGGGGTCCCTCAGGGATCCTCTGTACTTGATGTGGGGGTACATAGTCCCATAGATCTTGCCAATGCTGCCAAAACTGGTATCCAGAATACGTGGTTTGTGATAGGGCTAGATAAAGGGGAACTATAGACTTGTCTTCTTGATCCTTAGGCTCAATTTGAAGCTGAATCTTCCCTGCCTGACTACAGTTCCAGACTCCTCTTTTGTACAGGTAGCAGAAGTTTTGATTTTCAAAAATTGGTGGTATGGTTGGGGGTAGGCAGGTCATACAGGCCAGGGGTTGATCAATAATTCTCAAATTTAATGTCTGGTTATCTAATACGGGATATCTGGGTCTTGCAGTCGTTTGTGCAATTGACGTTGCATGTTGGGGCTTGTCGTCCAGATCAAGCACTGGTTAAGGTATATTTCAACATAGACTCCTTGGAGTGGCTCAACGTAATTAATCCCCCATCTCAATGTGAATCTTAGGTCTTTGAGTTGTAGGTAAATCACATTTAATATCCATGGGTAGGACATCTTGGAACCGATTGGGGCATTCTTCGCCGTCCTTTCATGTACCAATGCCGCAGACTTGCATCACTCAGCACTTGTTCAGTGAGTAATTTTTGTCCTGTTGTCTCTGTTATTTCGGCATCTCTTTTATATTCATAATTTGAGACAAAATATCCTTTAGATGCTAGTTCCCAGTCTTCTTCTTCAAAATCTTTTTCTGGCCAATTTAAGTATAGTTTCTCAGCACCGAGGACACTTTGTATGTAGGGTCCAAGTCTTCCTCGATTATTAATAATGGGTACTCTATATACATTTGGTCCTTGCGACATTTTGCAAACAGCCACTTCTTTTTACTTCTTCCTTGTCCCGCGGAAAATGGAGGGAAACATCCAGCGACTCCGAGACTTTCTTGATTTTTCCTCACCTTGAGTCGGTTGGTCTAACGACTGCTGCTGTTCCTCCAGGAGTTCAACGTGTGCTCCGACAGAATAAACCCCCACATAGGGAACCAACACCATCAGCACTGTGACCCGCACCCTAATTGTTTGGTCCAGCCTACTAGGAGTGTCCGCTCTGCTAGCCACTCCCCCTCTAGATTGTATCCTCCTTTTCCTCACCCATTCTTCGGGTGTCACGTGGTACACGGCTGACTTCTTCTTCGGTTTTGCTGCTTTATTTCCCCAGGCGTCTAATCCAGTAGTAAAATAATACATGAGGGTTTCTCTGTCCCCTTTTTCTTGTGGCACCTCTTCTGCATCTTCCAGTAGAATTTCTGGGTTTTTTAGAACTTCTATCAATTTTGCCCAAGTTGTCAATTCCCAAGGGCCGATCCATCCTTCTTCTTGGGCTTTTTGCTGTTGATCATCGGTCAGTCCTTCCATCATGTCTGTATATCCGGGTCGCTCTGGATCTCTATACACTCTGAACACCAGTGGAATTTGTACTGCATCTATTGGAGGGTCATAAGTTTGCCCATACTCTGGACCCTGGGACCAACTTTGATGTATAGCTTCATGCAACAAAGACGGCTTTTGCTCATTACCTCCTGTAGCTTGATCACTTCCTCCTGCTTTAGTTGTATCCAACATCAGATAGACACTTGGTGCCGTTGGTCTCACGTCACCGCTGCCTTGATTCCCCTCAGCTTGATCAAGCGCAGTTGTTGCCGCAGGATTAGCCCAACAGGTTTCATCGGTGTGAAAGGTCCTCAGAGGGTCTAAAAACCTTCTCACTTGCCATCAATCTGCTTTTACCACATGCAGTAGTCTTCCCATATGAGTTCTTGCTTTACACACCAGGAAATACTCAATCTCACGTCCATTCCAATAGCATGAACACACCTGCATATCCACATTGTCTCCACGTAAGTCCCACTGGGTGTAAAAGACCATTCTTGGCAAGTGGGTTAGTCGGCATAACCCACATACAAGTGCATCCAAAACCTTCACCGGCTTGTGAAGTAATTGCTTGAATTCATTTTTTTCCCCATTTGGAATTGGGGGTTTTCTTACTCTAGGTCCCGACCATTGGACCGTCAGCGGTACTTCTCCACGACAAATCACACAGTGATTCTCAACTTTTTTCCATTGTAATAGCTCCTTTTCAGTAGATAAAAATCCTTTCTTTGCATGAGATAGTATCCTCAGGGCTCTGCCTGCCCAGAGGCCTTCTCTTGTTCTTCTTAAGGCAACCACCCAATTGACAGTGGCCATTCTAACGAAGGGTGGAAGATCTTGGGTGTTTTTGGCCATGTTTAGCTCCTGGTTCCGTCTAGTTAGGAGTTGGCTTCAGCTGCTCCACTCCTTGGATTCCTTTCCTCTTCAACTCTACTGTGTTACTATCCAGTATCTTCACTACTGTATCTGTGGTCTCATACTTGGGTTTAACAGCAGTGTTGGTTGGGTGATCTCGAGCTCTCACCCACACCTTCTGTCCAACTTTGAATGGGATCTTTGGTTCTGGTTCTCTGTCCCTTTCAGTCTGACTCCGCCCCACTTCCGGTGTCGAGAATGGGCGTTGGTTCAGTTCTTGCGAAGGGGTGGGCCTGCCGGCACGTTGGCGGTCATTCAGGGCCTGTCCAATTTCCAGGGCCTTAGTACTCCATTCCTTTGTGTTAGCATTTTTTCCAATCCAGTTTTTCACCAGTCCAATAGCCCTTTCCACAACTCCATTTGCTTGTGGGGTGTATGGGGGCGAGTAAATTCTCATTACTCCATTTTTCTGGCACCACTGGTCGACCTGAGCATTACGGAAATGTGTCCCATTGTCCGTTCTCAGCTCCTTAGGTATCCCCAGATTTGAACATACTTGATCCAACATGCTGATCACACTGCTGCCGTTGGCTTTTCTCACAGGCTTAAAAGTCACATAGCCTGACATAGAGTCCACAAGCACCAACAGATACTTTTCTCCTTTCTTACCGTTCACCCCCATGGGCCCGGCAACATCCATGCATACTGATCCCCATGGAACAGTACTCTTTATGGTGAAACCATCCACCCTTTGTCCTCGTCGTCCTGCATTGTATCGACCACATACTTCACAGTCTTTGAGAACTCGGCAGACTTGGTTTCTCGGAATCCAAAGTTGCAGCTTCTCCAGCTCCTTCCGTGTGGGAATGGTGCCTGCATGGCCAAGCGCTTCATGTACGGCCAGCACCACTTCTTTCACGGACTCTTTTGGAACTACCCTTCCCTTGGGTGTCTGTTCCCACTTCTCGATCCCGACAACGACGACTTTTCTCAGCTGCACATAGCGGTCCACTTCTTCGTTCCTGCTCCAATGTGCTCCTTCTTTTACATGGGCCTTCTGATGTACCACATCTAAGTCCATTATTAGCCTCAACTCGGCTATTTTCCTCCACAAATCCATATGAGCTACAGGCTTCCCCTTAGCTCCCTCGAATCCATTTTCTTCCCAAATGGATAAGTCCTCTTTCAGGGCTTGTGCGCAGTAATGACTGTCTGTAACCACTTTAGCCCTTTTTACTTTCCTCTTGTTTAACTCCAAGAGTCCTTCCAGTATTGCTGTAACTTCTCCAGCTTGGGCACTCCCTGGCGTTTGACCTTTTCGACGATATTTCTCCTTATCTTGATACTTCAGAATATAGCCCCAATAAGCTATATTGTCTGTACCCTTCTTTGATCCATCAGTGTACATAGTCCAGTCGTATGGCTCCATAGGGAGTTGCCTCTCCTTCGGTAACTTTTTTGTCGCCGACTGTTTTGGCCCAATTTCCAGCTCAGGGTCTAGCAGGATGTCCTCCCACCTTCCCCATCTGGCATTTGTGGCTTTAGTACTCTCAATAGTTCCTTTCCTTAGGAACCGGTGGACTTGGCTTTGAGTGAGAACTTTTATCCCCTGACCTTGTGCAAGTTCTTTCAACGCACTCCAATATCTAGCCAGGACTGCCAGTTCTTTTTCTTCCGGTGGATATTTTCTCTCAATCGAAGACAGAGTATAGCTCCACAATGTTACCATACCCCCTCCTTCATTGCTCACTTTTACCACCGAATCCTCTTCTTCACAGCTTATTTCGGCTAGCAGACAAGTAGTCAGACTACGCGGCTCCAGCCTAACTGCGTCTTGAATGGCTTTCTTTAGCTTTTCCAAGCAATCCTGATCTGTAGCTGTCCAAATCCATTGCTTTTGCTCTTGTCCATTAGGTTTCTTCTTGAGACGAGCATAAAGGGGCTTTGCATATTTCTGATAGTGTGGAACGTGATCTCTCACATAGTTACACAGTCCCAATATTTTCTGTAGGTCATTCTCAGATTGAGGTGGTTTAATCTGACTCAATTTTTCTCTGTATACTTCTGAGAGTCCCAAGTCTGATGATACCTGGAATCCCAAGTAGTTAACCTTGAATTGTCCAAACTGACATTTCTTCAGGTTGAGTTTTAATCCAGCTTCTGTGAGCTTCTGTATCACCTTTTGCAGCGGCATTAGGTGTTCATTTTCATCATCATCTGCGATAAACACATCATCGATGTAGACTGTTACTCCCAGATCTTTTAATATTTCCATTACTGCTGCTTGGAACACATTTGGTGAATTTCTGTATCCCTGCGGGAGTCGTTGCCACACATAACTTTTCCCCTTATGTGTGAATGCTGTTTTCCCTTGTGACTGTTTTGCTAATTGCAGGGAAAAGAATCCATTTGCCAGATCAATGCATGATTTGTATTTCTTAATTTGGAGCGTTTTCAGTGCTCCTTGGGGATTTATCAAACTCGCTCTATTGGCTATTGTTCGTTGATTGAGAGGCTTGAAGTTGATTACTGGTCTCCAGCCTCCTCCTGCTGACTCTGGCTTCTTAACTGCTTGGATGGGGCTGTTAGTGATCGGATTTAATTCCACTCGAATGATCCCCAAAGCTTCCAATTCTTTTACTATTTTATCCATTTCCTCAACCGCTCCAGGGTTCAAGGGATATTGTCGCACCGGTGGATGTACTCCCCCTTCGATGACATGAATGTGTTTAGTCCCCAAATCTCCACAATCATTTTTAAATCGTGCTACTTCAGCTTCGGAGATAATTTCCCTCAATTTTTCTTTCCCTGCTTCAGAGAAATCACTTTCTTCAATTTTTTCTTCTGTGACAGCTGGTACATCCACTTCTTTGTACCAGCTTACCGGACTCTTTCCAATTGGAGTTATACCCATTCGTACAACTCTTGCTTGTAATTTTTTCACTCGTCGTCTTATTAGAGTTCGAAGTCTTTTGGGCCGATGCAATTCTTTCAAATCCTTGACTGATATCAAATTAAAGGGGCCTTTTAACCAAACTATCCCTTTCCATATTCTAAATGGTGTTCTCTCCGTTGCCCCATTTGCATACTGGATCAACAGGTATCCTATGGTAACGAGGTTTCTGCAGGTCATGGACACCTCTGCTCCCGTGTCCACCAGGTACGGTTCTCCATCCACATCAGTGTAGATATCGTCCCCTTCCCAGTAGGCATGGTCTAGCGTGACCCGCTCCTCCGAAGCCATTACTTCTTTTGTCCTCCAGCCGCCGCTGTAGCTTGGCGGACTTCCTGGAGGGTTTTTCTTTGTTCTGGAGTTAATTTGTCGTACTCCTCTTTAGGGAGATAGCCACCACTACGGGGTGCAGGTGTAGGTCGCGATTGTGGTGGTGGAGGTGGTGGACCTCTCGGATGAGAGCTCCATTGTCCAGCTGGAGGCCTTTGATTATTCCTCTGTGGTGTTTGATGTGACTGAGGAGGTGGTGGTTTAGGCACTGAATTTCTTTTCTCCACTCCCACCGGTTTTTGTCCTGATCTCGGTGTGCTCTCCTTCTTCCTCTTTTCTTCATAGAACTGCTGTTCCAGATCCCAGCTCTTTACCACCGCATCCATTTGTGGGACTGTAGTGCCGTCTATGGGCATTTTTACAAAGGTTATCTCCCCTCTTCTTCCTTTAGTGACCGCTCTCAGTGCCCTAACATAGCGTTGTGGCAAAATCGTCTGTTTCAGCCCATGCCAAACTTGAACCAATGTTTGACCTTTGTCTAGTCCAGCTTTAGCTCGAGCAATATGGGAATCTTCATCGTTGGGATCTTCCAACACTAACCTGGCATAATGGTTTCGTGCTGGTTCACCCCGACTGATGGGTTGACTGGTAACTTGGGCTAGCCACATAGATTTACCCTCTTCACTGTTCGAAGCTCTGTCAATAAGGGGCCACATTTCTTTCAAATAGTCCTTTAGGTCTTCATTTGGTTCTTTCTCTCTCACCAGCATCTTTAATTTCTTGAATTCACGGAATTTCCTGCCATCTGCTTGAATTTCAGCTTGAATTGCTAGCAGACTTTGCTCTCTAGATCCAGCAGGAAAGTTCTGATTTGGGAGGCGTGCTTGTAATCCTGACGATGGTGGAATTGCTTCTCCCTCATCATCCAGATTTTCTTCATTAGTTTCTCTCAACACTTGCCGTGACCAGCGTAAAGCTGCTGTTTTTAGTTTTCTCAACATCACATCATGGGCAACGCCTAAATAGGCGACTCTGAAGTTATTTGTTAACTCTTTACAGGCAGTTAATGTAGGATAGAAAGGCCACATTAGTATATTAGCCCACTCTATAACAGTAGCTGTTACCTCGAGAGTTTTCTTTTCATCTTGTCGCTCTATCCACTCTTCTGGGATGTCATACCCAGTTTGTCCAACTTCTGGAGCATAGATTTGTCGCTTATCTCGGGTCTCCACTGGGTTGACTCTGACATCTCTTGCAATTCTCTCAGAGGCTACACGCACATTATACACCCCAACTTCTTTCTTTCGTCCTCTGTAATGTCCAGTTCATAGTTCTGGGCGTGAGACTTCTCTTTCCCCTACCACAGATAGTGGTTCATCCTCTTCTGAGTCTTGTGGATTGATCTCCTCTTCAGACTCTCTTTCCTGGTCCTCATCCATATCAGATTCACGGGGAGGACATAGGTCTTGTGGTTGTGGGTCCCCGTTTTGTTCTGACTTTCGGGGTGCCCCAGTTGCTTCAGTATTTCCGACTGGTAAAGGAATGACTATAGGATCCTCTTCTCCATTATCCGGTGGAGGAGTCTGGAAAGGCTCTTTCATCCGAGATTGGGAGCCTGTTGGGTGTATGATAGTCTGGAGCCCACATGCAACTTGTTTTAATGTTGGTCGTGGGGTTTTAATCCTTAATTGCTGCACTCCCACAGCATGTACTGATCTTTTCTCACTTGTCGCCATGGGAATGGGCTGCATCACTAATGGGGGACTAGTTGCCACTCCACTTGCTCCAGCTGCACCCTTCTTTGGACCTGCTCTATTTGGTCCTAAGTTCACCGCTTCAAGTGCCCTTCTCACCCGATCTTGCTCCTGCTCATTGCTAGTGACCACCACTATTTCTCTCATTGATCCCCATACTCCTGGGGTACGCATGTGTAGGTTCACGGCTGCCATGGCAACCTTTTCTGCCTCTTCCCATGTCATATGTCCAGATCGTAATCCGTCCACATATATCAACACTCGCCAATGCTGCCGTTCTTTGGCCAAATCAATAGTTATTCCCAGAGTTTTCAACATTTTCTCCGTGTATTCGATTGAATTTTCTCTCCCTGGGTAGCTTTCAAAGGGCACATGTATGAGTGCATGATAATCCATTCGTGGTGCGCTTGTTATCACCATCGATTTTCCGTCCAGACTTCTCCCCTTTATGTTCTTAAGCTCCTCTTGGTATTCTTTGCCTGCCCGCTCCTTGAGTTTTGCTCGGAATTTTCGGTTGGCAATTTTCAGTCTGTGATTTGTGAAGACAATGAGACTATCTCCATCTATATCACAAGGACTGACAAAATAATGATATGCCCGTCTTCCATCTTGGGTCACCATTTTTTTGGTTCCTTCGGGCATAGGGTTCAAGTCCTCCATGTAGTCAGATTCAATGTATACATGGTGGGTTTTTGCTTTAGATTTTCTAAAGATTTCCTGCGAACGCCCTTCCTCTTTAATATGGTAACTCGGTCCGGGAGCACATTCTTCAGATTTAAGCTGTCCCAAGCTTCTGGGCCCACATTCCGGCGATTGATGGAATATCTGTCCAGATACTCCCTGAAGGCTTCTTTGTCTTTTCTCCTGCTCAACTAAGCGTTCTGTCTGTTTTTTAACTGTTGAGGTTGTTCCTCTCACACTTCCTAAGGGCAAATTTTGCCACACCGGGTCAAAGCTTGTGTGGAGCTGGTCCGGGCTTTTGTATTCTTGACCATTTACTCCAGAATTAGGACCTCCCGGGGATATCAATTCATCTCCACTCCCGTCTGGCTTGTTTTCCTCATCACTTTGTTCGGGTTTGGTCTGGAAATTTATCTTGCTCTCGTCTGCATTGTCGAAGATCTGACTTCCATTCCTATCTTCCATTATGGGATATTGTTCCTTAAGCATTCTTCCTAACCCTTTTAGCCGTTCTGCCATGGACTTAAACTCAGCATACACGGACGCTGATTTTGCTTTAACATCAACTAGGACCGTCTCTACTCCCAACAACCCAGCTGTCATTTTTACTACGGAGTCATAACTTTTCTCAGGACTTATTAAGGTGGTGATTTGTCCTCTTTTCCACTCTTCTCCGAGAAGTTTACACCACCACTCAAGCCACTCTCTGGTCCCCGTCTTGTCCTTTGGAACTGGTGGGCTCTCCAAAATGGCCAGGATCTGCCCCTCCTTATGCTGACCTGGATAATATATCCCTAATGTGTGTATAGTTTCTACCATAGCTTCTTTGAAACTTTCTTCATCAGCTTCTACACTTTAATCTCTGACATATTTTTGAAAGGTTTCTGCCCAAGAATCATATCCTCGTCCATAAAATACCACTCTGTGTGGCCGAATATTCACTTCTTTTTCCTCGTCATGTTCGGATTCAGGGATTGCTACGGGTCCTGACTCTTCTTCAGCCATATTTTTACTGCTTGTTTTTAACACTAACCTTACTGTTTCGTAATGATTATCCTCTCTATATTCTCTCGGTTGCTGAGATTGTCGATTCCACCACTGTTGTCTCCTTGACTTCAGCTATGGTCCTTGTCGTCTCGAGTCGTCTGCCTCTCAAAGCCTCTCTTGGCGCCTTGAGTCAGGGATGAGTGACAGACTACTTGGCTATTCAGCGCTAAATCCAGAGGTTAATTCCAAATCACCTGCTCCTTTTCCCGCTTCTCCCCTCAGGAACCTCACGGGTTGATGATCCTATTCTCTCTTGTAGATCACCATTTTGCACGGTATACTCTCATACCTGCTCTCTTGACGATCCGATCCAGCAGGCTCCCTCATCTGCTTCCCTTCCTCGTCGTTTCATGACGATCCAGCAGGTTATCTCCGTCTGCTTCTCGTCCCAGTTCAGACGATCCAGCAGTGACACGTCTGCTTCTCGTCCCAGTTCAGACGATCCAGCAGTGACACGTCTGCTTCTCGTCCCAGTTCAGACGATCCAGTAGTGACACGTCTGCTTCTCGTCCTTGATCCCAGCTCCCTGGGGTACTTGCTCCTGTTGTCTTTACTTCGTCCTTCTGGTGGTCGCCTCCAAATTTTCACACCTCTGGTAAACAGATATGTTTCAAGCCATTACTGGACCTATACAGGCCATCAGCCGACACTCTCCACAACACTGTCTCCTTTGGTGATCCACTCAGGGGCTTTTCACCTATCCAATGGCAAA